>NC_064636.1:113109686-114448258 GCF_023864275.1 Schistocerca cancellata | reverse complement strand
AGAAATTATGTCTAAATACTGCCACAACTGTGCAACAAGGAAAATGTCCAACAATGAAGACAGTGAGAAACTGTGGAAAGAAAGGCATGCAGTAGCATGCTCTAATAATTATAGTGGCTCAAGTGGGGGCATGGAGGCTGCTGCAGTTGTTAGGATGTTTTCCAGATCTGAGGACCAGTATGGTGCCAGAGATACTAAATACCTTTATGATGGGAACTCCTCTTTGTTCAAAGCTGTGACAGATAAAAATCTGTACAATACAACAATAGAAAAGTTGAAATGTGTTTGCCAAATCAAAAAGAGGCTTGGAGGTAAGCTTCGTCACTTGCTGAAAGAGAAGAAAGGTGAAGTACATGAAGCTGGAAAACCACTAGGAGGAAAAAGCAGGCTTACTCTTAAAGAAACTGGTTCTCTTCATTTATTTTATGGGAGAGCTATCAGGAAAAACCCACACAATTTGGAGGTAATGAGGCATGTTGTGTGGGCAATTTTTTTTCCACAAACTATCCACTGACAAAACACCAATGCACCACTGTGTCCAATAGGCGATTGGTGTACATTCAACAACAGAAATAGGATGTATTCACATAAACACTAATTACCAGAACTTTTTTTTTAGGGCACTCAACTACTAAGGTCATTAGCACTCAGTCACAAATGTTAGTGCACTAATAGCATAGAAAAACGCAAGGGGGCAACAACAGGATGTACTTACAAAGACACAGATAAACAAAATAAAAGAGTTAGATTTTCTTGGACAAGTCTGTCAATGTCATAAAACTAAGAATACGAGCAGCTGCTCGAGTGTCATCAGCTAAAAGTTCCTGTAAGGTAAGGCTAAATCGTCAATGCCCAATCCGCAACCTGGCCAAAATGACCTCCTCTCGCCAGGAAGGGTGTGAGAAGTTCGTCCAAGCCATCAGGATCGGTTTGATGACCCTAACCCCACTAACGTCAGTTGATGAGACACAAAAGTAAGCTGACCGAGGCAGGAACACAGCAGCCTTGGCCGCAGCATCAGCAGCTTCGTTCCCAGGCACACCAACGTGGCCAGGAACCCACAAAAAAAAGGACACAAGCGCCAGTATCAGCTAGTGACTGAAGGGACCGTTGAATTCATTGCACGAGAGGATGGTCCGAATATGGGTCACAGAGACTCTGAATGGCGCTCAAAGAATCAGAGAATGACGATGGCAGCGGACATACTGTACAGCCTGATAGAGAGCAAAAAGCTCAGCTGTAAAGCTTGAGCACTGGTCAAGGGGCCGGTATTGAAAGGTATCATCCCCAACGACGAAGACACATCCGACGCCAGCAGTAGTCTTGGAGCCATCTGTGTAAATAAAGATGTTATTAGTGAGCCTCGAACGAAGTTCGACAAACCTCGAGCAGTATATCGAATCTGGGGTCCTCTCCTTCAAGGTGAACGTGAACCTGAGTCTGGAGCCAAAGTGGCGTTGGGCTCTCACCCACTCGAAAAGTCGTAGGGAGGGTAAAATCAAGTTGCTGAAGCACGCGACGAAAGCGAACTCCAGGAGGTAACAGGACAGAGACACACAGACTGTATTGGCAGGCGAAAGAGTCGTCAAAGATGAAGAAATATGACAGGTGGTGGGGCATTGACATCAGTCTGCAGGCGTACCGACAAAGCAACATATCGCGCTGGTAGTTGAGCGGTAATTCGGCAGCGTCGGCACACAGACTCTCAACAGGGCTGGTGTAAAATGCTCCAGTCGCCAGACGTAACCCCAGATGGTGGATAGATTTTAGAAGGCGTAAGACAGACGGTCGGGCAAAAGAGTGGACAAAGCTCCCATAATCCAGCTTTGATCGGACAATGGATCGATATAAGCAAAGCAGGACCATTCGATCTGCTCCCCATGACGTACCGCTGAGAACACTGAGGACATTTAGGGAACAGGTACAATGAGCAGCCAAGTAAAACACACGTGGAGACCAGCAAAGTTTCCTGTCAAATGTAAGACCTAAAAATTTTGTTGTCTCCACGAATGAGAGAGCAACGGGACCAAGATGAAAGGATTGGGGAAGAAACTGTAACGCCTGAAGTTCATACAGACCGTTTTCTCACCACAAAAACAGAAACTGTTAGCAACACTCCAGGAATATAGACGGTCTAGACAATGCTGAAGACAGTGCTCCAGGAGACATGTTCTCTGAGTGCTGCAGTAGATCGTAAAGTCGTCCACGAAAAGGGAGCCTGAAACGTCAGCTGGAAGGCAATCCATTATTGGATTGATAGCTACTGCAAAAAGGGCCACGCTCAAAACGGAGCCCTGGGGCACGCCATTCTCCTGGCGAGAGGCATCTACAAAGCAGAAACCACAAGTACCCTGAACATTCGATCCATTAAAAATGCATTAATAAAAAGAGGGAGGTGTCCGCGAAGGCCCCAAGTGTGCATGGTGCGGAGAATGCCCGCCCTTCAACAGGGGTCATAAGCCTTCTCCAAATCAAAGAACACAGCCACCGTCTGGCGCTTACGCAAAAAGTTGTTCATAATGGAGGTCGACAAGGTAACTAGGTGGCCAACAGCAGAGAGGCGCCTACGAAAGCCACATTGGACATTGGTAAGGAGGCGTCTAGATTCAAGGAGCCAAACCAATCAAGAATTTACCATGCACTTCGTTACCTTGCAGATACAGCTGGTAAGGGAGATGGGGCGATAACTGGAAGGAATGTGTTTGTCCTATCCTGGTTGGGGTATGGGAACAACAATTGCTTCACGCCAGTGTGTGGGAACATGACCTTCAGTCCAGATGCATTTATAGGCACAAAGAAGAAAGCCTTTACCTGCAGGAGAAAGGTTCTTCAGCATCTGAATATGGATACCATCGGGCCCCGGAACAGAGGATCGGGACCGGGCGAGTGCACTTTAGAGTTCCCAAACGGTGAAGGTAGCATTGTAACTTTCATGATCCAAAGACTGGAAAGAAGGTGGCCGTGCCTCCTCTGCTTGTTTTTGGGGGAGGAAGGCAGGGTGGTAATGGGCAGAGATCAAAACCTCCCTGAAAAAGCGGCCGAAGGCATTTGAGACATCCTCAGGATCCACGAGGACTTCATTCGCTACAGTCAGGCCAGAAATCGGGGAGTGGACCTTGGTGCCAGATAGCTGGTGCAGGCCACACCAGACAACCAAAGAAGGAGTAAAACTGTTGAATGAGCTGGTGAAAGCCACCCAGCAAGCCTTTCTGCTTCCTTTGATAACACGACAACATTGTGCAAGGAGTCGTTTGTAACTGATACAGTTCGCCATCGTACGGTGGCATTGGAAGGGGCGTAAAGCACGTCGCCGAGCACAAATAGCGTCGCTGCATGCTGTAGCCCACCAGGGGGACTGGGATTCAACGTGGAGAAGAGGAAGTACGGGGGATGGAATATTCAGCAGCAGTGAGAATAACGTCCGTGAGGTATGCAACCTGACTATCGCAGCTGGAGAAGTTTTGATCACTGAAGGTCGCCAGGGAGGTGAAAAGCCCCTAGTCGGCTTTGTAGATGTTCCAGTTCGTGGAACATGGGGAAGGGGTATGATGCAGGAGATGGATTACGTAGAGGAAATGGTCGCTCGAGTATGTGTCAGACAGAGCATACCACTCGAACTGATGTGCAAGTTGGATGGTGGATATTGAGAGGTCCACGTGGGAATAGGTATGCATTGCGTCCGAAAGGAAGGTAGGTGCACCGGTATTTAAGCAGACTAGATTGAGGTGGTTGCAAAGGTCTGCCAAGAGGGAGCCTCTCGGGCAGGATGCTGGAGGGCCCCAAAGGGGATGGTGGGCACTAAAGTCTCCAATCAACAAAAATGGTGTAGGAAGCTGAGCAATCAATTGTATCATGTCTGCCATAGTAAAGGCAGACAATGATGGAGTGTAAACAGTACAAATGGAAAATGTGAAAGTGGAGAGAGTAATTCGGATGGCAACTGCCTGCAGATCTGTGTGCAATGTGATTGGATCATAGTAGACATCATCCCGAACCAGCAACATGACCCCTCCATGAGCCGGAATACCTGCCACAGGGGGTAGGTCGAAATGCATGGAGGTATAGAGTGCCAGGTCAATACAATCGCATGGGCGTAACTTCGTTTCTTGGAGACCTATGACAAGTGGGCAGTGCATTCAAAGAAGCAATTTTAGTTCCTCTCGGTTGGACCGAATGCCGCGAATATTCAATTGAAGAACTGCCATTATGAAAACGAAAAGAAAAAGAAGAAAGGGTCATCTCGATGGCCGCTGAGGGCCTGGCTTTGAGGGAGCGCTGCTGCTGCAGTTGATAGGTGGCGAGTCATGGTCCATCAACTCAACAGTTGCATCTGCCACCTTCCTGAGCTGGTCAGGAGGGGCAGCTTCCTCCGCCGGTGAAAGGTCAGATGATTGGCTACCAGCGGTGCAGCCTGGCGAAACTAAAGATAGCCGGAGACGGCAACCGCTG
Source organism: Schistocerca cancellata (assembly GCF_023864275.1). Taxonomy (NCBI): domain Eukaryota; kingdom Metazoa; phylum Arthropoda; class Insecta; order Orthoptera; family Acrididae; genus Schistocerca; species Schistocerca cancellata. The sequence continues at coordinate 114,443,809 of NC_064636.1, read as the reverse complement.
GGTGGCGCAGGAGAAGAAACGCGCCTCGGTGGAGATGGAGAACTCTTGTTTCTGTGAGCCTTCTTTGAAGAATTACGTTTTGTCGAAAGAACAGTTGATGGCTATGAAGTTTGAGTATGCAAGAAATCTTCACGTGTCAGTTCTTTTTTTGAAGGTCCAAGCATCTGATTTAGAGGTCCTTGTCTTAGCAGTACCAGATGATGTTTGAGCCTTAGGGTCGGTGGGAGTAAGAGGAGACATTGATCGAGCGATCTTAGCACTGACCAATCTGACGACCGAATCCCTGTTAGGCCAAGGAGAGGCGGGAACGGTACTGTATTTACCTGCCAGAAGCACAGTGGACTTTCTGCTATTGAATAACTTGCGAGCAGCCGAGGTCGACACCTTCTCTTTCACTTGAATTTCCTGTATACTTTTCTCATCTTTGTAGATGGGGCAGTCACAAGAGGAGGCAGCATGGTCGTCCATACAGTTGACGCAATGAGGGGACGGAGGTGGACAGTCACCCTCATGGGCGTCCCTGCCACAGGTAATGCATTTAGCCCCACTTGAACAAGACTGCCGTGTATGATTAAACTGCTGACATTGGTAACACCTTGTAGGGTTGGGTACATACGGCCGAACAGAAATGATCTCATAACCTGCTTTAATTTGTGAAGGCAATTGCACATTGTCGAAAGTCGGGAATATAGTTCGGGTCGGTATGAGGTCCTTGTCGATCCTTTTCACAACCCGATGGATGGCCATCACTCCCTGATCAGAGAGGAAAGACAGAATCTCCTCATCAGTTAGTCCGTCGAGTGACCTGGTACACACCATGCCACATGACGCGACGAATTCAAGGTGTGCTCCACCTGTACAGCAAATGTGTGTAAGAGTGTGGCTTGAAGTTATTTTTGGGACTGGAAGGTGCTCTCTGTCTCCAACAGCAAGGTACCGTTGCACAACCAAATACAAGATTTCACTGGTCCGGCAATCGCACCTACACCCTTCTCAATGACAAAAGGGTTGACTGTTGAGAAATCGTGACCATCAGATCTTGTGACAACAAGAAACTTTGGTGCTGGTGGTAGAATTTTCAGAACAGGAGTTACATCTAGCTTTCGTTTTTGGGCAGAAGACATGGAAGAAGAAGAGAAATCTATTGCGGATGAATCCCCCACGATTGCCAGCATCTCCGATGGTGCGCTCCGTCTTTGTGGGGGCCCTCTCAGAGGGCACTCCCACCTTAGGTGGTTGTTCACACCTCAGGACACATCTCCCGAGAAACTGACGGAGGGACCAATCGGCATGTTCGGAAGGTGACAGCTCAGGCAATCACCACTCCCTGGGCCTGGCCTTTACCAGGGGGTACGTATGTGCCTTACTTGCGTACCCAGTGTGGGGAATTATGCATTACCCCGTCACCGGCTACGTGTGTGAACGCGTGGGTCGGCCTTCAGACACGCACAGGGAGGAAAGAAGAGAGGAAAGAGAGAAAGGGTTAGAGGGACAGAAGAAAGAATCTCAAATGCCGAAGCAGAGAATAAGACACGGAAAAGAAGACAAGGAGAATAGGGCAAGGAGAATGAGGCAGAGATAGAAGTAAGGGTATGAAAGCACGGGGAAGAGTGAACGCAGGGAAAGACCAATATAGGAAGAAAGCATGAGGATGGAGAGAAAGAAAGGAAACAGGATCCTGGAGTTTTCAAATGTCTGTCTCCAGACGAAGGCTTGATACATTACTCCCAAGAAGAGGGAAGAGGGAGTGTGAAGTGGAGGTATGGGGGAGGGGGGGAGGATTGGTGACGAGAAGGGATGGGGAATGGGGGTAGGGCAGCCCGGAAAGGAAAGAGAATGGCACTAGCTCAGGGCCCCGTGCTTGCCACGCACGTATCCACAAAAGAGTTGTGGACCCCCTGGGGGGGGGGGGGGGGGGGGGGGTACCAGAACCTGTTATGAATGCATTGAAGCCCACATTCAGGTTTCTTGCAAACCCTGATTTATTGAGGAAGTGTCTTCACAGAAAGACACAAAATGCAAATGAAAGCCTGAAAGCCTCAATAATTTAATTTGGATTACATGCTCAAAAAGGACATTCTGTGGACTTGAAGTACTTAAAATAAGTGTCTATGATGCTGTTTTATGTTACAATAACAGAAATAATGGCAGATTTGAAGTGCTGAAGAGAGTTGGTACAGATCCTGGTGTGTTTACAACAAAAGTATTTTACACCATCGACAACAGCAGGGTGAAGAAAGCTAATAAATCAGTGTCTTACCTGCAAATTCAGGCCAGGCAGATTCAAAAAGGAGGGAAAAGAACATGGCGGATTTTAAAATTGAATTAAGCTTATTACAAGTATAAGTATGAGAAGAAAATCTTTGAACCTCATTTTCTCTGTTCTACATCTCTTACATTATTAGAAGCCTTTTCTCAAGAAGTACATGTGCTAATTCTGTCTCTCTAGAACTAAAAACTACGAGATCCTGCTATTACATTATGATTTTTAGATGATTGTATGTAGAAAAAAAAGTTAATTTTGGATATGCAAAATTAAAAACTCTGTTAATGATACAATTTGTACCATAAATTAATAACTGTAGTTTAGTGGTTTTATAACCTTCTCAGGCTCCTACAATAAAATTTTCAGATTAATTGCATGAGTAGAATGAGTTATGGATTTTTATAAAAGGACAATAAAAAATTCAAAATTACAATTTCTGGAAAAATATTAATCCTGCATATTTTATTATATTTTTCCATTAAAACACAACTCAGCTGCTTTACACATGTAAAATTTTGGATTTGTAAATTAATAAATATGGCTTTAATGACTTATTAAATAAAAGTTTACACTTCCCATTACATCCCACCTTAAGCAATGTAATTCACCAGAAGTTGACAGTGACATTAAAGTACAATAAATAATACTTGTTATCAACAACGAACAGCACATCACATGATTAAGTTTTGTGTGTGTATTAACACACAAATAATTAATATGACTGCAGCAGATGTAGATTGGGAATGTAAATATGTGCTGGCTAAAAGGCAATGAAAATTTTGACTCTCCTATTATGTAGTAACAGCCCAGCCACAATATCATTCTTTGGGATGGGCATAAACAGAAAAGAAGTGATGGAGATACTTTTTGCCTTCCACCTTGTACACATCAGTAGCAGTTAGCCACCTGCTTAGCGCTACCTCACAACATACTTTTTGGGGAAATTTGTGTACTGGGCAAGAAGTACACACTAAATACCACATCACCACACAGGCACAAACCCTTGCCTGACATCTATCAGTTCCATGCGAGCAGCCTCCAGATGGTGCTCCCTAACGCACACTTCTTCCTGCTTCTGCGCCACCTCCTTCAGCACACTGTGTATGTCTGCTCATAGTGCAGACAGCCAATAGGAAAAATGTCAACTACAGACTATACAGCTTTTGCCTCCACTGGGCAGACAGGGATCTTCCCACTGACGGACTCAAAATACAATGGGATGCAGATGCGGACAAACATAACAGTTCCCCACCAGCAGCCAGACAGTTGTTCCAGAGCTGGCAATTCTCACACAATACTCTGAAGATTACCTTCTGACACTACAGTTGCTGTTCACAGAGAACCATAACCAATTACAGAGTCTTTGCAAAGATTTCTATCAGTGGCAATATCAGACGGTCAAGAGACTGCAAAATTAGTTAGATACCACTGCATCATGTTCAGGACATCATCCGCCATGCATCAAAGTTTAGCAAAGTTAAGTACCATTTTGTAAAATACTCTTAATAAATGTTATTTGTTATTTCTTACTGGGTTGTGACATCTTTGTAATAGCACATTCTGTCACAGTATGAGTTTGCGTAGTATAGCATGCCACTATCAACATTAAGGCACTGTAGCAGAGAACATTTTTTCTCCTACCATGAATATTTACACTGAATTCACAGTCACATTCCGCTTCTACAATCACAATGGACAATCCTCAGAGAGGGATAAAATACATCAATATTCAGTTTGAACACAGAGCTGTTAAATACGCATTTGGTACAATGACTTACAATGTGATACTGGCCAAACAAATAAAAACAACTGCTGGAAAAGTGGGGAGAGTGGTCAAATGCATCTATTTATGACATAAAATACACAGACTGTGTAGGAGGTTCTATGTATTTTTGCTATGTAAGTGGCTTTCAATTAACATGATATACTAAATATGGTTTTTGAAGGGTCCAAGGTGGTTCAGTCCATCCACTCAATATTTGAGAGAAGCTTCCATGTGACATATCCATTGTTAAGCAGGGTTCAAATCTTCAAAACTAGTATTCATCAAATACAACTTTAATCTTATAAGACTATTATTTAATTTTATCTCACTTATCAAATTGTAACACAATGTTTAAAGGTATTTGCTAGAAAATCTGAACCTGCCAATCTCAACCACCTCAACTGACATCACAATTAAAATAGTAAACATACACTACTTGCAAATATTGAAGAGAGGTAGAATAAATGTGATAACATGAATTATAGTTGTTCTCAGGTCAGAGGACTTGGTTTTGCTTACTCGAAACCCAACTTTCACCTTCCAAAATAATATGCAGCATGGGCTATGGTAAAGGTCATCATCACAACTTCCACTCAAAACATAATATACAAGCAGAGTTACTTTATCAGTATTCTACTATATCTCTCTGCATGGCATTACAGAAGGATTCAATTCAACCTGTTTGCTCTGAACCATGAGATGGAAGCAGCTATTTCCAGCGTATACAAAATGGTTACAATGATGTCACTAAATACACATGCAAACAAACGCAAAGAAAAATAAGTATGATACAATGTTTCACTCCAAAAATAAAGTGAAACTAACGGGAAAAACACAAAAAATTGGGGTTTTAGGGTGGGGATAAGTCAAATACGCAACAATAACTACACTATGCCGAAACAAATAATATCCAAAAAAGTTTACATTACAACATTCCATTACACCCCCCCCCCCCCCCACACACACACACACACACACAGAGAGAGAAAACCTTAACTCACCATCTTCAGCCTATACATCCTCCCCTCAAAAAATCTTCTGTCAGCAATAGTAATCCAAATGAGATTGCAGGTTGTAAGAGTGCGTAATCCAAATGAGATTGCAGGTTGTAAGAGTGCCTCTTCCCCTCCTTATAACAGATTTAATTGCTCCCAAAGCCCCTCTATCATGTAACTACAAGCCTCACTGTCACAATCCTTAAACTCAGTACTGTCAATGATTGTAAACCCTTGTCCCCAAACCCCAATACGACGAAAATGCATCAGAAACAATAGTGCTACCCCCTCAATATATTCTTCAATTAGACCCACCAGTTACCTATTACTACAGCTCAGTAGAACCATAAAAACACAATCAGCATACCCATCCCCTGAAGTAACAACTACCCTCCCCCCTCCCCCCCCCCCCCAAACACCCACAAACCAACCAGAAAAATGCCCCTCCCATTCTGTGATTCATCAATTTCATCAACCACACCTGGCCCAACCAACTTCCTGCTACATTTCATGTATTCTGAACAAACCTCTTGACAAACAGATATCCAATCCAAAACAGTTCTCTCTCTCACAGCAGTCTCATATGCAAAAACATTTATAAAGGACTTACAACAAAAATAATAAGAGAGCAAGACAATCTCCCACAGGGCTAATCTAAATTTCTCAAACCAGGTACCACATCTCATAGATCTCCAGGTATGTTCACACTGACGTCACATATACATGTCCCTGGTCTGAGCTGCCGGATTGATTGATTGATTTTAAAAGAAGAGCTGAAACAGCTTAGGTTTAATCCGGCACTGCCCGCACCGAAACGGAAATACGGAAGCGTCCAATCCTGCCCGTCTGCTTTGATCCATGACGTCACAAATATGGCGGAAACGACCATAAACCACGATTCCAATATGGCACATATAAAGTTGTTACGTACACATTATGAGGACGAAAATACATCGAAAAACTAAAACACACACACACGTTCCACAAAAAGCCTAACAAGACTAACGGGACAAGTGCGGGAAATAGGTGGTTTTTGGGTGGGGACAAACTAAATATAAACAAATTTAGACACCCACCAAAATACAAAACCACACAAAACGAGGAAAAAAACTGACATCACAAAAGTACTCAAATACCACTAAAGACAATATCATCTGGTATCAGACACTTCCCTTGAACTATATAGCTCAACATCAGCTCCCGATCCCATAAATTAGGACGTAACACTTCCCTTGACCTATATAGCTCACAAACATCTCCCGATACCAATACAAACATTCACAGCCACACATTGGGAGCGAACACTTCCCTTGACCTGTTATCCTCACGACATCTCCACATACAGCCGTCCCTGGTCCAAGACGCCAGAACTTTAAGTAAGCCTCATTTCTTCACAACATACTGAACACTTCACGACTTCATCCAAAAATCCGAATAGTTGAAGAAATTTTACTAGAGACAACGCACTGTCCCCCATCATAGCCGACAACCGAAAACTGTTGACCCTGTCAGTCATATCCATACCTACCAAAGACATAAAAAAAAAAAGCAATTCACACACGACGCCACACTAGCAAACAAAACCTAAAACATCACCTAACACACAACCGGAGAGCACCACCGATTGTATCAAAACGACACCTACAAACAGGCCACTCTCTCAAACTAAATTCCGCGCCGTCGTGACGTCACACACCACAACAGCCTTACATCACGGGTCCAAGCCGATGGGTGGGATCGGACATTTCGGTCGACCCATCAAAACTAGGTTTAAGCCGCCAGAACTTTGATCTACCTCATATTGTCGCCACAAATGTGACACCTAACACATTCAGCAGTAAGGCCACCCATCTGCAGAAACCGTTTGTGTGACATACACCATATCACCACCCTCGCAGAATGTAACGATGCACTCATGTATTTCACTGTCATATCCACACCCAAGAAAAAAATCAATAAAAATCATAGACCCCTGTATGCCCAACCAACACCAATCTAATCAGACGTAACAAAAATGCCAAATATATAAACAAACCTTAATAACTCACTGTAAACACTTCCACAACCCACACTGCCCCACCAACTACTTGAACTGAAGACCACATTAGCACAATACAAGCCGAAACTCAAATGAAGCCTGTACACACCTTAAACTCAGCGTGTCCACTTCCACCCTCACAGGACACCATCCAGAAGCAACTCAACATCTACAAATAAAACCAACTCAACATCACAATACCACTATTATGTCATAAGCCAAAGCAACAAGTGGAATCGGTCGCTTCCGTTGATCCTGTGCACCTATGACATCATATGCCACATCATTTCACCAAGGGTTACACCCAAAGCCTGGTATCGATTGGTTCAACCCACAATATCACTGAAATTGTAACCTATCACAGTGCAAGCAGAGTGCTATCAACTATTTATTGAGGTGCAGTAATGAATTTTACATGAAATGAAATTTACTGACATACTGTTTACATATTCAAAGAGAACTGCTAATGTATATATTAGAATACAGAAGCTTAATTATCACACCAGTGATCACAGTAAACATCTCTTCAACCTTACTTACAAAACAAATATTTTATGTGCCAGCAAACATCGAATGTTAATAAATAAATTACTGGAAGTCTACCTAACCTTCTAGCTGCAAATTAAAGTTGATATTTAAAAGAAGCAGATCAGAATAAGCTCCATGTTTATGCTTATGTATTATAAATGTCAATGAGTAGTGATTTAAGAAATTCTCTAGCTTCTGCTAAATATTTAATCCAAACTATTCCCTCTGTCTATGTTCAACACACACGTTTTATTCACAGTGTTGTGGATCATTACGTTTAACAAAAAGATCTGGATTCTGTACTACATTGCATTCTCCTTACTTCCAACCATATCACTGATTTATGTTAATTCGTTCACAATACTACACACAGAAATTATTAAAACAATGGTAAGATATACAAGAAAACTACTTACAGTGGAGTCTGGCACAGTCGATATCTCGTCTGTTGGCTCCGTTTTTATCCAAATAATGTTTCTGTAATCCATTGCTGCAGTGTGAAGGCCCTGAAAAACAAGGAATCAGATAAAAGTAGTCATATTCAAAATTCATTATCACTATAAGATACAACTCACAAACAGCATTTTTTATTCCAAGACTGAGAGCAACATATGAGCCAGTGCACACAAAACAAATTTAACACTACCTGATGAAAACAGAAATTGTAATTATGGGAACAGATCGACATTTCTCTGGTTAAGAAGAGTTTAAACAAATTACCTCAAAATGTCACATCAATATCACATGCAATGGAAACAAATGATTATATTGATGTTTCTTTGAAACAGGGGTCAATGGTACACTATAATAATGTAAGCATTATAAGACATGAATATTTAGCTTTCCAAATGAATTCTAATTTCAGCAATATGGCCATGCAAAGCGACTCATCAAGCAAAGACATTTTACAAAATAAAACAATTTACTACGGCCAACCTCGATTTTACATATGATGAGAAAATTTGAAATGAAGCTTGCAGCCTTCTGTGAGCTCAATGCTTTTAAATATACTATAGACGTTTGATAATGAATGCTGTCATCCAACACATTCATAATCCGATTCTTACTGATATAACCAAGAACAAATGAGAATTTGTATTTCTTAATCGCATATAAGACACTGAAAGGCTTAATCTCTGAACACAGATGTCATTCTATACACTGTTCACTCACTTATTAAGTTGCAGGCATAAAATGAAATTCTTCCCCTTCTGAATTCAGCAGCCTTCAGACGGCATTTTTATCAGGCAATTTAATATGCATTTCATCCCCATCATTACTGTATATACAAATGTCGAATCTTTAATAGTTCCCGTACTTAAATTCATACTAGAGAAGTGCTCAAAACTTTCTGAACAGCCACAGTAAACAACGGACATGGCCTAATACCTTCTACAGCATTTTCTTTCATTCCAATACAAACATTATCTGATAAGATGTATAAATTACTGGTATTTGAATCTGAAATACTAAGATTAGTACCCAATTTCACACGCAATAATCCCGAGCAGCTACACAGCTAACACACTTCTTGTCTCTTCACAACTAGGTACATCATCAGCGGCGGTAAGCAAGTTAACATAAACATACTAGTATAGTGATTGTACGAATTTCATTACACGTCTTCTCTCGCCCATCACGAAGTATTTAACGACGATTTTCATTTTCACTTGAGGTCGCAAGGTAAAGACACTGCCTTTTACAAACTACGGAAAAACATAGGCATAGATTTCATGTCATGTGGACAAATTACCGGGCACTTTACAAGACGATATGGGCCGGCGTACGTGTAATATTTTTCATAACTTGGAACTTCATAGAAGTTAACAGCGACGTTTTATCGAGTTAACATAACCTAAAACAACTGCACAAGCTGTCTCTCTCGACACACCGTCACCACATTTTTCCAAGCGTTACCCAACCACAGTTATTCAGATGTCGATAACATCGCAGTGAAGTTTGTCGGCTAAATCATATTAAACTGTTACGATATTGATAGAAATAGATACGAGTGTTTCATAAAAATATACTCACAAGTTGCTTCATGGGCCCTACTCAGTTATAATAGAAAGGAAATTGTAGTTGGGTTTATGTTCGAAAATAAATATCAGTCTTTCGTTCTTTCATGTATATAATCCTCCTCACTTTTTTTATTGCTCGGAGGACGGAGAAAGTGGTTCATATATATATTTTTATTTTTCTATTAGATACAAGATGGCGACCACTTTGCTAGAATGGCCAGGCGGAGGCTGCTTAATGATGAGTACCTAACTCGAAAGATGTTTTCATCTTGGGGTGTTTGTTCGTATTTTTCCATTTTTTGATGCAAGTTCGACAATCAGTGATTCTGTGGATATTGCAAAGCATATTTTACATTCTCTCTAGAGGCATGAAAAAGCTGAATCACAAAAAATGACGAACTAGAGGAAAATATCAGTTATACTACATAAGTCAGACAGCCACATAAACGTCAGTATTTTACACTAATAAAATAAATTAACCCCCTGATGATCGTATAACTGCACTCGAAAACGTCTAAGAGTTAAACAAATAAGAATTTGTGTTTGCTCATGACACAACTGTCTGTTCTACAACCAAAGGTATTCATCGTCAGTGGATGGTATTACAAGATAGGTTCATCTTCACCTCTTACGCATCTTGTTTTCTTTGAACGCAATATGATGTTTTCCTTGTTGGTAGCTCGGTAGCAATCGTGAGTCTAAATAAATGTTGACGTAAGGTCTCCCAGATACTAAACAAAATCTACAGATTGCATATAGGAATGAATAAAAACGACGAATTATTCTGAAATAACAGTAAACTCCTAATTTGATACAGTTACATTTGCTCAACTTCACAAAACTAACGACTGACTGTGATGTATTGCGTGTAATTTCTGCTGTAGTTAATGCCGCAATCTCCTATGAATGTGAAAGTAATTGTTAAAATACTTCGTTACGGATTAGATGCACATCAACAGTATTTTTGTGTTCATATTGTCTTTCATACCCTCATGTGTGGCAATAATATTTGCGAAGAGACGACTAGGGACAGTAGCATATCTGATGTGCATCTTCTCTACATTATAACGTTAGCTACTGCTAACGTTAAGTGCTTATAGTCATATTTCGAGTATTAGTTATATGGAAATGCAAAGGAAGAAGCTGTAGTAGGTATTAATTGATCCCAATCAGAACGCTTTCGGCATTCATTTAACTACTACGTTCTGTGCTATAGGTCTGCAAAGAATGTGCTAACAGCTTTAGCAGTGCGAGTTGCAGGGCAGTTTAGTACAAGCGTAACGTGATAGTTTTTTTTGGCACAAATGTGTAAATGAAAATGTTTCTGGAAGAATCAAGAGGTAAATGTATTTCTCACTGAGAAAGAGATTAGCATGACAGCAGAACGTTCGCCATCACCATACAGCAGTAAGCTGTTTCAGTAATCAGTTTAGTAAGAGAAAATTAACCAGTATAAAATGTTTTTGCTAATCAATAATAGGTTGTTTTACATTGCTGTATGTGTGCTTGAATCTAGTGAATAGTTAGAATTCGAATATGACTGATTTTTGTAAATTGGGTAGGGCTATAAAACTTTGAATGTTTACAACGAAAGTTCAAAAAAATGGCTGTGTTAAGAAAGCATAGAAAATTGTCTGCTAATAATGAACTTCACAGGCTGCTAATATTCATTTTCTGTGGGTCAACTAAATTAAATAGTATAACATAGTTAACAATCTTAATAATGACATATGAGCCTAGAGAGAATGTATTTCTAGTGCTGCGTAAATGATGTAGTACAAATCATGTAATGTTCTTATTTACGTTAATAAGAACAGGATTTTAAACCTCTTGGATAATAGTACAAATTAAGATGTTCCCAAAATAGATAAAGCAGTGAGCCTGCAGGAGGTTCAAGCTCAATACCAACCTTTCTTTTTTTTCTTTATCTGTGAAATTGCTTGACAGTAGGCAACTGGTTTTATTCAGCAAAGTCACTTTACATTTATTGTTGTTTTTCTTTCCATATTTCTTATTTTATTTTATTATTATTATTTTTTTCATTTATCATAATACTTAAATTTTTGAAAAATAGAAAACTGTCTCTGTTGCAAATGTTTTATTACTAATGACTTCTTTCTTGCAGTTACTGCAAGAGACCACATTAGTCATATTTAAAAGCCTTTGATATGACAGTTTCTAAATTTTTATTTTTATTAATGACGTTTCTCTTTGTACAAAGACTACCAGCAAATTTACTCTCTTTGCAGATGATACACCTCTTTTAGTTGAAAAAAATAACAGATGATGACATTGCAACATGTGCCAACTTTGTGTTCCATGATCTTCATAAGTGGGCCAGCTGGAAATAAAAGTACATTCATTTCGATGGGTCTCAAAGTTCAGGAGGGCATAAATCTAAGCTGTAATGAGCATAATACACAGAAAGTTTGTTCAAAAATTTTAGCCTCCTCATCCCTAATAAACCAAATTGGTCTTGCCACGTTCTGGACTACAGAAAAAGACTTATTTGAGCAACTTATACTCTAAATATTATAGCAGCAACTGCTAATACTGATGATGGTAAGATTAGTTATTTTGGCTATTTTCATTCATTGTTGCCCAACAGCATAATATTTGGGGTGACCAGCCAATGGAAAATAAAGTATTTGTCATTCAGAAAAGAGCAAGCCAAATTATAAGGTCAGTTAACAGAAGTCATTCATGGAGAAATATTGTAAACTGAATAAAAGATTAACAATGACCTCACAATACACCCTATCCTTTATGTGCCTTTTAATTAAGAACCTCCCCATGTGCAAAGCCAAGAGTGTCTTTCACGACTATGACACAAGGTTAAAACATGACTTGAGGTTGATAGAAAAAACTTGTCTAGTACAAAAGGGAGTCATTACTCAATTATTAATGGTTTTTAATGCTCTCCCATCAGGCAAGGGGGAAAAAAATACCAGTATAATACCACAGTTTAAAAGTAAATTAAAGGATTATCATCTGGAAAACTCCCATTACCCTCTTCATGAGTTCTTTAATATAAACATTTCTACATTGTAATTTAGATAAGACACACATTGTACTTCTAGTATTTGCTATTACCGATTTGTAATAGAATACAGTTATGTACGTTAGCACAGAAATTTTCACTCAGGCTGATGATGAACTTCAGTTCTATCAAATTTGTATTGTTGAATAATTTTAGTGTGTTATTTGATTGTTGTATACCTCTGTTCACTATTGGAAATGTCTAAGCTGGTAATTATTTGCATATTTTGTTCCTGTATGCATATTACAATTTGCATCTCTTAGCATCTATAAGTACTGTCCTCATATATAATTATGACTTGTTCCAAATCCATGCAGTTCTCTTGTATACTGGATCAACGGAACACAAATTGATAAATAAAATATGTCTAATGTGGTCTCGATGGTTTAAGGTTATCTGAAGGTATGCTAAGAATGGAAAATGTGTCAATATTAATACAACACTTGCAACAGAGACTATTTTCTATTTTTTGGACATTGAAACACTGTTGTTGCTTCAAGCCAAAATTGAGAGGAATAATGTATACATAACACTTGAGTTACACTTTATGTGGATAAGCAAAGTGTGTCTTCCATAGTGTTCAATGTACGATACTCTTCCTTGTGATGTACATAAACTATGATGTTTAAACTGCATAAAAGATTAGCAATAACCTCACAATAATTCTTATTTTCTGTCATTTGAACTATGTTTTTTGTATCTCTTCAGAAACAGAGAGCTGTAAATTAGTGCCTGTCAATGGATGCTCTGTGTTCCCCAGCCACTGTGAAATTTATTTCTTGTGTAGTGGTCAGAAAAATGCCACCTTTACCGTGTATGTCACAGTGACAATAGAAATGTAATGTTTGGTTATTTCTTGCCTGTGGACTTTAGATGATAATTTTCAACTGAGAGTATAGGGTGCATCATGCAATTTTATGTATACAGTAAATTTATAGCAAAGAAAGCAGGATGACATTGTATGGGCACATATGAGGTTATTACATATTTTCTGTTTGAATGTAACAGTTAATATTTAATTTGATATTTAACGTCACTCATACCGTATATACATTTCCCTGGAAGATAAACTTTTAAATTTTTGTAAAATACATTTAATTTCTTTAGTTCCTTAATTGATTTTTGAAACTTCTTAAAAAACCATCTGTCTGTTATTATTAGTTTGAGATTCCACTGTGTTGTGTAATTATTTTCCTTCCCTCTAGCTAGAATGTAATGTACCTCCATGTTTGGTAGGTGTTTAGCATTTACTCTCATTGACATCATATTGTGATATATATACAGTGAGTGCACGTTCATAAGTTTTTGGTATACAAAAGCTTGTCTACAAATTTGTCTGGGTGGTTTTTTGGCTATTCATCTCAGTGCTCTTTTCTGAATTTTAAATATTGTTCTTAAGCAGCTATCTTGTGCTCTTCCCCATTCACAAATTGAGTAGGATTAATATGGAAACAAGTTATATTGTTCATTGTTCTGAGAACTTTATCATCCACAACTTTTGCAGTTTCCCGTATGAGGAAAATCTTTGTTTATCATTTTGCACAGTACGTCTATGTGCTCTCCCCATGTTAAATGCTCACCTATAATAGTTCCTAAAATTTTTTGTCACTTGCCTTTTAATTGCCTCACTGTTTAATATTTACATCATACACACATTGCTTTAAGAATGAAATTTTCACTCTGCAGCAATGTGTGCACTGATATGAGGCTTCATGGCAGATTACAGCTGTGTGCCAGACCGAGATTTGAACTCGGGAGTTTGAGTCTCGGTCCAGTACACAGTTTTAATTTGCCAGAAGTTTCACAAGGTTTTAGATTGATTTATAAGAATATTGTTTTGTACTAGATATTTATTTGCGGTTTCAGTATGTATGAGTGCTTCCATTTTAAGCTCCCTTTGTCTCATCTGCACATATAATGGTAGTATCATCAGCATACATTGTAAGTACATCTATATCTACTCCGCAAGCCACCTGACGGTGTGTGGTGGAGGGTACCTTGAGTACTTCTATCGGTTCTCCCTTCTATTCCAGTCTCGTATTGTTCGTGGAAAGAAGGATTGTCGGTATGCCTCTGTGTGGGCTCTAATCTCTCTGATTTTATCCTCATGGTCTCTTCACGAGATATATGTAGGTGGGAGCAATATACTGCTTGGCTCTTCGGTGAAGGTATGTTCTCGAAACTTTGACAAAAGCCCGTACCGAGCTACTGAGCGTCTCTCCTGCAGAGTCTTCCGCTAGAGTTTATCTATCATCTCCGTAACGCTTTCGCGATTACTAAATGATCCTGTAACAAAGCGCGCTGCTCTCCGTTGGATCTTCTCTATATCTTCTATCAACCCTATCTGGTACGGATCCCACACTGCTGAGCAGTATTCAAGCAGTGGGCGAACAAGCGTACTGTAACCTACTTCCTTTGTTTTCGGATTGCATTTCCTTAGGATTCTTCCAACGAATCTCAGTCTGGCATCTGCTTTACCGACGATCAACATTATATGATCATTCCATTTTAAATCACTCCTAATACGTACTCCCAGATAATTTATGGTATTAACTGCTTCCAGTTGCTGACCTGCTATTTTGTAGCTAAATGATAAAGGATCTATCTTTCTGTGTATTCTCAGCACATTATACTTGTCTACATTGAGATTCAATTGCCATTCCCTGCACCATGCGTCAATTCGCTGCAGATCCTCCCGCATTTCAGTATAATTTTCCATTGTTACAACCTCTCGATAACCACAGCATCATCTGCAAAAAGCCTCAGTGAACTTCCGATGTCATCCACCAGGTCATTTATGTATATTGTGAATAGCAACGGTCCTATAACACTCCCCTGCGGCACACCTGAAATCACTCTTACTTCAGAAGACTTCTCTCAATTGAGAATGACATGCTGCGTCCTGTTATCTAGGAACTCCTCAATCCAATCACACAATTGGTCTGATAGTCCATATGCTCTTACTTTGTTCATTAAACGACTGTGGGGAACTGTATCGAACGCCTTGCGGAAGTCAAGAAACCAGCATCTACCTGTGAACCCGCATCTATGGCCCTCTGAGTCTCGTGGACGAATAGCGCGAGCTGGGTTTCACATGACCGTCTTTTTCGAAACCCATGCTGATTCCTTCAGAGTAGATTTCTAGTCTCCAGAAAAGTCATTATACTCGAACACAACACGTGTTGCAAAATTCTACAACTGATCGACGTTAGAGATATAGGTCTATAGTTCTGCACATCTGTTCAACGTCCCTTCTTGAAAACGGGGATGACCTGTGCCCTTTTCCAATCCTTTGGAACGCTACGCTCTTCTAGAGACCTACGGTACACCGCTGCAAGAAGGGGGGCAAGTTCCTTCGCGTACTCTGTGTAAAATTGAAGTGGTATCCCATCAGGTCCAGAGGCCTTTCCTCTTTTGAGCGATTTTAATTGTTTCTCTATCCCTCTGTCGTCTATTTCGATATCTACCATTTTGCCATCTGTGCGACAATCTAGAGAAGGAACTACAGTGCAATCTTCCTCTGTGAAACAACTTTGGAAAAAGACTTTTAGTATTTCGGCCTTTAGTCTGTCATCCTCTGTTTCAGTACCATTTTGGTCACAGAGTGTCTGGACATTTTGTTTTGATCCACCTACCGCTTTGACATAAGACCAAAATTTCTTAGGATTTTCTGCCAAGTCAGTACATAGAACTTTACTTTCGAATTCATTGAACGCCTCTCGCATAGCCCTCCTCACACTACATTTCGCTTCGCGTAATTTTTGTTTGTCTGCAAGGCTTTGGCTATGTGTATGTTTGCTGTGAAGTTCCCTTTGCTTCTGCAGCAGTTTTCTAACTCGGTTGTTGTACCACGGTTGCTCTTTTCCATCTCTTACGATCTTGCTTGGCACATACTCATCTAACGCATTATGTACGACGGTTTTGAACTTCGTCCACTGATCCTCAACACTATCTGTAGTTGAGACAAAACTTTTGTGTTGAGCCAACAGGTACTCTGAAATCTGCTTTTTGTCACTTTTTCTAAACAGAAAAATCTTCCTACCCTTTTTAATATTCCTATTTATGGCTGAAATCATCAATGCCGTAACCGCTTTATGATCGCTGATTCCCTGTTCTGCATTAACTTTATCAAATAGTTCAGGTCTGTTTGTCACCAGAAGGTCTAATATGTTATCGCCACGAGTCAGTTCTCTGTTTAACTGCTCAAGGTAGTTTTCAGATAAAGCACTTAAAAAAATTTCACTGGATTCTTTGTCCCTGCCACCCGTTATGAATGTCTGAGTCTCCCAATCTATATCCGGCAAATTAAAATCTCCACCCAGAACTATAACATGGTGGGGAAATCTACTCGAAATATTTTCCAAATTATCCTTCAGGTGCTCAGCCACAACAGCTGCTGAGCCAGGGGGCCTATAGAGATATCCAATTACCATGTCTGAGCCTGCTTTAACCGTGACCTTCACCCAAATCATTTCACATTTCGGATCTCCGTCAATTTCCTTCGATACTATTGCACTTCTTATCGCTATAAGCACGCCTCCCCCTTCACTGTCCAGCCTGTCTCTGTGGTATACATTCCAATCTGATTTTAGGATTTCATTACTGTTTACGTCTGGTTTCAGCCAACTTTCTGTCCCTAGTACTATATGGGCGTTGTGACCGTTTATTAATGAGAGCAGTTCTGGGACCTTTCTGTACACGCTCCTGCAGTTTACTATTAGAACATTAATATTGTTATTCCCTGTTGCATTTTGCTTACTCCTACCTTGCCGTGTCTCAGGAGGCGTCTTGTCGGGCCTAGGGAGGGGATTCTCTAACCTAAAAAACCCCCATGTGCACTCCACACGTACTCCACTACCCTTGTAGCCGCTTCCGGCGTGTAGTGCACGCCTGACCTATTCAGGGGGACCCTACATTTCTCCACCCGATAGCGGAGGTCTAGAAATTTGCACCCCAGATCTCCGCAGAATCGTCTGAGCCTCTGGTTTAAGCCTTCCACTCGGCTCCAAACCAGAGGACTGCGATCGGTTCTGCGAACAATACTACAAATAGTTAGCTCTGATTTCACCCCGCGAGCGAGGCTTTCCGCCTTCACAAATTCCGCCAACCGCCTGTACGAACTGAGGATGACCTCTGAACCCAGACAGCAGGAGTCATTGGTGCCGACATGAGCAACAATTTGCAGTCAGGTGCACCCAGTGCTCTCTATCGCCGCCGGTAGGGCCTCCTCCACATCTCGGATGAGACCCCCCGGCAAGCAGACAGAGTGAACACTGGCCTTCTTCCCCGACCTTCCCACTGTTTCCCTAAGGGGCTCCATCACCCGCCTAATGTTGGAGCTCCCAATAACTAATAAACCCCTCCCCCCATCTGTTTTATACATTCTGGGATGTCAGTTATGATGAGCAGGATTTCCCAAATTGTGTTCCATGGGACGTTAATAACTGCTCAATGAAAAGCTAGGAGTGTCATGGTCTCTCTCTCTCTCTCTCTCTCTCTCTCTCTCTCTCTCTCTCTCTCTCTCTCTCTCTCTCTCCCTCCCTGCCTCCCTCCCTCCCTCCCCCCCCCCCCACTCCCCATTCCTCTTCCCACTCCCACCTTTTCCACATCCCCCCTCCCTCTCTTCCCTCTATTGACATTTTGGTGATACTAATCACTTGTTAAAAATTTTATTATGATTTCTGTGTTATCATTTAAAATTGAAGTTATCACTGACTAAAGTAAATCTCTCTAATTTTTTGAAATATTATTGACCATTATTGACCTTCAAAATAAATAAGGTGTTTCATCAATGGACCAGGATTTTCAATACGTTCCATCAGAGGAAAATTTTGGGAACCTGTGACATTGAGAACAGACAATATTGACCCAAGCACTGAACCTTGTGCCATATGATGTCTCATAATTTGTAATTCAGATCTGTAATTAATTATATTTTCTCCACTTATACGTCTCATTTCTGTTTACTGTTTTTGACTATCTCATAGCATTTCCCATGAATCCCATACTGATAGAGTTTCTCCATTATCCTAGAATTATTTATGTAGTCAAATAATTTATATAGGTCCACAAAGATCCCACTGATCTCCTGTTGTCTGTCAAGTGAACTCCGAATATGGTCTTCTAAATCTGTTGATTCCGTTATTGTTGATTACTCTTCTATGAAACCATATTGTGATGAGTACATTACTTGAAATTTTATTCTTTATTATCATTTCACACATTTTAGCCAAATTGGGGATCAGTAATATTGGCCTGTAGTCTCAAAATTAACTTCTTTATATTTTCTTAAATACTGGCTGTACTTTACTTGTTTTTAGTGATTCTGCTAATATGCCTTCCTATAACGCAGCAATCAGCATGTGTATTAAGGATTGTAGTATACTTCCCCAGATTTCTTCATGGTATGATTTAAATGTGGGATTTTTAGTATTGTATTTTCTTCATATGTTTTGTTTTCAGTTCTACTGCTACAGTTGTATATGTCATCAGTGTCTGATATTTCTCTAGGATGTACATCACTTATGGTATCTTCCAGTGAACAAATGCGCTCTGTAAATACTGTAGTAAGTCTTTAGTGTAATTACCTGCTTTAACTACAGCTGCCTTAATGAATAATGACTTTCCTTTTTTGATGAAACTGCTGTTTGTGATAATGTAGGACTGGAGGGCTTGTTTATTAAGTATTGAAGCTAGAATGTAATTGGTCTTTCTAATTTCTTTAAATGGGTATCAACAGTTAAAAATCAAGCTCTCTCAGATGTTCAACACCCGTCGCCCACTGTATGGCAGGAAATGAAAGCTGTCTCAATCCTGATGGAGCTCGGGATCTTGGCTGACCCACAACCCCACCCTCCTCCCAGGAAAGCTTCTCGCAAGATCAGATGGTGAGCCTTGAACACACACCAAATGTGCAAACTACTGCAGCAGTAGCTGTGAAACTAGGAACAGAATCACTATGGTACCTTCATTCTGGAAGTAGCATAGCAGTGAGCTAAACAACTTAAGTTTCCAATGAATAGTTAAGTTTTTTTATCAACCTTTTAAGCTCTAATGGGGATAGCCCATGACCAAATGTGAACTACTTAGCCCCATGGTAAGTATAAATATCACAGAACAAGAAAGGGCAGTAGACCATTCAATACTAATGTTTTAACCATCAAACACATAAATGGCAAGCAAAATGGAATCAGGCTTTAGCAACAAGGTGCTTACAACTTAAACTTAACAGTGGACAAATACATGATTACTAAATGAAACTAACAGGTCACCATCTTTAGCAATGAGGCTTTTACAACTTACTGTGCTAAAGTAACTTTATAATGGTGAAGGACATGATTACTTGATTTGAACAGCATAGGCTAACACAACTTAGCAACAAGGCTTTTTAAAATTTACTACATTAAATTAATACTGGCCAAGCTCAATGACCACTACATTCAAATAAGTCACTCAGAGATACTATATACTCTGAGCCACAACTGCATTGCAATAGTTTAACCTTAATGGGGCATAGCTATGCAAGTGAAGCCGAACCGGCTGTAACTGTGCGGACACTAAGCTGCTGTGCAAAACAATGTCAAGTAAACCCATGTGACCATACCCAGCTTGTCAGTTGTGGTCAGCACTCTTTCTTAAAATTTACCAACTGAGATAATGCAGCACTTCACTGCTTCCATTGTTTTACTACAGTGGATATGCTTTTGTAGTTATTAGCAACAAGGCTATGAAGCACAGCTGTTGTCAGGGGCAGTCCTTATAGTAACTCACAATGGCTGCACCACTAAACAAGACAAGGAAATCAACATACCACACACAGTTGAAGAATAATGTTAGCTATCTGCAGTCATTAACTGCACTTTAATATGATAAAAAACACCACCAAGAAGCTGAGGAATCAACTTAGCTGTCTTAGATCTCGTAGTCAACCAGCGTGGTCTGTTGGCATTGTCTTCTTAAGGTATAAAGTAAGTGTCACCGCTTAATCTAACTCAGCCAGCAGCATCCAAGAAAGACAATGGGAACAATTGCCCAAGCTTAACCACAAATCTTGGCTACAAATTACTCTCTCCACTATCCTGACTGTATTGAGAGATGCTTCTTGGGGAGCTGACTTGACTGTCCTCCTCCGCCTCTATCGATCTCTCGTCCGCTCCAAGTTGGATTATGGATGGATTGTCTGCTCCTCTGCATGGCCGTCCATCTTACACCATCTAAATACAATACATCATTTGGGAATCCATCTCACCACTGGTGCCTTCTGTACTAGCCCTGTTGAGAGTCTCTATGCAGATGCCGGTGAACTACCACTGTCGTACCGGCACAACATCCTGCTCAGTAGGTATGCTTGTCGGCTTTCTTCCACGCCAGGCCACCCAACCTTTGACCCTTTTTGTGATGATATTCTTGACTGCCAGTACAAGATGTACGTTTCTTCTCTGTGGCCTCCCGGCATCCACTTTCGTCGCCTGCTTCAGCAGCTGCAGTTCATGCTTTGTGCCACTTTCCGTATGGGAGAGAGCCCTCACCACATTGGCTTCAGACACAAGTTTGTGCTCGTTTTGACCTCAACTCATTCCCGAAGGATTCGACTCCCGAGCTGACCTATCGCTGCAAATTTCTCAAACTTCACTCACAACTTGCCGATAGCATATTTTTGTACACTGATAGTCCCAAGTCCGCCCATGGTGTTGACTGTCCTTTTGTCGTCTGGGCTGATATGTTTCACTATCAACTTCTCGACTAGTGCACAATTTTTACAGGAGAGCTTTTTGCCTTCCATCAAGCTGTTCACTACGTCCGGAGGCACCAGCTCACTTACTGTGTGATCTGCTCTGACTCCCTCAGTGCCCTTCAGAGTCTGGATGATCCCAATCCAGTCCACCCTATTGTTCCACAGTTCCAGGACTGCCTCCATTTGATCCCGGATGTGGGAGCCCAAGTGATGTTCATGTGGGTTCCTGGCCATGTTGGTGTGCCAGGGAATGATGCTGCTGCCGAGGCCACAGTCCATCTCTGTCGGCACGCCTCTTACTCTGTTCCCTTGCAAGATATTTTTACTTTTCTCTATCGGCGTATCATGTCACTTTAGCATGACCATTGATGCTCCCTTCATGAGAACAAACTCAGAGAAGTCAAATCTCTCCCAACAGCCCAGTTGACTTCGTCTGGGCCATTTCGCCATGAGGAAGTAATGTTAGCTTGATTGCGAATAGGGCACTGCCGCTTTAGTCACTGCCACTTGTTGAGTGGCGACCCTGCACCTAGCAGTCCTTTCTGTAGCCAGACATTAACTGTCAGACATTTCCTGATCCTCTGTCCCTATTTTAGCCACTTATGCCAGGCTGCAGCCCACTTTCCCGGACATTTTAGCGAATGATGTGCGAGCTGTGGCTTGCGTTTTGTTTTTTAAAAAGCAGTAATATAACAAAAGAGATTTGATTTCTACCTGGTGGCTCCGGTGTCTTGTCGACGTCTTTTAAATACTCTTACATAAAGTCTTGATGTTTTAGATTTATTTTTTGTTCCTTTTTGTATTGGATCTCGCAACGGTTTTTTGCCCTCGCAGTCCCAGCATTCTATGGTTCTATACTGGGTATTTATGACCTTAGATGTTTTGCGCCCTAAAACCCTACAAAAAAGTATCCTGACTGAATCCAACTAATAATGAAAATGACAAATAGCAACATAGGACTAAACCATCAAAGACATATTTCAACACTTTTGAAGAACTTAATTCCAATAGACACACTTGATATTTTCAGCCGCATGCCTGGCCAAGAACTGCTTCGTTGCTGTGGTGCCCATATGCTGCAGCTGTAAATGGTCATTCAGAACTGAGTGTCCAGCCTAGCTTGTAGTACCTAGGCTGTAACCTTTGACACTGCAACATCACTGCACAACCATTCACACATCTAGGCAGGACCAACACACCATGTTATACACAGGAGTTGTGATAGAACCTCAATGGCAAAAAATGTACATTGCCAGAGAAGGAAACCAACTGGGGAACCTCCCCCACAAAAGTCTATGTTACCTGTGGGAGTGAGCCATACCCAGTGGATGATGCCTATGAAGCAAACGGTATGACCTGTCTTAACGTGTGCGTAAAGGACCTCACCACTCTGGTAAGCAGTGTAACAAACCCCGTGAATGAGAAGGGACCCTTAGATCTGGGCAGTAGGTACTGAAGTTTTTTTTTGTCCTTGCTGTTGGCTGCAAAATTCTTCCAAAAAGCTCTGTCCTCTGCATGGTATTTCAAGGTAGTCTCTTCTGATTATAATGGAATTCCCATTTCTGTGGCCGCCCACTGTGGCCAAGTGGTTCTAGGCACTTCAGTATGGAACTGCGCAACTGCTATGTTGCAGATTCAAATCCTGCCTCAGGTGTGGATGTGTGTGATGTCCTTAGGTTAGTTAGGTTTAAGTAGTTCTAAGTTCCGGAGAACTGATGACCTCAGATGGTAAGGCCAATAGTGCTCAGAGCCATTTGAACCCATTTCTAGTGTGACTGGTGAATGTTTCTCCAGGCCTTATGAGACTGCTCTTTAATATTGGAAGGTAAGAATGTCTCAGCTAACAAATACTCAGTTCTTCACAAGTTGCCCAGTGGTGAATTCAGGACGTAACTGGATATTAGTCAAACTGGCATATGCAAATGGCTCTCATGTCTCGCTGTATTAAAGGCATATGCTAACCATCTCAAGGTTTTATTTCACTTTGCTGAAACCCCTGATGGTAAGTGTTACGGGCAGCTTGGAGATTTTGGTTGACCCTTTCAGTGACAGAGAGGGATTAGGATAGTATGGCATAGTCTGGTGATGTTACACCCCCCCCCCCCCCTCCCCAATGCAAACAAATAATTATTAAATTCCTCAGAGGTGAAAATTGTAGCATTATCAGATACCCCACGATTCAACTAGGACCAAACACCCCGAATATAGCTTTCAGAGCCTCTATTCTACTATTGCAGTAGCCATTCTGTTAGTTATTAACCAGGTAAACCTGGAGACAATGTCCATAATGATAAATATATAGATAAATTTCCCTTCTTAGAATATGGTAATGGACCCACAAAATTAGAAATATTTTTTCAAATGGTTCAAATGGCTCTGAGCACTATGGGACTTAACTTCTGATGTCATCAGTCCTAGAACTTAGAACTACTTAAACCTAACTAAGCTAAGGACATCACACACATCCATGCCCGAGGCAGGATTCAAACCTGCGACTGTAGCGATTCCAGACTGTAGCACCTAGAACCACTCGGCCACTCTGGCTGGCACAAATATTTGTTCCATAGGATGTGAGACCATATATCTAGACAAGGTATTGTGTGCAGGCGTACTAGAAGCACAATCTTTACATTTCCTGACAAAATTTCTTATGTTCTTGTTCACACCTGCCCAAACAAAATGTTCCTCAACTTTCTCCCTAGTTTTAAACAGTCCAGGGTGCCACCTATTGGGAACACATGAAAGTAGTGTAAAAGAGAAATTGCTGCAGCAGCTGGGTCCACAACTCTTGCCTGAGTTTCACGCCACTTTTGACAGTGCAAATGTTCTTTCTTCAATAGGTAGGTGCAGCTCTCCTTGCCATTGTTAATCTTATCCATCACCAGCTTTAACTCTGAATCCCGATTCTGATAATTCTCAATTCTGTAAACCAGTATGGGATACTCAGCCAGTACTGCATTGATCTCATAAGGCAACTTCCCATCTCCCTCCAGATCTTGTTCATTCTGGTCCTGAACGATACGTGTTTTATCAAAATATGACAGTGCTAAGACTGGTGATGCCGCCAAGGCCTCTTTGACAGCAAGGGAATCAGCATCTTGAGCCTCACCTCACTGAAATTTCACTTTTTTTTCCCTCAAAGCATTCAAGGAGGCCACCTTTTGGGCAAACCTAGGAATGAATTTAGTGAAAAAGCTAGCCATGCCTGTAAATCTTGCCACCTGCTTCGCATACACGACATAAGAAATTTCATAATCGCCCCAACTTTTGCACTATCTATAGTGAGACCCTCTGCACATACCACGTGCCCAAGGAACTGTATCGAGGGACAAGTTAACCTCACCTTGTCAGGATTGACTGTAAGGCTGGCCTTGTGTAACCTCTTGGAAACTATCTCAAGATGTCAGAAATGATCTTTCATAGATCTTACCTTGGTAATGAGACAGAAATTCAATTTTAATCCCATTGAAGAGTTGGTTCAGGAGTTGTTACAATACTGCAGCATCTGTTGAAATGCCGAACAGAAATCAATGAAATTCATAAAGTTCCAATCTGTGCTAAATGTAGTTAATGCCTTGGACGACTCTCATAGGGGTATTTGGTAGTATGGCTGATTTAAATCTGGCGTGCCTAAAACGTTAGCTTCCTTAAACCATGCGAACAGGTGTGGAGATTAGGTAATGATAGTGAATACAAAATTATCTTCTAGTTAACAACAGGCCAAATTCCTCCTTGCGGCTTCCCCCCAGTGGGGTCACAACTCTTCTTTGAGTACAGGTGTGGCTACCAAAGGGCCCAGGCCTTTGCAGCATTACTTCCTTTCTATGCTACATGCTTATACTTCCACAATCCCTTTCTCCCTCTGCCTCTCTATCAGACAGGTTTCTTGTTACCGACACTGCTTGGACCTCGTTTATGATTGGGCTTTGAGTTTCCACTTCCAGCATATTCTACAACTTTTCATCAAATAAACACATGGTCCCAACTGTTGGGTTTGACCTGCCACCAATTTTCAAAATTCTACATAAGTGCGGATCATGCAGGGAAGGTCACCCAATGCAGTGTGTGCTCCATCTTTGCACTGTGCCCTTTAATACAGTAATACACCCAAAACCCAGCACAGTAGCCAGCCCATTATGGGGTGGATCGTCAAGTACCTGCAAATTAGCCTTCTTACCACACAGGTTTGCACTGTTGCTGCCTGAGCTGAAAACTTCCCATGCATGCCAAGGAGTACGTGCTTGCAGTGACTAAGCAAGGCGACTCTGAGCAATGGTTACTGCATTGCCCTTGAAGAGCATTGGTTTACAGCAATCCAGACTACAGCCCTTTGTGGATACAGGGGATGCAAAAGGTCTAGTGCCACATTTGCTTAAGGGTTAGTTTTCACTAAAGTGAAGTCACATTCATCTGGAGACAGATTGGGTCGAAAGTTGGACGAAGGGAAGCGGTTTGAAGGGCAGAGGGAAATATGTACTAGGGCAAGACCCAAGGGGAAAAGAAACCTCTGTGATAGTTGGATCAGCTTGTACAGACACTAGTGGTTTTCTTGCTGTCTGTGACAGGTCATGCAATGGTAGGGTTTGTTAGTAGTGGGTATCATGCAGGTAGAAACCTTTGACATTGTGCTGTGGTATTACTCAGCAGCTGCTACTGGGTTCCATCGTTGGTTTCTCAGTCAGCATCAGCATACCTGTAACAGTAAGTAACACATGCCATGGAGTACGTGCTTGCAGTGACTAAGCAAGGCGACTCTGAGCAATGGTTACTGCATTGCCCTTGAAGAGCATTGGTTTACAGCAATCCAGACTACAGCCCTTTGTGGATACAGGGGATGCAAAAGGTCTAGTGCCACATTTGCTTAAGGGTTAGTTTTCACTAAAGTGAAGTCACATTCATCTGGAGACAGATTGGGTCGAAAGTTGGACGAAGGGAAGCGGTTTGAAGGGCAGAGGGAAATATGTACTAGGGCAAGACCCAAGGGGAAAAGAAACCTCTGTGATAGTTGGATCAGCTTGTACAGACACTAGTGGTTTTCTTGCTGTCTGTGACAGGTCATGCAATGGTAGGGTTTGTTAGTAGTGGGTATCATGCAGGTAGAAACCTTTGACATTGTGCTGTGGTATTACTCAGCAGCTGCTACTGGGTTCCATCGTTGGTTTCTCAGTCAGCATCAGCATACCTGTAACAGTAAGGTTCATCATAGTTTTGTGTCTGATAGGTCATATATCAGATTCACAGTGTAGGGTAGTGTTGGCAGTTTGTTTGTGCATTAGTGTGCAAGCTTGTTGGTTTCCATACTGTAGCCTGTCGGTTGGCTTTAATAGCAGCTATCATATTCAGTCAATGTCGCTGACATGCAGGGGCTTCCTGATGTCATTTGTGGGTGTATGTTAGCTAACCATAGGTGGTTATGCCCTAGCTGGTAGAGTCTTTGGCCACTTATGCTTTCACCTATGGTTGTGATCATAGTTCCCCAGAGTAAGGATGAAAGGATTGTTCGAGTGTCTTGAATTCCTGTATAGTCATGTGGCATGTTTATTGAATACTTTCTTGAGGGTTTCAAGGTGGTATTCATTGTGAAGATCCACAGTGTATGTGTAGCATGTAGCATAGCTATGACATGTAGCACTTTTTTCTGTATGATCTGTAGGTGTGTAGAAGCTGCATATCCCCAGATGGGAGCTGCGCACATCATCAGAGGTCTAATCAGTGTCATGTATATGGACCTCAACACCCTCCTATTCAGTTTACTTTCCCTGTTGAGTACTGGGTAGAGTTGTTTGAGTCTCGTGTGGGCTCTGTTGCTAATGAATTCATTGTGGTTCCCCAAGTAAGTTTCTGGCCCAGCCAGACCCCGAGAAATCTGACTTTCTGTCAGAAATGTATTGGGCATGCATGTAGTGTTACCTGTCGACAGTGTTAATGTTCGTGCAGTAGCTTTATTTTGTGTGTGAACAGAACTGCTTCACACTTGTCGACATTTACTTTAATACACCATCATTCCAACCAAGGCTCAGAAGTTCTGAGTGCCGTCTATATTCAGGAATTTATGTTTGACAGTTTCCAATCATGTGCAAGGATGCCCATGTCATCTGTGTAGTTGGCTAACATTGTGGTTTCTGTTGCTGGAAGGTCATTAATGTAGAAATTGAACAAGATGAACCCTGGGATGCTTTCCTGGGGTGCTCCAGCTTGGATACCATATTGTGTCAATTGTTTGCCCTGCACGTCAGTGTTAAAACATCTGTTCGTGAGATATGAGTCTATGAGATGTGTGAGTACGTCAGGGAAACCAGCATCGCTTAATTTGCATATAAGGCCATTGTGCCAGAGACGGTCAAAAGCTTTTTCGATGTCTGGGAACATGGCCTCTGTTGCTTTGTTTGTGTTGTAGCTGTGTGTTATATGTTCGACTATGCAGAGAAGTTGAGTTGTTGAGTGGTGATTCTTAAACCCGAATTGATGCAGCCTTAGGGTTTCATTGGGGATGCAGTGCCTAGTGATGCATTTTAGTAATACCTTCTCAACAATCGCGCTGAGCGAGCACAGCAGACTGATGAGTCGGTAATTTTGTGGGAGGGAGTGGCCCTTTCCTGGCTTCCTGAATATCAGGACCTTGGCTGCCTTTCAAAAGTCAGAAAATTTTTATTGTTTTAAGATGGCATTTGTTATGTGTGCAAGGTGTTCTACAGCTCTATCCATGAACTCCTGGAGGACATGGTTTAGAATCCCATTGGGCGCAGGGACTTTCCGAGCATTGGTATGCTTGATAGCCCAAGTAATTTCGTTTGTACTAGTACGTCAAATTTCATCGCGCATGGGCTAGGCTACAAGTCTTGTAACCTCCTGGTCCATTTCAAGTGTGAATACTGGATCTGATGAAGCCAGATTCGGCATGAAAGACGTTGACAGAGCAGTCATAAGCTCTGCCTTCTCCTTGGTGGAGAAGGCTGTCTTGTCCATGTAGAGTAGAAATGTAATGTTTCTCCCTGGTGAAGCGTCTGGCTAGCTTCTACATGCCAGAATGTATGTAGCCCTACGAGTTTCTGCCCCCATTGCTCATTTAGAAATGTTTGTATTTTCTCCTGTATTATACCCAGGAGTATGTTGGTGTGCAGTTTATAGAACGGGCTCCTGGCACACTGCCAATATCTCGTGAGGCAGTTCCTCATTGAAATAAGGATTTCCTGGGGCAGGACCGTCAAGTGTTGTTTTGGTGTTGTGTGTGGAATGGCGTCAGTCATCGTGTCTTGGACAGCAGTAGTAAGAGCCTCCACCACCTCGTCAATTTGTTGTGTGTTGATAATTTCATGAGTGTCTGGAATAAGACCGTCAAGTGTTTCCTTGAACAGGGTCCAATTTGTGTACTTCTAGTTCAGTATTCTGCATGATTCTGTATCCTGTAGTGTTTCTTCTGTGTGTAGTGTTACAGGCATGTGGTCTGAGTGCAGATCGTTTTCAACCATAATGTTGAGCGTGCATGTGATGCTCTTGATGAGGGCTAATCAAACACATCTGTCCTGAGTTGGGCTTGTGCTTGCATGTACATGGGAATGTCCAGCCCAAGTATAATGTAGTTTTGTCCTAGTGAATATTTGTATAGTTTCTTGCCATTGGAGGTACGTATTTGCCAATTCCAGTTGGGGTGTTTTGTGTTTAGATCTCCAGCAGAGATTCATACAACCCCCCCCCCCCCCCCCCCATGCTATGTTGAGAACTGTGCTGGTATCGTATGTAACTATGGTTTTAGGAGGGTTGTACAGTGCATTATCAGTGTGGTGCTGCCTGCATTGAACTTGACCCTGACAACTGTGGCTTCGAGTCTCTCAAGTGCAGGGAGCTTGATGTTTGTGTGTTCCACGTCTTTGTGTATGATGACGGCAGTGCCAGTTTGTGGTGTACACCGACTTTGAATGCCTTCTCGCTCCTGTGATCAACTGTGAAGGTGACTTTACAGCCTCAAATAGTGCCTTTAGAGAAAAACACATATCATATGCAGCAACATGCCAAATTGCATCATCCTATGATTCAAGTCTTAACCACTACAAATTGTATGTTGGGGATAATCCTACAGTTGGGTTGAGCACTGAGGTCAAAAAATTTCAAGGGAGTTTGTTAAGCTTTACAACAACAATGTACCCATGACCAAATTGAAGGAGGATTAAAATTTGACCAATAACACCGTTGACTGTCATATTTGTGGATTACCGTTAGATAAAAAAGCAGAAACTCCTCATAGGAACCACTGTTATCTTACAGGGAAGTTCCATGGCTCATTTCACAACACATGTAATTTAAAGTACATGTTACCAAGGCATATACCCGTTTTCTTCCATAATTTAATCGGGTATGATGCTCACTTTCTCGTTGAGCACTTGACTGATTTCAGCATGAAGAAAGATCAGGTCAGTGTCCTGCCTGAGAGTGTCAGAAAATATATTTCTTTCTCCAAATGATGAAACAAGTATTATGCTCCACTTCCTTGACATGTTACATTTTATGCAGTCACCACTCCATAAACTCACTGAAACTGTACCTTGGGAGGATATGCACATAACTTGAGATGCATTTCCCAATGAGGAAAAGTCTCATTTTCTGACTAGGAGGAGGGTTTTTCCATGCGAGTATCCAGATAGTATGGCAAAACTCAACGAAACCAGAATACCTGAATTAACTGCGTTCTCCAGCAACCGCACAGGTGATGTCAAATTGGTTGCAGACTATTAGCATGGCATGAATGTCTGGAGGGAATTCAACATCTCCACTTTAGAAGAGTGTGCGTGGCTTTACATGGACACAGACATGCACTCGCTTGCAAATGTTTTTGAGAAATTTCTGGGCTGTGTATGACCACATATTCTCGGATCCCATCTTTCATTACAGCACCTGGGTTGTCTTGAGATTTAATGGTCGAAAAAACGAAGTGCAGCATGAAATTATTGACTAATCCTGACATGTCTTTTTTCTTTGAATGAGGAATCTGTGGGGGAATTTGCCAATGTTTCCGTAGGCACACAAAGAGAAATAACCCACGAACGAATGTCAAGTTCAACTCATTCCTTGATGTAAATACCTTGATGTAAATACTTGATGCTTTGTTTGGAGATTAGCATGACTTTCAGTCTGGACTGTGTGCAGGTCTGTCTCCCAGCCTGTGAGTGCAGGAATATGTGAGAATGTGAGGCAGCTGGCGCATTGTGCTCGCTTGTGGATAGCGAACAGTGCATGCTTCACGATCGGAAGATTTTGAACAGTGTAATTACATATGATGAGTGTTTCATAATGGTATTCCTTGTGCAATCAGACTAAAAATGCTCTGCAATTGTTGAAATATTCCATTGTTCTCAAAATATTTAAATATGTATTCTATACATTGCAGTCAATTACCCAACAATTTCTTTAAATAAATAAGTAAACTATGTTCCACAAACTGCTTTCTATCCTATAAATTCTTTCAATAGACAATATACCACACATTGGCTTGTCTATCAGAAATTTTTTAAACAATATTCCATACACCGCAGTCGATTTCCCATCAAATAGCCAGTTAAATGAGTGTTTTTCCTGCCAATTTCCAGGGGGAGGAGAGGAGGGGGGTGTGAGGGGAGGGGTTAATTAACTTATCAATTAGTTTAATTAATTAGTCAATCAAACTGATAGAGTAGAAGGAGCAATTCGAGCCTGAAAGTGTACTTGTATCAGCAAGGGGAAGGGGAATGGGGAGATTGAGGGGAGGGAGAGGTATGAGGGGGTTTCTTGGAAGGACAGATTTTTGTGACTTGGCAAGACACCCAAGCCACTATGATTGGTAGCCGAAAGGCACGCGTTAAGCTCACGCAGGCTGGCATGAGGTCTGGAACATTTAAGGGAATTTATCGTAGCAAGAACATAAGTAACTACTGAATACTTAACTTTAATTCATAATTGGTGAACATCGGTCTGATGGTACATGCATTACAAGATAAATAGCAAATGATAATGGCACCTTGCTAGGTCGTAGCAAATGACGTAGCTGAAGGCTATGCTAACTATCGTCTCGGCAAATGAGGGCGTAATTTGTCAATGAACCATCACTAGCAAAGTCGGCTGTACAACTGGGGCAAGTGCTAGGAAGTGTCTCTAGACCTGCCATGTGGCGGAGCTCGGTCTGCAATCACTGACAGTGGCGACACGCAGGTCCGTCATATACTAGCGGACCACGGCCGATTTAAAGGCTACCACCTAGCAAGTGTGATGTCTGGCGGTGACACCACACAGATTATCTGCAGTGAGTCATAAATCAGTTAACAGAACAATGGGTTAAGGGGAGGGGAAGGGGTCATAAATCAAACAGTTTTGCGCCCGAATGCATGCAACCTGCACTAACAAAACATGCCAGAACATAGGTTGTCCTACTACTAATAACTATACTCACAAAAGTTTAATGTCCAGATCGTTCTTGTAAGTAAAGACATATACAGTTATTGCCTTTTGTCTGGACAAGATCCTAAATTTACACTATAATTTACTGATCGGGGAGTCCTTATTCACTATCCTGTCTGAAGACATGGCTGGAGTGCCTCAGTATACAGCAATGCTTACAGTACACTCGTCATGTCATTACGCAAAGAATGCGGTGGCGATGCCAGTGGCGGCTGAGGACCACACACACATGGCAACCACATGGAAGCATCATGGTCAGCAGAAGTATGCGGCCTGGCTGTTGAGTCCATGACGCTAATGGAAAAGGCTGCAGTAGTCTTACTGGCAACGAACGTGGGACAGCGCCTCTGGGTGGCGACAATGGCAGAGGAGTGGCGTTGGACTTGGGTAGCACGCCTTGAACAAGGCTTGATGAACAAGGTGAGTGGTACAAATGCGTCTCGCATTTTTTTTCCATGTGTCGATGCCAGGCTCAGGGTTAAATGGCGGCGAATGAGAAGCTGGGCCATCTGCGACCGCCAAATGGGGTCACCCCACATGCAGCACCCAAGTGTGTGGCTCGGCGCGCTCAGTACGCATTAATTAGTGCGGCATGCTGTGGGAGGCAGTGAGGCGGCACAGTAGACTTTGTCCCGGCGCTAGTATGTGTGAACGTAGCGTTTGGTGCAGCATCATAGCTGAGGCACTGCAGCAGGCAGGTTGGTAGGCTCAGCTCACAACAGAATAACAGTGGCGAATACTTACCAACCGCACAACATCATACACGAATCAAAAGTAAACGTTCGCCCCATGCACTGAACAGTGAGAACAAATCCCGATACCGACATCTGCAGGGAGAGGGAGAAGGTTATTGCATACGTGTTATGACGATAATGTACAGGTGGTTGAGCGGTCAGGACTTCTGAGTGAGTATCCAGTGTTAAATGGCAAAACAGGAAATTAGTTCAAATGAAGAAAATATATTTCAATGTATGGAATACAAAGGGTGCGCCTAGGAAGGTAAGGTTCATATTAAGTTATGTTGGTGGCTGGCCATGGGGCACAGAGCCAGAGGGTTGGCCTCTCAAGAAAGACATCTGTTCTAGTCGAGGTCCAGATCACAAGAGGGGGAAGCAACCGTGTTCTGCTCTGGAGGACCTTTCAGTGTCCACATACATGACCTGTATCCCAAACATGTTACTAACTAAAACCGATGACGTGAATTCGCTAGCAGCAGTTTCAGCAGAGGGCCCAAGATGTCTCTTTTCACCAGCTTTAACCAGACAGAACTGCCATAGTTTTGAAAGGCAAGCAACTTGTGCCATGTAGGCTCAGCAGAAGTTGCTCTGGGAGAAGATTTGTAAAGATTTGAGTGGGGCCTTTGAAATAAATTTTTACAACCAATTCCGTAATTACTCCTTGACTGGCTGCCATCCCATACAGATCTCATACAGATATGATTTTATGTATATAGACTGAAGCAGTGAGTGAAAATTTTTTACCAAGGCTGGGAATCGCACCCAGGTCTCTTTCTTATTGGGGAGGTGCCTTAGTCACTTAGCCACCTTGGCACAGTGTTTCACATGACCACATGGATTACCCTGGCATACCTCCCTCCTCGATCCAGATTCTCACTGCCACCCCAGTCTATTTTAAATTCCTCTTATGCACTAACAGAACTGCCAAGGCTCTCCATGTTCTGGAAGAGCACCTAAGCATCTAACATAAATGGGGGACGCAGCCTGAAACCCAGGTACAGGTACTCATACAAATGAAACGACACAGTTTGAGAGACTTTACTGACCCCATACAGATATGATTTTATTTATATACTGTGATCTTATTATGTATTTTGTATGGTTTTCTCGGATTTTATTTTTTAGCAATTTCAATGTGTTTTTGCAGTGTTCTTTGTCTTGAATGGTGTTTATTTTATTATTCAATTTTTAGTTTGCTCCCACCCAAAACGCTTTTTTTCCTATGGTTGTCCACTGATTTTACTGGACGTGGTCAGTGTAATGGTTTGGGTGCTATTTGTATTTCTGCTGGAGCTATGATCGATGTTTGGTCGATATGTTGGATATGCTAAAATAGAGTTTTTGGTGGGGTAACGACGTCAATGGTCAATCGAGTATTCCCTATTTTCTGCGTTTAATTTGCCATCTGTGAACAGTGTGTTAGCTGTTCTGTGTGAGGTAGGGAGACAGTCTGGGCTTGTAGGTATTTTCTGGCATTTTGAGACCTTTTCGGTAGTTTAATGTAATGTCTTGTTATATGTATGCTGGGACACAAAATGATAGCTGTTTATTAAATATGCAATTTTTTGAGTTACGAAAGACTTTCGCTTTCCATTTAAGTGTATGCCATATCTTGTATAGTGTTCTCTGTCCACATCATCCATCACGAGGAATTATGTGTTGGGGAAGTTCTAGCAGATTTTTCTGTATAAATTAACTACTTTCTTTATTTCTTCATTCATAATTGAAAAATAAAGGTTGTATGTTTTAGGAATCCGCATACAGTTACTTGATGTTTATTAAGCCACACAGTGTCTCATGTAAACAGTGAGTGGCTTTGTCAAGTTCGTTGTGGTAGATGTCATTTGATCCCGCTGTCCGCCTGCTTAGCTGGGTGGCAACATGCTCGCCTCCCATGCAAGTGGGCCTGGGTTCGATTTCTGGCTGTGTTGGAGATTTTCTCCACTCAGGGGCTGGGTGTTGTGTTGTCCTCATTATCGTTTCATCCTCATCACTAGTGTGCAAGACGCCCAATGTGGCATCGACTGAAATAAGACTTGCACTTGGCGGACGAACTTTCCCAGATGAGGCCTCCTGGCCAATGATGCCATACGCTCATTTCCATTTGATCCTGCTATTAATAGAATAGACAGTGTACCTGGATCATTCATGGGATAGTTCTTTACTACTTCATCTTTACATCTTCCTCATACAATAAAGTTTTAGCAAGTTTTCTGTCATGGCCGTCTGCACATATTTTTGTGTCACAACTATATTGTATTGTTTTCTAGGAGGACAGTTTTGCAATTTTTATGATTTCTCAATCATCTTGTTATTATTTTTTTATATGTGACTTGTTTCACACCTCCATAAGTTTGTAGAAATAATTTATTCTTTCATTTGAAGTTTCGTTTTACTTCTTTTCTTCTAATCGAGATGTACATTTTGGTTTTGGAGTCTGGCAATGGTTGGTATTTTAATGCTGTCATCTCTGTAGATTTCAAGTTTACTTGGTTTAACTCTGATTTTTCTCCTCTTCTCTCTTCTATGTGAACATAGATTCTTTCAGCCTTTTGAATTCTGCATTTAAATATTTCTTACTCTTCCCCACCATATCATATTTGATTTTAAGTTCTTTATCTCATTAAGTAACTGTAAAAAAGTCCACTTGTTTCAGATTCAAGACTTAAATCCCTTTCATAACAATTCCTACAAATCCAGAACTTTTGGCTTGGGCTAGTGTCACAGCAACAGTAATGTTATACCACTTCGCATTTTATACACATAATACCTTTTGTGACTTGTTTCCTGCAATGGCAGCAGCTGAAATTTGCTATTGGTCATAATATGATGTGGTCGCTGCACACTCTCTCTTAATTGTAATTTCCCAGTGTCACACTAGTTTCTGTATCTGTTTTTCCTGTCATTACAATGCAAAGAAGTACACTTTTTAACACACTGATTTGTTGAAATTAGTACATATTTCTCACCTATTTTCACAAGTTTATCCACATTCACTGCATTTTCATTTTAAGTGTTGCCACTTGGTATCTTTATTTGTTCCACTATGTTTTACTGTTTCAGCTTTCCTTCCTTCCACTATTTTTGTGATGCATGATCACTTAAGATTACATAAATACTGCGATTTCTGTACACGACTGCAGTAGCCACCAGAAAGATCGCGGGAGGCGCACATCGGCACGGCACGTCACAGACGGTAGTTGCTGCAAGTAGAGTCCCGTCTACTAGAGGGCACGCGAGAATTCGGCCGCGACCTCTGCCGGCGGAACAACAACAACAACTCAGGCAGCATGGGCCATGCCCAGTCAGTTCACATCGGGCATGCCTAGGAGACAGTTCCAGGTCTACGCTATGTGAAGTGCGACGGAAAACGTGAACCGAGTTACTACAACGACACATATATTTCACTGTTTACTTTTATATTTTAAGAGCTAACGCACTCATGATTATAGTGTCCACCATTATGCTACAACCCATGTGACTGCTTTTATTTGATTCCCTGTTTTCCAGAGGCCTTGAACTACAGTGATGGGCTACAGAAACGTTATTTGCATAAAAGCAGAGGAAAAAATTATATATCAACCATGTCTGGCTCAACAGTACATGGTTTCCTTGTATTTCCTACCATTGTTTCATTAATTTCTGTCTGCAGTGTTCTGAGCAAATAAACATAGTTGAGTCATGTGGCTGAAAGTAAGTATAATGAAATACAATGAAAATACAGATAATTTTTGTTGTTGGTGGTTGTGATCTTCAGTCTGAAGGCTGGTTTGATGCAGTTCTCTATGCTATTCTATCCTGTGTGAGCCTTTTCATCTCCAAATAACTGCTGCAACCTATGTCTTCTGAATCTGTCCTCTGTATTCATCCCTTGGTCTTCCTGTACGATATTTATCCCCTTCCCTCCACATCCCTGCAATACCAAATTGGTGGTCCCTTGATATCGCAGAATGTCTGCTATCAACTGATCCCTTATTTTGGTCAAGTTGTGCCACAAAATTCTTGTCTCTACTGTTATATTCAATACCTCTTCATTAGTTACGTGATCTTCCCATCTAATCATCAACATTCTTCTGTAGCTCCACATTTCAAACACTTCTGTTCTCTTCTTGTCTAAACTGTTCATCCACATTCAGCCAGCTTCCATGCTTGGCTACTCTCCAGATATACGCTTTCAGAAAAGTGATTCTAACACACAAATCTATATTCGATGTTAATAAATTTCTCTTCTTCAGAAATGCTTTTCTTGCCATTGCTATTTTACATTTTATATCCTCTCCACTTCGGCCATGCTCAGTTATTTTGTTGCCCAAATACCAAAGTTCATTTGCTACTTGTAAGTGTAACATTTCCTCAACTAATTCCCTCAACATCACTTGATTTAATTCTACTACATTCCATCAGCGTTGTTTGCTTTTGTTGATGTTAATCTGATATCCTCCCTTCAAGGCAGTGTCTATTCCATTCAGCTGCTTCTCCAAGTTCTTTGCTGTTTCTGACAGAATTACGATGTCATCAGCAAACCTCAAAGTTTTTATTTGTTTTCTATGAACTTTAATCCCTACTCCAAATTTTTCTTTGGTTTCCTTTACTGTTTTTCAATGTTCAGATTGAATAACATCGGGGATAGGCTACAACCCTGTCTCACTCCCTCCTCAACCACTGCTCCCCTTTCATGCCCCTCTACTCTCATAACTACCATCTGGTTTCTATATTAGTTGTTCATATCCCCTCACTCCCTGTAATGTATCCCTGCTATCTTCAGAATTTAAGAGAGTATTCCAGTCAAAACGGGTAAAGCTTTCTCTAAGTCTTAACCTATATTCTATAAGTTGTAGGGTCACTATTGCCTTGCATGTTCCTACGTTTCTCTAGATTCCAGACTGATCTTCCCCAAGGTGGGCTTCTACCAATTTTTCTATTCTTCTGTGAAGAATTTGTGTTAGTATTACACAACTATCAGTTATTAAACTGATAGTTCGCTGATTTTCAATCCTGTTAGCAGCTAATTACTTTGGAATTGAAATTATTACATTCTTTTTGATGTCTGAGGGTATCTTGCACACATGGAAGAGTTTTGCCATGGGTGGCTCACTCGAAGCTGTCAGTAGCTCTGATGGAATATTGTCTACTCGCAGGGCCTTGTTTCGACTTAGATCTTTCAGAGCTTTGTCAAATTCTTCTTGCAGTGCCATATCTCCACTCTCTTCTTCATCTACATCCACTTCCCTTTCTATAATATTACCTTGAAGAACACCTCCTTTGTATAAACCTTCATATACCCCTTCCACCTTTCGGCTTTCCTTTCTTTGCTTAGGATTGGTTTTCCACTTAAGCTCTTGATATTCATACAGCTGCTTCTCTTTTCTCCAAAGGCCTCCTTAATTTTCCTGTAGGTAGTATCTATATTTCCCCTAGTGAAATATGCTTCTACATACTTACATTTGTAAGCTAGCTCTTCCTGCTTAGCCACAAGCACTTACTGTCAATTCGATTTTTT
Source organism: Schistocerca cancellata (assembly GCF_023864275.1). NCBI lineage: Eukaryota > Metazoa > Arthropoda > Insecta > Orthoptera > Acrididae > Schistocerca > Schistocerca cancellata. The sequence continues at coordinate 114,405,760 of NC_064636.1, read as the reverse complement.
AAACGTTTGTGTTCCCTTTCCCTGCTTCATTTGCTGCATTTCAAATTTTCTCCTTTCATCAGTTAAATTCTCTGTCTCTTGTGTTATTCAAGGATTTTTACTAAGCTTTGTCTATTTACCTATTTGAACCTTTGCAGCGTTCACTATTTCATCTCCTGAAACTACCCATTTGTTTTCCACTGTATTCATTTCCCCTGTTTTAGTCAACTGTTACCTGATACACGCTGTGAAAGTGTCATCACCCTCTGGTTCTTTCATCTTATCCAGCTCCAGTCTCCTCAATTCCTACCCTTTCCCCGTTTCTTCAATTTTAAGCTACCATTCAGAACTAATAAAGTGTGGTTGGAATCTACCTCTGAAAATGTCTTACAATTTAAAGTCTGGTTGCTAAACATTTGTTTTTGTCATTAAATAATCAGTCTGTTTCTAAGGCTATTCCACATATACAACCTTGTTTTATGATTCTTAAATGAAGTGCAGTGTTGATTAAATTATGCTCTGTGGAAAAGTCTACCAGGCAGCTACCTCTTTCGTTCAATTGTTGCAATCCATATTCATCTTCTGTTTTTCATTCTCTTCCTTTTCTTACTGTCGAATTTCAGTCCTCCATCACTGTTAAATTTTCGTCTCCCTTAACTGTCTGAATAAATTTCTTTTATCTCGTCATACATTTCTTCAAGCTCTTCATCATCTACAGAGTTAGTAGGTACACACAAACTTGTAGTACTGTGGTGGGTATGAGCTTCATGTCTATCCTGGCTACAATAAGACATTCACTATGCTGTTCATGGTAGCTTACCTGCACTCCTATTTTCTTATTCATTATTAAACCTAGACCTGCATTACCCCTATTTGATTTTGTATTTACAACCTGACCAGAAGTCTTGTTCCTCCTGCCACCAAATTCCTCTAATTTCACTAATTTCCACTGCCTTCAACCAATCTATTTCCCTTTTCTAATTTTCTAACCTATCTGCCCGATTAAGTTATCTAACATTCCGTACTGCTATCCATAGAATATCTGTTTTTTTCCTGATGATGAGTAGTGGGAGATCCAAATGAGGGACTATTTTACCTCTGGAATATTTTCCCAGAGGACACTGTCATCATTTAACCACATGACAGGGCTGTGTGCTATTGGGAAAAATTACAGCAGTAGTTTCTCCCTGCTTTCAGCTATTTGCAGTACCTGCTCAGCAAGGCTGTTTTGGTTGATGTTACAAGGTTCAAATGGCTCTGAGCACTATGGGACTTAACATCTGAGGTTATCAGTCCCCTAAAACTTAGAACTACTTAAACCTAACTAACCTAAGGACATCACACACATCCATGCCCAAGGCAGGATTCGAACCTGCGACTGTAGCGGTCGCGCGGTTCCAGATGTTACAAGGGCAGATCAGACTGTAGCTGCTGAAACTACTGAAAAGGCTGCTGCCCTCTTCAGGAACCAGACGTTTGTCTGGTGTCTTAGCAAACATCCCCATTGCGATTGTGCCTACAGTCTGGCTGTCTATTGCTGGAGCATGCAGACCATCCCACTCATGGTGAGGATCATGGGGGAGCATTTCTTGTTATACATAACATTTCACAGTGCTATGCATAAAATGTGGTGGGGGGGGGGGAAGTGTTTAAAATTAATATTTAGTAAATTTATGTAAATTACCTCCCCACTGAATATTAAGATGGTGAAACTAGTTATATGGGTGAAAAATATTCCTGATATTTGCAAAATAAGTCTTTACAAACGACTTTTATTATAGATTTGTATCAATAAATCCAGAATTTTAATACTTTTATGTTATATTTTATTCTTCAATTTTTACAGTGACACCAAACTGAATAAAATTTATTCATAACTAAGAAATCTGTAGTACTTATAAAACACACAAGTCTCCTTGTCTCTTGATGCCAATTTGTGAAAATGATCCACATGTCAAAATCTGTATTTCTGATCAAAAATTCTGGAAAAAATATTTTAACCTTTTTTATTACATACCTTTTTACGCAAAATTTTCACAAATAGCTTTGATATTAGGACAACAGTCACTGGGTTATATCACTTTACATTGGTCCATTGGCATTGATGTAGGTTTATTTTGATGTGTCACACTTCTTTCAATGACAACTTTAATGTGCTGTATAAGAATGAAGGCTAACTTTTAATGAATATTAGGAATCTAATGAAACTTGAAAAAGAAAACAGATGCAAGTAGTGCATTGTTACAATATATATAATAGAGGGAAACATTCCACGTGGGAAAAATATATCTAAAAAGACAGATGATGAGACTTACCAAACAAAAGCGCTGGCAGGTCGATAGACACACAAACATACACACAAAATTCTAGCTTTCGCAACCAACGGTTGCCTCGTCAGGAAAGAGGGAAGGAGACGGAAAGACAAAAGGATTTGGGTTTTAAGGGAGAGGGTAAGGAGTCATTCCTATCCTGGGAGCGGAAAGACTTACCTTAGGGGGAAAAAAGGACAGGTATACACTCGCACACACACACACACACACACATCCATCCGCATATACACAGACACAAGCAGACATTTGTAAAGGCAAAGAGTTTGGGCAGAGATGTCAGTTGGGGCAGAAGTACAGAGGCAAAGATGATGTTGAAAGACAGGTGAGGTATGAGCGGCGGCAAATTGAAATTAGAAATTAGCGGAGATTGAGGCCTGGCGGGTAGCGAGAAGAGAGGATATGCTGAAGGGCAAGTTCCCATCTCCGGAGTTCTGACAGGTTGGTGTTAGTGGAAAGTATCCAGATAACCCGGACGGTGTAACACTGTGCCAAGATGTGCTGGCCATGCACCAAGGCATGTTTAGCCACAGGGTGATCCTCATTACCAACAAACACTGTCTGCCTGTGTCCATTCATGCGAATGGACAGTTTGTTGCTGGTCATTCCCACATAGAATGCTTCACAGTGTAGGCAGGTCAGTTGGTAAATCACGTGGGTTATTTCACACGTGGCTCTGCCTTTGATCGTGTACACCTTCCGGGTTACAGGACTGGAATAGGTGGTGGTGGGAGGGTGCATGGGACAGGTTTTACACTGGGGGCGGTTACAGGGTTAGGAGCCAGAGGGTAGGGAAGGTGGTTTGGGGATTTCATAGGGATGAATTAAGAGGTTACGAAGGTTAGGTGGACGGCGGAAAGACACTCTTGGTGGAGTGGGGAGGATTTCATGAAGGATGTATCTCATTTCAGGGCAGGATTTGAGGAAGTCGTATCCCTGATGGAGAGCCACATTCAGAATCTGATCCAGTCCCGGAAAGTATCCTGTCACAAGTGGGGCACTTTTGGGGTTCTTCTGTGGAAGGTTCCGGGTTTGAGGAGATGAGGAAGTGGCTCTGGTTATTTGCTTCTGTACCAGGTCGGGAGGGTAGTTACGGGATTCAAAAGCTGTTTTCAGGTTGTTGTGTAATGGTTCAAGGATTCCGGACTGGAGCAGATTCGTTTGCCATGAAGACCTAGGCTGTAGGGAAGGGACCGTTTGATGTGGAATGGGTGGCAGCTGTCATAATGGAGGTACTGTTGCTTGTTGGTGGGTTTGATGTGGACGGACGTGTGAAGCTGGCCATTGGACAGGTAGAGGTCAATGTCAAGGAAAGTGGCATGGGATTTAGAGTAGGACCAGGTGAATCTGATGGAACCAAAGGAGTTGTTGGAGAGGAAATTCTGGAGTTCTTCTTCACTGTGAGTCCAGATCATGAAAATGTCATCAATAAATCTGTACCAAACTTTGGGTTGGCAGGCCTGGGTAACCAAGAAGGCTTCCTCTAAGCGACCCATGAATAGGTTGGCGTACGAGGGGGCCATCCTGGTACCCATGGCTGTTCCCTTTAATTGTTGGTATGTCTGGCCTTCAAAAGTGAAGAAGTTGTGAGCCAGGATGAAGCTGGCTAAGGTAATGAGGAAAGAGGTTTTAGGTAGGGCGGCAGGTGATCGGCGTGAAAGGAAGTGCTCCGGGAAGTGCTTCCGGGACTGGATCAGATTCTGAATGTGGCTCTCCAGCAGGGATACGACTTCCTCAAATCCTGCCCTGAAATGAGATCCATCCTTCATGAAATCCTCCCCACTCCACCAAGAGTGTCTTTCCACCATCCACCTAACCTTCGTAACCTCTTAGTTCATCCCTATGAAATCCCCAAATCACCTTCCCTACCCTCTGGCTCCTACCCCTGTAACTGCCCCCGGTGTAAAACCTGTCCCATGCACCCTCCCACCACCACCTATTCCAGTCCTGTAACCTGGAAGGTGTACACGATCAAAGGCAGAGCCACGTGTGAAAGCACCCACGTGATTAACCAACTAACCTGCCTACACTGTGAAGCATTCTATGTGGGAATGACCAGCAACAAACTGTCCATTCGCATGAATGGACACAGGCAGACAGTGTTTGTTGGTAATGAGGATCACCCTGTGGCTAAACATGCCTTGGTGCACGGCCAGCACATCTTGGCACAGTGTTACACCATCCGGGTTATCTGGATACTTCCCACTAACACCAACCTGTCAGAACTCCGGAGATGGGAACTTGCCCTTCAGCATATCCTCTCTTCTCGCTACCCGCCAGGCCTCAATCTCCGCTAATTTCTAATTTCAATTTGCCGCCGCTCATACCTCACCTGTCTTTCAACATCATCTTTGCCTCTGTACTTCTGCCCCAACTGACATCTCTGCCCAAACTCTTCGCCTTTACAAATGTCTGCTTGTGTCTGTGTATATGCGGATGGATATGTGTGTGTGTGTGCGAGTGTATACCTGTCCTTTTTTCCCCCTAAGGTAAGTCTTTCCGCTCCCGGGATTGGAATGACTCCCTACCCTCTCTCTTAAAACCCAAATCCTTTTGTCTTTCCGTCTCCTTCCCTCTTTCCTGACGAGGCAACCGTTGGTTGCGAAAGCTAGAATTTTGTGTGTATGTTTGTGTGTCTATCGACCTGCCAGCGCTTTTGTTTGGTAAGTCTCATCATCTTTCTTTTTAGATATATATATATATATAACATGGAATTGTAGGTTGTGTACTGTACACTTTCAGGTGGGGTGCATTATTAAGGACTTGCATATGAATCCTATTGGATATCAGAAACTACATCTTTGTTTATAAAACTACTAAGTTGAAATTTACTAGATTATATATATATATATATATGCTATGAAATAGAAATTGTGGTTTCTGTATTAACGTATGATGTTTGTTGGTAATTTAAAATAATTTCAAAAATAAGTTTAAAGAGACAGTGAAAGCTTACTTTACCTGTGGTTTCTAGTTTACACTTGGTTATTCATCAATAGAAGATCATTAATTGCTGTAAATCATCTTAATGCTAACTTCTGCAATGATGTAAACAACACATTTTTTAAATGATTTCACTTGTTCCACTTTTATTTTCACTCTTAGTAACACAATAACCACTTTCAGCCCTCACATAAAATGTTGTTCACAGGCAGTTAATTTCAACCTCCTGCTAATAAGTATGACAGGGGCAAGACAGTCACAGTGCATTTTGCACTTCTAAATAGAAAGTCCGTTTAGAGTCAGTGAACACCCTACATTTCTTACATAATACACAAGTGCATAAAATTCCAGGTTGTTGACAAAGCAGCATCCAAAATGAAGTTTACTCCCAGTTTGAATCAAAGAAGCCATAAAGGTAATACAAGCTATTGCATGATGATGATCAGTAGCAGACTTTCATGGAATTGTAGGTTGTGTACTGTACACTTTCAGGTGGGGTGCATTATTAAGGACTTGTATATGAATCCTATTGGATATCAGAAACTACATCTTTGTTTATAAAACTACTAAGTTGAAATTTACTAGATTACATGAGCTTTATGTTTAGAAAAGAATATAGTTTACAGTATATCTAGTGAGTTAATATGATACAAAAGATTACCTACAGAACTATTGTATTTGTCTATACTGGGAATTAATAATTTACAAGTACATTTGTAACATTGCAAATTACTATAGTTAATGTAGAGTCATAATTAATGGCTTAATTAATTAATGAAGTGCCATTTGATGCAAAAATCATAAGGAAACAGAAGTATAGTGGCAAACTTGGTAATTAAATGGGTATAAGTTCACTGAAGCAACTGTAATTTTTGGTGGATGAAAACTTTAATACTAACTAACTTTCAAATTAATAAGTTTCAGGAAAATGAAAATGTGTTATTATGAAGTGTGGATTCTGATCTTTCTTTGCATGTATCAGTGTCTATAATGACTGATTACCTCAGTCAAAAGCTCTTTAGTGTGCTTTGGTAAGATTTTAAATTAGGCATTGCTTTTAATTAATATGGTTTTGGGAATAAAAGCAAACTGTTGCAATCAGTATATGAAAAATTATCATAGGAATCTGTATGAAACATAGTGTGAATAATATTTTGGCAGATTTGGGTGCATATTACTTATACATGATGTGGATAGATTCAAATCTGAGGTCACCTGAAGGAGTTTGATACCAGGCATCAGCTCTGACTAACAACATGCTGTTGTTAAACCATGTGACATCATGTCCGGATGGTGTACGTAATTTTTGGTGCTCTCTATATCTAAATTTAAATGTTTCCAAAGCTGTTGTGTTGTTCACATTGGATTATTAGTTGAGAGAAAATGTGAGGTTTCTACATGTTGAGTTTGTAAGTTTTACTTACAATTTGGACATAAGTGCAGTTTTTGTGTGTTTCTGTTCAGAGAGAATGGAAGGGACCCTTTTTGATGGGAGAAGATGAGAGCTAATTTTTATGTTCTTGTTCTGTTTTTTATTGTGAATAGAGTGTCTGAATAATTTGAATTAATTCTTGTTTTGTTTATATTTGGTGTTGGGGAACAGATGTTGGTTGGTGGATGGCATGTGGTGTAAGGAGGGTGGGTTTTTGTGGTAAAGTAGGGACTTTATTTGGTCCTTTTTTTTACAGGTATATTTGCTTACTGAGTAAATTTCCGAATTTTATTCTTTTCTTTCTTTGTTACTTTAAATTGTTTGGACAACAGTGTTTTTTGTTGATAAGTACACTGTTAAAATCGATTTATTTTATGATTTTTTATAATGAAGGATTAGACTTGCTTTTAGTAAACATCATGGATTTCATTTTAAACATGTGGGGTAATATAAGTTAATAATATTGTACATGAATTTATGGTACTTAATTTGGTTAGTTAGTCTATATTGTTTATTCATGGTAGTTCATTTTAGCTATATAAGTCAAATAACCTTTCTGAAACCAGTTGTGGTAGCTTTTCATTGAAGATGCTGTTTTCTCATTTGTCAGTATTGTGGAGTATAATTCACCTATATAGGTTAATTGAAGATGTTGATAGCAATTTTTTAGTTTTCTTTTCGAGATTTATGTAATTAGGGCTTAATGGACTTTTGGTTTATTTTCTTCTTTAGTTCCAATGTGAAGGGAGGCTGTTGTCTGGTTTCTGTTGTTCAAATGGTTCAAATGGCTCTGAGCACTATGGGACTTAACATCTGAGGTCATCAGTCCCCTAGAACTTAGAACTACTTAAACCTAACCAACTTAAGGACATCACACAGATCCGTGGCCAAGGCAGGATTCAAAACTGCGACCGTAGCGGTAGCGCGGTTCCAGACTGAAGCGCCTAGAACCACTCGGCCATACCGGCCGGCGTTTCTGTTGTCCAAATTCCCATGGGTTTCCTGTTAACTATAAATCAATTTCTTGACCACATCCCTTCCTACAGCTTTTTAATTTTATATTGCCTACATGTAATTTTCTTCACACATCTCGTAACTTGCATGTCTTCTGCTTGGAGCAGAAAAATGATTGTCCATTGTGACAGCAAGGGGGATACAACAAAAAAATTGACATGGAAGCAGTGATAAAGACGGAACCATCATTTTTCACGGATAGAGATAAGATGGCTGGAATGGACTGTTTAACATGGGTGACCTCCAAATGTAGGGTAATAAATTTATAATTGTCAATTAGAAGTCCAGGTATGTCCCCAAAGTTATCGGCAACCAATTTACAGATTTTTATAAAACGCCCTTAAAGAAAGAGCATTGTATTACCAGCTTTGTGGGTGGGGGGGGGGCCTGAAATGTACAAGTACAGAATAGATAGCGTGTTTGATCCAGTGCAATACTGTTTCTGTGTTTTAAATCCCAACAGACAGTATTTACAATGTACTTACCTGTATCTAGAATGAAATTTTCACTCTACAGCGGAGTGTGCGCTGATATGAAACTTCCTGGCAGATTAAAACTTACTTACTATTAGGGCGAAATCCAATCTACATTTCATGTGCCATCTCCTTGACTCTTATGCTGAAAGGCATGAAGTATTTTGTTGCATCCATTTTAACTAACTTACCAGAAGAATTAGAAAATCTTGGCAGTAACCCTTGCACTTTAAAGTCTAAGTAGAAGAATTTCCTCATGGCTCACTCCTTTGATGCTGTGGTGGGGTTTCTGTATAAATTAAATTAATTTGTATGTTATATTGTTGATTACACAAATATATACCCAAAGCTTGTCATCTGCACAGGACAGAGTACATGTTATTTAGCCTTTTGTTACTCTCCTGACATTTATGAATGTACTTTTTTGTTCCATGACCATGGAGATTTGCTCCTTTAGTTGACCTTACAGGAACAGACATACGCAACAAAATAAATAAAACTTTGTCCCCTTGTTTGGGAGTCAGTGCTGGGTTCTGTATTCTGGTGTTGTTGTCTCCAACAAATGTCCAACAGACATTAACGAAAAAAATGGAAATAACTACACTACCACCACCACCCTCGCCACCACCACCATAAACAACAATGGCAACAACAACAACAAGAGAAACAACAATGTGTATTGGCTACTCATACAAATTATTGGATTATCAAGATCCATTAATTAGAGATTACAGTCTTACAGTTAGCTCAGTGACAAGGAATGATCATTATTATAAACTGATATTTATTGTTAAAAATTTAGGTAACTATGTATGATGAATATCAAATTGGTCATATAGGCACAGTCTGGTAGGTATTTACCAAGCAAGGTGGCACAGTGGTTAGCATGATAGACACACATGTGGGAGTATGTTGCTTCAAATCTGTGCTCAACCATCCAGATTCAGGTTTTCTGAAATCACTCCATACAAATGCTGGGATCGTTTCTCTGAATACACATGGTCAGTATCTATTCTGATGCTTGAAATATTCAGAGCTTCTACTACACATCTGGTGACCTCAGTGCTAATGGAGTGTTAAATCTTAAACTTCCTTTCTTTTAGTAACTTTTATAAATAATAACTGAAGTAGCAGCAAACAGTGGCTTTTCAACCAATTTTAATACATCAAGTGTATTGCATATGAGCATAAAGTGACTAATACTGTGCAGTGACACTTCATTGTTAGTAACCATTTACAGGCTTTATTTCTAATAGTTTCTTGTTGTTTTTATATACACTATTATTATTACAAATTGGAAGGTTCTCACTCATAATGTGATCTACAGAACTGAATAAATGAATTAATGTGTCAAATGTACACTCCTGGAAATTGAAATAAGAACACCGTGAATTCATTGTCCCAGGAAGGGGAAACTTTATTGACACATTCCTGGGGTCAGATACATCACATGATCACACTGACAGAACCACAAGCACATAGACACAGGCAACAGAGCATGCACAATGTCGGCACTAGTACAGTGTATATTCACCTTTCGCAACAATGCAGGCTGCTATTCTCCCATGGAGACGATCGTAGAGATGCTGGATGTAGTCCTGTGGAACGGCTTGCCATGCCATTTCCACCTGGCGCATCAGTTGGACCAGTGTTCGTGCTGGACGTGCAGACCGCGTGAGACGACGCTTCATCCAGTCCCAAACATGCTCAATGGGGGACAGATCCGGAGATCTTGCTGGCCAGGGTAGTTGACTTACACCTTCTAGAGCACATTGGGTGGCACGGGATACATGCGGACGTGCATTGTCCTGTTGGAACAGCAAGTTCCCTTGCCGGTCTAGGAATGGTAGAACGATGGGTTCGATGACGGTTTGGATGTACCGTGCACTATTCAGTGTCCCCTCGACGATCACCAGTGATGTACGGCCAGTGTAGGAGATCGCTCCCCACACCATGATGCCGAGTGTTGGCCCTGTGTGCCTCGGTCGTATGCAGTCCTGATTGTGGCGCTCACCTGCACGGCGCCAAACACGCATACGACCATCATTGGCACCAAGGCAGAAGCGACTCTCATCGCTGAAGACGACATGTCTCCATTCGTCCCTCCATTCACGCCTGTCGCGACACCACTGGAGGCGGGCTGCACGATGTTGGGGCGTGAGCGGAAGACGGCCTAACGGTGTGCGGGACCGTAGCCCAGCTTCATGGAGACGGTTGCGAATGGTCCTCGCCGATACCCCAGGAGCAACAGTGTCCCTAATTTGCTGGGAAGTGGCGGTGCGGTCCCCTACGGCACTGCGTAGGATCCTACGGTCTTGGCGTGCATCCGTGCGTCGCTGCGGTCCGGTCCCAGGTCGACGGGCACGTGCACCTTCCGCCGACCACTGGCGACAACATCGATGTACTGTGGAGACCTCACGCCCCACGTGTTGAGCAATTCGGCGGTACGTCCACCCGGCCTCCCGCATGCCCACTATACGCCCTCGCTCAAAGTCCGTCAACTGCACATACGGTTCACGTCCACGCTGTCGCGGCATGCTACCAGTGTTAAAGACTGCGATGGAGCTCCGTATGCCACGGCAAACTGGCTGACACTGACGGCGGCGGTGCACAAATGCTGCGGAGCTAGCGCCATTCGACGGCCAACACCGCGGTTCCTGGTGTGTCCGCTATGCCGTGCGTGTGATCGTTGCTTGTACAGCCTTCTCGCAGTGTCCGGAGCAAGTATGGTGGGTCTGACACACCGGTGTCAATGTGTTCTTTTTTCCATTTCCAGGAGTGTATTATCAGAATGAGAAAAATATTATCCTGATGGTTCCTGAAATGAATCCAGAGAGCATAATACCAATTAAGTGTTTAAAGTGAAGGTGGAGACACAGACCAACAGCGGGATTTTCTGAAATGAAATTATAAACAGCTACATGAGTGCAACACACTTAAGACACAGAAGTGTACATAATTTCCCCCCTCAGAAATATAATTAAGTAACCTAATTAGGATGCCCTGTATCGTATTAAGCTGATTCAGATGGCTCCCTACTTCAGTGATTGTCTCCCAGCACTAGTTCCACTGTACAACAGTGAAATTTAAATTGCATGGAACCATCTAATTCTTATTGAATCCATTGTACTGATAATAGTAACACAAAGAAAATTGAAATTCAGGTGCATGTTTTACATGCTACAAATGTTTCATCTACAAAAAAGAATAGAAAGAATTTTACTGGCAAAATATATAAAACCATTACATATCATGAGAATGGAACAATGTAATAAACATGTTATTCAACATTCTGGGTATATCAGTTCAGTGCATAACTGAGGTAGTATTGTATGTAGCAGTGACTGTAATGAGTTCTCAAGGAGTCACAATTATTAACAAAATTCACTGTGCTAAACATTTCTGGAGTATTTATGCCACTTAAAAAGGTATATGTATATATATATATATTGGTGCTGTAAAACTCATCACTGGAACTAATTATTTATTTTATAAGCTACTTTTCATCAGATTTTGTCCAAAATGTAGAAACACTGAAATACTAGGTATTTTCCACATTTATGATAATACTTTGTTGCATACAGTTACCAACAGCATGTATAGTTCATAAATTTTTAATGTGTTTGTTTGAAGTAATGCTCTTTTCATCAGAAAAATCTCATTAGTTGCACAGGACCTCTTGAGTCATACTACATGACAAACATCTCAGAAAGTTCAGTGAGTACCATTCTTACTTTCTGTAACTTGTTCTTAGAATTACCTGAATCCTTCAAAGTCTTTTATGTGAGCTGTAAGTGGCATGCCTTGTCTGTGGAATAGTATTGAGTAAGTTTTTGCTTCAGTCCCCCCTGTTAATGCACTTGACAGGATCATATTACTAAGTAATAACAGGAAGTGATGATGGTTTAGTAGTCAGACAAGAACGAACCATGTGTCACCAGGTGTAAAATGTACACAGTATTAAAACAGGAATTCTGAAATAAAAGCAAAAATGCCTAAGTATATATGCCTAGTATTACTAGGTCATACAGTCCACTGCTCTTCAGATAAGCCTGATTATGTTGCTGCAGGTTTTGTGGGCATGCAACAAACCTAAAATTGCCATCTAACTGTACATGTGAGACAACACCTACCACAAAGTAGGAAAATATGTAGGAAGATATGGATGAAGAAACATCAGGATGCAAGTGGCTCAATTGAGACTCATTATATCTGGAATGGCTCCATGTCTCTACATAAAATATATTTCAAACAGTTAAATGCATTTATACTAACAGCATATAGCATTTACAGGACGAATTTTTACTTGTAGCATGGCGTTTGCTGATTGAAACTTGCTTGCAGATCAAAACAGTATGCCAGGCTGGTACTCGACCCTGAGACGTCTGCATTTTATGAGGAAGTGCTCTATTGACTGACCTATCCAAGCTTGACTCATGAAGTGCCCTCACAGCTTTACTTCCGCCAGTATCTCGTCTCCTACCCCTGGAACTTCACAGAAGTTCTGCTGCATACCTTGCGAGACTAGCACTCTTGGAAGAAAGGGTGTCCCGCGCCCGGGTTCCCGGGTTTGATTCCCGGTGGGGTCAGGGATTTTCTCTGCCTCGTGATGACTGGGTGTTGTGTGATGTCCTTAGGTTAGTTAGGTTTAAGTAGTTCTAAGTTCTAGGGGACTGATGACCACAGATGTTAAGTCCCATAGTGCTCAGAGCTATTTGAACCGTTTGAAGAAAGGGTATCTGAGGAAACTTGGTATAGCCAATGAAGTATCATGCTGCAGTGGACTGGGTGCTGATTTGAAATTTCTTGATATGTCTCTGCAATATCCTTTCTTTCAAAAGAGCTAGTTCCTGAATGCAAGGAAGAGAACTTCTGCAAAGTGTGGAAGATAGGAGATGAGGTACTGATGGAAGTAAAGCTGTGAGGATGGGGCATGAGTTGTGCTTGGGTAGCTCAGTTGCTAGAGCACTTGCCTGTGAAAGGCAAAGGTCCCGAGTACGAGTCTCGGTCCAGCACACAGTTTTAATCTGCCAGGAAGTTTCATATCAGTGCATGCTCAGCTGCAGAGTGAAAATCTCATTCTGGAAACATCCTCCAGGCTGTGGCTACCTCCAGGCTATGGCTAAGCCATGTCTCCGCAATATCCTTTCTTTCAGGAGTGCTAGTTCTGCAAGATTTTCTGGAGAGCTTCTGTAAAAAAAAAATGGTTCAAATGGCTCTGAGCACTATGGGACTTAACTTCTGAGGTCATAAGTCCCCTAGAACTTAGAACTACTTAAACGTAACTAACCTAAGGACATCACACACATCCATGCCCAAGGCAGGATTCGAACCTGTGACCGTAGTGGTCGTGCGGTTCCAAACTGCAGTGCCTAGAACCACTCGGCCACCCTGGCCATCTACTTCTGTAAAGTTTGGAATGTAGGAGACGAGGTACTGGCAGAAGTAAAGCTGTGAGGACAGGGCGTGAGTCATGTTTGGGTAGCTCAGTTGGTAGAGCAGTTGCCCGCAAAAGGTAAAGGTCCTGAATTCGAGTCTCGGTCTGGCACACAGTTTTAATCTGCCAGGAAGTTTCAAAAAAATTATCTTGTTGGCGTTTACTATGAACTCGTTAAGGTCTTTGTTGTTGTTGTTGTTGTTGTTTTACTGGTTGTTTTCTGTCAGAAGACTCGTTTGTTGCAGCTCTCCTTGTCCTTTGGAAATAAGACAGCTGTAGTGTATCCTTGTTTTCATCCATTCAATGTAACGTTGGCTACTGTTACAAGTGCAAATAAATCAACCATCCACACTGTGGACTTGCAACTACTGAAAAGGCTGTTACTCCAGTTAAGAGACATGTCTTAGCCCAGTCGTTCCACAGATACTATTCTGAGGTGGTTGCAGCTATGGCACTGCTATCTGTATTATTGAGGCATGCACACTACTCTTCTGCAGAAATTCATGGTTTGTGCAGAGGGTACTGATGATACATATCTTAAAATTGTACTTGGACATCTAAAATAGTATGTTGTTCAGACATTCCCCATGCATGGATGGAATGATATCTTGACAATAGACAGCAGATTTGCTGTCATCAGATCATATCACAGAAAGTAAACTAAATTTCGAGTGAGAAAATGTTAAAATATTTTATCCTTCCAGGTTCTGTATTTGGTCCAACCTTAATCTTTCCCTTCATAAATGATTTACCCAGAACATTGGAGCATTCATCAGGAACTGTGATGTTTGCTGGGAACATAAGTATATTGATAAAGGGTCCAATACATTGATACCATATGGCCAGGGGAATAACTGAGCAACATTTCTGACATACATATGGGAAGCATGTGCTATATATATGACGAGGCACATCTGTTTTAAAACATGTCTTACTGTAATGAAGTCATGGTGGAATACTCAAAAGATGAACACGAAATAAGCTTAGTATCAAAACTTATATTTAAAGTATGGTGTTACGGAGTGAGGTGGCGCGTTGATTAGTACACTGGGAGTCACATTCGAAGGACATCAGTTCAAAACTGCATCCAGCAGTCCTGGTTTAGGTTTTCTGTGGTTTCCCTAAGTCGCTTCATGCAAATGCTGGGATGGTTGGTTTGGAAGCACATAGCCGATTTCCTTCCCCATCCTTCCCTAATCTTATGGGTCCAAAGACCTCACTGTTTGGTCACCTCCCACAAATCAATCAGCCAACCAAAAATGTGGTGTATACTAGGCCATAGTGGTGTCGGAGTCATTTTGTTAACAGCACTATCGTTCATAAAACTGCTGTGCAGTAGCTACAAAACGTTTGTGTTGTAGGTTCATTAGATGTCGCTACTGTAGGTCTACACATTTTCATCGTTTATGTAATTGTCAGATATAAAATAACAAGAAGATGACAAAGGGTAATGTCTGTAGTGGTTTTTTTCCTTTATTTTAATTTCATTCCCCTGCCCATGTGGGCAGGCAGTGGCACAGTCCACCACTCTTCAGTCAAACGGCTTTATAAAATACAGAAAGGAGAAGTCTTACATACAAAGGGGGATAAGAAAGGGTGACATAAAAAAACTGGAAATGTAGATGAGGGGAGTTAAAATCACTTTAATATGGGAACATGCACTGGGGACAATTAAAAGTCGACATCAAGTTAAAAGAACATGGGGCAATTTGAAGTGCGCTTGAAAAACACTTCAGGCAAAAGAATGTAAAAGGTGGCCAGTGGTATAAAAAGCACACGAACAATAATGGACTATATACAGGTTGAGTGCACAATTAAAACTACATCCCTACATGACACTGTATAATGGTACCAAACACAACTCTAATGCAGCACACTTGATAATGAATAAAAACCTGTGATGATCTGCTGGGGGGTGGGGGACAAGGGAGAAGAGAAAAGGAGGTGAGAAGGAGGGGAGAGAAAGGGGGAGAAGGTGGGGGCGCGCCGAAGGAAGGCTGGGGAGGGAAGAGATGGGAGAGGAAAACAGCCTAGGAGGGCGTGCAGGGACTCAAGGAGGGAAGACGAAAATCTGCTTGGGAGGAGGAGAGGAAATAGAGGGCCCTGGGGAGGGGGGACAGGGTCAGGTTACAGTTGGAAGGAAGGGTAGATGTCATGGTAAAGTTCAACACCCAGGAGAGGAAGGTGCTGGAAATTGCCCTGATGAAGGAGATAGAGGGTGTGGAGGTGGAGAGAGGGAGGGATACAGCGATAGAGGTGTGGCAATGGGTGGGGGATGGAGAGGAAGGAGTAAACCCGGGGATGGGAGGGATCAAGCCTGCAGACAGTGTAAAGGATGTGGAGATGTTGGAGGAAAAGGAGGAAGTGGGGGAAGGGGATGAGGTCATACGGGAGTCATGTGGGGGAAGGAAGGCAAGGTGGAGCACATGGCATTTGAGGATTTGGAGGGCCTGCAAAAGTGGGGGGAAGGGGTGGAGATTTAGGAAATGCTGGCATGACAGAGGAGAGGATGGATGAGGGATTTGTAGGTGTGGAGGATGGTGGAAGGATGCAAGCCCCATGTCTGGCCAGACAGGAGTTTCAGGAGGCAGAGGTGCGAATGGGCTTTCTGCTGGATGGTCAGGAGATGAGGGTCTAGGTGAAGTGATGATCGATGGTGAGGCCAAGGTATCTCAGGGTGGGGTTGATCTTGATGGGACGACCATAAATGGGCAGGTAGAAATCGTGGAGACGAAAGGAGAGGGTGGTGCAGTTTATGATGATTGCCTGAGTTTTGGAGGGGTTGATATGAAGGAACCACTGTTGACACCAAGTGGTAAACTGGTCAGGGTGGGTTTGGTGGGTGTGTCAGGACCATTGAAAGGCAGGAAGGCGCTGTCATCAGCATATTGGAGGAGGTGGGTGGGAGAGGGTGGCTTGGGCATATTGACAGAGTACAGGAGAGAGAGGAGAGGGCAGAGGACAGAGATGTGGGTGATGCCAGCAGTGGGGTAAAATATATGGGAATTGGTGTTGTGGAGGGTGACATAGGAAGGACGGTGTGAGAGGAAGGAAGTGACGAGAGGGACAAAATTGATAGGCAGAGGGTAGGTTTGGAGTTTAAAGAGGAGACCAGGATGCCATATGCAGTCGTAGGCATTTTGGAGGCTGAGGGAAACTAAAATGTTGGAGCGATGGGAGTTAAGCTGGAGGCAGAGAAGGTGGACGAGGTTAAGTAGTTGGTCTTCAGTGGAGAAGGAGGGTCAGAAGCCACAATGGGTAAGGGGGAGGAGGTCCTGTTGATTAAGGTACTGATGGATACGACAGGAGAGGATGGATTTGAAGACCTTACTGAAGAATGAGGTGAGGCAGATGGGACCATAGGAAGAGGCGACAGAAGTGGGTTTTTAGGGTCTGAGGAATAAGAGGGTGCGGGAAGTCTTCCACAGGTCATGATAGAAGCTGGTAGAGAGGATGACATTGTAGAGATTGGCAAGGACAGTCAGGAAGGAGAAGGGGATTTCTCTAAGGCGGTGGTAGGTGACACAGTCGTGACCAGAGGACACGTTGCGTTTTGACTGGAGGGTAAGTTGAATGTCTTGTGTGATTGGAGAGTTGTTGTTGGAGGGGGGCAACTGCCCCAAGTACTGGAGACTAGGAGCAAGTGGAGCAACCAAGGTATCGGCACATTCCATGATGGTGGGGAAAAGAGAATAATCAAAGTGGTGATCATCAGGGACAGAGAAGACCTCAGAAAGGTGAGAAGCGAAGTGGTTGGCTTACTGATGTTGTCGGGAAGGTGGCAGTCGTTATGGAGAAGGGGGTAATGGAGTGCAGAATGGGAACCAGTAAGGCGATGGAAGGCGGACCAGTACCTGGAGGAGTTGATAGGGTGGGTGGCGTTGAGTCGTGTATCTATAGTGGGCTTACCAATGCAGATCAAAAACACAACTAAAATTGAACTTAGAGTGTTGAAAAGGGAATGGTTGAGTGACAATAACTCTGATACGCTGTTGTGGCTACTTTAGATAAACAGAAATTGAAATACATCAGAACAAGCTTACAGAGCTGACAGAATAATATGAAAATCATAAAATAAATGGAGAACGAAGCCTAATGGACGAAGGAACAGACTGTAATCGCCCTCTGTTCGCGTGGCCGTCAGAATGCCGCATAGGCGAGAAGTGGTCAGAGGGAAACCGACAGAGGGCCTCTCGTACCTTGCTACACGACATTCCAAAAAAAGAGTGGTGGAAGACTGTACCAATCACTTAATAATAGTACATAGTAAATGAAATAAATATATAAACAGAGAAGGGACAATTGAACAACAGAGTAATATGCTCCACGAAACAAAATCAAGTAAATATGTAATGCATTCTATACTTCGTGAAGACAAAATCAAGATATTATATGAGGCGTTCAACGCCTTTTGTGCTGTTTCCAGCATGCATCCCCCCCCCTCCCTCCCTCCCACGGCTTGAATATACGAATATACACTCCTGGAAATGGAAAAAAGAACACATTGACACCGGTGTGTCAGACCCACCATACTTGCTCCGGACACTGCGAGAGGGCTGTACAAGCAATGATCACACGCACGGCACAGCGGACACACCAGGAACCGCGGTGTTGGCCGTCGAATGGTGCTAGCTGCGCAGCATTTGTGCACCGCCGCCGTCAGTGTCAGCCAGTTTGCCGTGTCATACGGAGCTCCATCGCAGTCTTTAACACTGGTAGCATGCCGCGACAGCGTGGACGTGAACCGTATGTGCAGTTGATGGACTTTGAGCGAGGGCGTATAGTGGGCATGCGGGAGGCCGGGTGGACGTACCGCCGAATTGCTCAACACGTGGGGCGTGAGGTCTCCACAGTACATCGATGTTGTCGCCAGTGGTCGGCGGAAGGAGCACGTGCCCGTCGACCTGGGACTGGACCGCAGCGACGCACGGATGCACGCCAAGACCGTAGGATCCTACGCTGTGCCGTAGGGGACCGCACCGCCACTTCCCAGCAAATTAGGGACACTGTTGCTCCTGGGGTATCGGCGAGGACCACTCGCAACCGTCTCCATGAAGCTGGGCTACGGTCCCGTACACCGTTAGGCCGTCTTCCGCTCACGCCCCAACATCGTGCAGCCCGCCTCCAGTGGTGTCGCGACAGGCGTGAATGGAGGGACGAATGGAGACGTGTCGTCTTCAGCGATGAGAGTCGCTTCTGCCTTGGTGCCAATGATGGTCGTATGCGTGTTTGGCGCCGTGCAGGTGAGCGCCACAATCAGGACTGCATACGACCGAGGCACACAGGGGCAACACCCGGCATCATGGTGTGGGGAACGATCTCCTACACTGGCCGTACACCACTGGTGATCATCGAGGGGACACCGAATAGTGCATGGTACATCCAAACCGTCATCGAACCCATCGTTCTACCATTCCTAGACCGGCAAGGGAACTTGCTGTTCCAACAGGACAATGCACGTCCGCATGTATCCCGTGCCACCCAACGTGCTCTAGAAGGTGTAAGTCAACTACCGTGGCCAGCAAGATCTCCGGATCTGTCCCCATTGAGCATGTTTGGGACTGGATGAAGCGTCGTCTCACGCGGTCTGCACGTCCAGCACGAACGCTGGTCCAACTGAGGCGCCAGGTGGAAATGGCATGGCAAGCCGTTCCACAGGACTACATCCAGCATCTCTACGATCGTCTCCATGGGAGAATAGCAGCCTGCATTGCTGCGAAAGGTGGATATACACTGTACTAGTGCCGACATTGTGCATGCTCTGTTGCCTGTGTCTATGTGCCTGTGGTTCTGTCAGTGTGATCATGTGATGTTTCTGACCCCAGGAATGTGTCAATAAAGTTTCCCCTTCCTGGGACAATGAATTCACGGTGTTCTTATTTCAATTTCCAGGAGTGTAGTAGGACATGTAGAACAGGTATGCCTCATCATATTTAAAACGCATGTTTTCCGCGTGTGTGTCACAAATACTTTTCATTTTCGCCTATTTTATTATTTTAACATGTAGAGATTCCAATAGCTATATTTGTGTTTTTTCCTATGTTGTGCTAGAGATCCGAAGACAGTCATCGCTCACACAAACCAGTAGTCTAAGGGCCAAAGAATTTTGTGTCATGGAGGGAAACAAAAGGAAGACTGTAGGAAGAGTTGCGCCTGGTGTATTATTTGGAAGTGCAGTGAAGCATGTTGGTTTGTATTATGATGGGATGTCGTTGGCAGAAGCTTTACATTATTAATAGGCTAGTGAAATGGTTAAGACATGGGTATGATTAAGATTTTATTGATACTTTTCTGACACAGTGAAAAATGTTTTTCCTTTTGTGAAATCACATGTTTGTATGATGTTTCCTCATACAGGGAGAACAGTTTCAAGCTACTACACACTGAACATAACTCTTTTCTTTTAATTTCGTGCAGTATTAATCTTGAGAAATTTTCGTAATCTGAAGTGCCCTGAAGAGTACACGACACTTTCTTGTATCAAAGTCCTTTTTTTTTCTAGTCATTCTGGCTATGATTTTGGAAGCACATTGGTGTTGGGTTTAATGTAAGGAATGGAGTCATTTTGCTTAAATTTGCAGGAAGACTGAGTCTTGATTCGGTTTCATATGTTTGGAGGATGTTGACTACATTGGAATAAGAACTTTTTTCTGTTGCCGCAGCTTATTTGATTTTCATTAGCAGAATCTTTGAACTTTGAAAATTTTGAGTTTGGAAGCCATTTGAGGTAGCACTGGACATTGTGTGCTATAAGATGAGACATATTATGTTTCTAAATTTTTCTCAGTTACATTTTCTGATGAATATTTAAGAATTATCGAGTGCTTATTTAAATTCTACGATGGTGAGTCAAATGAAAACCTTAAATATTTTTTTAAATATTATTTATTGTGCAGAAGTGGTAAAACGCTGTATCACATTTCAACATAATCTCCACCACGCTCAATGCAAGTCCTCCAGAGCTTATAAAGTGCATAAATTCCTTTAGAAAAAAAAAAAAATTCTTTTGGTAGTCCGAGCAACCACTCATGCACTGTGTGGCGTACCTCTTCATCAGAACGGAACTTCTTTCTTCCCATTGCCGGCCGTTGTGACCGTGCTGTTCTAGGCGCTTCAGTCTGGAACCGCGTGACCGCTACGGTCGCAGGTTCTAATCCTGCCTCGGGCATGGATGTGTGTGATGTCCTTAGGTTAGTTAGGTTGAAGTAGTTCTAAGTTCTATGGGACTGATGACCACAGATGTTAAGTCCCATAGTGCTCAGAGCCATTTGAACCATTTTTCTTCCCATTGCGTCTTTGAGTGGTCCAAACATATGGAAATCACTTGGGGAAAGGTCTGGTGAGTATAGTGGATGAGAAAGACACTCAAAATGCAGGTCTGTGATTGTTGCAACTGTTGTACGGGCAGTGTGGGGCCTTGCATCGTCATGTTGCAAAAGGACACCTGCTGACAGCAATCCATGTCGCTTCGATTTGATTGCAAGCCGCAGATGATTTTTTAGGAGACCTTTGTATGATGCACTGGTGACAGTGGTCCCTCTAGGCATGTAATGCTCCAAAATGACGCCTTTTTCGTCGCAAAAGAGACTCATTTCAGGAGTCAGCTGCCATGGCACCCATCTTGCAGACACTTTGTGAAACTGGAGCACATCATGCACAATGTGGTGTGCTGACCCATGACTAATCTGTAAACATGCTGCAATTTCTGTGTTACTCGGCGGTTTTCCTTCACCGTGGCTTCAACTGCTGCAATGTTCTGTGGAATCACAACTCGTCATGCCTGACCTGGATGCGGAGCATCTTCCACTGAAGCCACACCATTTGCGAACTTCCTACTTCATTCATAGACTTGCTGCTGTGACAAACATGCAACACCGTACTGAACCTTCATTCGTCGATGAATTTCAATAGGTTTCACTCCTTCACTACGCAAAAACCGAATAACACGATGCTATTCTTCCCTGGTTCAAGTCGCAGGTGTGGCGGCCATCTTTATACTGATACTGTGACGATATGTGTGCTTATGTCTATACTGTCTATAAATACGTAAGACTGCGAGGGGGTGGATTTCTCTTCTGAACAGCACGTTGCACTATGCTGCTACCTACAGGCCATTCTGCACGCTGTTTGTAGCACGCTTACCAACTTATAGGATAACGGCGTGGAATTTCGATTTGTTATTACGAATTTAAGGTTTACATTTGACTCACCCTCGTACATGTACCTCAAGTCTGGCTTGAAGTATCACGATGAGTAATTAGTCGACTCAAACAATAGCCTACACTTTTACTAGACCTACACTATCAATGCATCACACAACTGGTTAACTCATAGAAATAACTAAGTGCAAAAATGTGTAGAGAGATGAAACGGAACGATCACACAGGCACAGCCATAGACGAAGAAGCTGGCAGACCTCGTTTCACTGCTGGAATACTCGGAGAAATGCATTCAATCTTAAAGGAAACTGCTTACAAAACATTTATGTGACCCATATTAGCATATTGCTTGAATTTGTGCGAGACGCCTACCACATAGCACTAGCAGGGGCTACTGAGCGTGTACAGAGAAGGGCAGCAGGAGTGGCCACAGGTTCGTTTGACCCATGAGAGAATGTCACTGAGATCCCGAAGAAACTGAACTGTCAGATGGATATGAACCATCCTCGGAAAAGCCACTTACGAGGTTTCTAGATAGAGACTTAACTTATGACTCTAGTAATATAATACAAACCGCTGCATACCACTCCTATAGCGATCTTGACAACAATGCTAAAACTGATCCCAGTATGCACGGACGCGAAAAAACAATCATCCTTCCTGCAATCCTTTTACACAGTCGCTAATGTTTTTCCTCATTTTGCACCATCATTTTCGGAGCGTGTTTACACGGGGAATAGCGTGTACTTCTACACCGAACAGCAAAGAAACTGTAACACCTGCCTAATATCGTGTAGGGCCCCCACAGGAACGCAGAAGTGCCACAGCACGATGTGGCATGGATCGACAAATGTCTGAAGTAGTGCTGGAGGAAGCTGATACCATGAATCCTCTGACAGGAATCCTGGAGGACTGTCTATAAATACGTAAGACTGCGAGGGGGTGGAGATCTCTTCTGAACAGCACGTTGCAAGGCATACAAGATATGCTCAATGTTCATATCTGGGGAGTTTGGTGGCCAGCTGAAATGTTTAAACTCAGAATAGTGTTCCTGGAGCCATTCTGTAGCAATTCTGGATGTGTGGGGTGTCGCATTGTCCTGCTGGAATTGCCCAAGTCCGTCGGAATGCACAATGGACATGAACGGGTGCAAGTGATCAGAAAGGATGCTTACGTACGTGTCACCTGTCAGAGTCGATTCTAGACGTATCAGGGGTCCTATATCACTCCAAATGCAGACGCCACACACCTTTACAGAAACTCTGCTTACAGTCCCCTGCTACAGTCCTACGTCTGCTAACAGTCCCCTGGTTACATGATGGATCCATGAGGTTGTCTCGATACCCATACACGTCCATCTGCTCGACACAATTTGAAACGAGGCACGTCCGACCAGGCAACATGTTTCCAGTCATCAGCAGTCCAATGTCGGTGTTGACGGGCCAACGTTAGGTGTAAAGCTTTGTGTCGGCTCTGAAAGCCCATATCGACGATGTTTCGTTGAATGGTATGCATGCTGACACATGTTAATGGTACAGCATTGCAATCTGCAGTAATTTGCACTTCTGTCACGATGACGATTCTCTTCAGTCGTCATTGGTCCCGTTCTTGCAGGGTATTTTCCCGCCCGCAGAGATGTCGGAGATCTGATGTTTTACCGGATTCCTGATATTCATGGTACACTCGTGAAATGGTCGTACGGGAAAATCCCTACTTCATCGATGTCTCGGAGATGCTGTGTCCCATCGTTCGTGCACCGACTATAACACCACGTTCAAACTCTCTGAAATTTTGATAACCTGCCATTTTAACATCAGTAACCGATCTAATAACTGCTCCAGACACTTATTGTCTTATGCAGGCGTTGGCGACTGCAGCGTCGTGTTCTGCCTGTTTATATATCTCTGTATTTGAATACACATGCGTATACTAGTTTCTTTGGCGCTTTAGTGTACAAACTGATGTGGAACATAACTACAGAGCTAATTATGTCATAAAAAACATAGGAATGCAGTCAGTTCTATCATGTCAGGACATGGTGTTCCCTTCTCTATTGACCTCCCTGTTTTCATGGAAATGCTTTTTGTATTGCCACATAGAACTCTATCTGCTGATGGAGTGATTCCTTCAGCAAAGGGCAGTACCTGTTCTGACCGACAATAACAACAATCTGTCGCCTATTCTTTCCGTCATTAACTTTACGCTGCATGCCAAAATACCCACAAAAGAATGTTACAGCCTAAAGACTGATTCAAAACTTAGGGATTTGTTTCATACACTGATGTACTATACACATCAATTAAGGTTTGCATCACCTCGGTTATGAGAGTTCCAGAACCTGTACAGAAAATTAGAGTAAAAATCAACATAAACATCATTTTCGCCATTTTTATTGCTCATGAAAACCACACATTGCATGTTGTACTACGATAAGCGAGACCTTCAGATGTGGTGGTCCAGATTTCTCTACACATCGGTACCTCTAATAACCAGTAGCACGTCCTCCTGCGTTGATACATGTCTGTATTCGTAGTGGGATACTATCCACAAGTTCCGCAAGGTGCTGTTGGTCCAGATTGTCCCACTCCTCAATGGCGATTTGGCGTTGATCCCTCAGAGTGGTTGGCGGTCACGTGTTCCATAAAAAGCCCTTTTCAATCCATCCCAGGCATGTTCGATAGGGTTCATATCTGGAGAACATGCTGGCCACTCTAGTCGAGCGATGTAGTTATCCTGATGGAAGTCATTCACAAGATGTGCACGATGGGGGCGCTAATTGTCGTCCATTAAGAGGAATGCCTCGCCAATATGCTGCCGATATGGTTGCACTATCAATCGAAGAATGGCATTCATGTATCGTACTGCCGTTACAGCGCCTTCCATAGCCACGGGCAGTGTACGTTGGCCCCACATAATGACACCCCCAAAACATCAGTAAACCTCTACCTTGCTTCACTCGCTGGACAATGTGTCTAAGGCTTTCAGCTTGACCGGGTTGCCTCCAAACACGTCTCTGACGATTGTCTGGTTGAAGGCACATGCTACATTCATCGCTGAAGAGAACATGATGCCAATCCTGAGCAGTCCATTCGGCAGGTTGTTTGGCCCATCTGTACCGCGCTGCGTGGTGTTGTGATTGCAAAATTGGACTTAGCCATGGACGTCGAGAGTGAAGTTGCGCATCATGTAGCCTATTGTGCACAGTTTGACACGTAACACGACGTCCTGTGGCTGCACGAAAAGCATTAATCAGCATGGTGGCGTTGCTGTCAGGATTCCTCCGACCCATAATCCATAGGTACTGGTCATCCACTGCAGTAGTAGCCGTTGGGCGGCCTAAGAAAGGCATTTCATCGACAGTTCCTGTCTCTCTGTATCTCCTCCATGTCCGAACAACATCGCTTTGGTTCACTCCGAGATGCCTGGACGCTTCCATTGTTGAGCGCCCTTCCTAGCACAAAGTATCAATGGGGACGCGATCGAACCGCGCTATTGACCGTCTAGGCATGGTTGAACTACAGACAACACAAACCATGCACTTCCTTCCTGGTGGAATGACTGGAACTCATGGGCAGTCGGACCCCCTCCATCTAATAGGCGCTGCTCATGTAGGGTTGTTTACATCTTTGGGCGGATTTAGTGGCTTCTCTGATCACTCAAAGGGACTGTGACTCTGATACAATATCCACAGTCAATGTCTATTACTGTGTCCAGACTAAGCGCCTGCAACTCTCGCTTCCCGCGAAGCAGACCGGTACAGAGGGTCCCGGACCGAGTAGGGGTGAACCTGGCCGGTCGTCCCGGAAACACACACTTCCCAGAGACCACCAGGAGGCGTCCACGGCGCCGCAAGAGGTCGCTACAGCCGCGGACCTCCTTCCTTCCGCTCGACACGTGACTGCAAATAGAGCCAGCCATATCCATGCGCCAAGCAGTATTTAGGCTGCCGCAGGAGCCTGGAGAGGAGGTTCACGCCGAGCGAGCCCACTGGTGTCATCGTAGCCGCCACGTCATCGTCCACCACCACCAGCGTACTGGAGCCATCCTCGCAGGGCCTCTACTCGTCCTCGGACTCAGGTGACGGCAACGTGGACTCCGCGCCGCTCTTCACGAGACGCCCGGGGCTTGGTTTGGTGAAGTTGTATGGTTACTACAGACAGTTTTTGGTTGGAAGAATCTCTTATTTAGTTATTGGTAGCCTTGGAGGATCAGTCCTATCTCACGAATATTGTTTTGTAAATTTTGAAGAAAGACTTTGGTTTAAATAACACCGCTATAACTCACACTCTGAGATTTTCCTATCCGCGGACAGCGGATATATTACTGGCGACGAGGAATTTTCTACGTGTGCATCTCTATGGTGGAGACGCAGTTTCTTCTCTTGGACTGTTTCAGTTGCTCAAGTATGACCGGGCAGATGGATGTGTCCCAGCAGATGCTCCACCTGCTCCAGCAGATGCAGCGGACGAACCAGCTTCTGGTCGAACGTCTGGAGTCAATGGCTAGCACCCCTCCAGAGGTCTCACAGCGTCTTGCACGGATCGACACCTTGATTATGAATTTCTGGACTGCGCCACCTCCTTTCCAGCAGTTTGACAAGAAGGTGGAAACATGGACTAACTACGTGGCGCGTATGGAGCAGCACTTTGTGGCCCATGGCATCGCTGGGGACGCCCAACAGCGTGCTTTCTTCCTGGTGTATGCGGGGCATGAGATCTACCGCCTCCCGCAGGAATTACACCCGGAGGTGGAACCCCATGCTCTCCCTTATGAGATTCTTAAGGTCAGTCTGTCAGATTATTTTGGTTCCCAAATTCACGTGGCTGCTGCCCAGCATAAATTCTTTAGCAGCCACAAGGCCACGGGGCAGTCTTACCGGGAGTGGACTGCCCATTTACAAGGGTTATACCGGGACTGCCGTTTTGTCTGTCAAAATCCTGCCTGTAAACAATCTTACGCAGCTTCCCTGGTGCGTGACATGATTCTGGTTCACGCACCAGATGACAGTCTCCATACCGACCTGCTGAAATTGAAAGATCCTTCTTTGGAAGCATGTCTTCCGATCATATGGGCGTTCGAGCAGTCGGTTCGTTCAACTGCCTCTTTCCAGGACCCATATTCTGTATATGCCACCCGCTCTATATGTCGGTAACGTCCTTCTGCAGGTCAGAGGGACACGCCGTGCTCTGGTACTGCCCTCACGTTTGGTTTATGCCCACAAGCATTGCCCTCCTGTCGACATTGTTTTTCCCAACACCCTCGACCTCAGTGCCCCCATAGGCGTGCCAAATGCGCCGCCTGTGGTAAGATTGGTCATCAAGCCGAGGAGGTCTGCCAGTCTTCCACTTAAATGGTGGTCAATTCTACTCGCTTAGATCAATTTGATACCGAAAAGGAGGTCTCGACCAGTGGGTTGCCAATGACCTCCTTGATCCAAAGTGTTTTTCCACACTCTACAAAGGCTATATCCATCCGTCTGTCGATTAATGCTGTTCCTCTCGACTTTCAGATAGATACTGGCTCGTCTGTAACCATCATTGACTGGAAGTCCTATGTACAGGTTGGCTCCCCACCTTTACATCCCTTTGACATCTCTCTTCGCAGCTACAACAATGACATCCTCAAGGTCTGTGGACAGTTTTTGGCACCAATCCAATATAATTCTACTGCCCTGACTGTTCACATATTGGTCATCAATTCTCCTGGCACCAACAACCTCTTAGGCATGGATCTTTTCAACATTTTAGGTTTGGAGATCCAGGATGCGACCCCCTCCATTAGGTCCATTGCCGATCAGTCATTGGGCGCTGATGACCACGCTGTTTAGCGCCCGTAAACTTCAAACAGACACACACACACACACACACACACACACACACACACACACACACACACACACACACACACACACACACCGATCACTCATACCTGCAAGAGTTGATGCCACAGTTCAGTTCGGTGTTCGAACGACCCACTACCGACATAGTCGGGTTCCAAGCTCATGTCGCCCTCCTGCCCACAGCAGTACCTAAATTCTTCAAGGCGCGTAATGTGCCTTTTGCTCTCAGGGATGCACTAGGCCAGGAGCTTCAGCGACTTCAAGATGAGAAAATCCTCACGCCAGTGCCTCACAGTTTGTGGGCATCACCAATCGTTCTGGTGGAAAAACCTAATGGTGCGTTGCGCATTTGTGGGGACTTCAAGCATACAATCAACACCCAGTCAGTTGTTGACTCGTACCCCATTCCTAAAGTTGAAGACATCTACTCACGCCTCGCTGGAGGGCGTATCTTCGCCAAAATCGACTTAAAGGATGCCTATCTTCAGATACCACTCGATGCTGACTCTTGGCAGCTTCTTGTGATCAATAAACCATTCGGTCTCTTCCAGTACAGCCGGTTGCCTTTTGGCATAGCCAGTGCACCAGCCATTTTTCAACAGTTTCTGGAACAGCTGATTCGAGAGGTACCAGGCACTGCCAACTATTTAGATGATATTCTGGTTCCGGAAAAAGACGCTTGGGATCTAGCAAACAACCTTCATGCCCTATTTTCAGTACTCCAACAAGCAAACCTTAAGGCCAACAAGGATAAGTGCTCCTTCTTTGTGAACCAGGTCGAGTATTTAGGTCATGTGTTATGCGCTGCAGGGATCAGGCCGATGGCCCAACAAATAGAGGCCATCCAGCAGCTTCCACCTCCTTCCAACACCAGTCAATTTAAGTCCGTCCTGGGCCAATTGCATTATTATTGCAAGTTTATTCCCCATTCAGTAGCCATTGCTGAACCATTACACAGACTACTTTGCAAGAATGTGAAATGGCATTGGTCACCTCAATGTAACAAGGCCTTCCAGGCACTTAAGAAGGCCCTCCTCCGGCCCACTTGTCTCGCCCCTTATGACCCATCCAAACCTCTGGTCTTAGCAGGGGATGCATCAGTTTACGGCTTGGGTGCCGTCCTGTCCCAAGTTATGGATGGTGTAGAGCAGCCCATAGCTTTTGTCTCCAAAGCCTTATCAAATGCACAAAAGAACTATAGCCAAATTGAAAACGAAGCGTTAGCCATTATATTTGCACTAAAAAAATTTCATGATTATATGGCAGAAAATTCACGTTACTTACAGACCATAAGCCTTTGCTTCCTCTCTCCAGAATGTCAGCTTCTGTTCCAATGAAGATAGCCAAACGCCTTCAGCGCTGGGCCTTGTTCTTGTCTAGTTATCACGATGAGATTCAATATTGGTCGACCACCCACCATTCTAACTCGGATCTGCTTTACCACTTACCTCTTGGACAGGACCTGGAGTTTGATGAAGAACCTGATGTGTGCTTCCACATCGACATTGCAGAAGAAGACGCCATTGCCAACCTGCCGCTGGATGCCAGGCTCATTGCCAAACACACAGCCACAGACCCAGTCCTGCGGGAGGTGTTACACTGAGCAAAAGTGGGGTGGCCAACCAATCGTCGACAGCTTCCCCACCCAGGCACGAGGCACGAGTTATCCTCTCACCAGGGGGTGCTTCTTCTCCAGGGAGACAATGGGAGAACCAGGGTCACCATCCCCTTCACCCTCCAACAACGGGTCCTCACATTACTCCATGAGGGTCACTGGGGTGTGGTGCTTACCAAGAGACTGGGTCGTCAATATGTCTATTGGCGAGGTATGGACACTTACATCACCAAACTCGTCACCTCCTGTCAGACATGTCAGAGTAAAGAAGCAGCCGCCCCACGTCAGTTCTTCTCTTGGCCGGATACCTCAAGCCCTTGGTCTCACCTCCACCTGGATTTTTCGGGACCCTTCCTGGGACACACATGGCTCATACTTGTCGATGCTGGTACTGGTTTTCCATACGTTTCCCAAATGTCCAACACATCCGCAGGGCAAACCGTACAAGTACTTGCCCACATCTTTGCCATCAAAGGATTGCCAGAAACTATTGTTACTGATAATTGGCCCCAATTCACATTGGCGGAATTTACTACCTTTTGCACTGCCAATGGCATTGCACTACTCCACACTGCCCCTTTCCATCTGGCATCTAATGGGAGAGCGGAACAATTTGTCTGCACTTTTAAAACTCAGATGTCCAAGCTGATACAGCACCATCCGTTAGAAACGGCTCTACCACTCTTTTTGGCCTCATATTTGGCTACCCCACAAGAAGGAGCAACACCAGCAGAACGTTTACACAGCTGTGCACATTGGACATAACTATCATTAATGCAGCCGTCCCCATCTCAACCTTCTAGTCGACGAACCCGTCATCACCGCTTTGCACTGCAAGATCCACTTTGGGTGTTCATGTATCCCAAAGGTCGTCCTCATTGAGCCTCAGGAGTTATATCCCGCCTGCTAGGACAGGGTATGGCTGAAGTTACCCTCCTTGCAGACCCTGTCTGTCGCAAACATATAAACCAACTGCGGCCCTGTCGTGGGGAGACTTCTGTTCCTAGGCACTTACCATCTTCTTTTGTTCCCAATATCGATCCTCCTTCCCCAGAGTCAGAGGGGCGCCTTGCACCATGGCCGAGTTTTGACGGCCGGCAACCAAACCTCACGTCTCCTCCGACAGCAGCACCAACTCCAATGGAGGTGGACCCAGATATTCCAGCTGCCCCAGCCACCGACGCAAAGCTGACAGAACCACACGACGTCGAGATGCGATGTGCTCTCTCCTCCCTCATGGGGGGGGGGGGGGGAGGAATACTGTGTCCACACTAAGCGCCTGCAACTCTCGCTTCCCGCGAAGCAGACCGGTACAGCGGGCCCCGGACCGAGTAGGGGTCAGCCTGGCTGGTCGTCCCGGAAACACAGAGACTTCCCAGAGACCACCAGGAGGCGTCCACGGCGCCGCAAGAGGTCGCTACAGCCGCGGACCTCTTTCCTTCCGCTCGACATGTGACTGCAAATAGAGCCAGCCATATCCATGCGCCAAGCAGTATTTAGGCTGCCGCAGGAGCCTGGAGAGGCGGTTCACGCCGAGCGAGCCCACTGGTGTCATCGTGGCCGCCGCGTCATCGTCCACCCCCGCCAGCCTACCGGAGCCATCCTTGCCGGGCCTCTACTCGTCCTCGGATTCAGGTGACGGCAACATAGACCCCGCGCCGCTCTTCACGAGACGCCCGGGGCTTGGTTTGGTGAAGTTGTATGGTTACTACAGACAGTTTATGTTTGGAAGAATCTCTGATTTAGTTATAGGTAGGTCTTTTGAAGAAAGACTTTGGTTTAAATAAAACCGCTATAACTCACATTGTGAGATTTTCCTATCTGCGGACGGCAGATATATTATCTGTCTTCAGGAGTTCTGGAAACCGGGGTGATGCAAAATTTTTTTTGATGTGTGTATTTTGGAAGCAAAGAATGGGACGCATCACCTGAGTGAAGAAATTTTACAGATATCTATAAAAGTGTGGGAAAATCATTGTCAGAAGGCATATGAAAACATCAACTTAAATTACGTACTCTAGGGGGAAAATGTGATTTGTATGAAAATTTAGGGTGAAGTGTAATTTTTTGAAAATTTTTTCTTCTTCTTGAAACTTTACTAATAGGAACCAACAAAATATTATGTATCTCGGGACGTTTTTGAAAATTTTTTCAATGGATGTCATGTGTAATACTAGGTTCAAGGTTTTCAGGTATACTTATAAGGGAGACACGCCTCAGGTAAGAAAGCATTACACCAACTGCAGCTGTCATACTTAGCGAAAACGAAAGTATTTTCAAAACATGGCAGTCTCGGCTTCGACTGTTAAAATTAGTTATTTATTATATCAAATACTCTCTTTAATCATTTATGTTAAATTTTTTATTCATAAAATCTCGCATTGCAATTTCGATCTTCAGCTATTTTCAAGTGGTGCGCACTGAAACTATGAGAACAGAGTGTATCCTTGCATAACTTCACTTGCATAGAACAGTACAAGTCGCCGTAGTATTGTGAAACACACATTACTCCATATTTTGCACGTTGGTGGACGGCATATACATGGTGATATGTTCCACTGCGTACAAATTCTAGGGATTGATCGATGAGAGGATAGGGAATAGAAAACGTCTAATGAACTTATGTCCGGAAATGCATGTTTACCATGCTAGAGACCATTTATTCGATCATACATTCTTACAGAGACTGCGATCTAGTTCGTGCTGTACCACACATCCACAGTTACAGTATGTGTTGAAAATGGTTTCCATGTGCCTCAATGCATGCGTGTACGCGCAGTATCATGTCCTGTCTCACATTTTAACATCGGACAAGCTGCATTCTAATACTGCCAAAGGCAGTATAAATACTCTGCTCCAGTGTCTCCATGTCTGGAATGGGCTCTGCATACACGATACTTTTGAGATGGCCCCATAAGCAAAAATTGCGTGGTTTGAGATCCGGAGAAAAGCAGACCATGTAACTGGACCACCTCATTCGATTCTTTGACCAGGGCAGACAGGGTTGAGATACATCCGGACGTTAATGGCGAAATAGGCTGGAGCACATCATGTAGCACCCACATAACCCTTCAAATCATCGCTGGCACTTCTTCCAGTTCCGCCCTGTTAGGTGACTTGGAAGGAATACTGGTCCCTAAATACGGTCGCTAACTATCCCGGCTGCACCGATGCTGATGATTCGCTGTCACCATACCTTGTGGGTTCTGCATACTATCCCACAGATGACTGTTATGAAAGTTGAAGATACCACTCTGTGTAAAGGTGGTCTCATCTGTGAATAGGATGGGTGACACAAATCCCGGAATCCTGCTTGCCTGGTGAAGAAACAAGTGACAAAACTGCTCCCGATGTGGAAAGTCTGCCGGTAGTACGCCCTGGACACGATGTAAGTGATAAGGGTAGTAACAATTGCTGTACTGGCAGGCCAACTGCCTGCAACTACCACGGCGGTCGCTTTACATTGTGTTAATCATACTTTTCTCCAAGTCTGGTGTCCGAAAATTTCGGGTACGTGCTCCATGATTTCTTGCTTCTTGAAACGACCTTGTCTCAGACCAAACGGCGAAACACTGTTGCAAACATTGAATGCTGTGGTTGCTGTCGGCGGGGATCTCCTGGTACAACGTTACTGCCCGCTGCCTTGCCTTTCCGTAAGTAAACACCATGTCGGCGGCGCCTCGAGTCAAATTTGGAACCATTGTGTACAACGCTGTATCACGTCCACTACGAGGTGGGTCAGCAAGAAAAGTGAATTGGACACAACGTTACCAGTTACTATGGAAGGAGAGGGCGCTAGGGCATGACGTATGAGGAACAGTATAACGCTGTAGGACTAAATCACGCATACTGTAACTGTGGCTGCATGGTACAGCGCATATTAGACTGCACTGTCTATGATAAGTATCATTGAATATACGGTCCAACCATGCGTTTCTGGACATAAGTTCATTACGCCTTTTTTGTTCCGTATCCTCCCATCGATCAGTCCCTAGAATTTGTACATGGTGGAAAAAATCACCCTGTATATTATTACACGCCACCGTCACCATGGATCCATCTACAATGGGGAGTACCCGACTGAAAGAAACCACCATCGTTAAACAAGAACGAAGTTATGCTTTTGTAGTTTCTGAGTCAGTGTCAACGAAATAACGAAAAACTTATTTCAGAAGCTGAGCCAACGGCCTTGCCGCACTGGTAACATCGGTTCCCGTCGGATCAGCGAAGTTGTGTGCTCTCGGGCTGAGCTAGCACTTGGATGGGTGACCATCCGATCTACCGAGCGTTGTTGGCAATTGGGGTTCACTCAGCCCTTGTGAGGCAAACTGAGGAGCTACTAGATTGAGAAGTAGCGGCTCTGGCCTCGGAAACTGTCATACGGCCGGGAGAGCGGTGTGCTGACCACATGCCCCTCCATATCCTCATCCAGTGACGCCTGTGGGCTGAGGATGACACGGCGGCTGGTCGATAACTTTGGGCCTTCATGGCCTGTTCGGGAAGAGTTTAGTTTTATTTCAGGACCCAAGTATCGCATGCTGGCGCAAATGTAGCTCGTTGAGTGCATATAAGGGTGAGGTTTGCGACTGTTCATCAAGATACCTCTTTGTGAAGTTCCGTTCAGGAAAGCTGACGACTGCCGGTGGAGCGCTGTGCTGACCACATGGCATCAGTATGTATATGGCGGTATCCAGTGACGGCCATGAACTGTGGATGATACGGTGATCGGTTGGTGCCATTCCTAGAGACGAAAACGATGCGCCAGCCAGGGTGGCTGACATGTTACAGGCGCTAGAGTCCGGAACCGCAAGACTGCTACAGTCGCAGGTTCGAATCCTGCCTCGGGCATGGATGTGTGTGATGTCCTTAGGTTAGTTAGGTTTAAGTAGTCCTAAGTCCTAGGGGACTGATGACCTTAGAAGTTGAGTCTCATAGTGCTCCGAGCCATTTGAACCATTTGAAAACGATGCAACGACGTTTTTAAACCTTGACGTTTCGACCAAAGATGTCGAGGTTAACATCGCCGTTTTGAATGGCAACGCATCGACGACAAAGGCCAAAAACATCGATATCGTTCAACAGTGGATCATTCATTCCGTTCGTGGATGCTCAGCCATGATGCATTATGTCTTGTAACTTGTACAGTGCTACATTTACTGCTGAACCCGTGATTTGTGTGCTTTTGAAGTAGTAATCAAGAATATGAAGTTTGCAGAATATTAGTTTACTTCAGATGTTCTAAACTGAACTATATGTTCCAATCATTGTCCCGATGCCCATTGTGCAAGCTGCCAAGTCGAGAAACAATGGGAACTAGTATTGTAAGTATGAGGGAATGAGTAACACTTTTAAAACATTCATAATGAAAAACAGACATATTTTCTGCATGTTGAATATTTCAATTGAAAGTTTGACATCACTGTTACGAAGTTTGTAACGGAACTGAAATGATGGTAGGCTGCCAGTAATTTGGAACCCGCGCGTCAGAAACGGGCGCGCTGGCGTGTGACTGCCAGAGAGTGCACCCTGATGCCATCTATTGGCGAAACCGGGAATTAACGCTACCTGTCATACAATGCACTAAGCTGTCGGACTCAAATGTATCCTTTTTCTGGTTAATTATAAGTTATTACTGTATAATTTAATGCTGTTAAGCGCTAGTAGTAAATCATTATGACAGTTATGAACTCCAGAGTAATAAATATAAAATTTCTTAAACATTAAATGATTTCGGTAAAAATGTGGTAGGGGAACGCCCCCACTCTTGGTGATACGAGCGTCGCTAGTGGTAGCTGGAGACACAGGGACAGAACAATAGAAGGGCCTGGGGAGTGTTGACGTGATCGGACGTGTGTAACTGTGCTCACGCAAAAGTGATTGTGCAACAGCGAAGAGGCGAATATCGCCGCCGTTTGTGGAGTAAAACGCGACGAATGGTTATCGAAGCCGCCTCTATGCCACTGGGGCTGATTGTAAGAGTTCCTGCGCCCAGATTTTATGGCGAACGTGCAGTAGCTTATACGAGTGCTACGGCTCGTGGTTCCAGCTGCCATTAAGGGCATGAGGCGTGAAGAGTTGCGTTATCCACATACATCTCACCACCCGCACCGGCACATCTACCCAAGGCAAGACTGCTTGTAACTGTTGATTCGAACTTTATAGAAATGTAAAAGGAGAATACCAGTTTTCTTTTATGCAAGTACAGAGGACAGAATATAGTAATGAGTAAAATTACGACGCATGTTGTTCATTGTAAAGTGTAGTAACCTCAAACATAGTATAGTGAAATTCTTTTTGTTGTAGAATACTTTAGCGTATAAGAATGTTGAAAAGAGCAATGGTCACACCAGAATGAGTCGCTTATTTATAGTTAACTTAAATCTTTCTGAGGAACGTTTCAAGTAACATCACTTAAGTAATTCTATATCAATTGTTCAAAGAGTAATATCCAAAATCATTACATAAAATTGAAGGATTGAATTTTGTTAACCCAAATTGCATAAATAGTCTTGGTAGTAATTACCAAGTCAACACACAGAAATTGAAAGAGTATTTGCTTTGTTGAATCACCTTGAATGATCAGTAATAGTAATATTCAAAATTAAGTTTAAATTCAACTCAAGCCGCTTCACTTTGAAACGAGCCAAATATTGATTTATTCTTTTGCTCCTTCAGAGCTGGCGACCATAGTTATAATTATTTTCAGGAGGATTCGACGGTAAGTCTGCTGCTCTCGTCGTGCTGATGGGATTATCCACTGCTGCTAGCAGTGATGATTGGATACATAAGCTCACTACCAAGTTAAGTGGGTCAGGTAGGCAGTGTTACCGTGTGAACTGTAGGGCATTGTAGGCTGTGAATCGAACCCATTCAATCATTACAGCTCTTGGGCAAATAGTCCGGTTAGGAGTGTGCTTTAATCATTAGGTAAATACTGGCGAGTAACAGTCAAAATGTACACGCAAGTGAATTCAATAGCTTAGCAAGGCCCAAGTAGCACATAGTTAATGTTGTGCAATGGCGAGGGTAGGAGCTGAGTACAAGTGAACTGAGCATGTGGCAGCTGTGCTGTTTTCAAATATTAACAACTTGAGTTCACTACTACCTCTTACCATTAGGACTGAACTATTTACTGTTAAAATACGTAGCAGTAAGCGCAAAGGCGTGACAGCTACAAGTCCGTATTGGTGATATACATATGGAATTAGGAAGTGGTCATTCCGTCAGGGGAGGGGGTTAAAACAACCGAGTCAGTTGAGAACATACCCCATTTACTGACAGAAGGATTTGGCAGTTTGGTCGCAAGTTCCCTCAGGACGTTTGGCGAAAAACAGATGACCTACATCTGTCCATTTTTAAGAGACAGTCTCCACTCCTTCCGATCTGATCACGTAAATGTAGAAAAGATGTGGAATGCTTTCAAAGGGATAGTGTAGACGGCAATTGAAAGATATATATCACATAAAGTAATAAGAGATGGCACTGATCCCCCATGGTACACAAAACGGGTCATAAGTTCGTAATATAGCGCGTGGTTCAATGCAAGATGCTTTTAATAATTTGCACGACGAAACTCTATCTCGGAATCTGGCAGAAAGCCCAAAGAGATTCTGGTCATACATAAAGCACACCAGTGGCGAGGCGCAATCAATACTTTAACTGCACGATAACAACGGTGAAGTCACTGATGACTGTGACACTAAAGCAGAGTTATTAAACACGATTTTCCCAAACTCTTTCATCAAAGAAGACGCAATAAATATTCCTGAATTCCAATAAAAAACAACTGCCAAGATGAGAAACATAGAAGTTGACATCATCCGTGTAGCAAAGCAGCTTAAGTCACTTAATAAAGGCAACGGCTCTGGTCCAGATTGTATACCAGTCAGGTTCCTTTCAGAGTATGCTGATACAATAGCTCTATATTTAACAATTATATACAATACCTCGCTGATAGAAAGATCCGTACCTAAAGACTGGAAAATTGCTCAAGTCACACCAATGCCCAAAAAGGCAAATAGGAGTAATCCGCTGAATTACAGGCCCATATCACTAACATCGATTTGCAGTAGGGTTTTGGACATATACTGTTTTTCGGACGTAATCAGCTACCTTGAAGAAAACGATTTATTGACACATAGTCAGCACCGATTCAGAAAATATCGTTCTTGTGAAACACAACTAGCTCTTTATACTCACGAAGTAATGAGTGTTATCGACAGGGAATGTCAAAGTGATTCCATATTTGTAGATTTCCAGAAGGCTTTATACAGCGCTCCTCACAAGCGTCTTCTAACCAAACTGCATGCCTATGGAGTATCGCCTCAGTTGTACGACTGGATTCGTGACTTCCTGTCAGAAAGGTCACAGTTCGTAGTAAATGCAATCCGAAAACAAAGGAAGTAGGTTACAGTACGCTCGTTCGCCCACTGCTTGAATACTGCTCAGCAGTGTGGGATCCATACCAGATAGGGTTGATAGAAGATATAGAGAAGATCCAACAGAGAGCAGCGCGCTTCGTTACAGGATCATTTAGTAATCGTGAAAGCATTACAGAGATGATAGATAAACTCCTGTGGAAGACTCTGCAGGAGAGACGCTCAGTAGCTCGGTACGGGCTTTTGTCAAAGTTTCGAGAACATACCTTCACCGAAGAGTCAAGCAGTATATTGCTCCCTCCTACATATATCTCGCGAAGAGACCATGAGGATAAAATCAGAGAGATTAGAGCCCACACAGAGGCATACCGACAATCCTTCTTTCCACAAACAATACGAGACTGGAATAGAAGGGAGAACCGTAGAGGTACTCAAGGTACCCTCCGCCACACACCGTCAGGTGGCTTGCGGAGTATGGATGTAGATGTAGATGTAGATGTAGATGTAGAACAGACGGAAAGTCATCGAGTAAAACAGAAGTAACATCCGGCGTTCCCCAAGGAAGTGTTAAACGCCCTCTATTGTTCCTGATCTATATTAACGACATAGGAGACCATCTGAGTAGACCTCTTAGATTGTTTGCAGATGATGCTATCATTGACGGTCTTGTAAAGTCATCAGAGTTCCAAAACGAATTGCAAAATGATTTAGATAAGATAACTGTGTGCTGCGAAAAGTGGCAGTTGACCCCGAATAAGGAAAAGTATGAAGTTATTTACATGAGTACTAAAAGATATCCCCCAAATTTCGATTGAGCGGTAAGTCAGACAAATCTGAAGGCTGTAAATTCAACTGAATACTTAGGGATTACAATTATAAATAACCTCAATTGGAACGATTACATAGATAATGTGTGTCGAGCAAACCGAAGACTGCGATTCATTGGCAGAACACTTATAAGGAGCAACAGGTCTACTAAAGAGACTGCTTACACCACGCTTGTCTGCCCTATTCTGGAGTATTGCTGTGTGGTGTGGGGTCCGCATCAGGTGCAACTGACGGACGACATCGAAAAGTTCAAACAAGAGCAGCTCGTATTGTATAGAGGAGGTAGTGCCACAGACGTTATATGTGAATTGGAGTGAGAATCATTAAAACAAAAGCGTTTTTCGTTCCGACGGGATCTTCTCGTGAAATTTCAGTCACCAGTTTTCTACTCCGAGCTGGCTGGTGTGGCCGATCGCTTCTAGACCCTTCAGTCTGGAACCGCGTGACCGCTACGGTCGTAGGTTCGAATCCTGCCTTGGGCATGGATGTGTGTGATGTCCTTAGGTTAGTTAGGTTTAAGTTGTTCTAAGTTCTAGGGGACTGATGACCTATGTTAAGTCTCATAGTGCTCAGAGCCGTTTGAACCATTTGATTTCTACTCACCTTCATAAGGAGAGGAGGAGGATATTAGTGTTTAACGTCCCATCGACAACGAGGTCATTAGAGACGGAGCGCAAGCTCGGGTGAGGGAAGGATGGGGAAGGAAATCGGCCGTGCCCTTTCAAAGGAACCATCCCGGCATTTGCCTGAAGCGATTTAGGGAAATCACGGAAAACCCAAATCAGGATGGCCGGAGACGGGATTGAACCGTCGTCCTCCCGAATGCGAGTCCAGTGTGCTAACCACTGCGCCACCTCGCTCGGTCATAAGGAGAAATGATCATCAAGATAAAATAAGAGAAATCGAGCTCGCAGATAAAATTTAAGAGCTCGTTTTTCCCACGCGTCATTGGAGAGTGGAATGGTAGAGAGACAACTTGAAGGTGGTTCATTGAACTCTCTGCCAAACACTCTATTTTAAATAGCAATCACATAGACATAGATCCTGCACAAGCCACTTAGGGCGATTAGCGAAGGGTACCCTATACCACTGCTAGTCATTTCGTTTCCTGCTTCATTCGCAAACAGAGAGGGGGAAAACTACTGTCTACATGGCCCCCGAATGAGCCCTAATTTCTCTTGTCTCATCTTTGTGCCTCCCTTCCTCCTTCCCTCCCCCCTTTCCCCCACTGCAGTGTAGGTTGGCGGCAGTAAAACCATTTGGCAGCCAGATTCAAATCCCAGTTCTCTGAATTTTTCCAATAATATTTCTCGAAAAGAACGTTACCTTCTTCCAGGTATTCCAATTTGACTTGCCGAAGCATCTCTGTAACCTTATATGTTGTTCGAGTCTACCCATAACAAGCCTAATAGCCCGGCTCTGAACTGTTTCGATGTCTTCCTTTAATCTGACCTGTTGCGTATCCTGTACTTAAGAATAGGTCACAGCAGCGCCTTATATGTGGTCTCCTTTACAAATGTCCTGTTTGTTGTCGGAGGTTAGGGAAGACTCAGATTTCTAGGGAGTAGATAATCCAAGCTTCTTTTCCTAAATTCTGTACTAAAATAGTTGAATACAAAGAAATAGCTTTGATGACAAAAAAATTAATTTGCTTTGAAAGACTCATTTTGTTTAGATTCGTCATCTGATTCATGTAAAGGTAGTTGATCATCACATCGGTAGGTATCATTGCGCCAAGAGTAACTTAACGTTAGAAAGTTGGATAGATTTGTGAAGAAATAAGTAACTATTTCCATTGTGTGCGTTTTAAATTATCTCTGACCACACAAAACACAAGTTTTTCTACTGAGATACTTAAAAACATTTCGACGTGCTTTTTCTGATATTTCAGAAGCGGCTGTAGGACTCTTAAAATCAACTATGTTGTTAGCATCGATGGTTTTATGAACGATAGTGCAACCCTAGCCGTTGCTCATTAGTTTGGACGTGTGGAGTTTTTTTTAAACGATTGATGGGGCAACTGGAGCGACGTTTGTTGACTTCTATGTTTTTATAGATTATGGTACAGTACTAGACTTTGCTCGGACGTCGTTTGAATGGGTAGAGATTACTTAAATAATCGATGGGGCACCTGTGCCGTCCACGTACGCGCAACGTTATACTGCCCACGTAAATGGAAGTAACCATAATAAAAGATGAGACGATAGTGCGTTTAAAATTAGTTGCGACTTTTGACGTTTGGCTCAGCGGCGGGGACGAGACGCCGTTGCCCAGGTAACAGCAACGGCGAGACGGTTTTGCCTACCACCGGCAATTCGGTTGGTAAAGCCACCCTGAGGGCAAACAGTGCGACGTGGCGTCGCGCAGAGGCACCACTGTTCATTAGCTCTCGTTCTAAAGTGATATATTCCGGCGTTGAAGTGTTCTGTAGTCGTCAAGTATTGTGAATGAGTGTTTCGTGTTGGTGCTGTGTTAATGATAACAGTGCAGTACTTCTGAAAACACTATATTCACAATGAAAATGGACTTTCAGGAACACATTCACTGGCTGTGAAATACTGTTCTGCTGCCAAATATGTCTCCAAATTCAACAATAATAATGGACATTACGCCATACCAATCTGTTGTCAAGGATAAAGCTACAACAACGCAGTGGATGAAACCGGATATTTGGTTCTAGGTACAAAGAAATGTTACACTGGATAAAGTTGAACATAGCATGTATAAGGTGAAGGTAATGGAGCTTTAAATGCTGTATGAGCAAAAAGCCCCACAGTACCAGGTCGACAATCAGGCTGACGCCAAAGGACATAGTTTAATCGTCCTTCATCCATATCACGCTACTTTAAATGCGACTGAGAATACGCTCAATGAGGCTAAAATGCTGAAAGAAGAAGCCATTGGAAATGTTACACCACAGGACACGTCTCTAGTTGTCAGCCATACCAAGTAGGCAGTTGAGGAGAGGCGGATTCAAAAAGGACTATGACGAGTTTTGAGTAATACGTAACTTCTCTTGTTGCCATGTTAAAATCTGCTTCTTTTGTCAAAACACAGCACAGTTTACAAACATTCATCTCACTAAGATTCTAATGCAGCTGAAATTGCGACAGAATTATGAAATAGTTAAACTACACTCCTGGAAATTGAAATAAGAACACCGTGAATTCATTGTCCCAGGAAGGGGAAACTTTATTGACACATTCCTGGGGTCAGATACATCACATGATCACACTGACAGAACCACAGGCACATAGACACAGGCAACAGAGCATGCACAATGTCGGCACTAGTACAGTGTACATCCACCTTTCGCAGCAATGCAGGCTGCTATTCTCCCATGGAGACGATCGTAGAGATGCTGGATGTAGTCCTGTGGAACGGCTTGCCATGCCATTTCCACCTGGCGCCTCAGTTGGACCAGCGTTCGTGCTGGACGTGCAGACCGCGTGAGACGACGCTTCATCCAGTCCCAAACATGCTCAATGGGGGACAGATCCGGAGATCTTGCTGGCCAGGGTAGTTGACTTACACCTTCTAGAGCACGTTGGGTGGCACGGGATACATGCGGACGTGCATTGTCCTGTTGGAACTGCAAGTTCCCTTGCCGGTCTACGAATGGTAGAACGATGGGTTCGATGACGGTTTGGATGTACCGTGCACTATTCAGTGTCCCCTCGACGATCACCAGTGGTGTACGGCCAGTGTAGGAGATCGCTCCCCACACCATGATGCCGGGTGTTGGCCCTGTGTGCCTCGGTCGTATGCAGTCCTGATTGTGGCGCTCACCTGCACGGCGCCAAACACGCATACGACCATCATTGGCACCAAGGCAGAAGCGACTCTCATCGCTGAAGACGACACGTCTCCATTCGTCCCTCCATTCACGCCTGTCGCGACACCACTGGAGGCGGGCTGCACGATGTTGGGGCGTGAGCGGAAGACGGCCTAAGGGTGTGCGGGACCGTAGCCCAGCTTCATGGAGACGGTTGCGAATGGTCCTCGCCGATACCCCAGCAGCAACAGTATCCCTAATTTGCTGGGAAGTGGCGGTGCGGTCCCCTACGGCACTGCGTAGGATCCTACGGTCTTGGCGTGCATCCGTGCGTCGCTGCGGTCCGCTCCCAGGTCGACGGGCACGTGCACCTTCCGCCGACCACTGGCGACAACATCGATGTACTGTGGAGATCTCACGTCCCACCTGTTGAGCAATTCGGCGGTACGTCCACCCGGCCTCCCGCATGCCCACTATACGCCCTCGCTCAAAGTCCGTCAACTGCACATACGGTTCACGTCCACGCTGTCGCGGCATGCTATCAGTGTTAAAGACTGCGATGGAGCTCCGTATGCCACGGCAAACTGGCTGACACTGACGGCGGCGGTGCACAAATGCTGCGCAGCTAGCGCCATTCGACGGCCAACACCGCGGTTCCTGGTGTGTCCGCTGTGCCGTGCGTGTGATCATTGCTTGTAGAGCCCTCTCACAGCGTCCGGAGCAAGTATGGTGGGTCTGACACACCGGTGTCAATGTGTTCTTTTTTCCATTTCCAGGAGTGTATTAACTGAGGGCAAGCCAGGTCAACAGTTTATGAAACAATACATTCTTAGAATAAAATAAACGCCTAACTTCATCACTTATATTGTCACAAAACCCACGGCAATTCTCGTTTCACTGGATATGGATGGTCCTTAAGAATTACATTATTGCACTGAAAAAAATCTGTTGTTCTTTGATTATCGCAGTGAATTTGAAAGTTCCACATAATAACCATGGCAAAATACTCTGCTCTTTGTGTGTTATCATTTGTCAAAAATCTTGTTCTGTCAGTGCGAACAGTTTAT
The DNA here is from genome assembly GCF_023864275.1 of Schistocerca cancellata. NCBI lineage: Eukaryota > Metazoa > Arthropoda > Insecta > Orthoptera > Acrididae > Schistocerca > Schistocerca cancellata. The sequence continues at coordinate 114,362,494 of NC_064636.1, read as the reverse complement.
GAGATATGTGGGATTTATGACTATTTCTTCCTGGTTTTTTCGCTGGCGCGTGCTTTCATGATGTAGTGGTTTTCATACAGTCCATTTTATCGAGACTACAGACACATCAACGCATGTTGAAATAAGAATTCAGTATGTTTTCTACAGATCATATGAAGCAACATATGGTCTGACTTGCACGAAACGAGAATTCACCGCATCCTTTAATTTTACAAGTTTCTTCGCAATAATCACGCCAAGCTGGACTGCACGAAGTCCCTATTAATTTCAATCTTTGTATAGGTAGTCGACTCGCTTTGCGTTAATTATGGGGCACATAGGCCCTCCAAAAATTTCAAATATTTGAACATGGTGAATGGCTTCGTGCCGTGCCATTCACTTCTCTTTTTTTTTTTTCCTTTATTGTAATTTTAATCACCTCATATAGGCGGGCTGTCAGCAGCATATTACGCTGCTCTTCAGCCTTAAGTGGCACAATAATATGACATATAGGTGACACAGACAATACAATAAAAATGGAGGGCAAAAAAATGGAGATAAAAAAAAAACAATAAACATGAAGCCGTTCACGCTGGACGCGAAAAAACAGTAACACTTGGTGACACGGCGCACATAACACGGATGACTGCGATGGCACACGTGAACAGTGGAGGCGTGATGGCGAAAGAACACAAAACACAAATCGAGGCACACACACACGACACACGGATGGCGGTGATCTCCGGCGCACGAAAGTCCACTGAGCGTGTACGAGTCCGGGGACCTGCCAAGAGTGAAGGAGGAGGAGGAGGAGAAGGAGGGGAATGGGAGAGGGGAGAGAAGAGATGCTATGGGCAGAGGAGAGAGGGGGAGGGAGGAAGGGGGAGGGGAAGCCTGGGGGAAGAGGGGAGGAGGAAGGGGGGAAAGGAAAGAGAAGGGAAGGGAAGGGAGGGAGGGAGGGTGCCTAAAGGAAAGGACACAGGAAGTGGGGGGAGGATCAAAGTTGATAGGAGGGGTAGATGGAGGGGAGGAGGAGGGGAGGGGGAGCTGGTGGAAGCCACCTTGGGAGAGGGTAAGGAGGGTGGAGAGATGGAGGCCAGGTGGGACGTGGGAATACAGGTGTGGCAGCGGGCGGGGGTGGGAGAGGATCGGGGATACGAGCGGGTGAGGAGGATCAAGTTTGCGGGAGGTGTACAGGATCCGTATCCTTTCAAGCAAAAGGAGGAGAGATAGATGCGATAGGCAAGGCGGAGAGCATGGCATTCAAGGATTTGGAGTGATTTATAAAAGGTAGGGGGGGGCGGAGATCCAGGCTGGATGGGCGTAACAAAGGAGAGGGTGGATGAAGGATTTATATGTGTGGAGGATTGTGGAGGGGTCCAGACCCCACGTACGGCCGGAAAGGAGCTTGAGGAGACGGAGTCGGGAACGTGCCTTGGCTTGGATTGTCCGGAGATGGGGAGTCCAGGAGAGGCGACGGTCGAGGGTGACGCCAAGGTACTTAAGGGTGGGAGTGAGGGCAATAGGACGGCCATAGACGGTGAGATAGAAATCAAGGAGGCGGAAGGAAGGGGTGGTTTTGCCTACAATGATCGCCTGGGTTTTGGAGGGATTGACCTTGAGCAACCACTGGTTGCACCAAGCAATGAACCGGTCAAGATGGGATTGGAGAAGGTGTTGGGAGCGTTGCAGGATGGGGGCAAGGGCAAGGAAGGCGGTGTCATCGGCAAACTGGAGAAGGTGGACGGGGGGTGACGGCGGCGGCATGTCCGCCGTGTACAAGAGGTACAGAAGGGGGGAGAGGACGGAGCCTTGGGGCACACCAGCGGAGGGGAGAAAGGTGTAGGAATCTGTGTTATGGATGGTGACATAGGAAGGACGGTGGGAGAGAAAGGAACCGATCAGACAGACGTAGTTAATGGGAAGGGCGAAGGTTTGGAGCTTGAAGAGGAGACCGGCGGAGGGGAGAAAGGTGTAGGAATCTGTGTTATGGATGGTGACATAGGAAGGACGGTGGGAGAGAAAGGAACCGATCAGACAGACGTAGTTAATGGGAAGGGCGAAGGTTTGGAGCTTGAAGAGGAGACCAGAATGCCATACACAGTCATAAGCGCGTTCGAGGTCAAGGGAGAGGAAGATGGCGGAGCGACGGGAATTTAGCTGGTCGGAAAGGAGATGAGTGAGGTGAAGGAGAAGATCGTCGGAAGAGAAGGGCGGCCGAAAGCCACACTGGGTAACGGGAAGGAGGCGGTGCTGGCGGAGATGCTGGTGGATGCGTTGGGTGAGGATAGATTCCAGGACCTTGCTGAAGACCGAATGCCATTCACGCTACAAACAGAGTTATATAGATGAAGGATTGGATGATTTAAATGGGTAGAGAAGTTTTTCTTGGTCTTCAGCCATGGTATATGTTTCCATAATAGTAAATGCAATTAACAACATATATATCAACTATAATTTCCTGTCTTACATTCAGAAATTATTTGCACATTCTCCGTTTTTAAATTCTATATTGCGTTGTAACACTGAGCTACCAGTGGTGCCACTCAGCGCCGGGAAAGGGATTTATTTCAGCGTCAGATCGATGCGCCGAGTTCCAATACTGAGCTACCAGTAGCGCCGCTCAGCGGCGGGAATGGAAGTTATTTTGGCATCAGACCACAGCGCCGAGTCGGGAGTGCAGTTCTGAGGACAGGGCGGGTGGTTGCACGATTCTTTCTTACTTACAGACGGAACTTTGGTCTGACATTCTGACATTGCGAATGTCAACGCTGCCTTGACTGCAAACGTCACAGTATCTGAGAAGAAACACGCTTCGCGTTCGTTAAGCACGTGCATCGAAGAAACATCTCCACCCACTTTAATTATTCTCATGTATGAAGTACTTTCATGCACCCACCCACCCCCACCTCCACTCCAAGCATCATTGACATTCATCACTGACTGTATTTCTGATCTTCAAACAAGTTTTGGTGTTTTCCACACATGTTTTTAGAAAAAATCTTCAATAATTATCATCTGCTTTTACGTAAAAATCGTATGTTTCTTACACCAATGTGGTTTTCACAAATATCTTCTGTTATCATCATCTTTTTATGTATTTTAAATATTTTTTAAATGCAGTAGATGCGACCTTTGGATGAAATGTGGTTTTCATCCGCTGCTGAGCCGGCCTCTTTGTGCGGAATTCAAGCTGCAATTAGCAAAAGAATACAGAACGCCTAACGTTTCCTCTCCCCACAATATCTTTTCTAACTAGTGTAGGTCATTCGGCTTTTTAATGGAAGTGACAGGTTGTAATGCGCCAAACCGTTTTTAGCCCGGAAAAGGTGCATCACTTCTTTGTATCGCCTCAACTTATTATCCATTTCTATATGCTAGAAAAATGAATTGTTCATATAGCTTTTTGTGTTAAGATGTTGTAGATATGTGACACTTAATGGTAGAGAAGAGCTGTGTCCTGTCAAGTCAGCGAGCGTGCAATGCCCAGCCGATTGCTGGATCGCGGCGTACGCCAGGGTGACAACATATTTATTGTTAAAGAAAGAATTAGAGTGGTTTGTTTGTTCGCAAAGAACGGTTCTTTTTGTCCTTTTAGCATTTTAGTAGTATTCGAGTAGTATGCGAGTATCATTCGAGTAGTGAGCCTCGAGAGAGATTACCTCAAGGTGGTGATGAGATGGGCTCACACGTACGATATGTGAACTAGTCTGCTATGGGGACAGAACTCAAATGTGTTCAAAGCAGTTCTAAGTCGTTTATACAGGTATTTTGAGAAGATTATTGATTTATGTAGGAAATTATTATTTCGCCGGTTTTTGGTAGTGTGTGTTTCTCTCTTTTTTTCCTTTATTGAATTTCGATTTGCATGTGTGGGACGAGTTTGGCTGCCGTGTTGATGTCTGACCTGCAGCTAACAGGGATCACATGGAACATTTATAACATTTATCCTATTTCTAATTATTAAAAACTAATTAATTACAAATTATTAAATTTATTAAATTGATATCACACATTATAAAAAAACTTTGAAACTTCCTCTTTTCATTGGTATTAAGCTTGTTCATTTTGGATTTGTACTTGAATAAATACAAAGTTCTGAATATGAGTCCATAATTTAGAGTAACCCTGTATTATTATTGTGGTGCTTCATTGAGTTGTTTTAGATTTATTCGTGGAATATTTTTTTCTTGTCACTAGCTGAAGTACTTCTGATATTTTTCGGAGGGAGGAGACTTGAGGTTCTTTGTCACTACAGCAAAGAAGTTGATACTTAATTGGTGATGTTGTTGTTCGTTTGAGAATGAAGAAATTCACGATGACCAGAAGGTGTAGAACTGGAGGGAGTCAGGATACTAGTGAGAGGTTTAAAATCAAGGAGCAATCCGATTTTGGTGATGTTCTGTTTCCTGTTGGTAGCCAAGGTGAAGAATGCATGTTTTATAGTAATTGAAATATGCCAATTAGTCAAGCAGAGGGTATTGAAATAAGTGGTGTTAATATGAGTGATGTTGCAGCTGGATCTGGGGTAGTCATTCCACTTGAACCTCTTCATAGATGACACTGCAGCTACTACTGCGTGTAATGTTCAATTAGAACCAACAACAGATTGTCCCATCAGGTTCTATTTCTATAATGTCTGCTTCATCTCAAAGGAGTAAACAGGACTGTGATCTTCCTGAAGAGGTGCTACGAGGGACGCTGATTTATTTGCACTGTTGTAGTCAAACAGCTAGTAACAAAGAATTGGAGGAGCAGAATGATAAATATCATAAATGATATTAGAGTGAATGTAAAAGGACTTAGGGAGGATTTAAATGCTAGTAACAGAGAACTGGGTTAGAACTTATAAAAAGGAATAGATGCCAAGGCCAGAGAAAAACCTAATAGTGGTTAATGCATTGGAACAAGAAGCTAATGCTATTACTTTACAATGGTAGATCCAAAATTTAGAGCAGAAATTTGACCCCACTCTGGAAGATGTTTCAGTGAGAGTTAATGGGAGACCAGGTATGTGACCCTTAAAGGTGGCAGGTGAATTAGGCTGCTGATATGATAGCATGAAGTGCCATTCACCTGTGAAGACGTGTCTGCAGTCGTAGTGGTGTCAGGTATTGGGCAGTGGCCAACAGGAAATCTTTCTAGTTAAGAAAGTCATTTATAGCAAAGCAATTACGCTTTTGAAGCTCATCTCCTTAAAGAAAACCACCACCCAAACGACACTTCAACAGATGATAAGATCGTCAAAGAAAGCAATATTCTCCAACAAAAGTTCACAATGGAGGAGAACTACCTTATAAAAAAACAGTGTTTCAACGGGTGAAAGTCTTGAGTAGAAAAAACACTATGCAACAAAACACGGTTTGCAATGCTCAATGAATTATAAGGAGACACTTTCCCTTTATAAAATATACACTGAAGAGACAAAGAAAGTGGTACACCTGCCTAATATCATGTAAGGCCCTTGCAAGCATGCAGAAGTGCTGCAACGCGACGTGGTATGGACTTAACTAATGTCTGAAGTAGTGCTGGAGGGAGCTGACGCCATGAATCTCACAGGGCTGTCCATAAATCAGTAAGAGTACGAGTGGTGGAGATCTCTTCTGAACAGCACACTGTAAGGCATCCCAGAAAATGTCTGGGAGTTTGGTGGCCAACTGAAGTGTTTAAACTCAGAAGAGTGTTCCAGGAGCCACTATGTAGCAATTCTGGATGTGTGTGGTATCGCGTTGTCCTGCTGGAATTGCCCACGTCTGAAGGAATGCACAATAGACATGAATGGATGCACGTGATGAGACAGGCTGCTTACATACGTGTCACCTGTCAGAGTCATACTTAGACGTATCAGGGGTCCCATATGATTCTAATTGCACATGCCTCACACCATTACAGAGCCTCCACCAGCTTGAACAGTGCCCTGCTGACGTGCAAGGTCCATGGATTCGTGACGTTGTCTCCACACCCGTACACGTCCATCTGCTCGATACAATTTGAAATGAGACTCGTCCGACCATGTAACATGTTTCCAGTCATCAACAGTCCAATGTCGGTGTTGTCTGGCCCAGGCGAGGCGTGAAGCTTTGTGTCATGCAGTTATCAAGGATACACGAGTGGGCCTTCGGCTCTGAAAGCCTACATCGATGATGTTTCGTTGAATGGTTCACACACTGACACTTGTTGATAGCCCAGCACTGAAATATGCAACAATTTGCGAAAGCGTTGCGCTTCTCTCACGTTGAACGGTTCTCTTCAGTCGTTATTGGTCCTTTTCTTGCAGGATCTTTCTCTGGCTGCAGCGATGTTAGAGATTTGATGTTTTAGCGGATTCCTGATATTCACAGTGCTCTTATTAAATGGTGGTAGGGGAAAATCCGCACTTCATCACTTCTTCAGAGATGCTGTGTTCCATTGCTGGTGCGCTGACTATAACACACATTCAACGTCACTTAAACCTTGACAACCTGCCATTGCAGCAACACTAACTGATCTAACAAGTGCACTAGACACTTGTTGTCTTATATAGGCATTGACAACTACAGTGACATGTTCTCCCTGTTTACATATTTGAATGTGCATGCCTGTACCAATTTCCTTGTCGCTTCAGTGTAGTAATCACACACTCTGAAATATCCAAAACTATTATGTTTCTCAGTCTCTCCACCTCCTTTGCCTCTCCCCTCCTCTCTCTCTGTTTCTCTTTCATTTGCCCCCCTCCCCCCCCCCAACCACTACCACCACCACGCACGCTACATAACATATGTTCTCTGCCAGCAAACACATCACAATATTTCCTATCAAACATCCAAAGTTAGTGCCACATTGAACACAAGCAAAACAATGAACTAGTGTATTGCGACAATAAAATAGCGCTTCCTAGTGAGTATGGAGACATAAGCGTTTCTGTAAAAAGAAAGAAAGGTGAGAGTGAAATGAAAGAAAGATGTGGAAAACAATGCACTCCCACCAGGGGAGCACAACAGAGCGGAAAATGTAAGTACTATAGCGGTTCCAGTGCAGAGACAGGTGGCTGTGAGTCAGGATGGTGCAAGCAGATGGTGGAGAGGAGTGGGAAACCCAGGAGGCTCCAGAGAAAGGCGGCTTCAAAGTTAGCCAGTTCTTTGTTGAAGCATCTGCACTTATGTAGTACACCAGATCATTGACTGGTTGGTTGCTGAGTTCTTTTGTGCTGGCTGCTTGCGCTCCCTGCTATGGATGGGACAACTCACTGTTTCCAGTAAGCGACTGGTCAGTCGATGTCTTATTCCTTCAGTCGGTTTTTTCAGTCGAATGAAACAACCGAATGAAACTAGTCACTGCGGCAATGTCTGCTATATAAATGTTTCCACTCACTCACCAGGTTCAAGTGGTTTCACTCAATGCGAGACAACTGACTGAAACAAACACCCATTGGCTGTGGGTGTTATATGAATGTTTTCACTCACCTACCGGATTTGAGTGGTTTCATTCAGTGCAAGACAACCAACTGACACAAGTCTCTGTCGACTGTGGCCATTATATGAATGTTTTCACTCAGATGTCCGGTTTGAGTGGTTTCATTCACTGTGAGACAACCAACTGAGACAAGTATCTGTCAGCTACATCACTTGGTCTCTGGGTTTGAGTGATTTCAGTCCCATACCTTTCCGGCATTTTCTGTGTAAGGGGTGGGGGGGGGGGGGGGGGTGCAGCTGCTGCCAGGGCCAAGGGTGCAGCTGGCGCGAGAAGGTAGTGTGGTGGCTGACGCGAGCCGAGCGCTACTAGGATCTGCGCTAGTGGCGACTGGCCACCTCCTCGCAGCAGCTGCAACCCTGGCAGCAGCAGGACTCTGACATGGAGCATGTGGGTTTGGTTGGTTTCTCTTGAAAAGAAAGAATGAATTACTCAATTAGTACGCAAAACACCACTGGATTGTGTGGACTGTTTTCATTCACTTGCTCCGAAGGTCTGGTTTCACTCAAAAGAACTGAATAAATAATAATCCAGCTGACATGTAAAGGATGTCAAATTAAATACCTTTCAGCCGTCAATTTTCAACCTTATTTTAATTGGCAACCAGTTTCAACGTTTTATTACGCCATCTTCAGGCCCCTGACCGACGTGTAGGAAGAATCTACCTTGTTTGTTCAAAACAGGGGCCAGCAATACTGGTATTAGTACATATTTGCTACAGTGATGTCTTCAACCATCGGCAGGTGATGGTTGAAAATTTACGACTGAAAGATATTTAATTTGACATCCTCTATCGAACGGCCGAGTCCCACAACCATTTACTAAAAGATGGACATACAGAGACTTGATCTGTAAAGCTACAACCTGCTGATTCGCTTGTTTCCATTCGGTTGAGCCAGTAGACTAGTTTCACTCAAAAGAACGACTGAATATGTCAGCCGATACCTAAAACTACAACCGAATGAGTTAACTGTTTTCCAGCAACCGAATGAATCGATTGTTTTCATTCGATTGTTACCAACACTACTCCCCACCATGTCTCTGCCATTCACCTGCAGCCTTGTTACATGTTACATAAGGCTTCCATGCCATTGGCAGATCCGTTCGACGATGCCATTATCTGATGCTGTCCTGGACAGTAACTCGGCTGCATCACAATGGGAAAGCCCACTGCAATGAAGTGTACATTCTACAATGGCAAAAGATGGCTGGTGTGCACGTGGAGCAGCCTGTTGACCTCTGGGCAAGAGTAGGCCGTGCTGCTGGAGTAGACGTGGGATAGCCTGCTGTGCTGTGGCACTAAGTCGAGGAGGTACTTAGCATGTAGAGGTGTTGCTCCGCTGTGGCCTCGAACTGGTGACTTCAGCTGGCAGTTACGTGTGATCACCTCGCTCAGCACTCCCCCTTCGTCCAGGTTGAACTGTGAGACTGAGAATAATCTTGTTACAAAATGTCTGATACTTAAGTCGGGTGATGCTGAGGTAATTAGATTAGGAAATGAGACACTTAAAGTAGTAAAGGAGTTTTGCTATTTAGGGAGTAAAATAACCGATGATGGTCGAAGTAGAGAGGATATAAAATGTAGACTGGCAATGGCAAGGAAAGCGTTTCTCAAGAAGAGGAATTTGTTAACATCGAGTATAGATTTAGGTGTGAGGAAGTCGTTTCTGAAAGTATTTGTATGGAGTGTAGCCATGTATGGAAGTGAAACATGGACGATAACTAGTTTGGACAAGAAGAGAATAGAAGCTTTCGAAATGTGGTGCTACAGAAGAAGATAAGGTGGGTAGATCACGTAACTAATGAGGAGGTATTGAATAGGATTGGGGAGAAGAGAAGTTTGTGGCACAACTTGACTAGAAGAAGGGATCGGTTGGTAGGACATGTTTTGAGGCATCAAGGGATCACAAATTTAGCATTGGAGGGCAGTGTGGAGGGTAAAAATCGTAGAGGGAGACCGAGAGATGAATACACTAAGCAGATTCAGAAGGATGTAGGTTGCAGTAGATACTGGGAGATGAAGAAGCTTGCACAGGATAGAGTAGCATGGAGAGCTGCATCAAACCAGTCTCAGGACTGAAGACCACAACAACAACAACTTACAGACGGCAGCAGAGCGTTTCTTGTGCATCTCCGCCGCTACCCGTCACACATCCTAAAACACTACTGCCACTACCAGTGTGGACATCTGCCTTGCCCATTGCTACATGAGCTTTTACAGCATTGCTGCTTCTGCTGTTTCAGTAAGATACCCCACTTCTCCAACATTCGACATTAGTACAGCAACGTCATACTGCCCTTGCCTGCTGTCAGCACTACTGCAGTTTTCTCCACTCAGACGTACATTTACACTACAGGCCATTAAAATTGCTACACCACGAAGATGACGTGCTACAGACGCGAAATTTAACCGACAGGAAGAATATGCCGTGACATGCAATTGCTTAGCTTTTCAGAGCATTCACACAAGGTTGGCGCCCGTGGCGACACCTACAACGTTCTGACACAAGGAAAGTTTCCAACCGATTTCTCTTACAAAAACAGCAGTTAACCGGTGTAGCCTGGTGAAACGTTGTTGTGATGCCTCGTGTAAGGAGGAGAAATGCGTACCATCACGTTTCCGACTTTGATGAAGGTCGCTTTGTAGCCTATTGCGATTGCGGTTTATCGTATCGCGACATTGCCGCTCGCGCTGGTCGAGATCCGATGACTGTTAGCAGAATGTGGAATCAGTGGGTTCAGGAGGGTAATACGGAACGCCGTGCTGGATCCCAACGGCCTCGTATCACTGGCAATCGAGATGACAGGCATCGTATCCGCATGGCTGTAACGGATCGTGCAACCACGTCTCGATCCCTGAGTCAACAGATGGGGACGTTTGCAAGACAACAACCATCAGCACGAACAGTTCGACGACGTTTGCAGCAGCATGGACTATCAACTAGGAGACCGTGGCTGCGGTTACCCATGACGCTGCATCACAAACAGGAGCGCCTGCGATGGTGTAGTCAACGACGAACCTGGGTGCACGAGTGGCAAAACGTCATTTTTTCGGATGAATCCAGGTTCTGTTTACAGCATCATGATGGTCGCATCCGTGTTTGGCGACATCGCGGTGAACATACATTGGAAGCGTGTATTTTGTCATCGCCATACTGGCGTATCACCCGGCGAGATGGTATGGGGTGCCTTTGGTTACACGTCTCGGTCACCTCTTGTTCGCATTCACGACATTTTGAACAGTGGACGTTACATGTCAGATGTGTTACGACCCGTGACTCTTCCCTTTATTTGATCCCTGTGAAACCCTACATTTCAGCAGGATAATGCACGACCGCATGTAGCAGGTCCTGTAGAGGCCTTTCTGGATACGGAAAATGTTCGACTGCTGCCCTGGCCAACACATTCTCCAGATCTCTCACCAATTGAAAACGTCTGGTCAATGGTGTCCAAGCAACTGGCTCGTCACAATATGCAGTCACTACTCTTGATGAACTGTGGTATCATGCTGAATGTAATCACATGTCAGTTCTAGTATAATATATTTGTCCAATGAATACCCGTTTATCATCTGCATTTCTTCTTGGTGTAGCAAATTTAATGGCCAGTAGTGTATATGTCCATTACATTGTGTAACGTTCCCTGGCAAACTCACGTTATTAAAGAACAAGAGTTTATTTGTACCGTATACGCCGCTCTGGGCAAGTTGTATATAGCGTAATTATTGAACAAAAATATTACTGAATGTGGTGTAAAAGACATTTGTTATTCTCCTTATATTTTTTGTTGTAATATTTCTCTGTATTTAGGATAGGAATTTTTCTGTATTTATTATGTGATTGTAAAATGTGTCAGTATTTGCGATAGCAGAGATATAAAATGTTGCCAGAAGAGAATAATATCGTCAATTTGCAAAGAAATGTTAATAGTCAGCAATACTATTTAAGCACAATGCATTATGTATCCTTTGGTCTTCTCTGTTCAGAAGTCATTGCGGTAGGACACTGTGAAAGAGTTTTTTTTACGAATGTGTAGACTTCTTTTGTCTCTGTCTGGACTTAGCCGCCATTAGACGATGCGTTACGAATTAATGTGAGTTGTACTACTGTTTGATCTAAATATATCAGAATTTATCAAATGTGTGAATTATTTATGTAAATTAGCTTGCCCACGTCATCTATAAAATTTCTTTAAGAATTTTTCAGCATTTTTTAGCGGTGTTGCTGGGCTGTGCCGCGACCAACGGCGGCACATTTAAAAAAAATTATCAAACCCGTAAATCGGGAACAGATGCATAAAAATCAATAGTGAATTAAGAAATTGTTCTTCTTTTTCAGTGATCCTGTGGCTGATAAAATTTGAATTAATTATACGTTTGTGCATTCGTAGGCGGATAGATAATGTTTGTTAACATTGAAATTTAAACAGTTTGGTTCTTTAAAATTAACTCAAATGCATAGTGAAGTTGGTTTGATCAGTGATAAATGTCGGCTTGGCAATAATTAAAACATTTTCTGCTAATAGAGGTAATCTTGTGTTCTATGGCTAGTGCCGGGATAAAATTCAGTAAAAATATTAAAAAAAAAACCCACTGCATCTGGAAAGTGTATGCCAAGGCCGAAAGATTTAAAGGACTCAATTCTCAACCTAATATTCTTAACCAGTTCATATGAGTTCACGTAAATATTATTTTTTCTTTAAGTGTACGTAATTCTTAAGAAAGTAAAAATTTTTATTACTACACGAAAATAAGAGAGTGGTTCTACAACAAAGTTGGCACGAAAGAAAATTAACTTAAAAGCAAAAGAATAAAATTTACTATTCTTCTTTAACGAAATTGTGACGACGTTTTTGTTAAATTGGCGCCCAACGTGGGGCCCGAATATGCAGTGGCCACTAAATACCCGTGAGATAACTAGGGATTTAATATAGTCGAACTTTGTTGCAGAACATTTAACAATTTTTCTATGTATTGTATGTATTGCATAACTAATATTGTGTGGTAATACCTGTGTATGATTTTTTGCATGAGAACACTATGTACCCAGAGGCAAGCTGAAGAAGAGAGCTCAATATTTCGAAAAATTAATTACCTACCACAATATCAGGGGGCAGCTGCACCTAAGATAGATCACCAAAAGGTAAAGCTACAGTGTAGTTGTCCTGTGGGTAGTAAAGTAGCCTCAGTGCAGTGTTCTCGGATCATTAGTGGTGTGCTTGTTGTTAGTACTTTGTTTTAAAATAACAGGACATTTAGGTAGTTAGTCATTGTAGTATATAGTAAGTGTGTATTAGTTAACGTCCATTTCTTGTGTGATTATGTCAGTGAAACCTGAGTGTTAGGATATTTAGTTCAGATTTTATTTCTTTTGTTTACTATGGTTAGATTGCGTAGTCAGAAAGATATCAACATGGATAATGAGCAACAATCAGTAAGTAGTGATACCGAGTTGGAAAGTGGGACACAAAGTAATGTTAGTGACGTAGTTCAGGAAGTACAATGTGAGAATCTGGGGGCAGAAGGACAAGAAATGTTGCCATTGCCACCCAGTGATTCAGTTGATAGCGGAAATACTGTGCCATCCGCAAGCACTGGACACGGACCAGAGAGTGTTGTGATGTCAGAAGTGCAATCATTAAGAGTTATGTTCGAGCGCATGCTAAATTTCCAAGCTGAATTTGTACATATGCAAGCAGAGCGTGACCAGAGATTGGTAGCTGAATTTGCATGCAAACAAGCAGAACGCGATAAAGAACGTGATGCTAAACAAGCAGAGCGTGACCGACGCCTGCATGAGAGGGACTTGCAGTTGATGCAAACTTTAGAAGTTATGCAAAGTGAGCTTGTTAGTTTGAAACAAAAATATGAAACCATACCCAAAACAGTGCATGAATTAAGCGAAAGAGTAGACAGTATTCAAGTGGCTAACGCCAATATCGTAGAAGAAATTAGTGTCCTGACTAACAGAGTCGAGCAATTGGAAATTGACACAACTCAAGTAATTGAGGACAAAGTGATCGAACAAGTACACAAAGTAGAAAATGAAGTCATAAAAGAAATAGATCAGAAAGTGCACGCCGCAATTGAGGCCAGAGATGGGGGCTCAAGTGCGGATGTGCAGGATCTAAAAAGGATAGTGCACAAAGACATTCCGCTGTGGCAGCGGAGTATGGACCGTCGTCTTGCCGAAATGGAGCTTAGCTTGCGGCATGGCGAGGCACAGGCGTATGTCACGCCAGCCAGGTCCAACAATGATAGACATATAAATACTGCAGTAAAAAATTGCGACTGCGAGACAGAACAGGCAACCAATGTAAGCGAAACAAATAAATGTCATTCCAAAGTAGTGATTGAAGAAAGCTTGATTAGGAACCGACAGTTTCAGATCTTTACAACGGAGAAGAAATCTGTTCACCCTGTAGTGTTTATCAAGGGATTTAGAAACATTTTGCCTAGCGTTTGGAGTCATACCCAGAAAATACAGTTCGTTATGTCTTACATACAAGGAGATGCTGCATTATGGGCAACCGAAGCAGCTGATAGTTGCGATACATATGAGCAATTTGAGAAGGCATTCTTGGCCAAATATTGGTCAACATGTATCCAGGAGAGATTACGGAAGGAGGTATATAAACCAGAGCCGTATTCTCCACGACTAGGCAATTTGCGAAAATATTTCGAGAAGTACATTAATAAGACCCGTTACTGGGACGAACAGATTTCATCCCGGGATTTGATCAGACTTTTGAAATCACACTTGCCGATACATGTAAAGGAAAAACTTATACACGTGCCCGAAAATGATATGGAACATTTCTTGTCTGTTCTGGACTCAATTGACCTGATTCAGGAGGACGTTAAGGCAGCCTCTGAACAGGCTAGAAGTAACGGAAATGGTTATAGAAATGGTAGAAATAACACGCCTCCACCAAGTAATGGAAACGGCGGAGGTAATAATAGGAGACAAGATTATGCACAAAACGGAAATAGAGGTAGAGACCGGAACGGCAATAGTCCGCCGGTGAATAATGACCGGAAAAGGAGGTTCGATGACCGGTATGAGACAGGCCCACCAAGCAATAATAGATGGAATAATGCCAGGGGGCCGAGCAATACTAATACTTATAATGACGCAAACCGAACTTGGCCGCAGAACCAGAGGCCCAGTCCGGACCGGCAAAACAGTGATAGATATGACAATAACCGACCGCCACCACAAAATGCGCCAATTGCGCAACCGTGGCGGCCGACGCAACACAACGTGCACATAGTGGAGGTCAGTGACACAGAGCAGCCACACCCATCCACTAGCAATAATTCAACAAACTAGATGCAGCCGAGATACGCTCTCCATCGTCGGCTGAGGTTTGGAGTGAGAGCAGCCCGACGCAGAACAAAACACCGAACAACATCTGTATCCTTAGGTACAATGACGGGGTACAGATGGGAGATGAATTAATAACTGAACCATCCACGTGCATAAAGGAGCACAAAGACAAAGTACAAGCGATAATAGGGGTCAAAATTAACAATATTGATGTGCAAGCGGTCGTAGATACAGGTGCTACTGTCAGTGTTATGAGTATGGACTTATTCAAAGTACTGGGGAAGGAAAGGCGTATGCTGACTTTTCCCGTGAATAATTGTAAAGTCACTGGAGCCATAAGTGCACAGCGACAAATAATTAAACTCCAAGTGCGGGTAGAGATGTATTTAGGGGATGAAGCCATAGCGTGCTCATTCCTGGTAGTAAAGGGTTTAAAAGTAGCCTGCATTTTGGGGGTAGATTTTTTGAGAGAAAGGGACGCAATAATCGACCATTCTCGGGGAAAATTAAATTTGATGAATGCTGGTAGGAGAATAGAATTGTCCATGCTCAGATCTGAAGAGGTACCTGTACCTAATTGTAACGCTATTAACATAAGGTGTAGGAATCAGTGGATACTACATTTAGACAATCATTGTCTAGGCCAGAATCTCTATTATCCTGACGTACAAGGTGATCAATTAAAAGCAAATGTGGACGCACTTGTGAACAAAGTATCACAGTCCGAAAATTTAAATTCAATGCAACAACAGGATTTGGTACAGTTATTATTTAATTATGCAGATGTATTTTCTGAACGACCAGGAATTGTTAAGGGATATCAGTACAAGATCGAGGTAAAGCCTCACAAAACTTACTGTCGAGCCTCATACTCCATTCCTTGGTCCAAGAAGGAAATAGTAGCTAAAGAAATAAGAAAACTGATCGAGTGGGGAATAATAGAACCGTCTTTGTCGCCTTATAGTAGTCCTTTGGTGGCGGTAGCGAAAGCAGACGGACAGGTACGGTTAGTACTAGATGCGAGAGACATAAATGAAATTATTGTACCTGTTAGGACTCATCCGGAAAATCTTGATGAGCAAATACAAAAATTTCATGGAGTGCAATATTTGACATCTATTGATATGAGAAGTTCTTTCTGGCAAATCCTGCTCACACCCGAGTCGAGGAAATATACTGCATTTATATTTGGGGGAAGGAGCTACCAATTTAGGGTACTACCTTTCGGCCTAAATGTAAGTGCAGGAGTTTTTATAACAGCCCTCGACGCGGTGTTAGGTCCGGATTTGCTGCAAAGGGTAACAGTGTATGTAGACGATCTAGTGATTGCCACTGCCACCTGGGAGGAGCACGTAGAACTACTGAGTAAAGTCTTAGAAAGGTTTAAGCAAGCGGGAGTAACAGCGAATCTTGATAAATCCAAATTTGGACGTAATCAGATTAAATTTCTAGGTCACATAATAACACCACAAGGCATCAAGCCTGACAGCAAAAAACTTGATGTAATTCGTGGGTTTCCTAGTCCGAGAACTAAGAAACAGCTCAAAGCATTTATAGGTCTAGCATCTTTTTTTAGACGGTTTGTTCCCAACCAATTAATGAATAACGAATCCTTATTGAGCCTGTTGCGTAAAAATGCACACTGGGTGTGGACAGAAGAATGTCAACGTGCATTTGACGCTATCAAAAATGCCTTGGTGAACGCAAACATACTGCGACACCCAGACATGACAAAAGATTTTTGTATAGCGACAGATTCGTGTTCATACGGTCTGGGCGCGTGTTTATTTCAGTGGGACAGGAGCAACGACCCCACAACAATCAATGTAATCGGATTTGCCAGCCGCACACTAAACAGCTGCGAGAGAGCATATTCCGCTACCGAATTAGAGGCTCTTGCAGTGGTTTGGGCGGTAAAGAAATTTAACTATTACATCTATGGTAAAGAAGTCAAAGTATTCAGTGACCACCAGGCTCTGAGCTATTTAATGACTTGCAAATTATACCATACCCGCTTGCTAAGATGGAGGTTAGCATTACAGGAATATAAAATTAAAATCATGTACCTAAAAGGACAAGATAATGTTGTAGCAGACGCCTTGTCGAGGCTTCCACAAGGGCAATCCTCAATGTCAAATATTTTGGAACAATCGGAGGAACATCGAATACTATTAGTACAAGATAAGGTACATAGGAGGGACTTTTTACATATATGTAAAAATATGTCTATATTGCAGGAAACTGATCCGATTTGGCGAGATATCATTAGTAAAATTAAAGAAGGAACCAATCTTAAAAGTGTTCAGAATTTCAAAATAGTAGATAATATTCTGTATTATAAAACAGGTGTGTCAAATGACCATGGAGTCGTGTGTATACCACAACAGGCTATCCCAGCTGTAGTGTGGCACACGCATTTAGCATGGGGTCACGCTGGGATAGGCAAGACAATAAGGATTTTGTCCAAATTCTGTTATTTTAAGGGGATAAGCCAGCAGACTCGCACCATTATCAGGACTTGTCCTCTGTGCCAAAAAGCTAAGTTTCAAAATAAGTCCACAAGGTTTGAACTGCATCCTATAGTGCCTCATCGACCACTTCAGTTAGTATCTATAGACATAGCAGGACCCTACCCACGAGCCAGGGGTGGATTGAAGTACATTTTAGCGGTGTATGACCTTTTCTCTAAATATTTAAAAATATACTGCCTTAAATCAGCCACTGCTCGTGGAATAGTTAAATGGTTAGGGAAGGAATATTTTACACAAGTGGGTAAGCCTGAAGCGATAATATCGGATAATGCTTCCTATTTTACAGGCCATACCTGGAAAAACTATTTACATGAACAAGATATAAAGCATATACTAATTTCCCGTTTTCACCCACAAGCAAGTTTAGTAGAGAGAACATTTGGAGAGTTAAATAAATTTTTCAGGTTATACATTGCATATAAACACACAAGATGGCCAGATCTGATACCTAAGTTTGTAGAAGTTCACAACGCAACCCCGCATGCTTCTACGGGGTATCCACCAAACGAGATTATAATGAATAATAATAGAGTTTTGAATGAGTGGCTGGCACCTTTGCCTAAGGTCCCAGTCATTCCAGAGCCTAAGGAAGAGAAGATAAGAAAAGCAGGGTGCAACCTTACCAGGTGCGCTCAGAAAAGGAAAGAAAAATATAATCGACATGTGACGAATAACCAAAAATTTAATGTTGGGGACTTTGTACTCTTACGCAATCATCCTAAGTCCTCGGCATCCTTGAAACAGAATAGCAAGTGGCAATTGGTGTACAATGGACCTTTTAGAGTAGTAAGTGTGCCACATGAGTGTAGCTATCTCTTAGCAGATCCCCACTCAGGGAGAGTACGGGGACTGTATCCGCGTAAGGATGTAAAAGCATTCCTACAGTAAAAGACTAATAGTCCTATGTGGACACCATTCTTTTGTAAATAATGAACATTAATGATGTGTGATCTTTAGAGATAATGTACTAGTGTAGAAGTGTTTAGTTATAAGAATATGATTGACTTTCTCATGTGTATGGATATTTGTGTTATGTACTCTTTTAATTTGTGTTATCTAGAACATGCTCTAAATGTTTGCACAGATAATCTGATTAGTGCAATTATTTGTAGTGTTAAGCTGTGACAGAGTTCAATCAAAAAGAACATTTTAGTAATGATTAGTTAGTGTACTACATAATTTTTTATGTGCCCAAATTTGAAATATTTCTTGGCACAATCTTTTCTATTATGTGTATGTATCTATATATGTGTAGCTGTCAGATTGACAGATTCGAACCCAGAATAATATCAATAATATGAGGCCCTGAGAACTTTATTATCTCACCAATGTTATTAGAGAAAATAATGCACCCAGTAGTGACCCGAGGGCACCACGGGAGGCAAACTTGTTGCAAATTTAAGTAGTGCAAAGTTACGCGCAAAGAAGCTTCAATTGAAGCATGTGCAGATTCAAACAGTAAAAAAGAGCTAGCCAGATACAGTCCAAGTCAATTTTTACCTACAGAGACTACACTGTAGTTACGTAGGACGTTGATAGTAAAGTGTGACATGATTTCAAAGGAGTTATTGAACAATATGCCTGAATCCGGCTGGAATGCACAAATAAAATCTACTCGAACACGAATATAGATGACTTTTGGGCAAACTAATACCAAATTTTGAATATTTGTTACCATGTACGCAAATATCACACCTTGGTAAAGAGTTACGAATGTGCTATTACAAAAAAAATTGCACAGCGGACATTGTAAATAAAAATAAAGGAACTTAAACAAAAGTGCAGTATTGTGCGGCAGAGACAGACAGTGACTGTTAAACCTGCAGCAATACGTCACGGAGTAGTTGTGTATAAGTGATAAAAAAAAACTGTATCATCGCCGTGTGTGCAAGTGGACAAGGAACTAGCACGACACGAACAGTGAACCGATAACGGACGGTGGATCACGTTAGTGTCAAACTTTAACTCTTTGTGTGTCAAGGGACGCTAGGAAAGCGCATTGACTACGAAGATACATTTTGTCCTAAGGTGAAAACTTGCGTGTGACTAATGACAAGTCATGACATGGTGAAAAATATTGTGTGCCCATAAAACGTATTACTGTGACAACGAAACATTGTGCAAACCAGACTAGTGAAGGCCTACTGAGTAATGTTGTTGTTGTTGTGGTCTTCAGTCCTGAGACTGGTTTGATGCAGCTCTCCATGCTACTCTATCCTGTGCAAGCTTCTTCATCTCCCAGTACCTACTGCAACCTACATCCTTCTGAATCTGCTTAGTGTATTGATCTCTTGGTCTCCCTCTACGATTTTTACCCTCCACGCTGCCCTCCAATGCTAAATTTGTGATCCCTCGATGCCTCAGAACATGTCCTACCAACCGATCCCTTCTTCTAGTCAAGTTGTGCCACAAACTTCTCTTCTCCCCAATCCTATTCAATACCTCCTCATTAGTTACGTGATCTACCCACCTTATCTTCAGCATTCTTCTGTAGCACCACATTTCGAAAGCTTCTATTCTCTTCTTGTCCAAACTAGTTATCGTCCATGTCTCACTTCCATACATGGCTACACTCCATACAAATACTTTCAGAAACGACTTCCTGACACCTAAATCTATATTCGATGTTAACAAATTTCTCTTCTTGAGAAACGCTTTCCTTGCCATTGCCAGTCTATATTTTATATCCTCTCTACTTCGACCATCATCGGTTATTTTACTCCCTAAATAGCAAAACTCCTTTACTACTTTAAGTGTCTCATTTCCTAATCTAATTCCCTCAGCATCACCCGACTTAATTTGACTACATTCCATTATCCTCGTTTTGCTTTTGTTGATGTTCATCTTATATCCTCCTTTCAAGACACTGTCCATTCCGTTCAACTGCTCTTCCAAGTCCTTTGCTGTCTCTGACAGAATTACTATGTCATCGGCGAACCTCAAAGTTTTTACTTCTTCTCCATGAATTTTAATACCTACTCCGAATTTTTCTTTAGTTTCCTTTACTGCTTGCTCAATATACAGATTGAATAACATCGGGGAGAGGCTACAACCCTGTCTCACTCCTTTCCCAATCACTGCTTCCCTTTCATGCCCCTCGACTCTTATAACTGCCATCTGGTTTCTGTACAAATTGTAAATAGCCTTTCGCTCCCTGTATTTTACCCCTGCCACCTTCAGAATTTGAAAGAGAGTATTCCAGTCAACATTGTCAAAAGCTTTCTCTAAGTCTACAAATGCTAGAAACGTAGGTTTGCCTTTTCTTAATCTTTCTTCCAAGATAAGTCGTAAGGTCAGTATTGCCTCACGTGTTCCAACATTTCTACGGAATCCAAACTGATCTTCCCCGAGGTCGGCTTCTACCAGTTTTTCCATTCGTCTGTAAAGAATTCGCGTTAGTATTTTGCAGCTGTGACTTATTAAACTGATAGTTCGGTAACTTTCACATCTGTCAACACCTGCTTTCTTTGGGATTGGAATTATTATATTCTTCTTAAAGTCTGAGGGTATTTCGCCTGTCTCATACATCGTGCTCACCAGATGGTAGAGTTTTGTCATGACTGGCTCACCTGAGGCCATCAGTAGTTCTAATGGAATGTTGTCTACTCCCGGGGCCTTGTTTTGACTCAGGTCTTTCAGTGCTCTGTCAAACTCTTCACGCAGTATCTTATCTCCCATTTCATTTTCATCTACATCCTCTTCCATTTCCATAATATTGTCCTCAAGTACATCGCCCTTGTATAAACCCTCTATATACTCCTTCCACCTTTCTGCTTTCCCTTCTTTGCTTAGAACTGGGTTGCCATCTGAGCTCTTGATGTTCATACAAGTGGTTCTCTTCTCTCCAAAGGTCTCTTTAACTTTCCTGTAGGCAGTATCTATCTTACCCCTAGTGAGACAAGCCTCTACATCCTTACATTTGTCCTCTAGCCATCCCTGCTTAGCCATTTTGCACTTCCTGTCGATTTCATTTTTGAGACGTTTGTATTCCTTTTTGCCTGCTTCATTTACTGCATTTTTATATTTTCTCCTTTCATCAATTAAATTCAATATTTCTTCTGTTACCCAAGGATTTCTATTAGCCCGCGTCTTTTTACCTACTTGATCGTCTGCTGCCTTCACCACTTCATCCCTCAGAGCTACCCATTCTTCTTATACTGTATTTCTTTCCCCCATTCCTGTCAATTGTTCCCTAATGCTCTCCCTGAAACTCTCTACAACCTCTGGTTCTTTCAGTTTATCCAGGTCCCATCTCCTTAAATTCCCACCTTTTTGCAGTTTCTTTAGTTTCAATCTGCAGTTCATAACCAATAGATTGTGGTCAGAATCTACATCTGCCCCAGGAAATGTCTTACAATTTAAAACCTGGTTCCTAAATCTCTGTCTTACCATTATATAATCTATCTGAAACCTGTCAGTATCTCCAGGCTTCTTCCATGTATACAGCCTCCTTTCATGATTCTTGAACCAAGTGTTAGCTATGATTAAGTTATGCTCTGTGCAAAATTCTACAAGGCGGCTTCCTCTTTCATTCCTTCCCCCCAATCCATATTCACCTACTATGTTTCCTTCTCTCCCTTTTCCTACTGACGAATTCCAGTCACCCATCACTATTAAATTTTCGTCTCCCTTCACTACCTGAATAATTTCTTTTATCTCGTCATACATTTCATCTATTTCTTCATCATCTGCAGAGCTAGTTGGCATATAAACTTGTACTACTGTAGTAGGCATGGGCTTTGTGTCTATCTTGGCCACAATAATGCGTTCACTATGCTGTTTGTAGTAGCTAACCCGCACGCCTATTTTTTTATTCATTATTAAACCTACTCCTGCATTACCCCTATTTGATTTTGTATTTATAACCCTGTAATCACCTGACCAAAAGTCTTGTTCCTCCTGCCACCGAACTTCACTAATTCCCACTATATCTAACTTTAACCTATCCATCTCCCTTTTTAAATTTTCTAACCTACCTGCCCGATTAAGTGATCTGACATTCCACGCTCCGATCCGTAGAACGCTAGTTTTCTTTCTCCTGATAACGATGTCCTCTTGAGTAGTCCCCGCCCGGAGATCCGAATGGGGGACTATTTTACCTCCGGAATATTTTACCCAAGAGGACGCCATCATCATTTAATCATACAGTAGAGCTGCATGTCCTCGGGAAAAATTACGGCTGTAGTTTCCCCTTGCTTTCAGCCGTTCGCAGTACCAGCACAGCAAGGCCGTTTTGGTTAATGTTACAAGGCCAGATCAGTCAATCATCCAGACTGTTGCCCCTGCAACTACTGAAAAGGCTGCTGCCCCTCTTCAGGAACCACATGTTTGTCTGGCCTCTCAACAGATACCCCTCCGTTGTGGTTGCACCTACGGTACGGCCATCTGTATCGCTGAGGCACGCAAGCCTCCCCACCAACGGCAAGGTCCATGGTTCATGGGGGGGTAAAAACTGCCACTAACTGTGTGCGTTCTTTCCCACAGCAGGAAAAATGCCTATAAGGATAGTACACTGTTTCTGAACTTGTTGCATGTTTGCTGGAGCACTGCAAGAAGACGTCGCACGGGCGAGCGGATATCCAACGCGCATCCGGCTACATCAGCTATGCAGCGGCCGCAGCAGCCCGTAGCAGACCAGACAGACAGCCACGCCCCTCCGCGCCGTAGCTATCAACGCCGGGGGCGGTGACCTACACGGAGTCAGCGCGCCGCGCCGAGCGCCGCTCAACAATCACTCCGCACCGCTCACCAAATACAGCATTATTGATTTTTTTTATGTTCACATAAACTGAATAACATGTCAATGACTTCATTTCGATAAACATTGAACATTTACTATGTATGTCTGTAAGTGATATATCCTAGGACAAGTGACCTTGTAGTGTATCACAAGAATAATAGTGTCACGCACAAAACCTTCCGTTGAACTGTATGTGACTGTGATATTGTGTAATTGTGTAACCGTTTGTGACGAACTGCAAATTTAATTCAAATGAATAACTGCTAAAGAGACAATATTGACCATGAACCAACTGGGATGGCTGGGCTCCGGCACAGTTTTGCCCAGGTTTCCTGTTTGCCTACGCCCAAATGGGGGAGCCATGAACTTATATAACCCTGGGACTAAATAAAAGAGCCATTCCGTAAAATATACAAGTCTACAGAACGTTACTGGCACCATTGTGTCAAAGTCTAAAAAACTCTTTGCCAAATGCTGCCAGGGGGCAATGTAACGTTCCCTGGCAAACTCACGTTATTAAAGAACAAGAGTTTATTTGTACCGTATACGCCGCTCTGGGCAAGTTGTATATAGCGTAATTATTGAACAAAAATATTACTGAATGTGGTGTAAAAGACATTTGTTATTCTCCTTATATTTTTTGTTGTAATATTTCTCTGTATTTAGGATAGGAATTTTTCTGTATTTATTATGTGATTGTAAAATGTGTCAGTATTTGCGATAGCAGAGATATAAAATGTTGCCAGAAGAGAATAATATCGTCAATTTGCAAAGAAATGTTAATAGTCAGCAATACTATTTAAGCACAATGCATTATGTATCCTTTGGTCTTCTCTGTTCAGAAGTCATTGCGGTAGGACACTGTGAAAGAGTTTTTTTTACGAATGTGTAGACTTCTTTTGTCTCTGTCTGGACTTAGCCGCCATTAGACGATGCGTTACGAATTAATGTGAGTTGTACTACTGTTTGATCTAAATATATCAGAATTTATCAAATGTGTGAATTATTTATGTAAATTAGCTTGCCCACGTCATCTATAAAATTTCTTTAAGAATTTTTCAGCATTTTTTAGCGGTGTTGCTGGGCTGTGCCGCGACCAACGGCGGCACATTTAAAAAAAATTATCAAACCCGTAAATCGGGAACAGATGCATAAAAATCAATAGTGAATTAAGAAATTGTTCTTCTTTTTCAGTGATCCTGTGGCTGATAAAATTTGAATTAATTATACGTTTGTGCATTCGTAGGCGGATAGATAATGTTTGTTAACATTGAAATTTAAACAGTTTGGTTCTTTAAAATTAACTCAAATGCATAGTGAAGTTGGTTTGATCAGTGATAAATGTCGGCTTGGCAATAATTAAAACATTTTCTGCTAATAGAGGTAATCTTGTGTTCTATGGCTAGTGCCGGGATAAAATTCAGTAAAAATATTAAAAAAAAAAACCCACTGCATCTGGAAAGTGTATGCCAAGGCCGAAAGATTTAAAGGACTCAATTCTCAACCTAATATTCTTAACCAGTTCATATGAGTTCACGTAAATATTATTTTTTCTTTAAGTGTACGTAATTCTTAAGAAAGTAAAAATTTTTATTACTACACGAAAATAAGAGAGTGGTTCTACAACAAAGTTCGCACGAAAGAAAATTAACTTAAAAGCAAAAGAATAAAATTTATTATTCTTCTTTAACGAAATTGTGACGACGATTTTGTTAAAATTGTCGGTATGTTACATTACTCCCTCCACAAACAAGATCTGCTCACTTGGGCTGACCTTAAAATCAATGCATGTTATATTACATGTTCCTATAAAAAAACAGAGTAAATTTATAACTTAAACAACTGGTGGCTTGTCCACACGAGTCAAATACTGCATCCAATGTTTCTTACGACACTGCTTATTGCTTCTTTGGTTATGAGTCCATTTATCAAACTTGTTTTCCGCTTTTGGCAGTTTTAATCTTCACAGCTAGTCCTGTAGTTTCCATTTCTCTTAATCTTAAATTCACATTTTTTTTCATGTTTATAATACAAGTTTACATTCTCACTCTCTCTTATATACTAGGGATTCAGTCTGCTGGAGTCTTGACTATTGGTAGTTTATGCTGACAGTCAGCTCTCTACATCTGAAGAATGAACGCTATGCACAGTAGCGTTAGAGCCACTGCGGCACTTGGTATTGCAGCACTCAAAATCACTGCCAATCATCGTTATCCCTCTTTGAACTTTCTATGTGCTACATTAACTGCTCAGCTGAAATGCACCCATACAGTGCAGCAAAAAATCAGAACAGGGAATTGAGTAGATCTGGTTATAAAGTTTTATTTAGAAATTTCATAGTCGTTTCTGGCAACAGCATCCTTAAGTTCAGATTGTCTGACCTCCATGTGCTATTCCCGCTCATAATAACTCGCCATTACTACTATGTCGTCATAAGTGGGGTAAATCCGATGAAAAGTTGCCTGCTAGGAAAGAAGTCTGCGTTCTACGATATTCTTCAGACAATCTAGTGCCTTGCCTGGCTAAGAGAAGCTGTACTGCACATCTGCTCAGCCTATATTGTATTACCCTGGTAAGACACACCGTGATCTTCGATCTTCCCTCTATGACAATGTTGTCACTCCTCCATCATTATTACGTGTCTGCTATCATCTTCTGAAATTACTAATATCCCACAGGCCCTCCCCTGTAATAACTTTTCAAAAGCTCTCCACCTCAGTGGCTACGTGTGAATGGCATAACACTAAAACTGTGCAATTTCTCTTGTTACCGTGAACTGAATTAGAATGTACAATCGTGCTTGGTCAGTTTTCACTTCTACTGATGTTATGTGGTAGTAGAAGGGCAGGTTTGTCTATTGGTTTCCATAATCAAGCTTAACTCAGGCAGTAGCTCGCTCTGTGCTTGCTATAACCCTGACAAGCACAATACAGATAGCAGAACACGTGATGTATGGCTTCTTGCACGTATGATACCACCCCCTTCCGTATCCCACACACTTTCCACTAATACTCGTCACCACAATTTCCTTCTCCAATAGTTCTATTTGTGCTTACAGCACTCTCAGATTCTGATTCGTCGCGTCCTAACACGCCGTTTCACAGTTCGTTACTCTACCTGTCAATTTCCATAATAACTCTGTGATGTTAAGCGCTTCACTCACCAAATTCGCTTTCTATGTTGCATGCCTCTCCACTGCCTACTTAATTCCTTCAGCCAATTTTTTTAATCATTTCACAGTTTCGTTTAACTCTAATATCATCCCTACCTGCTGTCCTAGATATTGTTTCCAAAATTTTCCTCTAGCATCCAACCATCCTCTGTTCAGCTGTGTCTGTGGCACAACATCCACTACCTATCTCATCTGTTCGCATAGTTGCTTGTAGGATGTATGCAGTTTATCACACACACCTGACCCTTTTTGGAACTTCTACGCCCACTGTTGTCTGAATAGCACATCGTCTTGCCACGAGAACAGCACTCTTCCGTACAGTTGCTAATTCTACAACACCTCTGACCCAATACAGTTGATAAAATGCAGTACTGATATGACTCACATTCCTTCCAGTCTTGGCCTCAGCATATTGCAACCTGAGGACAGGGACTAATACCCTTCTTCCCCCTGCCGAAGGCTGCTGCCACTAGTACTTACATTCACATACAACAAAAATAGCAGAAAAAATGTTTACATTAACGTAACTTATTCACTACAGTTCTATATATAAGCTAATACAGTGTGGTTGCAAGTGAACTTTCGCCACTTCAGAGGGCAGCCATGAAATACGAGTGATCGTAGGGAAATGGAACTTTGTAAAACATTTTTATGGACGTGCAGGAAGGAAATAAAGAAAAAACGATTTAAAGAAACACATTTTAATTTCCACATGATATGACAATACTTGTTAATTACGTACCATGTTTTGTTGCAGGTTACAAATATTGATTAATGTGACAACCACACCCTATTACACTGGTCTGGAACTGCATTAGAGATTGCTCTAGTCCTGCCAAAACATATCAGGTGGGATGTTCTTCAACCTCAGCGCAGAAAGAGGATCTCTCAGCATTCTTTTAATGCCAGCCACGGTGGTCGAGCGGTTCTAGGCGCTTCAGTCCGGAACCGCGCGACTGCTATGGTCGCAGGTTCGACTCTTGCCTCGGGCATGGATGTGTGTGAAGTCCTTAGGTTAGTTAGGTTTAAGTAGTTCTAAGTTCTAGGGGACTGATGACCCCAGATGTTAAGTCCCATAGTGCTCAGAGCCATTTGAACCATTCTTCTCTGATTGCGTCCTTTAAACTCCTGGAATCAACACTAGACTTCTTCAAAAATGTCGTAAACATCCAACATGCGCTACTGTCCTTCTTGTTGGCAACTGAAGCTTCATACTGACTGACGAAGTAGTCTCTAGCACCTGGTAGGGTCTGTCATATCTTGTGATGAACTCCTTCGTTTTCCCTGTCAGTGTGTAATTACTTCATAACGTTACCCATTGCCCTACTGTATACAGCAACAAACTTGCCATCCATTTCATTGATTCCTCTTGCTTCTCTAATGCCTTTGCCTTACAATTTAATGATGCTTATACTCATCGCAGATCACTATTTGATATCTTCACATGCTAAAGCATTAATTATCTCAAACACACCACAGTCCCCACTGCAATACAACTGTAGGTGGCCAGTATGGTTGACACCAAACACGCAGTCACAGTACGATGAAACACTTCAAAATAAACTCTTTTGTCACGATTGGTAAATTGCTGAGGGTCAACGCATGGTGTTGGGGACACTCTCAGTCCACAGTATGTGTTGTGGGTGATGTTCTGCCATTACACCACTTCCTGCTCACTTAGAGCTGTCTTAGCGACTTCTGCCCCTGCACACTGCCTTAAGTCACTATTAACAATTTCTATACATCCCTGGCGCTCGACAATCAGTATCTAGCCTGCCTCCACCTGTATGAGACTAAATTACTTTTATCCTTACCTAAGGGGCTGTTGATCCCTTACGTCCCCGCAGAAAAATGCTTCTTTTTGACCAGAGGCGCAAAAGAATGTAGGAAAAGTTTATACCTATTCAAAAAGAATGAAGACATAAAATCCAAGTAAACACTGAAATCATAAAATATCGAGTAAATTCTCTCTGCCTCTGGTTGTAAACTGCCTCTACAGAAAATGTTAACAAAAATTCAACTTATCTGATTGAAAAAATAGGAAATAGTTTACACAAATTCTTTACATTATGAACAATAAACTTCTGTCTTCAACAGTTTGAGTGTGCCACAGAATGATAGATACCTACTATGCAGCACAGCATAAAAACCATTATTAACTTTATTCCGGCTACCCATTGGGTTTGCCGCTCTTTCAGCAGGAATTTCGGTCGAAAAATACTATTACTATCGTTACAGATCAATCCACTGGTTTCTCAGCAGGGCTTTAGCCATTCGAAAACAGTAGCTATCATGTCAATTAACCACCACACAAGAAGGAGATGGTACTGACTATCCTCTATAACACACTAATAACACAGAAGATATTACACAACATATAATAAATAATACAAATAATTAGCAATGCATTACTCCTTACCACTTTTGCAAATGTAAGTATATCACCAATGTGTTTGTCTGAGAACCAGTTTCCAAAGAGATGGCTATATTACTCTGCCCTAGGCTACTTTTACTAAATTTGAACAGTTGTTAGCATCATACATAGGATAGTGAATACCTTTTATTATAGATTAAAAATTTGAAATGTCAATTCCCATTGTTCAACATGTAGTGCTAGATTTCTACCTTCACACTCAACCCAATTAGCTCAACATCTAATTAGATCATTGAATTATTGTTTCTCTACTCTTCATGAGTTATTCTCCACTTATCATCAACATACCTCTTTCATTATTACAGCTTGTAAATACATGCTAATCTAAATAGAGCAACTCGAGTGAACATAAATGACATTCAGACATCATTTATTACATGCTTCATGCTCTTTATGTCTTACACCTTATATAAACCTCCATGAACATATACAGATCTACCACAGCTGAATATTTCAATTCAAGATCACCTTTACTTCCAATATATATTCCTTCATCATACACTTATCACCTTCATTAACCTCAGTATGACAATACTCCATTAACTCTCTACATATTATAAGCTTCTTTAACTTCATAACACTGTAACACCACTTCTGTCTATATCTCATTATTATGTGTATAAACTATTATTTGTCAACTATATGCCACTGTATACATTCTCCTATCAACCAGACCCATAAGCCATTATTTAACTACAATTCCCTACAGTTTGCTTACTCTTTTATTATGCATGAGACAAAAACCACAAGGTTGCAAAAAACTCCTTACTGATGCTAATTAGCTCTTTTCCCTATTTGAACAGATGTTTACCTTTAGATCTGGCACTACAATTTTTGTAATTTAATTTCCAAACAATTAACAAGACATGACTTCTTCAATAGTTCAAACTTATCCCCTATTACGGCAATGAAACATACCATAGGTATTACTGATTGGTTTTGATTGGAATGCCTGGGCAACCACAACGACTATGACATCACAATAATTTAAACAATAACTCCTACTATTTCTTGATGTCTGAACAACCACCATTAATTTATTTATTGACCTAATGAATATATCCTACTATTTTCTTAACTATTTCCTAGTATTTCCCAGGATTTGCTAATCATCCAATGAATTAATACCTAAGGACCTCTTAAACCTATGGATAGGAAAGACTGTAAAAGAGTGAGACTTGAAAAAGGAGAAAAGTCTCATCCAGCTGGGAGCATACCCAACGCCACTGAGCATACAGACAAAAGAGCTCGCTGTTCTCTACGTTTTAACGGTCCTGGTCATTCTCTTAATCTGGATTACCTCTGTCTTCACATGGTATCATTGTAAAATAGGCGATCATTCCTTTCGTTCCAGTACCCATGACCACCTCCTCTTCCTCAGTGAGATGATTAGTTACAAGAGTGATTTCATTGGCAATTATATGTGCTTTGATTTTTCCCATTCATCTATCTTCATGTGCATGTATTAATTCTAACAGCTCAAGTATCTCCATCAATGGATCTATATTCTTGATCAGGATTATTGATAACTAGTCTTGCACTCTTCTACTGAGTCCTCTCTTAATGGCAGACAACATTATATCCTCGTATAACTGTTGCTCTAAGGTTTCATTCAATCCCCACAAATATTCAGCAAATCCCTCAGGGTACCTCTACAATTATTAAGTGATTTGCGATATAGCAAGTCTTCCAGCATTGCACGTTGACTGCTCCTTGACCAGTACTTCTTTAGAAATTCTCCTTAATATTGATCATAACTATTATACTCTTCATTCTTTCTCAACCTCCTCCTGCCCCTTCCATGTGAAAGCTTACCCTCCATATTATCTATTGCAAAGTGAATCTTGTCTTTATCGCTGAAATGCATAAGGAAAATGCCCTTTAACCATTTCCTAAATATCATTGGGTGCAAGGCTCCATTAGTTTTATATCTTTGTCCTACATGAGCCTGGGTGTACCTGTTATCACCGTTCCCCACCATAATAACCTTACTCTCGCGCACTGCTAAGGCTGCATACTAATCTTCTTATCAATTTCATCAGTTTTCTTTTCTAGTTACTGAATTTCTGCCTGTGTAATCTTCTGCTTATCTTCTCTTCCTTGCACTGCTATTGCAGTCTTCATATTCACAGACAGTTCAGTTTTTAGACCTTAGTACCTGAATAGTGGCATCATATTGTCTTTGCCTCTGTGTCACCTCTTTGATCTCTTGACCCAAATGTATTTCAATTTACTGGATCTTCTCCTTCAGTTTTTTCTTGACTTCCTTAACATCTTCCTTGATTTTTACTTGTCACTTTCTCTTCCATCTTGTTCATATCTTCTCTGAGCAGTTTCAGGTTTTGCTGCAATTTTCTGTCTCTTTCATTGGAGTCTCTCTTCATTTCCTCCTTAAATTCCTGTAACTCCTTCTTCAGATGTTCTTTATTGTCTTGTAATACTTACTGAAATCATTCTTGATTCTTCTAGTGAGCTTCTCGTAATATTTTTTTTCATTTTTCTGTTCATTTTTTGGAATGTTTCTTCTTGTTCTGATCAGACTCTTAATTGCTTTGCAAAATCGCAGTCATCATTGGTTGTATCTTTTCCCATCTCTCCTCCTCTGAATCTCTTTGCTTATCAGTTGATTTTATTGGTATCTATTGGTATCTATTTTCAATATGCCTCCACAGTCTCAATTCTTTCTTCCATCGAGAAAGTCATTTTGCAGAACGCGAAGATAAACGTCTAACTTCACTGAAGAAATAAACTGAAACACTGACGTAAGGATGCTAACATTCGATTATTGCATAAAACTGTCCGTAGTTGTAGGTGTTTATTTCAGAAGTTGAAATATTACATTCTCATTCAAAGCATAGGCGGGCGCCTCCCTGTTACAATCGTACCATCAAGTCAGTGCAAGTCTTAAGTTAATATTACGACATTTACATGCAATCACAGCCACTCTTAACAGCCAGTCTTCGGTATTTAACGGAAAGTTTACAAGCGGATGGTCAGCGAAAATAGTATGCTCGCTCACTGTTATACAAATAGGTCACTCCGGGCACACAGTTCTCGGTGACTACCCGTATAAAATGGTAACGTACAGACCTTTCTCCCTATAGTGTCACAGGTGTAGAACACCCTCTTCCAAATCTGGTGTAAACACAGTCCACCGCCTCCCTCCACGTTCTTCTGTCTGAAAGGACGCATGACCACACAAACGCCCAAAAAGGGTTTGTAATGTTGTGTGATGTGGTTGGCGTCTGTGAGGGTGGTTGTTTTGGTATAGGCGTGCTGCCTCTTGAACGTTTCCGTCTATCTGGTCGTACACAAACACCATCTCAGCTTGTTCCCAACATGAATGCTAGACTATTCTCCTGCTTATATAGCCTGCAGCACACAAGGAACACACGGCAAGTGGTCCGAGGAACTTTCATTCGTCAGCGCCATCTACCGTGGTAATGATGCATTTCTGGGCACATGTTCATAAGACCTTTTGTTCTCCGTTCCTAGTCTGTCCCTGCAGTTTGTCGCTTTTGTCAATGTTCATACTGTGTACTATCTTCAGATTGGTGAAGGTACATCAAATCCAATCAGCTATTAGAACTAAACCACACTGTCCCGCACCTTTTACTATAAGCCAATCACTACATAATATCTGTTCTAAGCAATTTATTATACGAATAAAATTATAAAACCCACAGATACCGTAATAATCTCCTACCTAACTGAACTAACTGAGTATGTTTCTTGTTTACACAGGAGCATAACAAACAACAAATCTACCCAGAGTCCATGACTCACGCACATTGTCGTTACAATTCTCACACAGCTAATAGACTTACTAGTTTTCCTTTCTCATATTACTTTCGATTTACACCTTTATTCCCTTTAATAATTAAACATATTAAACCTAGAATAATTAATGAGACATGTAATATTAGATTATGAAATGTCGCTTCAAAAATACATTGTTCTCATCGAGTATGATTTTGTTGCCTATACGATAGTGACATCTTTAGGCCACAGCCATAACTATTAGCAACCCTCACCGTTAACTATCCTGTAACTTGGTGTGGAGAGAAGCTGTGATGGGCGTTTCTAACTACCCATTAGCCTGAGAAGTGGGCCAAGTCAAATGCAGATGGACATGCAAATGAGAGGAGGAAAGGACAGATTAAGAGTAAAGCGACACAAGCAGAAGCTTGGGCTGCCAGACTGAGAGGTGGAAAATTTCTATACAAGGTGCATCATAACTGTATGCAGTTATGCAATTTGGAACAAACTCCAAAATCTACATTTTGTGCAAAGCTGTTTAAACACAACTTTCAAATAAAATTCAAGTCTGTCATTATCCCAAAAACGATTCCTGCATTCTCAACATTTTGTAATGCTCTGTCAGATCAATACTATAGGTTTCAACAATTGTTGATCACCCAAGCATAGGGGGTCGAAACTGGAGTTGGTTCTGTGATGCTCAACGTAAAATTTAACACTGGGAATTTGTTCTTGTGGTTTGTAGTTGGGAAGGAGGAAAATAAAGCAGAACTTATATAACTAAAATAACTACATTTCAGAACTCGTGTTTGAACAATTTTTGATTCATATTTTCATTGTGAGAGTAGTAAAATGAAGAAGTAAATACAAAAATGGATGAAACATTATATCAAATTTACTACTGTTATTATTACTATTATTAATTAGAAATACACTCCTGGAAATGGAAAAAAGAACACATTGACACCGGTGTGTCAGACCCACCATACTTGCTCCGGACACTGCGAGAGGGCTGTACAAGCAATGATCACACGCACGGCGCAGCGGACACACCAGGAACCGCGGTGTTCGCCGTCGAATGGCGCTAGCTGCGCAGCATTTGTGCACCGCCGCCGGCAGTGTCAGCCAGTTTGCCGTGGCATACGGAGCTCCATCGCAGTCTTTAACACTGGTAGCATGCCGCGACAGCGTGGACGTGAACCGTATGTGCAGTTCACGGACTTTGAGCGAGGGCGTATAGTGGGCATGCGGGAGGCCGGGTGGACGTACCGCCGAATTGCTCAACACGTGGGGCGTGAGGTCTCCACAGTACATTGATGTTGTCGCCAGTGGTCGGCGGAAGGTGCAAGTGCCCGTCGACCTGGGACCGGACCGCAGCGACGCACGGATGCACGCCAAGACCGTAGGATACTACGCAGTACCGTAGGGGACCGCACCGCCACTTCCCAGCAAATTAGGGACACTGTTGCTCCTGGGATATAGGCGAGGACCATTCGCGACCGTCTCCATGAAGCTGGGCTACGGTCCCGCACACCGTTAGGCCGTCTTCCGCTCACGCCCCAACATCGTGCAGCCCACCTCCAGTGCTGTCGCGACAGGCGTGAATGGAGGGACGAATGGAGACGTGTCGTCTTCAGCGATGAGAGTCGCTTCTGCCTTGGTGCCAATGATGGTCGTATGCGTGTTTGGCGCCGTGCAGGTGAGCGCCACAATCAGGACTGCATACGACAGAGGCACACAGGGCCAACACCCGGCATCATGGTGTGGGGAGCGATCTCCTACACTGGCCGTACACCACTGGTGATCGTCGAGGGGACACTGAATAGTGCACGGTACATCCAAACCGTCATCGAACCCATCGTTCTACCATTCCTAGACCGGCAAGGGAACTTGCTGTTCCAACAGGACAATGCACGTCCGCATGTATCCCGTGCCACCCAACGTGCTCTAGAAGGTGTAAGTCAACTACCCTGGCCAGCAAGATCTCCGGATCTGCCCCCCATTGAGCTTGTTTGGGACTGGATGAAGCGTCGTCTCACGCGGTCTGCACGTCCAGCACGAACGCTTGTCCAACTGAGGCGCCAGGTGGAAATGGCATGGCAAGCCGTTCCACAGGACTACATCCAGCATCTCTACGATCGTCTCCATGGGAGAATAGCAGCCTGCATTGCTGCAAAAGGTGGATATACACTGTACTAGTGCCGATATTGTGCATGCTCTGTTGCCTGTGTCTATGTGCCTGTGGTTCTGTCAGTGTGATCATGTGATGTATCTGACCCCAGGAATGTGTCAATAAAGTTTCACCTTCCTGGGACAAAGAATTCACGGTGTTCTTATTTCAATTTCCAGGAGTGTAGATTATACCCATACGACTCCTTTACACACTGACTTGATTGAAAACTACTCCAAAATGAAATCTAGTGTACCATCAATGCCATCAACATCACCCACAACGCCAGGGTCTGAAGTTAAATTTTCATAAAAGTGTCTGGCATCCCCTGGAATGAGATGCATTACCTATTTTATATCCTGCAATTTTGGGTGTAGTGTTGGTTTACCACATGGCTATAAAGGTATAGAGAATGTCGTTAAGTTTAATGAAGACTTTGTGCAGCCTGAAGTACATCTCTGAATAGTTACTTCAACGAAATTCTTATCAAAGTTTTTTTGTTCATGTATACTGAACAAGGTTTGCCCTTGGTTATTCTTATTTGACAAAACTCCAACCAATTAGCTTTGTTGTTGTTGTGTATGTCATGCTTTCTGTTTACTATGCTTTTTAGTAACGGTGAATTACTCCAACAGTTTTTCTTTGCTTTCCTACAGATTTGAAGAGGTTTTTTTCTGGTTTGTTGCATGACAATAACGTATATAATCATGATGTAGGCCAACACATTAAAATACTGTGCCTTATAATTATTTATTTTATAGTTTGTAAGACACTTAGTGATTAATGTTATTAATTAAAATGTTATATAATACAGCCATTAACAACCATTCTACGTTTAAGCTACAACTGGCCATACTAGCCTGTAAATGGCTGTTTTCAGTATTTTCTGCCGAACACAAAGACACCAAGAACTTCCCTCTGAATAGCATGTCTATGACAACAGCATGTCTTTTTAAACAATGACATACATGAAAATACATTCCTCATAATTCCTTGTGCTTCAACTCCAATACGTAAACAGCAAATCATGTGATATTCTTTCAAGGATTTGGTTCGATATTGCAATTCACTGCCACATGGTTACAGCAACTAGTAATTGGTTTGTACCTCTTCAGACAGCAGCACGTTATTGAGTGGAGTTGGTTCCATTTTGCATGACATGTTACACATATTCCAACACAGTTTGCAGCAGAGAACCAGAAATCTGAAAAATGGTAGTTGCTTCCCAATTCCATAACTATCTCAGTTAATACCGAAAACTGGCGGAGGTGAAAGTGTACAATTATAGAAGCAAAAACCATCCAGTAAACACCGGTCCACAAAGGATGCATTTTCGAAATATCTGCGAACATGGGATTACGTGCCGCCACTGACTTCAGTGACGTAATATTGTCCTAGGTGGTAAAAATATGTATCTGAAATGTTCGCTTTTGGACAGTCCCCATTTAATTGAGCTGAAAACTTACCTAACATCTACTTTAGCAAGCAATACTATGTTATTTCAGCATGTAACACATTACGAATTATGGAACACCTATACCTAACGAACGAGGTATTCCACATATCCCCTTTCTATATGGTTTCCAAAATCCCCAGCTCATCTCATACAGCTTGATCAGGTTGTACAGTTTGCTGCTACAGCTTTTTAACTGTTTCAATGGAACCACTGTACACATGACTTCTGAGAGGACCCAAAAAAAAGACTGGGATTAGATTTATTCTATATCTACATGAAACTCTGCAGTTCACACTTACGTGCCTAACACAAGGTTCTTCATACCACCTTCATACTATTTATCTACCATTCCACTCTCCAACAGCACATGCTAAGAAGTAGGCTCTCATATCGTTCTGTATGGGCTCTCATTTCTCTTATTTTCTTATGATGACAATTTCTCTCTATTTTGGTTCGCAACAATAAAATATTTTCCCATTCAGACTAGAAAGTGAGATGACAAGAGAAGAGCTGGAAACAATGTTGAGGGAGAAAACAGAGGAAGAAGTCATGCAAAGAAAGCAAAGATATGACAGGAAGGTGATGGTGGCAGAAACAAAACGTGGTGTTCTGGCGTGGGTATGAACAAAGAAAAGATCTCGTAACAACAAAACACGCCTTTGTTTTAGTGATTACCATCGAAACTCGCTTATGGTATCCGTGACACTCTCTCCCCTATTTCGTGACAGTACAAAACGAGTTGCGCTGCTTTGAACTTTTTCGATATTTATGCGTCAATCCTATGTTGTAAGGGTCCCATACTGCACAGCAGTACTCTAGCAGAGAACGAACACACGTAGCGTAGGCAGCCTCTTTAGTAGAACTGTTGCAGCTTCTAAGCGTTCTGCCAATAAAACGTAGTCTTTGCTTCGCCTTCCCTATAACATTATCTATGTCATCGCTCCAGTATAAGTTGTTCATAACTGTAATTACTAGGTTTTTAGTTGCACTGACAGGCTTTAAATTTATGCGATTTATCGTGTAACCGAAAGTTAACGCATTTCTTTTTGCACTCATGTTGATGACCTCACACTTTTTCTTATTGTGAGACAATTGCCACTTTCCGCACAACACAGATATCGTCTCTAAGATGTTTTGTAATTGTTTTTTGATCTTATGATGACTTTATTAGTCGATAAATGACAGAATCATCCGTAAACAATCTACGAGCACTGCACAGATTGTCTCCTAAATCGCTTATGTACAATAGGAACAGCAGAGGGCCTATAAGACTTCACTGTGGAACGCCATGTATCATATCTGTTTCACTCAATGGCTTTCTGTCGATTATTATACATTGTAACCTTTCTGACCTTTCGCACAGCTGAAGCGATACTCCATATGCATGCACTTTGATTAGAAGCCTCTTGTGTGGAATGGTGTCAAAAGCGTTCTGGATATCTATAAATATGGAACCATTTTGAGAACTTCTGTCGATATTACTCATTATTTTGTATGAATAAAGAGCTGGTTGTGTTTTACAAGAACTATGTTTTCTGAATCTGTGCCGACTGTATGTCAATAGACCATTACTTTTGAGGTAGTTCATAATGTTTGGACACAGCACATGTTCAAAAATCCTCCTGGAAGTCGACGTTGGTGTTCTGGCGTTGGTACGAAGAAAGAAGAAGTCAAGTGAGCATGGTAAGGAGACAAAGAAGTCTTTGAATTATCTTATGGGCCTTACAAGTTAATGGCAACTTTACACACACATGAATACCGTGAGCTGAGAAATATACATGAAATAAAGTTTAGTAGGAATGAGAATAATGATGGGGTGTGTTATAGTGAGTGAGGTATGTATGTTTATTAGTTCATCATTACTTCTGTGATAAATTCAATTTTTTGTTACGTATTTGTCATGCTGTTCATGCAGCATGGATACTAAAGTGGAGATATATCTCCAGAATTTATACAAGGGACATATTGGAAAGTGGAAAGTGTGAATACCTTCAAATGGCAATAGAGTGGAAACGTTGCTCAAGGAAAAGACGGCAGGTGGTCGAAACAAGAATTAGACTGGAGGCCAATTTATTAACAAATACCAAGGGGAAGACCCTAGACAGATGGGATAGCAGCTGATACGAACTGGCAATGGGAAGCTCAGGACTGCCAGAAATCCAGAAATGGGAGAACCTTATGTTGCCCGCTGACTCACAGTGGCCAGAATGTTAAGTGACTGAATTAGCTGATGATGCTCATACAAGGGAATTGATTTTTATGGCATTTGAGGGGGGCTGCTGTTTTAACATTATCATAGGTTTATTAAGTTGTACATTTTTCATACAGTGCAGGAAACATGGAAGATGAAATACAGACATAATTTGTGAATTTTTGGAAGGGAACTAATTTTTTTATGTCATTTGGTGGATATTGCTTAAACATGGTCATATGTGTTATGTCTGTGATTACAAAACCAAGTCAAATTTGGCAAAAACTTGGCACTATGAGCCCACTTATCAGTATGATATTGCACCCTGTCTCACCTGGATAGACATGCTGACTCATTTGGAAAGGATGTCAGAAAACGGTTGTACTGTGTCCTGAGGCCAGATTTCCTTTAGCTGTTTTAACTTGTCTTTGACATCCTTAACAATGGCACTGGGACAGAGTTAGCATCGAATTTGGTCCTACACATGTTATATCAGGGACAGATCTAAGGATATTGCTGGCCATAGGAGTACCTCAACATTACGTAGATAATTGATCAAGGCACATGTAATATGTGGATGGGCATTGTCCTACTGAAAAATGCCACCACAATACTGTTGTATGAGAGGTCGCACACGAGGAAACAGGATGTCTGTGACTTACCATTATGCCATCAGAGTACCCACAGTTACTATCGGCCATGACCGGAACTCATACCTGATGGTTCACCACACCATTATTCCAAGAGTAACCCCCCCCCCCATTCATCTATCTTCATGTGCATGTATTAATTCTAACAGCTCAAGTATCTCCATCAATGGATCTATATTCTTGATCAGGATTATTGATAACTAGTCTTGCACTCTTCTACTGAGTCCTCTTTTAATGGCAGACAACATTATATCCTCGTTTAACTGTTGCTCTAAGGTTTCATTCAATCCCCACAAATATTCAGCAAATCCCTCAGGGTACCTCTACAATTATTAAGTGATTTGCGATATAGCAAGTCTTCCAGCATTGCACGCTGACTGCTCCTTGACCAGTACTTCTTTAGAAATTCTCCTTAATATTGATCATAACTATTATACTCTTCATTCTTTCTCAACCTCCTCCTGCCCCTTCCATGTGAAAGCTTACCCTCCATATTATCTATTGCAAAGTGA
This sequence comes from Schistocerca cancellata, assembly GCF_023864275.1. Taxonomy (NCBI): domain Eukaryota; kingdom Metazoa; phylum Arthropoda; class Insecta; order Orthoptera; family Acrididae; genus Schistocerca; species Schistocerca cancellata. The sequence goes on along the minus strand of NC_064636.1, from coordinate 114,323,123 downwards.
ATCTTGTCTTTATCGCTGAAATGCATAAGGAAAATGCCCTTTAACCATTTCCTAAATATCATTGGGTGCAAGGCTCCATTAGTTTTATATCTTTGTCCTACATGAGCCTGGGTGTACCTGTTATCACCGTTCCCCACCATAATAACCTTACTCTCGCGCACTGCTAAGGCTGCATACTAATCTTCTTATCAATTTCATCAGTTTTCTTTTCTAGTTACTGAATTTCTGCCTGTGTAATCTTCTGCTTATCTTCTCTTCCTTGCACTGCTATTGCAGTCTTCATATTCACAGACAGTTCAGTTTTTAGACCTTAGTACCTGAATAGTGGCATCATATTGTCTTTGCCTCTGTGTCACCTCTTTGATCTCTTGACCCAAATGTATTTCAATTTACTGGATCTTCTCCTTCAGTTTTTTCTTGACTTCCTTAACATCTTCCTTGATTTTTACTTGTCACTTTCTCTTCCATCTTGTTCATATCTTCTCTGAGCAGTTTCAGGTTTTGCTGCAATTTTCTGTCTCTTTCATTGGAGTCTCTCTTCATTTCCTCCTTAAATTCCTGTAACTCCTTCTTCAGATGTTCTTTATTGTCTTGTAATACTTACTGAAATCATTCTTGATTCTTCTAGTGAGCTTCTCGTAATATTTTTTTTCATTTTTCTGTTCATTTTTTGGAATGTTTCTTCTTGTTCTGATCAGACTCTTAATTGCTTTGCAAAATCGCAGTCATCATTGGTTGTATCTTTTCCCATCTCTCCTCCTCTGAATCTCTTTGCTTATCAGTTGATTTTATTGGTATCTATTGGTATCTATTTTCAATATGCCTCCACAGTCTCAATTCTTTCTTCCATCGAGAAAGTCATTTTGCAGAACGCGAAGATAAACGTCTAACTTCACTGAAGAAATAAACTGAAACACTGACGTAAGGATGCTAACATTCGATTATTGCATAAAACTGTCCGTAGTTGTAGGTGTTTATTTCAGAAGTTGAAATATTACATTCTCATTCAAAGCATAGGCGGGCGCCTCCCTGTTACAATCGTACCATCAAGTCAGTGCAAGTCTTAAGTTAATATTACGACATTTACATGCAATCACAGCCACTCTTAACAGCCAGTCTTCGGTATTTAACGGAAAGTTTACAAGCGGATGGTCAGCGAAAATAGTATGCTCGCTCACTGTTATACAAATAGGTCACTCCGGGCACACAGTTCTCGGTGACTACCCGTATAAAATGGTAACGTACAGACCTTTCTCCCTATAGTGTCACAGGTGTAGAACACCCTCTTCCAAATCTGGTGTAAACACAGTCCACCGCCTCCCTCCACGTTCTTCTGTCTGAAAGGACGCATGACCACACAAACGCCCAAAAAGGGTTTGTAATGTTGTGTGATGTGGTTGGCGTCTGTGAGGGTGGTTGTTTTGGTATAGGCGTGCTGCCTCTTGAACGTTTCCGTCTATCTGGTCGTACACAAACACCATCTCAGCTTGTTCCCAACATGAATGCTAGACTATTCTCCTGCTTATATAGCCTGCAGCACACAAGGAACACACGGCAAGTGGTCCGAGGAACTTTCATTCGTCAGCGCCATCTACCGTGGTAATGATGCATTTCTGGGCACATGTTCATAAGACCTTTTGTTCTCCGTTCCTAGTCTGTCCCTGCAGTTTGTCGCTTTTGTCAATGTTCATACTGTGTACTATCTTCAGATTGGTGAAGGTACATCAAATCCAATCAGCTATTAGAACTAAACCACACTGTCCCGCACCTTTTACTATAAGCCAATCACTACATAATATCTGTTCTAAGCAATTTATTATACGAATAAAATTATAAAACCCACAGATACCGTAATAATCTCCTACCTAACTGAACTAACTGAGTATGTTTCTTGTTTACACAGGAGCATAACAAACAACAAATCTACCCAGAGTCCATGACTCACGCACATTGTCGTTACAATTCTCACACAGCTAATAGACTTACTAGTTTTCCTTTCTCATATTACTTTCGATTTACACCTTTATTCCCTTTAATAATTAAACATATTAAACCTAGAATAATTAATGAGACATGTAATATTAGATTATGAAATGTCGCTTCAAAAATACATTGTTCTCATCGAGTATGATTTTGTTGCCTATACGATAGTGACATCTTTAGGCCACAGCCATAACTATTAGCAACCCTCACCGTTAACTATCCTGTAACTTGGTGTGGAGAGAAGCTGTGATGGGCGTTTCTAACTACCCATTAGCCTGAGAAGTGGGCCAAGTCAAATGCAGATGGACATGCAAATGAGAGGAGGAAAGGACAGATTAAGAGTAAAGCGACACAAGCAGAAGCTTGGGCTGCCAGACTGAGAGGTGGAAATTTCTATACAAGGTGCATCATAACTGTATGCAGTTATGCAATTTGGAACAAACTCCAAAATCTACATTTTGTGCAAAGCTGTTTAAACACAACTTTCAAATAAAATTCAAGTCTGTCATTATCCCAAAAACGATTCCTGCATTCTCAACATTTTGTAATGCTCTGTCAGATCAATACTATAGGTTTCAACAATTGTTGATCACCCAAGCATAGGGGGCCGAAACTGGAGTTGGTTCTGTGATGCTCAACTTAAAATTTAACACTGGGAATTTGTTCTTGTGGTTTGTAGTTGGGAAGGAGGAAAATAAAGCAGAACTTATATAACTAAAATAACTACATTTCAGAACTCGTGTTTGAACAATTTTTGATTCATATTTTCATTGTGAGAGTAGTAAAATGAAGAAGTAAATACAAAAATGGATGAAACATTATATCAAATTTACTACTGTTATTATTACTATTATTAATTAGAAATACACTCCTGGAAATGGAAAAAAGAACACATTGACACCGGTGTGTCAGACCCACCATACTTGATCCGGACACTGCGAGAGGGCTGTACAAGCAATGATCACACGCACGGCGCAGCGGACACACCAGGAACCGCGGTGTTCGCCGTCGAATGGCGCTAGCTGCGCAGCATTTGTGCACCGCCGCCGGCAGTGTCAGCCAGTTTGCCGTGGCATACGGAGCTCCATCGCAGTCTTTAACACTGGTAGCATGCCGCGACAGCGTGGACGTGAACCGTATGTGCAGTTCACGGACTTTGAGCGAGGGCGTATAGTGGGCATGCGGGAGGCCGGGTGGACGTACCGCCGAATTGCTCAACACGTGGGGCGTGAGGTCTCCACAGTACATTGATGTTGTCGCCAGTGGTCGGCGGAAGGTGCAAGTGCCCGTCGACCTGGGACCGGACCGCAGCGACGCACGGATGCACGCCAAGACCGTAGGATACTACGCAGTACCGTAGGGGACCGCACCGCCACTTCCCAGCAAATTAGGGACACTGTTGCTCCTGGGATATAGGCGAGGACCATTCGCGACCGTCTCCATGAAGCTGGGCTACGGTCCCGCACACCGTTAGGCCGTCTTCCGCTCACGCCCCAACATCGTGCAGCCCACCTCCAGTGCTGTCGCGACAGGCGTGAATGGAGGGACGAATGGAGACGTGTCGTCTTCAGCGATGAGAGTCGCTTCTGCCTTGGTGCCAATGATGGTCGTATGCGTGTTTGGCGCCGTGCAGGTGAGCGCCACAATCAGGACTGCATACGACAGAGGCACACAGGGCCAACACCCGGCATCATGGTGTGGGGAGCGATCTCCTACACTGGCCGTACACCACTGGTGATCGTCGAGGGGACACTGAATAGTGCACGGTACATCCAAACCGTCATCGAACCCATCGTTCTACCATTCCTAGACCGGCAAGGGAACTTGCTGTTCCAACAGGACAATGCACGTCCGCATGTATCCCGTGCCACCCAACGTGCTCTAGAAGGTGTAAGTCAACTACCCTGGCCAGCAAGATCTCCGGATCTGCCCCCCATTGAGCTTGTTTGGGACTGGATGAAGCGTCGTCTCACGCGGTCTGCACGTCCAGCACGAACGCTTGTCCAACTGAGGCGCCAGGTGGAAATGGCATGGCAAGCCGTTCCACAGGACTACATCCAGCATCTCTACGATCGTCTCCATGGGAGAATAGCAGCCTGCATTGCTGCAAAAGGTGGATATACACTGTACTAGTGCCGATATTGTGCATGCTCTGTTGCCTGTGTCTATGTGCCTGTGGTTCTGTCAGTGTGATCATGTGATGTATCTGACCCCAGGAATGTGTCAATAAAGTATCCCCTTCCTGGGACAATGAATTCACGGTGTTCTTATTTCAATTTCCAGGAGTGTAGATTATACCCATACGACTCCTTTACACACTGACTTGATTGAAAACTACTCCAAAATGAAATCTAGTGTACCATCAATGCCATCAACATCACCCACAACGCCAGGGTCTGAAGTTAAATTTTCATAAAAGTGTCTGGCATCCCCTGGAATGAGATGCATTACCTATTTTATATCCTGCAATTTTGGGTGTAGTGTTGGTTTACCACATGGCTATAAAGGTATAGAGAATGTCGTTAAGTTTAATGAAGACTTTGTGCAGCCTGAAGTACATCTCTGAATAGTTACTTCAACGAAATTCTTATCAAAGTTTTTTTGTTCATGTATACTGAACAAGGTTTGCCCTTGGTTATTCTTATTTGACAAAACTCCAACCAATTAGCTTTGTTGTTGTTGTGTATGTCATGCTTTCTGTTTACTATGCTTTTTAGTAACGGTGAATTACTCCAACAGTTTTTCTTTGCTTTCCTACAGATTTGAAGAGGTTTTTTTCTGGTTTGTTGCATGACAATAACGTATATAATCATGATGTAGGCCAACACATTAAAATACTGTGCCTTATAATTATTTATTTTATAGTTTGTAAGACACTTAGTGATTAATGTTATTAATTAAAATGTTATATAATACAGCCATTAATAACCATTCTACGTTTAAGCTACAACTGGCCATACTAGCCTGTAAATGGCTGTTTTCAGTATTTTCTGCCGAACACAAAGACACCAAGAACTTCCCTCTGAATAGCATGTCTATGACAACAGCATGTCTTTTTAAACAATGACATACATGAAAATACATTCCTCATAATTCCTTGTGCTTCAACTCCAATACGTAAACAGCAAATCATGTGATATTCTTTCAAGGATTTGGTTCGATATTGCAATTCACTGCCACATGGTTACAGCAACTAGTAATTGGTTTGTACCTCTTCAGACAGCAGCACGTTATTGAGTGGAGTTGGTTCCATTTTGCATGACATGTTACACATATTCCAACACAGTTTGCAGCAGAGAACCAGAAATCTGAAAAATGGTAGTTGCTTCCCAATTCCATAACTATCTCAGTTAATACCGAAAACTGGCGGAGGTGAAAGTGTACAATTATAGAAGCAAAAACCATCCAGTAAACACCGGTCCACAAAGGATGCATTTTCGAAATATCTGCGAACATGGGATTACGTGCCGCCACTGACTTCAGTGACGTAATATTGTCCTAGGTGGTAAAAATATGTATCTGAAATGTTCGCTTTTGGACAGTCCCCATTTAATTGAGCTGAAAACTTACCTAACATCTACTTTAGCAAGCAATACTATGTTATTTCAGCATGTAACACATTACGAATTATGGAACACCTATACCTAACGAACGAGGTATTCCACATATCCCCTTTCTATATGGTTTCCAAAATCCCCAGCTCATCTCATACAGCTTGATCAGGTTGTACAGTTTGCTGCTACAGCTTTTTAACTGTTTCAATGGAACCACTGTACACATGACTTCTGAGAGGACCCAAAAAAAAGGACTGGGATTAGATTTATTCTATATCTACATGAAACTCTGCAGTTCACACTTACGTGCCTAACACAAGGTTCTTCATACCACCTTCATACTATTTATCTACCATTCCACTCTCCAACAGCACATGCTAAGAAGTAGGCTCTCAGATCGTTCTGTATGGGCTCTCATTTCTCTTATTTTCTTATGATGACAATTTCTCTCTATTTTGGTTCGCAACAATAAAATATTTTCCCATTCAGACTAGAAAGTGAGATGACAAGAGAAGAGCTGGAAACAATGTTGAGGGAGAAAACAGAGGAAGAAGTCATGCAAAGAAAGCAAAGATATGACAGGAAGGTGATGGTGGCAGAAACAAAACGTGGTGTTCTGGCGTGGGTATGAACAAAGAAAAGATCTCGTAACAACAAAACACGCCTTTGTTTTAGTGATTACCATCGAAACTCGCTTATGGTATCCGTGACACTCTCTCCCCTATTTCGTGACAGTACAAAACGAGTTGCGCTGCTTTGAACTTTTTCGATATTTATGCGTCAATCCTATGTTGTAAGGGTCCCATACTGCACAGCAGTACTCTAGCAGAGAACGAACACACGTAGCGTAGGCAGCCTCTTTAGTAGAACTGTTGCAGCTTCTAAGCGTTCTGCCAATAAAACGTAGTCTTTGCTTCGCCTTCCCTATAACATTATCTATGTCATCGCTCCAGTATAAGTTGTTCATAACTGTAATTACTAGGTTTTTAGTTGCACTGACAGGCTTTAAATTTATGCGATTTATCGTGTAACCGAAAGTTAACGCATTTCTTTTTGCACTCATGTTGATGACCTCACACTTTTTCTTATTGTGAGACAATTGCCACTTTCCGCACAACACAGATATCGTCTCTAAGATGTTTTGTAATTGTTTTTTGATCTTATGATGACTTTATTAGTCGATAAATGACAGAATCATCCGTAAACAATCTAAGAGCACTGCACAGATTGTCTCCTAAATCGCTTATGTACAATAGGAACAGCAGAGGGCCTATAAGACTTCACTGTGGAACGCCATGTATCATATCTGTTTCACTCAATGGCTTTCTGTCGATTATTATACATTGTAACCTTTCTGACCTTTCGCACAGCTGAAGCAATACTCCATATGCATGCACTTTGATTAGAAGCCTCTTGTGTGGAATGGTGTCAAAAGTGTTCTGGATATCTATAAATATGGAACCATTTTGAGAACTTCTGTCGATATTACTCATTATTTTGTATGAATAAAGAGCTGGTTGTGTTTTACAAGAACTATGTTTTCTGAATCTGTGCCGACTGTATGTCAATAGACCATTACTTTTGAGGTAGTTCATAATGTTTGGACACAGCATATGTTCAAAAATCCTCCTGGAAGTCGACGTTGGTGTTCTGGCGTTGGTACGAAGAAAGAAGAAGTCAAGTGAGCATGGTAAGGAGACAAAGAAGTCTTTGAATTATCTTATGGGCCTTACAAGTTAATGGCAACTTTACACACACATGAATACCGTGAGCTGAGAAATATACATGAAATAAAGTTTAGTAGGAATGAGAATAATGATGGGGTGTGTTATAGTGAGTGAGGTATGTATGTTTATTAGTTCATCATTACTTCTGTGATAAATTCAATTTTTTGTTACGTATTTGTCATGCTGTTCATGCAGCATGGATACTAAAGTGGAGATATATCTCCAGAATTTATACAAGGGACATATTGGAAAGTGGAAAGTGTGAATACCTTCAAATGGCAATAGAGTGGAAACGTTGCTCAAGGAAAAGACGGCAGGTGGTCGAAACAAGAATTAGACTGGAGGCCAATTTATTAACAAATACCAAGGGGAAGACCCTAGACAGATGGGATAGCAGCTGATACGAACTGGCAATGGGAAGCTCAGGACTGCCAGAAATCCAGAAATGGGAGAACCTTATGTTGCCCGCTGACTCACAGTGGCCAGAATGTTAAGTGACTGAATTAGCTGATGATGCTCATACAAGGGAATTGATTTTTATGGCATTTGAGGGGGGCTGCTGTTTTAACATTATCATAGGTTTATTAAGTTGTACATTTTTCATACAGTGCAGGAAACATGGAAGATGAAATACAGACATAATTTGTGAATTTTTGGAAGGGAACTAATTTTTTATGTCATTTGGTGGATATTGCTTAAACATGGTCATATGTGTTATGTCTGTGATTACAAAACCAAGTCAAATTTGGCAAAAACTTGGCACTATGAGCCCACTTATCAGTATGATATTGCACCCTGTCTCACCTGGATAGACATGCTGACTCATTTGGAAAGGATGTCAGAAAACGGTTGTACTGTGTCCTGAGGCCAGATGGCCTTTAGCTGTTTTAACTTGTCCTTGACATCCTTAACAATGGCACTGGGACAGAGTTAGCATCGAATTTGGTCCTACACATGTTATATCAGGGACAGATCTAAGGATATTGCTTGCCATAGGAGTACCTCAACATTACATAGATAATTGATCAAGGCACATGTAATATGTGGATGGGCATTGTCCTACTGAAAAATGCCACCACAATACTGTTGTATGAGAGGTCGCACACGAGGAAACAGGATGTCTGTGACTTACCATTATGTCATCAGAGTACCCACAGTTACTATCGGCCATGACCGGAACTCATACCTGATGGTTCACCACACCATTATTCCAAGAGTAACATCACTGTACGTCTCGAAAACGTTGGAAGAATGGGGTCTCCACCCAGCTAGCTTCCATACTTGGTGATGATAGTCATGTGGTGTAGTGCCGAAATGTGAAACATCACTGAAGAAAATACAAAACCATTCATCCACAATCCACACTGTCTGCCCATCGTACCACTCTAGCCACAACCGTTTGTGTTGTGGTGTTAATGGTGTTCTAAACATAAACAGTTATTCATATCCAAATGTCCAAAAAGTCTGGATATTGCACATGAATGTCCTTTAAAACTTGGCACTTTTGACCTGAAATGGAAACTTGTACAAATGCATACAGTAAACAATTGTGCATTACAGTGATGTCATCCTGCAAAATCTTTCTTTTGAAAGCACATGGCATCTGAACTGCTTGTGAATGCCTGCATTTTATAAATCTGTGACAATCAACTTTTTGCTTATATTTCATCATCTTGTGTGAAACCATCCTAGTTATTTGTGCAAGCAGGTGCACAGATTCCATAAATTCTGTCTCTTCTATTGTGTTATTGATGTACTACGGCACTTCATATATCTTCTCAACCATAATGCTCTTGTCTGAACAACACTCGTTTGTGTCATAAAAAAATCTTTTATTTCCCACTCCATCACTCAGTCATTTTCTTGTAGCAGAAATCTGACAGTGGTATGACATCCCTCCTTACATCAGAAAACTGAATAATATCCCCAGCTTCAAAAGAATGTTAATGACATATCTACTGAAGCAATAATAATGCCGACCTTTAAGCCCTTTACATAATTTATTCCAACCATATATTCCTATTTTCTCAGTGCTTTTAGCTGGCATGTTCTGCTCAAATTTCTCTCCCTCGGAAGCCTTTATATTAGCAAATATCACTTTCCTGAACTTATAAATATTTTGTATTTGATTATCATTATTATTATTATAATTATTACTATTATTGTTATTATTATCAATGACAGCAGCAGCAGCGTCAGTTGTAGAAGTACCACGTCCTTTTGCTTTTGCTACTGCCTTTATCCCGCATTGTGCGCAGGGTCAGCAGGGTTAAGGACGGAATTGGCATGGTTTATTTTTAGGGGTGGCCGGATGCCCTTCCTGCCGCCACTCAATAACCCCCCCCCCCCATCGGGACAGAATTAGTGTACCCCAGCTGTCTGCGTCCAGTGTAAATCGTGAAATAGTGTGAATGTGTTACAAATGTCTGTGAGTTGTGTAACTGAGGCGGGACGAGGGGACCAGCCCGGTATTCACCTAGTCGTATGTGGAAAACCATCTAAAAACCACATCCAGGCTGGCCGGCGCACCAGTTGTCGTCGTTAATCCGCAGGGTGGATTCGATCCGGGGCCGGCGCGCCTACCCGAGTCCAGGAAGCAGCATGTTTGTGCTCTCAGCTACCCTGGTGGGTTTGTAGAAGTACCACTTATACTAACTTTATTCGGTATTATTATTATTTATGCACATTTTCTCTACATACATTCAAATCATTATCAGTTCTATTCATACTACTTTATTATAATTTGTCATATTAAAATTTCAGTTATTTCTTGGGTAACTATGATGTAAAAAAATGTTGTATACGTGAAACTCTGGTTTGATGTGAGAGGAGTTCTGAAGAACCTAGTTTGATCAGGTTAAGTATATACACTGATCATCAAAAATGGTAATAATGACGAAAATAATAATAATTTCCAATATTTTATGACAAAACATATACTTGATTCTTTATTTACAATGCACAACACACATACAAGTCATCTTACATTTCACAATTTGAGATTCATCTTTAATTTCATAGACAAGTTTTGAATAAGAAAAATACAACACTCATTTCAAAATTATTGATTCTCTAAGTAACAGCAGTTGTGACAGACAACAGACTACAGAATTTTATATCTACTGAATATTTGCAGAGTAAAAAAACAACCTTATGAGTAATCAGATACTGTGAAGTTTTTGGCAGAAACAGAACCTTTTACAGAATTCCTAATAAGTAATTATGAATACTGTCCAGCAGGTCTCATAACACTGTAGAAATCCAAAAAAGATGTGTTTCTTTTAGTTCAATCGACTTCCTTGGAAGTAGTTTACATAATCCTAAGAAAAAATACAGATATCCAGAGTATTCAAAGTGAAAAGAAACGTGTTTGAATTCAAAGTAATGACTGATCAATTATGAGGTACGAAATTGTCAGGTGTTTGGAATTGTGTGTTTCATTAATTTCATCACATGCTGAGACAACACGTCTCTACTTCTGCAAATTCCACTTGTATAATTCCTTCTTACCTAACAGTTTGCAGCAGAAGCTTAGTTTGGAAAATTGTGAGTTCAAGAGAAAATATGCTCGTTTTAATAATATGATAAAGGCTCATGTTTGTTCTCCCTCTGGAACGTTTTCCAGAGATAGAACTGAAGCAAACTACATCACTACCAGAGTTTAATGAAATGGTGTCAGCTATGTGGAGTCAGAGTTTGTGTGAATTATGAGAAGCAGCGAAAGACAGTTTTTGAAATGAGACAGGGTACACAGTTAGAGACATTTGGATTTCTGTTTCATATTTTCAATTAATGGATATCTTGCAGCATTTTGCTTATAAAAACCAAATAAATCAGCAGCAGTTACCCATTTTGTTGAAATGGGATACACTGTTGAAAGATATTGAAAATAATCTTAAAATCCTACACTTGCATGACAAAAGATGAAATGTAATCATACTAAAAAATTTAAAAATTTTCAGATACAAAATTACCCAGCTGGAGTTCTAAATACTTTCTAGAACTGTTGAATCAAAACATACCTTAATTGTAATTCTTGTTTCATGTCATCTCCTCATGTTTCTTCAAAAACAGACTAAAACATTGTAAAAACACACTGTCCATTTTTTAAATTTAATTAACATAATTTCTCATAGTAGTAACTAAATTACAGATGTCGACAGGCACTTTATTTCTTCGAACGAAAAAAGTTTGTAAAGATGATAAGATCTGAGCTTTTTCAGAAATATGTTGTGTATCAACTCAACAACATTAAGTTTTCGTCACTACACTTCCAGCCAGAACAGTGAATGTAGAAGTTAGGAATCTTATATGGAATGCTATACCTGCTTTTTTCAGTCGAAAATAAGCCACTACAACAACTACAGATGAAGGCAAGCCCACACAGACATGATACCAATGTCAAAAGCAATCAAAGTGTTTCTCAAGATAGAAGGAACCCATTCCACACTTCCTGCTACAAACAAAGAAAAATTGTGTATTACAAAGTTTAGTGAAGTGTAAGAATGAAGAATGTGGGAGTCAATAGACTACTTATGAAACCGTTATGTATCACAGGAAGCTCCTATCATAGTACGAACACACTACAACAGAAAGGTATGCTTCTAGGGCATGAAATATGTGTTTGTGTTTTCATGATTTCAGGACAATAATCTGTAGTTACGCACATGTTTCTTCGAGTGACATTTATTTTACAGTTATTCACATCTTTTTAATAATTTAGTAATGCTTGGAATGTAAAAACATAATTTCTATTTCGTTAATTAAGAAGAAAAATAATTAACAATGAAGATTAATCTTACAGCTGCCTAGGTTGCTAGTATTGTTCTAACTGTCAGATGTTAATAACTTTTACTGCAGTGAGGGCCACAACCATATATGTTAGATTGTTTTTACATAATGCATGCATAACAACATTAGCTTCTCTCAGATGCAATTGCCTTACAGTTTCAAGGCGGAAAACCTGATGTGAAAGTTGAACACCCTGCAGAAGAAGATTTCACTCTGATATATGCATTGCAAATTGAAAGTATGAAACCAAAACACAGGCAGTCAACAGATTTTTACTCATAAAATTTGTATATTTGAGTGCCAAAATTTGTATATTTGAGTGCCACTGTGTGTCAGATAAAACCATTATGGATGAAAAAAGTAGGAGAGAGTGTTGTATACAATGCCAGCCTTGCAAGTGGTGAGTTTAGGATTCCCCATCTTACTGCTTAGAACGTCTTTGCAGGAGGAATAACCTCAGAAGCTGTACGTTCACTACTGGAAAACCATGACAGCAAAGTGAATGTTGCAGGCTAATGCAGGAAGTATCCAGTAAAGGTGATCAGGCTGTCAGTTTGCTTTTCAATAGTACTGTTCATCTAAACTCAATAACAGTAAGTCTTCAACCTTTCCGAAAATAGGATAGGGATATTACCAGTCTGCCATAAAGAATGAATGAGACACTGCAAAGTTAAACATGTTCTGTGTTGTCTCTAAACAAAAAATTGGGTTTTTATTCCAGTCACAGAATTATGACTGTTACTGCAAGATGGTTCTCCACCTTCCAGCCCTGTGGAATGCTTATGTGCTTTGCTGCTGGAATTAGGCATTCCCAGTGTGAAGGTTAATTTACGTGTACTTTAATCAGAATGTGTGTGTGTGTGTGTGTGTGTGAGAGAGAGAGAGAGAGAGAGAGATAGAGAGAGACAGATAGAGAAGCCAGTTCACTTCATGGCAATAGCGTTTAATTAATAATCCTTGTCTCTAATTAAGGTTTCATTTCTGCCAAAAACATTAATTGGCATTTGATACAACGAAAGAAAATATATAGTTCATTCCAAATGTAAATCAGTTACTTCGGAGAACCTCTTCAAGTGAGGAGCAGCATATAATAACATTAAATATCAGGCAGGATTAAAGGAATATTGAGAGATTTTAATAATTGATGCTTCCCCTAAGTACCTCTGGTACAGACATCTTACATTAATTCCTAGGAAAAGGAAATTCACTTCCATTAGCTCTCATGAGTTAGCTGTTACCTTTTGAGAAAAAAATTGTTGTTTATTCAGATGGGGCTATAAAGTACTGAATATTTCCATAAAAGAAAACAATACTAAAGATTAAAAAGGCAGGCTGAAAGAACAACGTTAATTTTGATGTGACAAGAAAGTGCTTTGTAAAGACAATGTTTGGTTTCAAAAGCCCTATCCGATTATGTGCTTGTGAGGTTTGGTGATGATATCAGAATTCTGTTAGAGACAGGACAGGACTTAGAAGAGCAGTTCAGCAATCTGAATGGTGTTGTAAAACGAGGTTATAAGATGAATATCAACAAAAGTAAAACAAAGGTAACTGAATGTAAACGAATTGAAGTAGGCAAAGCTGAGGGAATTAGTCAGGAAATAGTACACCAAAAGTAGTTGAGTTTTGCTACTTTGGCAACAAAATAAGCTGGGAGGCCGAAGTAGAGAGTGCTTAAAACTGAAACTGGCTATAGCAAGAAAATCAATTCTTGACAAGAAGGAATTGCTAACATCAAATAAGAATTTAAATGTAAGGAATTAGTTTGTGTAGGCATTTGCCTGGAGTGTAAGAGATCTGTACAGAAGTGCAACATGAACAATAAGTAGATCAGACAAGAAGAGAAAAGGAGATTTCGAAATGTGGTGCTTTACAAGAATGCTAAAGATTCGATAGGCAGATGGCGATACAAATCAGAAGATATTTAACTAACCAGGAAGAAAATAATTTGTGGCAAAATTTGACTAAAAAGTTTTCAATTGATAGGACACATTCTGAGGCACCAAGGAATCACCAATTTAGTACTTGGGGAAAGAGTATGGGCTTAAAAATAAAAATTTGTAGAGGTAGACCAAGGCTTAAATACAGTAAGGAGTTTCAAATGAATGTAGGTTTGCAGCCTTTGGACTGAGGACCACAAGAACAACAAAGGATCACAGATACGTTAGTGTCAAGAATGGAGATAGTCACTTGCAAATTAGTACAGATACTGGCAAGGACTTGGTTGGGTTTCGGTGTAAGAATGTTTTAGCGACTTAAGCAGCATTTCAGGGCCACCATTGCTGACTAATATGTCACCTATCTGAACACTAGTAACAGTACTGAATGACAGCAACTGGTGTGACCAATTCTAGAATATGGTTCTCGCATTTGGAGTTGTTTTCAAGTAGCCCATGACAGCAGACAGAGATTAAATTCAGAGACACACTGATAGATTCATAGTGTGTCAGTATAGCACATACAAAGCTATGACACAATTGACAGAGGAAGTTAGAAGGGAAACATTCAGAAAAAGATGACATAGTTCTTAGGAAACCCTATAGAATAAATTTAGAGAATCTAAATATTTTCACATATACAAATTATTAAGTGTCCCAGTTTTAATCTACGCATCTATACAGCTGAAAGCTGGACTAAGGAGGTAGGCAAATTAAGAAGATTTGAACTCAAAATCTTAAGAGAAATGTTTGAACATGCAAGAGTTAGCAGTACTGTTGAATGAATCATCCTACAATATCATGAAATTTATAAATTGGTACAAAATAACAGATACAGTAGAAAAAATTAAAGCCAAAGTAGTCCTTAATAATAATAATAATAGTATCTGTTGTGAAAATATAAGCTTGCATTCAAATATCTTTCACAAAAATAGAACAAGTGACAAAAATAAAAGAGGCACCTAATTTATGGAACACAGAATTTGCAAAAACTAATGAGTCAAAAAAATTTAATATCGTGGTGAAGTAATACCGAAGAATGTCAGTGGTGGAGAGGCTAAAAAAATGCCAAGTAAGATGGAATTGGACTTTCAGTGACAAAATATGTGTACTATAAGAGCTACAGCATTACATTATAGTATTATAGTCACATAACCAGAATGTTTCTACTTATCCCAATGCCTGGGACTGACTAAGACAGGAAAAACAAAAAGCATGGAAAAGAAAGAGAGTAAATTCTGAAGAAAAATTCTGGTACCAATAAAACGCAATGGCTATTACCAGAGAAAGAGTAATGAAGACCTGTTCGAGAGAATTGGACTACTAAATGTAACAGTGGGAAACATGGAATGATGTTCTACAGCCATCCAGCTCAGATAAATGAAAACATGATGTGTAAGGGAATTTTAGAACATGCCAACTGAAAAAAGTATCCCTGCTGCAAGTTGCTCCAAGAAATTCAAAGCGATATGATAGAGATTAATATTGAAAAACGTGATATTCTGCATAGAGAGATATTTTCACAGAACGTTTTAGATTCCCGTCCCTGTAGACAACCAAAATACAATATTGGGTGGAAGTGCTCAGATGTTCAGATATAATAGAACTCTGGCTGAATAAAAAATTATTGGAGGAACGCTGATGTAAAAATCAGAAGTACTCATTTATGGGGACCATAGAAGGGTCAAATTGAGTAAAAACAAGAAGTAACAACTTTTCATTGAGAGTTAACGTGTAGAAATTTGACTTTCATTTTCCACATTTTGTTATAAACAACCAAGTTTCAGAAAATATTTGTAGCTAGCTATATATATATAACATACATACAATGATCATAATACTGGAACATTTATAAAAATGTTTGTAAATATATGGTTACCCTGTTTTCAAACATTTATGTCCATTTCACAATTAACAATTTTTTGATTTGGAAGTTTGCTATTTGATTGGTGAGTAAACATCTACTAAAAACAATCAAACACACACACACACACACACACACACACACACACACACACACACACACAAAGAGACATCACAAAAGTGTACAATTTTCTGGAATGTACTTTCTTTTCTGCCATATCTTCTCGTGTAACATGTCTTCAGTGTTCACATATCATGCTGGTTTATTTAGCAGTGACATGGAAAACTGCATGTACCACAGAAGGCCAAAAAACCTAGAGACACACAAATTTATACATAGAAAAAGCATTGCTACACTGTCATTCCTTTAGAGCACCATTAGATTGGATGAAAGATGAGAAAGTTGGGCCACTGAGTAGCCATGAAGAATTGAGGCATCGAGCTTAGGCCAGAAAAAGACGCCAAAAGTACAGAGCATTTGGCAGTGAGTGGTCCATAGGAGTGAAGCGAAAAATAGTTTTAAACACCACCCACTAAAGATTTCAGATACTTAGGTGATTTTCTTCCATCTCAGTGATTACACAGTTTATGTTTACAAGTATAAACACTAATTCTTACAACATCAAAAGACATCAATTCGTTTCCAATACAGTTGATTCCTCTACAGCTAATGTTTAAAATGTTGTTAATTCATAGATCTTGAACCAGTGGTTACTAGTATCCTTTTAATATAGGTATTATAATTTGTGTTTTTAAACACTCATTTCATAAATGGAATAATTTCACAGTATTTTTTTTCATGTCTTTGTTTCCAAGCTTCTTAGAATATGTTTTTGGAATTAGACTGTTACACCAGTTAAAATAAGTTGAAATAAATTAAGTGACCTGCACCGCTTTTCAAAGACATAATGGTGACAGCACACTTTAATGTTCAATAAACCAGTCCTTCACACTCAAATATTATTTTTCCACCTAAATGTTCATGTGTTTGCAAATGGTGTCATGTGAAAAACTATCATTTTAGACGAGATCCTAGTCTCTTCTTAAAATTCTTGACACATTATCCCAAACAATGGCCAATAGAAATTTAAGTTTCCATTTGTTATTAAACCCAGAACTGCAGTATCTCATACAAACGTTTGAGACAGGAAATAATACAATTTTGTCTTAAAGGTATCATTGGAGACATACTCTCATTTGGCTGTATGGACACTCAGTTACATGGCTTTCTAACTTAAAGTACCGTTTGTTGTCAATAAAGTTTATTTAAATATTTATAATAGGTATGAACTGTAGCAATTTAAAGGGAAAACTACTTGCTAAACTGTCGATAAATGATCATCAGTGCAGCCAACTTACTTGAAGTGTTTAAGTAAACAATACATCTCTATAGCCCCAGGTTTTTCAGCAAAACTATTAATCTACAACAGGCTGTTGTTAAAATATGATGGAACCTACATATTTACTACTATCCTCTATTACTGATGGAACACATATGTGATTCATTTAGTTTGAAATAATAACACTATTCACTGAGTACATTAATGTTTTGAGACAGATACTAGAAAGTTCTTGATTTGGCACTTTATAACAATAATGTGATGGTTTCCTCCATAATTATGGAAGAAACTACTATAACATTCTTGATTTCACTCATCCTGTCATATTGTAATAAGTCCTCTTACTTAATTGTAGTCCACACTTACATAACATTCTTCATTTCACTCATCTTACGTCATATTATTGAGACTTTCCAGTAGAAATACTTTTCATTGCAAACATGCTTCCTGTTGTTCTTATTACAGTAAAGTTCAGGATAAAGGATAACATTCCTTCAGAGAGTTGTGTTCATAGCTCATAAAAATTGTGAAGAGATTTTCATTAGGTCTCTTGCAGTATCTTGCCAGGAAGACATTCAGGTGTCACTGTTACTTCTGGGATAGCCGAAACTGGAAGAGAAAAAAAAGCATTTTTGAGTCTACAGTACTGAGGGATGTGATGCAAATACATTTTAGATTGCTCACCACTACACAACATTAGCAGAGTTTAAGGTATATTTAAGTATAGTTATATTTTGCCACTAGTGCCTTGCTGTAGTCAAACAAATCTGCTTTACACACTGATCAGCCAGAAATTGGGAATGAGCATGTGAAAGATACATAATGTACTAAAGTAGGTGTCTAGCAGGTGATAGGGTTAAATGGATAACTATTATTCTGAGAACAGACGAAGTATAGCGACAGCTACTAGTCGATTTTAAATATCCATACATCATCTGGTACTGTAGACACTAAATATTGCCACTCAGTATGGGAAACAAATGTGAGCAGTAGCATAACAGAATGTGTAGTATCTATTGTGATAGCTACAAATTTAATGGTGAATGTCATTCATTGCTTGTTATCAGAACCAGAACTTCACAAAACCCATGTGCCAGTGTACATCAGAAAGTTAGCAGATGAAAATGAGATGTGATTATGTTGTTTCATAACATTTTGCTTGATTTGTTTATATTAAGCAGGATCTGAAAATATATTTACTGTTTCTACTTTTCAATACGTTTCCGTGTCTAATGAACTGCATTTGTTAACATATTCATTACAATGTGTAACAAAACATTTATTGCTTTGTAAGTTCAAAACATGCTTTAATGAAGAACAGACCATAAATTGCCAAGCATTGATTATTTAAGTTGTTTTCTATTACTTTGTTTGTCAACTTTTCCTATGACATCCACATAATATTTACAATCTACAGTTGGAGGAATAAATAAATAAATATACTGTCAATTAGTATACCTTTGTTAACACTTCGAAAAAGGATTCACTCCTTCATAGCATCTATTTTAATAAACATTTCAGAACAGTTCCAAGTCTGTCCAATAGTTCACAGCTTCTACTAGCTCATATATTGGAGTTATTCTGCCACTCACTATCTTGGATATTTTATGCTAACGAAATTCATGCTACTGTACTTTTGAGATAATTTTAGTCTAGAAAAAGTGATGTTTTGCTACCAGAAAACTACTTAAATAGAAGGCAGATGGAATTCATTTATATGCAGAAATTAGTTACTATCTAATTAATACCCACAAATCAGTAATCAACACAATATTTATCACTATACCATCGAAAGTAGGTGTGAAGGTTATTTACGAGAAACCTGAGACAACTTTGCAGCACTAATAAAGTGGATCAATATAGCTCCACAATATTTCCATTACTTTGTTTTAGACCTGATTTAGCTTGAGATAGATTTTATTATGTTGGAAATGAGTTCCACTGAGAGATTAATGTTGTTATTAGTATGATACGAGAATAAAAAGGAGCAAAGACCTCGCCAACATATGGATCACATCACTGAAAATATGAAAGAATGCCTGGAATCCATAAGAAATGGAACACATGCTTTTCATATCACAAAATGCTTCTAAACCAATTCCAGGAACTAGTAAACAATGTAAGAAGAGAAAAATCCAGACAGTGTTTGATTATTCTAGTGATGAAGACATATTACAAGGAGAAATTCTTGATGACAATTCAGACAAACATTTGGAACCATACAGAAGAAATCAAATGACATGTGTTAGCATCATCTACAGAGAATGAAGAGTACTTATGAAAACCACTGGCAAATTTGAAACCGATAAGATAGAGAATTCGTGTGTTTGGATGAAAGTTAACATTATCCTGATGTTATTGAAAGTTTTAACGAAGACAGTGCAACTATAAATACCACGATAATAAACATGCACTTTTTCACAATAATGAAGGATATATTTATAGAGGTATGTTCCATCTTTGCAACTAAATGAAAGGCAGTTTGTTTCTTGCCCTAGGCGTTTCCCTTCTTTTATTGATGAATCATCTTCAGTTTCCTGTAATACCTGTTTGTTTTTATATACATAATAAGTGCATTATGTAGCAGTTACAATATTTTACTCTTGTTTTTCAGGTTACAAGCAACTTTTGTAGCACATGTTTCGTGAAGGTAAATTATCGTTTGGTGCTACTTACGATTTCCAATGTTGCTAGTCCATATGTGTGATCAAATAAATAAATAAATAAATAAAATAAAAAAATCCACTCTCAGAAAGAATGACACATTCACACATAAGAAAACACACACACATACACACACAAAAAGAAGTGAACATATATCAAACTACACACACAACACACTCAAAAGACAAAAGATAAACACACAGTGGCAGTTGGCAACACTACACACAGTTACCACACGCACGTTCAACACACAATGAAAAGTGCAAGTGAAGTGTTGAAATAAACGTGAGTGAAAAATACTGGAAATTGGCCATCTGGAGTATGGGGACCGACTACACATATCTGCAGGGTCACAAAAATGGGCTAGCAACATTGGAAATCATAAGTAACACAAGCAATAACTTACATGCACGAAATTTGTGCTGCGGAAGTTCTTTCTAACCTGAAATACAAGAGGAAAACATGAGAACACGTAATATAGTAACATGCTTGTACTGCATAGCGCACTTACTGTACATACAAAAATAAACATTTATTACAGGCCACTGAAGACGCTTCATAAACAAAAGAAGCAAAACGTGTATGGCAAAAAACAAACAGTTTTTAATTTAGTTGCAAAGAAGGAACATACCTCCATGAAATTTGATGTGACTAAGGACGACAGAAAACAGAACAAATGGGAGGATATAGTTGAATCTAGGATTTATTTTCTCAGTGCCACAGTTGGTCAACGGTCATGAATTGTGCTTAACATTTTCTTTGTTTAGACACACCAACATACCTAATGAAACATTGGTCTCTTTTTTGATAGCAAAAAACACTAAATTTTGTTCACGTTTGTTACTTTTTTTTACAACTTATATTACAAAAAGTTGCGTTTCTCTGTATTTTGTAATATTTGTCTCTCTGATTCCAAAAACTACATAGATGTTGGTTTAATATGGTTTTATAAGGTAACTCAATAAATTTTAAAGAGGGTGACATTGCCCCAAGCTATTACACAGTCTTAAAGTTTATATTAATTGAAACAAAGTAAGCCACTCCATCAGCTATTTTGCTCCAATTTTTGAAAGATTATAATATTTCAAAAATAAGTCTTTGATATCATTCTACGTTGCTAGATGGTTTCTATATTGCTCTAGAATGGACTAACTTCATTTTCGAAAGTCATTTTACAGCACTACTATGCATTACATGATTTTGTTTGAAAAAACTATCCAAAAGGGGAGGAAAGTAACGGCACTTGACAGTAATGAGAACATGGAGTGTAAGAAATGTTGCTCTTATTAACACTGAGTTACGAAATTTTCTCATTATGTTCCTAACGAAAGTAATGACACCCAATAGAAATGTGTGGTATGGAGAAACGAAAATGGTGAAGTTAACTGGTCAAAAGGAAGGACGAGAAATAAAAGAATAATGTTAGTAGGGGATATGGGAGGAAGAAAACGGAAATAGAAAGGGATGAGAAAAGCAGTGTAGGCAGTCTGACCATTAATGGTTCCATGCTGGATAGAGGGAAAACAGATGGGATATGCCTAGAGGGAAGCTGCATCCATGTTAATAGGTGGACAGTGGATAGGGATAAGATGCATGTTATAGGGTATATCTTGTTCCAGGATCGTGTGGCTGAAGTGGAGAAAGAAATGCAAAAAGTTTAGTGTTGTGCAAAGGTGCTGGATATATCCAATCTTATTTTGCAGTTATGGAAGAGCTAGTGAGCACAGCAATGCTTCGCAATTGCTAAATACGAATATGTATGGAAATTGGATATTCATCCTAATCTTCTTCCCTCCACTCCTCCTCCCCCAATTTTCTGGCCATTTACTCCGCCTCCCCCTCTTTCTATGCCTCACCTCTCCTCCCCTCTTTCTGACGATTTCCTCATCCATTTCCTCCCAGCTCTGGGTTCTCTTACCTCTCTCTCTGACTTTAGACCTTCTAAACTCCTGGAAATTGAAATAAGAACACCGTGAATTCATTGTCCCAGGAAGGGGAAACTTTATTGACACATTCCTGGGGTCAGATACATCACATGATCACACTGACAGAACCACAGGCACATAGACACAGGCAACAGAGCATGCACAATGTCGGCATTAGTACAGTGTATATCCACCTTTCGCAGCAATGCAGGCTGCTATTCTCCCATGGAGACGATCGTAGAGATGCTGGATGTAGTCCTGTGGAACGGCTTGCCATGCCATTTCCACCTGGCGCCTCAGTTGGACCAGCATTCGTGCTGGACGTGCAGACCGCGTGAGACGACGCTTCATCCAGTCCCAAACGTGCTCAATGGGGGACAGATCCGGAGATCTTGCTGGCCAGGGTAGTTGACTTACACCTTCTAGAGAACGTTGGGTGGCACGGGATACATGCGGACGTGCATTGTCCTGTTGGAACAGCAAGTTCCCTTGCCGGTCTAGGAATGGTAGAACGATGGGTTCGATGACGGTTTGGATGTACCGTGCACTATTCAGTGTCCCGTCGACGATCACCAGTGGTGTACGGCCAGTGTAGGAGATCGCTCCCCACACCATGATGCCGGGTGTTGGCCCTGTGTGCCTCGGTCGTATGCAGTCCTGATTGTGGCGCTCACCTGCACGGCGCCAAACACGCATACGACCATCATTGGCACCAAGGCAGAAGCGACTCTCATCGCTGAAGACGACACGTCTCCATTCGTCCCTCCATTCACGCCTGTCGCGACACCACTGGAGGCGGGCTGCACGATGTTGGGGCGTGAGCGGAAGACGGCCTAACGGTGTGCGGGACCGTAGCCCAGCTTCATGGAGACGGTTGCGAATGGTCCTCGCCGATACCCCAGGAGCAACAGTGTCCCTAATTTGCTGGGAAGTGGCGGTGCGGTTCCCTACGGCACTGCGTAGGATCCTACGGTCTTGGCGTGCATCCGTGCACAACATCGATGTACTGTGGAGACCTCACGCCCCACGTGTTGAGCAATTCGGCGGTACGTCCACCCGGCCTCCCGCATGCCCACTACACGCCCTCGCTCAAAGTCCGTCAACTGCACATACGGTTCACGTCCACGCTGTCGCGGCATGCTACCAGTGTTAAAGGCTGCGATGGAGCTCCGTATGCCACGGCAAACTGGCTGACACTGACGGCGGCGGTGCACAAATGCTGCGCAGCTAGCGCCATTCGACGGCCAACACCGCGGTTCCTGGTGTGTCCGCTGTGCCGTGCGTGTGATCATTGCTTGTACAGCCCTCTCGCAGTGTCCGGAGCAAGTATGGTGGGTGTGACACACCGGTGTCAATGTGTTCTTTTTTCCATTTCCAGGAGTGTATATTGTTACTGCAAACGTAACCTTAATTGTGAATTGAAATCGCTTAAGATAAGTGGGTAAATCGGTTGGGATCATTGGCATGTGGGGTATGAAACGCTTCGTAGTATTACAGGTGATTCTAAAATATTACGATAGCTTGGTAGTAAAGGATATTGTGTGTAACATTGGCACTGTTTCAAATATTGCAGTTCAAGACATAAGTTAAAGGCTTGTAGAAAATAAACTAACGCTAAATCGCAGCAAGATTCAGTTTCTCCGGCTTCTAAAACACAAATCAAAGATACCTGACGTGCTAATCACACTGAATCGGCATATGATTAGTAAGACTAAACAGTTCAAATTTCTAGGCATTCAGATCGATAGTGAGCTGTTGTGGAAAGCCCACATTCAGGGCATTGTTCAAAAACTTCATGCTTTTACTGTTAGCTGCCGTTTTTACTATTACAGCAGTACCAGTAACAAGTGATAGTTCGACTCGAAAAGTAGTCTGATTTGCCTATTTTTCATTCGCTTATGACGTATGGTATTATATTTTGGAGTAAAACATCCCATTCTCAAAAGGAGTTTTCGCCTCAGAAACGGGCGGTTCGGACAACAATTGGTGTTAAGTTCGCGAGCCTCTTGTCGACCCCTGTTCTTTGGTCTGTGCATTCTGACACTGGCCTCTCAACATTTACATTCTTTAATGTCGTTTTTGGCTAACAGTATCAGCCTATTGCCAAGAATTAGCGGTTCTCACTCCGTTAATACTACGCAGAAATCCATCTGCATTTGGACCGCATCTCCTTCTCTCTGGTGTGCAGAAAGGCGCACAATATTCTGCTGCAGCCATTTTCGGTAAGCTGCCACAAGATATCAAAAATTTTAGCAGTGTTCCAAGCGCTTTCAAACCTACCTAAATTGAAGAGTTTCCTCATAGGTAACTACTTTTGTTCTGTCGAGGAGG
Organism: Schistocerca cancellata; assembly: GCF_023864275.1. Lineage (NCBI taxonomy): Eukaryota > Metazoa > Arthropoda > Insecta > Orthoptera > Acrididae > Schistocerca > Schistocerca cancellata. The sequence goes on along the minus strand of NC_064636.1, from coordinate 114,299,008 downwards.
TTCTTGAAAAATTAATCTACTTGCTGTGTTACATTGTTGATTGCATTTGTATAAACTTGTAGCTTGTCGTCTTTTTGGGATTCATAAACATTTTATCCCATTTATTATTACTTTTATGTTGTAATTTTATGTAGCGAAACGTTCCACGACCTTGGAGATTTACTCCTGGATTTGGTCATACGGAACTACTCGTGTAAATTAAAAACGAAAAAAGGGACACCTGTCCAGTTTCTGTCTCTCTTTGAGAGTAGCTTTAGTGACAGTACTTATTTTCCCCCTCTTCCGTAAAATTATCAGAGAGGAATGAATTAAAACAGTATATTGTTGTGTTTGCAATTTTTTTGTCGGAAAAATGTATGTAAGAAGAGAAAATAAGTACAGGAGAAACAATTTGTCTAAAGGGTTAAATGCCCTCCTATCGCAGTCGAAACTGACAGCGAGATAGAAATCGAAATTGCACGTTTTGGCAGCAGAGGGCAGCATTTTGTGTCTCTCAGTCGGTGGTTGATGAGGTTCATATGGGATACATATCGCCCACTAATGTAATATGAAGTTCCGACCTTTCGGACTTCTACTTCTCACATCTGTGTAGTGCTAGCCTGTGGCGAGATGCTTTAGGAACTTGGAGAAAAATACTATGGACTATGCGGTGGATCTATAGAAGGTTGTGGGCGATCAAACGAGCCGGCACGAAAATCAGATATAATGTCTGAAGCAACAAATTGTGTTTTCTTGTATATTACAGACGTTTCAGAATGAAGTTTTCTCTCTGCAGCGGAGTGTGCGCTGATGTGAAACTTCCTGGCAGATTAAGACTGTGTGTTGGGCAGAGACTCGAACTCGGGACCTTTGCTTTTCGCAAGAAAGTGTTCTACCGACTGAGTAAAGCTGTGAGGAGACGTCGTGAGTCGTGCTTCGGGAGCTCAGTCTTTAGTGCACTTCCGCAGGAAACGCAAAGGTCCCGAATTCGAGTCTTGGCCAAGCACGCAGTTTTTACTTGCCAGGAAGTTTCATGACAGACATTGTTTTGAAACTTTAATACATATCTCAGCAGTTCTGCTAGTTCGTAGATTATTTATGTATCAAGTGGGACGTATATGCCAGAGAAAACTCCGCAGAATGTAGAAAACATTGATGTGGGGTATGTCAAAGGAATCTTCAAATGTTGTACTGCAAAATTTTGTGAGGTATTTCAGTTTTTCGTTTTCGTTGGAATAAATGTGTTTTGATATGGATCTGTTAAACTTTTTTTCCATGATTGATAAAATGACCCTAAAATTAAAAATCTAGCTCGGAAAAATCCTGTGTTTACATGAAAACATGGATCTAATAAGCTTCGTGGGACAAATGCGACCCACTCCACCAATTTTCGAAACTCAACAATTTTGGTAGTGCAAGTGTGTTATTTATATGCAGACGTGGTGGGTGTTCTCTCAGACATGGAATAGAACAGACGCAATACATTCGTATGATTGATTCGCCTAGGTGGACAATGGGTCCGCCTTCTTCAGTGCGGTTGCACAAGTATATCCGAGCCCTGGCGGGAATCTCGGAGTAGCGATTGTGAAGGAAATGGGCAGTGGCTGCGGGTAGGTGACGCTCCGTTCGGTGGTGTGCAGCCCGCAAGGCGTGCCGATGTAGTCGGTGCAGTTGCGCTAACGCAGTGTCCTGGGTGGCACAGTCGTTAACACACCTGCCCAGTAAGCAGGAGGTCCCGGGTTTGAGACCCAGCCAGGCACACATTTTCACCCATCGCCGATGTTTCTGCGCAATGTCCCGAAGCAACTGACATCAGTAATCCCTTTCGTTTCGTTTCCTTCCCCTCCTCCACCTTCAGTTTAAATATAGAGTGTTATTTACCACAAAGGAAGACAGTTTTCTACCTATTATTTTCCAAATGTATGCAAAATAAAGTTCATCATGAAAGAGTTACGAGAAAACCTGTACATAGTCATCAAAGAAATACACAGCCTTTGCCTATCCAAACGTTCATCAGAATAACGTGTAAAAGTTCGAAGTAAATCTGTCAAGAACTTAAGGAGATTTTTGATAACAGCGTTGCTCCTTAAGGGGCTCCGGAAAGGCTCAAAATCATGACAAGTTCAATTTTTACTTTTTTGCGTTTTCTGAATCTGCAGACTATTACCTTTTAATAGATATATAATTTATTCAATTCCGAAGACTACAACTATTTTTAAATTTTTTTTGAAATGTGTTCTACATGGGCGTGACCCACTGTGCCGCTGTTAAACTGCTGTCAAATGGTGTTATTATTAACGTCCGTGTTCATCAGGTACATTTTAGTGATGTGAGATAAAGTATGTGTTGTGGCTAACCTATTTTCAGAGACTTAGCAGCACCTGAACTGTTGAAAAAGTGTATTCACGGAAAAACTCAAAACCCCAATGAAAGTGTAAATAGTGTTATATGGTCGAGAATCCCCAAGACTGCATTTGTTGGAATAGAAACACTTCACTTTGGTGTGTATGATGCTGTTGCGACTTTCAATGATGGCAACATTGTAAGGTGGAAGGTATTTAGAAATATGGGAATGAAGATAGGTTCTAACATGGTACGAGCGATGCTTGCTTTAGACAAGGAACGCCTTCGGGCTGCAGACAGGGCTGTAAAGAGTCTAGAAATAGAAGCAAGAGTAAACAGGAGGAGGAACAAGAGGAAGCTGGAGGAGGAGTTTGCAGAGGATGAAGATAATCCATCCTATGGACCTGGAATGCACTAAAAAGTTAATCCAATCTTTGTCGCTCGATTCCCAAAACTTTTATTTTCTCATACTAATTACATGTTTTCTAAGGATCTTCCAAACATATTTGTTTCAAACTTTCAGTAAATGTTACACAGTACCTTCTGCATAATTTAACACAGCCTTTTTCCAAAAAACTGTATATTTTTGAATATATAAATAAAAAATTGCAAAAAAATGTTGTGAATTTTCATTACAATTGAAAACAAATCATCTTTAATAACTGAACTAAAATTTTGTAAAATCCCTGTGTTAAGTTGTAGACCATATTCCAATAAATAATCTGTAAAAAGTTCAACTTCCTACCTCAAATACTTTGTGACGAAAGATGTAATTTATAAGCGTTATTTTAACATTGCAAGTATAGGGCGTTCCGGAGCCCCTTAATACACCGATAGAAAAAAAAAAAATCGCAGCACCAAGAAGAAGTTCTGCGACATAAACGAAAGTCGGTAGACGTGGCTCCACACCTGAAAGGAGACGTCTATTCAAGTCTCACACCAGCTCTATAAGAGTGGCGCTGGTAGCAGCAATATGAGGATGTAAATCAAATTTTCTTTAAATACGAGGGCTATCCACAAAGTACATTACGTTTTGGAATTAAAAATAAATAAAGTATTGGAAATTTTTTTTATTATATACAGATGAAAGCCACTCTTAAATACTACTTTTCTACATAGTTGCCATTTAAATTAAGGCACTTATCGTAGCGATGGACGAGCTCGGAAATTCCTTCGTCGTAAAATTCGGCCGCTGCGCCTTAAACCTCGTGGTTACCTCTTCTTGAAGCTGTGCGTCGTCATCAAAACGCTGCACAGCCGACCACTTCTTCATTGCTGGGAATAAGTGGAAGTCGCTCGGTGCCAGGTCGGGACTGTAAGGCGGATGAGGAAACAACTCCCACTTAAAAGATTCGAGAACTTCACGAGTGGCATTTCCCGTGTGTGCCCGGTCGTTGTCGTGAATCGGCAAGATCTTTGAGCCCAACTTTCCCCTGCGCTTGTTTTGTATTGCTCTTCTGAGGTTGTGCAGAGTTTGGCAATACCTTTGAGAGTTTATCGTAGTGCCTCTTTCCAGGAAATCCACAACAATCACACCTTTTCTGTCCCAAGAGAGGTAACCACGTGGTTGAAGGCGGAGACGGCCGAATTTTACGACGAAGGAATTTCCAAGCTCGTCCATCGCTACGATAAGTGCCTTAATTTAAATGGCAACTATGTAGAAAAGTAGTATTTAAATGTGGCTTTCATCTGCATATAATAAAAAAAAAATTCCAATACTTTATTTATTTTTAGTTCCAAAACGTAATGTACTTTGTGGATAGCCCTCGTACACGCTGTAACGGTCGTGAGTATGAATTACCTATGAGACTCGACGTGGTGAGTCCATGTTAAGAATGCCTCTAAGGCGACAAAGGTGCCATTATCAACACTGCAGTGTGTTTGAACGTGGTTGTGCAAAAGGGCTACAAGAAGCTGGATGTGCCTTCTGTGGTATTGCAGAAAGACTTGGCGGGAATGTAGCTTCTGTACACGATTGCTGCCAGAGGTGGTCATGGGAATCTATGGTCGCAAGAAGACAGGGCCCCGCACTACCATGAGGGATTACATGGCAATCTACGCGGATGACACAGCCATCCTTGCGCAAGATTGGAAACCATCAAACATTACGTCACGCCTACAGACTGCACTCAGAGTGGCCGAGCCTTGGTTGGAGAAATGGCGTGTTAGAGTAAACGTCGACAAGTGCGAAGCCGTTCTGTTCACCAAAAGACCGAAGCAACTGCGCAAACACCGCTACTGCAGACCAATCACTCTACATGCACGTCCAATACGTTTCCGCGAGAAAGTCAAATACCTCGGTGTCTGGCTGGACCGGAAATTACTCTGAGGGGACCACATACAACACATGACCAACCGAGCTAGCGCGAGGCTCAAACAGCTCTATCCTATGCTCAACAGGCGTAGCACACTGAACAGAAGGGTGTCGAGGTCCATGTACATGACACTTATCCGACCCCTGATGATGTACGCAGCTCCCGTCTGGGGATACGCTGCGCCTACACGCCTGCGCCGTCTGCAGCTCATACAAAACAAGGTACTCAAAATCATAAGCAATGCTCCACGATACACACGCATCGCGGACCTACACCGGGAATACCGACTTGAGACTCTCACGGAGGTAATCCACAAACTCACCACAAGACTATACAGAAACTCCAGACATTCGCAGAACCCGTTTATTCTGAATCTGGGGAACTACGACCACAACCATAGATGGAAACATAAAAGACCAAAAGACATACTTGCAAGGACATAACATCTATGGCCAAGCATACGCAAACATAACGGCACAGGCGAGCCCCTGTTAATCAGACGCATTTACTGGATATCCAGCTGAAATACACTGCCGAATAACTGGCACCACACAGGGAAGCCGTACCGTACACTGCATGCAAACAAGCTCCACACATCCCCCACACAGTGAGATGATCTATGGCCGATCTCCCACTACTGTATAACGATCTTGATTGTTCCAGGAAAGTAGCAGCCGCAGCAACTGGGACACATCGCCATCGCGTGTCACGGTAATGATGCATGATACCTATACTAACAAATCCAACCTTGCATGAGCTATCGCAGCTAGTAAGCCACTACTGCTCTTACTACCCATCCCACTGTCGCAGAGGTTTTTTTCCCACGGCACGAGCCATGGCACTTTTTTCCCTCTGCTCTTCAAATCGCTACCCTCACTCGCGTTTCGTCCACTATCTATCACCTGATGGACCGTGTTAATGCGTAGCCTTACCCAGACGCACGGAGAACATCACAGCCCAGCATCCTGTGATCCACCTACTAGATAACTAACATGTTTACGGAGGTGACAGTAGAACTTTTGGTTTGGTCACCACGTTGGTGCGGGCGTGGAGGGGCCCCATCTCTAATTAAACCGAGAGGGAAGCCTACTGTGTTCGGCTGATAGCTCTGGCGCATCACACTGCATCTGCAGCAGCCATTTGACCAGCAGTTGGCACCACTGTGGCACAACGAACTGTAGCGTGCATTCCAATGACCCCACGCCACCGCCATTTGCGACTTCTGTAGTCTCAAGCGAGAGGTCACTAGAGGGCTGGGTGGAGGTCTGTTGAGTTTCCTGATGAAAGCTGGTTGTGCCTCAGTGCAAATGAGGGCCGTATATTAGTTTGAAGGGGGCCAGTTGAGAGCAAGTAACCAACCTGTCTGCATGCTAGACACAATAGGCCTACACCTGGAGGTATGGTCTGGGATGCGGTTTCATGTGACTGTGTGGAGCTCTCTCGTGGTTATCCCACGCACCCTGACTGCAAATTTGTACGTCATGTACTGCCATTTATGAACAGCATTCCAGGCGGTGTTTACCAACAGCATAGCGCTCGCCCACATACCGGCTTTGTAACCCGACATGCTCTGTGGAGTGCCGACATGTTGCCTCGGCCTGCTCAGTCACCAGATTTGTCATCACTGAAGCATATATGGGACATCATCAGAGGACAACTCCGTTGTCATCCACGCCTAGCATTAAGTGTCCCTTCAATGCCCCACCGAATGCAACAGACGTGAAACTCACATGTGCCACCTGTACAACACAATGCATGCACCTTTGCATCCCCGCATTCAACATTCTGGCAGTTACACCGATTAATAATGTGCTAGCATTTCACATTTGCAATAGCTTATCTCGTGCTTACAGTAACCAGTGATCTTCCTGTGTTAATCACTTAGATATGTTACCTAGACAAATGTATTCCAGAAATTTCATTATTCTGTAATGCATAAGTGCATTCCCTTCACGTATTTAGGCCAAGTATTACGCACATTTATGTCATCGGGAATGCTCAGTAGCGGTGAGGCAGCAGGAGGCAATGTTGTGCAACCTTAGCAGGGACAACATCCGACTATTCTGGAGTAGAATCTTAGAATCTGAGACAGCGTTCCGAGACAAACTTCCGTCACAAGGTCCGCAAACGTGACGTCAGATTCGCCTAGCAACAGCGATCGGAACGCCCATATGCTGAAACTTTGAATTATATATATATATATATATATATATATATACTCCTGGAAATGGAAAAAAGAACACATTGACACCGGTGTGTCAGACCCACCATACTTGCTCCGGACACTGCGAGAGGGCTGTACAAGCAATGATCACACGCACGGCACAGCGGACACACCAGCAACCGCGGCGTTGGCCGTCGAATGGCGCTAGCTGCGCAGTATTTGTGCACCGCCGCCGTCAGTGTCAGCCAGTTTGCCGTGGCATACGGAGCTCCATCGCAGTCTTTAACACTGGTAGCATGCCGCGACAGCGTGGACGTGAACCGTATGTGCAGTTGACGGACTTTGAGCGAGGGCGTATAGTGGGCATGCGGGAGGCCAGGTGGACGTACCGCCGAATTGCTCAACACGTGGGGCGTGAGGTCTCCACAGTACATCGATGTTGTCGCCAGTGGTCGGCGGAAGATGCACGTGCCCGTCGACCTGGGACCGGACCGCAGCGACGCACGGATGCACGCCAATACCGTAGGATCCTACGCAGTGCCGTAGGGGACCACACCGCCACTTCCCAGCAAATTAGGGACACTGTTGCTCCTGGGGTATCGGCGAGGACCATTCGCAACCGTCTCCATGAAGCTGGGCTATGGTCCCGCACACCATTAGGCCGTCTTCCGCTCACGCCCCAACATCGTGCAGCCCGCCTCCAGTGGTGTCGCGACAGGCGTGAATGGAGGGACGAATGGAGACGTGTCGTCTCCAGCGATGAGAGTCGCTTCTGCCTTGGTGCCAATGATGGTCGTATGCGTGTTTGGCGCCGTGCAGGTGAGCGCCACAATCAGGACTGCATACGACCGAGGCACACAGAGCCAACAACCGGCATCATGGTGTGAGGAGCGATCTCCTACACTGGCCGTACACCACTGGTGATCGTCGAGGGGACACTGAATAGTGCACGGTACATCCAAACCGTCATCGAACCCATCGTTCTACCATTCCTAGACCGGCAAGGGAACTTGCTGTTCCAACAGGACAATGCACGTCCGCATGTATCCCGTGCCACCCAATGTGCTCTAGAAGGTGTAAGTCAACTACCCTGGCCAGCAAGATCTCCGGATCTGTCCCCCATTGAGCATGTTTGGGACTGGATGAAGCGTCGTCTCACGCGGTCTGCACGTCCAGCACGAACGCTGGTCCAACTGAGGCGCCAGGTGGAAATGGCATGGCAAGCCGTTCCACAGGACTACATCTAGCATCTCTATGATCGTCTCCATGGGAGAATGGCAGCCTGCATTGCTGCGAAAGGTGGATATACACTGTACTAGTGCCGACATTGTGCATGCTCTGTTGCCTGTGTCTATGTGCCTCTGGTTCTGTCAGTGTGATCATGTGATGTATCTGACCCCAGGAATGTGTCAATAAAGTTTCCCCTTTCTGGGACAATGAATTCACGGTGTTCTTATTTCAATTTCCAGGAGTGTATATATATATATATATAGATAGATAGATAGATATACAGGGTGAGTCACCTAACGTTACCGCTGGATATATTTCGTAAACCACATCAAATACTGACGAATCGATTCCACAGACCGAACGTGAGGAGAGGGGCTAGTGTAATTGGTTAATACAAACCACAAAAAAATGCACGGAAGTATGTTTTTTAACACAAACCTACATTTTTTTAAATGGAACCCCGTTAGTTTTGTTAGCACATCTGAACATATAAACAAACACATAATCAGTGCCGTTTGTTGCATTGTAAAATGTTAATTACATCCGGAGATATTGTAACCTAAAGTTGACGCTTGATTACCACTCCTCCGCTGTTCGATCGTGTGTATCGGAGAGCACCGATTTACGTAGGGATCCAAAGGGAACGGTGATGGACCTTAGGTACAGAAGAGACTGGAACAGCACATTACGTCCACATGCTAACACTTTTTTATTGGTCTTTTTCACTGACGGACATGTACATTACCATGAGGGGTGAGGTACACGTACACACGTGATTTCTGTTTTCAATTACGGAGTGGAATTGAGTGTGTCCCGACATGTCAGGCCAATAGATGTTCAATGTGGTGGCCATCATTTGCTGCACAAAATTGCAATCTCTGGCGTAATGAATGTCGTACACGCCGCAGTACATCTGGTGTAATGTCGCCGCAGGCTGCCACAATACGTTGTTTCCTATCCTCTGGGGTTGTAGGCACGTCACGGTACACATTCTCCTTTAACGTACCCCACAGAAAGAAGTCCAGAGGTGTAAGATCAGGAGAATGGGCTGGCCAATTTATGCGCCCTCCACGTCCTATGAAATGCCCGTGGCCCGTGTTTGTTACAACACGCAACTGAACGTCGGAGGTTTCAAGCGTCAACTTTAGGTTACAATATCTCCGGATGTAATTAACATTTTACAATGCAACAAACGGCACTGATTACGTAATTGTTTATATGTTCAGATGCGCTAACAAAACTAACGGGGTTCCATTTAAAAAAAGGTAGGTTTGTGTTAAAAAACATACTTCCGTGCATTTTTGTATGGCTTTTATTAAACAATTACACTACCCCCTCTCCTCACGTTCGGTCTGTGGAATCGGTTCGTCAGTATTTGATGTGGTTTACGAAATATATCCAGCGGTAACGTTAGGTGACTCACCCTATATATATGTATATAGGGTGAGTCACCTAACGTTATATATATATATATATATATATATATATATATATATATATATATATATATATATATACGAGGGCCGTTCAGAAAGTAACCTCCGGTTGATTTAAAAAAATACACCAAGTTAAATAAAAATATTTTAATATATACATCTTACAACTACATCTGTGCACTATTTTTCTACATAGTCTCCATAGCGATTGAGGCACTTATCGTATCTCTTCACAAGCTTTGAAATTCCTTCTGCATAAAAATCACCCGCTTGTGCCTGGAACCAGCCTGTGACCGCATCTTTGAGCTCTCCGTCGTCATCAAACCGCTGTGACCCGAGCCATTTCTTCAAATGCATGAAGAGGTGATAATCACTTGGCGCCAGATCTGGGCTGTAAGGTGGATGGTTGATAACGTCCCACTTGAAGGACTCAAGAAGGGCCGTTGTTCTGCGAACAGAGTGAGGACGGGCGTTATCGTGCAAAAAAACGATACCGGAAGTCAGCATACCACGGCGTTTGTTCTGTATAGCCCGTCGTAACTTTTTTTATTGTTTCACAGCACACGTCTTGATTAATGGTCGTACCACGTTCCATGAATTCAACCAACAACACCCCTTTGGCATCCCAAAACACCGTTGCCATCAGTTTTCTGGCAGAAAAATCTTGCGAGGCTTTTCTTGGTTTGGTAGGCGAATTTGAATGTGCCTACATCTTTGATTGTTCTTTTGTCTCAGGGTTCACGTACTTAATCCAGGTTTCGTCACCGGTCACGATTCTGTTTAACAATGGTTCTCCTTCGTCCTCATAACGTGACAGAAAGTCTAATGCAGAGGCCATTCTTTGAGTTTTGTGGTGGTCGGTAAGAATTTTGGGCACCCATCGTGCACAGAACTTACGGTAACCCAATCTTGCTGTCACTATCTCGTACAAGAGAGTCTTAGAAATCTGTGGAAAACCAGTAGACAACTCCGACATTGAGAAACGTCGATTTTCACGAACTTTTGCATCAACTGTCTGAACGAGTTCGTCAGTCACCAATGATGGTCTACCACTCCTCTCTTCATCATGAACGTTTTCTCGTCCACTTTTAAATAAACGTACCCATTCACGGACAACTCCTTCACTCATAACTCTTGGTCCGTACACGGCACGAAGCTCACGATGAATAGCTGCTGCAGAATATCCTTTGGCTGTAAGAAACCTTATGACAGCACGCACTTCACATTTGGCGGGGTTTTCTATTGCAGCACACATTTCAAACTGCCACAAAAACTAAACTAGCGCAGGTACGACGTTGACTCGACCACGGCTTGATGCCGACTGACCTGTTGAGTGCGTGAACGCACAGATGGCGTCGCTACTCCCCCGACAACCCGCACTGTGACCGATCGGAGGTTACTTTCTGAACCGCCCTCGTATATATATATATATATATATATATATATATATATATATATATATATATATATATGTGTGTGTGTGTGTGTGTGTGTGTGTGTGTGTAGGAAACGAGTGAGGTGTTCCTATTGGCTGAGGTAGAAAGGTGGGGTTTCTGTTGTTATTCGCCAAGACAGGGCGAGTTAGTAGCGAAGCGCCGCTCAAAAGGCACGGTCAAGTAACCGGTGGCGGCACTGAAAGAACGGTCGCGAGTAAATATTCCAGCTATTAAACAAGACATAAAGTGAAGGTATTAGGTATCAGAACGCCACGTGTCGTGGGCAGTGTCTATCAAGAGTATGGAAAGTGAGAACTGTGTTAATGTGTTGTAAAGGGTTGAATACAACGGCGTAGCTCAGAGCCGCGATGTTGCAAATTCTGTGACGTGTGTGTCAAAGTACTTTCTTCATTAAAACGAGTATAATACAAAACGTTGTTGACATTTGACAACTGGCGTCCCGAAACACTCCACTTCAGCAGGATAAAAACCTATATGGAACCTGGCACCTGAGCGCTACTACTGTGCGACGAGGGACTACCGAAGCAGCAAGACACCAGGTTAGTGATACACCGACCAGGGAAGTACTTCCTTCTCGCTAAAATGCCGCTGAGGGCATTCTAAGTCTACATGAATAATATTTTGGTACTGCAATTTTTTCCATTAGCGTCTATTACATATACCGGGTGATCGAAAAGTCAGTATAAATTTGAAAACTGAATAAATCACGGAATAATGTTGATAGAGAGGTACAAATTGACACACATGCTTGCAATGACATGGGGTTTTATTAGAACCAAAAGAATACAAACGTTCAAAAAATGCCCGACAGTTGCCGTTTCATCTGATCAGAATAGCAATAATTAGCATAACAAAGTAAGACAAAGCAAAGATGATGTTCTTTACAGGGAATGCTCAATATGTCCACCATCAATCCTCAACAATAGCTGTAGTCGAGGAATAATGTTGTGAACGCACTGTAAAGCATGTCCGGAGTTACGGTGAGGCATTGGCGTCGGATGTTGTCTTTCAGCATCCCTCGAGATGTCGGTCGATCACGATACACTTGCGACTTCAGGTAACCCAAAAGCCAATAATCGCACGGACTAAGGTCTGGGGACCTGGGAGGCCAAGCATGACGAAAGTGGCGGCTGAGAACACGATCATCACCAAATGATGCGCGCAAGAGATCTTTCACGCGTCTAGCAATATGGCGTGTAGCGCCATGCTGCATAAACATCGTACGTTCCAGCAGGTGTTTATCAGCCAGGCTGGGGATGATGCGATTCTGTAGCATATCGGCATACCTCTCACCAGTCACAGTAGCAGTTACAAAACCAGAATCACGCATTTCCTCGAAGAAAAAAGGCCCGCTAACGGTAGATATGGTAAATCCGACCCATACCGTGACTTTCTCGTCGTGCAATGGAGTTTCCACGACAGTTCTAGGATTTTCGATAGCCCAAATTCTGCTGTTGTGGGCGTTGACAGACCCTCGGAGCGTGAAATGAGCTTCGTCGGTCCACAACACGTTACTCAACCAATCGTCATCTTCCGCCATCTTTTGAAACGCCCACACCGCAAATGCCCTCCGCTTCACTAAATCGCCAGTTAACAGTTCATGATGCCGATGGATTTTGTACGGATAGCATCGGAGGGTACGCCTCAGTGCCAACCCAACAGTAGTCTATGGAATGCCGGTGCGACGTGCGACTGCACGAGCGCTGACTTCCCCGTGCATAGACGAACCCGCTACAGTCTCCATTTCTTCCTGAACTGTGTCAGAACTGTCTCAGCAGCATTACGCCTTGTGCTCGATCGGCCACTACGTGGTCTATCGTCGAAACAACCCGTGGCTTCGAACTTCGAAATCATTCTCGCCATAGCTGCATTTTTCAACGCATCTTTACCCGTTCGAATCCCCTTCCTATGGCGATAGGATCGTAACGCTGAACTAGCACATTCCCCATTCCGATAATACAGCTTCACTAAAAGCGCCTTTTCAGGTAACGTCAACATGCTGCGACTGCTGGCGCATCTCATTCTCTCTCTCATTACAGCTCCTTTTATACACGATTGTCATGCGCAGTCACTGGCGTTTTGCTGTCCAGCGCCATCTGTCGGACATTTTGTGAACTTTATTTTTTTTTTTTGGCCTAATAAAACCCCATGTCATTCCAAGCATGTGTGTCAATTTTTACCTCCCTATCTACATTATTCCGTGGTTTATTAAGTTTTCAAATTTATACTGACTTTTGATCATGCGGTATAGTTAGGTATCATATACATTAAAAACAGCCTATGTCCGTCACAATGTTCATTACAGTATCGTATAAAAATATGATGGAAAATGGTCAAGAACTTTTAGAGGTTTTTGGTACGAACGTAAAACAACGACTTGTCTTTACGCAGTAGTGTGAGGAGGGATACCTGACGAGTATAAAAGGTTGGTGGTTGGTTGGTTTTGGGGAAGGAGACCAGACAGCGTGGTCATCGGTCTCAGCGGATTAGGGAAGGATTGGGAAGGAAGTCGGCCGTGCCCTTTCAGAGGAACCATCCCGGCATTTGCCTGAAGTGATTTAGGGAAATCACGGAAAACCTAAATCAGGATGGCCGGACGCGGGATTGAACCGTCGTCCTCCCGAATGCGAGTCCAGAGGAGGGATATTGAGGACACCAGAAACCAATGAAGTAAACAGTGTGTGTGAATATCGCGTCGCCTACCTGTCCACATCCAGCCTGAGCATAGGACGGGCTTAGATGATCGACGAACAGAATGTTAGAAACATATCTTAGGTGGGCTTTCATAGCTGGCTCGAGTCGTCTATATTGTTAATATCCTGCACGGAACCCGTTTTTGCGCGTTGTTTCCTGTTTTGTTAGCGAGTGCCATGACGTACTGTACAACAGCTGATGGTTGTCCTTGTAGGTGGCTTCTAGGAAACACCATGGTCAGGTGAGAAAAGGCGGCTCGCAGGACGTACCTAGCTCTCGGACGCTCCACCGCTGTTACCATCACCACTGGGCGCCGGCGGCGGCTCTGATGACGCTGGCGTCGACGGCGCCGGCGTGGTGGCGTACCCATTGAGGAAGTAGGTGACCATCTCGCCCTTGCCCTTAACCTTGATGGTGCCGCGGCAGGTGAGCGGATAGCCCTTGGCGTGCAGTATGTGGTACATCTCCTGCGTGACCTGCACACAAGAGATCCAGGTGACGTGAAGAAGACGCTGGGGTACTATCATGGTCAATTATACAGGGTGACTCTAAGAGGTCTTTACGACTGTACAACTTTACAATTTACAACAGAGGTTTATTGGGATAGCTTACAGAATCGGTAGATGTGTCATTTTGTAGCAAGCAACTTTAAGTTTGACATAAAAGTGTCAAGTGTCATTTTGGTTCGCAGGTGGTAGCTTTTAAATCGGCCGCGGTCCGCTAGTATACGACGGACCCGCGTGTCGCCACTGTCAGTAATTGCAGACCGAGCGCCACCACACGGCAGGTCTAGAGAGACGTACTAGCACTCTCCCCAGTTGTACAGCCGACGTTGCTAGCCATGGTTCACTGAGAATTACGCTCTCATTTGCCGATACGATAGTTAGCATAGCCTTCAGCTACATTTGCTACGACCTAGCAAGGCGCCGTATTCAAGTGATATTGAGATTCTATTAATGGTTCAAATGGCTCTGAGCACTATGGGACTCAACTGCTGAGGTCATTAGTCCCCTAGAACTTAGAACTAGTTAAACCTAACTAACCTAAGGACATCACAAACATCCATGCCCGAGGCAGGATTCGAACCTGCGACCGTAGTGGTCTTGAGGTTCCAGACTGCAGCGCCTTTAACCGCACGGCCACTTCGGCCGGCCAGATTCTATTAATGTATCATCAAGAGCGATGTTCTACAAATGTGGATTAAAGTTAAGTATTCCAAAGCTACGTAGTTTTCTTTATAGCATTCATTACGTATCCTGTTTCAGACCTCACGCCAGCCGGCCGAAGTGGCCGTGCGGTTAAAGGCGCTGCAGTCTGGAACCTCAAGGTTCGAATCGGTCGCAGGTTCGAATCCTGCCTCGGGCATGGATGTTTGTGATGTCCTTAGGTTAGTTAGGTGTAACTAGTTCTAAGTTCTAGGGGACTGATGACCTCAGCAGTTGAGTCCCATAGTGCTCAGAGCCATTTGAACCATTTTTGAACCTCACGCCAGCCTGCGTGAGTTTAAGCGCGTGCCTTTCGGCTTCCTCTCATTGTGTCTAGGCTGTCTTGTCTAGACACAACAGTAACTACCATCTGCAATGTGGCAGACATCCCGCCAGTAATGAATATCTTCCCACATCCGTAGCAGCAAACCTGGCATTGCTTGTGCAATGGCAGCGTACATTCGATTTTGCAACTCGTCTAAATAGTTTGGTAGGGGAGTAACATCTCCACAGTCTTTAATGAAACACGACAGAAAGGAATCCAGTGGCCCTTTACGGACAGTTCACCGACCTGGTAAGTGATTATCGGAGAAACCTCGAACTTCCACGAGGCGATGAGGTGGTGCACCGTCTTGCTAGCAGTAGACCATCCCATCTCGGTAATCTTCATCAACTTGTGGAATTAAACTTGTCGAGCACATCCAGTTACACAATGTGTAAGGGATCCGTGAGCCCGCGAACATAGACGCTAATATCCGGCGCCCAGGTCGATAGTAGACAGGAGTCGATTGTCGAGCGCTGCAGGAGGCAGTGAGACGAGTGTCGAGTGCGCACACCTGCACATTTGAAGGAGGGAGATATCCTCGACTGGGGGCGAAGTTCTAGCGCACGAGGCGCTTCACCTTCTGGCTAGAAAATTACATGGCTTTATCGTGCTGCTTGGCTTTGTGCATTTTTCCCTTTTTTGTGATTTTTTATATTTTTATTTTAAAATAAAAGAAAGATTAAAGGATAGTAAGAGGGACAGTGAGAGAAATGGAAAACGAACGGCCTAAGTGACTGGCCGGTGGTTTTAGCAAGAGTCTCCGCTACTGTGGTGATGGCCTCGCATGGTTTTCGTTACTGAAACTGTCGTTGTTTACGTGCAATTTCTTCCATGGCTTCCAGATCTTCGGGAGCCATCTTCCTCCTACCAGACCGGAACTCTTCCTTCACCCATAGGTCTATAATGTCTACTAAGTCGTCCCACTGAGAAGGCGTGAAGATGGGGTATGAATTTATCAAGGCTAGTTCTTTCTTCGTGAGCGCTTCCATCAACGCGTCACGGTATCTACACGTGCGAAGGGGGATCGGTCGATGGGGGAGGGGAGGTATAGGCTGGTCTGGCGGGGTAAAGGGGGTATGGTTGGTCTGAATAGGGGTAGGACCCGTTCTTCAGTGCCGCGGCAATGTTCTTCAGGATGACCTGTACGTTGCTCACGCCGGGGAATGGTAAGCTAAGCCTCGTCTTCTTCGTTGGCTTCTCGGCTTGCGAGGAGTCAGGAGGCGCGTTAGCGCCCTTGCTTGCAGCTGCCACCTTGGAGGGGGGCAGCCCAGGCGGCACATCCTCGTTTCCATGACCGCCACCTCCTGGATTGCTGGAGGGGGCGGAGCGGCGGTTGTTTGTGTGGCCGCATCGACCCCCACCGGACGACTCACGGGGGGGGGGGGGGCGGCGGGAACTGGCGGCTCCTTCTTGGTAGCCCGCAGTTCATATCGCAGCTGTTGGAGCTGGCGATGCACAGCTGCGAGCTCCTCCTTCAGTGCGGCCCTTTCGGTCGCAAAGGCGGCTTGGATGCCGGCCAGAGCTTCATCGGTGGCGGCCTCAAGGCGGGGCGGCTCGAGAGTGAGCGGTAGTGCGGGAAAGACGGGCAAGAATGGTGGTCGAGTAAAATTCACCGGAGTATGACGGGTGAGCACGTCCCCCTGATCGTCGTGGGGTGGACCCTCATCGATACCGATTCGCGAGTGATGTGAAACAGAAAGTGACAAGTGCCGAATTACGCGTTTCGCGTCGGCCAGCAACAACCGTGGATTGCAGTGAGGATTGTTGGAATGTTAACCATCAGCATTGTGTGTGACGAAGTACTGAAAATCAACAACCAATAAAAAGATATAACTGTGATTAGACGTGTAAGGCGAAGATAGCAACTGCCTCAGCATTTGTGTGTTAGTAGGAAATATATATATCAGTTTGTACATCGCAACCTTTGTGTTCTTTAATAATAGACAAACTTTCCATCATTCCACTATTCAGTTGTAAAACAGCCGCACTCGGTTGAAATATCCCCGAAACCACAGCAGAAAAACCGATAGGCTTTCATCCATTAATCACACGGTCATATAATTATAATAACTGACTGTTTGGCGGCTACGATAAATTACGCAAAACCCAATGAAGGAATTTAAACGGGGGTGTTTCAAATGCCAGCGACAATTTTCTCCATGAAGGAGAAACGGCTGAACACTTTCAGTTTGTTAACGGCACAAACCACGTTAACTCTGGGGCTGTTATGAACGTGTTCCATGGCTGAATGTGGATTTTTGCTGCCTCATATTCTTCAGTCGGTGACACAGTGGTGACAACGGTTCCTATCAGATCGCCGAAGTTAAAGCGCTGTCGGACTGGGCTGTCGGACTCGGTCTGCTGAGCGCTCTTGGCAAGCAGGGTGCACTCAGCCCTTGTGAGGCAAACTGAGGAGCTGCTTCATTGAGGAGTACTGCCTCTCGTCTCGTAAACTGACATACAGCCAGGAGAGCTGTGTGCTGACCACATGCCTCTCCGTATCTGCCTCCAGTGTTGCCTATGAGCTGAGGATGACACGGCGGCCAGTCGGAACCGGTGGCCATTCGTGGCCTGTTTGGGCAGAGTTTTAGTTTTCTTATCCTGCAGTTGTGGGTGTTCATCATGCCACTGATATGAAGTACACGCTGAACAGCTGATGCAGAGTTCGTTCGTGGAACCAAACCACACAACGAGCAAGCTCCGCATTGGCCAAAGCAGCCATTTTAGCTGTGAACCGCAATGGTACTCCTGGGTGTGGAATGGGGCGCTGATGCGCTACGTGAATCACACTTGAGCTTAAGTTTCCTTTAATTTACGCCTATGGTCACAAACGTTTTGTTAACAGATTACCAGTTTCGGTCTATAATGACCATCATCAGATCTGTTTTACAAAAACAAAGTGCTAATGGTTCAAATGGCTCTGAGCACTATGGGACTTAACTGCTGTGGTCATCAGTCCCCTAGAACCTACAACTACTTAAACCTAACTAATCTAAGGACGTCACACACATCCATGCCCGAGGCAGGATTCGAACCTGCGACCGGAGCGGTCGCGCGTTTCCGGACTGTAGCGCCTAGAACCGCTCGGTCACTCCGGCTGGCAAAGTCCTAATGTACTGCAGTCATAGTGGCACTTTGTTTTTATAAAACAGATCTGATGATGGTCATTATGGACCGAAACCGGTAATCTGTTAACAAGACGTTAGTGACCATAGACGTAAATTAAAGGAAACTTATTGTATCATGCCACTGATACGAAGTTCACGCTGAACAGCTGATGCAGAGTTCGTTCGTGGAACCAAACCACACAACGAGCAAGCTCCGCATTGGCCAAAGCAGCCATTTTAACTGTGAACCGCACTGGTACTCCTGGGTGTGGAATGGGGCGCTGATGCGCTGCGTGAATCACAATTGAGCTTAAGTTTCCTTTAATTTACGTCTATGGTCACAAACTTTTTGTTAAGCAAATTACCAGTTTCGGTCTATAGTGACCATCATCAGATCTGTTTCACAAAAACAAAGTCCTAATGGTTCAAATGGCTCTGAGCACTATGGGACTTAAACTGCTGTGGTCATCAGTCCCCTAGAACCTAGAACTACTTAAACCTAACTAATCTAAGGACATCACACACATCCATGCCCGAGGCAGGATTCGAACATGCGACCGGAGCGGTCGCGCGTTTCCGGACTGTAGCGCCTAGATCCGCCCGGCCACTCCGGCTGGCAAAGTCCTAATGTACTGCAGTCATAGTGGCACTTTGTTTTTATGAAACAGATCTGATGATGTTCATTATGGACCGAAACTGGTAATCTGTTAACAAAACGTTAGTGACCATAGACGTAAATTAAAGGAAACTTTTTGTATACATGGGTCACTGTTGTGAAACTTGAGGTTGATCGCTACAAAATGACACATCTACCGATTCTGTTAGGTATTGCAATTAATTTCTATATCATTCAAAAGTTATTAAATCCTTTTCGATTGACGCTGTATTGTGCGATAACACTTTGATGCGGAATGATAGGCGATAAAGACACTGCGCCGTTATGGGGATGTCCACTAATTACTTGAGTTCAAAACACAGGAGGAGTCCGGCAAAATCTCACCAAATTTTATTTATAGGGTTGTGGGGCTGGGGATCAGAGTGGGGGGGGGGGGAGGAGGGAGGAAGGAAACATTCTTTTTTCCTCGGTAAAGTTTGGCTGAAAAATGCGGTATTTGTTGTGGGACGTCGTCGAATATTCCCGCTTCAGCCCCTATACTTTAACGAAGAACTTCCGATAGTTGGCAGTGCAATACATAGTCTTCGATATAACGTCTATAACGGTGGTGCGATCCAAGCTGAGAGTTGACTCTCTTTTGGCGGAAAACCAGAGCATCGCAGATATTCGTGGGCTGTTGCAATATCTCTACAGAGATCTAAAAATTGGAAATTTGTTGTAAGGTCTATGGGACCAAACTGCTGAGGTCGTCGGTCCCTAGGCTTACACACTACTGAACATAAGTTAAACTAACTTATGCGAAGGACAAAACACACAACCATGCCGCAGGGACGACTCGAACTTCTGACAGGGGCAGCCGCGCGAACCGTGGCAAGGCGCCACTGAACCGCACGGCTTCTCCGCGCGGTCACTGCGAACTGACAGCGAACAAAATCACGGTGAGTCGTTGGGCGTGGCGCCTGTCGTCTTGGCAACCAGGTGGCGCAAACCTATCCGATCTCCCGACGGCCCGGATCTCGCACCCTCCGACTCGCAGCGGTTTGACCCAACGAAGGATGCGCTCCATGGGAAGCAGTACACGGATGGTGGGGGAGGTTACTTATGTTGCAAGACGCTGGGTTCGACGTCGACCAGTAGGGTGGTACCACGTGGGGGTACTGGTCCGCACAGTAAAGTGGCATAAGACCGTCGCATTGAACGGAGAACATGTTGAAAAAAAAAGAGTTTTGTAGCCAAAAGGGAGAGGAATAATACGCTGTATTAGAATCCTGAACAGATCCAACCAGCTTTCGGTAAAGAAATGCGTTATTGTACTTACCGGTGGCCCCTAGTACGTTACTGTAATGGATAAAATTTTGTTTTGTATAATTAATCCCAAGCACAGACGTTATTGAAGTGGCCACCAGCCTTTATGGCCTCTCTCATCCGAACTGAATACTTTACACGCATGCCTGAGATTTCCCGATTTCAAACAAGTAGCTCATGAGCGCTACGTTTCATTCAGTCATGCCGGTGGGAATAACTGCATGTCAGTCAGTGAGTCCGTCGTGATACTGCGTCACGCATATAAACCTCAAGTTATTGTGCTGAACATGGATTTGTATCAAAAATTTTACAATGCATATGCTAAGTTACATGTCGACAAGTCGGCACAAACGTACGAGCAAGATTTTAATCGTGTGTGGAAGGAAGCTAGGCTAAATTTCACCTGCAAGGTACAAACAGTGTTGTCTTTTATCTGCAAAGGAAGTAGAGCTTCAGTAACATTTAACGAATGTATATTATATCAATGGGCAACGGCCTTGCCGCACTGGATACACCAGTTCCCGTGAGATCACCGAAGTTAAGTGCTGTCGGGCGTAGTCGGCACTTGGATGGGTGACCATCCAGGCCGCCATGCGCTGCTGCCATTTTTCGGGTGCACTCAGCCTCGTGGTGCCAATTGAGGAGCTACCCGACCGAATAGTAGCGGCTTCGATCAAGAATACCATCATAACGACTGGGAGAGTAGTGTGCTGACCCCACGCCCCTCCTATCCGCATCCTCCCCTGAGGATGACACGGCGGTCGGATGGTGCCGGTAGGCCACTCGTGGTCTGAAGACGGAATGCTTATACACTCCTGGAAATGGAAAAAAGAACACATTGACACCGGTGTGTCAGACCCACCATACTTGCTCCGGACACTGCGAGAGGGCTGTACAAGCAATGATCACACGCACGGCACAGCGGACACACCAGGAACCGCGGTGTTGGCCGTCGAATGGCGCTAGCTGCGCAGCATTTGTGCACCGCCGCCGTCAGTGTCAGCCAGTTTGCCGTGGCATACGGAGCTCCATCGCAGTCTTTAACACTGGTAGCATGCCGCGACAGCGTGGACGTGAACCGTATGTGCAGTTGACGGACTTTGAGCGAGGGCGTATAGTGGGCATGCGGGAGGCCGGGTGGACGTACCGTCGAATTGCTCAACACGTGGGGCGTGAGGTCTCCACAGTACATCGATGTTGTCGCCAGTGGTCGGCGGAAGGTGCACGTGCCCGTCGACCTGGGACCGGACCGCAGCGACGCACGGATGCACGCCAAGACCGTAGGATCCTACGCAGTGCCGTAGGGGACCGCACCGCCACTTCCCAGCAAATTAGGGACACTGTTGCTCCTGGGGTATCGGCGAGGACCATTCGCAACCGTCTCCATGAAGCTGGGCTACGGTCCCGCACACCATTAGGCCGTCTTCCGCTCACGCCCCAACATCGTGCAGCCCGCCTCCAGTGGTGTCGCGACAGGCGTGAATGGAGGGACGAATGGAGACGTGTCGTCTTCAGCGATGAGAGTCGCTTCTGCCTTGGTGCCAATGATGGTCGTATGCGTGTTTGGCGCCGTGCAGGTGAGCGCCACAATCAGGACTGCATACGACCAAGGCACACAGGGCCAACACCCGGCATCATGGTGTGGGGAGCGATCTCCTACACTGGCCGTACACCACTGGTGATCGTCGAGGGGACACTGAATAGTGCACGGTACATCCAAACCGTCATCGAACCCATCGTTCTACCATTCCTAGACCGGCAAGGGAACTTGCTGTTCCAACAGGACAATGCACGTCCGCATGTATCCCGTGCCACCCAACGTGCTCTAGAAGGTGTAAGTCAACTACCCTGGCCAGCAAGATCTCCGGATCTGTCCCCCATTGAGCATGTTTGGGACTGGATGAAGCGTCGTCTCACGCGGTCTGCACGTCCAGCACGAACGCTGGTCCAACTGAGGCGCCAGGTGGAAATGGCATGGCAAGCCGTTCCACAGGACTACATCCAGCATCTCTATGATCGTCTCCATGGGAGAATAGCAGCCTGCATTGCTGCGAAAGGTGGATATACACTGTACTAGAGCCGACATTGTGCATGCTCTGTTGCCTGTGTCTATGTGCCTGTGGTTCTGTCAGTGTGATCATGTGATGTATCTGACCCCAGGAATGTGTCAATAAAGTTTCCCCTTCCTGGGACAATGAATTCACGGTGTTCTTATTTCAATTTCCAGGAGTGTATTATATCAATAAAAGGTCAGCTTTTTTAGAAGTCCGTCAAAACGGTTAATACTGTTTTCGTGTAGCCATTTTGCCCCTCTGTCTATGTGTCTGTCCTCCCGAATACTACTCATGGTGGGCATATGTAAAATAAGTGTTTCTAACAACTGGTAAAAATGTGTTTTTAATCACTTGTCAAAATCACATTTTAGAAAACTTCATAAATAGAAAATTACTTTTATAAAATTGTGATAATGATTGTTTGAAACAAATTTTCAACGTTTGCTTTTACATATTTTTATCCGACCAGCTCCCCTCTCGTCTTGGTGAGATTTGGTGAGGGGAGCTGCAAGTTTTAAACAAAAACCTTCATGTAATTAATTGTCATCCCTTAATGCTCTAATTTGTTGCAAGCAGAAAAAAGGTGGATGAAAAATTTGGTCAAGGAGCGTCGAAGCTCGCTGACGAAAAATTATTTAGAGAATTGAGTTTGGACGAAAAAACAATGATTATCACAAGTTTTCGTGCGTTGATGGTCCAACGTTACTGAAAATTATTATTTCCATTGACAAGCACTTGTCCCCCTGCTCCCCCCCCCCTCTCCCGCCCCATCCAGATAAATTCCTGTGAACGCCAATATCTCCATCATCAGAAAACATAATTATGCACCTACATCAATACTCTGAAATTCACCATAAGGTGCTTGGCGGAGGTAACTCCCCACCACTACTAGTCAATTCCTTTCCTGTTCCACTAGCAAACAGAGCGAGGGAAAAACGACTATCTACATGCGATCGTATGGGCCCTAATTTATCTGGTCTTGTCTTCGTGAACCTTACACTCAATGCATCTTAGTGGCAATAGAATCATTCGGCAGTCACCTTAAATGTCGGTTCTCAAAATTTTCTCAATACTGTTTGTCGAAAAGAACGCTGCATTCCCTCCAGGAACTCCCATTTGAGTTCCTCAAGCATCTCCCTAACATTTAAGTTTTGTTCGAACCTACCAGTAACAAACCTAGCATCCCGCCTCTGAATTACTTCTATTTTTTTTTTTTTTTTTTTAATCCGACCTTATACGGATCCGAAACACTCGAGCAGTACTCAAGAATAGGTCCCGCTAGCGTCTTATACGCAGTCTTCTTTACAGATCAACCCCACTTTCCTACAATTCTTCCAACAAGCCGAAGTCGACTTTCCCTACCACAATCCTCCCGTGCTAGTTCCACTTCATATCGCTTCTCAACGCTACGCCCAGATATTCAAACGACGTGACTGTGTAAAGCATTACACTACTAATGCTGTGTCCGAACATTCTGAGTTGGTTTTGCTACTCATCCGCATTAACTTACGTTTTTCTACATTTGGAGGTAGCTGCGATTCATCACACCATCCGGAAACTTTCTACATCTACATCTACATCTATACTCCGCGAGCCACCTTACGGTGTGTGGCGGAGGGTACTTATTGTAACACTATCTGATCCCCCCTTCCCTGTTCCATTCACGAATTGTGCGTGGGAAGAACGACTGCTTGTAAGTTTCCGTATTTGCTCTAATTTCTCGGATCTTTTCGTTGTGATCATTACGCGAGATATATGTGGGCGGTAGTAATATGTTGCCCATTTCTTCCCGGAATGTGCTCTCTTGTAATTTCGATAATAAACCTCTCCGTATTGCGTAACGCCTTTCTTGAAGTGTCCGCCACTGGAGCTTGTTCAGCATCTCCGTAACGCTCTCGCGCTGACTAAATGTCCCCATGACGAATCGCGCTGCTTTTCGCTGGATCATGTCTATCTCTTCTATTAATCCAACCTGGTAAGGGTCCCATACTGATGAGCAATACTCAAGAATCGGACGAACAAGCGTTTTGTAAGCTACTTCTTTCGTCGATGAGTCACATTTTCTTAGAATTCTTCCTATGAATCTCAACCTGGCGCCTGCTTTTCCCACTATTTGTTTTATGTGATCATTCCACTTCAGATCGCTCCGGATAGTAACTCCTAAGTATTTTACGGTCGTTACCGCTTCCAATGATTTACCACCTATGGCATAATCGTACTGGAATGGATTTCTGCCCCTATGTATGCGCATTATATTACATTTATCTACGTTTAGGGAAAGCTGCCAGCTGTCGCACCATGCATTAATCCTCTGCAGGTCTTCCTGGAGTACGTACGAGTCTTCTGATGTTGCTACTTTCTTGTAGACAACCGTGTCATCTGCAAATAGCCTCACGGAGCTACCGATGTTGTCAACTAAGTCATTTATGTATATTGTAAACAATAAAGGTCCTATCACGCTTCCTTGCGGTACTCCCGAAATTACCTCTACATCTGCAGATTTTGAACCGTTAAGAATGACATGTTGTGTTCTTTCTTCTAGGAAATCCTGAATCCAATCACAAACCTGGTCCGATATTCCGTAAGCTCGTATTTTTTTCACTAAACGTAAGTGCGGAACCGTATCAAATGCCTTCCTGAAGTCCAGGAATACGGCATCAATCTGCTCGCCAGTGTCTACGGCACTGTGAATTTCTTGGGCAAATAGGGCGAGCTGAGTTTCACATGATCTCTGTTTGCGGAATCCATGTTGGTTATGATGAAGGAGATTTGTATTATCTAAGAACGTCATAATACGAGAACACAAAACATGTCCCATTATTCTTCAACAGATTGACGTAAGCGAAATAGGCCTATAATTATTCGCATCTGATTTATGACCCTTCCTGAAAATGGGAACGACCTGCGCTTTCTTCCAGTCGCTAGGTACTTTACGTTCTTCCAGCGATCTACGATAAATTGCTGATAGAAAGGGGGCAAGTTCTTTAGCATAATCACTGTAGAATCTTAAGGGTATCTCGTCTGGTCCGGATGCTTTTCCGCTACTAAGTGATAGCAGTTGTTTTTCAATTCCGATATCGTTTATTTCAATATTTTCCATTTTGGCGTCCGTGCGACGGCTGAAGTCAGGGACCGTGTTACGATTTTCCGCAGTGAAACAGTTTCGGAACACTGAATTCAGTATTTCTGCCTTTCTTCGGTCGTCCTCTGCTTCGGTGCCATCGTGGTTAAGTCAACTTCTATCCTCCTACAGTCACTCAACTTCCATTCCTTACCGTACACCACAGCATCATCAGCAAACAACCGCCGACTGCTACCCACCCTGTCCGCCAAAGTCATTTACGTACACAGAGAACAACAGCGGTCCTGTCACACGTCCCTGAGGCACTCCTGACAGTACCCTAGTCTCTGATGAACACTTGCCGCCGAGGACAACATACTGGTTCTGTAACTTAAGAAGCCTTCGAGCCACTCATATATCTGTGAATCTGTTTTGCACGCTCGTACCTTCTTTTAACAGCATGCAATGGGGCACCGAGTCAAACGCTTTCCGTAAATCTAGAAATATAGAATCTGCCTGTTGCCCTTCATCCATACTTCTCAGTATATCATGTGAGAAACGGACACGCTGATTGGTGAACATATGATTCTCCGTCTCAAGAAAATGTATTGAATTCTAACTGAGAATGTATTCAAGGGTTCTGCAGCAAACCAGTGTTAAGGATATTGGTCTGTAATTTTGTGGGTCCGTTTATTCACCCTTCTTTTATACAGCAGTCACCTGCGCTTTCATCCAGTCAGTTGGGACTTTGCTCTGGACGAGGGATTCGCGATTAATGCTAGCTAGGTAGGGGGCAATGCCGTAGAGTAGTCTTCGAGAAACGGAATTAGGATTCCAAACGACTGACACAGTTCCGCGTACCTGTTACGCTATGATACCTTCCCGCTACCAATCTTTCCAAGACTTTAAATTTACAAGTACAGTTTTACCTCACATTGTCTGAGACATACACTATTGGCCGTTAAAATTGCTACACCAAGAACAAATATATTATACTAGAACTGACATGTGATTACATTTTCACGCAGTTTGGGTGCATAGATCCTGAGAAATCAGTACCCAGAATAACCACCTCTGGCCGCAATAACGGCCTCGACACGCCTGGACATTGAGTCAAACAGGGCTTCGATGGCGTGTACAGGTATTGCTCCCCATGCAGCTACAACGCGATACCACAGTTCATCAAGAGTAGTGACTGGCGTATTGCGACGAGCCAGTTGCTCGGCCACCATTGACCAGACGTTTTCAGCTGATGAGAGATCTGGAGAATGTGCTGGCCAGGGCAGCAGTCGAACATTTTCTGTATCCAGAAAGGCCCGTACAGGACCTGCAACATGCGGTCGTGCATTATCCTTCTGAAATGTAGGGTTTCGCAGGGATCGAATGAAGGGTAGAGCCACGGGTCGTAACACATCTGAAATGTAACGTCCACTGTTCAAAGTGCCGTCAATGCGAACAAGAGGTGACCGACACGTGTAACCAATGGCACCCCATACCATCACGCCGGGTGATACGCCAGTATGGCGATGATGAATACACGCTTCCAATGTCCGTTCACCGGGATGACGCCAAACACGGATGCGATCATCGTCATGCTGTAAACAGAACCAGGATTCATCCGAAAAAATGACGTTTTGCCATTCGTGCACCGAGGTTCGTCATTGAGTACACCATCGCAAGCGCTCCTGTCTGTGATCCAGCGTCAAGGGTAACCGCAGCCGTGGTCTCCGAGCTGATAGTCCATGCTGCTGCAACCGTCGTCGAACTGTTCGTGCAGATGGTTGTTGTCTTGCAAACGTCCCTATCTGTTGACTCAAGGATCGAGACGTGGCTGCACGATCCGTTACAGCCATGCGGATAAGATGCCTGTCATCTCGACTGCTAGTGATACGAGGCCGTTGGGGTCCAGCACGGCGTTCCATATTACCCTCCTGAACCCACCGATTCGATATTCTGCAAACAGTCATTGGATCTCGACCAACGCGAGCAGGAATGTCGCGATACGATAAACCGCAAACGCGATAGGCTACAATACGACCTTTATCGAAGACGGAAACGTGATGGTACGCATTTCTCCTCCTTACACGAGGCATCACAACAACGTTTCACCAGGAAACGCCGGTCAACTGCTGTTCGTGTATGAGAAATCGGTTGAAAACTTTCCTCATGTCAGCACGTTGTAGGTGTCGCCACCCGCGCCAACCTTGTGTGAATGCTCTGAAAAGCTAATCATTTGCATATCACAGCATCTTCTTCCTGTGGGTTAAATTTCGCGTCTGGAGCACTTCATGTTCGTGGTGTAGCAATTTTAATGGCCAGTAGTGTAGTTGTGTGAACGTGCCATGCAATGATACGATCACTTAGGCATTATATTCGGGTAATGTAGGAAGAGATAAATATCATCATATATAATGTACTTATACCTTTGCATTAATTAAATTTTTTAAAACCATCATCCTTCAATCCTTCATGTCCCTCTGCTGCATTTTTCTGAGCACGGAATCATGTGATTCGGAACACTTTGTTCTGAACGCACTGCCCCTAACATCCGCAATGCCGACATATCGTGGGTGTCGCAGATAAAAGTAGCCCATGTGAGCATCAACGAAATGCAGTGAAATTACAGAGGCGACGGGCTGAATTGAACTTACGATTTATTTACAGTGAAAAATACATTTATAGAAGACGCTGGAAGTGAACCCCTGCTACATCAATACAGAGCTGTGCACATCAAAGCGTATTATGATACATCGGCCCTAAAGTTCGGATATCGATGGCGGCCACTTCACGGCTGGTTTGAAGGGTTTTAACCCTTAACATTCCAAGTCCTGCCTCACAGACCGCTAGGGTTCATTCTTACACTTTGCTAATGTATAATGGTGGAGTAGGAAATTACAGCGTTGTTTACCTGTTCCTTCCGGAAGCTGCCGTGGTTTCTCTCGTCAGTACCCACCTATATTATTACTGCTTCAATTACACTAGCAGTCTCTGAGACAGCACTTGCACTATGGATTCAGTAGCCAGGTCTTCGTCTGCTGTTCATATTACAGACTCTGACATTGAGTACACTGTTTTAAAATGGTCTGAGGACAGTTTAGGAAGTGATGTTGGCTCAGACAGTGACAACGAAATTTAAAGTGAACATAATTCAGAACAGGAACAGTGCCAAAGTGAAGCATTTTTTTTTTTTCTGCCTGTGAATTCCTTGAATGAAACAAGTGATCAAGGTGACGGAGAAAGAAGTGTAGAGACTGAATCTTTAGCTACAAGTTTTGCTAGAAATATATGGGATGAAACAAATATCGCTGATGGTCAAAGCCTCTTCCAATAATGGCCAATGACATTGTTTTTCAACACGTTGGTCGTAAGTGAGGTGAATGTGTTTGTCCTTCACAATTCCTACAAAGACAATATTCAGGTGAGTCGCTTTAATTTTTCGAAGAAGCTTGCAAACCCATTGGTGATAATACCGCAGATAAAAAGCGAGTCAACACTATCACGTATCCCGTGAATTTCGTGCACCCATTGACCGGGTTTTGGGCGTAAAGCAAGAGTGAAAGTCTTTGTAAAAAGATCGGATACACGTAAAACATGCTCCACCTGCGGCCCAAAAAAGTAGTGAGACGTCTTATACTCGTCGTTGTTGCAAGGAGCCAATCTAATCTGAAATCCCTACAATTTCCAGCGAGAGTGTAAAGAAAACTTCCAAGGAAGAAATTAAAATCCAAAAAGTACTAGCGTAATTTTTATTTTTCAATGTTTTATGGGAGCTTTTATATTTTTATTATTCTATGTATAATAAACAATAAAAAACTAAAATTTAGACTGCAAGGTATTTGCTTTTCCATAGCATTACCATCATCATGTAATATTATGTTCATTTTGCGCAGTTTCCTGCTTATGTACTCCTTTTTCGAAAAAATAAACTTTAAAATTTATTTGTAATATTTTTTGAGAGGTATTAATGTAACATTTTACATAAAAACTGAAATGTTTCACTGAAATTGCTGAATGTAATTTTTATGGATATTGATATACAGTAAACTGGATAGCAGTCTGCCATACTGCGCCTGGGAAGAGTGTTGTAATATCTCTTTATATTCGATGAATTATTCTGATACAATTCTACCCTTGAATGACGTTTACAAATTTTCTATCTTCATACTCGCAGAATCCATGCGCAAAGTATTTTCATACAATAGCTATGCCATGAGCGCATAATTATTCTTTGTAGTACTCTCTCTGGTGGTTGTTAGAAAAAAGAAATCTTCCGAGATTGTCTTCGTGCCGATTAGCCTGAGCTTGGTTTGAAGAACTGTAATCTGATTATTGAGATTTATGACAGAAGATAACTGATAGGAAATTGTACGATTAAAAGGGAAATATATATATATTGCTCCTTCATAAAAAGGTGTGTATTTGACATTTGAGAATTAATGATATTCATCGATATATTGCGTAGTTGTTAATCAGAAGGGAACTTCCGAAAGACTGGATACGAACCTGCATTTAATAATCCAAGAGCTCCATTAATTCTTCGGAAGGTTAAACTTCATCAAAGCCAAATATCCGCTTGATCTGAGGTTTCCCGAATGATTGTACAACACTCCCAAAATTACGAGGCATTTTATTTGTACAAATTAGCAGACTGCCGCAAAGCACGAGCCTGCAGAGAAGAAGAATCATCGCCTGATTTCATTCTAACAAGTAAAATTTCTGAATCATTTTGAGTCACTGAGCTATGACTGTGTTTCCTATCATGAATGATTGATTGCTCGAACGAATTGAGAACTACATAATCACGTAGATAGGAGGAAAAATTACAGTGTGATAAAAGAAAGATCTGGGAAGCTAACGATTAATAGTCAGATTAAACTCATCGTGTTAAAAAAAAGACAAAAAAGAAGGATATAACCGAAAACCGTTGTTTCAGCAATAGCCGCAGCCCCTAGCGTAGATTTGTAAAGCACAATAACAACAACAACAACTAATTACAAATTAAACAAGCGAACTGTGCTGTTTTCTAGGTAGGTATTTCTCAACTGTTACAAACGAAATGAAAAAATGTTTTCTGATTTTTGACTGCAAACTTACATGATCTTATGTCCATGTCGTGAAAACTTTTGCGATGAAAAAAATTTACGCTCACTGTACAGTACCTTAATTTGCCAATTCTGAGAAATGAAACAAGTAAAATAAAAATTTCTGCATGCCGTTGCGGACAAAGATGTATCTGGCGTTTGCTAAGCGATCTCAAAGTACAGCATGGTGCTTTAATATACTGGGTGGTTGAAAAAGAACGAATAGAATTCAGTTGTTTGTTACAAACTATGAAAGATAGAAACGCATGTCACTTGATCGAAGACAAGACGGCTGCACAGTTGTTTGTTTTTAGAAAAAAAAGATGGAAACACAAAGCGTAGCTCACTTGATCAAAGAAGGTTCAAACTATTGACACAGCTGTGCTGTTGTTTGTTTTCAGAAATATGGCAACCACACCACAAGAGAAATTATTTTGTCGCGATGTGAGTCCATTGTTCAAGTACAATCTCCATTTCCGCCTCCGATTCAGGAAGAAGCCGCCTCCGCACAAGCACATTTGTGACTGTCATACAAAACTATTGGAAGTTGGTGGCTACCCTGAAAGGGTACAGGACTACCCGACATGCAAAAGATTTGGCTCATTGGGTACAGTAATACCCGCTGTATAACAACATACTCCGTTGTTCTTGTCAGAACAACGGTTTTATGGTAACACTATTTTATTCAATACACTATTTTAGTCATTTATTTATTCATTTTATATACACTATTTTATTCAATATACTGAAAACGGATACTGATGTAGAAAAGAAGACCAGTTTGGATATTGAATTATTCATATGTGCACTTCCTTCAAAAATATATCTCTGTATCCAGTTTTGTGATGTTTGAGAAATGAGTGAATGGTTTGTTGTCTGCTGACCACAGATAGTGGATGTAGAATCTGTAATTATCTCTGACACAGTCCTCTGGTCACCTTGGGCAGAACCAAAGAAAGGAAGTATTCCACAGCACTAGAGGCCCTGTGTGTGGTTGACCAATACGGTTATATGATCCTCCCGCACTTCTGTGGAAGAGTGGGATGGCCTGGGGGACGGCCATGTTCCTGCACTTTGACGCTGGTTCCTGAAGTGGAAACACCTGTTTTCAGTGTGCTACGTAAAATTTAAGGAATATGGGAATGGTATTCGCGTGGAATATTTAAGAATAGCTAGAAGTAATGATTTCCCTTTTCAGAATATTGACGAGAACAAAACTTTTTGGTGGGAGATTCAGGTAAAGGTAGGCAGGTAAAATTAATGGGGAATTTAGGATTCTTTGGATGTCACCAACGGTCATAATGAAACCACATTTATTTTAAGCTGAGATACTTGCGTGTGTAAATTTGAGCTGAGAATATTTAAGAATTGCGTGTGCAGAATCTGAATTAGGAACAAGCACTTCCACGTGGTGAGTGCTGACTTTGTCTCAAACTGACCAACAGACAGTCGAAGACAGAGGTGCTTGTGCAAACTTCCAGCTGAGGATCCGTGTGTGAGCTAATTAAGTAATCATGATACCAAAATTACCGTTATTAAATACATTCGTGTGAAGCGAGTTAGAAATTTCGATACTTTGAGACAGAAAAAGGTGATTTAGCCATCTGCCCAGCAACACAATGAGTGTTACATTGCAGAGGGAGATGAGCATAAATCCTCCAGGGAGTGCGGTAGGTCCGTAGGAGATTTTACGTCTGAAATCTAATCCGAAGGTCTGTGACTTGTTAATCTGGGCTGAAATTTTGCTGTGGGAAAGATTTGTTACGTACTAGCAAAAGCCGGTTGTTTTGTTTTATTTACACGTTTAATCTGTGTAATTTGAATGTGGCGACTTAGTTACAAGTACTGCACCAAAAAGCAAGAATTTTCTTTGCATAGCCTGACCGCTAGTAAATTCTCTAGGTTATTAATGAATGGGCTTATGAGTGTGTGTATGTGTGTATGTGTGTGTGTGTGAGAGAGAGAGAGGGGGGGGGGGGAGAGAGAGGGAGAGAGAGGGAGAGAGAGAGAGAGAGAGAAGTTCTGGATATCCGTAACAATCCAGAAAGTGCACTGTAGTGATAAGGAAAATCATTAAGAGACCATAGGATACTGAAATGTGTACGTAACATCATACCCACTGGCAGAGAAGTCCTTGTTTTCTTTTATGTTTGAATGTATTGCAGGAAATTTTGTGTCATTGTGGTGGTACACTCTCAGAAACTAATAGAGGAGATATGAAACAAAATGATGGTCATGATCATTAAGTAGAGGGTAGCCATTTTGTTCAGAGATTTTTGCCATCAGCTCCTTATTACTAGACTACCCAAGCGCTGATTAAAATGAATGAAATAGAATGGGAATGTGGTCTTGCCGAGCTGGAGTGAGTCCATCGGAAATGTTACAGAGAGTGCCATACTTAAAATTTATTAGTCAGATGCGTTTAATTCCGTTGCGTTGAGATAATATTTATAAAAAGGAACAAAAATAATAGCAAAACATTTGGGGAATATAGCGTTGCTATTAGTTTACAGTACCAGTGGCTACGGGAAGTCATATCAACATATCCGATGCACAAATATTAAAAGCACTCGCTTGGTAGGCCACACATCTAGTAAGCCTGACTACTAGATGCAACAGATGGGAGAGTTGCGACCGGAAGTGTTAACAGTACTAACGTCTCAATGCAAGCGGAAGAGAACCTGGTTGGCCACGCACGTCTGATGAAAATGTCGAGTGTATCAGAGACGCGTTCACACGAAGCCCTCGGAAGTCCAAAAGACGGGTAGACCAAGAACTTCTACGTCCTCAAACAACGGTATGGCGTGTTCTGAAAGGACACATGCATATACACTACAGGCCATTAAAAAGCTACACCAAGAAGAAATGCAGATGGTAAACTGGTATTCATTGGAAAAAAAATATATAATACTAGAACTGACATGTGATTACATTTTCACGCAATTTGTGTGCATAGATCCTGAGAAATCAGTACCCACAACAACCACATCTGGCCGTAATAACGGCCTTGATACGCCTGGGCATTGAGTCAAACAGAGCTTGGATGGCGTGTACAGGTACAGCTGCCCATGCAGATTCAACACGATACCACAGTTCATCAAGAGTAGTGACTGGCGTATTGTGACGAGCCAGTTGCTCTGCATCATTGACCAGACGTTTTCAGTTGGTGAGAGATCTGGAGAATGTGCTGGCCAGGGCAGCAGTCGAACATTTTCTGTATCCAGAAAGGCCCGTACAGGACCTGCAACATGCGGCCGAGCATTATCCTGCTGAAATGTAGGATTTCGCAGGGATCGAATGAATGGTAGAGCCACGGGTCGTAACAGATCGGAAATGTAACGTCCACTGTTCAAAGTGCCGTCGATGCGAACAAGAGGTGACCGAGATGTGTAAACAATGGCAGCCCATACCATCACGCCGGGTGATACGCCAGTATGGCGATGACGAATACATGTTTCCAATGTGCGTTCACCGCGATGTCGGGGATCGAGACGTGGCTGCACGATCCGTTACTGCCGTGCAGATAAGATGCCTGTCATCTCGACTGCTAGTGATACAAGGCCGTTGGGATCCAGTACGGCGTTCCGTATTATCCTCCTGAATCGACCGATTCCATACTCTGCTAATAGTCATTGGATCTCGACCGACGCGAGCAGCAATGTCGCGATACGATAAACCGCAATCGCGATAGGCTACAATTCGACCTTTATTAAAGTCGGAAACGAGATGGTACGCATTTATGCTCCTTGCACGAGGCATCACAACAACGTTTCACCAGGCAACGCCGGTCAACTGCTGTTGGTGTATGAGAAATCGGTTGGAAACTTTCCTAATGTCAGCTCGTTGTAGGTGTCGCCACCGGCGCCACCTTGTGTGAATGTTCTGAAAAGCTAATCATTTGCATATCACAGCACCTTCTTCCTGTCGGTTAAATTTCGCGTCTGGAGCACGTCATCTTCGTGGTGTACCGATTTTAATGGCCAGTAGTGTATAAAGCCTTAGAAGTTGCAGTTACTGGAGCAACTGCGTCCCGGCGACCATAACAAAAGTTAGGAATTTTGCATTTCAATTCTCCAAGATATGGCGGAAGACACGTTTTCCGAACGACTTCATCTTTTCAGACGAATCGATCTACGGAGTACAGTAAACCGCCGTAATGTAAGAATTTTGGGTCACAAATTAATCACACTGTCGTCGAACTGAATGTATTTTCTGCTGTTTCTGTTCACAAAGTTGATGAATCTTTCTTTCTGGCGGAAGAAACTGTGAAAGGAATGTCATACCATGACACGCTGCGAAAACTGGTTATTTCCTCAACTTCGCGAAGATTCCAGAGATTTTTACGCATGCCAACGTGCGCCTCGCTTTCACCTTGAGGTGCGGCGTTATCTTAACAACGCCATCCCACGACGCTGGATTGGAAGAGGTAGACAACATAGCTTTTGGCCTCCAAAGTTGGCAGACCTCTTTTTTTTCTGCGGGGATACGTAAGACACACAGTGTTAATCCCACCTACGGCAGCTACTCTTCAAGGTGTG
The DNA here is from genome assembly GCF_023864275.1 of Schistocerca cancellata. Taxonomy (NCBI): domain Eukaryota; kingdom Metazoa; phylum Arthropoda; class Insecta; order Orthoptera; family Acrididae; genus Schistocerca; species Schistocerca cancellata. The sequence continues at coordinate 114,264,098 of NC_064636.1, read as the reverse complement.
CGAAATCGAGTCATTGGGATGTCGATTTAATGAACAGCGACCCGCTGATTCGCGAGTGGAATGAAACGGACTACTGTTTCGACGTTTATCGATCAACGCATGGTGGTCATTTTGAGTTGTATAGTGTCTGTGCAAACATGAAACTTCGAACCTGCTTCTAACCAGTGCGCAAATTGTTTCTATCTGTCATACAGCCCGGTTCCGATTACTCCTCAAGATACACGTTGACTGTGGATATTGTATCACAGACACAGTCCCTTTGACTGTTCAGAGATGTCACTAAACCCTGCCCAAAGATGTAAACAGCCATGCATGAACAGCGCCTTGTGGACGGAGGGGATCCGACAGCCGATCAGTTCCAGTCATTCCACCAGGAAGGAGGTGGTGTCTGTAGTTCAACCATGCCTATACGGTCAATACCGCTGTTCGATCGTGTCTGCATTGTTACTTTGTGTGCCGGCTGGAGTGGCCGACCGGTTCTAGGCGATGCAGTCTGGAACAGTGCGACCTCTACGGTCGCAGGTTCGAATCCTGCCTCGGCCATGGATGTGTGTGATGTCCTTAGGTTGGTTAGGTTTAAGTAGTTCTGAGTTCTAGGGGACTGATGACCTCAGAAGTTAAGTCCCATAGTGCTCAGAGCCGTTTGAACCATTTTGTTACTTTGTGCCACGAAGTGCTCTCAACAGGGGAAGTGCCCAGGTGTCTCGCAGTGAACCAAAGCGATGTTGTTCGGACATGGAGGAGGTGCAGAGAGACTGTCTCCGGGTTATGACATTTCTCGCTCAGACCGCCCAATGGCTACTGATGTAGTCGATGAGCGCTACCTACGGATTATGGCTCGGAGGAACCGTGACAGCAACGCCACCATGTTGAACAATGCTTTTCGTGCAGCCACAGGTCGTCGTGTTACGACTCAAAATGTGCGCAACAGGCTGCATGATGCGCAACTTCACTCCCGATGTCCATGGTGAGGTCCACTTTTGCAACCACGACGCCATGCAGCGCGGTACAGATGGGCCCGACAACGTGCCGAATGGACCACTCAGTACTAGCATCACGTTCTCTCCACTGATGAGAGTCGCGTATGCCTTCAACCAGACAATCGTCAGAGACGTGTTTGGAGGCAACGCTGTCAGAGAGACCGCCTTAGACACACTGGGCAGCAAGGTGGAGGTTTCTTGCTGTTTTGGGGTGACATTATGCACGGTCGACGTATGCCATACGCGAATGCCATCCTCCGACCGATAGTGCAGGCGACAGTGCAGCCCCCATCGTGCACATCTTGTGAATGACTTCCTTCAGGATAGCGGCATCGCTCGACTAGAGTGGTCGACATGTTCTCCAGACATGAACCCTATCGAACAGGCCTGGGATCGATTGAAAAGGGCCGTTTGTGGACGACGTGACCCACCAACCACTCTGATTGAACTACGCCGAATCGCCGTTGAGGAGTGGAACAATCTGTACCACCAGTGCCGTGATGAACTTGTGGGTAGTATGCCACGACGAGTGCAGGCATGTATCAATTCAAGAGGACGTGCTACTGGGTATTAGAGGTACTGGTGTGTACAGCCATCTGGGCCACCACCTCTGAAGCTCTCGCTGTATGATGGTACAACATGTAATGTATGGTTTTCGTGAGCAATAAAAAGAGCGGAAATGATGTTTATGTAGATCTCTATTCCAATTTTCTGTAAAGGTTACGGAACGCTCGCGACGAAGGTGATGCAAACCTTTTTTTTTATGTGTGTAGTTTGTCTGTAACAAACAACTGAATTCTGGTCTTTCTTTTTGAATCACCTCGTACGTCCTGCAGCACACTTCCTGATATTATGTCGTTCACGTTTTTCAGTTTCTTTCCGAAATTCGTTCGCAGCTAACTTGAATTTCTCTCGGTCTCGGCAGGAACTGACGTTTGTTGCGCAGTACTACCCTTACTCGACGGTATATCGAGTGACCATCAATATTTTTATGTGACTCTCCAAGCTTTCACGGCGGATATGTTGTAAATAGTCTTCACGGGTTCACCGCGCGACTGTCCGACATCTTCAGGTGGTTGAGCCTTGCTGGTGGATAGGTACGACTGGCGATATCCGCACGCCGCTGACCCTGTATATAGAACACGAGCACGAGGAATGCGCAGGCGCGGAAATCACGCATGCGCAAATGAAATTAAAATGATCGTATGACATTGTTGATGAGTTGCAGATAGATGGCGCCATACTCAAACGCCCTCTGCCTAAAATCGCAGAGCAGCTCTTCTGTGCGTGTACTGTACGAGGTGCATTCAAATTCTAAGGCCTCTGATTTTTTTTCTCCGGACTGGAAAGACATAGAAACATGCACATTGTTTTAAAATGAGGCCGCGTTCATTGTCAATGCGTCCCAGAGATGGCACCACCGTACGGCAGATGGAATTTTGCCGCCAGCGGCGAGAATGAGAACTGTTTTAAATACTTAAAATGGAGACGTTTTCCTTCCTTGAACAGCGTGCAATCATTCGTTTTCTGAATTTGCGTGGTGTGAAACCAATTGAAATTCATCGACAGTTGAAGGAGACATGTGGTGATGGAGTTACGGATGTGTCGAAAGTGCGTTCGTGGGTGCGACAGTTTAATGAAGGCAGAACATCGTGTGACAACAAACCGAAACAACCTCGGGCTCGCACAAGCCGGACTGACGACACGATCGAGAAAGTGGAGAGAATTGTTTTGGGGGATCGCCGAATGACTGTTGAACAGATCGCCACCAGAGTTGGCATTTCTCTGGCTTCTGTGCACACAATCCTGCATGACGATCTGAAAATGCGAAAAGTGTCATCCAGGTGGGTGCCACGAATGCTGACGGACGACCACATGGCTGCCCGTGTGGCATGTTGCCGAGCAATGTTGACGCGCAATGACAGCACGAATGGGACTTTCTTTTCGTCGGTTGTGACAATGGATGAGACGTGGATGCCATTTTTCAATCCAGAAACAAAGCGCCAGATTCACCACCACCAAAAAAATTTCGGGTAACCGCCAGTGCTGAAAAAATGATGGTGTCCATGTTCTGGGACAGCGAGGGCGCAATCCTTACCCATTGCGTTCCAAAGGGCACTACGGTAACAGGTGCATCCTACGAAAATGTTTTGAAGGACAAATTCCTTACTGCACTGCAACAAAAACGTCCGGGAAGGGCTACGCATGTGCTGTTTCACCAAGACAACGCACCCACACATCGAGCTAACGTTACGCAACAGTTCCTTCGTGATAACAACTTGAAGTGATTCCTCATGCTCCCTACTTACCTGACCTGGCTCCTAGTGACTTTTGGCTTTTTCCAACAATGAAAGACACTCTCCGTGGCCGCACATTCACCAGCCGTGCTGCTATTGCCTCAGAGATTTTCCACTGGTCAAAACAGACTCCTAAAGAAGCCTTCGCCGCTGCCATGGAATCATGGCATCAGCGTTGTGAAAAATGTGTACGTCTGCAGGGCGATTACGTCGAGAAGTAACGCCAGTTTCAACGATTTCGGGTGAGTAGTTAATTAGAAAAAAAATCGGAGGCCTTAGAACTTGAATGCACCTCGTATGCTATGTTTACCAACAGTCCGGCCAGACGTTAATCACAAAAAACCGTACTAGATCAATGTTACGGCGGGTCTGTTATCAAAAAATCTTGATTTTCTCGCCGTGATTTAGCAGCAGCCAATGGAGGGTTCCAGACTGTGCTGGGTTGAAGTCTATCATCCCTGTTGATGAGATTATTGGCTGTATGGATATGTACTGCTTCCTTAGGGTCGCAATCCCAGAAACATGACGTCGGGAATAAGACTTCCGTCTTTTCATAAACCATGCGATGTCCTGTATTCAGGCAGTGTTCTGCAATTGCCGAATGGCGTAGCTGTGTACGACGATGATGCCCACCGCAGCGTTCTTATACTGTGCGACATGTCTGGCCCATCTGTGCCGCCCCACACTGACAAGGAATCTTATACACAGACTCGTCATAACATTGCTCTAGTATTGGTCTAGTATGTGTCAAAAATGGTTCAAAGGCCCTGAGCACTATGGGTCTTAACATCTGAGGTCATCAGTCCCCTAGAACTTAGAACTACTTAAACCTAACTAACCTAAGGACATCACACACATTCATGCCCGAGGCAGGATTCGAACCTGCGACCGTAGCGGTCACGCGGTTCCAGACTGACGTCCCTAGAACCGCACGGCCACACAGGCCGGCTAGTATGTGTCGTCTAGTATGTGACGTCTGGCCGCACTGTTAGTAAACTTAGCGTATAGCGCATGCGCAGGGGGCCACTCTGCGATTATCGCCGGAGGGCGTTTGAGAATGGCGCAGTCTATGTGCAAATCATAGCACAAGCGTGACTTCCGCGCCTGCGCATTCTTTGCGCGTGTTTTCTATATACAGGGCCTCGACGTGCGGACGTCTTTTAATTTTGTGGCCAACTTTTCACCTGTGCGTGTGACTTCAGTGTCTTTTTTTGTGTTCTGCGAATCGCCAACTGTGTTTTTTAACTTGATGTCCACCTTCTTTTTTTAAATTGTCCCCCCCTGAACGTCTCCATGTCAGTGTATTTTTACCTCCATTATCTCCCAGATGTGAAAATTACCGAACTATCAGTTTAATAAGTCACAGCTGCAAAATACTAACGCGAATTCTTTACAGGCGAATGGAAAAACTGATAGAAGCCGACCTTGGGGAAGATCGGTTTGGATTCCGTAGAAATGTTGGAACACGTGAGGCAATACTGACCCTACGACTTATCTTAGAAGAAAGATTAAGGAAAGGCAAACCTACGTTTCTAGCATTTGTAGACTTAGAGAAAGCTTTTGACAATGTTGACTGGAATACTCTCTTTCAAATTCTGAAGGTGGCAGGGGTAAAATACAGGGAGCGAAAGGCTACTTACAATTTGTACAACAAGCAGATGGCAGTTATAAGAGTCGAGGGACATGAAAGGGAAGCAGTGGTTGGGAAGGGAGTGAGACAGGGTTGTAGCCTATCCCCGACGTTATTCAATCTGTATATTGAGCAAGCAATAAAGGAAACAAAAGAAAAGTTCGGAGTAGGAATTAAAATCCATGGAGAAGAAATAAAAACTTTGAGATTCGCCGATGACATTGTAATTCTGCCAGAGACAGCAAAGGACTTGGAAGAGCAGTTGAACGGAATGGACATGATCTTGAAAGGAGGATATAAGATGAACATCAACAAAAGCAAAACTAGGATAATGGAATGTAGTCGAATTAAGTCGGTTGATGCTGAGGGAATTAGATTAGGAAATGAGACACTTAAAGTAGTAAAGGAGTTTTGCTGTTTGGGGAGCAAAATAACTGATGATGGTCGAAGTAGAGAGGATATAAAATGTAGACTGGCAATGGCAAGGAAAGCGTTTCTGAAGAAGAGAAATTTGTTAACATCGAGTATAGATTTAAGTGTCAGGAAGTCGTTTCTGAAAGTATTTGTATGGAGTGTAGCCATGTATGGAAGTGAAAAATGGACGATAAATAGTGTAGTAGACAAGAAGAGAGTAGAAGCTTTCGAAATGTGGTGCTACAGAAGAATGCTGAAGATTAGATGGGTAGATCAGATAACTAATGAGGAGGTATTGAATAGAATTGGAGAGAAGAGGAGTATGTGGCACACCTTGACAAAAGGAAGGGACCGGTTAGTAGGACATGTTCTGAGACATCGAGGGATCACCAATTTAGTATTGGAGGGCAGCGTGGAGGGTAAAAATCGTAGAGGGAGACCAAGGGATGAATACACTAAGCAGATTCACAAGGATGTAGGCAGCAGTAGGTACTGGGAGATGAAGAAGCTTGCACAGGATAGAGTAGCGTGGAGAGCTGCATCAAACCAGTCTCAGGACTGAAGACCACAACAACAACAAATCTCCCCTTACTCTACTCTCCATACCCTCGCCCAAGGTGGCTATCACCAGCTCCCCCTCCCTGATGATGCCCTCCTCCCCTCCATCTACTCCTCCTACCAACTTTGATCCTCCCCATCCAGCCCCTGTGTTTTTTCCCAAGGGCACACTCTCTCCCTTCTGTCCCTCCTCCCTTCCTCCCTCCCTCCTCTCCCCCTGGCTTCCCCTACCCCCTACCTCCTTCCTCCCCCTCCCATGTCCTCTGCCACTGGCATCTACACCCTCCCCTCTCCCTCCTCCACCACCTTTTCCACTATACCCACACGTATAGTGAACATTCGCACGCTGGAGATCATCGCCTAGTGTTTGTGTGTGCTGTCGTGTTCGTGTTCCAGTGTTGCAGTGTTTCATCGTTTGTGCTCCCACATTCGCGTGTGTCATCACTGTGCGTATCCACTTTTCTGAACGTTTTTCTTTTGGACACTGCGCCTGTGAACGGCTCCGTGTGTTTTACTTCTGTATTTCTACGTTTGTATATCCACCATGTCTGTTCTGCGATTGTCTCCTTTTATATCAGTAGTCGTATCTGTGGCCGAAGAGCGACGTAGTATGCCGCTGCTGGCCTACCTGTATCAGGTGTGAAAATAACAATAAAGAAAGAAAACCTTACTCTGTTTTATGTCTCCCCTTTTTATCGCCTTATATGTAACATTTTATTCTAGTATTAGTTGTCATATCCATATGGGGCAGGGGAATGAAATCACAATAAAGACAAAAAAAGTGCGGACACCATCAGTCGTACACAGCCCCAAGGTTCAACCACCTGAAGACGTTGCGTAGTTGCTCCAACAAAATATTGTGGAATTTGTACAGTGTTACCCGACGGCAAACCCGTGAAGACTGTCTACAGTATTATTATAGCTCTGCAGTCTCCTTCAATATATTGCGCAAAGCGGCAACACCGGTCTCAGAGACTTGCGTATCTCTCCACTACGAAGTGATTGTTGTGCCGTGTTGTTCCGTGTCGCATCCTAACACATCTGTTGACGATGAGTGACGCAGCGGTCCCTGGGCCATGACGGCAAGCAGCAGATACACTTCCCTGTCCTCTGAGGAGAGCAGATCGCAGTGCTTTGCAGAGGTAGAAAGTGTTGGTGAATGTTGCGCGTTGGAGAGCGAGATTGAAGGAATTTCTATACCCAAGGCCGGAGGTGGGAGGTTGGCACGAGAGAAGAAGAGAGAGAAAGAGAGCGAGAATCTCGGCATAATTACAATTTTTGCTTACTGCAGAACGTAATTGAGAGTTTAAAAAAATGCAAGAAGCCTGAAAATGACAGAATTGTGACTTGTTGTGTTATGCCTTCATTTACTAGCTTCTTGTTTCTTTTATTGTCAGAACTGGCAGCGAACGGTTCGGGAGAGCGTTTTGGGGGTGCTGCGCCAGGTCTTCGCCAGAAATCGCAGTTATTAAAAGTTAAGTGATTTCTGATATGTTGTTTCAGTTACTTGTTAAATTCTACTTGTTTTCTTGGTCAGTCTCTCGTCCCCAGCTTGCTCGTTTGTCCTGCGTCCGCATTTGTTAGGCAGTTAGTGTCGGTCTGTCTGTCTGTCGGTCGGTCTGCCGTACGTTAATAGCTGCCTCTGTCATGTTTGTCGGATTCGGTGTTAACGAATTTATAGAATTAAGGTACAGGCCGAATTCCAGAAATATGTTTTTATCTTGCCTATCATCTTCCGAGGCGGTATATGTGTAATGTAGAGCATGTTGTACAGTTTATGTAAGTCTGAATTTCACGGGTTTTATTTAAATAGTCATTTTATAAAGTTGCCACCCTTCCACAGTAAGAGCCCTTTTAAAAACAAATTGCACTTTTGGTGGAAAATAAGTTCATAGTGTGAGTGTATCATTTCCATCCCTCTTACGGGGTGCATTGTTAATGTGTTTGTATGAGCTCTTAAAAATTTTAGTTTAAAGTAATCTGGTGTGTTGCAGATTTGCACCACTGTAGTTTTTCAGAGGTCGTTGTCAGCTCTTGCCGTCTTCGGAATTGTGTGGATGATGCTTTTCCGAAAGTCAGATGGTATATCGCCAGACTCATATATTCTACGCACCAACGTGAATAGTCGTTTTGTTGCCACTTCCCCCAATGATTTTAGCAATTCTGATGCAATGTTATCTATCCCTTCTGCCTTATTTGACCGTAAGTCCTCCAAAGCTCTTTTAAATTCCGATTCTAATACTGGGTCCCCTATGTCTTCTAAATCGACTCCTGTTTCTTCTTCTATCACATCAGAGGCTTTCAATGTATTCTTTCCACCTATCTGCTCTCTCCTCTGCATTTAACAGTGGAATTCCCGTTGCATTCTTAATGTTACCACCGCTGCTTTTAATGTCACCAAAGGTTGTTTTGACTTTCCTGTATGCTGAGTCTGTCCTTCCGACAATCATATCTTTTTCGATGTCTTCACATTTTTCCTGCAGCCATTTCGTCTTAGCTTCCCTGCACTTCCTATTTATTTCATTCCTCAGCGACTTGTATTTCTGTATTCCTGATTTTCCCGGAACATGTTTGTACTTCCTCCTTTCATCATCCTTTCTTCTGTTAGCCATGATTTCTTCGCAGCTACCTTCTTTGTACCTATGTTTTCCTTCCCAACTTCTGTGATGGCCCTTTTTAGAGATGTCCATTCCTCTTCAACTGTACTGCCTACTGCGCTATTCCTTATTGCTGTATCTATAGCGTTAGAGAACTTCAAACGTATCTCGTCATTCCTTAGTACTTCCGTATCCCACTTCTTTGCGTATTGATTCTTCCTGACTAATGTCTTGAACTTCAGCCTACTCTTCATCACTACTATATTGTGATCTGAGTCTGTATCTGCTCCTGGGTACGCCTTACAATCCAGTATCTGATTTCGGAATCTCTGTCTGACCATGATGTAATCTAATTGAAATCTTCCCGTATCTCCCGGCCTTTTCCAAGTATACCTCCTCCTCTTGTGATTGTTGAACAGGGTATTCGCTATTACTAACTGAAACTTGTTACAGAACTCAATTAGTCTTTCTCCTCTTTCATTCCTTGTCCCAAACCCATATTCTCCTGTAACCTTTTCTTCTACTCTTTCCCCTACAACTGCATTCCAGTCGCCCATGACTACTAGATTTTCGTCCCCCTTTACATACTGCATTACCCTTTCAATATCCTTGAAGTGTTGGCAGAAGAGCCAACACTGTGTTGCTAGAGGAGGCCGAAATGCACGCGTTTAATTAGACGCTAACTGGCGTGAGATCTGGAACAGTTGAGGGAATTAATAGTAGCAAATAAAGTACGTAGTTGATATAATACTTAACTTTAATCCACAATTGGTGTACATCGCTCTTGACGGTACATGTTATAATCTCAATATCAAAAACTATGGCGCCTAGCTAGGTCGTAGCAAATGACATAGCTGAAAGCTATGCTAACTATCGTCTCGGTAAATGAGAGCGTAGTTGTCAGTGATCCATCTCTGGCTAAGTCGGCTGTACAACTGGGGCGAGTGCTAGTACGTCTCACTAGACCTGCCGTGTGGCGGCGCTCGGTCTGCCATCACTGACAGTGGCGACACGCGGGTCCGTCGTATACTAGCGGACCGCGGCCGATTTAAAAGCTACCACCTAGCAAGTGTGGTGTCTGGCGGTGACACCACAATCCTCATACATTTTCTCTATCTGTTCATCTTCAGCTTGCGACCTCGGCATGTATACCTGAACTATTGTTGTCGGTGTTGGTCTGCTGTCGATTCTGATTAGAACAACCCGGTCACTGAACTGTTCACAGTAACACACCCTCTGCCCTACCTTCCTATTCATAACTAATCCTACATCTGTTATACCATTTCTGCTGCTGTTGATATTACCCGATACTCATCCGACCAGAAATCCTTGTCTTCCTTCCACTTCACTTCACTGACCCCTACTATATCTAGATTGAGCCTTTGCATTTCCCTTTCCAGATTTTCTAGTTTACCTACCACGTTCAAGCTTCTGACATTCCATGCCCCGACTCGTAGAACGTTATCCTTTCGTAGATTATTCAATCTTTTTCTCATGGTAACCTCCCCCTTGGCAGTCTCCTCCCGGAGATCCGAATGGGGGACTATTCCAGAATCTTTTGCCAATGGAGAGATCATCATGACACTTCTTCAATTACAGGCCACATGTCCTGTGGATACACGTTACGTGTCTTTAATGCAGTGGTTTCCATTGCCTTCTGCATCCTCATGTCGTTGGTCATTGCTGATTCTTCCGCCTGTATTCACCTGACCAAAAGTCATGTTCCTCCTGCCACCGAACTTCACTAATTCCCACTATATCTAACTTTAACCGATCCATTTCCCTTTTTAAATTTTCTAATCTACCTGCCCGGTTAGGGGATCTGACATTCCATGCTCCGATCCGTAGAACACCAGATAACGACGTCCTCTTGAGTATTCCCCGCCCTGAGATCCGAATGGGGGACTATTTTACCTCCGGAATATTTTACCCAAGAGGACGCCATCATCATTTATCCATACAGTAAAGCTGCATACCCTCGGGAAAAATTACGGCCGTAGTTTCCCCTTGCTTTCAGCCGTTCGCAGTACCAGCACAGCAAGCCGTTTTGGTTAATGTTGCAAGGCCAGGTCAGTCAATCATCCAGACTGTTGCCCCTGCAACTACTGAAAAGGCTGCTGCCCCTCTTCAGGAACCACATGTTTGTCTGGCCTCTCAACAGATACCCCTCCGTTGTGGTTGCACCTATGGTACGGCCATCTGTATCGCTGAGGCACGCAAGCCTCCCCACCAACAGCAAGGTCTATGGTTCATGGTACATTACCTATATGAAAATTTCCATTTACAGTATAAGACAAAGAGAATGCACAGAGTTTCAAAATTAGTCCTCTGACACCACACCACCTGTGAATACAAATTTGTAAATTAAAATGTATTTATATTCTGAATATGTAGCTTGATTCACTGAAGAGATTGCTTTATAACCTATTATTCTGCTGCAGAATTCGTCAAAAAAATATTTTACTTATTGAAGAAGGAAATCTGTATATTTTATTGTTGACTGTACAGCATGGATTATGTTACTGCAGCCTTGTAGGATAATGTTTAGGAAGTTTTCTAGATGTGTCTTCTGTGCACAATATTTAATGATTTGGGTGCTGCACTCTATGAGACAAATAACATTTATAGTAATAAAGAAAGAAAGAAATGCATAAACGACGAAATAGTTCAGAGCAATGCATAAACAAAGAAGTCTACTGTGTTCAGTGCAACAAACAGAAGTGGCTCTGATTTGTAGGTATGAGAGATACAAAGGTGTCTATTTGATTACAGAATTGTGGTAAGGAAACAGTTATTATTCTCCTTAAAGAGTCTGTTTCAAATTCATTACAACCTCTGGAATAATCACGTAACAAAACAGCAACATACTGCTTGTGCTTATCTGAACATAAATGGTTGTAATTAAATCATTATCTTGCTGCTACAACACTTCATTGATGATGTCACGGTACAACTAGTACTGTATGGTAACAACTACTAATATCTGGAGATTAATTATGTACATAGATACAACCTTCTACTTACTGTGTAGGTGAAGGTGATGATTGAATCTATTATTTATTTAACCTGATCTAATAAGGGTGCTCTCTTATAATGGACCAGGGTCTCAGAAATACAGCAGTTATTATATCACAGTTACCTAAGGAATAACCACTTTAATATGACAACATGTACACCTTGTAAATAATTGTTAACGCTCATTGCATGAAAGGTGATGGAGTGTGTTTATTATCAGAATGGCGTAATGAATGATTGCCTATAATGGTAGAGGTGGGAACGACAGTGGAAGTGAAACGACTGGCGGAACTCAAGCCCTAAGTGGAAGGCCAACACAGGTGTGGTGGTCCAGCTCCACACAAGTGCCAAGACGGACAGTGTGGACACCTGAGCGCGAAGACACAATACAGGGTGAGAGGTGGCATGAGCCCCCTCTCATATTTCTATCTTACGATTCTCCTCTCTAATTGCATGCGGTGGAAAGTTGCTATTCCTTCACACGCGGACTTCCCACGCAGCGTCTCTCGTCACCCGGGTGGTCCAGTGACAGGCGGGCTCTGTTGACTTTGAAAGGGTAAGCCGGCAGGTGTGAGGGAGTCGAGTGAATGCTTTCCAGACGCCGACATTGTCAAGAGGCACGCCCGCAGGGCCTGAAGTAGCGGCTGGGCTAGAGGTTCCGTTACTTCGCAGAAACTTAGCGAAAACACTTTCTGGCAGGCTACCAGCGAGGCGTGGGAATAACTTGTGTACCCAGGCAGCTGTGGCGGGAAAATTCCCGCGCTTTCTGCAAAATAGTAACTGTGATTGGCTTGCTCAGGGCATAGCTCCGTGACGTAGCAAGATCGGCGCAGAAATTGGCGCCAAGAATCTCCATTGGTGGAATGGTAGTGTTCCGGCAATAGAGTGGAATTTTCCGCCAGTTTTCGAGTTGCTGATTGGAACGTTTAACCACGGCCACTGTCGTGGGGGCGGGAATGTTCTGTGTTCGGTTTTGTACGGGTGCTCTTGTGAGTAGTCGGCTCTCGCCTTTCGGTCGAGGACGTCGAAGCAACCAGCCAATGGCTCCGGTACGCCTGATCGTGTCCTGGCAGTCAAGAAGACAGTTTGGTAATGTATGTCCGCAGCACTGGCAGATAGGGATTTTCCTAGGTGATAATCAGAGCTCAGCAGAGCGCGCCTGTTCGTCTTTTTTCTAACTTTGTTCTGTCTTGGGTAGCAGCAATTAATGTTGGGTTGGCTATGTGTTTTCTCTAAGATTTGAGTTGCAAGGAATTGGTTGCACATACCACTTCGTCATAATCCTCACAATCTAGTTTAGGGACAACTTCACATTCACAGCGTTTGTTTGAGTCTCCAATTTGAGCCAATTTGATGTATTATAAATGTTTCATGTGTTTTTGTTTATTATTTTGTGTTTAGTCTTAATAAATCATATTGTTATTTTGGACAGAACTTTCATTCTGTTAATCGGTAGAGCAACCCCATCATTCCTCACTATGTTAATGAAACTTTCGTTTATTTAACTTATTTATCAAATTTAATTATTGCAGGTGCCCAACTCTCTTCTACTCCACTGGCAGGGTTGATTAGAGTCAGTTCGCGTTATTTTTTTTTCCTAGTGCAACAGCAAAAGTTGGAGTCAGAATAGGGGGGGGGGGCCTTAGAGCATCATGTACATATGTAGATTCTAGAAGAATTGAGTGTTAAATACACCGCTAGCCCCGGCACCTCGCAAGGGGAGGCTGGTCACTATCGGCCGCTATTGTAGTAGGGACGGAAGGATAACCGGGTAATACTTCCGAATTATGCAAATCGTGGACGCAGAGGAACGAAGAAGCGGCACCTCGGAAACCACGCAGGCTGGGTTATTTCCAAGGATTTTTACTGAGAAGCGTGCCATTGTACGAGTATAGGTTTTCCCTCGCTAACTTTGCGCGCTGGACGACAAAAGACTAAAATATGGTTGGTCGGCGTTGGTAAGAATCTGCAGAGCGGGAGAATATTGCGTGGTTTCGGGAATATGAATCGTTTTCGGAATTACAAGGGTGGGGAGCCGAGGCTTGCTGGGAAGCCAAGGGTGGAGAGAGGAGGTCTTCCACTGTAACGTTCGCTCGGTATCAGCTTTGTTGGTACAGACAGACTTGCTGTCTTTGCTCTCAGGAGAGTTTATAGTTAGAACAGTTAGTCACTGTACTGCTACGAACCTATACGTCGTTGAGTACGCAGCGTTTAGTAACTGAGAGCACTTCTTCTGCCTACACTTACGTCAAGACGTTATCTGAACTCTGTCCTTGTGGCTGGGAATTCGCATTTCTCGTCTGTAGGACACGGAGAGGAGGAGACAGTATTAGAGTATATTAGTTGGAGGACCGCCTTCTGCCGCCCTAGCGTTTGAAAGAGATTACTTGTGGCTGGAGTTCTTCCATCGCCGCAGACGAGTACGAGAACCATCGCTTCGACGCACCGCATGCAGTACATACGGTGATATCGCAAATTGCTTCGGCTTATTAGGGCTGTAAAAGCTAAACAGCTGTGATCACGTTTGTTGATTTCCACTGAGGTTCCACACCACCGTAGATCATCTTTGAAAGTAGTGTCTTCTAGTGTTTGGTACGTGGATGATGTCAGTCATTTCGTGTTACTGATAATAGATGCGCAGTCAAAATAAGGCGCAGAGTTTGGCAATTCATTAATAATTTTAGGTAGGAAATACAGACAATTGCACTTAAAGGGTTGATTTTGATCTGCAATAAATATATATTGCACAACAACGTTTACATTTAGTAGTATTAGTTGCCTTCATCATTCGTTTATGTTTAGATTGTAATTTATAGAATTAAGAGATCCTAAGATCTGCTTCAGGGGATAGTCAGACAGGGCCACATAATCATTTTAGCGTTTATTATTTTCCATTCCGCACATTCACTTTACACCCGCCTGGAGTACCGTCTAGGAATTGACGAAAAAAAATTCGGAATTTTATATGACGCTCAGTAGCGTTAAAGAAGTCGAATTTTACACCCTTTTCGCATAGTGTAATGGGTAGGATAATAGCTATATAATCAAGGGAGTGTCGGTTAAAATATCATCAGGTGCAGTAAATCTATTTCGTTTTTAAATCATTATTGTAATTATCATCACTTTTAATCAATTAATTGGTCTAAATGTAATAATTTGTTTCCATTACTGTGTCACATCATTTTAATTTTAATAGCAACTTCTTCATTTGTTCGCATTTTTCTTTTTCTAGTTTAAGTCTTTGTTCGTGAGTTTTTCATTTTTCGATTTAATGTCTTTCGTTTACTCACCCTGTTTTTTCTTCCACATTATTGTTTCCATTACATTCATAATTCACTTCGTTTGAATTTTGTTATACTCATAAAACCTTCTTTCATTTAAAGTTTCGCTGGCATTATTTTGTTTATAGTTGAATAAGTATTTAGTTTATGTTTGAATGTTTCTATGATGGTTATCGTGCAAAAACAGTTGAACAGCTGGTAACGAAAAATACTTTTTCACACCACTGCACAGTAAAAATAAACATTTTATTTGGTATTTTGTTTTTTAACTGATAGACCGAAATTTTCAAATAATTGAATATTGCAACAGATAACATAATTAAATTTAGATTCACAAAAATTCCGATTAGGAAAAGAAGGATATAAAGAAAAAATGAAACAAATGAAAAAAGTTCGTTCGGTGATTAAAATAACGTGACAAAGAAATATAGATTAAAAAATGGATTTTAATCTCACGAACGAGGGCCCATCAGGGTTAATAGTTGTAGTGTGTGATACCTGGGATCTTAACAAGCATCACTGTATATTTTGTTTCAAAAAGTCAGTCTCACGTCTGGGACTTCTCCATCTTAGTTTATAGCAATTTATATCTTCACATTTACTCTGTGTTCAGGTTTCTGATTGTACATAGCCACAGTCTAACATAACAGTCGCTGCAGTCCGTCTCATATTTAAAATAAGATTTTCACTCTGCAGCGGAGTGTGCGCAGATAAGAAACTTCCCGACAGATTAAAACAGTGTGCTCGAGTTCGAGTCACGGTCTGGCACACAGTTTTAATCTGCCAGGAAGTTTCATATCAGTTGGCTTTAATGTATTTTTTTTCTTTCTATTCCTTTATTTTAATCACCATATGAACTTTTCTCATTTGTTTCGTTTTTTTCTTTATATAATCCTTTTTCAATCTGAGTCCGCCCCCATTAGCTGAGTGGTCAGCGCAGCGGAATGCCACGCCAAGGGGCTCGGGTTCGATTCCCAGCTGGAGCAGGAGATTTTCTCCGCCCAGGGGCTGCGTGTTGTGTTGTCCGCATCATCATTTCATCCCCATCTCCGACGCGCAAGTCGCCCAATGTGGCGTCGAATGCAATAAGTACTTGCCCTCGGCAGCCGAACTTCCCCGAATGGGGGACTCCCGGCCCACAATGTCGTATGCTCATTTCCATTTCCTATTGGAATGTTCGTGAATATCAATTTAGGTGTATTTATCCATCATATTCAATTATTTGAAAATTCCGAATCATCAGTTAAAAAGCAAAATACTAAACAATCTATTTATATTGCCTGTGCAGTGATCTGAAAAATGTTTTTTTTTTCGTTACCAAATGTGCATGGTCTTGTTTGTAGTTGTCGTACAAACATTTAAAACATAACCTAAATACGTTTAGTACTACGGACAAAATAAAGCAGATGAAAATATAAATGAAAGAAGGGTTTATATGTCTAGCGAAATTCAAACAAAATGAGAAACAGATTTAATGAAAGGAATAACATGGACGAAAAAGCAGGATGGATAAACAAGAGAAATTAAATCATAATTAATACATCAAATTAATTAAAAACAAGTGAACAAAAATTGCAGCTGAGAGAACAATACGAAGAAAAATGAGAGAAATGAAGAAGGTGATATTAAAATGACGTGACGAAGGAATGGAAAGAAGAAATTACATTTAAACCAATTATTTGAATAAAACAGATGAGGAAAGTCATTCTAATAAAGATTTGAAAATGAAAAAAATTACTGCAACTGAAGAGGTTTTAGCCCACAGGCCCTTGATTACGTAGACATCATCCCGCCCATTACACTATATCACCGTAGTGTAAAATTCGAGTTCTTTAACCCAAACTGCGACGCCACCGGACTTAAAAATTCGAGTTGTTTAACGCTGTCGTGCATCACGGGATATTCCCAAATATTTTAGTTTCGATAGTCACCCACGTGAACGTAGAGTAGGTTTCAAAATGTCGATCGCACTCAAAAATATCTCCATACTTCTATGTTTCACCGGCTTATGAAGAAATAACGAATTCCTAAAATTCTACACGTATGTTGTGTCTGACATTCATGTTTCTTGTTAACCCGCTGCGGTGCATCACAGAATGTACCCAAACTTCTTGATTTCGATTGTCACCTATGTGCGCTTCAAGTGGTCGTGCATCACGGGATATTCCCAAATATTTTAGTTTCGATAGTCACCCACGTGAACGTTGAGTAGGTTTCAAAATGTCGATCGCACTCAAAAATATCTCCATACTTCTATGTTTCACCGGCTTATGAAGAAATAACGAATTCCTAAAATTCTACACGTATGTTGTGTCTGACATTCATGTTTCTTGTTAACCCGCTGCGGTGCATCACAGAATGTACCCAAACTTCTTGATTTCGATTGTCACCTATGTCCGCTTCAAGTGGATTACTAAATGTCGATTGAGCGTATGGGTAGCCCCTTACGTTGTTGTTTCATTGGATACTGAAGCCATAACGCTCTCCAAAAATTCTATATGTATGTTGTGTCTCATATTTGTGTCAATTGTTAACCCTAATCGATTTACGAGGAGCGAATTGATATCGGTGTAGCATTGTGTGAATCAAACGAGTAGATATGTCGCTCCTCTTTTGCAGTCACGTTACTCGCTGTAGTAATAGTAACTGAAATAAACAAAAGTCTGTCGATGATATTTTATGTGGACAAGCGGCGCTAAGTTGTTCGTTTAATTCGAATTCTTAAGTTTCTATGCATTGATGCCACTGGGATCTACCGGTGGCGCCGCTCAGCGGCGCGGAAGAGAGTTAGGCGTCCTCCCCACTGAGGCGCTTGCCTGGCGGACGGACTCGCCAGCGGCGGGTTCAGACAACGCCACGTAGGCAATGAATCGCGTACACAATAGCATACATAAATACTAACGAAAATTATTCGAGAGCGCACGAACAAACGTTTCAGTTTGCTCGCATGGAAATATTTCCTCATATCTGCATATACGATACACGTTTAAGAAATGACATTTCATGATTTCATTCATCATAATCGATGTTTCTGGATAGCCTTCAGATGTGTCATTGACGATTTAAATGTTGAAAAACTGCCTTATTTTTCACGTTTAATCCCCTCTGCAGGTGTGCCCCAGGGCTCTGTCCTCTCCCCTCCCCTCTACCTCCTATGTACGGCCGATATACCCCAAACCCCCTTCCCCTCTCCATTATACCTCCTGCAATATGCCGATGACACCGCGTTCCTCGTCCTTGCTCCTACGCTCCAACGGTCCCAACGCCTTCTCCAGAATCACCTTGACCTTTTTGCCGCATGGTGTAACCAGTGCCTCCTGACAATCAATTCTTCCAAGACTCAGGCCATCATCGTAGGTCGTACCACTCGCTCCTTTCGGCTCCTGGATTTCTCCCTTACTGTCTGCGCCCGTCCTGTCTGCCTCTCCCCCACACTCACCTACCTCGGCCTCACCATTGACCGTCACCTCACCTGGATCCCTCATCTCCGCTCCATCCAATCCAAAGCCCACAACTGCCTCCGACTCCTCAAACTCCTCTCTGGCCGGACATGGGGGGTTGCACCCCTCTACCATCCTCCATACCTACAAATACTTAATCCGTCCCATCCTCTGTTATGCCAGTCCTGCCTGGATATCTGCCTCTACCCCCCCCCCCCCCCAAATTCTATAAGACCCTCTAGATCCTTGAGCGTCATGCACTCCGCCTCGCCTTCCATATATGCCTCCTGTCCCCCACGCGGATCCTTTGTGACCTCATTCCTTTCCCCCATCTGCTCCTATTACTTGAACATATCCGCATACTCTACACCTCCTGCAACCTTGATCCCCCTCATCCCCTGGTTGCTCCTCTCTTCTCCTGTCCCCGCCCCCTGCCACACCTTCACTGTTGTGTCTCCCCTACCCTCCACCTCTACACGCTTCACCTCCTTTCCCAAGGTGGCTTCCATCAACTCCACCTCCTGGATGATGCCCTCTCTCCCTCCCTCCATCTATCCCTCCTATCAACTCTGATCCTCACCCCCCTCCTTTCCTCTGTCCTTTCCCTGGGGTCCCTCTTCCCCCCCCCCTTCCATCCTGTTCTCGCCCTGCCAAACGTCTCCCTACCTCCCTTCTCCCCCCCCCCCCCCGAGTCCTTTAGTATTCCCATCCTCTGCCTTCCCCACTCCCAGTCGCGTCTGCTCAGCACCCCCCACCACTCTTATGGGTCCTCATCCTCCATTCCTCCATTTACTCCTTTCCCCACTCCCCCCCTTCGCTTTTCCTCTCCTTCCCCCTTTTTTACTTTTCCATCATCTGTCCAGTTTCCCTCCACCTGCTCTCGGCTGTGGTGTCACATTCGCCAACTTTTTAGTGCGGTGTTCCAGTGAATGTTCAGTGTTTTTTGTCTTTCTAGTGTTGCGAACAGAAATCATGCTGTCGCTGGGTGTGAATTTTATGTCTTCTGCGAACAGAAACCAGACTGTCGCCGTGTTTTTCTTTTTAATTGTCTGTCTATTATTTTACCTGTCTGCTTCATATGTATTTTATTAGCATAATCACCCCTTTGTTCTATGTTTTAAGTTCCACAATTTTTTATCCATGTTACTCTTTAAGTCTCGGATTTTATCGCTGCGGCCAGCCCGCCCCTTCCTTCGAGGGGTGGGGGTGGGGGAATCAAAATGCAATAAAGGAAAGAAAATTCAATGATCATTGCGGTAGTGGCGACGTACCTGATATATTTCGTCATTTTATAGTTTAAATGCACTAAAGCAAGCGAAGGAACATGTAAACAGCAGCCCTCGCTCTAACTTTTATCGAAGATTTTTGCTAAAGGCTTCCTTACTACTAGCCACGATTCGAGCATCGTGACGTCATGACTACGCGTCTCCAAGCCGACGTTAATACATGAGTCATAGAGTCCCGCACAGCACACGAAAACATTTCATACTTTCACGGAAAACTACGATCGGCGTTTTTGCACGTAAATCCGTTAACGGGAGTGGACGGCACGTTGGCTCACTAGTGACCGTCCGAAAGTCCCCCCACCGATCCCATTCACATTGACAGGGTGTGTAGCGCACGGTCAGAACATTACACATATGGAAACAGAAAGACGCAACTATCAACGGTTTCCGAGAAAACAGAGATTCAAAATTTAAGCAGTGCCTACATACTTCGCAGGACCGTTCTTCTACAACCAAGCCGGTAAGTGCTTAATTTTACACTACTGGCCATTAAAATTGCTACACCAAGAAGAAATGCAGATGATCAACGGCTATTCACTGTACAAACATATTATATTAGAACTGACATGACATTACATTTTCACGCAATTTGGGTGCATAGATCCTGAGAAATCAGTACCCAAAACAACCACCTCTGGCCGTAATAACGGCCTTGATGCGCCTGGGCACTGAGCCAAACAGAGTTTGGATGGCGTGTACATGCAGCTTCAACACGATACCACAGTTCATCAACAGTAGTGACTGGCGTATTGTGACGAGCCAGTTGCTCTCCCACCATTGACCAGAAGTTTTCTGTTGGTGAGAGATCTGGAGAATGTGCTGGCAAGGGCAGCAGTCGAACATTTTCTGTTTCCAGAAAGGCCCGTACAGGACCTGCAACATGCGGTCGTGCATTATCCTGCTGAAATGTAGGCTTTCGGTGGGATCGAATGAAGGGTAGAGCCACGGGTCATAACAGATCTGAAATGTAACGTCCACTGTTCAAAGTGCCGTCAATGCGAACAAGAGGTGACAGAGACGTGTAACCAATGGCACCCCATACCATCACGTCGGGTGATACGCCAGTATGGCGATGACGAATACACGCTTCCAATGTGTGTTCACCGCGATGTCGCCAAACACGGATGCGAATATCGTGATGCTGTAACCAGAACCTGGATTCATCCGAAAAAATGACGTTTTGCCATACGTGCACCCAGGTTCGTCGTTGAGTACACCATCGCAGGTGCTCCTGTGTGTGATGCAGCGTGAAGGGTAACCGCCGCCATGGTCTCTGAGCTGATAGTCCGTGCTGCTCCAAACGTCGTCGAACTGTTCGTGCAGATGGTTGTTGTCTTGCAAACGTCCCCATCTGTTGACTCAGGGATCAAGACGTGGCTGCACGATCCGTTAGAGCCATGCGGATAAGATGCCTGTCAAGTCGACTGCTAGTGATACGAGGCCGTTGGGATCCAGCACGGCGTTCCGTATTATCCACCTGAACCCACCGATTCCATATTCTGCTGACAGTCATTGGATCTCAACTGATGCGAGCAGAAATGTTGCGATACGATAAACCGCAATCGCTATAGGCGATAGTTCGAAACGTGATGGTACACATTTCTCATCCTTACACGAGGCATCACAACAACGTTTCACCAGTCAACGCCGGTCAACTGCTGTTTGTGTATGAGATGTCTGTTGGAAACTTTCCTTATTTCAGCACGTTGTAGGTGTCGCCACCGGCGCCAACCTTGTGTGAATGCTCTGAAAATCTAATCATTTGCATATCACAGCATCTTAAATTTCGCGTCTGTAGCACGTCATTTTCGTGGTGTAGCAATTTTAATGGCCAGTAGTGTATAAGCGCAGTGTTTCTAGATCGAATCTTGCACTGGTGCTACTTTTTTATTTCCACGTAATTCGCACTACAGGTTTATTATGAGCGTACAAATTCTCAATATCTAATGATTCATTTGTTTTTTTCTAATCTTTATCCTCATAAAAGGAGTAAAATTATTCTTCTGATAGAGACTGGAAAAAAAAGTGATACACGAGAACTTTCTGTCAAGTCAGTAGGTCATTTCGTTCGTAGTCTTGTATATACAGGGTGACAACTACTGAACTACACGAAATAAAATCGTTGTAACTTCTGACCGGTTTGCGTTAGGACGTGAAAACTGCACGGTTCGCCGAGGGGCACGATGGGAATTAGTATACGCTGTAGGGTTTGGTTGAGCGACGAAGCCCACCTTCATTTGGATGGGTTCCTCAATAAACAAAATTGGAGCATTTGGGGGACTGAGAGTGGGAATGTCGCGATCCAGAAGTCTCTTCACCCTCAATGGGTGGCTGTGTGGTGTACAGTGTCCAGTCACGGAATAATCGGCGCGATATTCCTCGATCTCCACGGTGACTCCCGAACGGCACGTGAAGGTTTTTGTAAGATTATTTCATCACCATTATCCAAAGTGATCCTGAAGTCGACAATATGTGGTTCGTGCAAGACGGAGCTCGAGCCCAACGAAGCAGGAGAGTGTTTGATGTCCTGGAGGAGCACTCTGGGGACCGCATTCTGTCTCTGGGGTACCCAGAGGCCATTGCCATGGGCCTCGATTGGTCGCCGTATTCTCCTGATGTGAAAACACGCGACTCTATTTTGTGGAGCTGTAGTAAAGACGAGGTGTACAGCAATAACCCTAAAACCACTGCTGAGCTGAAAACAGCCATTCAAGAGGCCATCGACAGCATCGGTTTTCCGACAATTCAGGGGGTCGTGCACAATTTCGCTATTCGTGTGCGACACATCGTTGCCAATGATTGCAGGTATATCGAAAAGTCTTTTCTCACATAGTTCAATAATCGTCACCGTATACACAGGTGACAAGTATAATACGTAACCTATGCAGCCCTGCAAGAATCAGGATAATACTGATCACAGGAAAATGAAAAGCAAGTATTATTATGACGCATAGCACAGGCAATGAGCCCGAAATTTTTCCATGTCCATTATTTTTTCAGTACATCTATTGGAAAACGGACTTCGTTCAGGTTCATAAACAGTTCCCAGTAGTCGCACAATTTCGCGGCGTATCACGCATATCGAACAATATTACAGAATATACACTCCTGGAAATTGAAATAAGAACACCGTGAATTCATTGTCCCAGGAAGGGGAAACTTTATTGACACATTCCTGGGGTCAGATACATCACATGATCACACTGACAGAACCACAGGCACATAGACACAGGCAACAGAGCATGCACAATGTCGGCACTAGTACAGTGTATATCCACCTTTTGCAGCAATGCAGGCTGCTATTCTCCCATGGAGACGATCGTACAGATGCTGGATGTAGTCCTGTGGAACGGCTTGCCATGCCATTTCCACCTGGCGCCTCAGTTGGACCAGCGTTCGTGCTGGACGTGCAGACCGCGTGAGACGACGCTTCATCCAGTCCCAAACATGCTCAATGGGGACAGATCCGGAGATCTTGCTGGCCAGGGTAGTTGACTTACACCTTCTAGAGCACGTTGGGTGGCACGGGATACATGCGGACGTGCATTGTCCTGTTGGAACAGAAAGTTCCCTTGCCGGTCTAGGAATGGTAGAACGATGGGTTCGATGACGATTTGGATGTACCGTGCACTATTCAGTGTCCCCTCGACGATCACCAGTGGTGTACGGCCAGTGTAGGAGATCGCTCCCCACACCATGATGCCAGGTGTTGGCCCTGTGTGCCTCGGTCGTATGCAGTCCTGATTGTGGCGCTCACCTGCACGGCGCCAAACACGCATACGACCATCATTGGCACCAAGGCAGAAGCGACTCTCATCGCTGAAGACGACACGTCTCCATTCGTCCCTCCATTCACGCCTGTCGCGACACCACTGGAGGCGGGCTGCACGATGTTGGGGCGTGAGCGGAAGACGGCCTAACGGTGTGCGGGACCCGTAGCCCAGCTTCATGGAGACGGTTGCGAATGGTCCTCGCCGATACCCCAGGAGCAACAGTGTCCCTAATTTGCTGGGAAGTGGCGGTGCGGTCCCCTACGGCACTGCGTAGGATCCTACGGTCTTGGCGTGCATCCGTGTGTCGCTGCGGTCCGGTCCCAGGTCGACGGGCACGTGCACCTTCCGCCGACCACTGGCGACAACATCGATGTACTGTGGAGACCTCACGCCCCACGTGTTGAGCAATTCGGCGGTACGTCCACCCGGCCTCCCGCATGCCCACTATACGCCCTCGCTCAAAGTCCGTCAACTGCACATACGGTTCACGTCCACGCTGTCGTGGCATGCTACCAGTGTTAAAGACTGCGATGGAGCTCCGTATGCCACGGCAAACTGGCTGACACTGACGGCGGCGGTGCACAAATGCTGCGCAGCTAGCGCCATTCGACGGCCAACACCGCGGTTCCTGGTGTGTCCGGTGTGCCGTGCGTGTGATCATTGCTTGTACAGCCCTCTCGCAGTGTCCGGAGCAAGTATGGTGGGTCTGACACACCGGTGTCAATGTGTTCTTTTTTCCATTTCCAGGAGTGTAGCTGCAGACACGTCAAAAAATGGTTCAAATGGCTCTGAGCACTGTGGGACTTAACATCTGAAGTCATCAGTTCCCTAGACGTAGAACTACTTAAACCTAACTAACCTAAGGACATCACACAGATCCATGCCCGAGGCAGGATTGGAACCTGCGACCGTAGAAGCAGCGCGATTCCGGACCGAAGCGCCTAGAACCGCCCGGCCACAACGGCCGGCGCAGAAAGGTCACAAAAAATGTTGTATTGGTAGCGAGATCCGATCTGGAGAAGTCGCCTTTACGAAACTAAGCACTTGGTCACTCGGTTGCGGATTTCGTACAGTCACAGCGACACTATAAGGTACACTATGTGATCAAAAGTATCCGGGCACCTCCAAAATTATACATTTTCCATATTAGGTGCATTGTGCTGCCACCTACTGCCAGGTACTCCAATAAGCGACCTCAGTAGTCATTAGACATCGCGAGAGAGCAGAATGGGGCGCTCCGTGGAACTCACGGACTTCGAACGTGGTCAGGTGATTGGGTGTCACTTGTGTCATACGTTAGTACGCCAGATTTCCACGCTCCTAAACATCCCTAGGTCCAGTGATAGTGAAGCGGAAACTTGAAGGGACACGTACAGCACAAAAGGGTAGAGGCCGACCTCGTCTGTTGACTGACAGAGACCGCCGACAGTTGAAGAGGTTCGTGATGTATAATAGGCAGACATCTATCCAGACCATCACACGGGAATTCCAGACTCCATCAAGATCCGCTGCTAGTACTTTGACAGTTACATGGGAGGTGAGAAAACTTGGATTTCACGGTCGAGCGGCTGCTCATAAGCCACACATCACGCCGGTAAATGCCAAACGACGCCTCGCTTGGTGTAAGGAGCGTAAACATTGGACGATTGAACAGTGGAAAAACGTTGTGTGGAGTGACGAATCACGGCTGACAAAGTGGCGATCCGATGGCGGGGTGTGGGTATGGCGAATGCTCGTCGTACGTCACCTGCCAGCGTGTGTAGTGCCAACAGTAAAATTCGGAGTCGCTGGTGTTATGGTGTGGTCGTGTTTTTAGTGGAGAGGGCTTGGAACCCTTGTTGTTCCGTGTAGCACTATCGCAGCACAAGTCAACATTGATAATTTGAGCACGTTCTTGTTTTCCACTGTTGAAGAGCAATTCGGGGGTGGCGATTGCATCTTTCAACACGATCGAGCACCTGTTCATAATGCACGGCCTGTGGCGGAGGGGTTACACGACAGTAACATCCCTGTAATGGACTGGCCTGCACAGCGTCCTGACCTGAATCCTATGGCACACCTTTGGGATGTTTTGGAACGACGACTTCGTGCCAGGCCTCATCGACCGACATCGATACCTCTCGTCACTGCAGCACTCCGTGAAGCATGGGCTGCCATTTCCAAAGAAACCTTCCAGTACCTGATGGAACGTATGCCTGCGAGATTGGAAGCTGTCATCAAGGCTAATGGTGGGCCAACACCATACTGAATTGCAGCTTTACCGATGGAGGGCGACACACGAAGTTGTAAGTCATTTTCAGCCAGGTGTCCGGATACTTTTAATCACGTAGTGTACATGAGCACGTCAAAAATTGTCAGACTCGGTTTCCTAGGAACCGGTTGAGAGTTTCGTCGTTTACATATTTCAAAGTCCCGCTCATGCCATACATATCCTGTCAATAGGAATCGATATCGTACGCTCCTATTGTCAGCGCGTTCTGTAAGGTGACCGGCCCACTTCTGCATTAAAAAGCTAACTGAAGTGTTCAGTGATGGGGAATCAAAGAAGTCGTGCGACATCTGCATAGCATCACTGACAAAAAACACTACGCAGAAATAGAAAGGAAGATGACGAAAATTTGGTTAGCGTCGTCCCATTTCTTGCGGAAAGACCACTGTTTGATTCCTGGTGACGACTCACATTATTTTCTGGAACGGGGGCTCTTCAAATGGCTCTGAGCACTATGGGACCTAACATCCAAGGTCATCAGTCGAACAGGGGGCATTCAGCCTCGTAAGGCACATGAGGAGCTTCTAGAATGAAGATCAGCGGAATCATCGGGATTTATATATTGGAAATGACGGGTGGTAGGGCTGTCGATATGCTGATCACACGCCCCCCGGTCACAGGTCCGTCCCCCTTACTGTCCTTTAGGGGGTTCAAATGTTCAAATGTGTGTGAAATCTTATGGGACTTAACTGCTAAGGTCATCAGTCCCTAAGCTTACACACTACTTAACCTAAATTATCCTAAGGACAAACACACACACACATGCCCGAGGGAGGACTCGAACCTCCTCCGGGACCAGCCGCACAGTCCATGACTGCAGCGCCTGAGACCGCTCGGCTAATCCGGCGCGGACCTTTCGGGGACATTCGGAACAGGCCTAAGGACGAATCCCTAAATGATGTGTACCTTATAAATCTGCAGACGTATATTATAACACTGCTTATAGCGCTGCTTACATTTCGTAAACGAGACCTCCAAATGCAGAATACAATCTACTATTTTTAACTGCAAAAACCTGATTAAAACAGTTGCTTACAATTTCTCAAGTTCTTACAGTTTGTTTCTGTTTTCGCTCGCTCTCTCTCTCTCTCTCTCTCTCTCTCTCAGAAACACACACACACACACACACACACACACACACACACACACACACACACACACACAAAAGAGAGCACGCATGCAGACACGGGCGAGACAGAAATGGGACACAGCTAATGACATATAAATAAATTGAAACAAATATACGTTACTAACAGTCTTGCAACTTTCGCGGGAGAGCTTCTGCGAAGTCTGTAAAGTAGAAGATGAGGTTCTGGCGAGAGTAAAGCTGTGAGGACGGGTCATAAAACAAATTTAAACAGCTCATTAGCTAGAGATTGCCGGCAAAAGGCAAAGATTCCGAGTTCGAATCTCGGTTTGGCACACATTACTTTTAGCTGCCAGGAATTTTCAATTTTACCAATACAGCGAAAAACTAATCCAAGTTGAAAATTTATTCATTCGATGGCTAATTTTGGGCCGAGACCCATTTTCAAATCATCGTAACAAACTCGAAATGGCATTTTTGAGGAAGTCAAAAATGTGCAGTGAACATTCACAGAGCATGCAGATTTTAATTTTATGTCTGCTGCAAGTTTCAGTGCTGAGGTGACAAAAGCCATGGAACACCTAAAATCGCGTCGGATTTCCTTTTCTCCGGCATTGTGTAGCAAATAGACATGACATAGACTCAACAAGTCGTTGGAAGTCATGTGCAGGAATATTAAGCCATGCTGCCTCTATGATCGTCCATAACTGCGAAATTGTTGCGGTGCGCCATTTTGTGCACGAAGTGAGTTCTCGATTAGGTACGGTAACTGTGCGATGGGATTCATGTCGGGCGATCTGGGTGGCCAAATCAAATGGTTCAAATGGCTCTGAGCACTGTGGCACTTAACCTCTGAGGTCATCAGTCCCCTATAACTTAGAACTACTTAAACCTAACTAACCTAAGGACATCACACACATCCATGTCCGAGGCAGGATTCGAACCTGCGACCGTAGCGGTCGCGCGGTTCCAGACTGTAGCGCCTAGAACCGCTCGACCATTCCGACCGGCAAATCCGACAGAGAATGCCTCTTGTAACACGATGAACAGATTCAACGAAATCTTTGAAGATTTATGTGTTTCCGTATTGTTCTTCCTATGTTTTACAACTATTTGCTTTGAGCTAGTTTCAGTGCTTGGCAGTTTCTAAGGAACAGAGACATTATTGGGCAGGAATAATCACAGAGGATGGTGGGCGACATGAAACACATTATATACGTAACAGAGTACATTCATAAGGACAAATAGTGTATTCTGATTATTCTTCTATCAAGATGGGTCAACCAATTCCTATGGTTCTCCTTGTACTGTACTCAGAAAGCTAAATCCTCGACATTCTGTGATATAGGGAGCATGGTTCTGTGCTTCCACTTTGCAGTGGTATGTATTTGTTTTTAAAACATATTTACAAATGTTGTAAGTCTTTTGATCATTGTATCTCGTAGATATTTAATAACATTAATAAGCAGTTGGAACTTAAATAGCGGCAACACTTCTGCAGATAAGCAACCCAACAGAATCATATGGCGTTGTTTATACCATATATTAGTTCATGATGATATATAAATATTTTAATATGCTATTCTACTAGTAAAACTAAACAAAAAAAGTTCATATAAACGTAGATCCGCAAATATTTAGTTACGGAGTTATGGCTAATAAAAGGTTTTTGCCTGAAATTTAGCGACTACGCTTATACGACGCCATCGGAAAACTGTACGAGGTTAAAGTAAAGCACGATTTCCATTCAGTTTGTTGTTATTGGTCTGGTGAATCTAATAAAACATGTCCCAGACGTGAATCTGCAGTAGTTTTCCAGAACATCCAGAGAAGCAAATATTATCAGACAAGTAAATTTGTTTACTTTCCATTAAGAATGAAGAAACGTTTATAACACTTGCAACTTGGCGGCCGAACGTGACTGGGACATCCCGGCCAACAATGCCATACGATCATTTCATTATGTCATTGTTGACGACCGTTAGTGAGTTGTTTCAGTCTTTTGCTAAACTTGAGTCGATTTTGTTTTCTGTATTGTTCAGTGAAAGAACACAATTTCAACAGTGCATTTAAGTAGACGTCTTGGATTGTTTGCAGATGATGCTCTCATTTACCGTCTTGTTAAGTCATCTGGTGACCAAAACTAGTTGCAAAATGACTTAGAGAAGATATCTGTATGGTGCGAAAAGTGGCAATTGACCCCGAATAAAGAAAAGTGTGAAGTTATTCACATGAGTACTAAAAGAAATCAGCTAAATTTCGATTACGCAATAAGTCACACAAATCTGAAGGCTGTAAATTCAACTAAACACGTTGGAATTACAATTACAAATAACCTAAATTGGGACGATCACATAGATAATGTTGTGGGTAGAGCAAACCAAAGACTGCGATTCATTGGCAGAACATTTAGAAGGAGCAACAGGTCTACTAAAGAGACTGCTTATACCACGCTTGTCCGCCCTATTCTGGAGTATTGCTGTGCGGTGTGGGATCCGCATCAGATGGGATTGACGGATGACATGGAAAAAGTACGAAGAAGGGCAGCTCGTTTTGTATTATCGTGAAGTAGGGGAGATAGTGCCAGAGACATGATACGTGAATTGGAGTGGCAATCATTAAAACAAAGGCGGTTTTCGTTCCGACGGGATCTTCTCGTGAAATTTCAATCACCAGTTTTCTCCTCCGATTGCGAAAACTTTCTGTTGGCACTCACCTACATGGAGAGAAATGATCATCACGATAAAATAAGAGAAATCAGGGCTCGCACAGAAAAATTTAAGTGCTCGTTTTTCCCGCGTGCCGTTCGAGAGTGGAACGGTAGAGAGACAGCTTGAAGGTGGTTCAGCGAACCCTCTGCCAGGCACTTTGTTGTGAGTAGCAGAGTAATCACATGGGTGTAAATGCGTAGATGAACCACATAGCAACTGTTGTAGTTTGTAGATTATTTATGAAATAGGGATACTTCTCAAATTTACGACGGTGGAATATGCCGATATGGTATTTATTAATGGCAAATTTGATGATAACAACGTCCATTTAAAACTTTGTGCAGTTGCCTGGAATTTAAAAAAACGAATTGGACCAAGTTGTTAATAAATTAAAATTTTACGAAATTACATCTTTGCTTCTCTGGATGTTCTGGAAAACTACTGCAAATACACGTCTGGAACATGTTTTATTAGATTCACCAGATCAATAACAACAAAATAAATGGAAACCGTGCTTTACTTTAACATCGTACAGTTTTGCGATGGCTTCATATTAGCGAAGTTGCTAAGTTTAGGCAAAATCTTTTATTAGCCGTAATTCCGTAACTAAACATTTGCGGACCAACGATTATATAAACTTTTTTGTTTAGTTTTACTCATATAATAATATATTAAAATGTTTTAATCTCTTAGTAAATCATCCTGTATATGTCACAGTGCAAATGCACTTTCCTTTTCCACACGACACGTGTGCACAAGTATGAGAGGGACAGGGCCTTGCGTAGTGGATGGTCTCATACAGTGATGTCAAAATGTTTTATAAACGTGAACAACACTGTTGAATAAAATCTGGATGTTCCAGCGTGCGTACAGAATGACAGTTTCCTCATTGTCTGAAATAGGTTTATGGGAAGTCTGCATTGCCTTACGATGCACTCAAAGCACTGGAATGCCATTAAGCGACAGTTTAAAATTTCTAGTCTATTTTTGGTATTCAATGAATGTGATGTTATCTCTGTCTTCATTCGATGTGCTCATACTTGATGCCTGCACTCTTGACATTTGAAACAAGAGTTTTCAATAGTCGACGCGTCATGCCACCTAGATTTTGAGTACAATCACCGTGATCTTTGATTGTTAGTAGTAGACTTGGCCACTGTTTCTATGTTTCGATACAGTGTGTCGATACGTGGAACTGTTTCAGTGTTTCGGAACGGCTGTGGTTCACTGTTTCGAAACAGTGGTGTTTCATTCCGCCCCTGTCTCGGATATCCGGACCACATCCAATCCGAGCCAGACACAGAAACTGTATCGTTGTTTCAAAATAAGGCTGTTTCAGTCCACCTGCGCTTGGAACGGACTGTTTGTATCGAAACAGTGATGTTTCATTCCGCTCTGTGTCGGACGAGATTCGGGCTTGGCACAGGTACTGAAACACAACATACCACTTCGTGAAATACTTTCAAGAGTGTCGAAATCGTTTTGACAAGCAATAGCATGAAGCTTAAGATATCCGAAAATAAAGCTTCGTTTCTAGATGACTGTCCTATTCCGAAATGGCGTAACATTTGCTTTATAAATATTAACCAAACAATAAAACAACTCATACTATTCACATTCAAAATAATAAATATGTGAAAATCATTCAGTTAAATTACACTTTTTTTATAACATACGTTTCTCTGTTCAAGTACAGTAATCATATTAAGAAACGCAAGTAAGCCTACAACATTTTGAATAAAAAAAGGCGTAGAGTGACAGTTACTATACATATACATAAAATTAATGTAGGTATAATTGCAAGCAATCTGTTTCACATATCACTGATAGTGTAATGGTGAACGGGAAGGGCTGGGAAGCATGGTGAATTTATAGTTTCGATTCGAAACCCCTTTGTAAGACAAAAATTTCTCTCTTATATTTTGTTATTTATTCGAATTATTTGGCATTATTTGTGAGTCTATAGTCACTGTGCCTATTATCCACAATGATTCCCTTTGTGTGCATGGGAATTAGCAGGATGGGTATATTCCCATACTAGCGGAATGTGGGAATCCCAGTACCATATCCGTTGTTTCTGCAGTTCGCTCCCACCTTCTGTCTTCAGCTATGGCTGTCCTTAGCAAATTGAAAAGTATGAAAGTCACACGACACGAAAGCAGCGCATTTGCTGCATGAAATACGAAACTACCAAGACGCCTAAGTGATAGTTTCATACTTTCTGCGATATGATTAGCGCTCTCGCACCTCATTTGTGTTTATATGGACATACCTATACAGTAGACATTCAAGATGATAAAATGTCTAGGTTTATTAGATTACAAAACACAAACTGTTTCACTGTTTCGAAACAGCGTATCGAAACATTACATTGTACTGTTTCATTTGTTTCGAAACAGTTACGTGTTTCAGTTTGCACATCTCTAGTTAGTAGCAATGTCGTTGCTGTAGTGGGTAACACGTCTCGTTCCAGAACCGTTACTGCAAATGTGACGTCATTTTGACACCACACGGAATATAGACTACCGCGTGATCGGTTGTCGACTTTTGTTAGCGTTCAATACAGGCGTCTCACAAGACTTCATCACTACCTTTGCATACGTAACGTTTTCCGAAAGATGAAACCGAATTTCAGAAACCGTTTTTCGCTGTCTTATTTACATGTTACTATCTGAAGCGGATTTGCTAGCCCAGTTAAATATGGCGCCAGGAAAACAGCTGATTTAGTCAGTACAATCGCTCATTCTCTTAAATTAGACGAGGTTTAAACAGCTTCAATGTAATATTTCTACTAACCTTTTACTATACAAAAAGCCACTCCTTCATATTAAGCGAAAATTTTTGAAAACAAGACAAAACAGTACAGAGTTGCTGTTTACACGGGAGGGAAAACCGGTTGCGGAATTGCAAAACCGGCAACTAGATGCGGATTTCCAGAATCGATTTTGAAGTGTTTACATGACCACCCAGCAGCGGTAATGGGAAATAGGTTTAAGAAATCCGGTTTTGGGAGCTCCGTGTAAATGGGATGTATGCACTTGTGTTGGAAATTTACAAAAACACGTCTTTCATGAAATTATTTATTATAATTATTGCTATAATTAAATGACTCATAATGATTTATCGACAGTTAATGCCTTCATATAAGAATGCTCTCTCAGGAGTGGGTTGCTATCGACAATAATTTACAAATAAAGCATGAAACACTCTCATATTATAATTTGCAGTGTCGCGTTTCGAGGTAAGAGAGCACTGCAAATATATGACAAACACGTTATACTATTACTTGTCTGTGGTTCATTTAAATTTTTACAATTTTTTTTTGTTTTTGCTTTAGAATTTTCGTCTATTGGCTATACTGGAGTTTGAAGTTCTTTGCATTGTATGTGAGTAATGCAAGTAAAATACCACGTAAATTGTTTATTATGTTAAATAATTTTCTAATGACATTTTGTATTTAAAAATATTTGCGTGTATAAATTGTTCATGTTGATGTAAATTTGACAATTTAAGAAATGGTCACGCTTAGGAACAACGTAAGAAATAGGTGTTATGTAGAAGCCAGTGTGCTTTTGTTCGAAACTAAAGTGTATCTGGAGAGTGGAAAAGGCGAAATGGCGCGCTACCTAGAGCAGGAGCGGGAAGTAAGTAACACAGTGTGTAAGCAGCAGAGGCATTGTGGAGCAGAGGAAGCTTTGTCTGCAAATTTGCACAAAAATGCCTCGGATGAAGACTGCAAACGGCTTACGACACAGCTGCGAGTTGTTGGGTAGCTATATGTAGAACTGAACGACTCCAAGAAGACAAATTGAGCCCATACAGCAAGAGACTTCCAGGCTGTACTGTGGGTAGTGCAGCCGTCATAACTGTTCGCCACACCCAAGCCTACAGCCACCAGATAAGATTTTTTTTTTTTTGTATTTTTACTTTTGTACAGTGTGGACCATTAATTTAAACTGTGTTTTAATAATAATTCTTGAACTTTAAAGAAAGTGGTTCAACCTGTTATTTCATCCTAATCATACACCTATATAGGGTTCCTTCCTAGTGTTTGGTTAATGGGAGTATCCTATTTTACAGCCTTACGAAGTGCCAAGTTAATATAAAGGGGCACCATTTAAATAGTTTTTTTTTGTAACTAATAAAAAAGTTTTCTTAACTACTGGAAAGTGTTACAGTAAAAGTTCGCTTATGTAAAATTCAACCAGAGTGAAGCCAAGTTACTTGAATCTGTTAAATGGCTATACAGAATTAGTTCAAAGAGTAATTACTTTTGAAAGTAAATTCCAGTAAGAAAGAGGTTTTCTTGAAGTGAAATGTTCAATACAAAAAGTGTGTGCTTTAGTATCTAAGTATTTTAGTATTTAAGTTGGTTGATTATGGAAAATGCTTATCTAAAAGTTCCCCCCCCTCCCCCCCCCCCGGTCAATTTTTTTAGCTTCCTTGAAGTTATCTACTGGGCTTTTCCTCTTTTAAAAACGTAATGTATAAGGGTGTAGTCCAACATTGTTTAAGTAGAGTAATATTTATTTGAAGAACCAAATGAAACGGTAGCGAGAAAGTAGGCAAAATTCATACTTCTGCTTTTCCAATACTTCACTGTTCCATTGCCTGGATAGGGTGGCGACCGTTAGTACATGTTTTAAACCACTAAATGAAGTTGGAACTGAGTTGACAGAGCATCTGAATAATAACATCCATACTGTGTTCCTATGTAACCGCTGGGTAAGGTCTTAGGAAAAGAATTGAATAGTCTGATTTACTTTTCCATTAGACACGACACACGGCCAAATCCTGTAAAAAGGGTAACTCTGTTGATTAGCGTTTCCTATTAACGGGACTGTCTTACCATAGTGGACTTTATTTGGAAACTAAACTAAATTTGACTTTTCCAGTGACAGGACTTTTTGTTCTGTTGGGGTATAGTATGCGTGGCAACATAAAGACAGCGTTTCCTGTTATTTAGGTAACAACATACTAAATTACAATAGTAGTGGTAGGGTTATAACGTCACCATTATCATAAAACGTAACTTAATAATGCATCAGCAACATAAACCTTCAAGAGATACTATAAAGACAGGAAGTAAAGATGACGCAATTGTGCGGTAACTTAATGGATAATGCCATTGTTTCAGGAATCGGTTGTTGTGGGTTCGAATTTTGCTACACGCCAATATTTTTTCCATGTTTGCGTTGCTATGATTAGTGTAATACAAGTATTTCCTGCAATATTTTGTGTTATTTACATTCCGTTTGATCTGAGAACGAAGGATGAAATAAATATTTAGCGATTACCCAGCTTGCGGTTAGGCAGGAATCTAAGAGGATAGTTTAAATTGCTGCGAGTGAATCGAGGAGCAATAACATTCATATTCCTCCTCGACACAAAATCGACAGCCGATCATGCAGTCCCGTTTGCAGCAAGTGTTGTGAAACGACTGTTACCTTAGCTGCAGCATTCCAAGAAAAGCTAAGAGAGTGCGATACTAGACACACTACTGAGCGGACTGGAAGTAGTTTGCACAACACGGAGATAAAAATACACTGGATGTTCAATTCTGGAAATGTGATTTAGTGCAGATTAATCTGAGGAGTGAAGATTTTCCGGTAACGTTGCTGCTGCACTGTTTGCTTGTGCGTAAATTGTGATGTGTCTGAAGAAGGGAAAGTTTTAGTGCATTTTTCTCCGTCGGTTTCGGTTACTTAGTTCGATTAATGAAACGTGATTAAACAAAGTTATCAGTTCACATAGCTTGCTCTCGGGTTCGGAAATTTACCACTGCTTTACCATTCGTCTAATTCATTTCATGGCAAAGTAATATTTTTTGCAAAAACTAATTTTTATAAAGATCATTGTAACTGTCAAACTATGAGCATTCACCGTACAGCTTTATAAAAGGTTAATTTCTTTCCAATCATTTAGCAAGTGTAGATTCTACCACTGTCTCCTCACGAGAGTTTATTTCCTGATTACACAACTGGCCATGAAAATTGTTACACCAAGAAGAAATGCAGATGATAAGCGGGTATTCATTGGACAAATATATTATACTAGAACTGACATGTGATTACATTTTCACGCAATTAGGGTGCATAGATCCTGAGAAATCAGTACTCAGAACAACCACTTCTGGCCGTAATAACGGTCTTGATACGCCTGGGCATTGAGCCAAACAGAGCTTGGATGGCGTGCACATGCAGCTTCAACACGATACCACAGTTCATCAAGAGTAGTGACTGGCGTATTGTGACGACCCAGTTGCTCGGCCACCATTGTCCAGACGTTTTCAACTGGTGAGAGATCTGGAGAATGTGCTGGCCAGGGCAGCAGTCGAACATTTTCTGTATCCAGAAAGGCCCGTACTGGATCTGCAACGTGCGGTCGTGCATTATCCTGCTGAAATGTAGGATTTTTCAGAGATCGAATGAAGGGTAGATCCACCGGTCGTAACACATCTGAAATGTTACGTCCACTGTTCATAGTGCCGTCAATGCGAACAAGAGGTGACCGAGATGTGTAAACAATGGCACCCCATACCATCACGCCGGGTGATACGCCAGTATGGCGATGACGAATACACGCTTCAAATGTGCGTTCACCGTGATGTCACCAATCACGGATGCGACCATCATGATGCTGTAAACAGAACCTGGATTCATCCGAAAAAATGACGTTTTGCCATTCGGGCACCCAGGTTCGTCGTCGACTATACCATCGCAGGCGCTCATGTCTGTGATGCGGCATCAAGGGTAACCGCAGCCACGGTCTCCGAGATGATAGTCAGTGCTGCTGCAAACGTCGTCGAACTGTTCGTGCAGATGGTTGTTGTCTTGCAAACGTCCCCATCTGTTGACTCGGGGATCGAGACGTGGCTGCACGATCCGTTACAGACATGCGGATAAGATGTCTGTCATCTCGACTGCTAGTGATACGAGGCCGTCGGGATCCAGCACGGCGTTCCGTATTACCCTCCTGAATCCACCGATTCCATATTCTGCTAACAGTCATTGGATCTCGACCAGCGCGACCAGCAATGTAGTGATACGATAAACCGCAATCGCGATAGGCTACAATACGACCTTTATCAAAGTTGGAAACGTGATGGTATACATTTCTCCTCCTTACACGAGGCATCACAACAACGTTTCACGAGGGAACTCCGGTCAGTTGCTGTTTGTGTATGAGAAATCGGTTGGAAACTTTCCTCATGTCATCACTTTGCAGGTGTCGCCACCGGCGCCAACCTTGTGTGAATGTTCTGTAAAGCTAATCATTTGCATATTACAGCATCTTCTTCCTGTCGGTTAAATTTCGCGTCTGTAGCACATCATCTTCGTGGTGTAGCAATTTTAATGGCCAGCAGGCTATGTGTGTTGCCGATAGCACTTTCCGGAACACAGTGTTTGAAGTATGACCCGCTGAGAAAACTCACAAGTCCTTGTACTGGACTGAGCAAGGCTGGATGTCTTTATGTACTTGGTTTGTCGCTGCGCTGTGATTTCGTTCTAGCAACACCCAGTGTCCGTTGCTACAGTTAAGCCATGAAAATTAGTTAGGGCCACTTTTGTGGTGTCACCGCCAGACACCACACTTGCTAGGTGGTAGCTTTAAATCGGCCGCGGTCCATTAGTACATGTCGGACCCGCGTGTCGCCACTGTCAGTAATTGCAGACCGAGCGCCACCACACGGCAGGTCTTGAGTGACGTACTAGGACTCGTCCCAGTTGTACGACGACTTTGCTAGCGACTACACTGACGAAGCCTTTCTCTCATTTGCCGAGAGACAGAATAGCCTTCAGCTAAGTCCATGGCTACGACCTAGCAAGGAGCCATTAGCCTTACAGTGCTTGTATTTAAAGTCTCATTTGTATCGTCAAGAGCGATGTACAACAATGATGAATTAAAGTTAAGTATTACAGCAGCTACGTACTTTTCTTTGTAGCATTCATTACGTATCCTGTTTCAGACCTCACGCCAGCCGGCGTGTGTAACGCGTGCATTTCAGCTACTTCCGAGTGGCGTGGCTGTCTTGATACGCCACAACAACTTTCACATTACAGTCAGGATACAAATAAATCATTTACAGTTAGGCATTGCATTCCAGATGTATCACCACGTCCAGTTTACGTAAAATTCAGTTTTAAATTACACTGAGATGGCAAAAGTCTTGGGGTAACTAAAAAAAAAAAAAGGTTCAAATGGCTCTGAGCACTATGGGACTTAACATCTGTGGTCATCAGTCCCCTAGAACTTAGAACTACTTAAACCTAACTAACCTAAGGACATCACACACATCCATGCCCGAGGCAGGATTCGAACCTGCGACCGTAGCAGTCGCGCGGTTCCGGACTGAGCGCCTAGAACCGCTAGACCACCGCGGCCGGCTCTTGGGGTAGCTCCTAACGTCGTCTCGGAACTCCTTTCGTCCGGCACAGTGCAACAGGTCGACGTGGTATGGACTCAACAAGTGGTTGGACGCTCCCTGCAGAAATATTGAGCCATGCTCGCCCCACAGCCATCCATAATTCCGAAGGTGTTGCCAGAGCACAGTTTTTTGCACGAACTGACCTCTCGGTTAAGTCCAATAAATGTTCAATGGGATTCGCGTCGGGCGATCTGAATGGCCAAATCGTTCGCTCAAATGGTCCAGACTGTTCTTCATACAAATACTGAACAACTGAGGCCCTGTGACATGCGCATTATCACCAATAAAAGTTCCATCGTTGTTTCGGAACATTAAGTCCATGACTGGCTGCAGACGGTCTCTGTGTAGCCGACCATTACCAGGACCCAGCCCATTCCACATAAACAGCCCAGACCGTTATGGGGCCACCACTAGCTGGCACAGTGGTACACTCCTGGAAATTGAAATACGATCACCGTGAATTCATTGTCCCAGGAAGGGGAAACTTTATTGACACATTCCTGGGGTCAGATACATCACATGATCACACTGACAGAACCACAGGCACATAGACACAGGCAACAGAGCATGCACAATGTCGGCACTAGTACAGTGTATATCCACCTTTCGCAGCAATGCAGGCTGCTATTCTCCCATGGAGACGATCGTAGAGATGCTGGATGTAGTCCTGTGGAACGGCTTGCCATGCCATTTCCACCTGGCGCCTCAGTTGGACCAGCGTTCGTGCTGGACGTGCAGACCGCGTGAGACGACGCTTCATCCAGTCCCAAACATGCTCAATGGGGGACAGATCCAGAGATCTTGTTGGCCAGGGTAGTTGACTTACACCTTCTAGAGCACGTTGGGTGGCACGGGATACATGCGGACGTGCATTGTCCTGTTGGAACAGCAAGTTCCCTTGCCGGTCTAGGAATGGTAGAACGATGGGTTCGATGACGGTTTGGATGTACCGGGCACTATTCAGTGTCCCCTCGACGATCACCAGTGGTGTACGGCCAGCGTAGGAGATCGCTCCCCACACCATGATGCTGGGTGTTGGCCCTGTGTGCCTCGGTCGTATGCAGTCCTGATTGTGGCGCTCACCTGCACGGCGCCAAACACGCATACGACCATCATTGGCACCAAGGCAGAAGCGACTCTCATCGCTGAAGACGACACGTCTCCATTCGTCCCTCCATTCACGCCTGTCGCGACACCACTGGAGGCGGGCTGCACGATGTTGGGGCGTGAGCGGAAGACGGCCTAACGGTGTGCGGGACCGTAGCCCAGCTTCATGGAGACGGTTGCGAATGGTCCTGGCCGATACCCCAGGAGCAACAGTGTCCCTAATTTGCTGGGAAGTGGCGGTGCGGTCCCCTACGCCACTGCGTAGGATCCTACGGTCTTGGCGTGCATCCGTGCGTCGCTGCGGTCCGGTCCCAGGTCGACGGGCACGTGCACCTTCCGCCGACCACTGGCGACAACATCGATGTACTGTGGAGACCTCACGCCCCACGTGTTGAGCAAGTCGGCGGTACGTCCACCCGGCCTCCCGCATGCCCACTATATGCCCTCGCTCAAAGTCCGTCAACTGCACATACGGTTCACGTCCACGCTGTCGCGGCATGCTACCAGTGTTAAAGACTGCGATGGAGCTCCGTATGCCACGGCAAACTGGCTGACACTGACGGCGGCGGTGCACAAATGCTGCCCAGCTAGCGCCATTCGACGGCCAACACCGCGGTTCCTGGTGTGTCCGCTGTGCCGTGCGTGTGATCATTGCTTGTACAGCCCTCTCGCAGTGTCCGGAGCAAGTATGGTGGGTCTGACACACCGGTGTCAATGTGTTCTTTTTTCCATTTCCAGGAGTGTATGTTGACAACTTGGGTCCACGGCATCGTGGGATGTGCGCCACACTCGAACCTTATAATCGGCTCTAGCCAGCTGAAATCAGGACTCATCTGGGCATCCACGGTTTTCCAGTCGTCTATGGTCCAACCAGTATGGTCACGAGCGCAGGAGAGGCGCTACTCGAGGTGTTGTGTTGCTCCCAAAGGCACTCCTGTCGGTCGTTTGGTGTTGTAGCCCTTTCACACAAAATTTCGCTCTGATGTCCTTATGGATACGTTCGTCCCACGTTGATTTCTGCGCTCATTTCACGCCGTGTTGCTCGTCTGTTAGCACTGACAACTCTACATAAACGGCGCTGCTCCCGGTCGTTATGTGAAGACCGTCGGCCACTGCGTTCTCTGGGGCAAGAGACAGTGCCTCTAACCTGTAATTCTCGGCACACTCTTGACTTTTTGGATCTCGCAATATTATACTCTCTAACGATTTTCGAAGTGGAATGTCCAATGCATCTAATTCCAACTACCACTCCGTGTTCACAATCTGTTAATTCCCGTCGTGCGGCTATAATCAAGTCGGAAACCTGATACGTGAATCATATGAGTACTAATGACAACTCCGCCAATGCAGTGCTCCTTTATACCTTTTGTTCGCGACACTACCGCCATCTGTATATGCGTATATCTCTCTCTCCCATGACTTACAATCTCATTGTAATGTCCGCAGCTCGTTGTCTAGTGCCTAGTCTTGCCGCATCTGGATCACAGGGTCCCGGCCGGCTCAGGGCAGCAGCTTTGGTGTCTCCCCCTGGTGGGAAAGCGTAAAGGTTGCCTGTTCACGTGCATTTAAAGGGCGCTATGAGCTCGCCAGTCAGTCTGTCAGGGTCAGTCTCTCGTCCCCAGCTTGCCAGTCTGTTTCTCGTCCGCATTTAATAGGCAGTGAGTGTCTGTCTGTCTGTCGTTCGGAGTGCTAGTATGTCTCTCGTTCGGAACAACATTTAAAGCCGGCAAAATGAGAGTCTTTCCACTCCGCCGGTAAGAGAACTCAGCGAGTGGTCGTCCGGTCGGGGCTGAGTTCCTGCATCTGAGTCTGCGCGATAGGCCGCCAGTCTGGTCGAGTTGCTCGGGCAATGGTCATTGGCGGTTGGATCGATCGGTTGGTCGGTCGTGCACTGAGGCAGAAAATGACTTGTCCGCCTTGAGCGTCGGCGCATGTGAGGTCGCCACGTGAGTCCAGTGGGCCGCGGCGTAAAGCGAGGCGTAGTGGCTTCGTGGTTCACACGAGAGCAACAGGAGTCAACCCACGACATCGGTCTGGCCGGTGCGAGCTGCGACGCCGTGAGACGGGAGATCGGCGCGCCTTCCTGCGTCCGTTGAAGCGGCTGGCAGCGGACGGTCCGGGAGAGCAATTTGGGGTTGCTGCGCCAGGTCTTCTCGAGAAATCGCAGTTTATTAGAAGTTAAGTGATTGGTGATATCTTGTTTGATTTACTCTTTTTAAATTCTACTTGTTTTCTTGGTGAGGTCACCAGCCGTTTTGCTTTGGGGTCGTCCCACCATTCTTCTCCGTTTGCCCACCCGCGGTAAGGTCGTTATTTATGAACTGGGTGGTCTGTTTTTTCCCTTGTGCAGTAGGGGCAGGTTAGAGCAACTTGCGATTCGGGTTATTCGGTAATCTCCCTATCAATCTACCGTACGTCAGTAGCTGCCTCTGTCATGTTTGTCGGATTTGGTGTGTTAACGAATTTATTGCTTGGAGTGTAACGGCCTAATACCTGAAATATGTTTTGATCTTTGGAAACTTTGATATTATTGCCTATGATCTTGAGAGGCGGTATCTGTGTACTGTAGTTTCATGGGCCGGCCGCGGTGGTCTAGCGGTTCCAGGCGCGCAGTCCGGAACCGCGCGACTGCTACGGTCGCAGGTTCGAATCCTACCTCGGGCATGGATGTGTGTGATGTCCTTAGGTTAGTTAGGTTTATGTAGTTCTAAGTTCTAGGGGACTGATGACCTCTGATGTCAAGTCCCATAGTGCTCAGAGCCATTTTCCATTTCATGGGCTTTTATTTAAATGATCATTTTAGTATATAAAGTTGCCACACTTTCACCATAAGACTTTTCTTTGAAGTTAAAATCAAGTTGCACCTTCGGTGGCAAGGTTAATTAGTGTTTTGTACCATTTACATCCCTCCTATGGGGGGGGGGGTAGTTTGTGTGCTTGTGTAAATTGTTAAAACTCTTAGTTTAAAGTGCTTGTGTAAATTGTTAAAACTCTTAGTTTTAAGCTATCTGGTGTGTTGCAGATCTGCACCAGTGTAGTCTTTCAGAGGCTGTTGTGAGCCATCGTAACTACGGCCGTGTCAAAAGGGAGCAGCAAGGATCTCTGCCCGAAAGCTCGTACAGTCAAAG
Source organism: Schistocerca cancellata (assembly GCF_023864275.1). NCBI lineage: Eukaryota > Metazoa > Arthropoda > Insecta > Orthoptera > Acrididae > Schistocerca > Schistocerca cancellata. The sequence goes on along the minus strand of NC_064636.1, from coordinate 114,222,097 downwards.
CTTGTTTCTTTCTGCCTCTGAATAAATTGTAACTTTGATATGTAGAAGGTGCTCTCCGATTGTAATTTTAAATCTGTTTCTTTTTAAAATATGCTCTTAGGAACTATTAAAGTGAATAAAATTCCCATTTGTTAAAAGGAATTTGGTTATTATTTGATCAGTTACTCCCTGACAACTACTTCCATGCTTACATAGTGTGATTAAATGTGTTAATGTTCTTGATGAATCGCTAGTAAAAAAGATAAATTCTTAAGAATATTCTTTGAAAATAAATCACGGTTCATGGGTGTTTGTGTTATCCTCATCATCTCGTCACCATTCAGAAAGTCATGAGACTGGAAATGGAAAGATTTGGAACTGATACGGGCGCTGATGACCACGATGTTGAGGGTCCTACAAACCAACATTACAATCATCTCGGTGTAATGCATTCTGATAGGCATTCTACCTGCCACACAGACCTACAGGTTTTATCATTTTCATACCCACCAATGGTGGGCATGGGTATGAACTTACACTGACATCAGACTGTGTCCTCTGGGAGCTTCACTTCTTTGTCGGGCAGTGTAGCTGCCTCTATTTAAGATTCCTACCTTCCTCACTGTAAAAGTGTCAGTCCAGATGGAGATGGTGCTCTCTAGGGTCCACACCAGCGACCTGTATGTTGTGTAGCAGTACTCAGGCAGCCGGCACAAGGTAAGGTGCGCCACAACCCACATCCCCGGCATCAGAAGCTGCCACACCACTGACCTGTATCTTGTCGAGCACGCCCGTGGAGTCCATGCGGCTGGCCACGTTCACGGCGTTCCCCCAGATGTCGTATTGGGGCTTGCGGGCTCCGATCACCCCAGCAACCACCGGGCCGATGTTGATGCCTGAAACATGTGCACCAAGCCCAAAGTTCAAAATGGTTCAAATGGCTCTGAGCACTATGGGACTCAACTGCTGAGGTCATTAGTCCCCTAGAACTTAGAACTAGTTAAACCTAACTAACCTAAGGACATCACAAACATCCATGCCCGAGGCAGGATTCGAACCTGCGACCGTAGCGGTCTTGCGGTTCCAGACTGCAGCGCCTTTAACCGCACGGCCACTTCGGCCGGCTGGCCCAAAGTAGCTCTCGCTCTGACTCTTTTGCTAGACTAGAGAAGATGAGCCACACTCGTCAATGTAGGTAACAAGGGGAGGCCGCGACGTTGGGATCACAGATTAGCGAAATGCCTTATACATGCAATTTTGTAACGTACCCAAAATTACTTTGCACCTCGACGCTTCGAGCTGCAAACACAGGCGCACACCCCATTTGGTAGTCAACCTGCGTAGCGGTGAGACGTTGCTAATGTAGCAACCACCAATCGTGTAGCTCCAAATTTTTCAAATATCACAGAATTTGCATTCCTACGACAAAAATTATGTTGGAGCGGGAGTCGAAACGTCGCTTCATACACGTTCGTCCAACGGCGCCACGCCGCTAACCACATAACCACCATGAATTCGAACGTCCGCTACCTGTGCACAGATACATAAGCCACCTAACAGACACGTAAAACTTCTCTTGAAGTTTTCTAGGAATTGCCAGAGTAGTGCACCATACGGCTTGCACATTATGTCGTTTTAATTGCCTATTAAAGGTCTACGGAGTTTGAAGTAAATCCGTGATCCCAAAGTCATGGCTTCCACTCATAAGTCAGTATCCATGTAGTGCCGTGCTGGCAGTCTAGATTGCGGTTGTCCGCAGTTCGTGGTCTTGTGGCTAGCGTTGCTGCCTCTGGATCACAGGGTCCCAGGTTCGATTCCCGGCCTGGTTGGGGATTTTCTCTGCCCGGGGACTGGGTGTTTGTGTTGCCCTCATCATTTCATCATCATCGTCATTCGTGACAGTGGCTAAAAATTGGACTGTGTAGAAACTGGGACTTTGTATGGGCGCTGATGACCACGCAGTTGAACGCCCCACAAACCAAACATCATCATTAGAGCGCGGCTAGGTAGTTATCCAGTGAGTTACAGGCTTCATACATGATTTCAACGATTCTTTAATCCAAATGCGGCGGAACGAGTCAGTTTAGAGAAGATGTATACGTGATTACTGCCAGAACTAATGAACACATTATTTTATTAGTCCTACTCATGCAACTATACATAAGAAGGTGTTTTTTCTATATAACGTCTACGCCTCCATGACTACTCCGGAATTTACAATCAAGTGTCTGGCAGAGGGTTCATCGAACCACCTTCAAGTTTCATCTCTACCGTTCCGCTCTCGACAAGTTCGCGAGAAAAACGAACACTTAAATCTTTCCGTGCGAACTCTGATTCCTCTTATTTTATTACAGTGACCATTTCTCCCTATGTAAGTGGTCGCCTACAAAATATTTTCGCATTCGGAGGAGAAAGTTGCTCACTAAAATTTCATCAGAAGATCCTACCGCCCCGAAAAACGCATCTGTTTAAATGATTGCCACCCCAATTCGCGTATCTTATCCGTGGTACTCTCTCCTGTTTCACGACGATACAAAACGAACTGCCCTTCTTTGAACTTCTTCGATGTCCTCCGTCAATCCTATCTGATGCGGATCCTGCACCACACAGAAATACCCAGAAGTGGACGGACAAGTGTAGTGTAAGCAATCTCTTCAGTACACCTGCCTAAGTGCAAGGAAAACGCAGTCTTTGGTATGCCTTCCCCACAATATATTGCATGTGATTGTTCCAATTTACGTTATTCGTAGCAATAATCCCTAAGTATTTAGTTGTATTCACATCCTTTAGATTTGTGTGATTTATTACGCAACCGAAATTTAGCGGATTCCTTTTAGCACTCATGTGGATGAGTTCTCACTTTTCATTATTCACAGTCAACTGCTACTTTTCGCACCGTACAGATATCTTGTCTAAATGCTTTTGCAATTCGTTTTGATCATTTGATGACTTTTCAGGACGGTAAATGACAGAATCATTCGCAAATAATCTAAGGTGACAGGTCAGATTGTCTCCTAATTCGATTATGTAGATCAGGAACAACAAAGGGCCTGTAACACTTCCTTGGGGAACGCCAGGTATGACGTCTGTTTTACGCGATGAATGTCCGTCAGTTATTACGAACTGTGACCTTTCCGACAGGGAATCACGAATCCAGTCACACAACTGAGACGTTACTGCACAGGAACGCAATTTAATTAGAAGTAGTTTGTGAAGAATGGTGTCATAAGCCTTCTGGAAATCTAAAAATGTGGAATCCATTTGAAATTCCCTGTCGATAACACCAATTACTTTGTGTGAATAAAGAGCCAGCTGTATTTCACAATAACGATATTTTCTGAATCCATGTTGGTTGTTTCTCAATAAATCGTTATATTCATGGTAACTAATAATGTTTGTAAACATAACTTCGGTCACGGAATAGAAGAAGTTATCCAGGAGACGTGATTGGAGCTTACAGTTAAAATTTGCCGTTATTTCCAAAAATTATCCCATTTTGCGAAATTTGTAACAGATGGTTACTAAGTGGAGATTGTTGAAGCAGAAGTAGCGTTTGTAGTTTTTGAAATGAAGTGTGCAGTTGGGAGAGATGTGTAGTAACCATATGAGAATCGAAGACGAGCATTAGCAGAAAGAGGCATAGAAACCAGAACAGAAGAAACAGGAGCAGTAATTAAAAACAGAACTGGAATTGGAATGAAAATAGAAAAAAAGATGAAAACAATATACGACATAAAAACAGTAAACTACAATTACAAGTCTGGAACCGTGCGAACGCTATGGTCGTAGGTTCGAATCCTGCCTCGGGCATGGATGTGTGTGATGTCCTTAGGTTAGTTAGGCTAAAGTAGTTCTAAGTTCTAGGGGACTGATGACCTCCGATGTTAAGTCCCGTAGTGCTCAGAGCTACCTGAACATTTTTTTTACAATTACAAGAATAGAAACAAAACCAAGAACGGACAGAAACAGGAAAGAAAATACGACTGAAAACACTGTTAGGAAGAGGAGAAGCAATAGGAATAAACCCTAATAGGAATAAAGCCTGGAACTGAAATGAAAATAAAAGAAGGAACGAGACATGAGAATAGAAATAGAAATTCTAAAGAAAACAGGAACTGACACAAGAATGTAAACTGAAATACGAGCACGAGTAGGAACTGACGCAGGAAAATGAATATAGGGGATGGAAGGCAAGCAATAGCGAAAAATAACGAGGGATAAAGTATCCAATAATAGAACAAATAGATTCTACTAAACATGGAGTGGCAAATGTGCCGTTTCCAAGGTAACTGCGAGTGTGTGGACGTGAGCCACCACTGGCTTCACTATGAAGTATTGTCCTGTTTATAATGAGTTCATCGCAAGAATAAATCTGATGTAAACATTACATAGCGTATTATCCTGAGTTTGCGACAACCTCATTGAATTTCGTTTCACGTGTAGGCGAAGCCAAGCTCTTTGAAATACATTCAAGTACGACCATAAGGATATGTTTTGTGCTGTGCGTTACTCCCACACCGACTTAGCGATGATACGGAGCGGCCGCTATACAGAAAAATTTGCGCTACTGGCCATTAAAATTGCTACACCACGAAGATGACGTGCTACAGACGCGAAATTTAACCGACAGGAAGAAGAGGCTGTGATATGCAAATGATAGCTTATCAGAGCATTCACACAAGGTTGGCGCCGGTGGCGACACCTACAACGTGCTGACATGAGGAAAGTTTCCAACCGATATCTCATACACAAACAGCAGTTGACCGGCGTTGCCTGGTGAGAAACGTTGTTGTGATGCCTCATGTAAGGAGGAGAAATGCGTACCATCACGTTTCCGACTTTGAGAAAGGTCAGATTGTAGCCTATCGCGATTGCGGTTTATCGTATCGCGACATTGCTGCTCGCGTCGGTCGAGATACAATGACTGTTAGCAGAATATGGAATCGTTGGGTTCAGGAGGGTAATACGGAACGCCGTGCTGGATCCCGACGGCCTCGTATCACTAGCAGTCGAGACGACAGGCATCTTATCCGCACGACTGTAACGGACCGTGAAGCCACGTCTCGATCCCTGAGTTAACAGATGGGACGTTTGCAAGACGACAACCATCTGCAGGAACAGTTCGACGACGTTTGCAGCAGCATGGACTATCAACTCGGAGACCACGGCTGCGGTTACCCTTGACGCTGCATCACAGACAGGAGCGCCTGCGATGGTGTACTCAACGACGAACCTGGGTGCACGAATGGCAAAACGTCATTTTTTCGGATGAATCCAGATTCTGTTTACAGCATCATGATGCTCTCATCCGTGTTTGGCGACATCCCGGTGAACGCACATTTGAAGCGTGTATTCGTCATCGCCATACATGCGTATCACCCGGCGTGATAGTATCGGGTGCCATTGGTTACACGTCTCGGTCACCCCTTGTTCGCATTGACGGCACTTTGAACAGTGGACGTTAAATTTCAGATGTTTTACGACCAGTGGCTCTACCCTTCATTCAATGCCTGCAAAACTCTACGTTTCAGCAGGATAATGCACGACCGCATGTTGCAGGTCCCGTACGGGCCTTTCTGGATACAGAAAATATTCGACAGCTGCCCTGGCCAACACATTCTCCAGATCTCTCGCCAATTGAAAACGTCTGGTCAATGGTGGCCGAGCAACTGGCTCGTCACAATACGCCAGTCACTACTCTTGATGAACTGTGGTATCGTGTTGAAGCTGCACGGTCAGGTGTACCTGTACACGCCATCCAAGCTCTGTTTGGCTCAATGCCCAGGCGTATTAAGACCGTTATTACGGGCAGAGGTGGTTGTTCTGGGTTCTGATTTCTCAGGATCTATGCCCCCAAATTCCGTGAAAATGTAATCACATGTCAGTTCTAGTATAATATATTTGTCCAATGAATACTCGTTTATCATCTGCATTTCTTTTTGGTACAGCAATTTTAATGGCCAGTAGTGTAACTTTCACAACATTTCCCAGCCATTTACTCCAAATAAGCTGCACTGATGTAAGACGTAGAACGAGACCAACACAGCAACAACATAGCTTTGAACGTCAAAACTGTAGCAACATGCTTCTTAGGTGACCAGGCATAAAAGTTAACATGCTCTCGTTTCTTAGCTAACATAGTACTGTAATAAAGAACAACTTAAAAACGGCTACGTGTGACGTGAAAGCGTGTTGCAAAGATTTCATCCTGTAGTTAAACAGGATTTTCTCAAAAACGGTTCAGACTTACGTCTTGCTGTTACGTCCGTTGAAGTCCTAGGCGTGTCCTGCACACCCTGTCAATATGAATCAGATCGGTCAGGGAAATTAAAACTGTGTGCCGGACCGAGACTCGAAATCGGGACCTTTATGTTTCGCTCGCAAGTGCTCTACCGTCTGAGCTACCCAAGCACGACTCACGCCCCGTTCTCACAGCTTTACTTCTGCCAGTACCCCGTCTCCTACCTTCCAAACTATACAGAAGCTCTCCTGCGAACCTTGCAGAACTAGCACTCCTGGAAGAAAGGATATTGCGGAGACATGGCTTAGCCACAGCCTGGGGGATGTTTGCAGAATGAGATTTTCACTCTGCAGCGGAGTGTGCGCTGATATGAAACTTCCTGGCAGAGGAAGGTAGGAGACGAGATACTGGCAGAAGTAAAGCTGTGAGGACGGGGCGTGAGTCGTGCTTCGGTAGCTCAGATGGTAGAGCACTTGCCCGCGAAAGGCATAGGTCCCGAATTCGAGTCTCAGTCCGGCACACAGTTTTAATCTGCCAGGAAGTTTCATACCAGCGCACACTCCGCTGCAGAGTGAAAATCTCATTCTGGTGAGGGGAAGTTCGTACGGTTCCCAAGTTATTGTGATGCTAACAACTGCGCATATGCTCTTTCTAGCTAAAATACTCATTATGGATGGAATTATTAACTTTACTAACCATCGTCCCCGAGATGAAAATTTGCTGTACACTCACATCTCTTAAAGGAGGCTTCACACGTCTAGTTGTCGTAACTCAATGCAGATCATCTTGTAAATCTTGAGAAGAGTATATATTTTGAAGCTGCAATTCGTCAACCGTGTCACTGCCATTGCTGTACACTTCACATTTGAGGTGAGCTCAGACAGAGGAACCCAGGGGACTGGGGCCAGGTGGCGTTGGCGACTGAGGCACAGGATCTCTTCGACTTGTTCACCTCGGACCACATCAGTGCTGGCCCATCACGCGTGAAGTACGTCCACTAACCGTGGGCTGTGGGTGAAATTTCAATCCATATACGGACATGTTTGAAAACCTTGCACTTCAAATACGTCTGTACTAACTGTAATGATAGCTCATGCCGTAGTCAGTGGCGGCTTGTAACCACTGTTTGTGGAGGAGTTTTCTTTGGAATGTTTTCGCTTCTACTGTCATACATGCGGTCCAGTCACATTAAGGTGGCCACCGCCTGTGTTCAGCGCCAACGTGCAATAGCCACTCACAGGCTGCAGGTGGCAGCAGCAGCTGTGGAGGGTGTTGAGCAGTGTTGAAAGCAGTGTTGAAAGCAGTGCAGTCTCGTCGTAATGCGGAAACGTAGCAATTTAGCTGACGTCCAAAAGCGCATCTTCTCGTTTTTCTGGCCAGGGGTGAACTATTTCCGGAATGGTGTGTCATGGAGATTGACATATACCGTGCATGGCAAAGTGGCTCTATCCAAAACGGCGTCAAGGCAACTGTGATATACCACAGGCCATAGTTGACAGGGGTGGACGACAGCTGTGGACGTGTGCGCCGGCGAACAGACGTGCAAAATGTTGAGCAACTGATGGCCCAGATGAACCGAAGGGCTACCTACAGCGTCTCCTCAACGACTGTTCAGTGAACGTTGCTGTGTACGGGCCTCCGCATCAGGCACCTGGTTCGCACACCCGTGCTGACTGCTCTCCATTGGCGACGGAGGCCTAAACTTTCACACCAGTACTGCAACTGGGCAGGCGACACGTGGCCTCTTCAGATTAATCGTGTTTTACGCTCCATCAAACGGAGGGCTGTGTGTGTAAGTCCATCCAACAATCGTCAGAAGTGTCCAGTACGGAGGAGGGAACGTTATGGTCCTGCAACTGTTTTCGTGGCATTCCTTGGGTGATCTCATCATTATGGAAGGCACAATAGGTCAACACAAGTATGCATCTATCCTTGAGCACCGTATCCACCGCTACATGCAGTTGCTTTTCCACGGCTGGATAGTATCTACCAGCAGGACAACACAATGTGTCACACAGCTCATAGTACTTACTTTTACTTTTCCGTTTCTGGAATTGGGAAATGTCTAATGCTTCTTCTTTAGCCAGCCATAGATCGTCGAGGGTGCATCTGTTGGGGGCAGGCAGGGCATTGTAGAAGATGTCCCATGTACTGGCGAGTGCCGCAGTCGCATTTGTCGTCATTTTCGTCCACCAAACCCCATTTGATCAGATTAGATTTCACAGGAGCCACCCCAGTTCTGATGGGGTTAAGCGTTCTCCAGGTTTTCCAATCACCAGAAACGCCTCTTGGTGGGTCCTCTCTTAGTGGATAGTAGATGGGAAGGGGGGGGGGGGGCTCATCTAAGGCGCAACTTAGGAAACGGCGTCTGGATTTGAGTCTGCTGGGGCCACACTCCAGGCCAAATATTCAGTGACGGGCATCAAAGGTTTGTTTTAGCTTCTCGGTATGTTCATGGGCTTTCCTACGTGAGTCAGGGTTTGTGAAACCTGCGGCCCTGTAAAGATTTTCTATAGGGGTTGGTTTCATGCAGCCTGTCACTATCCTACATGTTTCATTCAAGCTAATATCTACCTTTCTTGCGTGGGCGGATCTCCACCATACCAGGCAGCTCATAGTGTATCTGCGTAGTTCGAAGACCACCAGGATGCGCTTACCTTACTCCCCTGACCACTAAACTGCCCTGATTCAAGACCAGTCGACAATGATGATGATGTTTGCATTGTGGGGTGCTCAACTGCGCGGTCATCAGCGCCCATACAAAGTCCAATCTAGCCACTATCACGAATGATGATGATGGTGATGATGATGATGATGACGATGAAATGATGAGGACTACACAAACACATAGACCCTGGGCAGAGAAAATCTCCAACCCAGTAAGGAATCGAACCCGGGACCCCGTAATCCAGAGGCCGCAATGCTAGCCACTAGACCACAAGCTGCAGACCAAATCGAGACTCGGAGGGGTGAAGTCGACTGGGCTGTTCGCACCATGGAGCCTCAAGCGAGAAACCTAGAGCAGCTGGGTACGGCACTGAAATCGACATGTTTCATCCCTCTCGCTACCTTCCGGAACCTCACTTCCTGCACATCTCACAGCAGTCCACGCTGCAAAGGGTGTCTATTGAAGCTTTCGAAATGTGGGCGCAGTAATGTGAGCGGACAGTGCACTTTTACCCACACTAGTTTTCCTGTTACTTATGACACACCCTGTATACAGGAAAAGATGTAGGAATAGACTCGAAAAGAGTGGAACAATAGTAAAACAGGATACGAGTGTTATTTTTCCGATCGGTCGCGAACCACAGTTAATCAGAAAAATTTGCAACATTTAGCTACACCTTCCAGCTGTTTCTCTACATAGTGCCCGCTCTAACTAAGACATTTGTCGCAGCATGGCACAAACTTTTCAATACCCTCATCTCATCACGGAAAGCTGCATGAAATCAGAAGAAATCCCTCAGCAGGCTCTACACACTCACCTAGAGACACCACTAATCTAGGCATCTTTATTTGCTCACTGTGTGCACAGAACTGAAAAGTGACATGACGCAATCGACGGACATACTACTGATAATGCGCAAAACATCTGCACAAAGCTTCACTAGATTTAAAGTGTGATTTTAATTCCGCGACTGATCGGAGGTTTAAAAAAATAGCCCACACGCATTAAAACATTTTGGATCCTATTTAACAGTTGCAATATTATGTGATTAACTTTCAGTCTGGATATAAAGTGAACATGAGTACAAGAGCGAGGTCAAAGTGTGTAAGTGTGGTAACCTGAGACTGTTTTTCTGAGGCCCATTTAACATTCTCTTTGGGAGTAGATCCCGTACCGGAAGGCCTGTAATCCAAGCGCTTTGGCTGGTTCAGTCTCTTCTTTGAACTAAGAAAGTTCTCCAGACATAAACTTGAGTTCACATGACATCAAATTCGGCTAATATGACAGATTCTTCATACTCACTCCATCTTCCCAATGGGATAATACACAGTGACTCAGATTTTGAATGGGTATCAATACCCTCAAAGGTGTGTTCCACTTAGTGCTGAATGAATACTAGTACCCCTCATAGGTGGGCTCCATGAGCTGTACATGATGTTGAATGGGTACTAATACTTCTCATAGCTGGGCTGTGTTTGGCATCAAACAGGTATCCCCCCACCCCGCCCCCCCCCCACCACCAGGTGAACTTCACTCTCAGCGTTGAATGGATAACAACAACCCACCCCTTCCTTGAAGGCAGATTCTGCTCAGTACCAACTCCCCCTCTCCCCCCCCCCCTCCCCGCCCATAGGCGGTCTATTTTCGGCGTTAAATGGGTATGAATACCGTCCCATAGGTGGCATAGCTGCTTAATGCTTCAGTCCATTTCCCTGTTCCCCTGACAGTGTGGCAGGTGATGTATATAGGTTTTCGCCAGTTATTTCACACAGAACAGTGCAATAGCACATATCACCAGTGTGTCTGTTACAGAATTACCAGGAGAACACAAATTTGTGTGGTGCTTTCTCGCATTGTTCTGCTTTAAATAACCGCACATAATTTCGTTAATTGTCAGTTTGGGATGTGTCCTCACATTGTACTGCATGAAATGACCGCAATTCGTTAATTGTTAGTTCTCTCAAAAAAGTTGCAGTGTATTACTCGTGTACATATTATATCGATCATGGGAAACCCAATCTGCACCTTCACACATGACATCCTGAAAACCATGGATCAGGGCTAATACGTAGATAAGTAGATTCAGCATTTCTTGACTTCCGCAAATGTCGAACAAGCTGTTTCCTTGATACACTGTATTATTCAAGAAGCAATTATCCGAATGGGACTCAAATCGGCACATATGATGTACAGATACAGACAAACAAATGTTTACAGCTTCAGAAAAATTGGACGATTTATTCAAGAGAATGACCTTCACAAATTCAGGAAGTCAATAAGCCACTGGTCTACTTCTGGTCCTTATACAAGCAGTTATTCGGCCTAGCATTGATTCACTCTGATTGACACATGTGTTGGATGTCCTCCTGAGAAATGTCCTGCCACATTCTGTCCTTCTGGTGCGTTAGATCGTCAAAATCCCCAGCTGGTAGGAGGGTCCTGCCTGTAATGGTCCACACGTTCTCAATTGGGAAGAGGCCAAGAACGAAGACAAGGAGTGGAAACACTTGTGATCGCGCAGTCATTATCTTGCTGAAATGCAATCTCAGGATGGCTTGATGTGAAGACAATAAAGGAGAAAGAGCTTCACAAATTCAGGAAGTCAATAAGGTATTGGTCAACTTCTGGTCCTCATGCAAGCAGTTATTCGGCTTAGCATTGATTCACACTGATTGACACTTTTGTTGAATGTCCTCCTGAGGGATATCCTTCCAAATGCTGTCCGACTGGTGCGTTATATCGTCAAAATCCCCAGCTGGTTGGATGGCCCTGCCCATAATGATCCAGACGTTCTCAATTGGGGAGAGATCCAGCTACCTTGCTGGCCAAGAACGAAGACAAGCAGTGGAAACACTTCTCGTGATCGCGCAGTCATTATCTTGCTGAAATGCAAGCTCAGGATGGCGCGACATGTAGGCAATAAACCGTGGCGTAGAATATCGTCGACGTATCGCTGTGCTTTAAGGTTGCCTCGGATGACACTCAAAGGAGTCTTGCTATGAAGTGAAATGGCATACCAGACCATCACTTCTGGTTCAGGCTGTATAGGCTGATAGGTTGGTGTACCACCGCTGTATGTGGCCTCTGCACACACGTCTTCACTAATCATCAGAGCCTGGAATCTCGTTGACTGGAGGGGAATTGTGTGATGAGTCCCGCTTCGAACTGAACACCGATGACCAGTGAAGAGACGGCCCAGACAGCGATGGATACCATGGAGTCTGTCATCTGCCATACAATACGACAACCGCAAGTGATGGTGTGGAGTGCCATTTCATTTCATAGGCAGTATCCCTTTGGATGTTATCAATGGCACCCTTCAGCACAGTGGTACTCCGTTCTGTTACCCTTCATTCGAAGTCATCCTGGGATCGCATTTTAGCAACAGAATATCCTTCTGCACATAGTGAGAGTTTGTACTGCTTGTCTTCGTGCCTGCCAAACTCTCTTGGCCAGCAAGATCGGCAGATGTCTTACCAAATAGGTCGGGACAGTGATGATCTAGCACGTCAGCTGCACAAAATGTGGCACGATGTCCCTAAGGGGACATCCAACAACTCTATCAATCAGTGTCAAGCCGAATAACTGCTTGCTTAAGGGCTAGAGGTGGACCAAAGCGTTACTGACTTGCTGAATTTCTCACGCTCCTTCTCTTGAATAAATCATCAGTTTTTCTTGAAATTGTATTCATTTGACTGTCTGTACATGTACATCACATCTATCTATTTATTTCTTATTCGAATAATTCGTTGGTGGTACGTCGTGGTTTTTTCTTTCTTTTTTATTTCTAAGAGTATAACTACTGTCTCGCTTCTGTACATCTTGTAGACAGCCTTTTGTTCCCTATGTGTCATCCCTTTTATCTTCAGGAATTCAAAGATGGTACCGCAGAAAATATTGTGAAATGCATGCTCTGGGTCTTCACATCACATGAATTTAGGGTTACCTTTCTTCTACTTACATTCTATGAAACGACGTAGCATCAGTATTGCGTTGCGTGGTCCTACATTCCTCTGGCACCCAAACTGATCTTCCTCGAGATTGGCTTGTACCAGAGTCTCCATTTTTCTGTAACTAATTCCTGTTATTCTGCAGCCACGGCTTACAAAAGTGATCACTGACACCTGCTTTATTTGGCGTACTGACTACCTCTCCAGCTGGGCAGTATTCACGGGACAGACGCATCACCCGTAAGGCGCCAGCAGCAGCATTAATAGTTTTTTGGCTATTGCAACAAAATTTGGGCCGACAGACTTACCGATGCGGATGCGGAAGTTGTTGAAGGAGTGTTCGTTGACGTACGCGAGCTGTTCTCGGATCCTGAGGGCGTAGTCCGCCATGGCCGAAACGTGCCGGTAGCCCTTCAGGTCGCACATGCTCTTCGTAAGCCCTGGAACCGAAAACAAAGAAACACACTGAGCGGATGTTACTCTAGCAGAAGAACCACAGGAGGTTTTGAACAGATGGCAAGAATATATTGAATGTCTGTATAAGGAGGATGAAATACAAAGCGAAATTAAGGTTGAAGAGGAGCAATATGTGCCAGAAGATGAAAAGGGATTCAGCATCTTGGAAGCAGAAGTAGAAAAGGCGCTGCAGGAGATGGAGAATAGGAAGGCATGTGGAACTGATGATTTGCCACCAGAACTGTTGAAGAGTCTGGGAAACAAGGAAAGAAAAGAAATAGTCTACCTCTGTAATGAGATATATGACAAAGGGGAATGGCCTGAGGACTTCCTTGCAATAGCTATGATACCAATAGAGTAAAAGAGAAACACTAAAAATTGTGAGGAGCGTAGGATCATAAGTCTAATTTCTCATGCAGCCAAAGTGTTGCTGAGAGAGTTGAATAGAAGGCTATATGGCAAGCTGGATGGAGGGATTGCAGAGGAGCAGTTCGGATATAGAAGAGGAAAAGGAACAAGAGATGCTATTGGCCTGTTAAGAACTATTGGGGAACGATATATGGAAAAAGGTAGAGAAATATTTGCTGTTTTTATAGATTTAGAAAAGGCTTTTGACAGGGTCCAGTGGAACAAGCTGATGGATATATTGAAGAGGACATGAGTAGATTGGAAAGAGGCACGATTGGTACAGTATCTATATTTACACCAGAAAGTAAGGATAAGGATTGGACGATGTGTCAGACAAGGTTGTTGCGTTTCCTCACCGTTGTTTAACACATACCTTGAAGAGATTATTGCGAAAGGCTTAAACAGGAAAAGAGGAATATGTACTGATGGAAAGAGAATAGATTGTATAAGATTTGCTGATGACATCGTATTAGTGGCAGGAAGTGAGCGGACAGTAAATAGCACGCTGAAAGATCTGAATGAAGCTTGTGTGGAATATGGGATGCAAATAAACACAGCAAAAACAAAGAGCATGGTCATCAGTACAAGACGCAGACAATCCAATATTAAAATAGGACAACCTATCGTTAGCCAAGTAAGTGCATTTGGATATCTTGGAAGCACAATTACTGGAGACCAGGAGGCGAAAATTCGAACTGCCATAGCGAAGGAGGCATTCGTCAGAAAGAGGAGACTCTTATGTGGAAAATTAGATAAAGGACCACGGAAAAGCCTTCGCAAATCTTTTGTCTGGAGTGTGGCACTATATGGGGCAGAAACACGGACGCTGAGACGAGAGGATGAAAAAACGTTACAAGCATTTGAGATGTGGATGTGGAGAAGAATGGAGAGGATAAGATGGATGAAAAGAGTGAGTAATGAAAGAGTATTGGAAAGTATGTTACTTTGAAGAGGAAATAATGAATACGACGAACTTACTAGGTGCATTACCTACCTGGCGTAATAATGAGAGTGGTAGCATTTCAGGTATGTCATTTATTGCAATAAATGTGAGCTTACAAGCCTTAAGGACAGTCTTATCTGTGATAAGGCGTTAGCTGATATTTGTAGTATCGTGGTATTACTTTACATCTTGAGTTATTGCGATACAGAGCAGAGTTTTGTAGTGGTGACTTGTTGGAACCATTTTCAATAGTCAAACGACTGTACCAAGGAGCGATTAGAGGACCTGCTAGACAGTTGCGTTATGTGGGTCGCATGCAAATCAGGCAAAATACAATTCAGGTCGTTCGGATACTTTTGAGCACGACTGTACATTAAATGTTTTTTATTTTTAAATCTTTATCCAAATCACCTTGATCACTATTTTTATTCAATTAATTAGTTTACACGCAATTTCTTTTTTTTCTGTTCCTCTACCACATCACTTTAATGAACGTTTTAACTACTTTAGTTGCTCTTATTTTCCTTCCTATCATTCTTTTCATAGTTGGAATCTTCGTCCGTGTGAATTTAATTATTTTTATTAACTATCATAATGGTTAAACATTTGAAAATGCAGATCTGTTGGTTAAAAAACAAAAGACGAAATAATCTGTTTATACTGACTGGGCAGTGGTCTCAAGAATGTATGTTTCGTTGAAAGATGTATATCTTTCTGAATGCAAATCATCATACAAACATTTAAAACATAATTATTATTGAACTGTGGACAAAATAACGTGGATGGCGATTTAACGAAAGCAAGAATCGTAATTAAAATGAAATTCAATGCAAAATGAGAAATAGTAAAAATGAATGCAATAACATTGATGAAAATATATGATGCCGAAATAGAAACAATTAAATCGAAGTTAATACATAACAGTAATCATTTTCAAGGATAACATGTGGAAAAAGACTGATAGGAAGAAAAATGAGAGCAAATAGTGTATTTCATACGATGAATAATATGACTTCACAAAGGAAAAGAAAAAAAATTACATTTAAACCAATTAACTGTATAAAAATACTGATGAAAGTCATTTTGATAAAGATTTAAAAATACAAAAAATTGGAAGTATTCAACAAGACTGGAACCCACAGCATTTTGCGTATGAGGTCAGTACATTAAACGTTATTCTACGGAATCAATCTGTAAATTTTTACTATTTTTAAACATATAGAGCATCACGTGAAATTTTGAAATTTTTTCGTCAATTACTCGCAGTCAAGAGGCCACCAGGGCAAATGGCTGCAGGATGTGATTCCTTGGATCTTAACCTACATCACCATACAGTTGGTTTCAAAAAGTCGATCCCACCGCTACCTCACATTTGGACATGTGAAGCACAATAAGTGCACATAGAAGGGGTACATGGATTCTTCTCCAAGGGATGGGACGGCGGAAGCAGGCAGTTTTAAAAATATCTCTGGGAATGGCATTCCATTTTAATGAGGATCCCTGTACACGTGTACCAGACCATATCTAGACTTGCACGGTTCCACGGCGCCGAGAAGGGAAGGAGGAAGGAAGGAAGGTAGGAAGGTTTCAACGGAGCCGACCGACCTGAGGCGGCCATGTAGGTGGCGCCGGTGGTCTTGATCTTCTCGACGCACTGGAAGCGCTCCTCGGACAGCAGCTCGTCGAAGTCGGCGATGATCTCGTTGAGCAGCCGCAGGCACTCGACGCCCTCGTTGTTCGCCTCCAGCTCGACGTAGAACTCGGAGAAGTTGGGGATGGTGGCGAACATGACGCACACCGACTCGCACTGCTCGTGGTACAGGTCCTACACACAGCAGACACACATACGTTCACATTGGTGGGGGTTTCCACATATAGTGCAATGGAACATATACTACTTGATCAAAAGTACTGCAACACCTGTTAGCGGACCAAATATGACAGGTGTAGACCCTTATCCTTTATGACGACTTAAATTTTGCTGGGGACACCTTTGGTGAAGTAACTGAAAGTCTGTGGAAGAATGGCAGCGCATTCGTCTTCAAGAATCGAAACAAGAAAAGGTAGTGATGGTGGACCGTGAGATCTGGACCTAAGTCGACGCTCTAACTCATCCCAAAAATATTCAGTTGGGTTCAGGCGTGCACTGTGGGCAGTTCAGTCCACTGCAGGGATCTTATTCTCCACAAATCACTGCCACACAGATTCTGATTCATGAGAGGGTCCAATGTCATGTTGCTCCAAACGATCATCATCTCAAAACTGTTAAATATGTCCACATCCTCCCACATTTAGCTTTTTCTCATGTGCAATAAAAAAAAATCACCCCACTACGACGAAAGACACTCCCACACCATAGTAACACTTCCTCCGCAACTTCATTGTAGACACTACGCACGACTGCAGGGGATTCGCGAAATTCTGACCCTTCCATTTGATTGCTAAAAATGTAGTGTGGTTCACGTCTACTCTGCTACTCCCGAGCGACTCCTTCCACTGGTTCCATGTGACCTTTTATCAGTACAGGGCTATTACAAGTGATTGAAGCGATTTCATAAATTCACTATAGCTCCGTTCATTGACATATGGTCACGACACACTACAGATACGTAGAAAAAACTCATATAAAGTCTTGTTCGGCTGAAGCCGCACTTCAGGTTTCTACCGCCAGAGCGCTCGAGAGCGCAGTGAGACAAAATGGCGACAGGAGCAGAGAAAGCGTATGTCGTGCTTGAAATGCACTCACATCAGTCAGTCATAACAGTGCAACGACACTTCAGGACGAAGTTCAACAAAGATCCACCAACTGCTAACTCCATTCGGCGATGGTATGCGCAGGTTAAAGCTTCTGGATGCCTCTGTAAGGGGAGATCAACGGGTCGGCCTGCAGTGAGCGAAGAAACGGTTGAACGCGTGCGGGCAAGTTTCACGCGTAGCCCGCGGAAAATTGGCTCATGCCAGAACTGGAGACCGACAGCGCTGACTTCATCTTTCAACAGGATGGTGCTCCACCGCACTTCCATCATGATGTTCGGCATTTCTTAAACAAGAGATTGGAAAACCGATGGATCGGACGTGGTGGAGATCATGATCAGCAATTCATGACATGGCCTCCACGCTCTCCCGACTTAACCCCATGCGATTTCTTTCTGTGGGGTTATGTGAAAGATTCAATGTCTAAACCTCCTCTACCAAGAAACGTGCCAGAACTGCGAGCTCGCATCAACGATGCTTTCGAACTCTGACGGGGACATGGTGCGCCGAGTGTGGGAGGAACTTGATTATCGGCTTGATGTCTGCCGAATCACTAAAGGGGCACATATCGAACATTTGTGAATGCCTAAAAAAACTTTTTGAGTTTTTGTATATGTGTGCAAAGCATTGTGAAAATATCTCAAATAATAAAGTTATTGTAGAGCTGTGAAATCGCTTCAATCATTTGTAATAATGCTCGATGGTCCCTGTCCGTCAGTCCGTCAGTACATGCCGTGCACCATATCTCGGTTTAGCTACGATTATTCCTTCATAACATGTCACCCCTCATTCTGCCAACGGCCTTGTCAAGGATGGCGGAGGAACAGACAAAGATTCAGGGCACTCTCTTGTCCTAGGGTTGGTTAACTGCCCCTAAAGATGGAAGAATCAGCAATGATCAACTGCATGAGGATGCAGAAGGCAATTGAATCCACTGCATTAAAGACAAGTGATGTGTATCCACAGGACATGTCGCCTGTAACTGAAATGTGTCATGATGATCTTTGCGCTGGCAAAAGATTCTGGAATAGTCCCCCATTCGGATCTCTGGGAGGGGACTGCCATGGGGGAGGTTACCATGAGAGAAAGGTTGAATAATCAACAGAAGGACAACGTTCTACGAGTCGGGGCGTGGAATGTCTGAACCTCGAACGTGGTGGGGAAACTAGAAAATCTGAAAAGAAAAATGCCAAGGCTCAGTCTATATATAGCGGGGGTCAGTGAAGTGAAGTGGAAAGAAGACAAGGATTTCTGGTCAGACGAGTATAGGGTAACATTAATAGCAGCTGAAAATGGTATAACGGGAGTAGGATTCGTTATGAATAGGAAGGTAGGGCAGAGAGTGTGTCACTATGAACAGTTCAGTGACAGAGTCGTTCTTATCAGAATCCACAGCAAACCGACACCAACAACGATACTTCAGGTATAAATGCCGACGTCGCAAGCTGAAAATGAAGAGATAGAGAAAGTTTATTAGAATATTGAAAGGATAATACAGTATGTAAGACATTCCCAGGGGCAGATGTGGACTCTGACCACAATCTGTAGATTAAAAATGAAGAAACTGCAAAAAGGTGGGAATTTAAGGAGATGGGACCTGGATAAACTGAAAGAACCAGAGGTTGTACAGAGATTCAGGGAGAGCATAAGGGAACAATTGACAGGAATGGGGGAAAGAAATACAGTAGAAGAAGAATGGGTAGCTTTGAGGGATGAAGTAGTGAAGGCAGCAGAGGATAAAGTAGGTAAAATGACGAGGGCTAGTAGAAATCCTTGGGTAACAGAAGAAATATTGAATTTAATTGATGAAAGGAGAAAATATAAAAATGCAGTAAATGAAGCAGGCAAAAAGGAATACGAACGTCTCAAAAATGAGATCGACAGGAAGTGCAAAATGGCTAAGCAGGGATGGCTAGAGGACAAATGTAAGGATGTAGAGGCTTATCTCACTAGGGGTAAGATAAATACTGCCTACAGGAAAATTAAAGAGACCTTTGGAGAAAAGAGAACCACTTGTATGAACATCAAGAGCCCAGATGGAAACCCAGTTCTAAGCAAAGAAGGAAAGCAGAAAGGTGGAAGGAGTATATAGAGGGTCTATACAAGGGCGATGTACTTATGGAAATGGAAGAGGATGTAGATGAAGATGAAATGGGAGATACGATACTGCGTGAAGAGTTTGACAGAGCACTGAAAGACCTGAATCGAAACAAGGCCCCCGGAGTAGACCACATTCCATTAGAACTACTGACGGCATTGGGAGAGCCAGTCCTGACAAAACTCTACCACCTGGTGAGCAAGATCTATGAAACAGGCGAAATACCCTTAGACTTCAAGAAGAACATAATAATTCCAATCCCAAAGAAAGCAAGTGTTCACAGGTGTGAAAATTACCGAACTATCAGTTTAATAAGCCACAGCTGCAAAATACTAACACGAATTCTTTACAGACGATTGGAAAAACTAGTAGAAGCCGACATCGGGGAAGATCAGTTTGGATTCCGTAGAAATGTTGGAACACGTGAGGCAATACTGACCTTACGACTTATCTTAGATTAAGGAAAGGCAAACCTACGTTTCTAGCATTTGTAGACGTAGAGAAAGCTTTTGACAACATTGACTGGAATACTCTCTTTCAAATACTAAAGGTGGCAGGGGTAAAATACAGGGAGCGAAAGGCTATTTACAATTTGTACAGAAACCAGATGGCAGTTATAAGAGTAGAGGGACATGAAAGGGAAGCAGTGGTTGGGAAGGGAGTAAGACAGGGTTGTAGCCTCTTCCCGATGTTATTCAATCTGTATATTGTGCAAACAGTAAAGGAAACAAAAGAAAAATTTGGGGTAGGTATTAAAATCCATGGAGAAGAAATAAACATTGAGGTTCGCCGATGTCATTGCAATTCTGTCAGAGACAGCAAAGGACTTGGAAGAGCAGTTGAACGGAATGGATGGTGTCTTGAAGGGAGGATATAAGATGAACATCAACAAAAGTAAAACGAGGATAATGGAATGTAGTCGAATTAAGTCTGGTGATGCTGAGGATATTAGATTAGGAAATGAGACACTTAGAGCAGTAAAGGAGTTTTGCTATTTGGGGAGCAAAATAACTGATGATGGTCGAAGTAGAGAGGATATAAAATGTAGACTGGCAATGGCAAGGAAAGTGTTTCTGAAGAAGAGAAATTTGTTAACATCGAGTATAGATTTAAGTGTCAGGAAGTCATTTCTGAAAGTATTTGTATGGAGTGTAGCCATGTATCTAAGTGAATCATTGACGGTAAATAGTTTGGACAAGAAGAGAATAGAAGCTTTCGAAATGTGGTGCTACAGAAGAATGCTGAAGATTAGATGGGTAGATCACATAACTAATGAGGAAGTATTGAACAGGATTGGGGAGAAGAGAAGTTTGTGGCACAACTTGACAAGAAGAAGGGACCGGTTGGTAGGACATGTTCTGAGGCATCAAGGGATCATCAATTTAGTATTGGAGGGCAGCGTGGAGAGTAAAAATCGTAGGGGGAGACCAAGAGATATACACTAAGCAGATTCAGAAGGATGTAGGTTGCAGTAGGTACTGGGAGATGAAAAAGCTTGCACAGGATAGAGTAGCATGAAGAGCTGCATCAAACCAGTCTCAGGACTGAAGACCACAACAACAACAATACAGGATGTAAAGGGAGATGAAAATCTGATAATCATTGGGGATTGGAATGCAGTTGTAGGGGAAGGAGTAGAAGAAAAAGTTAGTGGAAAATATGGGCTTGGGACAAGGAATGAGAGAGAAGAATGACTAACTGAGTTCTGTAACAAGTTTCAGCTAGTAACAGCGAATACTCTGTTCAAGAGTCACAAGAGGACTAGGTATACTAGGAAAAGGCTGGGAGATATGGGAAGATTCCAGTTAGATTACATCATGGTCAGACAAAGATTCCGGAATCAGATACTAGATTGTAAGGCGTACCCAGGAGCAGACATAGACTGAGTTCACAATATAGTGATGAAAAGTAGGCTGAAATTTAAGACATTCGTCAGGAAGAATCAATACACAAAGAAATGGGATGCAGAAGTACTAAGGTATGACGAGATACGCTTGAAGTTCTCTGAGGCTATAGATACAACAATAAGAAATAGCTCAGTAAGCAATACAGTTTAAGAGGAATGGACATCTCTAAAAAGGGCCATCACGGAAGCTGGGAAAGAAAACATAGATACAAAGAAGGTAACTGCGAAGAAACCATGGATAACAGAAGAAATACTTCAATTGGTCGATGAAAGGAGGAAGTACAAAACTGTTCCGGGAAAGTCAGTAATATAGAAACACAAGTCGCTGAGGAATGAAATAAATACGAAGTGCAGGTAAGCTAAGACGAAGTGGCTGCAGGAAAAACATCGAAAAAGACATCGAAAAAGAAATTATTGTAGAAAGGACAGACTCAACATACAGGAAAGTCAAAACAATTTCTGGTGACATTAAAAGCAAAGGTGATGAAATTAAGAGTGCAACGGAAATTCCACAGTTAAATGCAGAGGAAAGAGCGGATAGGTGGAAAGAATACACTGAAGACCTCTTCCCCCTGAAGATATGTCTGATGTGACAGGAGAAGAAACAGTAGTCGATTTAGAAGAGATAGGGGATCCAGTTTAGAATCAGAATTTAAAAGAGCTTTGGAGGACTTAAGTCCAAATAAGGCAGAAGGGATAGATAACATTCCATCAGAGTTTCTAAAATCACTGGGGGGAGGGGCAACAAAACGACTATTCACGTTGGTGTGTTGAATGTATGAGTCCGGCGACATACCGTCTGACTTCCGGAAAAGCATCATCCACACAATTCCTAAGACGGCAAGAGCTGATAAGTGCGAGAATTGCCGCACAATCAGCTTAACAGCTCATGCATGCAAGTTGCTTACAAGAATAATTTACAGAATAATGGAAAAGAAAATTGAGGATGCACTAGGTGACGATAAGTTTGGCCTTAGGAAAGGTAAAGGCACAAGAGAGGCAATTCTGACGTTGCGGTTAATACAAGACAAAACAAAAATAAAGACACGTTCATAATATTTGTCGACCTGTAAAAAGAGTTCGACAATGTAAAATTGTGCAAGATGTTCGAAATTCTGAGTTTAGGGATAAGCTATAGGGAGAGACGGGTCATATATAGTACGTACAACAGCCAAGAGGGAATAATAAGAGTGGACGACCAAGAACGAAGTGGTCCTATTAAAAAGTGTATAAGACAAGGTTGTAGCCTTTTGGCCCTGTTCAATTTGTACATCGAGGAAGCAGTGACAAATAAAAGAAAGGTTCAGGAGTGGAATTAAAATTCAACGTGAAAGTATATCATATATCAGTGATACGATTCGCTGATGACATTGCTAGCGTGAGTGAAATTGGAGAAGGATGACATGATTTGCTGAACGGAATGAACAGTCTAATGAGTACAGAGTAAGGATTGAGAGTAAATCGAAGACAGACTAAGGGAATGAGAAGTAGTAAAAATGAGTACCGGTATTGATGGTTACGAAGTAGATTAAGTTAAGCAATACAGCTACCTAGGCAGTAAAATAACTAATGACGGACGGAGCAAGGAAGATATCAAAAGCAGACTTGCTATGGCAAAAAAGGCATTTCTGGCCAAGAGAAGTCTACAAATATCAAATATAGGCCTTAATTTGAGGAAGAAATTTCTGTGAATGTACGTCTGGAGTACAGCATTGTATGGTAGTGAAACATGGACTGTGGGAAAACCGGAACAGAAGAGAATCGTAGCATTTGAAATGTGGTACTGTAGACGAATTTTGAAAATTAGGTGGACTGATAACGTAAGGAATATGTGGAAAACACTGATAAGGAGAAGGGACAGGGTGATAGGACATCTGTTAAGACATGAGGGAATGACTTCCATGGTACTAGAGGGAGCTGTAAAGGGCAACAATTGTAGAGGAAGACAGGGATTTGAATACATCCAGGAGATAATTAAGGACGTAGGTTGCAAGTGCTACTCTGAGTTGAAGAGATTGGCACAGGAGAGGAATTCGTGGCGGGCCGCATCAAACCAGTCAGTAGACTGATGGCAAAAATATAAAAATTCCTTGACGTTTCCACTTCAGAATCATTTCACCATCAGTCGACTTGGGCAGCTTCAGAATGGTTGGAATGTCTCTGGTGATTTCATTATTCATCTAACATTCTATGAACTACTCCGCTTTCGAAGCCTCTTAGCTCTCCTGACCGATCAGTTCTGCTGTTTTCTGCTCCTCTACTGAAAACATAAAACTCTCTACATCAGTTTACACTGTTGGCTCCTCCTCCTATAATATCTAGTGTTCTGATACTTTTTGTCAAGATAATGCATACTGATGAACCAAACCTGCTCAAAAACGCCTTGATTCACCTTTGAAGCGCTAAACTGTTGCGGTTCTGTGTGGCATGGATTCAGCAAGTGCTCGGTAGGTTCCAAAGGTATGGGGCACCAGATTTCCGTGTACAGGTGATGCAGTTCGTATGAATTACGGATGAATGGTTTGTCATCACGGTACAATGCCGGTGCAGGTTCACGCGTTTTGAAGTACAGCATTCAGCCAAGATTGCTGAGGATGGAACTACACAACAGACAGCCCTTACATGTTTCTATGCAGACTCAATGACATCATCAATTACGATATAAGTGGGCATGAGTTCATCGAGACCGGAACGTAAAACAGTGGAAACATGTTTCTGATTCATATATAAAAGATATGACAATGATGGGAGACAGTGTGTTTACGAACATATAACTAAAAGGTGCTAACTTAGGTTTAAATAACCAAGTACAAACTATTTTTGCCCTTTTAAAAATTAAGTTTTTGTTACGTAAATGTTAAACAAAAATATTGAATTCAATTTCAGTTTCACCTTTAAATTACAGTAACAAGAACAACTTAATTTTCATCTTTTCTTAAATGTAATGGTTCCTACATACATACAAAATATTTTCATTTTCTGTTAAGCGCAAAAGTCTATATTTGCTTGAAAAATAATACTTTCCTTTGGAACCACTCTGCATCACGTTATTCAAAAATCTTCAGTACGACAGGGTTCGCACCCGTGATGAATCTTTTAATTGATTTTGAGATGCGTTCAGCTGACATTTTCTTTATTTGCTGTACATTTGTATAATTTTGGCCTTCAGCTATTTTCAAGTATCTAAAACGAAAGCATTGCACATTGAATCGATTGGTACCACTTACGAATTTAACATACAAACGAGTCATATCTTAAGATGTACTAGGAGGATACTATCTTAGTTTATAGAGAATTCGTTAATAGTAAGACCTTAACTTTTCCCGGCGAATCGAATGTTCAAATAACTTACGGGTTTGCTGCCGCGTGACGTCGTCGAACACCGCCGATATTTCGACAGGAGCACACCCTGCCATTCTCAAGGCACAAATGCAAGGAAGAGAAAATGTGCAAGCAAATTTAATACCTCGGTTCACAGAGGAGAAACCACACACTGAACAAGTGTCAACACAACCAAAGATAACCAACATCAGAAATATCGATAGTGACTGTTAATCAAGAGGTGAGGTAGCACTAATTCTGTCCCTCTGTTTTTTGATGAGAGACAGAGCCGGATTCCAAGCAGCATTTAAACAAAATCTACCATCTCTGTTAATAAGGTTGCTTGATAGTCTGATTTCGACAGCTTCCTTAATAACGCTATCCCAATAGGTGGGACGTGCAAGCCAGAATCTCCGTGTTGTTGTATTCCATAGGATGACCGGTGTCAAGGCAATGTTCTGCAATAGCGGATTTGCTCGGCTGTTGTAAGCGTGTGTGACGCTTATGTTCAATACACCGGTCTTCCACAGTCCTGATTGTCTGACCAATATATGACATGCCCAGCCGTACGCAAACCAAGGTCATATTTTACGGACGCCAACAGGACCTTAATCTTAGAAAGTGGTCGAAAAACACATATCACATCATATTTCGAAAAATGCGACCAATCCTGTTGGAAATGCTTCCTGCGTAAGGCAAAAAGGCCGTAGACTTGGGTGCCACTTCGTTGCTGTCGTCACCCACCCGTTGCACAGAAGGCTGATAGCGGAACGCAGGTTTGATCTGCCTCTCACTATAACCATTCTGACGAAAGGTGACTTCGAGATGTGACAGCTCAGCTGCCAAACTTTCAGGGTCTGAGATAACGTGGGTCCTGTGAACCAGGGTGCGAAGTACTCCTTCACGCTGAGCCGGATGGTGACAACTACCTGCTCGCAGATACAAGTCAGTGTGGGTGGGCTTCCTATAAACAGAATGTCCCAACGCACTATCAGTTTTCCTTTTGACCAACACATCGAGGAAGGGAAGGCATCCATTCTTTTCCACCTCCATAGTGAACTGAATATTCGGGTGGATTGAATTCAGATGTTCCAAAAACCGGTTTAAATTCTCACTACCATGAGGCCACACAACAAAAGTATCGTCAACATATCTGAAAAAACACGCAGGTTTCAAGGTCGCTGACTCCAATGCACGTTCCTCAAAGTCCTTTTATGTGTGGTTCTGATATTCAGATGTGACCAGTCAATGACATAAGAGGCTGAAACCACTTTCTGGCGAAATAAATAATATTTTGCAATACATCACGAAGGTGTTGCCTATTTAATTTTAAAATACTTGGATTTATCATCAACAGAGGACAACAAAATCAAGTGTTTCTCCATGGGGTAACAGCACCCTGAAATCCTATTATGAAATAAAACTGTAAAAATAGAAATGAACTTAACTTCATTCCGACTAACTGAGTGTGTAAGAGTTACACTGTGAATCTTTTCGCTGTGGCTAGACTGAATGTCTGATGGAAGACTGTATCAGACTGCATATGGTTGTTTCAAGAATAAATAAAGTGTGTTAAAATTGAGAAACTTTTATCATTACAGTACTGCTGGGAGGCATAGATCCCTATATGCACAGGAAGCAGTGCGCCGGTCGATTTAAGCACATTGTAAAATTCAGTAGCTGCGTAATCATCTGACGTAAACGCCAAGACCGTCTGTCATTCATCCGATAATCACTAAAGTTGAATGAACCGTTGTCATTAAAATAAATATGAAAAAACTAACGGGAAGGTGCTGTTCTTTAAGTAGTGAATTCATACTTAATATTTAAATAATAATTTCAGACTAAACGGAAGTAAATTCGTAGTACTAAACAAACCTGAAGGTCATTTTATGTAATGGAGGAGTGTTTCATAAATTTGCATGGTCCTTACTAATTAGTAAGTAAAAGGCATATACTAAAAAAAAGTAAATGGAAAAAAAGTAATTGGCAGGTGGTTAGTGGCTGACTTATCTTCACTAGGACTTACACCAAAGTTACACTGTACCAAAGAAATGAAGCGGCAGAAAAAAAGGAAAGAAATATAACATCTATGTAAACAATTCTCTGCATACGAGTTTTTATTTTATTCCACAGTTACCAAAAACATTTTTGTTAAAGAGAGAAGTTCTTAGGAACGTTAACCTTCATGTGCTTTGAAGAGAGAATAAGTTAGGAAATCGTCATTATAATGCTTAGGTCCAAAAACAAAATAAAAATGAAAAAGGCTATTCCTTGTTAACTACTCTTGCTGTTTCATGTAAAAGGACATTTATATTAAATGTCATATATATATGTAATCGCATAAATAAATTTAGGAGCTCCATTATCATAACACTTTCAAATCCTATCCCAGGTATTCTAATATACAGGGCTATTAGAAATGATTGAAGCGATTTCATAAATTCACTGTAGCTCCATTCACTGACATATGGTCACAACACACTACAGATACGTAGAAAAACTCATAAAGTTCTGTTCGGCTGAAGCCGCACTTCAGGTTTCTGCCGTCAGAGCGCTCGAGAGCGCAGTGAGACAAAATGGCGACAGGAGCCGAGAAAGCATATGTCGTGCTTGAAATGCACTCACATCAGTCAGTCATAACAGTGCAACGACACTTCAGGACGAAGTTCAACAAAGATCCACCAACTGCTAACTCCATTCGGCGATGGTATGCGCAGTTTAAAGCTTCTGGATGCCTCTGTAAGGGGAAATTAACGGGTCGGCCTGCAGTGAGCGAAGAAACGGTTGAACGCGTGCGGGCAAGTTTCACGCGTAGCCCGCGGAAAATTGGCTCATGCCAGAACTGGAGACCGACAGCGCCGACTTCATCTTTCAACAGGATGGTGCTCCACCGCACTTCCATCATGATGTTCGGCATTTCTTAAACAGGAGATTGGAAAACCGATGTATCGGTCGTGGTGGATATCATGATCAGCAATTCATGTCATGTCCTCCACGCTCTCCCGACTTAACCCCATGCGATTTCCTTCTGTGGGGTTATGTGAAACATTCAGTGTTTAAACCTACTCTACCAAGAAACGTGCCAGAACTGCGAGCTCGCATCAACGACGCTTTCGAACTCATTGACGGGGACATGCTGCGCCGAGTGTGGGAGGAACTTGATTATCGGCTTGATGTCTGCCGAATCACTAAAGGGGCACATATCGAACGTTTGTGAATGCCTAAAAAACTTTTTGAGTTTTTGTATGTGTGTGTAAAGCACTGTGAAAATATCTCAAATAATAAAGTTATTGTAGAGCTGTGAAATCGCTTCAATCATTTGTAATAACCCTGTACACTACTCAAAAAATGAAAAAGTTGTCACTTCTGCAAAACACTGTGATTATCTCCCATTGCGAAGCATTCGTTTAAAATTTGGCTCAAAGGTGCATCCCACCTTCCTCTGTAAAGTTGCAAAAGGCTGACGCACTGTGACGCCACCATCGAGCTGTGCAATACGTCAAACAGCAAGGTGTCGAAACGTGCGAAACCGAGGCCACAGTTAAACAGCTCATGTGAGCTGCAAGGTGGGCTAATGGTGTTCCACTGGCACGAGTTTTACCACAATTCTGCCCAAACGCCATAACGGACGTGTCCACGATGGGACGGACGGGTCATCACACCCCGTGTTACCCACGTTTCACCCCTTCTATTAACGCCTGTGCTACGGGCGTCAGAACCGCAACATCCAGCGTTGGAATCGTAATTTTCTTATGGGTGGACGAAGAAAGCATTTCAGGCACCCCGTCGCTCAGAATCGGCACGAAAGGTCCTCATCAGGTGGCGCAGAGGGTGCCAATGTAACCACCCCTTCACTTGAGGCGTTGAATCCCACCCTACTCTAAGGACATCGTGGCACTGAAGCACCATGAACGTGATCGCTCAGAATCGGGACGAAAGGTCCTCATCAGGTGGCGCAGAGGGTGTCAATGTAACCACCCCTTCCCTTGAGGCGTTGAATCCCACCCTTCTCTAAGGACATCGTGGCACTGAAGCCCCATGAACGTGATCGCTCAGAATCGGCACGAAAGTTCCTCATCAGGTGGCGCAGAGGGTGTCAATGTAACCACCCCTTCCCTTGAGGCGTTGAATCCCACCCTTCTCTAAGGACATCGTGGCACTGAAGCCCCATGAACGTGATCGCTCAGAATCGGCACGAAAGGTCCTCATCAGGTGGCGCAGAGGGTGTCAATGTAACCACCCCTCCCCTTGAGGCGTTGAATCCCACCCTAGTCTAAGGACATCGTGGCACTGAAGCCCCATGAACGTGGTATGGCCGTTCTGGTGTGCAGTGCGACGGCAGCTGTCTGCCATGGTGTTCAGGATGGAACGCTAGGGATCATTCAAAAGCACTGAACGAAATCTGGCGCGATCTGAAGCAGCAAAGTGTGTTTATGCTCTCTATCTCTCTTGTTTTGCGCCCTCCTGTGGCGTGATCATGGTGGGATGCAACATTGACATGTGTGTGTTCCCTGTTCAGTAACACACATGCACCTTTGTGAGCACGTTAAAAATGTACCTGTCTGAGTTTTCGACACCTATTCGAGTGGCGCCTCACGGTTGCGCCTCAGGGCAGGCAAACCCCTGAACACCCCTTAGGTAGGGCTGCCTGCCCTCAGGTGTTAGGGCAGCTGCGAGGCACCACTCAGGCTAACAGGTGTCGATGCCTCTGACAGGTACATTTTTAACGTGCTCACAAAGGTGCATGTGTGTTACTAAACTGGGAACACACACATGTCAATGCTGCATCCCTCCATGATAACGCCACAGGAGGACCATAGTGGTTCCACTCGGTATACCAGAGCAAAATGTTGCGGTCGCATTACACACTCAATTGGACAGATCAATGTCAATAGCCCCATGATGTTATGGTGTACCAATGTATGCAAAACTCTAATTTGGGTGCCACGAATTGATATTGTGGTGAACGGTACATATCGACTGCCAGAATCGGACGTTCGTGTGCTACGAACGCGTCTCTGTGTCTTACCAAACCAAAGATTTGTTTTATGGAGTCTATATGAAGGAAATGGAGAGATCGGAAGCGTGGGAGAGGAAGAGAGACTGTATTGTTGTAGGACTTTGCAAAAACAGACATAATGTCTTATGGGATAACAGCAATCAGTGATTTTATAATGTTACTTAAAATCCGTCTTGATTGCAATTTTTTTTTATTATTCATATGACCGGTTTCGGTTCATTCAGAACCATCTTCAGATCTGATATTTCAGTTACAGGACTAACACGTCCAAATCCAGCAACTTTCACATGCTACGTCACATGTAGCATGTGAAAGTTGCTGGATTTGGACGTGTTAGTCCTGTAACTGAAATATCAGATCTGAAGATGGTTCTGAATGAACCGAAACCGGTCATATGAATAAAAAAAAAATTTGCAATCAAGATGGATTTTAAGTAACATTCTTGTAGGACGCCATTACGGTATACAGGGTGAGTCACTAACTATTGCCACCAAGAATAACTCAGAAAGTATGATAGGGGCTGAAAAGTTTGTGGGACAAACGTTGCATGAGAAAATGGGGGCCATAATATGACGGTTTTTTGTTGGTAGGTGGAGTCGCGTGAGAGATATGAAGGCCAACTTTTTTTTAATGGATTGCTATAGTTTGGTACTTATCTTCTGATAGCGGCTATCGACGTGAATCTAATGATGTGTAACAGTAAGGTATTTCAAGGTATTCACAGAAGGTGTTCGAAGTGATGACCATTGGTATCAATGCTGTGCTGCATTCTTCTTATCATGGACTGAGTGGTATTCCTTATCACATCGACACTTATCGAAGGACACAAGAAAAAATCTAGAGGCGTCAAGTCTGGCGAACGAGCTGGCCACAACACATCTCCTCCGAGTCCAATCCAACGATTTGGGAATTGTGTCTGCAACTCATTTCTAGCCATCAGCGAAATATGTGCCGGACACCCATCGCGTTGATACCACATTGTGTTCCTTGTTCCTACACGTATTTCTTCCGATGACAGACCTAATGTTTCTTGCAAGAATGTTGTGTACTTCCTACCATTAACATTTCCTTCGATGAAATAGGGGCCTATAATTCTGTCCTCCAGAATCCTACACCGTACATTCACCGAAAACAGCGTTTAGTGTGCAGCTTGCTCCAGCCAACATGGATTTTCAGTTGCCCAATAATGCATGTTACGCAAATTAACATTTCCTTGGTTCGTGAATGTAGCCTCGTCGTAAATAAAATCAAATTGCTAAGTGTGTCATCCCTCTGAATCTGAAGTTGACCCCGTCTACAGAATTCATTGTGACGCATACAACCCGTACCAGTTAATTCCCGGTGGAGACTGATATGGTGAGGATGATATTTATGGCGATGCAGAACACGAACAACACTACTCTGACTCGTGCCAGATTCCCTTGCGATTTGACGCGAACTAACACAAGGATCTCGAACCACAGTGGCAAGAGTACCAGTTTCCGTTTCCTCCTTAGTACCTTTCCTTTGCGGGATATGTTTCCGAAGCGTTAAGGATCCAGGTGTTATAAATTTATCATACACATATTTAAATGTACGACGTGTAGGGTGGGTACGTTGAGGATATCTTTCAGTGTATAAGTCTCTAGCTCTCACTGATTTTTTTCAGCATTCTCCGTAAATGAGGAGCATATCAACTTGTTCTTCGAAGGAGTACATCATTCACATTCGCTTGATTCGACGATACTAGTCTTACCGTTCCTACTAGTGTTGGATTGCGAAACCGTCGAATGGTGTTTACATGTCAGTGGCACGTTAGACGGATACTATTTTCACGATATACGAGAGAGAATTGTCAGAGCACGTGCTTCGATAAGTGATGAAGTGATAAAGAATACCAGTCAATCCATGATAAGAAGACTGCATTGATACCAATGGTCATCACTTCGAACATCTCCTGTAAATGGACGTTCATGCCACCTTTGTGACCTTCGTTGACCTTCAAAGACCTTACTGTTACACATCATTGGACTCATCTAGATAGCCGCTATAAGGAAATAAGTACCAAACTATAGCATCCCATATAAAAAAAAAGTTGGCCTTCATACCTCTGACGCGACCCCACCTAGCAACAAAAACCCAACATCGTATTACGGCCCCCGTTGTCCCTTGCAACTTTCGTCCCACAGACTTTACAGCTCCTATCATACTTTCGGAGTTATTCTATGTGGCAATAGTTAGTGACTCACCCAGTACAGTAAATGTTCAAATAGTTCTTTGCACAAAATAAAATCCAATAATTAACGTCAAGTATTCATGGTGTGTATATCTCCATTCAGAGATTAGTTAGTTATCGCGTACAGATATTACGAGACGTAGATCGTTCGGAGGTGAAGTTTGGAACGATAGCGCGGCCCTGCATTTTCCACGCTCATAATTCGTCGAGAGATTATCTCCGAATTAATAGACTTTACTTGCCACATTTTTGAACCTGTCATGCAGACTCATCAAACAACATAGCACACAGTTGTGCCGAACGATGTGCGTAGTGAGTAAAAGGTTTTAGAGATTTTAGGCAGAGCAGATAACGAGGAAGAATTCTCGCGAGATGCCGCTTCGGAATACATCTCTTGCTCACCTGTGGTATTTAAAACGAAATATTTATATTTTCCAGGTTTTCACGAGAGTAATGATAAAATGAAATAAGAAACTAAGTTAAACCAACTAAAACCAGTAACTAAACCAATGATTAAAATAAAAGCACACATAAAGAAGGGAACGTTTCCGTCTATGTGCGTGCTCGGCAGCTCAGTCGGCATCCATCCGTGACAGAGGGAACGTCTCTGCACGTCTGTTTGTTTCGATATTCGAATCTGAAATGCGCGCTGCAATCGAAAATCCCGCCAGTTATGAGGTGCGGTCTGTGATACGGTTTTTGCTGGCAAAAAACCTAACACCTATAGAAATTTATCGTGCGAAGTGTACGGAAACAACGTAATGAGTGAATATTCCGCCCGGAAACGGTGCATTCGGTTTAAAAATGGCCGAACCAACGTTCATGATGAAGAGAAGAGTGGACGTCCGAGCATTGTGACTGACGATCTTGTAGCTAAAGTCGATAAAACGATTCGTGAAAGCCGTCGCTTCACAATAACGCAGCTTTCGCTTTCTTTTCCTCAACTTTTACGGATTTTGTCGTTTGAAATTGTCACTCAAAAGCTAGGCAACCAGAAATTTTATGCATGATGGTTCCCAAAAAGTGCCCAAACTGCGTACAGAACACCATAAAGAACAGCGAATGGGGGCAACGTTGATATTTCTGGAGGCCTACCAGAAACACGGTGATTCATTAATGAATCGAATCGTAAACTGTGACGAGACTTGGTCGAAACACGTCAATTGCGAGACAAAATTACAGTCCATGGAATGGGGGCACACAAGGTCTCCCCAAAAACCAAGAAAATGTTTGCAAACCTTGTCAGCAAGGAAGTTGATGGTGACAGTGTTTCGTGATAGACAAGGTGTGCTTCTTATTGATTTTCTGAAATGTGGAGCAATCATAAATTCTCCCCAGTACCGTCAAACTTAGCACAGCCTTAGAAGAGCAGTTCAAAACAAACACCAAGGAAAGCTGGCGTCCAAACTTTTATTTTTGCACGACAATGCCCGACCTCACACGGCAAACCGCACCAAATAACTCCTTAATTCGTTCAGATGGGAAATTTTTCCTCATCCGCCGTCCAGCCCCGATCTAGCACCAAGCGACTTCCACTTTTTTTTCCAACATGAAGAAGTGGCTTGCAACGCAGCGCTTTGACGACGACGGGGACCTCCAGGCGGGCGTGACACACTGGCTGAAATCTCAGGCGGCTGAATTTTACGACGAAGGTCTTTCAAAACTTGCCCAACGCTATGATAATTGCCTCAATGTGTTTGGCGACTATGTGGAAAAGTAGTGTGTCAGTCGCTCTAAAATGTATTTCTTGTACTTAGTCTTTTTACGCCAACTTTCTGAACAGCCCTTGAAAATAAATAAAGAGTCTCAGGAATCGACCTGGGAGGAGTTCTTGTGACTCTGAGACAATGGGAGTGAAACTCGTCGTTGCCTGTCACCTGCAACCATTATACAGGGTGATTCAAAAGAATACCACAACTTTAGGAATTTAAAACTCTGCAACGACAAAAGGCAGAGCTAAGCACTATCTGTCGGCGAATTAAGGGAGGTATAAAGTTTCATTTAGTTGTACATTTGTTCGCTTGAGGCGCTGTTGACTAGGCGTCAGCGTCAGTTGATGCTAAGATGGCGACCGCTCAACAGAATGCTTTTTGTGTTATTGAGTACGGCAGAAGTGAATCGACGACAGTTGTTCAGCGTGCATTTCGAACGAAGTATGGTGTTAAACCTCCTGATAGGTGCTGTATTAAACGTTGGTATAAACAGTTTACAGAGAATGGGTGTTTGTGCAAAGGGAAAAGTTCTGGACGGCCGAGAACGAGTGATGAAAATGTAGCACGCATCCAGCAAGCATTTGTTTGCAGCCCAGGAAAATCGACTCGCAGAGCTAGCAGAGAGCTGCAAATTCCACAATCAACTGTATGGAGATGGAGCGCCACCACATTGGCACTTATCTGTCCGTAACTACCTGAACGTCAACTACCCGAGGCGATGGATCGGCCGCCAGGCAGCCCGTGACAGAGCACTTCATCACTGGCCTCCAAGAAGCCCTGATCTTACCCCCTGCGATTTTTTCTTATGGGGGTATGTTAAGGATATGGTGTTTCGGCCACCTCTCCCAGCCACCATTGATGATTTGAAACGAGAAATAACAGCAGCTATCCAAACTGTTATGCCTGATATGCTACAGAGAGTGTGGAACGAGTTGGAGTATCGGGTTGATATTGCTCGAGTGTCTGGAGGGGGCCATATTGAACATCTCTGAACTTGTTTTTGAGTGAAAAAAAACTTTTTTAAATACTCTTTGTAATGATGTATAACAGAAGGTTATATTATGTTTCTTTCATTAAATACACATTTTTAAAGTTGTGGTATTCTTTTTGAATCACCCTGTATATTGGATTCAGCAAGAGAATCCAACCAGCCTCTTTCATTCCAGCACGTAACCTACAAGCACCTAACACTTTTAAGCCGAGCGTCCCAGTGGAACATTGGGTAACCAATCCCAGTGGGAAGCTGAGTCGGCGAGCAGACCAGTGCTGGGGGCTCCAAGGCTCACAGCCTTGGCAGGATCCTGGTCGGTGGGAAACATCGTCGACACCAATAAACAGTTTTCCAACTGACAAAAGCCTGCAGGAAAGCTCAGTGAATGCTGCTACCCCAGGTAGTACCCAATCCACCGTCGTCTTGGACGATGCGTGCAGGCTTCTGGAGTGTGGGGTGCCCGCACCGACATGCTTGCAGGTAACGGAGACTCCTGCAAAGATTAAGCACAACTGGCCAAATTACTTTGCCACCTTTAATGCCAACTCGCTTCTGAAAGCTGGTAAACTAAAACAACTTACAGACACCCTGCAGCAATATAAGATACTAATTGCAGCGATTCAAGAAACAATATTCACAGATGAACATACCTTTGAGTCAGAGGGCTACAGAATATTTAAAGGTAAAACTCGCAAACGCGTTGTAAAAACTATTCCTCGTCTTGGCACAGGATTTATAGTCAACAAGAAAATTCTAGATTCCGTCATAGACTTTAGCTCACCAAATAGCCGAGTATCTGCTATTTCTTTCCGAAGCACAAAGTTTACAGCATTGTGAATGTTCATGCACCTACCAACCAGGCAAACAAGAGAGATCCGAAAGGAGCAGAAAAATTTTGGGAAGAACTAGAAGAGCTCCTATCCAAGATCTCAGACAAACGCATCATCATCCTGGTTGGATATTTCAATGCGCAACTTGGCAAGGAGAGAAAATTCCAAGACATTGTTGGAAAATTACCCAGCACATAAAAGAACCAACCGCAAATGAGAGAGACTCGTGGAACTGTGGAAAGCTTTTAACCTAGTCATGAAATCAACAGCAGTCAAACACTTGCCAAGAAAACAGGTAACTTGGTCATGCCCAAATCCGAATCTTGTAGAATATAAAATTGATCACGTTTCCATCACCTGAAAGGCACAATGGGATATCCAGAAAGTTAAAGTTCTGAGGAATGCCAATCTGGATTTAGATCACTATCTTTCAAAGATTAAAATTAAGCTAATTCCAAGAAGTTCCAGAAAAACACAGCAAAGAAGATACAGATTTGACACGGAAAAGCTGATGTCCAGTCGAGAATTCACTCGTAAACTTTAATCCTTGCATCCAGAGTGCTGGGAATAATTGCAACAAGCCCTGCTCAGAACAGCAAAGGAAACTGTTCCGCGTCTGAAACCGGAGAATCATACTTGGTGGAGCAGTGATTGTCAGGAAGCAGTGAAGCAACGACAGCTTGCATGGCAGAGATGGAATGCCAAAAAAACGTGAAGCTAACAAAACTAACTTCCTGGATGGTAGAAAACATGCTGCAAAGATCATACGGGGAGTGAAGGGTACATTTGAGAAAATGAAGTTGGCACAAATTGAATAAGACTTCCAGACGACAAATACACGGAACTTCTACAGAACTTTTAAGGCGAGTCTCGCCTAAGTACAATCCTCCAAGCCTACACTTCAAAGCTCCGAACGGGAAGCTAGCTCACAATAATAAAGACAAATGCTAGATATTAGAGAATTACTTCACAGCTCTTCTGAATTGTGAACCTCCAAACTCCACATTTCCCTTCACCAACTATGTAGGAGTACACCAAAATTCATCACCACCCACGAAAGAGGAAATCAGGCTAATTATTCACTCGCTTAAAAACAACAAAGAACCAGGCGAAGATTCTATAATTGCTGAGCTTTGGAAGTATGCAGGGTATAAGGCAGTAGATAAACTAACAGAAATTATCAGCGAGATTTGAGAAACTGAAAGACTTCCACATGGCTAGAATTATGCTCTAATTCATCCTCTTCATAAGAAAGGAGACAGAACAGATGTAAATAACTATCGTGGTATCCCTCTCTTATCAACAACCTATAAGATTCTGTCGAAAGCTCTGCAAACTATGTCAGAAGAACAGCCAGACCCACAGCTGGGAGATTGTCAAGGAGGTTTCAGGAAGGGGCGATCATGCGTCGAACAGATAATGAACCTCGAATCCATCCTTTCTTACCTGAAGCTCAGGAATAAAAATTTTGTTGCGACCTTTGTGGATTTCAAAAAGGCATGCGACTCGATTGATCATAAAACTCTGATCAGAATTCTAGAAGAACTTGGCCTAGACAAGAAGACCAAAGCGATAATCCAGCAAACACTAACCGACACAATCTCAAAAGTTAAATTTAGAGCAGAAACACCACAAGCTTTTGAAATAAAGACTGGAGTGAGGCAAGGAGATGGGCTCTCGCATCTGCCCTTCAACTGTGCCTTCGAGAAGGTAATTTGTGAGTGGCGCAAAGAACTGGAAAACCAAGGAATTAAAACTGGTGTCAGGCTGGCTTAGAAGAAACAGAATGTTGAACTCGATTGTCTCGGTTTTGCGGATGATCTTGCAATTTTTTTCTGATTCCACGGAAACAGCTGAGAGACAGATTAATGAGCTTAAAGTACAAGCGCAGGAGACTGGCCTCCAAATTTCATTTGAGAAAACCGAGTTTATAACGAACATAAATTCACCACAAAGGGAGCTTGTAGCGGGTCAAGGCAAACCTAAGCGAGTTGAAAAGTTTAAATATGTCGGAGAATGGATAACAGCCACCTTATCAGAGGAAGAAGCCTTGCATGAACAAAATGGAAATGGCATTCAATTTAACCATAAACATGTACAACAAAAGGTCAGTATCGTTCAATGCAAAGTTAAGGCATTACTGCATTGTTATCAGTCTGGAGGTCTTGTACGCTTCTGAATGCCTAGTAATGAACAAAAAAAGCCCTAATCGAAAAACTGGAGGCCCAGAAAACGAAGATTTTAAGAAAGATCTTGGGTCCCACCAAAGGGAATGGGGAATATAAAAGGCGTCATAATCATGAACTGTATTCCGACATAGAGAAGATAACCGACACCATCTGGAAAAGGAGGATTATGTTTTATGGACATATGACCCGAATGAGCCCTGGAAGACTCACCAATCGTATGATCACCTACTTTCAGGAGAAGAAAAGAAAATGGGCCTGGTTTACAGAGGTGGAGAAAGGTCTTAAAGAAGTGGGGGTCACCCATGATGACATCTTGGAGCGTGTCGCACTCTAGGAGAAACTTATGGCGTGGCAGTGTTTCCAAGAAAAGCCAAAACTAAAAACAGGAATGGCTTGGATCCAGGCGAGGAAAGAGCAGCACCCAGAACGACTGTGGGAGCATTGGGCAAACATCAGAACACGTAAAGGAAGACTGTTGAAATAACGTGGTCCAAAGATTGCCTATACGAAATGAATGAATGAATTAATAAATAAAGAATATTTTTAATTAACTTGGGGTTGGGTTGTTTTGGGGGAAGAGACCAAACAGCGAGGTCATCGGTCTCATTGGATTAGGTAAGGATGGGAAAGGAAGTCGGCCGTGCCCTTTCAAGGGAACCATCCCGGCATTTGCCTGGAGTGATTTAGGGAAATCACGGAAAACCTAAATCAGGATAGCTGGACGCGGGATTGAACCGTCGTCCTCCCGAATGCGAGTCCAGTGTGCTAACCACTGCGCCACCTCGCTCGGACTTTAATTAACTAACCAATAATAATATATTATGTTCTTAGAGTAGGGTCGAACCGTCCAGGAAGTGTCAGAGGTGTCGAATGTTGCCAAGAACGTCATTCTCTTGCTCACTGGACTACGAATTGTAGCTTTCGACCGCGAACGGTGAGGAAATCAATGCCTCAAAGGAAGGAATGGTTACATGGACACCCTTTATGCCACTTTCTCAGGGATTTTCGTGTAGATTGCCAGTGGCGGTGTGTGTCAAATGTTTTCCTCGGCGACCCCTAAGAAATCAGCGTGATTCCAATGCTGGGTGCCGCTGTTTTGACCCCCATCACAGAGAAATCCAGGGGTGAAATGTGGGTAAGAAGCAGTTTGACGACTTTCCAATCGTGTAACACGTACATGGATGTGCTGGACAGAATTTTCCTGGAATTTGGAGCCAATGTGACAGCATTAACGCACCGTAAGCCTCACATGAGCTCCTGAGCTGCGGCCTTTTTCTTCGCAAGTGTCGACACCTTTTTGTTTGAAACGTCGCCAAGCCCGAGGGTGGCGTTGCAGGACGCCATGCTCTTGCACCGTCACAGAAGAAGGTTGTAGAGACATTTGTGTCAATTATATGCTTCTCAGTGGGAGCCAATTACAGGGATTCGCAAAAGCGACAACTGTTTTACTTTGAGTCATGTATATACACAGCAACACAAAAAAAGAAGAGTCCTGAAGGTACGGTCGGACGTTAGTATAACTTTCAACAGATAAACACCATCGGGACGGAGGTATATAAATGATTAGAGTTGCAACTTTCTGTGACAGGTGGAAAGGCCGTAGTTGGTATTTAGGTTTGTTACCAGGCCTGCAAGGGTATGTAAGCGACATGAATAGCGTCAGACGCTGCGTACTCGTGTGAGACAGCTTTATCAGCATCGGTCAGAGTTTCAAATGGACCTCATTTTGGGTCTTCAACATGCCAGCTGGTCGAATTGTGCAATATCCACATTATTCAAATGTAATAGTGTCCCAATGCTGGACTGTATAGGAATGTGAGAGTAGGCACATTCGCTGTCAAGGCTGGAGTCGACAATGCGTAACCACCACAGGGAGGAGGGTCACTGTCCTGTGCACCAAGAATATTGCAAACCCTTTCAGATCTGTAGCTGGCATCAGAGAACAAGCAGTGGATTACCTGCAACATTCTCTGTCATCCAACACCATCGGAGACTAGCAGCAGCCGAGTTACGGAATTATTGTACCATGCGAAAGCTCCATTCAGAGTGGTACGAAATGTTCAAATGTGTGTGAATTCTTAAGGGATCAAACTGGTAAGGTCATCGGTCCCTAGACTTCACACCTAACCCATGCCCTAGGTAGGACTCGAACCTCCAGCGGGAGAGTGGTACCGTGAGCAGGTGACATGGAATACTGATCAATGGCGTCGCATTG
This sequence comes from Schistocerca cancellata, assembly GCF_023864275.1. Lineage (NCBI taxonomy): Eukaryota > Metazoa > Arthropoda > Insecta > Orthoptera > Acrididae > Schistocerca > Schistocerca cancellata. The sequence goes on along the minus strand of NC_064636.1, from coordinate 114,182,198 downwards.
TGTTCAGGGATGAATCGCGGCTCTCCAGTGCCCTGGGTGTCCATTGTCGGCGAGTATGGAGCTGACCTTTGATGGGGTCCTTTTCTTCGAATGTTTTGGAGAGCCACAGTGTTAGCAGTCCTGCTGTTCAGGTGCGGGGAGGCATCGGGTATGACTTTAAGGGAACTCCGAGGGCACAGCAGTATGCGCACATCCTGCGCCCTCATGTGGTATCCTTCATGCAATAGTATGGGAGCGCCATTTTCCAACAGAGCAACGCTCGTTCACACATGACCAGTGGCTTTTCGAACTGTATGCGTGATGCTGAGGCACACTCGTGGTCAGAGAAAGACCCACATCTGTCCACAGTAGAATCTGTGTGGCAGCAACCCAGATGTCGGCTCTGTCCTGTTGCTAGTACTGGGGATGTCGAGGACCAGTTACAAGTGTTGTGGGCCAGACTGCACCAGGACAGGAGACAACAGCTTGATGACACATTTCTCAACCAAATCAGTGCATGCATAGAGGCAAGAGGGGTGCAACGTCATGCTGATAAGGGCCCTTATACTGCGAAGTTCTCTCTGACTTTCAATCGAGTTTGTAATAACTGAAATAACATAGCACACCTTGTCAAAGCATTCAGTTTAATATCATTTTCTCCTCATCTTCTGGGCGCTTCCCCTTTTTATTTGTCAGGGAAATATCCAAAAGGACGTGAAGAAAAGAGACTGTATACATGTAGGATGTCCATAATTAAGATTACCAGTTTCAAAACGCCGTAGAAGGAGAACCACCGCTCAAAACAACGTTAAATTTGAACACCATATTATTGGTGCTGGGAGAAACGTCACGGGATGGAAAACAAAAACAAACGGAAAATTTTACCAATAGATGGCGCTGTAAGCGTCAGAATGCACACCAACAGGCGCGTGGCACACGGCTGTTCCTCAGTTTGCGTCCGAGATGCCCAACATGACTGGCTCGCGCGCTGCTCGTAAAAAGCTTTTTTACACTAAAGCGCCAAAGAGGGGATGGGTTGGCTTGTTTGGGGGAAGAGGCAAACGGCGAGGTCATCGGTCTCATCGGATTAGGGAGGGACGGGGAATGAAGTCGGCCGTGCCCTTTCGAAGGAACCATCCCAGCATTTGCCTGGAGCGATTTAGGGAAATCACGGTAAAACCTAAATCAGGATGGCCGGTCGCGGGACTGCACCGTCAGCCTCCCAAATGCGAGTCCAGTGTGCTAACCACTGCGTCACCTCGCTCGGTCGAAGCATCAAAGAAACTGGTTAACGCATGCGTATTCAGATACAAAGATATGTAAACAAAAAAGTTCAAATGGCTCTGAGCACTATGGGACTTAACATCTTAGGTCATCAGTCCCTAGAACTTAGAACTACTTAAACCTAACTAACCTGAGGACATCACACAACACCCAGCCATCACGAGGCAGAGAAAATCCCTGACCCCGCCGGCAATCGAGCCCTGGAACCCGGACGTGGGAAGCGAGAACGCTACCGCACGACCATGAGATGCGGGCAGATATGTAAACAGGCATAATACGACGCTGTGGTCGGCAACGCCTATATAAGACAATTTTCTGGCACAGTTGCATCGGCTAATGCTGCTACAATGGCAGGTTATCGAGATTTAAGTGAGTTTGAACGTGGTGTTATAGTCGACGCACCTCCGAGGTAGTTTTGAAATGGGGATTTTCCCGTGCGATCATTTCACGAGTGTACCGTGAATATAAAGATTCAGGTAAAACATCAAATCTCCGACATTGCTGCGACCGGAAAAAGAGTCTACACGAACGGGACCAACGACGACTGAAGAGAATCCTTCAGACAGAAGTGCAACCCTTCAGCAAGTTACTGCAGATTTCAATCCTGGGTCATCAACAAGTGTCAGCGTGCGAACCATTCAACCAAACAACACCGATCTGGCCTTTCGGAGCCAAAGGCCCACTTGTGTACTCTTGATGACTACACGACACAAAGGTTCACGCCTCGCCTGGACCCATCAACACCCACGCAAACTGTTGATGACTGGACACATTTTGCCTGGTCGGGCGAGTCTCGTTTCAGATTTTATTGAGCGGATGGACGTGTAAAAGGTATGGAGACAGCGAATCCCTGCACCTTGCATGTCAGCAGGGGACTGTTAATGCTGGTGGGGGCTCTGTAATGGACTTGGACGATTTCAGCAAGACAATGCGAGATCCTACACATCCAGAATTGCTATACAGTGGCTCCAAGAACACTCTTCCACTGTCCACCAAACTCCCCGGACATTAACATTATTGAGCATATCTGGGATGCGTTGCAACGTGCTGTTCAGAAGAGATCTCCACCGCCTCGTACCCTCACACGGATTTATTACAGCCCTACAGGATTGATGGTGTCAGTTCCCTCCAGCACTATTTCAGGCATTAGTCGAGTCCATGCCACGTCGTGTTGCAACACTTTTGCGTGCTCGCGTGGGCCCCATATGATATTAGACATGTGTACCAGTTTCTCTGGCTCTTCAGTGCATGAGAATGGTGGCTGTGCGCCAGTAGCCCTACAGAAGTTGTGGACACTGGAGGGTATGAGAAAAGACATTGGATAGGGAGAACATGACATCGAAATGACAGCTTCTTTTGACTTGCGACGGAGGGAGGAAAGCAGTCGATCCACCGTCTGTCAAAGATGTAACCACAACATTCCAGGAGCGGTCGAACAGTGGTCTGCAAACATGCAACACTAGAGGAATTCCCCGAACATTGCACATGCCTGCAAGCATGGTGCATGAAATTCTACGAAAAATCCTGCAGTGCTATGGATGTAAAATCACACATGTTCAGAGTTGCTTCCTGCTGACCTTCCAGAAAACCAAGCGTTCGGTCTCTTGTTCACACGGAAGCGGACAACAAGTAGATTATGGGAAAAATGAACATCGGCACGCACGTGAACTGGTTCAAAAATGGTTCAAATGGCTCTGAGCACTATGGGACTTAACATCTGTGGTCATCAGTCCCCTAGAACTTAGAACTACTTAAACCTAACTAACCTAAGGACATCACACACACCCATGCCCGAGTCAGGATTCGAACCTGCGACCGTAGCGGTCACGCGGTTCCAGACTGAAGCGCCTAGAACCGCTCGGCCACTCCGGCCGGCGCGGATCTTGGTCTGAGGACAGTTACAAACCAATGTTTTCCGTCCGATATGGAACGACCTTGCCTTGGTGGATGGGCTTACCCAACACTGCGACAAATGTTGACTGCCGATCTTGTTCATTCATGAGCACTGAACAGTACGGGTGGCGTGTGTGCATAGCCGTCCTACTGCGATTAATTTGTCTTTTGAGGGCGACCCCACTACGTTAAGACGCCTACAGCTCCATCTATTTTTGAAATTTTCGTTAAATTTCTTTCGTGCAATGTCCTTTTCCCCTGTGCCAATAATGTACTGTTCAAATTTGACGCCATTCTGAGCAGTCGTTTCCTTTCTACAGCGCTTTGAAAGTGGAACTTTAATTATGGACACCCTGTACACCGTGTTTTCCCTTAAGATTCAGATGGTTGAAATGGCTCTGAGCACTATGGGACGTAACATCTGAGGTCATCAGTCCCCTAGAACTTAGAACTACTCAAACTTAACTAACCTAAAGACATCACCCCCCCCCCCCCCCCCATCTGCCCTTGGCTATTCCGAAGTGTTGCGAACAGAAATCATACTGTCTCTGGGTGTGATTTTTATATCTCTTGGGCACAGAAACCGGACTATCGCCATGTTTTTTTAATTGTCTGTCTACTATTTTACCTGTATGCTTCCTGAGTATTTTATTAGCATTGCCAACCCTTTGTTTTATGTTTTAACTTTCCACAATTTTTCGCCGTTTTACAATTTACGTCACCGTTTTATCGCCTGCTTTTATTCTTTCTTATCTTCTTCTTACGTTTTAAAAAGTCTGTAGGCTGAAGAGCAGCGTACTAAGCTGCTGCCAGCCCGCCCCCTTAGGGGGGAAATCGAAGTTCAATAAAGGAAAGAAAAAAAGACATCACACACACCCATGCCCGAGGCAGATTTCGAACCTGTGACCGTAGTAGCCGCGTGGTTCCGGACTGAAGCGCCTAGAACCGCTCGGCCACCGCGGCCGGCTTTTCCGCAAGAGCGTGCAAAAATGTAACCGGCCACAGACAGTGCTCCTCTGAACAATTTGACGCAGGGAAAAGCCACCTTAAGGAGTTTTGGAAGGAAACTTCTTTGTCTAGCAATGCTGTTTTCCAGCTTATTTACAACTAACATGCATACAAGTTTACACGTATTGTCCTGTTTATTTACATGTATACTCTTTATTTGGTGCAAGGAAACGAGAAGCACGAGACTGATTACCAGGAAGTCATGATGCAAGGTTTTGTTTACTTTAGTTGTGCATATCGTATTTATATTGTCTCATCACAGAATGTGCTCTGAATCAACGATAGACGCATTAATGAATCAGTGCTATTCAAAGATGTACCAGTACAGTGCGATGGAGTTGTACCGTTACAGTTTCGCAGAACCCACTGACATGCAGCTTGTGTATGGGGAAGTACGGTGCAATGCTTTCACTGCTGAAAGGCTGTACAGGGAACGATTTCGTAACAGGCATGACGAGTGTTTATTTCTCTCGATCGACGAATTCGGGAGACTGGTTGATCGGGAAGAAGAAACGAGGGACCTGGCAACATGAGGGGCACTCGCCTACCTGATTTTGAAGAGGAGGTGCTGGGACGTGTTGCAGTGGACCCCAATACAAGTGCTCGTCGTATTGCACGTGGAATGGGCGCTGCACGTACTAGCGTGTGGCGAGTACTCCACGAACAACAATTACAGCCCCATCACCCGCCACGAGTCCACGCAATGCTTGTGACTGACTTTGGTGCAACGCTCGCAGTGTGTCAGTGGCTGCTCCAACAACTGATTGGTGGACCAGATTTCCTGCAAATCGTGCTGCTTACTGACCAGGTCTCACTGGATGGTATTGCGAACAGCAGAAATAGCCATGTATGGGATGAGGACAACCCTCACACTGTTGTAGAGACACGCCATCAAGCAGGTTTTGCTGTGAATATCTGGACCAGAGTTGTAGGCGACAATCTCAGCCGGCCGTTGTGGCCAAGCGGTTCTAGGCGCGTCAGTCCGGAACCACGCTGCTGCTACGGTCGCAGGTTCGAATCCTGCCTCGGGCATGGATGTGTGTGCTGTCCTTAGGTTAGTTAGGTTCACATAGTTCTAAGTCTAGGGGACTGATGACCTGAGATGTTACGTCCCATAGTGCTTAGAGCCATTTGAAACATTTGACAATCTCGTTGGGACATATCTTCTACCTGGCCATCTGAATGGCCACCCGTACTTTAGCTTCGTGCAAAGAGTTCTACTTGGGTTGTTGGAAAACGTACCCTTGGCTGTTCCTGAGAGGATGTGTATACAACATGAAGGTGCACCGCCTTACTTCACTGTGGATGTCCGCAACCATCTCAGTGCTGTATTTCTTGGTCGGTTGATTGGAAGGGGAATTCCTATTCCATGACCTGCGAGGTCACCTGACGTGAGTGGCCTTGATTATTTTCTGCGAGGATATCTAAAGTCACTTGTGTATGAGACCCCAGTGGATTTGGAGATGTAATTAGTTGACAGAATTGTGGCTGCCTGTGATGCGATTCGAAACACACCAGGGATATTTGTCAATATAACGTCCAGCCTTGTCGTCAAATATGGAGTGTCTAGGAATCCTTCTTACTCGGTTCGCTAGACAATCAAATCAAAGAAGTCATACTAATGAATTTTATTACCAAACGAAAAGAGACAAAACTTTTGCATTTACACAGCTTGTGGCAAGCCAGGAGCTACATACAAAATAAGCAATCTTCTTCCATATAAACAATTCAAAGTCTGCGCTACATGAAGTGTGCAAATGAAATAAGTAGAGTTGAAGCTACTACAGAGCTCGCCAGTCTTAAAGCTGCTATTCAGCTGGGGCGTCACCAGTCGGTCGCGGCGCTTATGTCCTCTTCACATAGGGGCCGCTACTGTTGCGTTGTCGTCCTGGAGAGGGGTCGGTCAGCGTCCGATTGGCTGACGTCTTCTTCACAGCCTTCTCTTCCCTGTCGTTCCCGACTGGCGTGCCGGCGCTTGGCTTTATGCCGTAACAGTCAGCGTGCGTCAGAATCTTGTTCGCCTGTGTCATGCTTGCATTGAGGCTGGTGGCCGTCAGTTACAGCACGTTTTGTAAGATACAGTACACATGGTCCGTTTATTGTGTGAATGAAGGTCTTTCCAGTTACCTGTCATCATCTATGTTTCCCCTGTATCCAACATCTGGTATCAATGGTACTTCCTCACTTTACTCGGTCCTTCCACCATTCATCTTCCACAATTTGGTCCCCTAGCAGGTTTCTCCTCTTTAAACTCATCTTTAGTGTATCAATCCATCTTGTTCTCGGTCTTCCCAGTTACAAGTAACTAATGTAAATAAAAAAAGTGCACATGAATGTGATTTCGTACATATTACATCCTTAAGCTGGCTTATCCACCCCAGCTTCCCTACTCAAATTGTTCAGTAGAGCATCCTCCATGTCTTGTTCAATTTTTGCACGCCCTTACGGAAACATCCTGTGTGTGTAGTTAAAGAGAGAGATAAAAGATTGAACTCATGTAAAAGGAAATGCATAATCTCTTAATACTTAAAAAGGTCGTAATTCGTAGTATTACAGCAGTCTTAAGCCTCGAATACTTTTCTTGGTTGTCGATAATTGTGTTTTCGTTGCTGTTACATTCTCAGTGCGTACAAATCACGAAAAATGTGGCTCAGATTAACATCTGGCTTGTTACTTGTGAGAGAGAAGGGTGAGCACTTGGTTCGTTCGTGGGGCTGAGCTGAGACAGAGCGTTAATTCTCTCGACGGACCGACACGCCCTTTCTTCTCTCTACCACAGACCTCACCGAGAAGGGGGGTCTCGACAAGTACTAGAGGCTGAGTGGAGGCAGCCGCCGCAACCGCGCTGACACTCACGTCGACGGAGTTCTTGTCGCCGCGCAGGAAGTGCTGCGCCACGTGCACCGGAAGTATGTTGGCCAGCAGCTTCCGGTTGTACGCCTGCAGGTGCTCCACGTCCTCCTTCTCCTCTGCAACAAGCCAAGCGACACGCAGCGTTAGTCGTAAGTGCACGGTCCAGAGTTAAAGTGGGGCGAATCCGCCGAATTGAGAGAAAGGACAGTAAAAGTTAAATCACTTGAATTAATTAACAATGCGATTGAAACAAAGTTTGGGAATGATCGGTATGTATTTAAATGATCAGTCGCATCTTGATAAGCTTTCAAAGTGGTGCAAAGATTGGCAATATGTCAGGCAGAAGTTCCTGGCAGATTGAAAGTCTGTGTTGGACCGAGACTCGAACTCGGGACCTCTGTCTTTCATGAGCAAGTGCTCTACCGACTGAGCTACCCATGCAAGACTCACGACCCGTCATTACAGCTCTAATTCCGGCAGTACCTCGTCTCTTACCTTCTATGCTTCACAGAGGCTATCCTGCGATGTGTGCAAGACTAGCACTCCTGGAAGAAAGGATGAATGAAATGGCCGTACGGCATTGCTGACCGGGAGTCCCCAGCCTCCGAAGTTCGGCCGCAGAGTGCGAGTGTTATTTCAGTCGACGCCACATTGGGCGACTCCCGCGTGCCAGTGAATCAGGATGAAATGATGATGAGGACAACACTACACCCAGTCCGCAAGCTGGGAATCGAACCCAAGCCCGCTGCATGGGAGGTAAGGACGTTACCGTCCGGCTAAGCAGGCGCATGGAAGAAAGGATATTGGGGAGAGATGGCTTAGCCACAGCCTGAGGGATCTTTCCAGAATGAGATTTTCACTCTGCACCGGAGTGTGCGCTGATATTAAATTTTCTGGCAGATTAAAACTGTGTGCTGGACAGAGACTCGAACTCGGTACCTTTGGCTTTCAAGGGCTTTCATATCATCGCACACTCCGCTGCAGATTGAAAATCTCATTCTTAGAACATCCCCCAGTCTGTGGCTAAGCCATGTCTCCGCAATATCCTTTTTTTCCAGCAGTGCTGGTCTTGCAATGTCCGCAGGAGAGCTTCTGTGAAACATGGAAGGTAGGAGACGAAGTACTGCCGAATGTAAAGCTGTGGGGACGGGTCGTGAGTCGTGCTTGGATAGTTCAGTCGCTAGAGCACTTAGTTGTGAAAGGCAAAGGTCCAGAGTTCGAGTCTCGGTCCGACACAAAGTTTTAATCCGCCAGAAAGTTTCATATCAGAGGACACTCCGCTGCAGAACGAAAATTTCATTCTGGAATATGTGAGACATTAGTTTCTACCAGCGTATACAATGTTCAAATAACTTACGGGAATGCAGGCGAATGACGTCGCCGACAATCGTCGATATTTCGACAGGACAACACCCTGCCATTTTCAAAACAAAACTTCGGGACTACGCGCTGCGCAAACGAATACAAAACCTCAGTTTCCAATAAACTCCATAATGATAACACACACACACACACACACGCACACACACACACACACACACACACACACACACACACACACGATGGTTCAAATGGCTCTGAGCACTATGGGACTCAACTGCTGAGGTCATTAGTCCCCTAGAACTTAGAACTAGTTAAACCTAACGAACCTAAGGACATCACAAACATCCATGGCCGAGGCAGGATTCGAACCTGCGACCGTACACACACACACGCACACTTTGCTAGCACTAGCGCCATCACAAACTAAAGATGACCGACGTCGGAAGTCATCGATAGTGAAATTTATAATCAACGGCTGAGCTCGCATAGACCTGCCCCTCTGTTTCTTGTCAATTGAGAGAGCAGGATTAAATGCGGAACTCAAACAAATACCACCATCCCTATTTATACGGTAACTTACTAATTTAATATCAACAGCTTCCTTAGTATCACTGTCGCAATAGCTGGAAGTGCATTCTAGAATCTCCGTGTTGTTATATTCCGTACCATCACTGGTGACAAAACAATATTCTGCAATAACGGATTTCCTCGGCTGTCGTAAGTATATGTGCCGGTTATGTCCAGTACACCGGTCCTCCATAGCGCCACAACTAGGACTATATCCGATATATCGACATTTAAAAATATCGTTATCGGCCCCCGAGATTTAAACAAAAAGTGTCGATGTATCAACGGAGTAAATATGGACGTGTTGTTGTTGATGTCTTCAGTCCTGAGACTGGTTTGATGCAGCTCTCCATGCTACTCTATCCTGTGCAAGCTTCTTCATCTCCCAGTACTTACTGCAGCCTACATCCTTCTGAATCTGCTTAGTGTATTCATCTCTTGGTCTCCCTACACGATTTATACCCTCCACGCTGCCCTCCAATGCTAAATTTGTGATCCATGATGTCCTATCAACCGGTCCCTTCTTCTTGCCAAGTTGTGCCACAAACTCCTCTTCTCCCCAATTCTGTTCAATACCTCCTCAGTAGTTACGTGATCTACCCATCTAATACTCAGCATTCTTCTGTAACACCACATTTCAAAAGCTTCTATTCTCTTCTTGGTCAAACTATTTATCGTCCATGTTTCACTTCCATACTTGGCTATACTCCATACAAATACTTTCAGAAACGACGTCCTGACACTTAAATCTATACTCGATGTTAACAAATTCCTCTTCTTGAGAAACGCTTTCCTTGCCATTGCCAGTCTACATTTTATATCCTCTCTACTTCGACCATCATCAGTTATTTTACTCCCCAAATAGCAAAACTCCTTTACTACTTTAAGTGTCCCATTTCCTAATCTAAATCCCTCAGCATCACCCGACTTAATTCGACTACATTCCATTATCCTCGTTTTGCTTTTGTTGATGTTCGTCTTATATCCTCCCTTCAAGACACCATCCATTCCGTTCAACAGCTCTTCCAAGTCCTTTGCTGTCTCTGACAGAATTACAATGTCATCGGCGAACCTCAAAGTTTTTATTTCTTCTCCATGGATTTTAATACCTACTCCGAATTTTTCTTTTGTTTCCTTTACTGCTTGCTCAATATACAGATTGAATAACATCGGGGACAGGCTACAACCCTGTCTCACTCCCTTCACAACCACTGCTTCCCTTTCATGCCCCTCGACTCTTATAACTGCCATCTGCTTTCTGTACTAATTGTAAATAGCCTTTCGCTCCCTATATTTTACCCCTGCCATCTTTAGAATTTGAAAGAGAATATTCCAGTCAACATTGTCGAACGCTTTCTCTAAGTCTACAAATGCTAGAAACGTAGGTTTGCCTTTCCTTAATCTATTTTCTAAGATAAGTCGTAAGGACAGTATTGCCTCCCGTGTTCCAACAGTTCTACAGAATCCAAACTGATCTTCCCCGAGGTCGGCTTCTACTAGTTTTTACATTCGTCCGTAAAGAATTCGCGTTAGTATTTTGCAGCAATAACTTATTAAACTGATAGTTCGGTAATTTTCACATCTGTCAACACCTGCTTTCTTTGGAATTGGAATTATTATATTCTTCTTGAAGTCTGAGGGTATTTCACCTGTCTCATACATCTTGCTCACCAGATGGTAGAGTTTTGTCAGGACTGGCTCTCCCAAGGCCGTCAGTAGTTCCAATCTAATGTTTTCTACTCCCGGGGCCTTGTGTCGACTCAGGTCTTTCAGTGCTCTGTCAAACTCTTCACGCAGTATCATGTCTCCCATTTCATCTTCATCTACATCCTCTTCAATTTCCATAATATTGTCCTCAAGAGCATCGCCCTTCTATAGACTCTCTATATACTCCTTCCAACTTTCTGCTTTCCCTTCTTTGCTTAGAACTGGGTTTCCATCTGAGCTCTTGATATTCATACAAAGGTCTCTTTAATTTTCCTGTAGGCAGTATCTATCTTACCCCTAGTGAGATAAGCCTCTACATCCTTACATTTGTCCTCTAGCCATGCCTACTTAGGCATTTTGCACTTCCTGTCAATTTCATTTTTGAGACGTTTGTATTCCTTTTTGCCTGCTGCATTTGCTGCGTTTTTATATTTTCTCCTTTCATCAATTCAATTCAATGTTTCTTCTGTTACCCAAGGATTTCTACTAGCCCTTGTCTTTTTACCGACTTGATCCTCTGCCACCTTCACTACTTCATCCCTCAGAGCTACCCATTCTTCTTCTACTGTATTTCTTTCCCCCATTCCTGTCAATTGTTCCCTTATGCTCTTCCTGAAACTCTGTACAACCTCTGGTTTAGCCAGTTTATCCAGGTCCCATCTCCTTAAATTCCCACCCTTTTGCAGTTTCTTCAATTTTAATCTACAAATATGGACGTATCGGCCTATAAAAATATCGGCTGCACGTTTCAAATACACTGCCGGTTTTCGAGTTGTATGTTTAATTATTCCTTCATTATTAGTTATTCTGTACATAAACAAGGTAGCAGCCTGCCTATCCTCCTTGGAGCAATAATTGAAGAAAAAAACACTTAATTTGAAAATTTGTAACTTAATAATGGGAATTTGTGCAGAGCAAAAGCTTGTATTACAAAACATTTTTCATCGAATGTTGTGTTGTTCATTAACAACTGCGTACATGGTCCACTGTCATGCAGTATTTCGTTGCAGTCGACCTGTCATACATTATTTTCTTAGTTTATCATTGGCTACATGTCGAAATAAACCTATTTCCACGCTGATGTAGAACAATTGCGTAGTGAAGCTAAACGTTGGAGTTTCTGTTGGTGGCGCCGAGCGCCAATTACGTCAGCATTTTCCCTCACACGTCTCCACCAGCCGCAAGGACCAATCTTGTCTTTTAAATTTTTGTTCATCATTTTAAGTAACTATTTTTGAAAACTGCCGATGTGACGAACTAGTAGACTAGTTTTCTTTTTTAACGCAACTTGTGTATTATTTCTTGAAATCGGAAATCTTATTCCATTCACACCGACATCCCCCCCTCCCCCCCCCCTCAGTGCAATCGAACTTCCTGTTTTGTGCCGCCTATACTTCGTTCACACAGTCATAGAGAAAGACTGGAAGTGATGAAAGCTCAAAAAGTTGTAAGATTCCTTCACACAGTTAAAGTAAAATTATGTTCTACTACAGTTTCAAAAGAACAACTTCAAATATTTACCGCAAATTACGAAAAAAATAAAAGTATCGGCACTCGATACTGCCATTTTGATATTGCCAGATCGAAGAACAGATTGTCGCCATTGACATTTCCCGGGGAATATATCAGTACCGGTAACTTATCAACAGCCCTAGCCACAACTGCAAGGCATACGGTAGACACCAGCCTTACGCAAAGCAAGATCATCCTTTACGGAACCTAAAAGGACCCAGGTCCCAGATGGTGGTCGAAAGACACCCTTCACCTCATATTTCCGCAAAATAAGACCAATCCTTTATGAAAAGCTCCCTGCGTTGGACGAAAAGGCCGTAGACTTTGGTGTCACCTTTGTCTTATCAACAGTTGGTCGATAGCGGAACGCACGTTTAATCTGTCTTTCAGTATAAGTATTCTGACGAAAGATGACTTTAAGATGAGTTAACTCAGCTCACTAACCCTCAGGGTTTGAAATGACGTGGGCCCTATGAAACAAGGGACGAAGTATTCTCTTCAGGTTGAGCCGGCGTGCACTTCCAGCTATTGTTCAAAAATGGTTCAAATGGCTCTGAGCACTATGCGACAACTTCTGAGGTCATCAGTCCCCTAGAACTTAGAACTAATTAAACCTAACTAACACAAGGACATCACACACATCCATGCCCGAGGCAGAATTCGAACCTGCGACGGTAGCGGTCGCTCGGCTCCAGGATGTAGCGCCTAGAAACGCACGGCCACTCCAGCCGGCCCACCTATGGTGATAGTGTTATTTAGGAAGCTGTTGAAATTGATTAACAATGAACCTTATACACTGAAGAGCGAGAGAAACTAGTACATCTACCTAATATCGTGTAGGGCCCCCGCCAGCACACAGAAGTGCAGCAACACGACGTTGCATGGTCTCGACTGATGTCTAAAATAGTACTGGAGGGAACTGACACTATGAATCCAGCAGGCCTGCCCACAAATTCGCAAGAGTACGAAGGGATGGAGATCTCTTCCAAACAGGCACGTTGCAAGGCATCCCAGATATGCTCAATACTCACTAATCTTCATGTCTGGGGAGTATGGCGGCCAGCGGAAGTGTTCAAACGCGGAAGAGTGTTCCTGGAGCCACTCTGTAGCAATTATGGACGTATGCGGTGTCGCACTGTCCTGCTGGAATTTCCCGAGTCCTTTGGAATGCACAATGGACATGAATGCATGCAGGTGGTCGGACAGGATGCTTACGTACATGTCACCTGTCAGACTCGTATCTACACGTATCTAGGTCCCATATCACTCCAACGGCACACGCCCACACCATTACAGAGCCTCCACCACCTTGAACAGTCCCCTGCTGAAATGCAAGATACATGAATTCATAAGGTTTTCTTCATACCTGTTCACGTCCATCCTCTCGATGCAATTTGAAACGAGACTCGGCCGACTAGGCAACATGTTTCCAGTCATCAATAGTCCAACGTCGGTGTTGAGGGGCCCAGGCGAGGCGTAAAGCCTTGAGTCGTGCAGTCATCAAGGCTACACGACTGGGCCTTCGGCTCCGAAAGCCCATATCGATGATGTTCCGTTGAATGGTTCGCACTGACACTTATTGACAGCACAACATTGAAATCTGCAGGAATTTGCGGAAGGGTTGCACTTCTGTCAAGTTGAACGGTATGACGTTTTACCGGATTCGTGATATTCACGGTACTGTCGTGAAATGGTCGTACGGGAATATCCCTACTTCATCGCTACCTCGGAGATGCTGTGTGCCATCGTTCATGCGCCGACTATATCACCACTGAAACGCACATGAATCTTGATAACCTGCTATTGCAGCAGCAGTAACCGATCTAACAACTGTGCCAGACACTTGTTGTCCCATATAGGCGTTGCCGACCGCAGTGTCGTATCCTGCCTGTTTGCATGTACGGGTGTTTCAAAAATGACCGGTATATTTGAAACGGCAATAAAAACTAAACGAGCAGCGATAGAAATACACCGTTTGTTGCAATATGCTTGGGACAACAGTACATTTTCAGGCGGACAAACTTTCGAAATTACAGTAGTTACAATTTTCAACAACAGATGGCGCTGCAAGTGATGTGAAAGATATATAAGACAACGCAGTCTGTGGGTGCGCCATTCTGTACGTCGTCTTTCTGCTGTAAGCGTGTGCTGTTCACAACGTGCAAGTGTGCTGTAGACAACATGGTTTATTCCTTAGAACAGAGGATTTTTCTGGTGTTGGAATTCCACCGCCCAGAACACAGTGTTGTTGCAACAAGACGAAGTTTTCAACGGAGGTTTAATATAACCAAAGGACCGAAAAGCGATAGAATAAAGGATCTGTTTGAAAAATTTCAACGGACTGGGAACGTGACGGATGAACGTGCTGGAAAGGTAGGGCGACCGCGTACGGCAACCACAGAGGGCAACGCGCAGCTAGTGCAGCAGGTGATCCAACAGCGGCCTCGGGTTTCCGTTCGACGTGTTGCAGCTGTGGTCCAAATGACGCCAACGTCCACGTATCGTCTCATGCGCCAGAGTTTACACCTCTATCCATACAAAATTCAAATGCGGCAACCCCTCAGCGCCGCTACCATTGCTACACGAGAGACATTCGCTAACGATATAGTGCACAGGATTGATGACGGCGATATGCATGTGGGCAGCATTTGGTTTACTAACGAAGCTTATTTTTACCTGGACGGCTTCGTCAATAAACAGAACTGGCGCATATGGGGAACCGAAAAGCCCCATGTTGCAGTCCCATCGTCCCTGCATCCTCAAAAAGTACTGGTCTGGGCCGCCATTTCTTCCAAAGGAATCATTGGCCCATTTTTCAGATCCGAAACGATTACTGCATCACGCTATCTGGACATTCTTCGTGAATTTGTGGCGGTACAAACTGCCTTAGACGAGACTGCGAACACCTCGTGGTTTATGCAAGATGGTGCCCGGCCACATCGCACGGCCGACGTCTTTAATTTCCTGAATGAATATTTCGATGATCGTGTGATTGCTTTGGGCTATCCGAAACATACAGGAGGCGGCGTGGATTGGCCTCCCTATTCGCCAGACATGAACCGCTGTGACTTCTTTCTGTGGGGACACTTGAAAGACCAGGTGTACCGCCAGAATCCAGAAACAATTGAACAGCTGAAGCAGTACATCTCATCTGCATGTGAAGCTATTCCGCCAGACACGTTGTCAAAGGTTTCGGGTAATTTCATTCAGAGACTACGCCATATTATTGCTACGCATGGTGGATATGTGGAAAATATCGTACTATAGAGTTTCCCAGACCACAGCGCCATCTATTGTTGACAATTGTAACTACTGTAATTTCGAAAGTTCGTCTGCCTGAAAATGTACTGTTGTCCCAAGCATATTGCAACAAACGGTGTATTTCTATCGCTGCTCGTTTAGTTTGTATTGCCGTTTCAAATATACCGGTCATTTTTGAAACACCCTGTATCTGTATTTGAATACGCATGCCTATATGAGTTTCTTTGGCACTTCAGTGTAGGGTACGAGATTCGTGCGTAAGCCAGGTGGCAGACTGCGGTTTACTGATAGAACAGCCGATCTGCAAAATAGACTGCTTGTTAATCACTCGTGCGATCAGTCCTAGAATGCAGCTGACGTGAGCGGTGCTGATATCAGGTAGGACTAATAGGGGATATTGAACGTATACAGAGAAGGGCAACACGAATCGTCACAGGTTTTACCTGTGGGAGACTGTCTCATAGATGCTGAAAGAACTGAATTTTCCGACATATAAAGATAGACGCAAACTATCCCTAGAAAGCCTACTTAACAAAATATCAAAAATCGGCTTTAAATGATGACTCTAGGAGTACACTACAACTCTCTGCAAACTATCCCTAGAAAGCCTACTTACAAAATATCAAAAATCGGCTTTAAATGATGAGTCTAGGAGTACACTACAACTCTCTACATATTGCTCCCATAGTGATCGTAGGGACAAGATTAAATCAATCACACAACGCCCAAAGGTGATAAACAATCATTCTTCCCGTGGACGTACGTTTGAGGTGTGATCAAAAAGTAACGAGAATTTTGTTTTCCTTAAAGAATCTTTATTTATTCATTAACATGAACTCTGCCGACTTGAAAGTAATAGCACTCAGGTGTAATACACCTGTTCCTGTCCTTGTTTCAAAAAAATGGTTCAAATGGCATAGTGGCGTTTACAACAGCATTGACTATCAGCTCGGAGACCGTGGCTGCGGTTACCATTGACGCTGCATCACAGACAGGAGCGCCTGCGATGGTGTACCGAACGACGAACCTGGGTGCACGAATAGCAAAACGTCATTTTTCGGATGAATCCAGGTTCTGTTTACAGCATCATGATGGTCACATCCGTGTTTGGCGACACCACGGTGAACGCACGTTGGAAGCCTGTATTCGTCATCGCCATACTGGCGTATCACCCAGCGTGATGGTATGGGGTGCCATTGGTGACACGTCTCGGTCACCTCTTGTTCGCATTGACGGCAATTTGAACAGTGGACGTTACATTTCAGATGCGTTACGACCCGTGGCTCTACCCTTCATTCGATCCCTGCGAAACCCTACATTTCAGAAGGATAATGCACGACCGCATGTTGCAGGTCCTGTACGGGCCTTTCAGGATACAGAAAATGTTCGACTGCTGCCCTGGCCAACACATTCTCCAGATCTCTCATCAGCTGAAAACGTCTGGTCAATGGTGGCCGAGAAACTGGCTCGTCACAATACGCCAGTCACTACTGTTGATGAACTGTGGTATGGTGTTGAAGCTGCATGGGCAGCTGTACCTGTACACGCCATCCAAGCTCCATTCGTCTCAATGCCCAGGCGTATCAAGGCCGTTATTACAGCCAGAGGTGGTTGTTCCGGGTACTGATTTCTCAGGATCTATGTACCCAAATTGCGTCAAAATGTAATCCAAAAAAATGGTTCAAATGGCTCTGAGCACTATGGGACTTAACATCTGAGGTCATCAGTCCCCTAGAACTTAGAACTAATTAAACCTAACTAACCTAAGGACATCACACACATCCATGCCCGAGGCAGGATTCGAACCTGCGACCGTAACGGTCGCCAGGTTCCAGACTGAAGCGCCTAGAGCCGCTCGGCCACACAGGCCGGCGGTCCTTGTTTCATCCTTGGAAACACTTATGCAACTCACACCTTCAGACGTACCGGTTTTATCGCACCAGTGGTGGCAAAACGACGTCCTTTCGTGGTTCTCTTCAGCCTCGGGAGTAGAAAGCAGTCGGGGGGTTCCATATCAGCCCGCGGCTTCAAGGTCAACATCGATAACGCGGCGCACAGCCACCTACTGCTAAAATGTTCGTGTCGTTCTCGTCGTCGCTATAAACCGCAGTTAATGGATGAATGTGATTTGAGCAGACATGCAGGATGCCTCAAAGACGTATGTGCGAACCATACTGTCGAATCAGTTAGTTTGAAAGGGGGCGCATTATTAGCATGAGAGAATGCCATGCAGCCATCCGGGAAATTCAAAATTGTTAAGGCTTTCGTGGCCACTTGTTGACAAACTGCCTATTGGCTTCCGTCTCGGGTTCTTCGGCCGACGTTCATCTAATGATTTTTCTGACGTTTCGCCAGCACGCGATGATACTTTCGTGGTGTGGAGCCATGGTGAAGAACAGCTCGGTGAATTCCTGAGACACTTGAACAGCCTCCATGCCAACATAACATTTACCATGGAAGTAGAAAAGGACAAGAAACTGCCATTTCTAGATGTGCTGGTCACAAGGGACGGCGAAAACCTGGGACACAGCGTGTATCGAAAACCGACACACACGGACCGATACCTGCACAAACTGTCAAACCACCACCCGAGCCAGAAAAGAGGCATGATTAGTACGCTCGTAAAGAGAGCAGGACGAATATGTGAGCCTCAACACCTCAAACGAGAAATGCAACACCTGGAAACTGTTCTGAGGAGCAATGGGTTCTCCACAAATTACATTAGAAGTGTAACAGAGCCAAACACTCGGCGAAGTAAGGAACCAGAGAAAGAAATGTCGGGTACGGCCTTTCTGCCATACATTCCCAGAGTGACGGACAGAATCGTCCGTATATTGCGCAAACACGGCGTAAAGACGATTTTCAAACCGACAAGGAAGATCAAAGAGTGTCTTAGATCGGCGAAGGAGAAAAGAGACCCACTTGCAATGTCGGGAATATACCGTATACCTTGCACATGCGGAAAAGTTTATGTCGGAATGACTGGACGATCCATTAACACCAGGATCAAAGAGCATAAGCGACATTGCAGGTTGGGGCAGGTGGAGAAATCGGCCGTGGCAGAGCACGCACTGAATGAGACCGACCACGCAATAAAATTCGCCGACACGGAAGTTCTGGCTGTAGAGAAGCACTATCACACGCGCTTGTTCAGAGAAGCTGTAGAAATCCAAAAACACGCGAACAGTTTCAACAAGAAGGAGGAAAGCCTTAAGGTAAACGGATCCTGGCTTCCCGTACTGCAGCGAACGACCGTCGCAGGTAGCAAGAGGAGAACCGCACCGGAAATGACCGTGGAGAAGCCCTCGGACTTTGGCGCGCCAGGTACATATAGTCTGCGGCCGCGAGCTCGCCTCCAGTTCACCACCGGCAATGGAGGGTGAAGCTTTGACAATGCCAGCCACTCGTGCTGGCGAAACGTCAGAAAAATCATTAGATGAACGTCGGCCGCAGAACCCGAGACGGAAGCCAATAGGCAGTTTGTCATCCGGGAAATTGCTGTGTTTGTGGAACGAAGTGTTGGAGTGCAATGGGTGTGTGCAGAATGGGCGCAGAGTAGGACGAGATGGGTGGATCAGATCGCACCACCCAGACCATCTCCCGAGAAGATCGACACCTCATCCGACTGGCATTGCAGGACTGATCTATGCCCCCTCAGATGTAGTGGAACAGCGCAACACATCGTTCACTATCAGGGGTGACAGCCGTCGCCGTTTAATATGGTACGGTGGTGGTGGTGGTGGTGTGTTGGGGCTTATGGGCGCTCAACATCGAGGTCATCAGCGCCCTGACACACATTAAAAGGAACGAATGTGGACAGACCTAAGAAAACTAAAGCACACACTCAAAGAAAGCAGGAAAAGAAGGAAAATGTTACATAAGAACGTAAAACCTAAGGAAAGGGGAAACATAGCAACAAAAATGTCACAGGAAATTGTTATTGGCTGGCCACTTACATAAAATATGGGCGAGCTTGTCACACAGTGAGCAAATTAAAATCCTCTCCCTAAAATCTTTGTAAAAACATTTGACAGGGCACAGATCTTTAAAACTTTAACCACATTCGTCCGAGTGTTGCCTAAAAGAGATGGCAGGTCCGCTGGCAAGTCAGCCGCGGCCCGCTGGTCAGAAAATAAAACGCAATCCAATAAAACGTGGCGCACAGTGACCTGGACGCCGCAAGCACCACACATTGGAGGGTCCTCTCGCCGGAGAAGGAAGCCGTGCGTCATAGGGCTGTGGCCTATTCGAAGCCGCGTGAGGAGAACCTCGTCCCGTCGACGGGGCTCAAAGGAAGTACACCACACACGCGTTGTGGGCTCGACTATACGGAGCTTATTGTCAGTCACTTCCAGCCACTCATCCTCCCACCGACGCATGACCCGTGAGCTCAACAGCGAGGTGAGTGCGTGCAAGGGGATAGCACACTGAGGTACTTGTGGACCGAGACACGCCTCCTTGGCTGCGAGATCTGCCCTTTCATTCCCAGCAATGCCGACACGCCCCGGAACCCAGCAAAAAGCTACAAACTTCTCCAGTCGCTGTAGTCGGAGGAGGGCATCCTGGATGGTCTGGACAATTTCGTCTGCCGGATACAAACGTTGCAATGAGTGAAGGGCACTGAGTGAATCGGAACGGACAAGAAATTTAGGAGAGGAAGAATGTCTCATGTGCTCCAGTGCCCGCAAGATCGCAGACAATTCTGCATCAAAGACAGTAAAAGTCTGAGGCAGTCGGACCTTGAGGACACGATATGGAAAAACAACTGAGCAACCAACAGAATTCCCTTGTTTTGACCCATCCGTAAAAACAGCTACATAGTCGTGGTGCTCAGATAAAATGGCAGAAAATGCTGCATTAAAAACGGTGGCAGGAGTGCAATCTCTCTTGTACTGCAATAAATCTAAAATCACTCTGGGCCTCTTCAGTAACCAGGGTGGCAGGCGGTTAAAACCTTGGATTTGGGGTTGTACAGACTCCACACCGAGGGACTCTAGTACACGTTGCACACGGATCCCAAATGGCAACGTAGCCCGGGGACGGCGGGAAAAAAGGCGGTCCAGAGGTGGATGGGCAACAAGACGGTGAGCAGGCGAGCTGGGAGCTGCAAGAAACTTACAAGCCTGGCGCACCAGCAGGAGCTGCCGCCGGATGGTAAGTGGCAGTTCGCCAGACTCAGCACAGAGGCTGGGTACGGGACTGGTCCGATAAGCACCCGTGGCCAGTCGGATCCCAGCATGGTGAACAGCATCGAGGATCCGCAAATAAGATGGCCTCGCTGACCCATATACTGTGCAGCCATAGTCCAGCCGTGAACGCACAACAGCTCCATAAAACTGAAGGAGACGCGCCCTGTCCGCGCCCCAAGACCTGTGGCTGAGGCACTTGAGAATGTTCAGTGCCTTCAGCGTTCTCCACCTACCTTTGACGAATGTGCAAGAAACGTGCTAGATGGCAATGATGTATGGGACGAGGTCGCTGTGGATAGGAATGGCATATTAGGTATCATTTTCAGACGAATCTGTTTGTTTGAAAATGATGGCCGCATTTTGGTTCTCCGGTGCAGGGGGAGCCGCATCACAGTGACTGCATTTGCACAAGACATACAGCTTCAACTCAAGGCCTTATGGTGTCTGGTGCAACTGGGTGCAACTAAGAATCACATTTGGTGCGTGTTCAGGACAATGTGACTCACGCCGGGCTGTAGCGCAAACTTTTGCTGGCGTGTGTGCAAGCTATTACAACATCTGCTGGGACATGAGATGGTACGCCTCTCTTCCATGCAGACAGGTTGGCTCATGGGGTGAATGACAATAATAAGAACAATATTCATCACTACGGAATTTTGGTCTGAAAAATGTACCCTCTCGCTTTACAGTATTTTAAGCATTTTTTATTCTCACGACCAGCCGATTATCCGTGCTTACCCACTTACTCGTTTTGGTTAAATGCTTGAGGCGAGCGAAAACAACATTCCCTAGAAATTACACAATCAATTTTTTCCGAATTTCCATAGCGAAAGGAAGAGTAGGAAATGCATAAATGAGGTATCGTATTGACCAGCATGAGGTGTACTTTTTTAAGCAAGATTAACTTACTTTAAGGTGATCGGGGTAATTAATAAAAACTTAGTGACCTGAGGGAAAAGTGAAATATTTTATAAACAGCTGCTGCCAGCTATGCAGTGTCAACAAAGTCATAGTACAAACTGAGACTTCTCTACTTTCTCGTGATCTCTATACTATTAATAATATTATCATACGATCGACATATAAATACAGGATGTATCAAAAACAATCATCCGGTTTTAAAAAATCGTAACTTTTATTTTATTTGAGATACGTGCGTGAACAACCATAATATGTGGATCTGAATTCTCACAATGTATTCTACAAACTCGATCACTGTTAGGGATTCAAATCCAAACGATCAGGATACTTAGCCGTATGTCGCAGTGAACTACCTGTTGTGTAGCCACAGGGTGCCATATGTGTGACTAAGGATTTTCATGTTTTGACGACATATACTGGAAATTTGCATCATTCGAACTGTAACTAGTACAAAAAAACTTAAGCATTGCATTTCAGACCTGGACTGATCGGTACGAGATTTAAATTAAGCAACAACCAACTGTTTGGGTCATGAAAGATGAATCGAAACCCATAACTGAGCCTTCCTCGAGGAGTATTTGCACGAAACTGATCGCTTGTACACTGGAGACATCGTGAGGTTGGAAGAACTCTTAATGCTGAATGGTATACAGAAATTTGTTCGCCACAAGTCATCTATGAAATCACGAAAACTTGCAGAAAACATCGCAATAACACCATCATGACGATGCCAGCTATCAATACAGGCTTCAAACAACTGGATTATTTGAGGAACAGAAACGAGTGATTAATGTGTCGGGCTCCCGTATTTATCTCCTTTCTCCCCTAACGTCTTTTTTTCGTTCCCTTCTGTCAAACAGAAATGTGTACACAGCGAATGTCGTCACTTCAAGATGCAGCTCGGTTCTTGCGAGGGCCCAGAAAAAAAAGTCAGAAAAATAGGTGTAGAATAGGTAGAAACACACGCAAAATTATGTAAAGTGTAAAGGTGAACCCTTTGATAATGAAAAGAAAGGATATATAATATGGGAACGGGACAAGGTATAACTAAAGACCTTTACAAAAAAAATGCCTCTCTAATAATGCATAAAAAGGAATTACAATACAGTGGCCAGAATGTGTACATGGAAGCTAACGCCTACATTAAATTTCAATTTAGATAAATTGAAATACCATAAAGTCGAACCATTAGGAACATATTAGGCTCACGAAAAGCTATGAAAGGTTAGAAACTATGGAGTAAGAATTAAATTCACAGAAATGTAGGAAACATATGAGAAGTAATGAGAAAAATAAGACAGATTCTTTTTGGACACTTATGCCGAATGAAAGACAGCATATTAAGCAGTTCAAGGTTTGTGGGACAAAAAGTCAGCAACAAGTTTGATCGACGAAGTGAAAAAGGATTTAGAAATATGAAAGCCGAAAAAACAACTGACAGAGAAGTATTTAGAGAAAAATTATTGAATATCTTGGGGAAAAAACTGGATTAAAATCGTCAGAAGAGAGGATGAAAAAAATAGTGAACAAATGAAACAGCGGCGGAAGAAGAGGACAGAGCAGCGAGTAAGAAACTGAAACTGGCACGTGGCTCTTACTTGCCCCATCCGAGAAAAAATCTGTACCAAACGAAAAAATTTTGCACCATTGTTTTGGCTAAGACTATAAAGGTATCCGTCGTATACTAGAAGGACAAGAGCGCGAAAAAGATTCTAAATAGCCTGTGGTCGTCTTCTATTGCTCAGCATTGTGCAACATCACACGGGACGCCAACCTTCAAACTGTTCAAATTCTCGAAAACATAGCTTTCCAAATGATAACAGGGGGATGGGAGATACG
Organism: Schistocerca cancellata; assembly: GCF_023864275.1. Classification (NCBI taxonomy): domain Eukaryota; kingdom Metazoa; phylum Arthropoda; class Insecta; order Orthoptera; family Acrididae; genus Schistocerca; species Schistocerca cancellata. The sequence continues at coordinate 114,158,862 of NC_064636.1, read as the reverse complement.
TACCCAATGTACAAATTGGGTCTGAGTATTACTCGCCAGAACAGTCATGTAAATTAAGTATCATTGTATCAGTCCACTTTAAAATATCAGCGATGGCTTTGTTCTCAACAAAACGCAAATTTTACAGTGTTTTAACAAGATCATCGATCCCAGTTGCAAACACAATCATATTCACTGGCGAATAATTTACCACTCCCTGGTACTACAGACTGCAGGAACGCCCTCTTCTCTGATTGGCTGATTCCAGTGGTGGACAGTGAGAGTTGTACTGTTCTCATATACGAGTAATTAAGAAAAATCCGCTAACTGACTATCTCAGCTGTAAACTGGAGTTTGTATTAATTTTCAAAATATCATTTCTTAAAAACCAAATAAAGAACAATTAATCATAGCTTTACTCGTATTATACACCGATGAGCGAGAGCTTAATGACCAGAGATATACTATCCATATAAAGCAGTCCAGGCGATAGTAAAGTCACGTGGTGAAGATTGACAGCTAGTGAAACACGCAAGGTGCATATAGTATAAGTCTGCGCGCTGTCTCTGTGTAGAACGGGGAAGGTGTCTGAGTTTGACTGAGGGCAGATATGATGGCCCGGAGGCTCAACACAAGCATTTTGGAAACTGCACAACTTGCCGAGTGTCCGAGGAGTGCTGTGGTGAACGTTCCAACACGTGGCGAAACCAAATGAAAACACCGTCAAGATTAGGTCCGGTTGGGTGGCCGCTCCTAATTAAAAAATTTCGGACATCGTATGCTGGGCAGATTGGTAAAACAGGAAGGCGGTGAACTGTGGCGCAATTAACATTAGACTTTAATGCTGGGCAGACTACAAGTGCATCTGAACACATAATGCACCGAGCACTCCCAACACCTGGCCTCTACACCCGATGACCCGTGCATGAGCCAATGTTAACGCCATATCAGTAAATATTACTGAAATTGGCACGTGACCATCGGCACTGGACGCCGGCGCAGAGGCAGAGCGTTGCACTGTCTGATGAATCCCTCTACCTTCTGCATCACGTCGATGAGAGGGCGCGGATCCACTGTCTTCCAGCAGAACAGCTCCTTGATACCTGCACTGCAGGACAGAGACAAGATGGCGGCGCCTCCATTATGCTCTGGGAAACATTAATGTGGGCATCCCTCCGTCCAGTGGAGTTAGTGCAAGGCGCCATGATGGCCACTAAGTATCATGCGCTGGTTGCAGACCACGTACACCCCTTCGCGATGATCACGTTTACCGTTTTTAACAAGATAACACACCATGCGAGAAAGTCATGGAGTGGTTCAAGGAACACAGTGGCGAGATCCAATTGATGTGCTGGCTCCCCAACTCGCCAGATCTGAAGCCGATTGAACCCATCTAGGATGCGATCGGACGTTTTCTGACAGCTCATCACCCCCCCTCCCAGGAATTTAGGGGAATTAGGTGACTTGTGTGTGCAGGTGTGAAGACGTGTCACTGCTGTTATTCATGCCAAAGATGGACATACCAGCAATTAGGTAGGTGGTCCTAATGTTATGGCTGATCAGTGTAGAGCAGTGTTAACATATTGCTTCTCCGATATAAGTAGCAACTGTTTCCACAATTTCGTTTCAGCCACTGAACGTGACCCCCTCCACTATTGTACAACATCCTCTCACACAGTCAGACATTGATAACTAACTGCTCGCACATACGAGATTCATTCTTCATGTATGGTTTACATTTAAATGTTACATATTCTAATAACGTGCAAACTGTAATGTGTATTTAACTAAAGCAAAGTTTTTATTTTAAGGAAATTTATACATCCGCAAAATACTGAAAGATGTTGACTTGAAAATTCAGTATAACAGCAGTATATCACGGGTCTTTAACACTGTTTCCTAGAAACAGATAAAAGTAAAATTACAAACTACCTCTGCCTCTTGCTATGAGGATCGCTCCAAAGCAAACACTCAGTGTTTTTTTTTTTTTAACTTACAATTTATCTTCTACATCTTTTATATACCACCATGAACTATAGACTTTGCCATCACTGGGATGGCTTGCGTACCTCAGAAATACAGATTGCCATACTGTAAGTGCAATCACATTGGAGGGGTATCTGGTGAGAGACCAGACAAACATGCAGTTCCTGAAGAGCGGCAGCAGCCTTTTGCGATAGTTGTAGGATGATTGATTGATCTGGCCCTGTGGTATCAATCAAAACGGCCTTGTTGTGCTGATATTGTGGATAGATGAAAGCAAAGGGAAAATACAGCCATAATTCTTTCTGAGGCCATGCAGCTCTACTGTATGGTTAAATGATGGTGGCGTCCTGTTGGGTAAAATATTCCGGAGGTAGAACAGTTCTCCATTTGGATCTCTTGGCAGGGACCGCTCAGGAGAATGTCGTCATCAGCTGAAACAAAACCTGAGTTCTATGCATTGGAGCGTGGAATGTTAGGTTCCTTAATTGGGCAGGTAGGTTACAAAATTTAAAAAGGTAAATGCATAGGTAGAAGTTAGGCATAGTGGGAATCAGTGAAGTTCGGTGGCAGTAGGAACCAGACATCTGTTTAGCTGAATACAAGATCATAAGTACAATATAAAATACAGGTAATGCAGGAGTAGGTTTAATAATGAAGTTAAACATAAGAATACGACTAACCTACTATGAACAGCGTAGTGAACGCATTATTGTAGCCAAGATAGGCACAAAGCCAATATCTGACACACTAGTATGAGCTTATATGCCAACTAGATCTGCAGATAATGTAGAGATTGAAGAAATATGTGATGAGATAAAAGAAATTATTCAGATAATTAAGGGAGATGAAAATTTAATTGTGATGATGTACTGAATTCGATAGTAGGGAAAGGAAGATAATCAAAAATACAAGGCGAATATGGACTGGGAGAAAAGAACGAAAGAGGAAGCCACCTGATATAATTTTGCACACAGCTTAATTTATCATCGTTAAATTTGATTTAAGAATCATGAAAAAAGGTTGTATATCTGAAAGAGACCTGGAGACACTGGAGGGTTTGAGATAGATTATGTAAAAGTAACACAGTGATTTCGAAACCAGATTTTAAACTGTAAGACATTTTCAGGAGCAGATGTGGACTCTGACCATGATTTATTGGTATGGACTATAGAGTAATACTGAAGAAATTGCAAGAAACATAGGCAATTCAGGAGATGGAACCTGGATAAGTTGAAAGAACCAGAGGTTGCTGAGAGTTTCAGGAGGAGCACTGGGCAATGATTGCATATAACAGGTGAAAGGGATACAGTAGAAGACGAATGGATGACTGTGAGAGATGAAATAGTGAAGGCAGCAGAGGATCAATTAGGTAAAAAGAAAAGGCTTGAATAACGGAAGAGTTATTGAATTTACTTTATTAAACGAGAAAATATAAAATGCAGCAAATGAAGCAGGTTAAAGGGAATACAAACGTTAAAGAAATGAAATTGACAGGAAATGCAAAATGGCTAAGCAGGAGTGACCAGAGGAAAAATGTTAGGATTTAGAAGTGTATTTCATAAGGGGAGAGCTAGATACGACCCACAGGAAAATTGAAAAAGTCGCTGGAGAAAAGAGAAGCACGTGTATGAATACTAAGAGCTCAGAGTGAAAATCAGTCCTAAGCAAAGAAGGAAAAGGTGAAAGATGGAAGGTGTATATAGAGGGTCTACACAAGGAAGATGAAATTGAAGGCCACATTATAGAAATGGAGAAGGACATAGATGAAGGTGATATGGGAGATATGATACTGCCAGAAGAATTTGACTTAGCACTGGAAGACCTAAGTCGAAACAAGGCCTCGGGAATAGAAGACGTTCTGCTTGAACTAGTGATAGCCTTGGGAGAAACAGTCATGACAAAAGTCTTCCATCTGGTGAGCAAAGTGTATGAAACAGGCGAAATACCCTAGGACTTCAAGATAATGTAATAATTTCAATTCCATAGAAAGCAGTTGCTGAGAGGTGTGAAAATTACTGAACTATCAGTTTAATAAGTCATGGCTACAAAATACTAACACGAATTCTTTACAGAAGAATGAAAAAAATGGTAGAAGCCGACATTCGGGAAGATCAGTTTGGATTTCGGGAAAATGTAGGCACACACGAGGAAATAATGACCCTACGACTTATATCCGAAGATGGGTTAAGGAAAGGGAAACCTACATTTGTAGCATTGGTAGACTCTGACAAGGGAATGGTCAGACTTGTCATGCCGAAACATGTACTGATTTTTTTAGCACTGTTATTTAACTGTGCAAAAGGTCCGTATGCAAAATTGTAGCTGCTGACATGAACTGGAAGTCACCTAAAAAAATCACGAACATGGCTGTTTTTCCTGCTTGGCGCTTGCAGTGACGGCTGGCCACCCCTGGAAATGGCGAGTCGCGAGTGTTGTGCGCATGGTCGGGAAGTGCGGCCGTCTTATCGCGGCGTTCACTAAAGAGGAATATCGCTGCAAGGTTTTGGTGGGAAGGGGAAACGAATATTCGTTTCTGTGGCATGCACGTCCTTTTAATTTCTGGTACGTATTTCGAAACATACCGTCCTGAAACTGGTTAGAGATATGAAAGATGTTCTGTACATGTTCATCTATACTCCGCAAGCCACTTTACGGTGAACATTCAATCTCCCCTCACAGGTGATGGCGAACCCTGTAAATGTTTTGCTGCTTGCCATGGAGATATACCACAGGCGCCAAACGAAGCAATCAACAGAAGACACGCGTGAAGACTGTGTGTTGTGCGACATGGTTGTTAAACTTCTAGACGAGCATGTAAATGGCGCAGACATGTGGCTAGAATCAACTGGAACACTCGATATTGCAGACTGTGACTCTACAGACGGCGAAGACACCGACGAAAGTTGCACTCATGAAGACTCTTCGAGTGATAGTGCCACGTACCATCATCATTTATCTCCGAAAGTAACACCAGCAACTACAATTACCTTATCAGACAAAGAAAAAGCGGTGACGTATTGGTTGAACGAAAGTGGTAAGAAACGCTTACGTGTCAGTACTGTTCAAAATAAGTATCGCTTTGTCCGTTCTGAACGTGAATTGTATAGATGGAAAAAGCAAGTCGCTCGACGACGTAATAGTCGACTGGAAATTGCGACGGAGATAAATGCGCGACTTTTTGAGCTATTTACCGATGCCAGACAACAAGTCATTTGGTGTGAGCAATACAACTTCGAGGGATTGGGCGTTAGAGATTGACAAAGCGATAGGCGCTAAAGAATTTAGAGCTTCTCAAAGTTGGATTAGTCGCTTCAAAAGATCACATAAAATTGTGGCAAGAAAAATAAGAAAATTTGTATCGAGAAACAGGTCGGAAAATGAAGTGACACAAATCGAAATGATATAAGCTTTTCTTACGAATGCAAAAAATAAGATCACTAGTTTTAGTGAATCATACGTGTACAATGCAGATCAGTCAGGTTTTCAAGAAGAAATGCGTGTGAAGAGAACACTGCCATTCAAAAGAGAAAAACATATTGAGGCGATTGCACAGTCCACGACTGCGCTCACCCATTCATACACTATAATGCCCATAATTAGTCTGGGTGGTTCATTGCTGCCTCAAATATATGTGTGTCTTCAAAAACCAACTGGACGTTTTGGATCACGTCTCAAAAGAACAATGTTCTACGCAAACAGTCTTGTAGTAGACGCATCGAAGTCTGGAAAAATGGGAAACGAAAACGTTACACTTTTCATGCGTCATGCTTTTCTTCCGATCTGCGGGAACAAATCTCTTCTCCTTCTAGATTCGTGGTCAGGTCATAAAAGGTCTGATTCATTAAAATCTGTATTTCGAGCCCACCCTGACAAAGAAGTAGAGATGCTTCAGATTCCACCAGGCACGACCAACGTAATTCAACCTTTAGACAGAGAATTTTTCCGCCAGTGGAAGGCTTTTTACAGAAAACTAACAGAGAAAATTATTGTGTGCTGATCACTGCAATTTCCTGTCTGTCACCGTGACAATATTCTCAAGCTGCAATCAGTAGTACATTATCAATTTTCCTCCCCACGATTTCAGAATTTTATTAAATATGCGTGGCACTCCTCGAAATATGCTGATATTAGGCCTGATTCATTCCTAACAACAGTCCAGTTTTGTCTACGGACATCTAACAACGTCTGTGATTCGCAGGGCTGTCACATGTCGTCTTTGCTTGTATGTTCTTGGTGCACAAAAAACCTATGTTTTGAACATTGTATCAATGTTTCGCATTTTTGCGGTAATTACAAGAAATAAAATTTGGACGTGTTCTAAACCGTATATTTATTTGTGTCTATTTCATAGCTATTTGGAAAGAATGTCGTAGATAACATATCAGCCATATTTGTCAACGAATGTTTAATTATCATACGATCGCTTTCACTGGGGAATCAGCTCTCTCACCGCTGTGGCAAGAGAGCGGCGCGTAGCTAACGCCACCTTGTCCCTAGATGGCGTTGGTATAACGTAGCGAGAGAGGTCAGGGTTGTACAAGAGGCAGTTATAAGCGCGGAAACCATGCGACAATAATGTCTTACTTCATCGAATTGTTTACAGACTTCCAGGTCATGTCAGCAGCTAAAATTCTGCATACAGACTTCTTGCAATGTTAACTCACAGTGGTAAAAAAAGCAACACAGGTTTCGACATGACAAGTCTGACCATTCCCTTGTGAGACAGTTTTCGACACGTCAACTGGATACTCTCTTTGAAATTCTGAAGGTGGAAGAGGTAAAATACGATTACAGGGATCAAAAGGCAACTTACATCATGTACAGAAACCAGATGGCAGTTATAACACTGGAGAGGCATGAAAGGAAAACAGTAATTGAGAGGGGAGTGAGACAGGGTTGTAGCTTATCCACGAAGGTATTTAATCTGTGCACTGAGCAAGAATTAAGGAAAGTAAAGGAAAATTTGGAGTAGAAATTAAAGTTCAGGGAGAAGAAATAAAAATTATGATGTTTGCCAATGACATTGTAATTCGGTCAGAAACAGTAAAGAGCGTGGAAGAGCTACTGAACAGAATAGACAGATGGACAGTACCTTGAAAGGATATAAGATGAACATCAACAAAAGTAAAACAAAGGTGACATGTCGTCGAATTAAATCAGGAAATTAGATTAGGAAACGAGAAACTTAAATTAGTAGATGAGATTTGTTATTTGGGTAGCAAAATAACTGATGACGGCCGAAGAAGAGAGGATATAAAATGCAGACTGGCAAAGGCAAGAAAAACATTTCTCAAGAAGACAAATTTGTTAACATTAAAAATAGAGTTAAGTGTTAGGAAGTCTTTTCAGAAGGTCTGAAATGAAGCCATGTACGGAAGTGAAACGTGGACGATAAACAGTTCAGACAGAAAGAGAACAGAAGCTTTTGAAATGTGGAGCTACAGGAGAATGCTGAAGATTAGATCCGTTAATCGTGTAACTAATGAGGAGGTACCGAACAGAACTGGGGAAACAAGAAATTTGTGGCACAACTTGAATGTAGGAAGGGATTGGTTGATATGACATACACTCCTGGAAATTGAAATAAGAACACCGTGAATTCATTGTCCCAGGAAGGGGAAACTTTATTGACACATTCCTGGGGTCGGATACATCACATGATCACACTGACAGAACCACAGGCACATAGACACAGGCAACAGAGCATGCACAATGTCGGCACTAGTACAGTGTATATCCACCTTTCGCAGCAATGCAGGCTGCTATTCTCCCATGGAGACGATCGTAGAGATGCTGGATGTAGTCCTGTGGAACGGCTTGCCATGCCATTTCCACCTGGCGCCTCAGTTGGACCAGCATTCGTGCTGGACGTGCAGAACGCTTGAGACGACGCTTCATCCAGTCCCAAACATGCTCAATGGGGGACAGATCCGGAGATCTTGCTGGCCAGGGTAGTTGACTTACACCTTCTAGGGCACGTTGGGTGGCACGGGATACATGCGGACGTGCATTGTCCTGTTGGAACAGCAAGTTCCCTTGCCGGTCTAGGAATGGTAGAACGATGGGTTCGATGACGGTTTGGATGTACCGTGCACTATTCAGTGTCCCCTCGACGATCAGCAGTGGTGTACGGCCAGTGTAGGAGATCGCTCCCCACACCATGATGCCGGGTGTTGGCCCTGTGTGATTCAAATGGCTCTGAGCACTATGGGACTCAACTGCTGAGGTCATTAGTCCCCTAGAACTTAGAACTAGTTAAACCTAACTAACCTAAAGACATCACAAACATCCATGCCCGAGGCAGGATTCGAACCTGCGACCGTAGCGGTCTTGCGGTTCGAGACTGCAGCGCCTTTAACCGCACGGCCACTTCGGCCGGCGTTGGCCCTGTGTGCCTCGGTCGTATGCAGTCCTGATTGTGGCGCTCACCTGCACGGCGCCAAACACGCATACGACCATCATTGGCACCAAGGCAGAAGCGACTCTCATCGCTGAAGACGACACGTCTCCATTCGTCCCTCCATTCACGCCTGTTGCGACACCACTGGAGGCGGGCTGCACGATGTTGGGGCGTGAGCGGAAGACGGCCTAACGGTGTGCGGGACCGTAGCCCAGCTTCATGGAGACAGTTGCGAATGGTCCTCGCCGATACCCCAGGAGCAACAGTGTCCCTAATTTGCTGGGAAGTGGCGGTGCGGTCCCCTACGGCACTGCGTAGGATCCTACTGTCTTGGCGTGCATCCGTGCGTCGCTGCTGTCCGGTCCCAGGTCGACGGGCACGTGCACCTTCCGCCGACCACTGGCGACAACATCGATGTTGAGCAATTCGGCGGTACGTCCACCCGGCCTCCCGCATGCCCACTATACGCCCTCGCTCAAAGTCCGTCAACTGCACATACGGTTCACGTCCACGCTGTCGCGGCATGCTACCAGTGTTAAAGACTGCGATGGAGCTCCGTATGCCACGGCAAACTGGCTGACAGTGACGGCGGCGGTGCACAAATGCTGCGCAGCTAGCGCCATTCGACGGCCAACACCGCGGTTCCTGGTGTGTCCGCTGTGCCGTGCGTGTGATCATTGCTTGTACAGCCCTCTCGCAGTGTCCGGAGCAAGTACGGTGGGTCTGACACACCGGTGTCAATGTGTTCTTTTTTCCATTTCCAGGAGTGTATTTTCATATTAGCTCATGCACTGTGAGATTCCAGATAACACATCGCGTAACTTGAATACCAGCCACTTGGACTCGTTTTCCTCACAGCATCTGCCCACGCACAGAACTGCCTCTACGAATAAACTATGTATTGCTGTGCCACAACCATACTAGTGTGGTGACACCTGGCAACTGAGAAACACACAGAGTGGTGTGGCGCGGTGGCTCACCTGTGGCCTGCAGCTTCCAGAGGAAGTCCAGCCGGTAGGTGGCCTCGGTCTGCTGCGCGTGGATCACCAGCGCCGCCAGGCAGCCCAGCAGCACCACCACCAGCAGGTAGCGCGACGGAAGCTCGTCGTCCGGCCGCGTCCGCGTGCTGAAACTGCAGCCACAGTGGGGTGAGAAGGGGTACCAGAACGTGGAGGACAACAACGTGCTTCATTTGCCAGCTCCCAAGCAGAAATTATTCTGCACGTATACAGGGCTAAATGAAAATTAATTGATGCAGTAGTAACGAAACATATGGTGCATGGAACTTGTGGTGCACTTAACCGAAATTCTGTGTGGATGAGAGATGACAAAACTGCAAAAAACTTGCTAAAGATAAAATCCATATTTACTTGCTAAATTTAGTTGGCACGTGACTTTGAAGCTTGCACTAGAGTTGAAAAAGTAAAATATATTTATAAACATGAATGTAAAGGATATGATAGTGCAACTGTAGAAGTAGGCAATCAAAAAACACATGGGAATGAAGAAGTTGAAATTGAGGTTCAAAGATGGTTCAAATGGCTCTGAGCACTATGGGACTTAACAGCTATGGTCATCAGTCCCCTAGAACTTAGAACTACTTAAACCTAACTAACATAAGGACAGCACACAACACCCAGCCATCACGAGGCAGAGAAAATCCCTGACCCCTCCGGGTATCGAACCCGGGAACCCGGGCGTGGGAAGCGAGAACGCTACCGCACGACCACGAGATCCGGGCCAAATTGAGGTGGTCAATTTTGTGAACAGTCATGTCAAGCGGTATGGCATATTTGTGAATTTCCAAATCATTTTCAGTTGCACACCGTCATTGGCCTTGACAACTGATATGTAGGGTTTACTTCTGAATAGGAGAAGAATGAGAAGCAGTGGAAAATTGTGAAAAAAACGAATTACTATCATTCTCTTTTTTTATTAAATGAAACCCCAGATGACTGGAAAACCGTGGCCTCATCAGACGAGTCCACATTTTAGTTGGTAAGACCTGAGGGAGCGAGTGTGGCACAGAGAGTCTACGAAGCCATGGACCCAAGTTTTCAACAAGGCACTGTGCAAACTGGTGATGGCTCCACAACAGCGTGGGCTGTGTTTACATGGAATGGACTGTGGTCCATTGAACCGACCATTGGCTGGAAATGTTTATGTATGGCTGGTTGGAGACCATTTCAAGCCATTTATGCAGTTCGTGTTCCCCAACAACGATGGAATTTTTATGGATAACACTGCGCAATGCAAGCCCGCATCTCGTGGTCGTGCGGTAGCGTTCTCGCTTCCCACGCCCGGGTTCCCGGGTTCGATTCCCGGCGGGGTCAGGGATTTTCTCTGACTCGTGATGGCTGAGTGTTGTGTGCTGTCCTTAGGTTAGTTAGGTTTAAGTAGTTCTAAGTTCTAGGGGACTGATGACCGTAGCAGTTAAGTCCCATAGTGCTCAGAGCCATTTGAACCATTTTGAACTGCGCAATGACGCGAGGCCACAGTCGTTGGCGATTGGTTTGACCAACATCTTGGACAGTTCGAGCGAATGATTTGGCCACCCAGAACGCCCGACGTGAATGCCATAGAGCATTTATGGGACGTAATCGAGAGGTCAGTTCGAGCACAAAATGCTACACCAGCAACACTTTCGCAATTATGGACGACTATACAGGCAGCAGGGAACTTCCAACGAGTTGTTGAGTCCATGACACGTCGAGCTGTTGCAGATCGCTAGACAAAAAGAAATCCGACACGATATTAGGAGGTATCCCACGAATTTTACACCTCTGTGTATTTTACATATTAAATTAAATCATTAGAGAAAAAATTAACTTTGAAATGATTGCATACTACATATACTCAAAGATATTTCTGTTGTCTCGAAACTTATTGTTCCAGATCAGCATAGGTCAATTTTGGAAATATGAAATGTAAACAAAAAAGACTCTGAAGTAAAATATAATAACAAATACACCCTGTTGCCATACCATTCTTGTCCGGGCACTTGGTGCAAGATAATACAACATCCCATCTGCAGCTGACACCACAAACGTCCTGAGGTATTTGTTTAAGATATGGTAAGAAATTCCTTGGGCTTACAAACAATATAGTTGTTATATGTAATTAGGCAGCCTAGTGGAATTTATACCCAATGTATTCGTCACATGACTGAAAAATGAACAATTAAGGAATCCTCGTAATCCAAAGTAGCCGAATCTCCAACAGGTTAAAAATATCATCGGTCAAGAAAAACGAGACAGGAGAACAAATACAATCTTCCATGGGTAGTACACTCAGCCTACGAGCCACATGGACATACTGATTACGACGCCATGTTGCAGTAGTTTACCTGAGCGCCTCAGGCCCGAGAGGTTGTGCGGAACCTGCTGATTTTGTGAGCAAAACAGCTTACTATCTCGATGCTCATTAGTCGCGGCAGTTAGATACATCAGAATTGTGGTGGTAACTCACAATTACGATAACATGTGGTCCACAAACGCCTCTGTGGTAGCACTTGTTAGCAACATTTTTGGTATGAAGGAAGTGAATGCTTTCTTTGCTGTGTGGCGAGTACTGAATGCCGAAATGAAATCACTTTTTGGCCATCAGGCTAAATTTTCTTGTGACACGCTACCCTCTATACAGGTGCTCAAAAATTACTGTTACAAACTTCTAGGGTTTGTAGAGGAGTGTGAGTACATAATATTTTGAATAGGAATCCATGTCCGGAAACATACTGTTTCCGGGCTACAGCCGTTTAAAAACATGTTTGTCAGATAGGTTCAAATGGTTCAAATTGTAACGCCGGAAATGCATATCCTCATATTTCCATCTATTGTACTATAAATTTGTTTTCCTTATTTTTGTTACCTGAATATATGACATTTCTGTGTCTTTACATATTGTAATTGTTTTACTATTTGTATATATATATATATTTATGCATTTATATCGATGTATAATTGGTTTGTTCGTAAATATTATTTGTATTTTTACGCTGGGTCTTGCCTAGGGAAAACTGCTATCGAACGATTACATCGATAGGTCGTGTGAAGAATCAAAGTGTGTAGGATCTTTGGTAGTGTTAACTCTGCCTCGTGGAGCGCGGGCAGAGAGAGTCTGGCTGGAGTAGCGAGTGGAGCAGGTGTGTTGTGTGAAGCTCCCGCGAGTTGCCGCGCTTTCAGGGTTTGGCAGCATGTAATTGCGCTCGACTTGCGATGATAGTTTCTGACATGGTGTCGCGGACAGGAAGCATTAGCTGGCGCACATCAAGAGCCCGTTTCGTCTGGTGACCGTGTCGAGAAGAAGGCGCGCCAACATCCAGCTTCTGCAACAGCGACGGCCGACAATGAGTGACTGTCGCCACCTCCTCGATCGACGGCTTTCAAACCTCCAATCAACCAACAAAGAAGACTGGAAGCACGGAAAGTTTTAGAACTGTATGGCAGACCTCAGCTTTTCAAACTTTTAAAATTGTTGCATCACAAAATTACAGCAACTTAGCATGAACCTTTGTTGCTCATTGTCCCAATTGCATTACCAAGCAGGGTCCCTTCCTTTTCCGAAATGAACCCGAGTGTCGTTGAAATTCAGACGCCAGCATTAAAGTACAATCCTTCTATTTCACTACTTTAATTTCAAAGCTCAGTTAAAGTATTCATAGCTGGCTACAATACTTAGATTACACAAGACAAATTAAGAGTGCGAGTTTTGTTACCATATTTTAGCTTACCTGTGACTGCAGCTCAGCTTGATACGTACTAAATTTTACTATTGTTAATTGTTCAGAATCGTTTAATTCAAGTTCAAAGTTAAATCTCTTATTTCTAAATTGCGTAGATTCAACTACCTTTTGAAATGATTGTTGAGGTAGCCCAAGACTAACCGTGATTTACTGAATTTCGTAGTGCTTCAGAAACAAAGCTCACTATTAACTTCAGTCACTAAATTGACTTTCGATTTTTCCGGTTTTATTAATTCTTTTGCTAAATTAAGTCAGAGTGTAGCGAAATTTATTACTTCTGACAAACTTTCAGTTTTCACACAATACGTGTCAACCTTCAGTTGCCACGCTTCTAGTGCTAATTATATGTGTAATAACCTTTCTTTTTCAGTTACTATAGTAATTGTCCTTAGGACTTGCGACCGTAATTTCCCCCAAATCTCAAATATCTAATTACCGCTAGTTAATTTTTAACGTAACGGCCGCACATTTACTTTCTTTATTAACTTTACCCCTTTTCAAAATTAATTTCCACCAGTTTCATTAGCATTTTTCCTTTCATTTAGATGTAACCCTTTCCTCCCTCTTTACCGACAAATTAACTTCGGTGACGACTGCTTTTCCCAAATTTCTATTAGGTACACGCGGTTTAATTTTTCACTGTCATTAAGGTCGATAAGTGAGGGGGAGGTTACAAAATGGCTCTAAGCAGTACGGGACTTAACATCTGCCGTCATTAGTCCTCTAGACTTAGAACTACTTAAAACTAACTAACCTAAGGACATCACACACACCCATGCCCGAGGCAGGATTCGAACCTGCGACCGTAGCAGCAGCGCGGTCCCGGACTGAAGCGCCTAGAACCGCTCGGCCACAAGGTCCGGCTGTCAGATAGGTATGCAACAGTGTTGTCATTGTAGGAGGTGGTTATGGCTGTAGTCATTTGATGTCTATCCTACGTCTCTGACGTGATTCGAGCTGCATTCAGGCGTCTGTGAATGTTGGAGCAGCACAGTTGAGTGCACATTTGCAAAATACACGGACATGATCCTTCTGAATTGCGAAGCACTTGGTAACGCAATACCTGCTCGTCCGTTTTATCAAGATCGTTCTCCACAACGACCGACGCCATCGCAAACCCTTTTCACCACAATTCCTCAGCGGCTTTGAGAAAGAGTACCTTTACCATGAGCAGGCGCGACTTTGGTACTCCAAGGAGACGCTGGGCACCCGAACTGGTGGATCACGTTGAAGAGAAGTCGTGAACGACTACACGAGCAACTTCTTTGGATGTTCATGAGAGGAACTATGAAACAAGTTAGGTACCGGGTCACGCTTAATTAATTGTTTGTAAAAGTGGTCGCATTGCCAACGTGTTGTCAAATGGTTATGTAGCACGGAAACGGCACTTTTCCGGAAATGGGTTCCAATTCAAAATATTGTCTATCCGTTCCCCTCTAGGTGTCCTCGATTTGCACCGATATTTCCAAACACCCTGTATATTGCAAACTTCGAAAATGCTGGTGATCTTTATCAAACAACTGTCCTGACGCGACGTATCGCCGCAAATCGGAAAGTAAATATTTTTAGGCACTATTGCTTGCATTTATTTTTAGTCTTATGCTACTCATTTCTTTAATTCTGAGGACTTCCTTGCTGTTTACATTTGAGAATACTGTCATGACACCGTCTCTTTTTTTCAGGCAGCCTACACGAAATACGTAGGCTGCAGTAAGCACAGAAAAAAGAAACACGATTACATGGAAAGTTAGTCTGGTATAGATATTTTGAAATTAAACTTGCATTCAGTGTCAAGTTACCTTCCACAAACAGAGTATCTCGTTCTTGTAACCATAAAGGATTATTTTGCCGACTAGTGAATTCTTCGACATCATAGTGTTGCGTAACACCACTGAAGAGACACTCTCTCGCTCACCGCAAATTATCATGTTGAATTTCTGAAATCATCTTTTTTCCATGATTTTTTGCGTGCGGTGCTTCCTTGCGAAACAAATGTTCGCAGCTGGCCCATTAAACACAATTTGTCTAGAGTAAGATAAGTTTTTCCAGATTTACTTAATATGTTAATATTCTTGTAATTGTAGTCGTGGGTCTCTATGAAGCAATACATGTCGTTAGCAGTGACTATAAGTCGACTCTTCGTTGAGAAGAATTGTGCTGTTCCCTCCTGTCTTGAGTTTTAACCCTGGTTGACCACCTCCGTGTGATACAGTTTAAGGCCAAGAATGCTTATTAACCCTAGCAATACCAATACACTTTCAATAACGGAATGATGTATTCTACACCAATGAATTGAGGGTCGGAGGGGGGAGGGGGACAAGGGGGATACTTCATGTCCACCATAGAAAAGGAGAAAAAATGACAAGAACAGATTTCGTTACTTGTTGTTGAGTTTTATGGAAAACATGCTTTTTGTAAAATGTAAACTTTCACGGCTGGAAATGTCACAGTTCATAAAATGTTCTGGGCTTGATGCCATGGTCGAGTAGCGAGCCAAAGTGTGAATGGGTCATTCACCAAAGTTACGAGCACCCTTGAAAATGTCGTCCACAATGAGGACAAAGCATCAGGTTTTAAAGTAAAATACATTCGACCACGGTATAATACCCCGGCATGTTTTTAAAGCAATACTGATGAGTATGTAGAATTCAGAAGTTGAAAATATCTCTTAATGCTATTATTTACTAACTAAGACATTGATTGCAAGAAGTAACATCTACTGCTAAATATTGGAGGAGGAGAGGGGGAGGCAGGGTGGAGCGAGGATTTTTTGACCACCAGAGTTAGACATAATTCTTTGGTCAACTTTACCTGAAAAATTTAAATAGTTATAGAAATTAGTGGAACAATTCATTAAAAAACTAAATTTTAAAATTTAAGGTAGCAATTTAGGTCAAAATATTTAAAAAATATGGGCATAAAGCACCCTCCCAGACTTCTCTACCCTCCCCAAATACTACTGCCAGGAAACAAGCCTGCAGTGGATGAAGAATATAATGCTTTGGAGCAAGAGTGTTCATTTCTAGAAACCCTGTTGTATGTGGAGACCGTTTGCAGAGACTCACCTGGCATGAAGTGTCAGCAGACCTAGGTAGCCAAAGCAGATGCACGAGAGCACCAGCAGCTTGGCCAGGCTGATGAGGATCTGATAGACGGCGCACATCACCATCGCCATCATCACGCACAGCGTCAGGAACTGCAACATGGTGGGAGATGGGGTGTACGGTGAATAGGTGATGCAGCCTACGTGAGCAGTGTACAGGTTACTGCTGACCATTAAATCAGAAACGCCAGTAAAGTTGCCAAGTAATGAAATTTTGCAAGTAAAAAATATTTATGAGAATATCTGATTGAAATTGTAAGGCATTTTGCGAAATTTAGAACACAGAGCAAGAGTGGCAGCAGAAGTGGCTCCAACCTAGCTGACTGTCGAGATGACCTCAACTTGGGTGTCAGATAAGTGCACACCATTCTGTGCTGTTTCAGTTTATACAGGCTGAGTCAAGAAGGATTTTACAACTTTGGAATGATATAGAAATTTATTGAGATAGCTAACAGAATCGGTACAAGTCGCATTTTTCAGAAAAAATGTCAAGTTTGATTCAAGTAGTTCATCTGTAGCCCATTTTTTTAGATAAACTTGCTGCATCGATAAATAATGTATCTTTTGATTATAGGATGGCTCATCCAAATTGGAAGGTCATAAGCTTTTGTCATCCTCATCAACTATTTAAACACATCTTATAATATTTGAGTGTATATAAATGAAGGTACTTTTACTATTTACAAAAAATGACCAAGTGGTGAAGTTGTGTTATTTGTTGACAATATAATATATGTGACAAATTTACATTCATTACAATTAATGCCTGGATATCTAAAGCAACAACCTAGTACAGGATTACATGGAGATTTGGATTAGATGGTGTAGACTATACATATTAAGATAAAACATTTCTATTCTTTGACATTTTTTGTATTCAGAATTGGATGAATATAGTTTTAAGAATAAAATGTGTGGTACTATAAATAGACAATTTTCAGAATTGTCTGTAGGAATAAATTTAGTGTTTTGATACATTAACAGGATGATCTGTTGTTTCAAGGATAGTACATTCTGTGAATATAATGAATTCATAAAAAGTATTTAGAGCAAGTACAGCTGATTTATATTTATTTCCTACTGACTACAATAAATTTTCAGCATTACTTCTAGAGTTAATAAAAATATTCAAAGATACAAAACACCTAAAACATATAAATTTTTAAAAATTTTATTCAATTTTTTTCTACTAAAATGGAAGCAGCAAACTGTATCAAGCAGCAGCTACAGCAGTCTTTGGATTGGATGTAGTCCAAAGGAAACAGTGGCTGTTATCTGCTAAACTGATAAGTTTATTGGTAATTTTACCTCTCAGAAATATACAAAAGTTCGTTATAGGACAATGTGTAGAGAACATAAAAATGAAAATCATACAAAAGTACACAACAGGACACAAATTCTTTGTGTGAATGGAAAAAACGTTTCTGTATATTATTATGCTAATCACTTGAAATGACTTCTGAGTGAGGAACATTTGAAGATATCATTGTCAATGAAAAACTATGAAAAACAACAAATTGAAGGTGTAAAACATGTGTTGGTTGTCAAGAAATAAAAGATTCAGTTTGTTTTTATTCAAACCTATTGTGCAAAGACAAACATTCAACTGCTTGTAAGAAATGTCATCGGGAAAATATAAAACAATAAGAAATCTGAATGTGATAAGCCTAATTATCTTCAGATTCATGTTATATTTTATTTTTAATACATAAGATACTAAAATGAAGAAATTCAAGATTTCTGAACTTTGTTGTGATTGTAGAAGAAACAATTTGACCGGATATAGTAAATTAAATAGAGCTGCTCAGTTGCATTTATTGATACATATTCTTGGAAACAGTCACATTATTCTAAAATTGGAAATTAAATTTTTCAAAATAGTGAAAAGAAACCATTCAAAACGATATTTCCTTTTTCTACTAACATATTTGACAAATTAAGAGACAGAAGAACAGATAGAAATTATCTAGTTGAAGAAGCATTTTCTAACAGGCTACTGACTATAAATAACGAAAATAATCTGAACTTAATTGACCTAATTTTTTCTTGAATTCATCAAGGCCGTGGTTCATGGTGCGGGTTCCTGTAGTCATGTCCTAGTTCATGAACCACGGGCAACATATGAGTGGCCAAGTAAGTGGTCCCGACAGTCAGGATACCAGTTACTTTGGAATAAGGCTGGGCATCTCGGACATATTCTGAGTCGTGGTCACCTTTGTGCTCATACGGCAAAGACTACCAAATCCACCGGTTAGTCCCTCAGCCGTTAGGGGTAAAACCCAATGGGACTCGGGGCAAGTAAGGCTAGCAACCAGGGAGGTACTTTAAATATGATGCTGGCAATAATCAGAGCAAAATGCCTCGGACCTTTGGAGGTGACGGAGTCCCACCTCTAACTGACAAACCAGGGACTCCTAAGATACGACTTGGCAAACAAATGGTAATGAGATGGGGAGCTATTAATATCAATGGGGGCTACTCTGGGAAGAAGGTAGAGCTGGCAGAGGCTGCAAGTAAGATGGGGCTGGACGTTTTAGCTGTTAGTGACATTTGGGTAAGGGGTGAGAGAGAAGAGGAAGTGGGAGAATACAAGGTCTACCTGTCAGGAGTCAAAGCAGGAATAGCACAATGAGGTGTAGGGCTTTACATCAGGAAAGAAATGGAACCCAGCGTAGTTGCAATAAGGTATGTAAATGAACGACTGATGTGGATAGATTTGACAGTGTCTAGCAAGAAAATTAGGATTGTGTCAGTATATTCGCATTGTGAAGGGACAGATCAAGATAAGATGGGTAGTTTTTATGAGGCACTCAGTGATGTAGTTGTTAGAGTAAAGGACAAGGATAGTGTTCTGCTCATGGGTGATTTTAACGCCAGGATTGGAAATCGAACAGAAGGGTATGAAAAGGTTATGGGTAAATTTGGAGAGGATATGGAGGCCAACAGGAACTGGAAACAACTCTTGGATTTCTGTGCCAGTATGGGCTTAGTAGTCACAAACTCCTTTTTTAAACATAAGAACATTCACCGGTATAATTGGGAAGGCAGGGGAACCAGATCTGTCATTGACTATATAATAACAGATCAGGAATTCAGGAAGGCTGTGAGGGACACACGTGTATTCAGAGAATTCTTTGATGACACTAATCATTATTTAATCTGCAGTGAAATTGGGATTGTGAGGCCGGAAGTGCAGGAGGTCAGGTCCATATGTAGGAGGATAAGAGTGGAGAAACTTCAGGATAAGGAAATCAGGCACAAGTACATAACAGCGATCTCAGAAAGGTACCAGTTAGTTGAATGTAGTCAATTACAGTCATTGGAAAAGGAGTGGACAAGGTACAGAGACACAGTACTAGAAGTGGCTAAAGAATGTCTTGGAACAGTAGTGTGTAAAAGTAGGATGAAGCAAACAGCTTGGTGGAATGATACAGTCAAGGCAGCCTGTAAAAGCAAAAAGAAGGCGTATCAAAAATGGCTACATACCAGAACCCAGGTAGACAGAGAAAGTTATGTTGAAGAAAGAAACAAACCAAACAGATAATTGCGGCATCGAAGAAGAAATCGTGGGAAGACTTTGGAAACAGGTTGGAGACTATGGGTCAAGCTGCTGGAAAACCATTCTGGAGTGTAATTAGCAGTCTTCGAAAGGGAGGTAAGAAGGAAATGACAAGTATTTTGGACAGGTCAGGAAAACTGCTGGTGAATCCTGTGGATGCCTTGGACAGATGGAGGGAATATTTTGAAGAGTTGCTCAATGTAGGTGAAAATGCGATCAGTAATGTTTCAGATTTCGAGGTAGAATGGGATAGGAATGATGATGGAAATACGATCACATTTGAGGAAGTGGAAAAAATGGTCAATAGATTGCAGTGCAATAAAGCGGCTGTGGTGGGTGAAATTAAGTCGGAACTCATCAAATACAGTGGAATGTCAGGTCTTAAATGGCTACACAGGATAATTGAAATGACCTGGGAGTCGGGACAGGTTCCATCAGACTGGACAAAAGCAGTAATCACACCAATCTTTAAACATGGAAACAGAAAAGATTGTAACAACTACAGAGGTATCTCTTTAATCAGCGTTGTGGGTAAAATAGTCTCAGGTATTGTTGAAAGGAAAGTGCGAGTATTAGTTGAGGACCAATTGGATGAAAATCAGTGTGGGTTTAGGCCTCTTAGAGGTTGTCAGGACCAGATCTTTACCTTACAGCAAATAATGGAGAAGTGTTATGAGTGGAACAGGGAATTGTATCTATGCTTTATAGATCTAGAAAAGGCATATGACCGGGTTCCTAGGAGGAAGTTATTGTCTGTGCTACAAGATTATGGAATAGGAGGCAAACTTTTGCAAGCAATTAAAGGTCTTTACATGGATAGTCAGGCAGCAGTTAGAGTTGACAGTAAATTGAGTTCATGGTTCAGAGTAGTTTCAGGGGTAAGACAAGGCTGCAACCTGTCTCCATTGTTGTTCATATTATTTATGGATCATATGTTGAAAACAATAGACTGGGTGGGTGAGATTAAGATATGTGAACACAAAATAAGCAGTCTTGCATATGCGGATGACTAAGTTGTGATGGCAGATTCGATTGAAAGTTTGCAAAGTAATATTTCAGAGCTAGATCAGAAATGTAAGGTCTATGGTATGAAGATTAGCATCTCCAAAACGAAAGTAATGTCAGTGGGAAAGAAATATAAACGGATTGAGTGCCAAATAGGAGGAACAAAGTTAGAACAGGTGGACGGGTTCAAGTACTTAGGATGCATATTCTCACAGGATGGCAACATAGTGAAAGAACTGGAAGCGAGGTGTAGCAAAGCTAATGCAGTGAGCGCTCAGCAACGATCTACTCTCTTCTGCAAGAAGGAAGTCAGTACCAAGACTAAGTTATCTGTGCACCATTCAATCTTTCGACCAACTTTGTTGTATGGGAGCGAAAGCTGGGTGGATTCAATTTACCTTATCAACAAGGTTGAGGTTACGGATATGAAAGTAGCTAGGATGATTGCAGGTACTAGTAGATGGGAACAATGGCAGGAGGGTGTCCACAATGAGGAAATCAAAGAAAAACTGGGAATGAACTCTGTAGATGTAGCAGTCAGGGCGAACAGGCTTAGATGGTGGGGTCATGTTACACGCATGGGAGAAGCAAGGTTACCCAAGAGACTCATGGATTCAGCAGTAGAGGGTAGGAGGAGTCGGGGCAGACCGAGGAGAAGGTACCTGGATTCGGTTAAGAATGATTTTGAAGTAATAGGTATAACATCAGAAGAGGCACCAATGTTAGCACTGAATAGGGGATCATGGAGGAACTGTATAAGGGGGGCTATGCTCCAGACTGAACGCTGAAAGGCATAATCAGTCTTAAATGATGATGATGATGATGATGATGATGATTCATCAAAGCCAAAAATTCTGAAAATAGTGAAATATTATCTAAAATTTCACCACGCACTGAAATTAAATTTTCATTTTTTTTTACTAGAGAATGCAGACAACTGGAAATATTGTGGAATTTACATTTCAAACACAAAACTATAGAATCATCAGAGTAAGAGAGAGAGTTAATTTAAAAAATTGAGGGATGTATATAAAATATTTTGTCAAGAACATTATATTTTCTCTCTCATGATTCTGATTCAACATTAAATATAATTACTGGCTTGCTTTTAGTAATTGATAGATATGGTCCTTAATGAAGCTCTTCATACATTGAATTACCAGAAAAAGTAAAAAAAAAAACAACATGCATTAGTATAACAAATATTTATCAAAAAGTTTGCTATAAAACATTCTTTGTTTTCTGCAGATAAAAATGCAGATAACGTAGCAAAATACAAAAATTTTGGTTGTGATACTGATCAGAAACTTGAAAATTTTGAATTCTCTGTAGTAGTTGACAATAGTCCAAAAATTGAGATTTAAATTAATGTATCTGTTACTGTTAATTAATTTGATGAAAAAAATAACAAAATGTAAGAAATAGATACATATAAATTTTCTTTATCTCAAAAATGGTGAAAATTCACATTATTTTTGTATAAAAAACTATCTCAGCTTCTTTTGAATCAAATTATAAAATAGAAGATGTAAAATCCATTTCAGATACATGTTTATTCCATTTCAACAGGAAGGTAGAATTAGACAGTCACACGTCAAACAGCTTAGTTAACAAACCATTAAATTTAGAGTTGCTAGATAAAGGTTCATATGTTGGTTTAAAAATTAACAGCATACACAGAAAGTTCCATTTGGTATTTATCCAGATTCTGAAAGTTTGTCATAGAAGATGGACAATTGCAACCAAATCCAGAAAAATCATATAAAATGGAATATGAGAAGCATTAACCAAGTGATTTCTGTTGTTATATTAAATACATGAATGGACACTACAAGAATTTAGTCATATATTGAGAATCAAATGTCATAAAAAAATCATGGAATGTACGGAATAAAGGGCGAAGAAGCTGGAAAAAATTATTCTGAAACTAAGAAATGAGACCATTAATGTCTGAAGTACAGTCAAGACATATAAGATCTAATATAAGCTCATTATGTAGACATCATTATACAAAAAAATAAAAAAGTTCATCATTAACATTTAACAGTGAAATATATAAATCTGTTATATAACAGATGTAATTTACAACTGGAGAATCCTAGTTTTGTATCAATTTATTTACAGAATTTCTCACAATATGATTCTCATCTCTTCATAAAAGAACTCAATTACAATAGAAAAAGTGATAGATTTGATATCCAACAATAAAGACTGATACATTAGTTTTGGCAAGGACACAGAAAATTTTAAGATGAGATTTATTGAAAAATTTAGATTTACAGCCTCAAGTCTTGAGTAACTTTCGTTAAGTTTGAGGAAGGATCAGATGTGAAATATTAGTTTTTCGCAGAAGATTTATTTAACCCAGTGATCAGGAAAGGTGTCTGTACATATGATTGCATGAGTTCTTGGAAAAAATTTGAAGAGAAGCAGCTTCTGTGAAAAGAAGCATTTTACAGTAAACTGAATGACTGTGAAAAGTGATGAAGGTTATCACCATGCAAAAGTAGTTCAGGAAAAATTTAATATGAAGAATCTTGGGGACTGTCAGAATCTATACCTTAAAAGTAATGTTTTATAAGCGGGTGATGTGTTTGAAAATTTTAGAAAACATGTGGAAAAGTGTACAATTTGGGTCAAATTGTGGTATTTAAAAATTCACATCGTGGGATGCAATGCAAAAAATATCTGCACAACTATTAGAATAATACATGATTATGACATGATTCTAGTATAGAAAAAGGAGTAAGAGGCGGCATATCACAGTGATGTAATAGATGTGTGAAGGCAAGTAACATGTATATGAAAGATTATGAGGTAAAAAGATATCAAATTATTTATACAAACAATCTGTAAGGTTATTATATGACTTAATATTTACTGTATGGAGGATTTTAATGGGATTATCCAAATAACTTTTATTTGAAAAAAAATAAGTAGATTGTTAGACACTTCTCAAGTTGGATAAATATTTAAAGTAGATGTAGTCTTTCCTAGAGAACTGCATGATCTACACAAAGCTATATCATTAGCTCCTCAAAATAAAATTGTGCCTGGAACTAAAGAAAGTAAGTTGTTGACTGCTCTCAATAATAAGTGTAATTATGTACTGGTCTTCAGATTGGAGATAACAGGAATACACAGAGTCGTAAAATTTAAACAATTTGCTTTGTTAAAGAAATATATGGACTTGAATAGAGAAACGAGGATGATACGAAAGACTGATTTTAAGAAATATTTTCATAAACTGATGAATAATTCAGTCTTTGGGAAGACAATGGAGAATATAAGAAACAGAGTGGATATAAACTTAGATTCAGATGCAGATAAATATGATGGACTTGTGGCAAAGCCAAACTTCAAAGGAAGAGCAATATTGAACGAAAATCGTATTGTTATCCATGTGGATAAGACAAAAATTGCCTTCAGTAAATCTGTGTTGGCATGAGTATACTTGATTTATCTACAGAATCATACCTGAGTTCTGATTATGTTATATCCAGCAGATAATATATACCATATTCCACAAGAAAACACCAAAATTTTAGCAAAAAGGAAAAATAAATATAATGGAAAAATGATGTAAGAATTTTGTGGTTTGATAATAAAAATGTATGGTTATAAAGTTGGTGACCATATAGACAAAAATCTAAAAGAGTCAAGAAATGTGTTGTTAAAAATAAAATATGCTTAGAAGATTATAAAAATAGTTTGTTTACTATTATTGAGCAATACAGCACTATGAATTTGATACAAACCATTAAACATTAAATTTATTCAGTCTACATAAAGCAACAGGCGCTGAGACCCCATGATGATAATGGAAATGTTTCGGAAAATAAAATAAATGTAATAGCATACAGATATTATTCAGTATTACATCAGCAAACGTATACTCTTTATTTTCTTTACAAAATAAAAATATTAATAAACATTTTCTCCACATAAATGGAATGCTTGCTGAAGAAGCTCAACAACGTTATGAATTCTAATTTGTTCAAAAAATTTGTGAGTTGCAGGAAAATGTTTTTTGCAACATTACTGGCCATATATACTTGAGTACTAGACATGGGGAATAAAATTAGTATGGAACTTAATAACGAGATTAAGATTATTTTACTAGATAGATATTTGAAATTAATAACTGAATGGGATTTTTAATTTTTTGGAGAAGGATAGATTAAATTTAGATGCAAAAAATGAAGAAACTTAATAATAATGAATTTCATGATCTCTAGGTAGAAATTTTT
Source organism: Schistocerca cancellata (assembly GCF_023864275.1). Taxonomy (NCBI): domain Eukaryota; kingdom Metazoa; phylum Arthropoda; class Insecta; order Orthoptera; family Acrididae; genus Schistocerca; species Schistocerca cancellata. The sequence goes on along the minus strand of NC_064636.1, from coordinate 114,133,839 downwards.
TTAATATATGTAGTCTTTAAATGGCCAACACAAAGCAGTGCAGTCAGTGTATAGAAATAAAAAAAACGAAAACTTCTCTAATGATAAACATTGACAACATTAATATCATAACATGTATAAAGAATGTGATAAAGAGATACCAGAAACTTAACATTACATCTATATGTAGTAGAACTGTGGTCAAGTGTGCACTCAAACAACATGAAAAATCAACAGTACATGACAATCTTATATCTGCTGAAGAAGAAAAAATTAAGAAAATTTCAGGCAAATATTAAATGATAAAAGAATTCATTTCCCCTATTTTATTAAACTTGATTTTCGTTTTTCTTCATAGGAAAGTTTGATTTTCTTAGAGAAAAGAGGAAAAATAAGAAAAAACTAAGTTTTATTAAAAAATTGAAAAAACTATTAAAACCTGAAAAATTAATTAAAAAATCAGGAAAAATAGTTTATAGTAGTAAAACTCTGTAGGTTTTTAGATTTTATGAATTTGGAAAAAATGAGCTAAAACCTACAAATTTTTAGTACTCTTCCCATACGCCCTTCATTTGCATACGTCCCTGCTGTGGCAGGGATTTGTGAGTTACCACTTTAAGGCAGCGACCACAGGAATATGTAGTAACATGAAGCCATGCTAGACTAGCTAACAAAAAGTATTCAGTGCATCAGAGCAGCATCAGCACAGCAGCCATTGCCAACGAACAACGCGAGAAACTGAACTTTACCAACCTTCCCTTCCCCCCCTGCCCCACCCCCTTCCCTCGCCTCACCACGCTCACCACGGGAATGTCGATCCCGTGCGGCCACATAACGAGGCCCTTACAGCCCTTAAGGGCCTCCGAGGGCGGCCTGAGCCCTCTAAGCTCAGCCTAAATTTCTGCTCTGTACACGACACGCGCTTAGTGCGCCTTTGTCAGGAAACGAACAGGTAAACAAAAATGAAATGTAGAGGTTCGAGAGGGAAGAAATAAAACGGAATTACGTGCAATCGCCTAGCACACATGGCTTGTTTAAGGCCTAAGCGACACAAACGCCGCAAGACCACATGTACAGTATACGTGTAGTCTGTGTACTGCTTGCAGTTTGTAGCAGAGCAGACACGGGGAATGTATACGGTTACAGAAGCAAAACCAGGTCCAGTAAACATCTATCCGCAAACACCCCGTTTGCGAGATAGTTGCAAGTTTCTAACTACCAACCCCAAACTATGTCCAAATGAGGACCATATTCTATAACGAACTTATGAGCTGATCGTAACCATACATTTGCAAGTAAGGGAACAGATGGCTTTGGAGTAACATAAAGAAAACTAACAGAGGCAAGCAGTACAGTAAAAAGAAATGTTGGTGTAGACCATTAGGAGCCGTTATCATCTTTTATTATCCTTTTATTGCAGATCTCCGTATCAGAATTCCGACAAGTACAGAAACAAGGTAAAAGATTCACTGACAGAAATAAATCATAACATCAGAAAATAATTCATTAACGCTAATGAAATTTCGGGAATATATCTGTCTAGGTAACATACACTGGTGTCCAAAATTAAAGCACCGAACCGAAATTTTGCAAGGTTCCTTTATTTTGCCACAAAACAGTATAATCAGGTGATAGTACAGTAGAAACAATATAAAGAAAACAGAACGTAAACCACTGCAACATGTATAACGGTAGTCAATAACGTTCTTAATATTTTTCCAACTTAACGGATTTACATACACATTCCAACAACTGGTTAAAGTGCTCATTGTGGGGTTTGGCCAACTCTAGCAGCAAATATAGGTCTGAGCACTCTATGCCGTGCGTGTAGTATCTTCCGTTTCCACGAAAACATAAACCACGTGTGCTCTATGATGTTGAGCACTATCGTCCAGCAGTAAGACGTCTGGGCTCACAGCACTTCACAACAACCGCACATGAGGTCCCAACATCTCGTCATGATACCTGGCAGCAGTTAAACCTTGCTGATTTGACCATACAGTTTCATGAAGTGCGGTTCGAGAAGTGAACATAATCCCTGCCAACTCCATTAGGGGTCACCCTCGATATCAGTCTCTTTCCACAATGGTTGGCCCCCAACGCATGTTCCACGTTCCCTCCAGATGCGAACCACTGTCCAGACAAAGTCGGGACTCATCTCTGAAAAGAACATTGGGCCACTGTTCGCCTGTCCAGATGGCATGATCGCCGCTTCACTCTACACATTCACTTCTGTGAAGACGCGTCAGAGGTACACTTACAGCAGGTTTCGGACAATAAAGGACACTCTGCCAAAGCCTTCTGCACACCGTCTGCCTCGCTACAACACGTCCAGTGAACGCTGCGGGGTCAGATGCCAGTAGTTGTGCAGCACTAAGTCGATATCGTCCTGCCCTTAAAGCCTAATAATGATCTTCACTTTCTCATGTTCCACGTGGTCGGCCCCGCCATTGTCTTTGGGATACAGTTTCAATGTCTATACAGGGTGAAAAGTATTTAAACCGACAAACTCTGGGAGGTTGTAGGGGACATCAAAACAAATATTTTTCCCTAATGTCATTTTTTCCTATGAGGAGAATTTAAACCGGTAGAGGAAGATTTCTCTGGCGGAAAATTAATTAAACCAACAAACACTTTTCCATTTTTTTAACACCAAGAGACAACACATTAACACAACCCATTCTGAATTACAGTAGGTTTTCAAAAATGCCTCCATTGACACGTAAAAAAAGTTTACACCGTCGGATCATGCTCTGTCTGACACGGGCAAAAACTCCCGGAGTATCTTGAATTGTTCGTGCTGCTGCTACTATCCGGGCTACCAGATCCTCTTCTGATGCAACAGGAGTTGTGTAAACAAGGTTGCGCATCTCTCCCCACACAAAAAAGTCCAGAGGGGACATATCTGGGGATCGAGCAGGCCATGGTACATGATCACCTCTGCCAGTCCACGTTTCTGGTAACCGTCGGTCCAGGAATCGACGCACACGATGACTGAAATGTGCCGGCGCCCCGTCATGTTGGAACCACATGCGTTGTCTTGTAGGGACCGGGACGTCTTCCAGCAAGTCTGGAAATGATCTGGAGAGAAAATTGTAACAGTGCCTGCCATTTAATGGCCTAGGTAGCAGATACGGCCCAATTAGACAATCCCCAGCAACACCGACCCACACATTGACGAAGAACCGCACTTGTTGTTGATCAATCCGCTGTGCGGCTCGTCCGTTGTGGTGCGCTACGTAGTACGCACCAACCGCATCAGTGTACTCACTGCAGGTGTATCGCTCCATTAGTAAACAGAGACAATGCACTACTACACTGGTGGACAGCGGTTGCCTACAACAGAAGAGCGTAATACGGCCTCTAACCGCTGAAGAGCGTAATACAGCCTCCACCAGTTTAAATAATCCTCATAGGAAAAAATGACATTAGGGAAAAATATTTGTTTTGATGTCCCCTACAACCTCCCAGAGTTTGTCGGTTTAAATACTTTTCACCCTGTAGACTGTCGTCACATCCGAAAACAATAGAACAATTCACAGTAAGCCATCGGGCCACATCAGTTTGTCCTGTTACTATTCTTGCTATGGCCTTCCGCCTCACAGAGTCTGGTACACCTCTCTCTGTGCCATAATACACGGTCTGTGACTGTGCGCACAGTGATTGTGGATGTGGGACTAACTGGCAAACACAATCCCGTTTGATAAGTGCCTTCAGGTCATCGTTGGAGTTGACCAAAATTCTATCTCCCGTACAGGCTACTATTGTAGAGACATCTGATGACAGTTTGTCTGATTATATCATGAATTAGACTGAGGACTTGGAAATAGTGGCTTACTACTTTCATTTTGGACACCAGTGTATATGAGTGATTAACGTTGCAAAATGACAGGTTATTGTAAGCGCGGTATAAGCCATTGCAAAATGTGAAATGCTGGTACATTAATAACCGGTGTACCCGCCAAATGTTGTATATAGGCATGAAAACGTGCATGCATTGTGTTGTACAGGTGCCGGATGTGGTGTTCCATGCATGTTGCACTTGGTTGGTCAATACCGGGATGGTTAACACAGTTTGTGTGTAATGCTGGAATCGTCGTCCGATGATGTCCCATTTGTGCCCAATTGGAAACGGATCTGGTGAGTCTAGCAGGCCAAGGCAACATGTCGACGCTCCGAGTTACAACAGCGGTATGTGGGCGAGCGTTGTCCTTTTGGAATACACCTCCTGGAATGCTCTTCATGAATGGCAGCACGACAGGTTGGAACCCCACACTGAGGTACAAATTAGCAGTTAGGGTGTGTGGTACAACCACAACAGTGCTCCTGCTGTCGTACGAAATCGGACCTCAGACTGTAGCTCTATGTGTAGGTCTCATGTGCCAGTCCTGTAGAAAAGTTGGTTGCAGGCTCTCAACTGGCCTCCTTTTTTATCTGTTAGTGTATTTCCACTTACTGACCTAGTATCTCATGCGACTGGATGTAAATATTCCAATATATGAGTATGTTACCTAGACAAATGCATTCCCGAAATTTCAGTGCCGTATCTTAATTATTTTTTGGTGCTGCGAGTTTATTCCTTCATTGTATTTTACAGCCTCAGGTCACGCAAAGGCTGTCGGTTTCGACTTATTAACAAGTCGCTATCAGACGATGAAATTCTCTCCAAAGATGTGTTGGTGGGTTCATCTGATTCCTCGAGTAAAACTGTGCTTTCAGTTTTAAATGCAGTTAGGCCAATATTATGCTGGTTAATGCCGGTCCGAAGCTACACAGATAACTGGAGCCGCGCGAAGTGGCCGCGCGGTTTGAGGCGCCATGTCACGGATTGCGCGGCCCCTCCCGCCGGAGGTTCGAGTCCTCCATTGGGCATGGGTGTGTGTCCGTCTCTTTCTTGGCGTAAGTCTAGGGACCGATGACCTCAGCAGTTTGGTCCCTTAGGAATCCATACTTTTTTTTATAACTTGAAAACATGTGTTTTTACAGGGAACTGATATTCACTGCATTTAGCGTTAGCAACCACAGACTGACAACTTATTTTCAGAATTACTGTTACTACACACTATACACCATCTGATCGAAACTACTCGTCTACCTGTATGTAATGCTGTACTGATCACTAGACATCATGAGAGGTGAACTCGCCAGTATAAATGTAGGACCGACATCGTGTTGCCTAGTAAAGAAGCGTTAATAGCACAATGGATCGAGAAGGAGAGCTCAGTGAGTTCGATACTGGACTTGTCATAAGGGTTCCGAACATAAACCACCACTTAGCTATGAAAGAATGAAAAATACGGTTCAGATGTCACAAAAATTGGGTCGTGGAAACAAATTTACGGAATATATTTAATAAAATTTAGCACATGTAGCGTAGCGAAAATTCATAAATATGAAGATGTGTGTTTAAGAGCTACATAGTAAGGGTTTCAATAATAACAAATGACTGCGAACAGCTTTTTATGATGCATGTTTAAATTAGTATTAATAATAACAACAACAGTTAGTAATGAGGATTGTCTCTAGGTTACTGTGGTGAGATATTGTGAGCTTTACTGTGATGGTAGTGGTGTTAATGGTACTGGTCTTAATGGTTAATGGTTAATGGTGTGGTGTTAACGGAGGTGGTGTGATGATGGAAGTGATGATGCTCATGGTGCTGCTTACGATTGTAGCAATGAAGGTATGAGAGCGATACTGTTGCTGACGATGGTGGTAGTTACAGTATTGGTGGTGTTGCTGTTGGATGTTGTAAAGATGTCAGTTGTGGACACTGATATGGAAATGGTTGTAACAGAAACAATGGTGGTGGTACTGGTATCTGTGGTTCTGGAGATAGATGATGATGATAATGATGGTATTGGGGGTTGCGCTAGTAGTGTGAGGGTAGGGAAGACAATGGTGATGGTTGCAATGAAGAAGGAGGAGGAAGACTGTTTTTTGATTCAAAGTTATGTAATATTAGGGCCCATTCCAAAAATATTGAGATATGATGCAGTGCCCAAAGTGATTTACGGAACTGTAGGATAAAATGGTCAAGCATTGTATAACGGGCTCCTCCTACACTGTGGGAAGGTGTATTGGTTTCGTGTAACATTCCATGTACTAGAGACTTGACATTAGAGGTGAGACCCTGAGAGCAGGCAGCTGGACTCACGTCGAACACGTAGGCCTCCTGGCAGCCCGCCTCCTCCTGGAGCCTGAGCCTCTCCAGCGCCGCCACGCTGGAGCGCGACGTGTTGGGGGAGGCCCACTGGTCCAGCCGCGGGTGGTGGCACGGCTCCAGCCGCACGAACTGGAACACAGTGGCAGAGTGGAGCACGTCACGCGCCAGGTTCCGTATCACACTCGCTCGTCAGCAATCCATCAAAATACACAGTAATTCATAGAGAAAAAGCAGATTTCAGTTATTTATTACAGAGAGACTACGGAAGACAGAAGCATTTTGTCCATGTCACTGGACAGAGGAAGGTCCGAAGTTTTACGTTCGCACAGACAATATACCATACACTCAACATGGCCACCATGCGCTACTCGACTAACATCGAAACGGTAGTCCCGATTTCTCAGCTCTCGAGGAGTAGCTGCCATAGGTGGGGCAAAGACTCTGTCTTTTATGAACTCCTACAAAAAATATCGCAAGATGTGAGATTTACTGATGTGGAAGGCTAAAAGCAATACGCACGACCTTGTCGTCCACGTCTTCCAATCCAACGTTGTGGGATGGTCTTGTTAAGGTGAACGTGAGTCGGGGCGCTGTCACACTTAGAAATAAAATCACTGGAATTCTCGTGAAGCCGAGGAAACAACCAGTTTAGTAGCATGTCCAGGTGTGACATTCCTGTCACACTTCCCTCCGTAAAAAAGGAAGGTCCACAAACTTTATGAACTGAATCGGCACAAAACACATCCAGTTTCGGTGAGTCTTTCGCGTGTTCGAAGACGACGCCAGGACTTTGAGACCCCCCGAAATTCTTGCTTACGGCGCTTTACTGTAGCCGATGGGTCAAACGTCGATTCATCCTAAAAGATGAGTGGTTCGGACTCTGCCATATCCTGGAGAATTGAAATACAAAGTTTGTATCTTGTGTTACGGTCACTGGTACGCAATTGCTCCAGTAACTGCCACTTGTAAGGCTTCATATGGAGGCGTCGTTTCAGAACAAGCCAGACCGTTGTTTGAGGAAGTTGAAATTCCTGGCCTGCCCGTCTTGTGGACTTTCGAAGACTTCGCGTGAACCCTTCTCGGATACACTCGGCATTTTCATCAGACGTGTGTCGCCGACCAGTGCTCTTCTCCTTTGCATTAGCAACCAACTTCCAAGAATTTTGTGTGCCGGTCACAGGTCTGCTTGTGCATTTGAACAATGGATGACTGCGCGCGAATTCCAGCACACAAAATGATTTCTCTTGTGGTGTATTCACCTAATTCTTACAAAAAAAAATGAAAAACAGTGCAGCTGTATCAAAACTTGCACCTTTCTCTATCTAGTGATGCGTAATGTATTTCTTTCATTGTTTGTCTGTAATAAACAACTGGACTCTGTTCTTCCGTTTTGAATCACCCAGTATATCTCTGTAGCTCCACCATTATGTTGGCAGTACAGCAGTCAGATCATGGCCATAGCCTAACGACGCATCGCTCTAAGGGCTCTAAGCAATTCGGACACCACATGAGGCGGTACAACAGCTCTGCTTTCACAAAATATGTAATGTTACATCCACTTTTATGAAGTTTAGAATGTTTTAAGGAAGTACAGTCAGTTGACTGACAGCCGTAGTGCGACGGTGCAGCAGAATGCGAGCTTGAAGTATTTGCCGCGGCGCCTGCAGTTGTTATCAATACAAACAAGTGTTAAAATGTGTGTGAAATCTGTCGGGACTTAACTGCTAAGGTCATCAATCCCTAAGCTTACACACAACTTAACCTACGTTATCCTAAGGACAAACACACACACCCATGCCCGAGGGAGGACTCGAACCTCCGCCGGGACCAGCCGCACAGTCCATGACTGCAGCGCCCTCGACCGCTCGGCTAAACCCGTGCGGCTGTTATCAATACAGTTGGCTTTCAGAATTAGCAGATTTTAGACGGAATTGTAGAACTTGTGGCTGCGGCACTGCCTGTGGCTGTTGTCAATCCAGATATTGAACAGCCATAGTGTCTGTCAAGCAAACTCAACCACGTTCGCTAAGTTGACGCTGTGTGTGAAAGTCAACTGTCGAAAGGACAGACAGTTCTTATGGGCCATGACCCGGCATAAACTGCAGTAAAATTTGTAGTATCTGTATGTGAATGTGACTGGCATGCGCACATATTGAACAGCCATAGTGGAGGAGGAGGATATTCGTGTTTAACGTCCAGTCGACAACGAGGTCATTAGAGACGGAGCACAAGCTCGGATTAGGGAAGGATGGGGAAGGAAGTCGGCCGTGCCCTTTGAAACGAACCATCCCGGCATTTGCCTGGAGTGATCTAGGGAAATCACGGAAAACCTAAATCAGGATGGCCGGACGCGGGATTGAACCGTCGTCCTCCCGAATAACAGCCATAGTGTATGTCAAGCAAACTCAACCAAGTTCGCTAAGTTGACGCTGTGTGAGAAAGTCAACTGTCGAAAGGACAGACAGTTGGAATATATACCGTAAGAACACGACAAAAGATTTATATATTACACAGGAATTACAATGAGGTGAAAAAAGTCGTGGGATATCTTCTAATACCATGTTGAACCTCCTGTTATCCGAAGTAGTGCAGCAATTCGAAGATGCGTGCACCCAACAAGTCGTTGGAAAGTCCACTGCAGAAATACTGAGCCATACTGCCTCAATAGCCGTCCACAATTGGCAAAGCGTTGTCCGTGCAGAATTTTTTACGTGAACTGACCTGTCCATTATTTCCCATAAATGTTCGATGGGATTGATGTCGAGCGAGCAGTGTGGCCAAACCATTTGCTAAAAATTATGCAAAATGCTCTTCAAGCCAATGGCAGACAACTATGTTCCAGTGACATTGTCATCCACAAAAATTCTATTGTTGTTTGCGAACATGAAGTTTATGAACTAGCTGAACGTAATCATTTCCAGTTCACGGTCGGTTCAATGCGACCAGAAGACTCTGTCTGTTCCATGTAAACACCGACCACACCACTATGGAGCTACCACCAGTATGCACAGTGCCTTGTTCACAACTTGGGTCCATGGCTTCGTGGAGTCTCCGCCACCCTCGAACCCTACCATCAGCTCTTACTAATTGAAACAGGAGCTCGTCTGTCCAGGCAACCGTTTTCCTGTAGTCTATGGTCCAACTGATGCGGTCACGAGCCCAAGAGAGGCACTGCAGGCCACTATTAGAGAAGGCACTGGCGTACTTCGTCTGCTGCCGTATCCCACTAACGCCAAATTTCGCCACTTTGTCGTATCGGATACATTCGTCGTACGTCGCACATTGATTTCTGCTGTTATTTTACGCAGCGTTGCTTGTCTGTTAGTACCGACAACTCCACGCGAACGCCGCTGCTCTCGGTCGTTCAGCGAAGGCGGGCAGCCACTGCGTTGTCCGTGATGAGAGGTAATGCTTCACATCTGGTAGTCTCAACACACTCTTGACACTGTGGATATGGGAATATTGTATTCCATAACGGTTTCCGAAGTGAAATGTGCCATCCATCTGGCTCCATGTTCCATTCCGCGTTCAAAGTCTGTCAATTCCCGTCGTGCGGCTACAATCACGTCGCAAACGTTTTCCTTGAATCACCTGAATACAGATGACAACTCCGCCACCGCACTGCCCTCTTATACCTCGTGTACTCGCTACTACAGCCACCTGTATTTGTTCATATCGCCATCCCGTGACTTTGGTCACCACGTTTTATTTTACAGTCGTATCATAAAGACGCAGATATGTCAGAGCAGTTGTAATGAACCTTTGTGACATGTGCATCAGGATCTCTGAGAATTTTTATGTACTTTTATATTTTTCGCTACTGATGGAGTTTTTAGCATAAGCAGTACTTCGAAAAGAAACAAACTTGTTCGAAATATAGTTCTCATTTACGACTACGTATTCAACTATGGCAGGAACTAAATAAATAATAATAAATATTTGTGGTTACGAACGGCGTACTGTGGACATTCCACATGTGATTTATGTTTGTAGAGAAAAGTTGGAAAGGTACAACTTTTGTATAATTACAAGTACTGTCTGGGTTTTCTCAATTCATACGGAGACTGGTGATACACTACTCGCCGTTAAAATTGCTGCACCTCGAAGACGACGTACTACAGACACGAAATTTAACCGACAGGATATGCAAATGATTAGCTTTTCAGAGCAGTCTCACAATGTTGCCGCCGGTGGCGACACCTACAACGTGCTGACATGAGGAAACTTTCCAACCGATTTCTCATACACAAACAGCAGTTGACCGGCGTAGCCTTGTGAAACGTTGTTGTGATGCCTCGTGTAAGGAGGAGAAATGCGTACCATCACGTTTCCGACTTTCATAAAGGTTGCATTGTAGCCTATCGCGACTGCGGTTTATCGTATCGCGACATTGCTGCGCGCGTTGGTCGAGATCCAATGACTGTTAGCTGAATATGGAATCGGTGGGTTCAGGAGGGTAATACGGAACGCCGTGCTGCATCCCAACGGCCTCGTATCACTAGCAGTGGAGATGACAGGCATCTTATCCGCATGGCTGTAACTGATCGTGCAGCCATGTCTCGATCCGTGAGGCAATAGATGGGGACGTTTGCAAGACAACAACCATCTACACGAACAGTTAGACGACGTTTGCAGCAGCATCGACTATCAGCTTGTCAGATCGTGGCTGCGATTACCCTTGACGCTGCATCACAGACAGCAGCGCCTGCGATGGTGTACTCGACGACGAACCTGCTTGCACTAATGGCAAAGCATAATTTTTTCGGATGAATACAGGTTCTGTTTACAGCATCATGATTGTCGCATCCGTGTTTGGCGACATCGCGGTGAACGCACATTGGAAGCGTATTCGTCATCGTCATACTGGCGTATCACCCGGCGTGATGGTATGGGGTGCCATTGGTTACACGTCTCGGTCACCTCTTGTTCGCACTGACTACACTTTGAACAGTGGACGTTACATTTCAGGTGTGTTACGACCCGTGGCTCTACCCTTCATTCGCCGGCCGCGGTGGCCGTGCGGTTCTGGCGCTGCAGTCCGGAACCGCGGGACTGCTACGGTCGCAGGTTCGAATCCTGCCTCGGGCATGGGTGTGTGTGATGTCCTTAGGTTAGTTAGGTTTAAGTAGTTCTAAGTTCTAGGGGACTGATGACCTAAGATGTTGAGTCCCATAGTGCTCAAAGCCATATTTTTCCTACCCTTCATTCGATCCCTGCGAATACCTACATTTCAGCAGGATAATGCATGACCGCATGTTGCAGGTCCTGTACGGGCCTTTCTGGATACAGAAAATGTTCGACCACTGCCCTGGCCAGCACATTGTCCAGATCTCTCACCAGTTGAAAACGTCTGGTCAATGGTGGCCGAGCAACTGGCTCGTCACAATACGCCAGTCACTACTCTTGATGAACTGCGGTATCGTGTTGAAGCTGCATGGGCAGCTGTACCTGTACACGCCTTCCAAGCTCTGACTCAATCCCCAAGCGCATCAAGGCCGTTATTACGGCCAGAGGTGGTTGTTCTGGGTAATGATTTCTCAGGATCTAGGCACCCAAATTGCGTGAAAATGTAATCACATGTCAGTTCTAGTATAATATATTTGTCCAATGAATACCTGTCTATCATCTGCATTTCTTCTTGGTGTAGCAATTTTAATGGCCAGCAGTGTATTTCCTCTTCTGCTGTCTTCAGTATTTCATGTCTCAAAGCTACCCATTCTTCTTCTAGTGTGTTTATTTCCCCTGCCCTTGTCAATCCTTCCCTAATAGTCGCTCTGAAACTGCCAGCAATCTCTGGTTCCTGCTGTTTATCCAGGTCCCATCTCCTTAATATAATAAGTCAGTTCTTAACATAGAAGTCAGTGAAATCGCATAACCGACGGTGTGTGTGTGTTTCGAATTGTGAGGCAGAATGTAATTTTGCCAGTAACGTTTCATTAATTTTTTCTTTCTTTTTCCTTTACATTCGTCCTCCATATTCCAAAAGAACAATGATACTATGGTGCGCTACATTTTGAAGTGAGGTGGAATTTGCTGCATTGTTTTGCGGGTGATGGACGAGAAACACATGGTTCTCCAGCTATTTTAGTTATATGTAGGGTTTCAGTGTTCTGCTATTTACTCCCAACAAAGCAAACTATTTGCGAATCAAATTGGCTGGTTAAGGAACCAGCAGGGCTTCGGCACACCAACGGCCTCACAAAAGCAGTTGTTTTCCATTTTCTTCAACGTGTATTTACCGTAAGTACGATTGAAGGTTTCCTATTTTGTTCACTTTTATCGTTGTTGTTTCCAGGCTGTTCTTCCATGTAAGGGTCTGTCGACCGTCATTCGTTTCACTCTGCCTTTATCGACTGTGGAGCGTTAGACAATTCGGCAAAATTACTAAAGCATAAGTAAATTTGAATATGTGTGGAAGGGCTGAATCTTCTAACACAGTGAGACGCAGTAAAGAAATCACAGACGGCAGACGGAGGCAGACAGAATAGCGCGGCAGTCGCAATACACAGGTCTGTCCGTCTCGGGTGGGGAGACTCCTGAGCATGCGCACAAACCACAGGCATGCATCACTTTGCAGCTTTGTATGCGCCCCATCGCCTCTTCGTGCAACGGGCGCATGCGTCAAGAGCACGTGGAAAGCTGCATAAGTGTAGTGTGCGAACGATTCGTCACCAAGAAAATGCTATCCTTATATTTTATATAGCAAATTTGGTTTGAATCCCTACAGAAGTTCAAGAACTGTACAGGAACATAAACATATAGACACATACACTTCCCTACTTGCACCAGTGTCGTGCCTTTCCCACTTTGTATAAGCAACGTTCAATAACTAATGCACCACTTTTTTTCTGAGAACAGTTTGGTTTTACACAGGATTCCAATACCATACATACACTGATAAACCAAAGAAACTGGTACACCTGCCAAATTTCGTGTAGGGCCCCCACGGCCACGTAGCAATGCCGCAACACGACGTGGCATGGACTCGACTAATGTCTCAAGCAGTGCTGGAGAGAACTGACACAATGAATCCTGCAGGACAGTCCATAAATCCGTAAGAGTACGAAGGGGGGGGGGGGGGGGGGAGATACCTTCTGAAGACTAGGTTGCAAGGTATCCCGCCGGCCGGAGTGGCCGTGCTGGTCTAGGCGCTACAGTCTGGAACCACGTGACCGCTATGCTCACAGGTTCGAATCCTGCCTCGGGCATGGATGTGTGTGATGTCCTTAGGTTAGTTAGGTTTTAGTAGTTCTACGTTCTAGGGGACTGATGACCACAGATGTTAAGTCCCATAGTGCTCAGAGCCATTTGAACCATTTTGCAAGGTATCCCAGAATGCTCGATAATGTACATGTGTGGGTAATTTGGTGGCCAGTGTAGGTGTCTGAACTCAGAAGAGTGTTCCTGGAGCCACTGTGTAGCAATTCTGGACGCGTGGGGTGTCGCATTGTCCTGCTGGAATTGCCCAAGTCCGTCGGAATGGATGCAGGTGATCAGACAGGATGCTTACGTACGTGTGTTCTGTCAAAGTCGTATCTAGGCATATCAGGGGTCCCATATCAATACAACTGCACAGTCCCCACACTATTACGGAACCTCCACCAGTTTGAGCAGTCCGCTACTGACATGCCAGGTCCATGGATTCATGAGGTTGTCTCCATATCAGTCCACGTCCATCTGTTCGATACAATTTGAAACGAGTCTCGTCCGACCAGGCAACATGTTTCCAGTTATCGACATTCCAACGTCGGTGTTCATGAACCCAGGCGAGGCGTAAATCCTTGTGTCGTGCAGTTATCAAGGGTACACGAGTGGGCCTTCGACACTGAGAGCCCATATCGATGACGTTTCATTGAATGATTCGCATGCTGACACTTTTCTTGGTCCAACACTGAAATCTGCAGCAATTTGCGGAAGAGAGGCACTTCCGTTACGTTCAACGATTCTCTTCAGGCGTCATAGGTACCGTTCTTGCAGCGTCTTTCTCCAGCCGCAGTGATGTCGGAGACGTGATGTTTTACCGGATTCGTGATATTCATAGTACACTTGCGAAATGGTCTTATCGCTAACTCGGAGGTGCTGTGTCCCATCGCTCCTACGTCGACTTTAATACCACGTCAAAACTCACTTAAATCTTGATATCCTGGCATTGTAGCAACAGTAACCGGTCCAAAAATTGCGCCAGACACTTGTTGTCTTATACAGGCGCTGCCGACCGAATCTCCGTATTCTGCCTGTTTACATATCTCTGTATTTCAAATGTTCAAATGTGTGTGAAGTCTTATGAGACTTAACTGCTAAGGTCATCAGTCCCTGAGCTTACACACCACTTAACCTACATTAACCTAAGGACAAACACACACACCCATGGCCGAGGAAGGACTAGAACCTCCGCCGGGACCAGCCGCACAGTCCATGACTGCAGCGCCCTAGACCGCTCGGTTAGTCCTGCGCGGCTCTCTGTATTTGAAAACGCGTGCCTACACCAGTTTATTTGGCGTTTCAATGTATATTCTCCACTCTATAGCTACAGAGTCCTGTTATTTAACACAATCTTCGTGCATCCTACTGGAAGGGTCTGGATGCCCACATGGTGCCACTCTAGTGATCGACGTCGGACCCAGTGTCTTGCGGCAACAATGATCTCCCTATCGTCAACCTACTGCTTCCCACGGAGTATATCCTTATTTGGGCCAAACAGATGGAGGCAGAAGGTGCGAAATCCAGGTTGTAGGGTGGTTGAGGAAATTTTATGAGCTCCTCTCGGATGCACAGACTTGGGTGAGGCCTCGAGTTGTCATGGAGAAGGAGAAGTTTATTTTCTGAAGTCGTTTCCTCAGTTTCGTGAGGGTAGCACAGTGCACTTCAGAGTTGATCGTTCGTTGTACCGTGAGAGAAGACGTCAAACACGATAACTTCTTCAAAGGCCCAGAAGACCGTCTTCGTGACTTTACCGGCTGAGGGTGCGGCTTTGAACTTTTTGTTGGGAGGGAAGGTGGTTCGGCGCCACTCCATTTCCTGCCGTTTTTTCCGGTTCGAAGTGATGTACCCATGTTTCATCGCCTGTGACGATGCTCGACAAAAGTTTCTCACGACCAGACTCGTAACATGCAAGCAGTTATGTGCAGATGATCCTTCGCTGCTGTTTATGATATTCTGTCAGCTGGTGAGGAACCGAGCGGGCGCACACCTTTGAATACCCCAATAAGTGAATGAGTGTGCCAGCAAAGACGTTCAGTTATGCCCCCATTTTTTTGACTTTGATCTGTCGATCACGTCCAATGAGAGCTCCCGCCCATTCCAACTTTGCAGAAATCACAGCTGTGTGTGGCCGGCTGGCATGTGGGAGATACTTGTTTCGATGACGACAGACGCCTCGCCCAACGACTCACCGCGCTTTTGCTCATTGCCAGGTCTCTGTTTACACTCTGCAAGCGCCAACGAATATCTGCAATGCTCTGATTTTTCGCCAAAAGAAACTCATTTGCAGCTCTGTGCATGGTACGCCTCTCCATTATAGAAAATTCACGCAATTAAATGGGTTCAACCAAAACTGAACAAGAAAAAATGTCGCGCATTACTTGTTGAGCGCCCCTCGTATTTGTTTTTAATCGAACAGTAGCTTCTCAATATTGTTTAGACCACCATAAGTAGTTACGAACGGTCACCTATCAGCTGAGAGTAAAAGTCTCCTTGCGTTCTCAGTGCAGTTGAACACAGCGCGCTCAGTCTTCATTCGTGAGTGTTGTGATAAAATTCTGTTTAATTCTTCTTTCGACGCATTTGCCTGTTATTTCCGCTTGTTCAGTGCCTCTACTGTTCATGGTCGGTTTCCAAATAAGAATAGAAATGAGATTTTCACTCTGCAACGGAGTGTGCGCTGATACGAAACTTCCTGGCAGGTTAAAACTGTGTGCCGAACCGAGACTCGAGCTCGGGACCTTTGCTTTTCGCGGGAAAGTGCTCTACCATATGAGCTATCTATATGGGTAGCTCAGATGGTAGAGAACTTGCCCGCGAAAAGCAAAGGTCCCGAGTTCGAGTCTCGGTCCCGCACTCAATTTTTACCTGCCAGGAAGTTTCAAGAATAGAAATGTCAGACATTCTACGCAACATTTTTCATAAAAGCCGTGTTGGTGGTATTGTGGTTTCGGCATTCTGTTCCATGTTCCTAGACTCGTTCCAAGTGCAACGTGGTGGAGACATTGTTTCAGAAATCCATTACTAGGTGGTTCCTGGTGTTTGTGACAAGCAGTTCTTCCCAGTGGAGTTGCCAACAGCAAGAGAATAACAAAGAAAGTATTACAGTAACTTATATGGGATGATTATACAGCGCAGTTATTATGTAGATAAAACAAAAGTGTACTACAGCCCACTGAAGATGGTACATATATAAAAAGAAGCGGAACTCCTATGGCACAACACAAACAGCTGGAATATCCTTTCAAGAATGTAAATGGTATTTTAAAAATACTTTTGCAAATATTGCTGACATATTCCTTGGATGCAAACAAGCCAAAAGTTCACATAAACGTATGTCCGAAAAATCCTTCGTTTTCGAGTTTTTCATGAAAGTCTACAATTTAGGTGATGGTAGCTCATTAACATACAAGCTCATAATAAATGCTCGAAATGTCCTCCTCTTTCTCCTAAACACGCTGCAGTCGTCGGAGTATTGACTGTCGACCCACTTCAACTACTCCCTGAGAGTTTTAAATGGTTTCACAGGCTTCCTTGACATGTTGATGAAGAGTTTCTGCATTCAGCTGGTTAGCTGAATAGACCATTTGTTTGAGGTCCCCCACAGACAATAATCCAGTGTATGGAGATCTATGGAACGTCCAGGCCATGGAACTGTTCCCCATCTACCTGTCCATCTGTCACAGTAGATACCAGCCACTGCATCTCCAACACTGCAACTGAAAGGTGCTGGAGCTCCATCACGCATAAATCACGTGTTTCTTCTTATCTGCAAAGTCACAGCTTCTAGCAGGTTTTTGTGTGTAGACGGTTCATGTAAGATGTGGTGGGAGAAGTATGACCCTATCAGACAGTCATCTACAGTTCCAGCCCACACATTAATCTTAAACTGATGGTAATGGCCGGCCGAGGTGGACGAGCGCTTCTAGGCGCTACAGTGTGGAACCGCGTGACCGCTGCGGTTGCAGGTTCGAATCCTGCCTCGGGCATGGCTGTGTGTGATGTTCTTAGGTCAGTTAGTTTTAAGTAGTTCTAAGTTCTAGGGGACTGATGACCTGAGAAGTCCCATAGTGCTCAGAACCATTTGAACCATTTTGATGCTGATGTTTACCCTGTGCTGTAGCACCAGAACTGCGATCGGATTATGTGTATTGCTTGTGGTAATTTGTTAGTTCATCTCTTCCAAACGTTGCCTAAGCTGTAAACAAAACTGCGGAGACAAAATACATATTGGTAGCTCGTGCAACAAATGAAGCACAATAGTTCTGCTGCGGTGAGTGATCGGCAGCCCAGCCATAACACCCAGCACACGTTCAAGAGGATGGGGGTACACGACTTCCTTGTGAACTGTGCTTAATGCTGAAGTTGGCGACGTACCAGATGCCAGGGTCACTTGTCTTGAGCTGATAGCCAACTCTTCCTCAACAGGCCACAGAACATGCTCTACACGATGTGGTGCACGAGTAAGATATGGTCTTCCTAGATCCATAGTACACTCCTGGAAATTCAAATAAGAACACCGTGAATTCATTGTCCCAGGAAGGGGAAACTTTATTGACACATTCCTGGGGTCAGATACATCACATGATCACACTGACAGAACCACAGGCACATAGACACAGGCAACAGAGCATGCACAATGTCGGCACTAGTACAGTGTATATCCACCTTTCGCAGCAATGCAGGCTGCTATTCTCCCATGGAGACGATCGTAGAGATGCTGGATGTAGTCCTGTGGAACGGCTTGCCATGCCATTTCCACCTGGCGCCTCACTTGGACCAGCGTTCGTGCTGGACGTGCAGACCGCGTGAGACGACGCTTCATCCAGTCCCAAACATGCTCAATTTGGGACAGATCTGGAGATCTTGCTGGCCAGGGTAGTTGACTTACACCTTCTAGAGCACGTTGGGTGGCACGGGATACATGCGGACGTGCATTGTCCTGTTGGAACAGCAAGTTCCCTTGCCGGTCTAGGAATGGTAGAACGATGGGTTCGATGACGGTTTGGATGTACCGTGCACTATTCAGTGTCCCCTCGACGATCACCAGTGGTGTATGGCCATTGTAGGAGATCGCTCCCCACACCATGATGCCGGGTGTTGGCCCTGTGTGCCTCGGTCGTATGCAGTCCTGATTGTGGCGCTCACCTGCACGGCGCCAAACACGCATACGACCATCATTGGCACCAAGGCAGAAGCGACTCTCATCGCTGAAGACGACACGTCTCCATTCGTCCCTCCATTCACGCCTGTCGCGACACCACTGGAGGCGGGCTGCACGATGTTGGGGCGTGAGCGGAAGACGGCCTAACGGTGTGCGGGACCGTAGCCCAGCTTCATGGAGACGGTTGCGAATGGTCCTCGCCGATACCCCAGGAGCAACAGTGTCCCTAATTTGCTGGGAAGTGGCGGTGCGGTCCCCTACGGCACTGCGTAGGATCCTACGGTCTTGGCGTGCATCCGTGCGTCGCTGCGGTCCGGTCCCAGGTCGACGGGCACGTGCACCTTCCGCCGACCACTGGCGACAACATCGATGTACTGTGGAGACCTCACGCCCCACGTGTTGAGCAATTCGGCGGTACGTCCACCCGGCCTCCCGCATGCCCACTATACGCCCTCGCTCAAAGTCCGTCAACTGCACATACGGTTCACGTCCACGCTGTCGCGGCATGCTACCAGTGTTAAAGACTGCGACGGAGCTCCGTATGCCACGGCAAACTGGCTGACACTGACGGCGGCGGTGCACAAATGCTGCGCAGCTAGCGCCATTCGACGGCCAACACCGCGGTTCCTGGTGTGTCCGCTGTGCCGTGCGTGTGATCATTGCTTGTACAGCCCACTCGCAGTGTCCGGAGCAACTATGGTGGGTCTGACACACCGGTGTCAATGTGTTCTTTTTTCCATTTCCAGGAGTGTATGTGGTGCTGTGGTCACTCTCTCGGCAAGTGCAGCCGTCCACCATTGAATCTTTTGTCATTCATGTGGCTGTCGTAAAACCGTGTCTGGTCGTTTACAAAATGAATTCCCTGCTGTGCTTGAATGGAGCAATTCCAGTTACTGCACACCTGTACTACATGTACACAATGGGTACAATGAAGGCAGAGGAATGATGGATGTGAACAATTGTCGGAGATCACCACCTAGGATACAGAGAGTCAAAAGAGTGCATGTGCAAGTGGAGGTGTTAGCTTGAACCTGGAAAGCCGCTGAATATCAACTTTCATCAACACTCCGTGGGCCAAGAAGAGACACCTCTGTGTGAAATCAGGAGAGCTATTGGGAACATGTTAAGCATCAACGAAGCCAGTAGAACATTATTAGAATTGAACTAGTTATTCTCAATGTTTACAAGTCATAGTTATTCTGCAGCAGCCTCTGCTGTTGCTAATTCAGCTGCGTGTTGGATCCTAGCTGACGTCCATCGAGTCACCTCAGCGTTTGCATGCCCAGGAGGTGATGCCAGCGACCCAACCGGCGCGGCGGCAGCCAGTGCAAAGTGCTTCTCATACTGGTGCTGGAGTGTACTCTGTTCCACTCCGATTTCTACAATGACCCTTGATGACTCATCCGCAAAGTACCTGGTGTAAGTAGTCATGTGGTCGATTGATCTCCTCTCTACCCCTGGTAGGTTTCCGCAGCCAAAGGTGCTTGATTGAGGAACAGGAACGTGGAACCCACGAAATCCTGTTGCTGGCTTCCACGTTCAAGTCCGGTACTGGCAGCTCCCTGCGATATGGTGTTGTCAAAGGACAGTCAGTTTCTCCATCAGTAGACGGTAGGCAGCGAGCAGTATGAAGTCATCCGATGAAGGCCCTCGCAAGTACATCTTCAGCTAGTTCACAGATTGTACTGGAGCATCTAGGACTTAGATTCACCACTGCAGTATTGGAATCGAGCGCTATTACTGAGAATGCCGTTGATCCCATTGATTAACTCATCACAAGATCCAGAGAGCTGGTATATATAAAGGCAGTTAGTGTGAGGCTATGATTCAAACCTCGGTTCGCAAAGACAGACCATGTCCTTTTCTGCTACATTCACTTAACAGGATGTTAACTGCTTTGTCAGTCCCTCACTATGTACTCTCTTGGAACAAATTACCCCAACATGCCTTACACGTTAACGAATATGCTTGTCTCGCTTCCTTTGGTTTCCCATCCTGTTTTCTGCTGAATGCTATTACTTACTCGGCAGGCAGAGTCGTCGACCTGATCCACTTGTGGCGTTATGGCTTGCATCCTGCTTCTGCCTCCATGTCCGGCATGACATGAATTTTCCCGAGGCTATGTGAGTGAGTTTGAATAAAACTTTTTTCTAATTTCTATCCCATACAATTCTGTTTCATCCCAAATAACCCAGATACGAACTATTTTGTGACATATGTTCATCTGAACTGTTTCCTTGTTTTTCTTTAATGAACCTGTCCCCTAAGTTTGTAAAAATATTTTTTTAAATACCTTGCAGAAGCAAATAACGAACGATGGAAAATATTAAAATGACAATTCTTTTCTTAATTTCGTTCATCGTATTAGACGTTTTGGGAAATCCTACAAATATGTCATTATTTAAATAATGAAAATCACACATACAAGCATCACCAAACATATTCATGTAAACAAATACACAAAAGCAATTGAAAATGACAATACATTCTCGAAACGTGTTGTGCTAAGCAGCAAATATTAAGTAACTGGTGCAGTTTTCATTATTTGAATCAGGAATATTTCTTTTTATTAGTGTTTGTAGCTGAAGACTCTGTTTGACAGAGAGAAGTATCCGGTAGTAGCAGTGCAATGCCCTGAATAGCTCGCAGGTGCTAGGTGATGCGCCCGATGATGTGGCGGGGACGACTTACCAGGGGGGAGAGCGCCACCAGCGTGGTAGCGGCCAGCGAGATGGCTGCCAGCAGCTGCGCTGCCGCACGGTCCTGGAACACCTTCTCCGACAGCCTCCGGATGGGGCCCGGTGCGGACTGCAACAACACACAGTAAAATAAGCGGGTCTGCAGCCATCTGCAGTTGTTTGTTGATGCTGCTGTTATGCACAGGAAGGAGTCGAAGGAGATTGTAGAAGGATACAAGGTGAATTACGACAAAACTTTTGTAGCCTCAGTCTCTATGTAGCATATATGCTGCATCGAAATTTTATTTTTTCTTATGTCAGGAAATAAACCAGACTTGCAGTGCCTAATTGTAAGATACACACTTAAGCACCAAAGAAATTGGTATAGGCATGAGTATGCAAATACAGAGATATGTAAACAGGCAGAATACGGCGACGTGGTCGGCAATGCCTATGTAAGACAAGTGTCTGGCGCAGTTGTAGATCGCTTACTGCTGCTACAATGGCAGCTTATCAAGATTTAAGTGAGTTTGAACGTGGTGTTATAGTCGGTGCACGAGTGATGGGACACACCATCTCTTTGGTAGCGATGAACTGGGGATTTTCCTGTACAGCCATTTAACAAGTGTACTGTGAACATCAAGAATCTGGTAAAACATCAAATCTCAGACATCAGTGCGCTGGAAAAAGATTCTGCAAGAACAGGACCAATGTCGACTGAAGAGAATTGTTCAGTGTGACAGAAGTGCAACCCTTTCGCAAATTGCTGCAGAGTTCAATGCTGGGCCATCAACAAGTGTCAGCGTCCAAACCATTCAATGAAACAGCATCCATATGGCCTTTGAGCTGAAGGCCCACAGTGCACCCTTCATGACTGCATGACACAAAGCTTTACACCTTGTCTGGGGCTGTCAACACTGACATTGGACTGTTGATGACTGGAAACATGTTGCCTGGTCGGACGAGTCTCATTTCAAATGGTATTGAGCAGACAGACATGCATGGGTATGGAGACAACCTCATGAATGCATGTCAGCAGGCGACTTGGTGGATGCTCTGTAATGTTGTGGGGCATATGCAGTTGGAGTGATATGGGACCCCTGATACGTGTAGACAGGTGACATGCATGTAAGCATTCTGTCTGATCACCTGCATACACTCATGTCCATTGTTTATTCCGACGGACTTGGGCAATTCGAGCAAGACATTGTGACAACTCACACATCCAGAATTTCTACAGAGTGGCTCCAGGAACACTCTTCTGACTTTAAACACTTCCACTGGCCACCAGGCTCCCCAGACATGAACATTATTGAGCATACATGGAGTGCCTTGTAACATGCTGTTCAGAAGAGATCTCCACCCTGTCGTACTCTTACGGATTTATGGACAGCCCTGCAGGATTCATGGTGTGAGTGCCGTCAGGCACTACTTCAGACATTAATCGAGTACCTGCCACGTCCTGTTGCGGCACTTCAGACTGTTCGTGGAGGCCCCACATGACATTAGGCAGGTGTACCTGTTTCTTTGGCACTTCAGTGTACAGGGTGATCAAAAAGTCAGCATAAATTTGGAAACTGAATAAATCACGGAATAATGTAGATAGAGAGGTACAAATTGACACACATGCTTGCAATGACATAGGGTTTTATTAGAACCAAAAAAATACGAACGTTCAAAAAATGTCTGACAGATGGCGCTTCATCTGATCAGAATAGCAATAATTAGCATAACAAAGTAAGAGAAAGCAAAGATGACGTTCTTTACAGGAAATGTTCAATATTTCCACCATCATTCCTCAACAATAGCTGTAGTCAAGGAATAATGTTGTGAACAGCACTGTAAAGCATGTCCAGAGTTATGGTGAGGCATTGGCGTCGGATGTCGTCTTTCAGCATCCCTAGAGATGTCGGTCGATCACGATACACTTGCGACTTCAGGTAACCCCAAAGCCAATAATCGCACAGACTGAGGTCTGGGGACCTGGGAGTCCAAGCATGACGAAAGTGGCGGCTCAGCACACGATCATCACCAAACGACGCGCGCAAGAGATCTTTCACGCGTCTAGCAATACTTTTTTTTTGTTCTAGTATAACCTCATGTCATTCCAAGCATGTGTGTCAATTTTTACCTCTCTATCTACATTATTCTGTGGTTTATTAAGTTTTCAAGTTTATACTGGCTTTCTGATCACCCTGTACTTGACAACGTGTGCTTTCACTACATCATTTGTTTTCCATCTCAGCATGTTCCGAGTGGATTAGACCAGATGCTTAAAAAAGGTGTTCATCACAGTGTCAGTGTATCTTAGAAAAATGAACTTAATTTCTGTTTGTTTTTAATTATTTTGTACTAGAATGTGTTTAGGTCCTGCTGTAATATGCTAATAGAGCCGACAGTATCGTGTAAGTGGACATTTATTTCATCACAACAATACAGCGATTTATTGTTTTTGGTGCTGCACATTGACTACATCTGGCAACTACTTATATTTTCATAGTTCAGTGACATTGTTTTCATAACTTTTAGGTGTTTAACATTGAATTTTCCAGACATTGCAAATATTTCAATTATTTTCTTACATAAATACTGTTCACTTTGAACATGTTCTAAAATTTTTATGAATCACACCAATTTTTTAAGTTGGTATTTCAGTCTTATTTTGCCCAAGAACAACAATACAAACTTTTCATTCACAAAATCTAAGCTCAGGACTGAGGAGAATAGTCCGATTAAAATTACTTGACAGTTGAGGTCTGTCACTCGCCGCTACAGTATTGCCACGTCGGCTGCCGGCCGCCTCTCTGTTATAGGGGAGATACAGACATGGCGGCTTACTTCACGAATGCCGTTAACGGTAGACGACGCGTTTCGTCGCCCTGAACCTAAACTCATGTACTAACCTATCCGAGAAAACGGCACTCAAGAATCTGCAGCAGTGCTAAAATCACTATCGCTTTATTTACGGCGATTAAGGCTGCAAACCCAGAACAGAAGAAATTCAGTTTCAGCGCTGAAAGCAAACTGTAATTTCTCGATATCTTGGGTTACCTGAAGGTATCATCAAACTCGCTACACGAACTGCTAAGTTACCAACTGCTCAGCTGTCCTCATTCGTATTTGGTTACAGATTATGGGCGATACAGGCAGATTCCACACGAAAAAAGAATGCTAAGAAGAAAATAAGAGCAAATAAAAAAGTCAGTACCATGATTAAATTGATGTGACGAAGAATTAGCAATAAAAATACATTTAAAGTAATTAATTGAATACAAATAATAATCTAAGATTTTGATTAGACTTGGAAGTAAAATATTTTGTTGCATTTAAGGAGATCGAAGCTACAGCTTTCAAACAGCAGGTTAATACGCAATCCATTGCTCTAGCCTGCAACACTGAAGTAAGTTCTTATATTTATGGCTGTGCTCATTCAGTCGCAGCCTTGAATTGCAGCCTTCAAAAATTCGACTTCACGCAATTTCGTGTGAAGCGTATCCAATGTAAGCCGATCTTGGTAATGATGCTAACTGTACGCTAGTGCTGAATCGCAGAAATATCGAGCAGGGTTTAGTTAGTGTCTGTATTTGATTAGCACAGTTGTGTGTGTGTGTGTGTGTGTGTGTGTATGTGTGTGTGTGTGTGTGTGCGTGTGTGTGTGTGTGTGTTGTTTTTGGTGTTGTCATCATTTGTGATTAAATACGAAATAAAAGTGCCAGACCGATGATATGGGATCCAAACACGTCAAGTAAGAAGGAACTGGAAGTGAATAGACGAAGTGTTGAGACAGCTTGGCAACAGTGAACGGTTCGGGCGTGAAGTTCAGCACTCTGATTGGAGGACACTGGCTCCAACGCTTGAAGTGTCAACTATCAAGCAATTTTAATCAGAGTATTGTTCGTGTGAAGAATGCCAGCTAGCTCTGAATGTAGAAAAAAGGAAGTTAATGCAGATAAGTAGGAAAAACGGATCTGTAATGTTCTGATAGAGCATTAGTACATTCCTACTTGACACAGTCACATCATTTAAATGTCTGGACTTAAGGTTGCAAAGTGACGTGAAATGAAAGCAGTATGTGAGGACTGCGATAGCGAAGGTGAATGGTCCACTTTGGTTTACTGGGAGAATTTTGTGAAACTGTGGTTCATCTGTTAAGGAGGCCGCATGTGGGATGCTGGTGCGACCTGTTCCTGAGTACTGTTCGAGTCTTTAGGGTCTGCACCAGGTGAGATGAGAGGAATACATCGACGAAATTCTGAGGTGGGCTGCTAGATTTGTTACCAGTATGTTCGAACAACACCTAAGTGCTCCAGAGATGCTTCGGGAACTTAAGTGGCAGGGTAGGCGACGTTCTATTAACAAAAGGAGGCTGTAAACGTGGAACGTACCTGGAGATAGTGAAAGGTTTCAGATCGATTATATAGTGATAAAAATGGTTCAATGGCTCTGAGCACTATGGGACTTGTCATCTGAGGTCATCAGTCCCCTAGAACTTGATGTTGTTGTTGTGGTCTTCAGTCCTGAGACTGGTTTGATGCAGCTGTCCATGCTACTCTATCCTGTGCAAGCTTCTTCATCTCCCAGTACCTACTGCAACCTACATTCTTCTGAATAGGTTTAGTATTTTCATCTCTTGGTCTCCCTCTAAGATTTTTACCCTCCACGCTGCACTCCAATACTAAATTGTTGATCCCTTGATGCCTCAGGATATGCCCTACCAACGGATCCCTTCTTCTAGTCAAGTTGTGCCACAAATTTCTCTCCTCTCCAATTCTATTCAATACCTCCTCATTAGTTATGTGATCTACCCATATTATCTTCAGCATTCTTCTGTAGCACCACATTTCGAAAGTTTCAGTTCTCTTCTTGTCTAAACTATTTATCGTCCATGTTTCACTTCCATACATGGCTACACTCTATACAAATACTTTCAGAAACGACTTCCTGACACTTAAATCTATACTCGAAGTTAACAAATTTGTCTTCTTCAGAAACGCTTTCCTTGCCATTGCCAGTCTACATTTTATATCCTCTCTACTTCGACCATCATCAGTTATGTTGCTCGTCAAATAGCAAAACTCCTTTACTTCTTTAAGTGTCTCATTTCCTATTCTAATTCCCTCAGCATCACCCGACTTAATTCAACTACATTCCATTATCCTCATTTTGCTTTTGTTGATGTTCATCTTATATGCTCCTTTCAAGACACTATCCATTCCGTTCAACTCCTCTTCCAAGTCCTTTGCTGTCTCTGACAGAATTGCAATGTCATGGGAAAACCTCAAAGTTTTTATTTCTTCTCCATGGATTTTAATACCTACTCCGAGTATTTCTTTTGTTTCCTTCACTGATTGCTCAATATACAGATTGAATAACACCGGGGAGAGGCTACAACCCTGTCTCACTCCCTTCGCAACCACTGCTTCCCTTTCGTGTCCCTAGAACTTAGAACTACTTAAACCTAACTGACCTAAGGACATCACACACATCCATGCCCGAGGCAGGATTCGAACCTGCGAGCGTAGCGGTCGCGCGGGTCCACACTGAAGCGCCTAGAACCGCTCGGCCACACCGGCCGGCTATATAATGATAAGACAGAGATTTCGGAACCAGAATATAAATTGTAAAACATTTCCAAGGGCAGATGCGAACTCTGAAGATAAATTATTGGTTATGAATTGTATATTAAAACAAGCAATTGCAAAAAGGTAGGCAATTAAAGAGCTGAGATTTCATACGTTGAACGAAAGGTTGTTTAAAGTTTCAGGGGAGGGAGGGGGGGGGGAGTACTGGCCCCAACGATTGCCTCAGAACAGTTGTAAAGAAATGTAGCAGAAAACGAAGGGGTACCTTTGAGACATGAAATATGATGACAGCAAAGGATCAAATAGGTCAAAAACAAGGAAGTAGAAATACTTGATAACACGGGACATATTGAGTCTAACTGTTGAAAGGAGAAAATACAAAAATGCAACAAATGAAGCAGGATAAAGGGAATACAAACGTCTAAAAATGAGATTCATAGGCAGTCGAAAATTGCTAAGCAGGAGTGGCTAGAGAAAAATGCAATGGTTTAGAAGCATCTTTAACTAGGCGAAAGATGAACACCGGCTACAGAAAAATTAAAGGGGCTTTTGGAGAACAGAGAAGCGGCTGTATGAATATCAAGAGCTCAGGTGGAAAACCAGTGCTAGCAAAGAAGGGAAAGTTCAAAGATGTAAGGAATAAGTAAAGGATGTATACAAGGGAGGTAAGCTTGAAGGCAGTATTATAGTAATGGAAGAGGATGTAAATGAAGAGCAGATTGGAGATATAATACCGCGAGAAAAATTTGACAGAGCGCTGACTGAAAGACCTAAGTCAAAAGAAGGCCTCAAGAGCAGACGAGATTCTGTCAGAACTACCGATAGCCTTAGGAGAGCCAGCGATGACAAAACTCTTCGACCTGGCGGGCGAGATGTATGAAACAGGTGAAATACCCTCAGACTTCAAGAAGATTGTAAAAATTCCAATTCCAAAGAAAGCAGGTGCTGACAAGTGTGAATATTATCGAACTCTCAGTTTAATAAGTCACGGTTGCAAAATAATAACACGAATCCTTTACAGAAGAATGGAAAAACTGGTAGAAGCCGACCTCTGGAAAGATCAATTTCGATTTTGGAGAAATGCAAGAAGACGCGAGGCAATACTAACCCTACAACTTCTCTTAGAAGATTCGATAAAGAAAGGCATACCTACGTCTATAGCGTTTGTAGACTTATAAAAAGCTTTGGAAATGTTGACTGGCATACTTTATTTGAAATTCTGGAGGTAACACGGGTAAAATACTGGTAGCAAAACTATTTACAACTTGTACACAAGTAGACGGGCATAAGAGGGAAGCAGTGGTTTAGAAGAGAGTGAAACAGGTTTTTTGGTTATCTCCCATGTTATTCAATCTGTACATTGAGCTAGCTGTAAGGGGAACCAAAAAAAATCGGAGCTGGAATTAAAGTTCGGGGAGGAGGAACAAAAGCTTTGAGATGTGGTGATGACATTATAATTCTGTCAGACAGCAAAGGACTTGGAAGAGTAGTTGAGCGGAATGAGGATATAAGATGAACATCAAGACAAGGTAAAAGAATGTTGTCGAAGTAAATAAGGTGATACTGAGAGAATTTGATTAGGAAACGAGGCACCTAAAGTAGTAGATGAGTTTTGGTCAGCAAAATAACAGATGAACGCTGAATAGAGAGGATATGAAATGGATATTGGCAATGGCATGAAATGCGTTTCTGAAGAAGAGAAATTTGTTAACATAGGATATAGATTTAAGTATTACGAATTTTCTGAAGGTAATTCCGTGGAGTGTTGCCATGTATGGAAGTGAAACATGGACGATAAGCAGTTTAGACAGGAAGAGAATAGAAGCTTTTAAAATGTGGTGCTGTAGAAGAATGCTGAAGATTAGATGGGCAGATCGTGCAAGTAATGTGGAGGTACTGAACAGAATTGGGGAGAAAACAAATCTGGCTATAAGACAGGATAGGTTAATAGGACACTTTCTGAGACATGAAGCGGACGACAGTTTAGTGCTGGAGGAAGTGTGGGAGTAGAAACCGTAGAGGGAGACCAAGAGATGAACACAGAAAGCAGATTCAGAAGGATTTAGGTTGCAGTAGCTACTCGGAGATGAAGAGGATTGCACAGTATAGAGTAGCACGAAGAGATGATCAAACCAGTCTTCGGATTGAAGACCACAACAACAACAACAACAACAACAAAAATAAGGTTCAGGTACAGCATTAACAGTGACCTGCTTCACACAATGACGCCATTTAAGTATCTGGACGTGGCGTTGCAGACTGTGAGGATTGTGGTAGAGAAGGTAAATGGCCGACTTCGGTTTATTGGGAGAGTTTTGTGAAAGTGTGGCTCTCCTGTAAAGGAGACCTCATATAGAACGCTAGTGTGACCTATTCGTGAGTACTGCTGGAGTGTTTGGGATATGTACCAGGTCAGATTAAACGAAGATGTCGAAGCAAATCAGACGCGAGCTGCTAGATTTGGTATCGGTAGGTTCGAAAAACACTCAAGTGTTACAGAGACGCTTTGTGAACACAAACGGGAATCCCTGGAGGGAAGGCAACGTTCTTTTCACGCAGCAAAATTGAGAAAATTTAGAGAACAGGTATTTGAAGGTGACTGCAGAACGATTCTACTGGCATCAACAAAAATTACGCGTGAGGACCATGATGAGAAATTAGGGCGCACACGGAGTCATATAGATAATCGTTTTTCCCTCGCTTTGCTTGAGAGTGGAACTGCAAAGCAAATGACTTACAGTCGTGCAGAGCGCCTTCTGCCACGCACTTACTGTGACTCGTGGAGTATGTATGTAGATGTAGTCGTAGAAACTAGTGAGCTCGTACGTAGTTCTGCCATAAGTCGCTGATATATCGTTTTTCTTTGCATTTTTCTCTGGTCGCCTTATTGGAAACACGATAGGAATCAGTGCGAAATCATGTCATAATTAATAAGAATCTAAACGTAATTTTTCGTTTTTTAAATGTTTTTGGCAGAGCGAAAACAAACCTCCCTACGAATTACACAATGCGGTCTCTGTTCGATTTTCACAGCCAAATGACAAATGGCGCATCTGATTGACCAGCATGACGTCAGCAAAAAATACATTTAATTACTTGAAAGTTCCCAGAGACTCATAACTAGTGTTTGAGATGAAACTAAAAGAGCTGGTGCTAGGTATGTAAATTATATCTCTTCGAGGCCAAGCTATTTTGCGCATAAAACGTAACACTGCTGCCGTATATAACAGATATACGGTACTTTTTTTTTTCGTATGAAGTACTAAATCCAAGACATTTCACGGACAAAGGACGCCAGGGAAACAATTTGTGCTGGCTGAACAAGACTTGAAAATAACAAAAAAACTTTGAAAAAAAGGTGAATCGTTTTGTGAAATGGTTGTCTAAAAGTAAGCAATTAGATAGACTACAGATATATTTAATGTGCCTTTGAAATTTAATGCTCAGTTAGGACCTCATTCCCATAGTATGACTGAGTACGGAAATACACTATTATGAAACCGGTTGTAAACCATAAAATAGTTTCGGTTCAACAACTGTCGAGGTTTTCGTATTTTGTGAAAACTGGCATAGAAATAAAATGAGTGTTATGATGTTGCGTCTTACACAATTATTACTTCTACACAAGTTCTGACAGCAAATCCCGTAGATCTACTCCAGTATTTTTCTGTCTAATAATTCTATGGTAGTAGCTCTTAGCGCGGAAATTCTGTTGCACATACCCCATTCCATCGGAGGGGAGAAAATAATAGTGCTACGAAAAGTACCCTCCGTCACACACCATAATTTGGCTCGCGTCGTACAAATGTCGATGCAGGATTAATGCAGAGGAGTGTGTGCAGCAGAACACGGAGTCTGACACCTTTTCGTCAGCTGGTGTAATAATGAACTGTGCAGCTACTGACCTTAGAACCGTCGACTATGATTATGTAGTTGACAGCCACCAGGACGATGACCCCAATGGCCATGCAGACGTACATCGGCATTGAGCTGCAACAAGGGAACGAGAGATCATGTTAGCCAAGTCACTCTGATCTGCAACAGTAAAAGACTGCTAGTTATGTAAAAAGAAGTAACTTAGTCCGTAACTTTTTTGCCTAGTAAACATAAAACAGATGCTTCAATTTACAGTGATAGCAGCTTCCTTTACTCTTATTTGAATTCTATATTTATCATCAAATTCAAGAGTTAATTAATAAATTGCTTTATAAAAAAAGTTATTTTATTTTTAATTAGTAATCCCATGAGTATGTGGATATCCACAACAAAATTATATAGGATGTTTGAGGAGCAATTGTTAATATTTTAGGAGGTGGTAGTGAAGACGAACTGCAATAAAAAAATTTCATATAACATGTGACCAATTTTGTATTGGATTGTTAGTATGTAATCCAAGCAAACTTAATGCAAAGGCAAATACGGATGTTCACAGTTGATTTTCAAAGACTATACTGCCAACTTCAGTGCACGTTTGACTTCTCTTGATAACACCATGCGTAGCTCTTCTGAGGTCATCTTTGCGTTCTTTTATCAGGGCTGCACTACTCATAATCCGAACGATCAAATCGGCACTTGTGCTTGCTTTTTCTTTGTAGACTTCACCTTTCAACCATCCTCACAAGCAAAAATCCAAAGGGGTGAGGTCAGTGGACCTTGGTGGTCAAGAAACATGCCCATATCTACTGAACATCTTCCGGGGAATATTAGGTTTAGGTAATGTGTCACCCGACGACTACAATGTGCATTGGCCCTGTCATGCTGGATGAACACACCCATTCTTCTAGCCAAAGGAATCTGATCCAATAATGATGGAACCTCATCTTCCAGAAAGTGTAGATAGCGGGGTCCTGTTTGTCTGTCACGCCACACCATAGATTTACAGAGAAGCGTTCTTGAAAATGTGTCTCCACAATGGCATGTGGGTTTCTTCAGACCACTGATGTGAATTACGAGTGTTATTGATGCTGTCACGAGTGAAAATGACTTCAACCGTCTTTCTTTCATTCTTTCTTTTGCTTGTGCCGTTTTCCCGCAACGACGCAGGGTCAGCATGGTTAATCGGATTTGGCTAGGTTAATTGAAGGGGTGGCCGGATGCCCTTCCTGCCGCCACCCCGTACCCCCCGGGATGGAATTAGTGTACCCCAACTGCCTGTGTCTAGTGTAATCCATGGAATAGTGCGAATGTGTTCAGATGTCCGCAAACCGTGTAACTGAGGCGGGACGTAGGGACCAGCCCGCTATTCACATAGTGGGATGTGGAAAACCGCCTAAAAATCACATCCAGGCTGGCCGGCACACCGGTCTCCGTCGTTAAGCCGCCGGGCGGATTCGATCCGGGGCCGGCGCGCCTACCCGAGTCCAGGAAACAGCGCATTAGCGCTCTCAGCTAACCTGGCGGGTAAAATGACTTCAACAGTGAAGAGTATAAATGGGATTACCTGGTGATTTTCAAGTATCCGAAGACGAAATTCCAATAGTCTACATTATCTTCTGCTCGAAGATGTTGAATGAACTATAAATGATACGGTTGTAACCAGTGTATACATAATATCCGTCACACTCCTGTATGTGGAACACCGATACGTGCAGAAGTTCTATGTGTGCTTGTTGAAAGACCACCTTCTACCGATTAAGAAATATTTTCCACTTGATCAGATTCTGTTCATTTACACGCTCATATGGAGTATGACTGCTGGGCACTGCACCAGTGTCACGCAGTGTATTGAACACAAGAGTAAACACTCTTGAATCTGGTAGTCTGCAATTAGGAAATCGTATGCCGTGTGCTCTACAAGCGGCAGCAGCGTTTCCGTTACAAAACCCATACACAAATACCATATCCGCATACTTAGCGGCCGGCCAGGGTGGCCGAGCGGTTCTAGGCGCTACAGCCTGGAACCGCGCGACCGCTACGGTCGCAGGTTCGAGTCCTGCCTCGGTCATGGGTGTGTGTGATGTCCTTAGGTTAGTTAGGTTTAAGTAGTTCTAAGTTCTAGGGGACTGATGACCTCAGATATTAAGTCACATAGCGCTTAGAGCCATATGAACCATACTTAACGTGCGGCATGTTTACACGCCACAGTACAGGAGGCTTGGCCAAAAAATCACAGTGGAAACTTTAATGTAAAGTAAAGCACAACTTCATAGCCTGAACATCAACACTCTACTGCTGACGTTCGATAAATACGCCCATAGGACCTATAGCAACCGATAGCAACCGGCGTATCAACACACGAAACGAAAAAACATTGAACTCAGCTGTATCTCTGAACTCTATAAAAATTGGACACATATTATACGGCATTTTTACTGCATTTCGTCTATACTACCATCTCCTAAAATACGAGGGTTGACTGAAAAGTAATGCCTCCACCTTCGTAGCTGTTCAAAAGTTGGCAGCACTCGTATGCTGCAGGTACTGGCTTGTTCTGTAGCCTCTTCTCTAGAGCTCCAGTTGGCGGGAAGCCTTAGCACTGTACGGTTGTGTTTACAGTGTAAAGTATGGAATCCAGCACAGACCGTCGGACAATGCAATTTAAGCAACGTGCAGTCATTGAATTCTTGTCAGCAGATGGTGTCAGCCCAAAGGAGATTCACCAGAGAATGAAAGCAGTTTATGGTGATTTTGTTGATGTCACTACTGTGCGCCGTTAGGCAAGTACGTTTCAAGATGTTGAGGTGGAAACATCTGACCTGCATGACTATCAAAGGGTTGGACATCTTGTGACAGCAACCACAAAATTTCACAAGCAAAATGTTGACAGACGGGTTCAGGACGATAGTTGTATCACTCAGAGAGGAATTGCAAGCACAATCAGCATTTCGCAAGAACATGTGACCATGATTTTTTCAGCTGAGGGCTACGTCTTGAATTTCTTTTTTTGGGGCGAGTCTTTGTGTCGATATTCCTTAGACTAACGTTTCGTCTGCGGGTCCTAATGATGTACCCACGTTTCGTCTCCTGTCACAATTGAATGGAGAAAGGCGTCATTTTCAGTCTCCTCGCGAGAGGAGTTCCTGGCAAGTTTCGAGTCTCTGCGCTTTCATTTCAGGGGTCAGCATCCGGGGTACCCATCGCGCACAGATCTTCCGATAGGCAATCAAAGCAATAATGTGAGCCACACGTTCTTGTGAAATGCCGATTGTGCTTGCAGTTTCTCTCTGAGTGATACGGCGATGGTCCTGAATAAATCTGTCAACATTTTGCTTGTGAAACTCGGTGGTTGCTGTCACAGGACGTCCAACTCTTTGTTTGTCATTCAGGTCAAATGTTCCCGCCCTGCTACGGTCGCAGGTTCGAATATAGCCTCGGGCATGGATGTGTGTGATGTCCTTAGGTTAGTTAGATTTACGTAGTGTTAAGTTCTAGGGGACTGATGACCTCAGAAGTTAAGTCCCATAGTGCTCTGAGCCATTTGAACCATTTTTGTTCCCACCTCAACATATTTAAACTTACTCGCCCGACACATTCACGAAAATCTGCTTTCATTCTCTGATGAATTTTCTTTGGGGTGACAGCTTCTGCTGTCAAGAATTCAATGATTGGACGTTGCTTAAATCGCATTGACCGAATGTCTGTGCAGGGTTGAATACTTTACACTGTAACAACACAGCCGTTCAATCCTAAGGCTTTCCGCCAATTGTTGCTGTAGAGAAGAAGCTACGGAAGAGGCCAGTACCCGCTGCATACCAATGCTTCGAACTGTTGAAGAGTTAAGAGGATTACTTCTCAATCAAGCTTGGTATTTACCATTACTGAAAAACTCTGCATATGATACAAAAATGCGAAATGGTTTATTGTTACACTAGAAAATTACGTGCACTATTGGCCATTAAAATTGCTACACCACGAAGATGTGATACAAACGCGAAATTTAACCGACAGGAAGACGATGCTGTGATATGCAAATGATTAGCTTTTCAGAGCACTCACACAACGTTGGCGCCGGTGGCGACACCTACAACGTGCGACAATAGGAAAGTTTCCAACCGATTTCTCATACACAAACAGCAGTTGACCGGCGTTGCCTGGTGAAACGTTGTTGTCATGCTTCGTGTAAGGAGGAGAAATAGGTACCATCACGGATCCGACTTTGATAAAGGTCGGATTGTAGCCTATCACGATTGCGAATTATCGTATCGCGACATTGCTGCTCGCGTCGGTCGAGATCCAATGACTGTTAGCACAATATGGAATCGGTGGGTTCAGGAGGGTAATACGGAACGCCGTGCTGGATCCCAACGGCCTCGTATCACCAGCAGTCGAGATGACAGGCATCTTATCCGGATGGCTGTGCCGGCCGGAGTGGCCGAGCGGTTAAAGGCGCTACAGTCTGGAACCGCACGACCGCTACGGTCGCAGGTTCGAATCCTGCCTCGGGCATGGATGTGTGTGATGTCCTTAGGTTAGTTAGGTTTAAGTAGTTCTAAGTTCTAGGGGACTTATGACCACAGCAGTTGAGTCCCATAGTGCTCAGAGCCCAACCGGATGGCTGTATGGGGATCGTGCAGCCACGTCTCGATCCCTGAGCCAACAGATGAGGACATTTGCAAGACAACAACCACCTGCACGAACAGTTCGACGACGATTGCAGCAGCATGGACTAAGCTCGGAGACTGTGGCTGCGGTTACCCTTGACGCTGCATCACAGACAGGAGCGCCTACGATGGTGTACTCAACGACGAAACTGAGTGCACAAATGGCAAAACGTTATTTTTTCGGATGAATCCAGGTTCTGTTTAAAGCATCTTGATGGTCGCATCCGTGTTTGGCGACATCGCTGTGAACGCACATTGGAAGCGTGTATTCGTCATCGCCATACTGGTGTATCACCTGGCGTGATAGTATAGGGTGCCATTGGTTACACGTCTCGGTCACCTCTTGTTTGCATTAACGGCACTTTGAACAGTTTACGTTGCATTGCCGATGTGTTACGACCCGTGGCTCTACCCTTCATTCGATCTCTGCGAAACCCTACATTTCAGCAGGATAATGCATGAACGCATGTTGCAGGTCCTGTACGGGCCTTTCTCGATACAGAAAATGTTCGACCGCTGCCCTGGCCAGCACATTCTCCAGATCTCTCACCAGTTGAAGGCGTCCGGCGAATGGTGGCCGAGCAACTGGCTCGTCACAATACGCCAATCACTACTCTTGATGAACTGTGGTAACGTGTTGAAGGTGCATAGGCAGCTGTACCTGTACACGCCA
Organism: Schistocerca cancellata; assembly: GCF_023864275.1. Taxonomy (NCBI): domain Eukaryota; kingdom Metazoa; phylum Arthropoda; class Insecta; order Orthoptera; family Acrididae; genus Schistocerca; species Schistocerca cancellata. Next base: position 114,097,857 of record NC_064636.1, on the reverse strand, counting down.
TACAAGCTGTGTTTGACTCAATGCCCAGGCGTATCAAGGCCGTTATTACGGCCAGAGGTGGTTGGTCTGGGTATTGGTTTCTCAGGATCCATGCTCCCAAATTGCATGAAATTGTAAGCACATGTCACTTCTGGTGTAATATACAGGGTGTTACAAAAAGGTACGGCCAAACTTTCAGGAAACATTCCTCACATAGAAAGAAAGAAAATATGTTATGTGAACATGTCTCCGGAAACGCTTACTTTCCATGTTAGAGCTCATTTTATTACTTCTCTTCAAATCATATTAATCATGGAATGGAAACACACAGCAACAGATCGTACCAGCACTGAAATGAGGATTGACACATTGTTGGATGAACCATTCGCAGAAGTGTACTCGTGGAGGCCAATCAGCTGCTGATAGTGCCTGCACACGCTGTACATGGTACGGAAACAACTGGTTCTCCCGTAGCACTCTCCATACAGTGACTTGGTCAACATTACCTTGTATAGCAGCAACTTCTCTGACGCTGACATTAGGGTTATCGTCAACTGCACGAAGAATTGCGTCTTCCATTGCAGGCGCCCTCGTGGTTCTAGGTCTTCCCCAGTCTCGAGTCGTAGGCTGGAATATTCCGTGCTCCCTAAGACGCCGATCAATTGCTTCGAACGTCTTCCTGTCGGGACACCTTCGTTCTGGAAATCTGTCTCGATACAAACGTAACGCGCCACGGGTATTGCCCCGTGCTAATCCGTACATCAAATGGGCTTCTGCCAACTCCGTATTTGTAAACATTGCACTGACTGCAAAACAACGTTCGTGATGAACACTAACCTGTTGATGCTACGTATTGATGTGCTTGATGCTAGTACTGTAGAGCAACGAGTCGCATGTCAATACAAGCACCGAAGTCAACGTTACCTTCCTTCAATTGGGCCAACTGGCGGTGAATCTAGGAAGTACAGTACACACTGACGAAACTAAAATGAGCTCTAACATGGAAATTAAGCGTTTCCGGACACATGTCCACACAACATCTTTTCTTTATTTGTGTGTGAGGAATGTTTCCTGAAAGTTTGGCCATATCTTTTTCTAACACCCTCTATTTGTCCAATGAATACCCGTTTATCATCTGCATTTCTTCTACGTGTAGCAATTTTAATGGCCAGTAGTGTATATGAATAATACCGTTCAGCCTCTAGTAATAAAGAAAATGATTTATATTTTACTCAATTTTTCCTATGTTTGCACCCTGTTTGATTTATTGTGAATACTATCATTTTCTTGCAGTTAGTAATTAAATATGAAAATACACGGTCCAGTTACATTAATATGACCACCGCCTATGTGCGATGGCAACGTTCAATAGCCACTGACATGCGGCAGGTGGCAGCACTGGCAGTGGAGGTTGAGTACAGCATTCTTTGGGGGGGGGGGGGTCAAAAAGGAGCGATTTATCTGACTTCGGAAGGAGGAGGCACTGTGGCGACTCCAGAAATTATGAAATACATGAAATGCATTCTCATGTGCGGATGCGGACAACCATCAGCTGCATAATGGAACGATGACCGCTCGTAATAAACGGGAGATCTGGGTTCGAGTCCTGGAGCGGAACAAATTTTCATTGTATTTATGGCATTATACTGCTAATGGTTGTCGCTCTTTCCAACTGTGAATGCATTTGATGTGTAGATTTGTTAACAGGTCGAGAACAGCCGTGTTTAGAATGCAGAGGGATCCAGAAGACTCTAGACACTCTCTGATGGTCAATATTAACGGAACAAAATGGCACACTGTTACAATTCTTGCACGAGGCTAAGGTTATTCTATGTGTTCAAAGTGACTCCCATTGGCAGCCATACAACGTCGATGCCAGTGAACTGTTGAACGAAATACGGCTGTCAGTGTTGCCGGTATGATAGCGGCACAGGGCGACTCGATGGTTTCTCGTAGCTTGTTCAGCGTAGCTGGTTTCTGTTAATGAACTTCATTTTTCAAGGTCCCGCTTTGGTAGAAGTCAAGAGGTTCAAGGTCTGGAGAATGTTGTGGGTAGTCAACGGCTCCTCTTCGACCTCTCCATCTTCCAGGCAGATTTTCGCCCAAGTAGGCTCTGAAATGTCTGAGGTAGTGAGGTGGACCATCATCTTGCTGTAGGTAAAATCACTTCCAAACACTTCTCGGTTGGCAGATAAAATCGATTTATGCAGCACAGGAAGAAACGCCTCACCAGTTACGGTACCCTTCAAAGCACCCAATCACAGACCAAATCGCACGTTAGCGCCAGACAGATTTCACATATTTGTCCACGTGAACGTGAGGTTTTTCAGGAGCCCAGGACACACACAGTTGTGGCGTTTTACAGTACAGTTCAGTTGGAATTGTGCCTCGCCAGACCAGATAACCGTTCCTCCAAACCGTTCACCCTCGCGAAGAGTGCTATCAAACCGCTCGTAGTATTCCGTCCTTCGATCCGGGTCGTGCTCGTTCATAGCGTGCAATGATCTGGGAATGTACACTTTTCAGAATTCGTTGTACACCTGTTCATCTTACTCCGATTTTTTGTGCACGCAGCTTCACCAATTTTTGAGGTGACTTAGTGAGATGTTGCAACACAGCAGCGCTGGAAGCTGGACTTGTTGATGTTTGGTCGGTCATACCTTTCTTTAGGCACATCCTGAACAGTGCCGTTCTCTTCAGATGCATCCCGAATATAATAAATTGCTGTAATCGTTGGTGGCTGAGTTACATGCACATTACGCCACTGCCCTTGTATCTCCGTCACCTTTTCGTACTTCCAGCACCACTTCAGTACGGCCTTGCGTTGCTCAAACGACAATCTCATGTCATTCATTGCTGCACCGTCATCTGCTAGGAACTGGCGGCAACAAGGGACTAGTCTACCGCGAAAAATTGCAATCCTACGTAATTTTGTTCCAAAGACATTAACTATGGAAAATGGAAATGGAAATGCCGTGTGGCTAGGGCCTGCCGTCGGGTAGACTGTTCGCCTGCTGCAAGTCTTTCGAGTCGACGCCATTTCGGCGGCTTGCGTGTCGATGGGGATGAAATGATGATGATAAAGACAGGACAACACCCAGTCCCTGAGCGGAGAAAATCTCCTACCTGCCGGGAATTGAACCTGGGCCGTTAGGTATGACATTCCGTTGCGCTGACCACTCAGCTACCAGAGGCAGACAAATGTCGTGTGAGTGGGGCCTCCCGTTGGATAGACCATTCGCCGGATGCAAGTCTTTCGATTTCACGCCACTTCGGCGACTTGCGCGTCGAAGGGGATAAAATGATGATGAGTGGGACAACACCCAGTCTCTAAGCGGAGAAAATCTCCGACCCAACCGGGAATCGAACCTGGGCCATTAGGATTGACATTCTCTCACGCGGACCACTCAGCTGCCGGGGGCGGACATATTAACTATGAAAGAGTGTGTATAATTCTTCTAGAACCCTCTGTAGATCGTGTCTGGCAAAATGGCGCTATGCAATACTGTCGCTGACGCTACTGTGGTGGGCGGTGGGCTATAGGTAATTAGCATGTGGAGATGTGTACAGGCGAACAGATGTGCAACTGTTGAGCAACGGACCGCCCAGATGAACCAAGGGGCTACCAACAGCGTAAGCTCAACGACTTCTCAGCGAACCTTCCTGGGTATGGACCTCTGCCGCTGGCGCCTGGTCCATGTACCCATGCTGACCATTGTTCACTGACGACGAAGGCTGGAGTTAACACGTCTGTACGACAACTGGACCTCCACTGAGGGCTGACAGGTGGCCTTTTCAGACGCATCACGTTTAATCACGGACAAATGGCCATTGGAGTGTGTGGCCTGGAACTTCTGAAAACTAACAACGTGCAAGAATCGACAGAAGCCTCCAGGCTGGAGGAGGAAGCGTTACGGTTCTGGAAGGCACAATGGATCACACAAACGTGCATCCATCCTTGGAAACCCCGTGTATGCTATTCGTTTTTCTGTGGCACAATGGCATCTACCAGCATCACAATGCAACATGCCGCACAGCTCGCTGAGTTTATGCAACGATCGGAGAGCACCAGGATGAGTTTCCATACTCTCCTCGCCAGCAAACTCTCTGGATTAAAACCAAATCGAGAATCTGTGGGACCACCTCTATTGGGCTAAATGGTCTAGGGCTCAACTGAGCAACCTGGCGCAGCACGCCACGGCAGTGGAGTCGGTATGCCTCCACATCCCTCGCAGTACCTTCCAGAACGTCACTGACCATCTTCCTGCACTTCTCATTGCTGTCCTCACTGCAACAGGTAGCTATTCAGGCTTTTGATAGGTGGTCACGTTAATTAGACTCTATGTATATTTTATACTTCTGTCCTCAAGAGCGTTCGGAAATGCTGAAAGTGAATTTTTTCCAGCCGTCGCCAGTATAAGGATAGAAAAAGTTTTCTTTCAAAAACTGTACAGTGTAGAATCGGTATGCCAATCAGGCATCCCACCGATGCACCAGGTTAAAGATGCCCGTTTCAAAAACACAGTGCCCTGCTGCATAAAGAAGTCCTGAACTGCCTGTTGCTCACCCTCGTCAGAGAGGAACCGTCGACCTTTCAAGGCCTGTTTTAAGGGACCAAAGGCGTGATAATCGCATGGGGGATAGATGAGGGCTATAGCGCACTTCCTCGAGTGCCTCCCACTTCAGTTGGCATAACTTCTCCGTTACTACGTTTGCGATGTAGGGAAGTGCGGTATTATGAAGCAGCAGCATCCGTTGTCGCAGTTTTCCAGAGTCGTGGTTCTTGACAGACATGCTCCCCATACACAATATTCATTCACCGATGGATTTCTAGCGACACCCAAGGAAAGAGTAACATGTTGGTCCTGTTTGGACGAATTTGGTAATAAATTCGCCAATTTCCAACTTTCCACACTTGCCACGCGCAACTCCTAAAGACGCGAATGCCACACTGGTCTCTTGTCAACACATCGCTGCTTATATAGCCGCGACTGAGTCGCTGCGACAACAGCCGGCCGGAGTGGCCGAGCATTTCTAGAAGCTACACTCTGGAACCGCGAGACCGCTACGGTCGCAGGTTCGAATCCTGCCTCGGGCATGGATGTGTGTGATGTCCTTAGGTTAGTTAGGTTTAAGTAGTTCTAAGTTCTAGGGGCCTGATGACCATAGCAGTTAAGTCCCATAGTGCTCAGAGTCATTTGAACGTTTTTTTTTTTTTTTTTTTTTTTTTTTGCTGCGACAACACCCTCAAACGAAAACTTCTTGATTACCCCTTATACTATATAACAAGCAATACAGAAACACTGTGTCATCAGTGGAGAATCGCGTCTGTTGTACAAACAGATTTCACAACAATAGCAAATGCAATGTAGCTTGGTTTCAGTACTTGCAGAGCATCTACACTGAAGCGCCAAAACTCTGGTATAGGCATACGTATTCAAATACAGAGATATCTAAAGAGGCAGAATACGTCGTTGGGGACGGCAACGCGACCGCTACGGTCGCAGGATCGAATCCTGCCTCGGGCGTGGATGTGCGTGTTGTCCTTAGGTTAGTTAGGTTTAAGTAATTCTAAGTTCTAGGTGACTGATCACCTCAGATGTTAAGTCCCATAGTGCTCAGAGCCATTTGATTTTTGCGATCGGTAATACGAGTATACGTCACCCATATGAGACAAGTGTCTGGTGCAGTTCTTAGTTGCTGCTGCTACGATGGCAAGTCATCAAGATTTGTTTCAATGTGGTGCTATAGTCGGCGCACGTGCGATAGGACACAGCATCTCCGAGGCAGCCATGAAGTGGAGATTTTCTCGTACGACCATTTCACGAGTGTGCCGTGAATATGAGGAATGCGGTAAAACATCAAACCTCCGACATCGTTATGGCCGGAAAAAGATCATGCAAGAGCGGGACGAACGACGACCGGAGGGAATCGTTCAACGTGACAGTGGTGCAACCCTTGCGTAAATTGCTGCAGATTTCATTGCTGGGCCATCAACAAGTGTCAGCGTGCGAACCATTCAACGAAACATCATCAGAATGGGCTTTCTGAGCCGAAGGCTCATTGTATAGCCTTGATGTCTTCATGACACAAAGCTTTACGCCTCGCCTGGACCAGTCAACACCGACGTTGGACTGTTGATGTCTGGAAATATTTTGCCTGGTCGGACGACTGTCGTTTCAAATTGCATTTAGCGGATGGACGTGTACGGGTATGGAGACAACCTCATGAATTCGTGGTTCCAGCATGTCAGCAGGGGACTGTTCAAGAGTGTGGAGGCTTTGGAATGGTGTGGGGCGTGTGCTGTTGGAGTGATACGGGACCCGCGATACGTCTAGATACGACTCTGACAGGTTACTCGTTCGTAAGCATCCTGTATGATCACCTGCATCCATTCATGTCCATTGTGCATTCCGACGGACTTGGGCAATTCCAGCAATTGCTATAGATTGGCTCCCGGAACACTCTTCTGTTTTTAAACACTTTCGCTGGCCACCAAACTACCCTGAAATGAACATCACTGAGCACATGTCGGATGCCTTGTAACGTGCTGTTCAGAAGAGATCACCACCACCTCGTACTCTTACGGGTTTTATGGACAGGCCTGCAGTATTCATGGTATCAGTTCGCTCCAGCACTACCTCAGACATTAGCTGAGTCCATGCCACGTCACGTTGCTGAACTTCTGCGTGCTCACAGGGGTCCTACGTGATGTTGGTCAGGTGTACCAGTTTCTTTCGGTCTTCAGTGTCTATATGCATATATTGGTGGAGATTCGAGATTTTTGCAGGTAATTATAATTATACTACTAAATATGGAACCACGCTACCCTAAAAATTAGTCTCCTCCTCGAGGCATCAACCTAATACTACACATCACTGCCTCTGAGTTTGATGATGATCTCAATCCCGTGAAGAACAGAGCTCACAAGTTTCTTCCTGAATGTCAGATGCAGCTATAGCCACTGATTGACAACGAGATCCTGAAGGGATGTCGATCGGTATGCTACACCCATTGTTCCAAATAGTTCGATACATTTACTGTGAGACTCATGTCGACTGATTAAGAGCAGCATTCAAGGTGCGATTCTGTGAGTGAGTGCCTTTCAAATCAGCAACGCATGCTGGCAACCCCATGAACACGTATGTTGCCACCTAGGAAGATGGAATTATCCACAGCGCACTCATCATGAACGTGCATAAGAAGGAGGTACAGCTGGTCACCCAGAATGCTGAAATATACATACAGGTTCATGCTATCAGTCTATCGAAGTCACGATGCGAAAAGCAGCCTCAAAACATAATAGATCGACCTATGTTCTAAACTAGACACTGCATGGTGAACGACTCATTGGGCCGTATATGTGTTCGACGCCTTACAGTAATTTGAGAAGCATAATGTGCTAGGAAGAGGGCGTTCTTGATACTTTGTAAAGTATAGCAATTCATGTCCACTGATCAGCCAAAACATTATGACCACTGCCCACTGCAAGGTTGTATGCCTCCTGGTGGCATTGCGGACACACGACGAAGTAAGAGAACTACGTAAGCCGAGCAGAGACGGATGGGCGATTACTCTAGCGAAGATATGTGTTGACAATGGGGAAATGCATTGACACAAGCGACTTTGGGAACGGTCACATTATTATTACGCAGTAGCTGTGAACATCTCCAAAACGGCGAAGTTGGTCGAATGTTCACGTGCTACTGCCGTGAGCATCTACAGAAAGAGGTAGAATGACAGTGAGACTACCATTAGGCGCTAAATGGTTGGATGTCCACAATCTTCACAGAAAGTGGGGTTTGGAGGCTTGCCTCCACTGTACAGTAGGATAGATGATGATCTGTGGCATCCCTGCCGAAAGAGCACAGTACAGGTGCACCAACAGGTGTTTCGGGGTACAGCATTCAGCGCACATTGTTGAACAAGGGACTCGACGGCAGACCAGCTCTGCGTGTACACATGCTGACCCAACGACATCGTTGGTTGCGTTTGTATTGGTCTCGGGATCATCGAGATTGGACCGTGAATCACTGGAAATGCGTCAGCTCGTCGTGTGAATCACGGTTTTGCTACCTACAGGTTGACAGTCGTCTCTACAAATGACATCATTTAAGGAAAAGGCAACTCGAGCCGTGCAGTGCGCCACGGACGCAAGCTTTCCGAGCAGCATTGTGCTGTAACAGACATGCTCCTGTGCTTGCATGGGACCTGCGTTAGAAATGGAGAATAGCCGCGCGGGATTAGCCGAGCGGTCTCTGGCGCTGCAGTCATGGACTGTGCGGCTGGTCCCGGCGGAGGTTAGAGTCCTCCCTCGGGCACGGGTGAGTGTGTTTGTCCTTAGGATAATTTAGGTTAAGTACTGTGTAAGCTTAGGGACTGAAGACCTTAGCAGTTCAGTCCCATAAGATTTCACACACATTTGAACTTTTTTTTTTTTTTTTTTTTTTTTTTTTGAGAAATGGAGAATACCATGTCAGCCTTCGATCATCTGTATCCCTTCATGCTTGATGCCATCTTCTAGCAGTATAGATGTTCGTGTCTCGAAGCCACAATCGTGGTGTAGAGATTCGAGGAGCATGATACAGAAATCGCGTAAATGACTTGGCCACAAAATTCGCCTATGCGATTCCGATGGTTCCCATCTGGATCGCTGTCCCCTGCCCCCACCCCCTCCCCCTCGCCCCCCTGTCACCGTCTACACAAATCAGCGCTCAGTTATTTACCAGAATTACATGAGTCGTACGTTTGCATCTAACACCACATTCCCCCACAAACCTATGAACGAACTGTAGAATCGATGATTCGCAGAATACACTACTGGCCATTAAAATTGCTACAAGAAGAAATGCAGATGATGAACGGGTATTGATTGGACAAATATACTATACTAGAACTGACATTTGATCACATTTTCACATAATTTGGCTGCATAGATCCTGAGAAATCAGTACCCAGAACAATCACCTCTGGCCGTAATAACAGCCTTGATACGCCTGGGCATTGAGTCAAACAGATCTTGGATGGCGTGTACAGGCACAGCTGCCTATGCAGCTTCAACACGATACCACAGTTCATCAAGAGTAGTGGCTAGCGTATTGTGACGAGCCAGTTGCTCGGCCACCATTGACCAGACGTTTTCAATTAGTGAGAGATCTAGAGAATGTGCTGGCCAGGGCAGCACTCGAACATTTTCTGTATCCAGAAAGGCCCGTACAGGACCTGCAACATGCAGTCGTGCATTATCCTGCTGAAATGTAGGGTTTCGCAGGGATCTAATGAAGGGTAGAGCCACGGGTCGTAACACATCTGAAATGTAACGTCCAGTGTTCAAAGTGCCGTCAATGCGAACAAGAGGTGACCGAGACGTGTAACCAATGGCACCCCACACCATCACGCCGGGTGATACGCCAGTATGGCGATGACGAATACACGCTTCCAATGTGCGTTCACCGCGATGTCGCCAAACACGGATGCGACCATCGTTATGCTGTAAATAGAACCTGGATTCATCTAAAAAAATGAAGTTTTGCCATTCGTGCACCCAGGTTCGTCGTCGAGTACACCATCGCAGGCGTTCCTGTCTGTGATGCAGCGTCAAGAGTGACGGCAGCCACGGTCTCCTAGCTGATAGTCCATGCTGCTGCAAACGTCGTCGAAATGTTGGTGCAGATGGTTGTTGTCTTGCAAACGTCCCCATCTGTAGACTCAGGGATCGAGACGTGGCTACACGATCCGTTACAGCCATGCGGATAAGGTGCCTGTCATCTCGACTGCCAGTGATACAAGGCCGTTGGGATCCAGCACGGCGTTCCGTATTACCCTCCTGAACCCACCGATTCCATATTGTGCTAACAGTCATTGGATCTCGACCAACGCGAGCAGCAATGTCGCGATACGATAAACCGCAATCGCGATAGGCTACAGTCCGACTTTTGTCAAAGTCGGAAACGTGATGGTACCTATTTCTCCTCCTTACACGAGGCATCACAACAACGTTTCACCAGGCAACGCCGGTCAACTGCTGTTTGTGTATGAGAAATCGGTTGGAAACTTTCCTCATGTCAGCACGTTGTAGGTGTCGCCACCGGCGCCAACCTTGTGTAAATGCTCTGATAAGCTAATCATTTGCATATCACAGCCTCTTCTTCCTGTCGGATAAATTTCGCGTCTGTAGCACGTCATCTTCGTGGTGTAGCAATTTTAATGGGCAGTAGTGTATATTGCATCACAAAGATGGCCCAACAAGCTACTGACCAGGTGGTCAAAATGTTTTGGCTCGTCAGTACAGGAGCTGCAAAATAATGGACGTAACACAGCTATGGGTAATACAATAACGAACATAGTAGAAGGAAATTTGTACCGGCACTCATCACAGTGTTGGTTTATGCAAGAGTTCTCACCTCATCCCCCCCTCCCCCCCAGGACCCCCACCCCCTCCCCGGTCTCTCTCGATTTTTCGGTTGTTTCACACAGCACCACCTTTGTGAGCTCTTTCCTGAAAATTAATTTCAAATTTTTTAGCTTAGTTTTCATTAAACTTTGCTCCGCAGTTGCAGTATCGCCCACAAATGTTTCACCCATCTCTTCCTACACCCTACTTTTTACATTGTTGTTCGTGTGATGTTCTTGGTGCAGTTTCCACAGACAAGGACGTTTGCGGTACAGCTGTATAAGTACTACGGTGTGGTCTTTCGTCCACTACTACTCCATACTTCAAGAAAGGTGGGACCACCGGGCTTTTGAGAATCGGTCGCAAATATCCCCGGCTCGTCGAGTATCAGTACAGTAAAATAGGTGGACAAGGAGACACGACAGAGTTGCACAAAGGATTTACCATGTCTGGACGTGCCCATGCTTTCACCTTGAATGAAGCCACTCGATTTGTTAGCGTATCAGCGCGGTAGGTCATAAAATATTATAGCCGGCCACGATTTGATATGAATGTCACACCTTGTCAACGACAATCGCGTTCATACCTGACAGCGCTGCTGTCAGTAAATGTAGTTACATCTCGACCAATTTCCGAGCAAACAATGCGAACTGCCTCAACAGACATTCGGAGCAGCATACCACGCAAAACGCTGCTGCTCAAAACGACAGAGAAAACGTCACGTCTTCAATTGCCAAAACAACACAGAAACCGGACAGAACCTTCCAGCAACTGAATAGAGTGGTCTGATGAGCCGTGATTTTCCTTCTATTCATAAGATGCTACGCATCAAGTTCTCTAAAGGTTCAATGACGCGTTTACTAACAAGTGGATCTGTGATGTTTTGGGGGTGTTTTCCATAGCGTGAGGGTCAGGGCGTGACTGGTACGGTGGTGAGTGAGTCGGCTGATGGAAAATGAAGCATCACCTCCAAGGCTGAAAATCGGCAGCAGCTATGGGGGTTCCTAGAATTGTTGGGCAAATTTCCAGTAAAACATCCCTGGTTGTAACAGCCCCTTATTCATACCAACTACACAGTTTGAGCCCAACCCAGAGAGCAGGTTGTTGCTCTCAACGACATACGTGGATACTGGAGCATGGTGTGCTAGTGTTAGCACTTTGTCCGTCCAGCGGACAACCCACGCGAGAAGCCACATTGCTGACGTCCACAAAACTACAGAGCCCTGACACAAGCGCTGTACCATCGGCGAGAGATCACCATGGCAACTCGTCATGGTTCAACAGCTCCACTGTTGTAGTGACAAGACACCAGGATGGATGGTCTTTAAACTGTGGTGCCCACCATGACCAATGATGATGGCGAGTGCCCACCCTGAGCCATGGATTTTGGCTCACTCATTCAGATTATTGTTAACATAAAATAGGATGTTTATTTCAATATCCTTGGTGATCAAGTATTTCGTTTCTTGTACACTTCATGGTGATTATAGTGACGACAGTCCCATCTGCCGAGAAGGCTGCACGCATATTTTCCTGGTTGACGAACACCCTGGTACCCTATCGCACCTTGACTGGGCTGCCACACCACTTTACCCTATTCCCACATAAAATGCCTGGGACTATTTTGAACAGTGTGTGTAATGTAGCAATCAACAGCTTTTCAATATGGGAAATTTACGAGATGTAATCAGCGCTGAGTGGCTTCAGCTGGGTATGGCATACGTGAAGCAACTTGTAGACTCTCTTCGTCGCACAACTGGGTGCATTACCAAGGCTAGAGGTGGTGCCACATGGATTAGTGTCACAGTTCCTGGGTGTGTGACAAATTTTTGTTTCATTTCATTATCAACTCAGAATTTTTAAACGGTTTTTACTGAATCTGTTACAGCTATTACTTAGCCTTCATTTGCTTACTTAACATAAGACCGTTCCCAAAATACACACATCAAAAAAAGTTTTGCATCACCCCAGTTCCCACAACTCTTGAAGATAGACTTTCACTGTGGATATTATATCACAGACATAGCGCCTTTGACTGTTCAGAGATGTCACTAAACCCACCCAAAAATGTAAACAGCCATGCATGAGCAGCGCCTATTAGACGGAGGGGGTCCGACAGCCGATGAGTTCCAGTCATTCGACCAGGAAGTCTGTAGTTGTGTTGTCTGTAGTTCTACCATGTCTAGACGGCCAATAGCACGGTGCGGTCACATCCGCATCGTTACTTTGTACCAGGAAGGGCTGTCAGCAGGCGTCTCGGAGTGAAGCAAAGCGATGTTGTTTGTACATGGAGGAGTTACAGAGAGACAGGAACGGCCGACGACACGCCTCGCTCAGGTCGCCCGAGGGCTATTACTGCAGTGGATGACCGCTACCTACGGATTATGGCTCGGAGGAACCATGACAGCAACGCCACCATGTTGAATAATGCTTTTCGTGCAGCCACAGGACATCGTGTTACGACTCAAAGTCTGTGCAATAGACTGCATGATGCGCAACTTTACTCCCGACATCCATGGCGAGGTCCATCTTTGCAACCACGACATCATGCAGCGCGGTGCTGATAGGTCCAACAACATATCGAATGAACCGCTCCGGATTGGCATCATGTTCTCGTCACTGATGTCGCATATGCCTTCAACCAGACAATCGTTGGAAACGTGTTTGGAGGCAACCCGGTCAGGCTGAACGCCTTAGACACACTGTCCAGCGAGTGCAGCCAGGTGGAGGTTACCTTCTGTTTTAGGGTGGCATTATGTGAAGCCGACGTATGCTACTGGTGGTCATGGAAGGCGCCATAACGACTGTACTATATGTGAATGCCATCCTCCAGCCGATAGTGCAACCATATCGACAACATATTGGCGAGGATTCGTCTTCACGGACGACAATTCGCGCTCCCATCGTGCACATCTTGTGAATGACTTCCCTCAGGATAACGACATCGCTCGACTAGAGAGGCCAGCATGTTCTCCAGACATGAACCCTATCGAACATGCTTGGGATAGATTGAAAAGGCCTGTTTATGGACGACGTGACCCACCAACCATTCTGAGGGATCTACACCGAATCGCCGTTGAGGAGTGGGACAATGTGGACCAAAAATGCGTTGATGAACTTGTGGATAGTATGCCACGACGACTACAGACATGCATCATCTACTACATCTAACATTTATACTCCGAAAGCCACCCAACGGTGTGTGGCGGAGGACACTTCACGTGTCACTGTCATGACCTCCCTTTCCTGTTCCAGTCGTGTATGGTCCGCAGGGAGAACGACTGCCGGAAAGCCTCCGTGCGCGCTCGAATCTCTCTAATTTTACACTCGTGATCTCCTCGGGAGGTATAAGTAGGGGGAAGCAATATATTCGATACCTCATCCAGAAAGGCACCCCCTCGGAACCTGGACAGCAAGCTACAACGCGATGCAGAGCGCCTCTCTTGCAGAGTCCGCCACTTCAGTTTGCTAAACATCTCCGTAATGCTATCACGCTCACCAACTAACCCTGTGACGAAACGTGCCGCTCTTCTTTGGATTTTCTCTATCTCCTCTGTCAACCCGACCTGGCACGGATCCCACACTGATGCGCAATACTCAAGTATAGGTCGAACGAGTGTTTTGTAAGCCAGCTCCTTTGTTGATGGACTACATTTTCTAAGGACTCTCCCAATGAATCTCAACCTGGTACCTGCCTTACCAACAATTAATTTTATATGATCATACCACTTCAAATCGTTCCGTACGCATACTCCCAGATATTTTATAGAAGTAACTGCTACCAGTGTTTGATCCGCTATCATATAATCATACAATAAAGGATTCTTCTTTCTATGTATTCGCAATACATTACATTTGTCTTTGTTAAGGGTCAGTTGCCAATCCCTGCACCAAGTGACTTTCCGCTGCAGATCTTCCTGCATTTCGCTGCAACTTTCTAATGCTGCAACTTCTTTTTATGCTACAGCATCATCCGTGTTAAGCTGCATGGAACTTCCGACACTATCTACTAGGTCATTTATATATATTGTGAAAAGCAATGGTCCCGTAACACTACCTTGTGGCACGCCAGAGGTTACTTTAACGTCTGTAGACGTCTCTCCAATGAGAACAACATGCTGTGTTCTGTTTGCTAAAAACTCCTCAATCCAGCCACACAGCTGGTCTGATATTCCGTAGGCTCTTACTTTGTTTATCAGGCGACAGTGCGGAACTGTATCGAACGCCTTCAGGAAGTCAAGGAAGATGGCATCTACCTGGGAGCCTGTATCTAATATTTTCTGGGTCTCACGAACAAATAAAGCGAGTTGGGTCTCACACGATCGCTGTTTCCGGAATCCATGTTGATTTCTACAGAGTAGATTCTGGGTTTCCAGAAATGACATGACACACGAGCAAAAAACATGTTCTAAAATTCTACAACAGATCGATGTGAGAGATATAGGTCTATAGTTTTGCGCATCTGCTCGACGACACTTCTTGAAAACTGGAACTACCTGCGCTCTTTTCCAATCATTTGTAACCTTCCGTTCCTCTAGAAACTTGCGGTACACGGCTGTTAGAACGGGCGCAAGTTCTTTCGCGTACTCTGTGTAGAATCGAATTGGTATACCGCCAGGTCCAACGCAAGAGGACGTGCTACTGGGTATTAGAAGAGGTACCAGTGTGTACAGCGATCTGGACCACCACCTCTGAAAGTTTCGCTGTATGGTGGTACGATGTTTTCATGAGCAACAAAATGGGCGGAGATGGTGTTTATGTTGATCTCTATTCCAGTCTCTACATGTTCTGGAACTCTCGGAACCGAGGTGATGTAATTTTTTTTTTAATGTGTGTACGTGTCTTGCCACTATAAAGAAGTACAATAACAAAATAACTATCCTACTGAGAGGAAAAATCAGAACAAAGGATATGAATATAAAACTTACTGTGGCATGATGATGAGCTCGACCAGCATGATGGACAGGAAGATGAAGAAGGAGCTGAAGAAGTAGGTCGACATCATGCGATCGCCCTCCTTGGAGTACTGCAACACAGCGAGAAGTCCTTTTTTATGTGTAAAGCATGCCCACAGCTGCAGCACAACATCGATATCACCACTGTGCACAGAATTCCTGGTATGGCCCAAGCTCTGTGAGCCTGCTGTTGTACAGGAGGCAACACATGCTCTGACTCCGTCAAGTTGTCTTAGCCGCATTATATGGGTTAGGCACGGCCTTGGAAAGATATCAGAGGAAATCGTTGCGCCATGCAGCAGTCTCACCTCCACAGTATACGGTAATATATGCTATACAATATCTTATACAGAGTGAAAATTATTCAAAAACCGACTAAATTTTGGGGGTTGTATGGGAAACCAAAACAAACGTTTTCTCTAAGGTAATAATGTGATTTTAAAATAAATTGTTCCACATCATGACGGTTCATCAAACAAATCAAACTAAGTAGGTAACCTTCTTGGACCCATAGCCAAAAAACGCAGCACATGTAACACTTTTATCACTTGTGGGGGGAGGTACAAGAAAATACATAGGTACATATAAACTAATGTAACTTTTATTGTATGAAAGATAGTTGAATCAATTTGAAGTGTTGAGAATATGTTATTGGTTTTAAAGCAATTTATTTTTTTAAACTTTTTGTCAAGTAATTTGATTAGACATGTGTGGGTACTTTTGGAACATTTGCTATCACACGAGGAACATTTTCTCAAACATTACTTCACTTATCACTTTCAAAATACGGTAGGTTATTCTTAGTAATTAGATAAACAAATCTGTATAGCATTTTTTGAGCATCACTCTTACAACCCAGCAACAATTTTTTAAACTTGTGTGTATGATATAATTAAATAAATTGGATAGTTATGCACTTTGAAAAATTTTGTAGCCCAGTGCTATTACAGTAAGTACAAAACTTCATCTATTTATCTGCAATGGTTCAGAAGAAAATTAGTCTTATACACATAATAACGAAAGTTGCAAGAAATGTAGAAAAAGCATTTTACTAGGATTTATTCCGGAAACAAGTACCTTGATGTTGCCCATAGCCATACATTTGTCCTTTTGGTCTTCATGTAGATCTTTCCTTGTAGTCTGAGCCTTCTGGCATGCCATTTTGGAAATGTCCTTCGCTGACATTTCAGAAATAGCATTAAGCACATCATCAGTCTTCTCCAATAGTTTTCAGTGAAGCAATCAATGTCAAATGCTAGTCCCATGACAGTCCTGACTACCACCATTGAATGCCAGACATGCATTACATGTGTAAATTTTAACAATAGGAGGTAAGCAAAATGTTGTCTTTGAGTGTCTCTTCTAAATGAGGTTATTAAAGCTGTCATTCAGGTTTTGTATTCCACTGTGTGTGCATTTCTTTAATAAATGGTAATTAATCGATTGAACTTTCTCATGGTGAGAAATTAGAAGCAGCGATCTGTTTTACTTGGTAAAAACTTTCTAAAGCCAATATCGCATCAATCTTTCTTTATTTACAGACCTTATATGCCGTCTAAGGTGGACGTTCACTGGTTAGAACATTAAAGTTAACAGGTGTGCTACTGTGCTTTTTATTGTGTACTGGGTTTTATAATGTAACAGTCATCTGTGAGTGCTACATATATCAACACAGCCATGGCCACAAGGTGTTGTTTGATATTATGTATTTTACTTATGACAGACCTTTATATAGTGTGATACATTTTATCCACATGGGACTTTGGCGCGAGGTCCAACTCAAAATAAACATATTTTAGAACATATATTTTTAAAGACCTGAAGATGACAGCAAAGTATGTCGATATGGTTGTTTGTAAATAAAGAAATATTTATGCAGCCTTGACTTTCGAAAGTTTTTAGCTGGTAAATCTGCTCGCAACCTTATATACTCTACAGATGACTTCTCTGACGGTAGCAAATTATGAAATATCGCAAACATGGGCACAGTCATGTAGAAAATAGGGCATGGGACTGTGCACTTGTTGAAACGAGATGACAATTAGACAATTCCTCACGCGAATTAAACTCTCTCTCTCTCTCTCTCTCTCTCTCTCTCTCTCTCTATATATATATATATATATATATATATATTCGCATGAGGAATTGTCTAATTGTCATCTCGTTTCAACAAGTGCACTTATATATATATATATATATATATATATATATATATATATATATATATATATATATATATATATATATATAGAGAGAGAGAGAGAGAGAGAGAGAGAGAGAGAGAGAGAGAGTGAGAGAGAGAGAGATAAAAACACTTTTTTAAGGAGAAATCAATCTAAAACTGGACTATATATATATCTATATATATCTATATATCAATATATATATATCTATATATCAATATATATATATCTATATATCAATATATATATATATATATATGTATTGACCAGTTTTATGTTATACTGATTTCTCCTGAAAAAAAGTGTTTTTATCTGCTCTAAACAAAGCAAAAGTTTGTGTATGTATACATGTGATGTCTGTTCTTTAGGACATGTCTCAAAGAACAGACACAATTTTGATCTAGCAGTCACTATGAGTTAAGCTACAAAGGAGTCACAGACATTGGCTGCTTAAATCAATGGGGGAAGTTGAAAATATGTGATGGCTCAGGATCTGAACCTGGACATTCTGCATATAAAGGAGAGGCTGTCACCACTAACCCATCTAGACAAAGTGGTCATCGCAGTTGCATGAACTATCCCAGCACGCCTCCCATCATATCTTCACCAGGCTCGAACTCTTACAGGAATCGGCGAAACGCTGCGAGTAAAGTGGATAATGGGCAAGGGGCACTACACAAGTAGAGTACTGATGAGAGTTTGGATCTGATGGGAGGCGTTTTAGGGTAATCTGTGCAGTCCTGACCACCACTGTGGCCAGATTGCTTGCTGGTCAGAGCATCTGCCTAGTAAGCAGGAGACCTGGGTTCTAATCCCAGTCTGGCACAAGTTTTCAGCTTTCCCCATTGGTTTAAATCAATGCCCACTCTCAGTCAATATCTGTAATTCCTCTGTGTTTTTGTATCTATAGTTTTGTTACACACTGTGTAGAGGACAGAGCGAGCGGTGCCGGCGTACCTTCTCCTCTATGTCGGCCTTGCGGAAGGTAAGCAGCAGACTCTTGCAGTGCTCGGCGCGCAGGCGGTCTATGCTGCGCGCGTCGATGGCCCTCATCAGGTACTCGTTCACCTCATCCTCTGGGTCCTTCTCCTCCAGGCTCTCCCCGTAGCCCAGCCTGTGCAACGACAGAGAAGCAAACATATCACCCCACATTACCAGTTGTATTCCGTGCATCACGTGAAGAGGAGTCTTTGCGATTAGGAAAGCCTGTGATTTACTGTCAGTTTTGTCAAGCACTACTAGCTGTGACCCAAATCCAAACCTGATAGTTCTCTTACCATAAGACTAGTAGTAGTATTGCTGTGCCCCTGTAAAACATTGGAACAATGGAATTTATTTCCACGTCATTGCCTTAATCACTGACAGTGGTCATCTGTGGTAATGCCAAACTGTAATTCATTGTTGAACGCAACTTGGTGACATTCACAAGCAGTCCATGCATCCTGGTCACAGTATCATTCCCAGCTCAGCCATTTTTATTTTTGTTGTGTTGTTGAAAGCAGCCTACACTTGTGATGGAATTACTCTACTCCAGCTGCTGATAATCTTTTAAATGTCTATTTGACACTATGATTTATTTGACTATGTTTTATTATTTGACTATGGTTTATTATTTTTGAAAAAAGAGACAGCATTGGTCGTATATTTTTTTACTATCGCAAAATCGATTTTCTGTCACTGAGTGACCATCTTCATTGCTATATTGCATAACTTAAATTAGGATGAACTGTTGTCACTAAGCTTACGGCAATCACATAGACTGTATTTGATTGCCGTAAGCTTAGTGACAACAGTGCATCCTAATTTAAGTTATACAATATAGCACTGAAGATGGTCACTCAGTGACAGAAAATCGATTTTGCGATAGTAAAAAAATATATGACCAATGCTGTCTCTTTTTTTGAAGTATACCTGTTATCTGGTCGTAGTGCACAAGACAACATGGAGTCGCCAATCAATAAGTTTATTATTTTACTATGGTTTATTATTTTACTATGGTTTATTATTTTACTATGGTTTATTATTTTACTATGGTTTATTATTTGACTATGGTTTATTATTTGACTATGGTTTATTTGACACTATGGTTGTTATTTAACCAATGCTCTGGGGTAACACAAAATGTTGCACAGAGTCCATTAATTGTGCTTGGATAGAAGGTGCTGATGCAAATGGGATAACACAATGCTTGTTTGACATTATGGCAGTCCTTCATTGTGATGGTCATATGTGGTCAACCAGAATCTTGCTGTCAAGTATGCCTGCCCTCAATTTCCTATGCTGTTCTACATCAAGCCAACGTCACATCCAAATGTCATACGGCTCTGTATGTTGGATGAGTCAACCAGCTCGCCAAATACACACCAAAAATGAGGCCCCTTTGAAATTCGGTGAGGTGCTGATAACGCTGTCTCATATGAGTATGTGGCATCTCTGTATCCTTCACAGTGATAACTCAACATCTGATGATGTTGTCGTCCACTATGCATCCTACCAGTCTTTGTAATAACACTGAATACAAACACCACTAATATACTCTGGTGGACATTCTACCAGTCTCAGGAACTGTACTTCTACCCATGTAAATATACATAACCTGATAGTGTAAATGAATGGATTTCCATTGTCGTGCAGTGCTGTCCTTGGGTGCTTCACTTTTTCTGTTCGACAGTGTACAATTAAAGAATTTAGTTTACTCCACTGACACACTGTTACCCACAGCCAGTGTGCCTAGTATGTCCAAGAAATGTTAATACTCCTTCCACAAGTGCTAAGTGAAATAGGTACAAAAATCTGAAGCACATTTTTATCTAAGAATTGATACCAAACTCGACACAAACATATAAACACACATTGATAACACATATTACATGGAACTGCATAACATGTATGTTTAGAAAGCTTAGTTACACAATCTACATTACTGTGATGAAGTAAAGCACAAATTACATAACAGCCACGCTTTTTCCTATTATTACCTATATATATATATATATATATATATATATATATATATATATATATATATATATATATATATATATATATATATATATGTTATACTACGGAATTCTACAATGGAGCAGGAGGAGTTGGCCACCAGAAGCTACTCCTGGCATATTTTAAACTGAATTATTACAGATGATTATTTATGCTTCTGGCAGTTATAGAATTTATATTTATCAACTGTAGTTGCATTGAGTATTGTCTTCATGCATAAGTAATACTTCAAAGCCATAAGACCGAATAGCCAGTTGACTCCATATCGTAAATAATTCGTACTGCACACTTTTGGAGGTGAATAAGAATAGCCTGGCTCGATGAGTTACTCCTAGACAGTGTGTTTCAAAAATACTTTTACAAACTTTGGGGACAGCTTCCTTACACCAAAAGAAGGAAAAAAGTTCATGCAAACATATGTCTGAAAATACTTCGTTTTTGGGTTATTAATGAAAGATTATCTTGAACGAATTTCCGGTACAAACCAACAACTTCACCTGTCTATGCACTCATTTGATGCATTGTATCCTAGTTCATGCTGTATCACAGGGAGCTTTGTTTACATTCGTTATCCACCTGTCGTCAACTTGTCCATTATGAACATGTACTACAGGTAATGTGTTAGTTGATAGTCCTCCATTCAAACATGGTAGCGTATTCATTTCTTGAGCAGGCAGACATATTTTTTTGTATACAGCTGTGCGAATGGTAATGAAAACGAGGTTGCACGGCTGTACCAGACGACGTTGGTCATCCACCCTTTGTTGCTATGTATTGTCATATTGAGCAGACGGGAACTGTAGCACCACAGACTCTTCATTGTGGAACACCATATGTTGCTCATAAAGCAGCACATTCTATGGGCTGTTGAGGAAGAGCCAGTGGCTCTAAAATGTGGTAAAGGCTCTAAAATGTGGTAGATCACCAAGTTCAGCATGGATGATATGTGCAGAGTTTTATGACTGCCGGTCGGGGGAGAACTTTCGGCTATGGCTCGTTGCACAAACTGCCAATCCATTGTTTGTTTCTTCAGTTTTATTTACGGAAAACACAACGTTTGGAAGAGATGAAATAAAAAGTCAACACATATAGACCGATCACAGTTTAAGACGCATGGCCTGGAATTGTAGATGACTGCCTGGTAAGGCCATACGTTCTCCTAGCACATCTCACAGACGCTGCCTAGAGGAACATTATTCAGAACACCCTCATCTAGAATCACATGTACCCCTGCAAATAATAAGAATTATTTGGTTTAAGCATGATGCAGCTCCAGCACATTTTCGGCTCAGTGGTGGAGGTGCACTGGCTGGTATCTACCATAACAGATGGACAGGTAGTGGAGGACCAGTTTCATGGTCTGCACATTCTCTTGATCTCCAAGCTTTGGGTAATTAACTCTGGGAGCCACTGTAAACAATTTATCTATGCAGAAGACCACCGGGATCCAAAAACTCTTCATCTATTAGTCACGGAAGCCTGCGAAACGACTGGAAACATTCAGGAAGTTTTTGAAAGTTTGCGGCAGTCCCTGATTCGTCGAATCCGTGTGTGTCAAGAAGCAAGAAGAGGATAATTCTGCAATTCACAATTAAATGCTTGGCAGAAGATTTATCGAACAACCTTGAAGCTAACTCTCTACTGTTGCACTCTAGAAGAGCGCACAGAGAAAACAAACGCTTAAACCTTTGCATGCGAGCTCTGATTCTCTTATTTCGGGTATTTATCAGGTATTTATCATAGGTCTATGCGCTGAAGAGGTCTTGTCATCTAAATTGTATACATTTATTAATAACCCTGACAAACAAACCTTTTGGAAGAAATAGAACTGGCGACAAAATTTCGGCTGGAAGCAAAATTCTTAGAAACACAAATAGGCAAAATAGAGCGAGTAAATAAATTCAAGTATTTAGGGGAAACTACACAACAGAATGGACCAGAAAAATATGCAGTAGATGTAAGAGTTAACAAAATGGAGATAGCATTTGGTTTGACATGAATATTTACCACAAGAATCCATACTTGCAATAACAAAACTAAAACACTACACCACAGTGGTACGACCAGAATTTTTGTATGGATGTGAATCCTTAGGAATGAACTATAAGCTGGACTCATTAGAAGTACTTAAAAAAAAAAAAAAAAGAAAAATGATGAGTGCAACACAAACTACTGATATTTATCTTTTCTACTAGCGGCCCTTCTACTGTTTTTGTTTGTTTGCAGTTACCATTATTGTACGTATGTACTGCCTTTCATGCTAAAACACTGTTTATTCTGGTTACCGAAACATGTTTCGGCACATCTGTGCCGTCACAAGTGGGTTTTGTCTATTGAAAACAGTAAAAAGCGGACATGTCTTAGGTTGTAACTAATCTAACAAAGTGACGCCTGAAGAGTTTTTTTCTTTCTCGCTGTGACTTTACATCACGTGGTTTTGCAGGCTGCACTGATCTGCAAACCAAGCGATGTAAATGTGAACATCATAAGCGAGTTAACACATTACTTGATTTTTTAAAAAAACCTGATTTTGGTGTGGCAAAATGCTTTCTGTATATAGTTGTTATAAGTCACGTTTTTCTGCCACTGATCCTTCTTTTGCGTCCTGGGGACACAGCGCACACATTGTAATGTACTTTGTGTAGTTTCGGTTTTACAGACGACTTTTCGCTTCCCAAAACGCGGTGAGCAGTATGTTGTCGTTTGTCAGAACCTGAACACATTGTAAAAGAACAAGAAAGACAGAGTACACCAAATTTCAATGCTAACTTAACAAGGGAATTAGTTGCTGCAGAAATAACATAGGCAACCAGGACACACAAATCCACCATAATATCTGATGACAAAACACGAAAGGAAATCACAGCCAACAAACTAATACCAAAACTGAAACAAAACTATGCCATTTTAACCAGGGAAGACAAGGTAAACATTACTGTATAAACGTTGGCTTCTGAGACCATTGTCACAGTCAATAAGAACAACACAACATACAAACAGCGACCGCATGCAACACGCAACAGTGCAACAGCACACATTCAAAACGAAATGGCACACACTAATCTCTAATAACGAAATTGTCCGCAGAATAGGTAAAATTTGAAAGTAACAGCGACCTCAAGCAGGACAGGACAGACAACACAGAAAAAACTCTGAACACAGAAGACACCGACAGATAAATTCAACGGATCAGCAAAATATATAAAAGTAAACAAAATTCAAATTCGGCGCCAAATTCTCGTGGGAACAAATGAACGCCGTTGGGGTTAAGAAACACAACAACATAGTGCTCACCATGTTTTGCGAACTGAAAGGGTGTTTGTAAGACCGAAATTACACAAAGTTCATTACTATGTGTGCGCTGTGACCTGAGGACGCAAAAGGAGAAGAATCAGTCATAACAAAACGTGAATTATAACAGATATATAGACAAAACATTTTTCCGCACCAAAAAACGTTTCTTTAACAAAAAGGGATGTGTTAACTCGCTGATAAAGTTCACATTTACATCGTTTGGTTTGCACATGACAAGCTATTAGTGCATGACAGAATACAGATGTCGCTGTAAAACCATATGATGTAAAAATACGGTAAGAACAAATACGAACAAAAACTGTCTTCAGCAGTAACTTTTTTATATGTTACAGCCTGAAATTTTGCAGCTTTCAGTAAACAAAACCGATGATGGCACAGGGGTAATAAAACATGCTTGAGTACGAAGAAGCAGCTGAGTTTTTGTATAAAAGGCGGAACCTATATACAGACTACAGATGACTGAAAAAGGAGAGGTAACGAGGAGATCTGCTAAATTATAGGGAAAACGTCAAATGTACAGGCTAAAAGAAGATTAATCTTTTTTTGGACAGCTTTACCGAATGAATGGGAGTAGTCTGAAGAAGCAAATATGCCTTTATTTCTGGAAGAAGAAATCGACAACAGCATGGATTACAAAAGTGAGTAAAGATCTAGAATGAAACAACATCAAAAAGCCTGAAATAACAGTTTGTAGTCTATTCAAGAGTAAAATATTAAATTTAGAAGGCTTTCAGTGAAGAAGAAATAAGAAATCAGGAACAACATGGGCAGAAGAAAGGGAAAGACAACATTGGGAGAAGATGACGGAGGACTGGAAAAATAGACAACAACATGGACAGAACGGGAATTGAAGATGTTACATGACGCTAGTTGGCCAGTACGAAAAAAAGTACTTGAAAACAAACGATTTACAAACATATGTTTACATTAAAAGTTGTACTTGTCTTGTTGTAAGGAACCTACACCCATATTTTGTAGAAGTATTTCTGAAACACCTTATATACACACCCTGTATATCACTTTGCAATTCCTAAATATGTATAGGAAGTGGATATGCGTCGTACACCCCTTCTCTCCCTCCCTCTCTCCATCTCCTCATCCACCCACTATTTCTTAATGCCACCTCATCGCCGCCTTCCCTCACTCTACATCCACTTTCCCCTTACCCCTCCCTATGCATCAGTTCTCCATTTCCACACCCATGCCTCTCCCTCTCAACACCACTTCAATCTCCATCTGCCTGTCCATCTACTGTCCCTCCCCCCCCCCCCACTCTCTACTCATCTCCTCCTTCCGCACTCGACGTCCATTTTCTCCTCCACCATTTCTGTGCATCGCCTGTTCCTCCTCTCTCTGCTCTTAAGTCCTGTTTATTGTTCTTGAAAACTCATATTCCCTCATATCAATAACCACATGCACTACAAATGTAGCTAAAGTTAGCTGCTTCGTTAATATTGGGCTCTGCGTTCTTCAATAAAGGTTTTGATCCATCTGTATTCTAAAAAGCTGGACACTACTTCTCATACTTCATTGTTTGTGTACACTGCTAGTATTTCTATAGGAAATGCATACGAGTTAATGAATAGCTGCATATAGCAATTGAATATAATAATTTTTATGACAAGCTATTCACCCTGAGCCACTTTATGGGACTTTTTAAAAATATTTTTTTATTTCAGAATCATGTTTCATTACTGTAAATACAAAATCTGCTGAAGCGATTGTTTCTCTCGCGATTATAGAAAATGTGAGTACGAGGGGCCTCTAGCATCACGATCAGGAGACTATGAATGAGAGACTAAGAGGACAGCTGTATTCCAATGCATGTCTCGCTTATAGCGTCTGATACTGCATGTCTAATTTATGGTTTGCTGAATGTAAAATGGGCTTTGTCGTATTTCAGGTCTTCTACTAAAAAGAAAGGCATAGACCTTCAAAATGGTAACCATGTTATTGAAGCTAACGAAATATTCTGGGAGGAAGTGTTCGGAAGGGATTAAGTAACGTTAATCAGCATCGTTACGCGGTTGAAATCAAAAGTAAGTAGTGCGAATCTGTTTTTTAATTGTTTAATATGTTTCTTTTTAAACTGTGTAATGTGAGAATGTCATAGACTCTAAGACAAAAAAGAATGGCGCACCACCGAGGAATTACCCAAATGGCATGAATATCAGTAGTATGATGTACATGTACAGAAAAAAATGAGTACAATTTCAGAAAAATTGAATAATTAATTGAATAGAAAGGATTTCACAGATTGAGCAAGTCAATAATTGGGTTGATCCACCTGTGGCCCTTATGTCAGTAGTTATTCGGCTTGGCATAGATTGATGGAGTTGTTACACATCCTCCGGGGGGATATGGTACCAGATCAGCAAGAACGAAGACAAGGAGTGTGGGCGGGCATTATCTTGTTGAAATACACTCCTGGAAATTGAAATAAGAACACCGTGAATTCATTGTCCCAGGAAGGGGAAACTTTATTGACACATTCCTGGGGTCAGATACATAACATGATCACACTGACAGAACCACAGGCACATAGACACAGGCAACAGAGCATGCACAATGTCGGCACTAGTACAGTGTATATCCACCTTTCGCAGCAATGCACGCTGCTATTCTCCCATGGAGACGATCGTAGAGATGCTGGATGTAGTCCTGTGGAACGGCTTGCCATGCCATTTCCACCTGGCGCCTCAGTTGGACCAGCGTTCGTGCTGGACGTGCAGACCACGTGAGACGACGCTTCATCCAGTCCCAAACATGCTCAATGGGGGACAGATCCGGAGATCTTGCTGGCCAGGGAAGTTGACTTACACCTTCTAGAGCACGTTGGATGGCACGGGATACATGCGGACGTGCATTGTCCTGTTGGAACAGCAAGTTCCCTTGCCGGTCTAGGAATGGTAGAACGATGGGTTCGATGACGGTTTGGATGTACCGTGCACTATTCAGTGTCCCCTCGACGATCACCAGTGGTGTACGGCCAGTGTAGGAGATCGCTCCCCACACCATGATGCCGGGTGTTGGCCCTGTGTGCCTCGGTCGTATGCAGTCCTGATTGTGGCGCTCACCTGCACGGCGCCAAACACGCATACGACCATCATTGGCACCGAGGCAGAAGCGACTCTCATCGCTGAAGACGACACGTCTCCATTCGTCCCTCCATTCACGCCTGTCGCGACACCACTGGAGGCGGGCTGCACGATGTTGGGGCGTGAGCGGAAGACGGCCTAACGGTGTGCGGGACCGTAGCCCAGCTTCATGGAGACGGTTGCGAATGGTCCTCGCCGATACCCAAGGAGCAACAGTGTCCCTAATTTGCTGGGAAGTGGCGGTGCGGTCCCCTACGGCACTGCGTAGGATCCTACGGTCTTGGCGTGCATCCGTGCGTCGCTGCGGTCCGGTCCCAGGTCGACGGGCACGTGCACCTTCCGCCGACCACTGGCGACAACATCGATGTACTGTGGAGACCTCACGCCCCACGTGTTGAGCAATTCGGCGGTACGTCCACCCGGCCTCGCGCATGCCCACTATACGCCCTCGCTCAAAGTCCGTCAACTGCACATACGGTTCACGTCCACGCTGTCGCGGCATGCTACCAGTGTTAAAGACTGCGATGGAGCTCCGTATGCCACGGCAAACTGGCTGACACTGACGGCGGCGGTGCACAAATGCTGCGCAGCTAGCGCCATTCGACGGCCAACACCGCGGTTCCTGGTGTGTCCGCTGTGCCGTGCGTGTGATCATTGCTTGTACAGCCCTCTCGCAGTGTCCGGAGCAAGCATGGTGGGTCTGACACACCGGTGTCAATGTGTTCTTTTTTCCATTTCCAGGAGTGTATTAGCCCAGGATGGTTTGTCCCATGAGGCACAAATGAACGGGGCATAGAATATCGACGAAGTACGGCTGTGGTGTAATGATGCCACAGATGACAGCCTAAAGGGGTGGCACACCAGAGCAACAATCCCTGTTGTCACACTCTATGGCGAGCAACACTCAGGTTGGTATCCTACTGCTGTTCAGGACCTCTCCAGACATGAACTCGCTGGCCGTCGAGGGTCGTTTCGAGGTGGGACATCACTGAAGACAGTTCTACTGCAGCAATGAGACTCCAGGCTGAAGACGTGTCTGGAGACGCTCCGGGCAGCACCTGACTGTCGCCCGCCATACTGCCTCACAACCAGGAGTGATAGTCTGCGGTGCCATTTCTTTCAGGGCGTGACCCTTTTGATTGTCACTTGCAGAACCCTTACAGCACGGCGGTACATCGACCGTACTCTATGCCATGTTTTGTTGCCTTCATGGAAAGCTATCTAGGCATTTAATTTCAGTATGATAATGCCCTAGAGCGGATGGCGAGAGTTTCTACTGCTGTTCTTCGTTCTTCTCAAACGCTACCTTGCCAGCAAGGTCGCATGTCTCCCAAAATGAGAACAGTTGGAGCATTACGGGCAGGGCCCTTCTACCACCTTGTGGTTCTGACGATCTAGCGTGCCATTTGAACAGGACCTGGAATGACATCTCTCAGGGGAACAGCCAATAACTCTATCACTGAATACCAAGCCGAAGAACTGATTGCATAAGAGCCAGAGGTGGACCAACTCTTTACTGACTAGGTCAATTTGTGACGCTCTTTCTCCTGAATAAATCATCGATCCTGAATAAATCACCCAGTTAATCTCAAATTGCAATCATTTGTTTTTCTGTACATGTACATCGCATATTTTTAGCTTAGAATGCAGGTGTGATGCTAATAAGTGGCACACCCAATATCTCGTTTTTTTTTTCAGATACGCTGTGACAGAAATGTGATGCAAAGTGAATGTCAGTGTAAAGCAGGCCAATAGGGACGATGTAAACATATTTCCGTATTGTGCTGCTTCGCTGCAAAAAGCACACACAATCTAATAAATGTGTAGCAATGGATCACCATGTCTTAATAAACGAGAGAAGTTTGAGAGGGTAAAGACGTCGAGAGCACCTTTTCTGACATATTACGAGAAGAATGTGGAAGTAAAGCTACGGTTGTACCCAACTGTATTGTGAAACAGTTGTTAATAGATTCTGTTGAATAAAATGAATATAATATCTTCATTCATAATTGTCCTGTCTCGTAGTTGTTTCATCCGCTGCAACCATCATTCGACATAATTTTGATGCTATGTGCAATCCTGGTACATATGCTAGGCTGTCAGGTTCTCTTGTGGGCACACCATTTACTAAATGACGACTAGAAACGCGACAATGTTTTGAAGAAATCAGTTGCTTACGATCAGCTGTATTCCTCTTCAGTGCCGCGGTCCAAGCAGTCCACTTAGTCGTGGGTTGCTTTTCATTTGGAAAAGAGAACAGCTTCGTTACTGCATGTGAAGTTAAAACCAAACACAGAAGAATTGTAATTATCCTTCCTATAGCCTGAAGCTCTAATTTCAGTCTTCTTTACACTAGAACGCTGCTTTGTGCGTAGTCATTTACCCATTGAAGATTGTTGCAACACTGTCTGCTAGACTTTAGTACTTACAGTGTGCAAGTCTCCCTGTAGACACGTATAATTAAACAAAGTAATGATTTCTGATCATCAAAGCAAACTCACCATCAACCTTCTGTTGTCTTCAGTACTGTTGACAACACAATGGGAACCGCTTGCGGTATGTTGTTTTTCAAATCAAATCATTAGGTACGAAGGTCGTTCAATAATTAAAGAGACAAATTCGTCTGCAGAAAAAAGCGTTTATTTTTACAAAACAATACTTTTTCTACTTTTCGTCATAATCCATTTGAACATTTATCCAGTTGTTCCAATGGACTACAAACTTTTTTTATTCCGGCTGCAAAAACTCTTTATCTTGATGTTTGAACCAATTTTCCACAAACTTTATCACGTACTCGTTGTCCTGGAACCTCGTCCCAAGTAATGCCTCCTTCAGAGCACCAAACAAATCAAAATCACTAGGTGCTAAATTAGGGCTGTAAGGGGGATGAGGCACTACTTTCCAGCCCATTTTGTCGATGGTTTCACGGGTTTCGGTGAGCAATATGAGGACGTGGGTTCTCTTGCTGGAGAACCACACCTCTCCACTGAGATCCTCGACGTTTCTCTTTCATGGCTGGCTTCACCTTAATTAAAAGCGAATCCGAGTGGTACTGGTTGTGCATTGTACGATACTATTCGAGATAATCACAAAAAGACTGACTTTCGGCATCCCAAAACACCGTCGACATGACCTTTCCTGCTAATGCCTGGCTTTTGAATGTTTTCTTGACAGGTGAGTTGGTGAGCTTCCGCTCCATGCTTTGTCTTTTTTAATCTGCCTCATAATATGAACCCAAGTTTCATTAGAAGTTAAAATTTTGTTGAGGAAGTGCTCACTCTCAATCTTGTTTCTTTGTGTAGCCGTGTCAACTCCTTTGGGACACATCTTGTACATGTTTTGCGGCACTTCAGCTTGTTACAGATAATGTTATGAACTATACCAGTACTAACTTGAACCTTATCAACTATCATTTCCACTGTCACACGGTGGCTGGCACGAATAATGTCATCAATTCGACTTTCAAGAGTTGTTGTTGTTGTTGTGATCCTCAGTCCTGAGACTGGTTTGATGCAGCTCTCCATGCTACTCTATCCTGTGCAAGTTTCTTCATCTCCCAGTACCTACTGCAACCTACATCCTTCTGAATCTGCTTAGTGTATTCATCTCTTGGTCTCCCCCTACGATTTTTACCCTCCACGCTGCCCTCCAACACTAAATTGGTGATCCCTTGATGCCTCAGAACATGTCCTACCAGCCGATCCCTTCTTCTGGTCAAGTTGTGCCACAAACTTCTCTTCTCCCCAATCCTATTCAATACTTCTTCATTAGTTATGTGATCTACCCATCTAATCTTCAGCATTCTTCTGTAGCACCACATTTCGAAAGCTTCTATTCTCTTCTTGTCCAAACTATTTATCGTCCATGTTTCACTTCCATACATGGCTACACTCCATACAAATACTTTCAGAAATGACTTCCTGACACTTAAATCTATACTTGATGTTAACAAATTTCTCTTCTTCAGAAACGCTTTCCTTGCCATTGCCAGTCTACATTTTATATCCTCTCTACTTCGACCATCATCAGTTATTTTGCTCCCCAAATAGCAAAACTCCTTTACTACTTTAAGTGTCTCATTTCCTAATCTAATACCCTCAACATCACCCGACTTAATTCGACTACATTCCATTATCCTCGTTTTGCTTTTGTTGATGTTCATCTTATATCCTCCTTTCAAGAACTTTCAAGAGAGGGACTTGAAACTGCAACACATCGATCAGAACGGTGTTCGTCAGTCATTGAGTCGCGACCATTTTTGAACTGCTCTACCCACTTGTAAAAATTTGCACGCTTCTTACAACCTTCACCATAAACTTTAGACATTCTACACTTTATATTCACTGGTTTCTCGCCTTCAGCAAGTGAAAAACGAATGACAGTACGTCGTCAACTAATGTGGACGTTTCAAGAGGACTCGCCATCATCAAAAGTATTTTCGAGGTTATGAACAAAACAATGTTGATACATCAGCGTCGGCCGGAGTGGCCGTGCGGTTCTAGGCGCTACAGTCTGGAGCCTAGCGAACGCTACGGTCGCAGGTTCGAATCCTGCCTCGGGCATGGATGTGTGTGATGTCCTTAGGTTCGTTAGGCTTAATTAGTTCTAAGTTCTAGGCAACTGATCACCTCAGACGTTAAGTCGCATATTGCTCAGAGCCATTTTTTTGATACATCAGCTGATCAGGGCCCATCCCAGTGATGCCAACTTAAAGCCGTAAAAGTACCAAACTTGTCCTGCTGACAGTTTTTTCCCGATCAGTTTGTCTCTTTAATTATTGAATGACCCTTGTAGATAGTTACTCCGCAGATTTTATAGATACTGTAATAATTTTTGTGTCATCTTTTTACATACTAACGGTGTAAAGATAAACCTCTGGTTAGCGCATACCCGTTACAGCATTGTGGAATGATCTCATGTGATTGTATCGTAATAACATAAAAAATAAAAGACCGTATCTAATCGCTTAATCTACAAAGACAGTTTGGTTTGGAACATTGTTCCTGAGAAACAGCGGTCAAAATTTAGAATAAAACCTTTTGATTATTATAAAACTGAATATTGTAAAATGTTAGAAATTAAAACTGAATAATCAGGTGACTGGTTTTGATAGTGTTCGATCATCATCAGACCAATAAAACTATGCAAGAGGAGTAATACAAAGTTCCAGCGGACAAGACTTAAGTATAAATGCAAATAATGTAACTAATGTAACTAATTTAAATTACACAATTAAAACTCTGTGAGAATGGTAATTCATTGTTTCAAAGGAGAAGACTGAGGTATAAATGCAAAGAATAAAACTAATGTAAATTATTTAATTTAGTTACATTATTTTTATTTGTATCTATTCCTTGTCCTCCGAAACTTTGTGTTACTCTTCCCAAAGAGTTTTAATGGTCTGATCATGATAGTACCACTTCGCAACCATTATTATTAAATTTCAATTATTATTAAATTATTAAATTATTAAATTTCAAATTTTAACAAGTTAAATGCTATTCTAGATTGTTTTTGTTTAAATTTTTTTCTCGAAAAACAGTGTCTCCTCTTATTACGAGAAACTCGGTTAGCCTCGTGTCACTATAGTTAACACCTGTTAACCTGATTCTGGTTAATTTAACTGAGAACGTTAGGACTAACGCTCCGCTATTACGAGATTCCATGCGTGTTTGAGACTTACAGGGATTGCCTCAGTTGGTAGACCTTATTGTGTGTACTTACTTTGAGTACTTGCCGGACTGTGACCCGTGTCCCATCATCCGCATCTCCTTCGACACGCTGCCGTTCATCGAGAACGTGTGGTTCGGCCGTTTTACCTGAAACACGAAATCCGTTCATTCAGGATTACAATTTACATATTTCCAATTCATACGTTGTCATGAAGTGCATAAAAACACACTTTCTTGAATTAAAGAACAGCCAAATAAAAACAATTACTATAACAACCACAATAAAACCAGCATCTCCAAGGATCCAAACCTCAGATGTGCACTTGAGGCCAATCACATTACATCAAGTGTTACTTATGACCGACCACCGTTGCTGTGAAAGAATGCTTCAGCATGTCTCGTGATCTTACTTGCAAACGTTCAAAAACCTTAGGGCTATTCTGAATGCATTGACAACCATCAATAATGGGTTCCCGGTGTTCACTGACAATATCAACAGGGTTGAAATACACCAAAGCCTTTAAATATCCCCACAAAAAAAAAAAAAATCCAACAGGTTTCAAGTCTTGGGAACCTGCGTGCCCATGGTATGGGCAAACCATGACCAACACACTTGTTGTCTACGATTTTTGCTATATATTGCCAAACAGTGATAGGAAAGTGTGCTAGTACACCATCATGCATGGGCCACATATGGTATGCATCCCTTCACCGTAAAGGACATCATCCAAAGCGTAGCCATAGACCAGAGTTCTCCCTGGAGTGTCGAGTAGCAGCATCAAGGTTATCACGAGACTAGTAAACTCAAAATTTAAAATAAACGATTGATTAAAAGAAAAATTTGGAATAGGAATTAAAGTTCAGGAAGAAGGTATAAAAACTTGAAGGTTGCTGACGACATTGTAATTCTCTACTAGACAGTGTAGGACATGGAAGAAGAGTTGAACGTTTCAGAAATTGTTTTGGAAGGAGGATGAAATCGAAAAAAGCAAATCAGGGATAGTGAAATGTAGTCGAATTAAATCAGGTCACGCTGAGGGGATTAGATTAGGAAACAAGACACTTAAAGTAGTAGATAAGTTTTGCTATTAGGCAGTAAAATAACTGATGATGGTCGAAGTAGAGAGGATATAAAAATATGCGCTGGTAATGGCAATAAAAGCGTGAAGAAGACAAATTTGTCAACGTTGAACACAGATTTAAGGGTCAGGAAGTCTTTGCTGAAAGTGTTTGGCTCACAAAATAATTTCATTGTTGTTCTGAAGAAGATTCCATTACTGGAATCGAAACCTAGGTAAACGAGTAAAATTACCTTGCAACTGAAGGCTGAAAACATTGTTTATTTGATGAATAAAAGTGATAAACAGGTTAGACAAGAAGAGAACAGAAGCTTTCGAAATGTAGTGATACAAAAGGATGCTGAAAATTAGATGAGTTGATCATGTAACTAATGAGAAGGTACTGAACACAATTGGGAGATAACAAACTTGTGTAACAGCTTGAGTAGAAGATGGAATCGGTTGATTCGTCACATTCTGAGGCATCAAGGGACCGCCAATTTAGTACTGGATTGAAGTGTGGGGAATAAAAATCATAGAGGGGGACAAAGAGATGAATATATTAAGCAGATTCAGAAGGAGGTAGGTTGCAGTAGTTATTCAGATAAGAAGAGGCTTGCACAGGATGGAGCAGCATGGAAAGCTGCATCAATCGAGTGTTCCAATTGGAGACCAAAACAACAGCAAAACAAATGAAATACTTGCATTATCTCGTGGGTATATAAATTAAGAAAATCTTCTTGGGCTTCCAGCCACGTCAGGTGACTATAATCCCATGAGCTTTCAACAGAGCTCTCCCCGGCCTTTCTCAAGTGGTAAATCATAGCTGTGTAGCCGTGGCCTCCCCGTTATATAGCGAAGCAGCTGGCTGTGATTTCACTGGACCCCTCTTTGCCCTGGGTCCATCGCGCCTGCTTCAGCTACAGCTATCTTTTTTCGTTTTCTACAAATAGTGGGCAAATCCGAAGAAAAAAATGCTCCTTAAGAATGAATTATGACTGCAGACTTAAAACCAACATTAGTGAAAATGGTGTTCCTTTTTAACACGCTATGAATATCGCTTGGACGCTTTTCATGCTTCAGTTTAGTGGTGGAAAGTTCCTTTTTATTCCTGAAAAAAATGCAATTTTGGACTTGTCCAGTTTTGATAAGCCACTCATGTATCCCGGTGAATGTACATGCAAATGTATACCATTGTACGAGATACACATCAGGAGATGTGGCGTCATAAACATTGAGATGGGTGACAAACTAGTTTTCTTAAAACGGAGGTGTTTTCTACATGCGAATTTGATTCCTTTACGAATTGGTGGGGGGAGAGGTGGAGGGGAGAGGTGGAGGAGAAGTTTCTAGTATTCTCCAAGCGACACGTCTGCGATGAAATTGAAGAAACAGATTGATTCTTCGATGTTTTCAATGCAAATTCTAATAATAATTTCATTACGACTTGGAACAATGTTCGGTTAGGGTAGTTTCAATTCTCTTTGAATAACGGGACTGCTTACTGCAGTATCTTTCATTTGTGAACGTGATCACCTTTCAAACGGTAGTACAGGGTGTTTAAAAAATGACCGGTATATTTGAAACGGCAATAAAAACTAAACGAGCAGCGATAGAAATACACCGTTTGTTGCAATATGCTTGGGACAACAGTACATTTTCAGGCAGACATACTTTCGAAATTACAGTAGTTACAATTTTCAACAACAGATGGCGCTGCGGTCTGGGAAACTCTATAGTACAATAATTTCCACACATCCACCATGCGTAGCAATAATATGGCGTAGTCTCTGAATGAAATTACCCGAAACCTTTGACAACGTGTCTGGCGGAATGGCTTCACATGCCGATGAGATGTACTGCTTCAGCTGTTCACTTGTTTCTGGATTCTGGCGGTACACCTGGTCTTTCAGGTGTCCCCACAGAAAGAAGTCACAGGGGTTCATGTCTGGCGAATAGGGAGGCCAATCCACGCCGCCTCCTGTATGTTTCGGATAGCCCAAAGCAATCACACGATCATCGAAATATTCATTCAGGAAATTAAAGACGTCGGCCGTGCGATGTGGCCGGGCACCATCTTGCATAAACCACGAGGTGTTCGCAGTGTCGTCTAAGGCAGTTTGTACCGCCACAAATTCACGAAGAATGTCCAGATAGCGTGATGCAGTAATCGTTTCGGATCTGAAAAATGGGCCAATGATTCCTTTGGAAGAAATGGCGGCCCAGACCAGTACTTTTTGAGGATGCAGGGACGATGGGACTGCAACATGGGGCTTTTCGGTTCCCCATATGCGCCAGTTCTGTTTATTGACGAAGCCGTCCAGGTAAAAATAAGCTTCGTCAGTAAACCAAATGCTGCCCACATGCATATCGCCGTCATCAGTCCTGTGCACTATATCGTTAGCGAATGTCTCTCGTGCAGCAATGGTAGCGGCGCTGAGGGGTTGCCGCGTTTGAATTTTGTACGGATAGAGGTGTAAACTCTGGCGCACGAGACGATACGTGGACGTAGGCGTCATTTGGACCGCAGCTGCAACACGGCGAACGGAAACCCGAGGCCGCTGTCGGATCACCTGCTGCACTAGCTGCGCGTTGCCCTCTGTGGTTGCTGTATGCGGTCACCCTACCTTTCCAGCACGTTCATCCGTCACGTTCCCAGTCCGCTGAAATTTTTCAAACAGATCCTTTATTGTATCGCTTTTCGGTCCTTTGGTTACATTAAACCTCCGTTGAAAACTTCGTCTTGTTGCAACAACACTGTTCTAGGCGGTGGAATTCCAACACCAGAAAAATCCTCTGTTCTAAGGAATAAACCATGTTGTCTACAGCACAATTGCACGTTGTGAACAGCACACGCTTACAGCAGAAAGACGACGTACAGAATGGCGCACCCACAGACTGCGTTGTCTTCTATATCTTTCACATCACTTGCAGCGCCATCTGTTGTTGAAAATTGTAACTACTGTAATTTCGAAAGTTTGTCCGCCTGAATATGTACTGTTGTCCCAAGCATATTGCAACAAACGGTGTATTTCTATCGCTGCTCGTTTAGTTTTTATTGCCGTTTCAAATATACCGGTCATTTTTGAAACACCCTGTATGTTAGAATAGTGTCTTTATCTGTGAACGCATTTTAATTCTTTTCTTTACTATTGTTGTCATTTTGAGCACCAGACTGATCCATGAGGGACTGGGTGGAAGGTTCGGATACGTCCGTTCACGTCACATAGAAGCAGAACTTCCCGGTGTGTTGTGTTCCGTTGCGATATTTCACTGGAACTTGACAGCGAAAACTATTGCAGTCTTGTCGCACAACCTTCTCCTGAGGATACGAGAGTTGTCACAATTTTTTTTCTGTCAGTTTGTGTACATAATGTACTGACGTACACTGAAAAGCCAGACAAACGTATAGGCATGCGTATTAACATACAGAGATATGTAAAAAGGCGGAATACGGTGCTGCAGTCAGCAGCACGTATGTTACTGCTGATACAATGGCAGGTCATCAAGATTTAACTGAGTTTGAACGCCGTGTTTAGTCAGTGCACCAGCGATGGGACACAGAATCTCCGAGGTAGCGATGAACTCGCGATTTTCCTGTACCACCATTTCACGAGTGTACCATGAATATTAGGAATCCAGAAAAACATCAGATCTCCGACATCGCTGCGACCGAAAATAGACCCTGCAAGAACAGGGTCAACGACGACTGAAGAGAATCTTTCAGCGTGACAGAAGTGCAGCCTTTCCGAAAATTGCTACAGAGTCCAATGCTGGGCCATCAACAAGTGTCAGCGTGGGAACCATTCTACGAAACGTCATCGATATGGGATTTCGGAGCCGAAGGCCCCGTCAACACCGACATTGTACTGTTGATGACTGGAAACATATTCCCTAGTCGGACGAGTCTCGTTTCAAACTATATCGAGCAGGTGGACGTGTCCGCGTATGGAGACAACCTCATGAGTCCTTGGACCCTGCATGTCAGCAAGGGACTGTTCAAGCTGGTGGAGGCTCTGAAACGGTGTGGGGCGTGTACAGTTGGAGAGATATGGGACCCCTGACACGTCTAGATAGACACAGGCGACACATACGTAAGCATCCTGTCTGATCACTTGCATCCGTTCATGGCCGTTGTGCGTATTGATGGACTTGGGCAATTCCAGTAGGACATTGCGACACCCCACACGTCCACAGTTGCTACAGAGTGTCTCCAGGAAAACTCTTCTGACTTTAAACACTTCCGCTGGCTACCATACTTCCCAGACATGAACATTATTGAGCATATCTGGGATGCCTTGCAACGTGTTGTTCAAAAGAGATCTCCACCCCGTCTTCCTCTACCAGTTTGTGGACAGTCCTGACGGCTTAATGGTGTCAGTTCCCTCCAGCACTGCTTCAGACATTAGTTGAGTCTATGCCATGTGTTGCAGCACTTCTACGTGCTTGCAAGGGCCCTACATGATATTAGGCAGTTTCTTTGGTTCTTCAGTGTACTTTCCCCTGTGTAGTCGGAGTTTCTGAGGCGGGTTTGTGTCGTGGTGCTCGCTGCAGGGATAGCATGTCCAAAGTCTAGTCATGGAAAAAACTTTCACCACCAGAATCGGACCAGTAAGTGGACGAGAACTGGTAGCGTAAAATCCAACATAATGAGATTTTGTGCCAATATCCTGGATTACCTGTCGGACTTTTTCGTAGTGCCTCATTAAGTGGGGCCAGGTGAAACTGTTGACGGTGATCGGTACATAGGGTGAAGCTGTAGTACATTGAGAATGGCCTTAGTCATCCTGGATGGGGCATACGGACTGCTGTTTTTCACCATGCGTACTGTTTTGTAACGGTGAATGAAGTAAATGTGTTCGAGATTTAATTTCAAATGACGAAACTTGGTACTTTTAATCTTATAAATGTTATTTTAAAATATTAAAACTAGGAGAATTGAAATGTTGTACTGAATTTTGTTCTCATTCAGAAGATAAATTGGCTGATTGCTAACATTGGAGCATGCTTTAAGGACACATATTGCGTGTGATTTCTTATGACACTTTCTACTATCAGAGTTATTTTACGAATATTCATTTAGGCGCTACAGTATTTCAAAGGCTTCACTACATTATATTCCTTTGTGCGGCACGTATCTCGCCAACAGTCCAAACAGAATTGTGGATCAGTATCACGATCATCAACTACTCCTTATCAACTGAAATTGCTGTTTTCTTAATCCAGGACAATGAAACCACCTCTACCATTGAAATTTGCTTTGTCAAAACTATGTAGCGATCCGTGGGCCAACAATGCTGCAGGTGAAAGGCGAAAGCAGTATGTGGTTCCGCACTTACAAGGGGAAGGTCGCCGACAGGGACAGCCGATTCTGCTCATGTTTTGCAAGTCTTGCAAGTCGCTTGTGTACAATCAACAATGGAAGGAGCTAAGATATGGTTCAGCACTCCCAGGTTTTTAGAAAACTGCTCCTAAATTACACTGAAAAGCCAAAGAAACAGGTACACTTGCATAATATCGTGTAGGGCCCCCGTGAGGATGCAGAAGTGCCGACACAACGACGTGGCGACTAATGTCTGAAGCAAGGCTGGGCAGGAATTGACACCATGAATCCTGCAGGACTGTGCATAAATCCGTAAGTACAAGGGGGTGGAGATCTCTTCTGAACAGCACGTTGAAAAGAATCCCAGATATGCTCAATAACATTCATGTCTGGGTAGTTTGGTGACCATCAGAAGTGTTTAAACTCAGAAGAGTGTTGTTGGGGCCACTTTGTAGCAATTCTGGAAGTGTGAGATGTCCCATTGTCCTGCTGGAATTGCCCAAGTGCGTCGGAATGCCCAATGGACATGAATGGATGCAGATGATCAGACAGGATGCTTACGAATCTGTCTCTGCCAGAGTCGTATATAGACGCATCAGTAGTCCCATATCACTCCTACTGCACACGCCCCACACCATTTCAGAGCCACCATCAGCTTGAACAGTCCCCTGCTAACATGCATGGTCCATGGATTCATGTGGTTGTCTCCACACATCTACACGTCCATCCGCTTGATAGAATTTGAAACGAAACTCGTCTGACCAGGCAACATGTTTCCAGTCATCAACAGTCGAATGCCGTTGTTGACGGGGCAGGACGAGGAGTAAACCTTTATGCCCTTAAGTCATCAATGGTTCACGAGTGAGGCTTTGGCTCCGACACCCCATAGCGGTATTGTTTCGTTGAATAGTTTGCTTGGTGACACTTGTTGACTGCCCAGCATTGAAATCGGCAGCAATCTACGGAAGGGTAGCACTTCTGTCACACTGAGCGGTTCTCTTCAGTCGTCGTTGGTCCCGTTCTTGCAATATGTTTTTCCGGCCGCAGCGACGTCGGAGATTTGATGTTTTGCCGGATTCCTGATATTCACGGTTCACTTGCGAAATGGTCGTACGGGAAAAACCCCACTTCATCGCTACCTCGGAGATGCTGTGTCCCGTCATTCGTGCGCTATAACACCACGTTCACACTCACTTAAATCTTGATAGTCTGCCTTTGTAGCAGCAGTAACTAATCAAACAACTGCGCCAGGCACCTGTTGTCTTATACAGGCGTTGCGGATCGCCGTGCCGTCTTCTGCCTGTTTTGTCTGGTGCACTTGTTATATCGGTTACTGCTACCACAATGGCAGATTATAAAATGTAAGTGAGTTTCAACGTGGTGTCACAGTCGGTGCAGGAGCGATGGGACACAGAATCTCCGACGTAGCGATGAAGTGGGGATTTTTCCGTTACAACCATTTCACGAGTGTACCGTGAATATCAGGAATCTGGTAAAACATCAAATCTCCGACGCCGGCCGGTGTGGCCGAGTGGTTCTAGGTGCTTCAGTCTGCAACTGCGCGACCGCTACTGTCGCAGGTTCGAATTCTGACTCGGGAATGGATGTATGTGATGTCTTTAGGTTAGTTAGGTTTAAGTAGTTCTAAGTTCCAGGGGATTGATGGCCTCCGATGTTAAGTCCCATAGTGCTCAGAGACATTTGAACGAAATCTCCGACTTCGCTGCGCCCGGAAAAATATCCTGCAAGAACAGGTCCAACAACGACCTAAGAGGATCTTTAAACGTGACGAAAGTGTATTCTTTCTGCAAATTGCTGCAGACTTCAATGCTGGGCCATCAACAACTGTCAGCATGCGAAGCGCTCAAGGAAACATCATCGATACGGGCTTTTGGAGCCAGAGGCCCATCAACACCGACATTGCAATGCTGATGAGTGGAAACATGTTACCCAGTCAGACGAGTCTCGTTTTACATTGTATCTAGGGTATGGAGTTGTCGGGCTATGGAGACAACCTCATGAATCCATGGATCCTGCATGTCAGCAAGGGACTGTTCGAGCTAGTGGAGGCTCTGTAATGGTGTGGGGTGTGTGCGTTTGGAGTGTTATGGAACCCCTGATACGTCTAGATACGACTCTGACAGGTGACACGTATATAAGCATCCTCTCTGTTCACCTGCATCCATTCATGTCAGTTGTGCATCCCGACCGACTTGGGCAATTCGAGGAGGACAATGCGGCACGTCACAACTCCAGAATTGCTACAGATTGGCTCCACGAACACTCTGAGTTTAAACACTTCTGCTGATCGCCAAACTCACCAGATACGAACATCGTTGAGCATAACTGGGATGCCTTGCAACGTGCTGTTCGATAGAGATCTCAGCCACCTCGTACTCTTACGGACGTATGGACAGTGCTGCTGGATTCATGGTCTCAGTTCCCTTCAGCACTACTTCTGACAGTAGTCACGTCCATTCCATGTCGTGTTGAGGCCCTTCTGCGTGCACGTGGTGGCCCTACATGATATTAGGCACGTGTACCAGTTTCTTTGGCTCTTTAATGTATGATGGTGCGAAATACTAAGTTTTCAATTACCAATAACTCCTGTCAGTTTTGAGTCAATTGCGCATCAAGTGTTTCAGGGGCGGTTTTCTCAAAAACTAGATAGGAGAGGCGTGAGGGCGGGTGTTGAGCGAAAATATGTTAGGGTCTTTCATTTACGTTCTACACAGGTGACTTGCCAAGTAAGCGCCGAATCGGTTGCTCACGCCTTGTGGCGTTTCCGTCGTGAGCAGAAATATAGAAAATAATTTTTTGGGATGTACATAGTTCAATATTCGATAATTGCGTGGCAGGACACAGCATAGACTCTTCCGTGTGCGGTCTACACGGCTACCAATAGATGTCAGGAGGCCCAATGTTAGGTATGAATTTTTACGGACAACACGAGCAGGACGCTGGCGCTGTCTGCCGCCTGGAGTCCTACTCGGGTTCCGTCCAATAAGTTCCAACCCTTTAAGAGGGCATGACAGACATATCTCGAAATCTATTTGACATAAATCCAAGGTGAGTGAGGGTGAGAAATTTTCTTGTCCAGTGTGATTGTGCATTGATCAGCCAGAGCATTGTGACCATCGACCCACTGCCGATGTAAACCCGTCCAGGTGGTAGCAGCGTCACCCTGCGAGGAGTGACTACACGTCAGTGACACGTACGGTGCGTGTAGTACCAGTGAGCGTGCTGTCCCTGCGTAGAATGAGGAAGGCACGTGATCTACCTGAGTCTGACCGAGGACCGATTGTGTTGGCCCGGAGGCTCAGCACGAACATTTCGGAAACAGCATGACTTGTCGGGTGTTCGAGGAATGCTGTGCTGAGTGTCTTCAACACGTGGGAGTGCCGAAGTGAACCCTCGTCCAAATGTCATGCGGTTGGGTGCCCACCCCACATTACAGCTGTTGGACGCTGTAGGTTGGGCAGACTAATAAAACAGGACAGGCGGCGAACTATGGCGGAACTGATATCACACTTTAATGCTGGACAGGGTACTAGTGTGTCTGAAGACATAGTACACCGAACACTATTAAAGATGGGCCTCCACAGCCAACGACCCCTGAGTGTATGTCTGTGTTAACATCACGACATCGGTAACTACGACTGAAATGGGCACACAGCCAGCAGCAGTGGACGTTCACGCAGTGACAGAGCGTGGCGCAGTCTGACTAATTGCGATACCTTCTTCATAATGCCGAAGTGAGGGCGCGAATCGGTCGTCTCCCAGGGGAACACCTACTCAACACCTGTACTACAGTACAGAGACAAGTTGGCGGCCGCTCCATTATGCTCTGGAGAACATTCACGTGGGTATCCATGAGTCCAGTGGAGGTCGTACAAGGCGCAACGACGGCCAAAGAGTGAGCCATGGTAAAAACTGCCTGTTTTGAAGAGCGCGCCGCAGCGCGTTATGTAAAGCAGTCGCCCTCCGTTTCTGGCGGCGGCGCCGTTGTGGCAATCGCAGCTTTGGTGTCTCCCTCTGGTGGGAAAGGGGAAAGGTTGCCTGTTCACGTGCATTTAAGGGGCGCTATGAGCTCGCTAGGCGGCGAGTGGGGTCAGTTGGTCAGCCGGGTCAATGTGGGGCAGTCAGTGTCTGTCTGTCGCCCGGAGTGCTAGTATGTGTTAGGCCGCCAGTCTGTTCGAGTTGCTCAAGCAAAGGTCATTGGCGGTTGGATCGATCGGTTGGTTGGTCGCGCACTGGGACACGAGATGACTTGTCCGTCTTGAGCGTCGGCGCATGTGAGGTCGCCACGTGAGTCCAGTGGGCCGCGCCGTATAGCGGGGGGTAGTGGCTTCGCGGCCGACACGAGAGCAACAGGAGTCAAGCCACGACAACGGGCTGGCCGGCGCGAGCTGCGACGCCGTGAGACGGCAGATCGGCGCGCCTTCCTGCGTCCTTCGAAGCGGCTGGCAGCGGACGGTTCGGGAGAGCGGTTTGGGGGTGCTGCGCCAGGTCTTTGCCAGACATCGCAGTTCATTAGAAGTTAAGTGATTCGTGATATGTTGTTTCATTGATTTGTTAAATTCTACTGGTTTTCTTGGAGAGTCTCTCGTCCCC
This sequence comes from Schistocerca cancellata, assembly GCF_023864275.1. NCBI lineage: Eukaryota > Metazoa > Arthropoda > Insecta > Orthoptera > Acrididae > Schistocerca > Schistocerca cancellata. The sequence continues at coordinate 114,054,267 of NC_064636.1, read as the reverse complement.
AGCTTGGTTGTCTGTCTCCCGTCCGCATTTGTTAGGCAGTTAGTGTCTGTCTGTCTGTCGGACTGCCGTACGTTAATAGCTGTCTTTGTCATGTTTGTCGGATTCGGTGTTAACGAATTTATTCCTTGAAGTGTAACGGCCGAATTCCTGAAATATGTTTTTATCTTGCCTATCATCTTGAGTGGCGGTATATGTGATATATAGAGCATGTTTTTACATTTCATGTAAGACTGCATTTCATGGGTTTTTATTTAAATGGTCATTTCAGTATATAAAGTTGCTACCCTTCCACCGTAAGAGTTTTTTTTTTAAATCAAGTTACACCTTCGGTGGCAAGTTAAATTTTTTAATGTTAGTGTTTTGTACCATTTCCATCCCTTCTATAGGGTGCATAGTTTATGTGCTTTTGTGAGTTGTTAAAATTTTTAGTTTAAAGTAATCTGGTGTGTTGCAGATTTGCACCAGTGTAGTCTTTCAGAGGTTGTTGTGAGCGGTCGTGACTACGATGTGTCAGAAGGGAGCGGCAAGGTTATCAACCCGAAAGCTCATAGTGTCAAAATTTCTTCTTTCTGCCTCTGAATAAACTGTAGCTTTATATTTAGAGGGTGCTTTCTGATTATAGTTTTAAATCTGTTTCAAAAAGAAAGAAAGGGCTTTTAGGAATAAAATTTCCATTTGCTGAAAGAAATTTAATTAGTTTTCATTAGTTACCCATTGGCAATGACTTCCACGCTCAGGTAGTGTGATTAAATGTGTTAATGTTCTTGAGGAATCGCTAGTAAATAAAGTAAATTCTCAAGAAAAGGTTTTGAAAGTAAATATAACGGTTCAAGGAGTATCGTACACTGGTTGCGGATCATGTACGCCTGTTCGTGACGATCACGTTTCCCAGTGGCAGTGTCATTTTTCAGCAAGATAATGCCCCATGTCACAAGGCCAGGAGTGTGTTGGAGTGGTTCGAGGAGAGGCGAGTTCTAATTGATGTGCTGGCTCCCCAACTGGCCAGAGCTGAATCCGGTCGAAGACATCTGGGATGTGATTGAATGTGGGGTCAGAACTTATCGCCCCTGTTCCACGAATTTACGAGAATTAAGCGAGCTATGTGCGCAGATGTGGCGCCAACTGCTTCCAGCGACCCACCAAGGCCTCATTGCTTTCATGCGACGACGCGTCGACGCTGTTATCCGCACCATAGCTGGACATACTGGCTATTGACAGGGTATGTAGCAGAATACTGAAGTACTGTTCTATGTATGTTAGCCCAGTACTTAGGCATATCTGTAACTTCTCCTTTAGGAGTGGTCGGATTCCTAACCGATTACAGTACACGGTAGTGAAGCCGCTTTATAAAAAGGGAGACAGGGATAATGCTGACCATTTTAGACCTATTTCTATGCCATCGGTGTTTGCTAAAGTTATCGAGAAGGTTGTATACACAAGGTTACTGGTGCATTTAAATTCACATAATACGCTGTGAAAAATACAGTTTGGTTTTAGAAATGGTTTAACAACTGAAAATGCTATATTCTCTTTCCTCTGTGAGGTTTTGGACGGATTAAATAAAAGGTTGCGAACGCTAGGTGTTTTCATTGATTTAACGAAGGCTCTTGACTGTGTTGACCACAAAATATTACTGCAGAAGTTGGGCCATAATGGAGTAAGGGGAGTAGCTTACAATTGGTTCGCCTCTTACTTTAAGAACAGAAAGCAGAAGGTAATTCTCCGCAATATTGAGAATGGTAGTGATGTTCAGTCCCAATGGGGCACTGTTAAGTGGGGCGTTCGCCAAGGGTCGGTGCTGGGGCCGCTGCTGTTTCTTATTTATATAAATGGTATGCCTTCTAGTATTACAGGTGATTCAAAAATATTTCTGTTTGCTGATGACACCAGCTTGGTAGTGAAGGATCTTGTGTGTAATATTGAAACATTATCAAATAATGTAGTTCATGAAATAAGTTCGTGGCTTGTGGAAAATAATTTGATGCTAAATCACAGTAAGACTCAGTTTTTACAGTTTCTAACTCACAATTCAACAAGAACTGATATTTTGATCAGACAGAATGGGCATATTATAAGCGAGACGAACAGTTCAAGTTCCTAGGCGTTCGGATAGATAGTAAGCTGTTGTGGAGAGCCCATGTTCAGGATCTTGTTCAGAAACTAAATGCTGCTTTATTTACCGTTAGAACAGTATCTGAAATAAGTGACAGCTCAACACGAAAAGTAGTCTACTTCGCATTTTTTCATACGCTTATGTCATATGGCATTATTTTTTGGGGTAATTCTTCTGATTCAAAAAGGGTATTTTTGGCTCAAAAACGGGCTGTTCGAGCTACATGTGGTGTAAGTTCGAGAACCTCTTGTCGACCCATATTCAATAGTCTGGGAATTCTGACATTGCCCTCACAGTATATATTTTCTTTAATGTCGTTTGTTGTTAGCAATATTAGCTTATTCCCAAGAGTTAGCAGCTTTCACTCAGTTATTACTAGGCAGAAATCAAATCTGCATGTGGAATGCACTTCCTTCACTCTTGTGCAGAAAGGAGTGCACTATTCTGCTGCATCCGTTTTCAATAAGCTGCCACAAGAACTCAAAAATCTTAGCAGCAGCCCAAACGCTTTTAAGTCTAAACTGAAGAGTTTCCTCATGGCTCACTCCTTCTATCCTGTCGAGGAGCTCCTGGAAGAGGCGAGAAATTAAGCAAATTCCAGTATTACATTGTTGATTTTCTTTATTTAAACTTAGGAATTGTCGCCTGAATACGTTTCTTGTATTTTACCTGTTTCTACTATGGTGTTATAATTTCATGTATTGACTCGTTCCATGACCGTGGAGACTTCTCCTTAATTTGGTCCCACGGAACAATAAATAAATTACGTAGTTGGCCATAATGATCGGTGTGTGAGGTGTGTTGTGGGACTCGGTGCGGCAGTGCAGCGGCGGCGCGTGGGCCGAGCGGCTGGCGCCGTGCCGTGGTGCGGGCTACTCACGGAGGCCCTGGAGGCGGGCGTGGACGCCTGCCCGCCGCCGGACTGCGGCACGATGAGGAACGTCTCGATGTTGTGGTCGCGCAGGTAGGCGTTCCGCTCGCCGCCGTGGCCCGCCTCCACCGCGTAGTCGCCGCCCAGGCAGCGCAGCGTCTCGCTGGTCACGTGCACGCGTCTGCAGGCACACGTGCAAAAAGACACGTGCCAGCGTGGTCACAAATCCACTCCCAATAATCAAATGGTTCAAATGGCTGTGAGCACTATGGGACCTAGCTACTGAGGTCATCAGTCCCCTAGAACTTAGAACTACTTAAACCTAACTAACCTCAGGACATCACACACATCCATGCCCGAGGCAGGATTCGAACCTGCGACCGTAGGGGTCACGCGGTTCCAGACTGTAGCGCTTAGAACCGCACGGTCACTCCGGCCGGCCGCCAAAAATCAGATCTTCCGGATGCTAACAGTCGAGTTGCGACGTCGCGTTGTCGCCACGTTTCCACGAGTTTACAACTTGTCATCTTCAGGCGAAGACCGATTGACCGCATGTCCGTCTTTTCAGAGACGATTGGGGACTCGGCTGTTCGATACAGGATGTAAAATCAAACACCTTTCAGTCGTCTAGTTTCCGAACTTATTTTATGTGGCTAAAAGTTTCGGCGATTTCCTACGCCATCTTCAGGCCGCCGACCGACGTGTAGGAAGATTCACCTCGATTCTGATCAAAACAGAAGCCAGCAATACTGATATTAGTAGATTTCTGCTTCCTATAGCGATCCATAGTTGAACGTATAGCTATAGCACGCCAAAATCTATTAATACCAGTATTGCAGGTCCCTATTTCGATCAGAACCGAGGTGGAATCTTCCTACAGGTCGGTCAGGGGCCTGAAGATGACGTACTAAATCGCCGAAAGTGGTAGCTAAATAAAATAAGTTTGGGAACTACATGGCTGGATGGCGTTTAATTTCACACCCCAGGACTGAGTGAGGTGGCGCAAGAGTTAGCACAAGGGACTTACATTATGGAGGAAGACGTTTCACATCTGTGTCCGGCCACCGAGATTTAACTGGCATTATTTCCCTGAATCGCTTCAGCCGGCTTCTTTCCAAAGGAAACAGCCGATATCCTTCTCCATCCTTTGGTAATTTGGGCTTGTATTCCGTCTCTAACGATCCCTCTGTCGACGAGACATTAAACAGTAATCTTCCTTCCTTTCTTCTTCGCTCAGGCGAAGATGAAAAGTATGAGTAGGGAACTCGTCGAAACGTTGCGACTACACGATGCCGCGATGCCGCTGATAAACCGAGATTATTTCAGCAAAGGACGACGCTCACCGACGCTGTTCAGGCTGGTACTGTGCTGTTAGGAAATCGTCTAATGTATTCTCTACAAGCAGCAGAAGCAGCGTTTCCACTTCATTACCCGTTCAGGTATGTCGCTATACACAGGATTTATAAATACATGCATCATGCGTAAAGTATACAGTATAATTGGCCAACAAATCACAATCACAGGTGAAATATTCAATTGTGTAAACTCAAGCACATCTTCGTCACTTCAAATTCAAAAATGATATTCAGTAACTAGATCCATAGCAAACTGAGTACCAACAAGTGAAGCGAAAACTTATCGTTATAACTGGGTGCACCTCTGTAATCAATTGAAGTCAGACAAATGTTATATGTAATGCTTTACTCGAATTAATCTTTGAAACCCACAATGTTTACTATTTCTTCTGAAATACCCTGAATAATAAAAATAACTACTGGCACTTTTTTTTTAATTTGACATGTACTACGTCAAGAAAATAATAATTAAGAAAAAGATTTTATGCCTGGTGGACAAAGCAGCATTCATCTCTGTGTGACGGTTTCTCGGGTGGTTCTACTGAAAAAAAAAAATTATTGAAGAGCATGGGCGTGGCGGGAGACACTGCTAGAAACAGCTTCATCTTATCACGAAGAACCACGCTGAACTGACACGTCCTATAGAGGATGACTGTGTTAAATGGGTTCAAACTGCAGGATACGATTCCTGAGACTACAAGGATCAAAAATATCATATGGACATGCACCTGGGAATGCATTCTGAACGAGGAACACTATGAGGGCTATACATGCATTTGAAGGTGCAGATAAAAGACCTTTGACAGTGTAGGTTTCAATAATCGAAATTACACAGTAGAACTCAAAGTATGTGTGTGGCGAGCAGTTTCAATGAGAGGAAAAACGGTTTCCAAAATTTTTCGAATTTTCTATTTTAATTGTCTTTCACATAATATACTGTGCTGTCCTTTCGTTATGACAGTGGCTGAACCTGGACCACCATAGAACCGGAGATTTTGCATAAAACTGTAAGTAGGCTGTTTAGGTTTTTATGTTGGTAACGCCACGTAGCGCTCTGTATGAAAATTACTGACTGTGCTGTGTGCAGTCTGTGGCTGGTTGGCATTGTTGTTTGCTACTGTAGTGTTGGGCAGCTGGATGTGAAGAGCGCATAGCGTTGCGCAGTTGGAGGTGAGCCGCCCGCAGTGGTGGATGTCGGGAGAGAGATGGCGGAGTTTAGAGAGCGGATGATCTGGACGTGTGTCCATCAGAGACAGTAAATTTGTAAGACTGGATGCCATGAACTGCCATATATATTATGACTTTTGAACACTATTAAGGTAAATACGTTGTTTGTTCTTTATCAAAACCTTTCATTTGCTAACTATGCCTATCAGTAGTTAGTCCCTTCAGTAGTGAGAATCTTTTATTTAGCTGGCAGTAGTGGCGCTCGCTGTATTGCAGTAGTTCGAGTAACGAAGATTTTTGTGAGGTAAGTGATTTGTGAAAAGTATAGGTTATTGTTAGTCAGGGCCATTCTTTTGTAGGGATTTTTCAAAGTCAGATTGCGTTGCGCTATAAATATTGTGTGTCAGTTTAAGCACAGTCATTTATAATTTTTCTAAGGGGACGTTTCAGAACCAACGCTCAGTCCACGTGACCATCGTCCCACGGAAGTACCGCTGACGGAAGGACACCCACTGAAGTACCCTCCGCCCACCAATGAGAGCACTGGGAGCCCGGTCACGTGGGGCGCGCCGGACAGCTTGGTAGGAGTGCATTGGAACTGAGAGCTCTCTCTTGCCTGCCACCTCGGTCCTCGACCACATGTGTCCACTAGTTCCTGCCTTTGGGGTCTCAGTGCCTCTCGATTTAATTGCGGCAGCCTCTTACCGCTGTAGCTAGTTTGAGTTGACTGTACCCCTTAGGTGTAGGATTTTGAAAAAGTGGAGCCTCCGTTGGTCACTGGACAAACTTCTTTCGTAGGCTTTCTCCTAACACCACAGACGTCCAATTTCCCGCCCATTTCCCCATCCTGAGCAAGCTCAGCACGTACAATGGAAATGTTCCGTCTGTACTACAGTTTTAGCTCCTCACTTGAGAGGGCAGTGAGCTGGGGGACCACCACGTAGTGCCCGCGTCACCCTTCAGGCCACCAAAAGCCTGTCTTGCTGCAGGGCAGGCAGCATCACCTGCAGGAAGGGCAGATATGCCTCGCCTGTGCAGCATCGTGAAAAGACGGCTTGTTCCACGAGGCAGTCACAAGTTATCCTTGTCCATACACTGCAGGTGCCGATGCTTCTCTGTCACCATAACATGACAATTCTCCATAGCAGAAAGGTGCCTGCCATGAAGGTTAACGACACAGTCCCATATAGTGATAGCCTCATCTGTAGTAGCACAGATGACCAAAACCACAGCACCATGGGGACCTGTGTGACGAACTTCGCCGTTCAGGTAAGTCCATAGGTAACTGAGTCTGTTGTAAATGACATGGATAGTTACACCTGCGGAGAAACTTCTACACAGTCACCTGGCTTGCCCCATGCTGGCGGGCCACCTGCCTGGTTTTGATACTACAGTCGCTGTCAAAGATCCGAAACCTCCACCTTCAAGCACATGTACCTCTCTTGGAATGCATTTCCAGCCGTAACCTACAACCTTTCTTGCTCCTTAAGCTCTCAGAGCCCATTCCCTGATGTTTGTTTCCATTCAGAAAATTCACGCTGTTTATACACTGAGGTGACAAAAGTCGTGGATTGCGATCTAATATCATGTCGGACCTCCTATTGCCAGCCATTACGCGGTAACTCGACGTAGTACGGACTCAAAGTCGTTGCAAGTACTCTTTAGAAATATTGAATAATGCTGTCTCTACAACCATCCATGACTGACCTCTCGATAACGAACTGACCTCTCGATTATGTGGCATAAATCTTCGATGGGATTCATGTCAGATGATCTGGGTGGCCAAAACGCTCGCTCAAATTGTCCAGAATGATCTTCACACCAATGTCGAACAATTGTGGCCCACTGACATGACACTGTTGTTTGGAATCACGAAGTCCATGCATTGCTGCAAATAGTCTCCAAATAACCGAAAATAGCTGTTTGCTGCCAATGATAGTCTCAGCCCCTACCAGAGGACCCAGCCCAATCCACGTAAACACAGCCCACACCATTATGGAGCCACCACCAGCTTGCACAGGGCCTCGTTGACATTTTTGATCCATGGCATTGTCTGGTCTGTGCCACACTCTAACCCTACCATAAGCTCCTACCAACTGGAATCGGGACGCATATGACCAGGTCATCTAGGGTCCAGCCGATGTGGTCACAATGCCAGAAGCGGCGTTGCAGGCCATGTTGTGCTGTTAGCAAAGGCACTCGCGCCAGTCATATGCTTGTAACGGAACATTCGTCGTACCTCCCACAGTGATTTCTGTGTTTATTTCACCCAGTGTTACTTGTCTGTTAATACTGACATCTCTACATAAACGTCAGTGCTCTCGGTCGTTAAGTGAAGGCCATCGGCCACTGCATAGTGTGTGAAATTTGGTACCCTCGGCAGACTGATGACACTATGCGACTCGGGATATTGAGTTGCCCATTTATACCTTGTGTACGCGGTGCTACCGCCACCTGTCCCTTTATACCTTGTGTATGCAGTGCTACCGCCACCTGCCCATTTATACCTTGTGTATGCGGTGCCACTGCCACCTGCCCCTTTATACCTTGTGTACGCGGTGCTACCGCCACCTGCCCATTTATACCTTGTGTACATGGTGCTACCGCCACCTGCCCCTTTATACCTTGTGTACGCGGTGCTACCACCACCTGCCCATTTATACCTTGTGTACGCGGTGCTACCGCCACCTGCCCCTTAATACCTTGTGTATGCGGTGCTACCGCCACCTGCCCCTTTATACCTTGTGTACACGGTCCTACCGCCACCTGCCCATTTATAGCTTGTGTACGCGGTGCTACCGCCACCTGCCCCTTTATACCTTGTGTACGCGGTGCTACCGCCACCTGCCCATTTATACCTTGTGTACACGGTGCTACCGCCACCTGCCCCTTAATACCTTGTGCATGCGGTGCTACCGCCACCTGCCCATTTATACCTTGTGTACGCGGTGCTACCGCCACCTGCCCCTTTATACCTTGTGTACACGGTGCTACAGCCACCTGCCCCTTTATACCTTGTGTACGCGGTGCTACCGCCACCTGCCCATTTATACCTTGTGTACGCGGTGCTACCGCCACCTGCCCCTTTATACCTTGTGTACGCAGTGCTACCGCCACCTGCCCATTTATACCTTGTGTATGTGGTGCTACAGCCACCTGCCCCTTTACACCTTGTGTACGCGGTGCTACCGCCACCTGCCCATTTATACCTTGTGTACACGGTGCTACCGCCACCTGCCCCTTAACACCTTGTGTACATGGTGCTACCGCCACCTGCCCCTTTATACCTTGTGTACGCGGTGCTACCGCCACCTGCCCCTTTATACCTTGTGTGCACGGTGCTACAGCCACCTGCCCCTTTATACCTTGTGTACGCAGTGCTACCGCCACCTGCCCATTTATACCTTGTGTACATGGTGCTACCGCCACCTGCCCCTTTATATCTTGTGTACGCGGTGCTACCGCCACCTGCCCATTTATACCTTGTGTACACGGTGCTACCGCCACCTGCCCCTTAATACCTTGTGTACGCGGTGCTACCGCCACCTGCCCATTTATACCTTGTGTACGCGGTGCTACCGCCATCTGCCCCTTTATACCTTGTGTACTCGGTGCTACAGCCACCTGCCCCTTTATACCTTGTGTACGCGGTGCTATCGCCACCTGCCCATTTATACCTTGTGTACGCGGTGCTACCGCCACTTATATACGTGCATATCGCTATCCCTTACTTTTTGTCACGTCAGTGTAAGTCTGCAGGGTTTCATTGCCATTTCCACTGATGCCAAAAATTTCTGAACTGTTAGGTCGCATTATATTTCTCCTCTAACTTTTTTATCACTCAACCATCATATTGAGTATCTTCGCAAATATGTTACTGGCTGGCCCCAAGAAATTATCGTAGGACCTTCGATGTACTCACTGTAAGCAAGTGCATTATTAAGTAGAGTCAGCAGCACTGTAAAGTTGTTCTGTAATAATGCCGTTATATACAGGAAAGCTTAGATGTTGAACGACAATAAGGAACTCTAGAACGACATGGACATTTCCACTTGGCGTAGCGTATATCAGATCCCTTTAAATGTGGGTAAATGTAAAATAACGAATTCATCGAACAAGAAAAACCCGATAGTATCTAATTACGTGGTTAGCAGTGAACATGTTTACCACGTCATATAATAAAAGCACTTAGAGACAGCGGAAAATTGTTCCCCTCGGAGCACAAGAAAGGCGAATATCCTCTTTAAAAGACTGTAACAGAAAAGCAAGTGTCTTCAATCTTGATTCCGCCTTCCTCATCAGAAAATTTTGACAAGCGAACATATTAGCACTTTTTCAACACAGAACGTTACAAATCATGTTATGCTGTCTCCCTTTTAGTGAACCTTTCATACACATACTCAGCATCTTCTCTCAATGCCACGGGCTGTATACGTCTCTTTTCCACTGTCTCTGTTTTCTCCCCTTAATTTACAGTATATCCTGCTGTCACTGGCTCCTCTCCCTCTTAGACTATCTCCTTTAGTCATTCTTCACCACTGCCACTATCTCCAATATACATTTTCCCTCACAGTTATTTGCTTAAAATTTATGTCCAAACTGTGCCCTCCCTTGCGGGTATCTACACTGAAGAGCCTAAGAAGTGTAATACACTGAAGAGCCAAAGAAACTCCTACACCTGCCCGACATCTTTTAGGACCCCCCCCCCCCCCCGGGCACGCAGAAGTGCATGGACTCGACTAATGTCTGAAGTAGAGCTGGAGTGAACTGACACTATGAATTCTCTGGGGCTATTCATAAATCCCTAAGAGCACGAAGGGGTAGAGATCTCTTCTGAACAGCATGTTGCAAGGTCAATAATGTTCATATCTGAGGAGTTTGGTGACCAGCAGAAGTGTTTAAACTCAGAAGAGTGTTCCTGGAGCCACTCTGTAGCAATTCTGGACGTTTCGGGTGTTGTATTGTCGTGCTGGAATTGCCCAGTCCATCGGAATGCAGAATGGACATTAATGGATGCAGATGATCAGACAGGATGCTTACATACGTGTCACCTGTCAGAGTAGTATCTAGACTTATCAGGGGTTCCATATAACTCCAACTGCATGCCTCCCCCCTCCCGGCCCCGTCATTACAGAGCCTTCATCAGCTTAAACAGTCCCCTACTTACATGAAGGGTCCATGGATTGATAAGGTTGTCTCCATACCTGTAGACGTCTCTCCGCTCGATACAATTAGAAACCAGACTCGTCCTACCAGGCAACATGTTTCCAGTCATCAGCAATCCAATGTCAGTATTGACACACCACAGTTAGACGTAAGGCTTTGTGTCATGCAGTCATCAAGGCTACACGAGTGGACCTTTGGCTCCGAAAGCCCATTTTGATCATATTTCGTTGAATGCTCCATACGCTCACACTTTTTGATGGCCCAGCATTGAAATCTGCAGCAATTTGCAGAAGGGTTACTCTTCTGTCACGTTGAACGATTCTCTTCAGTCGTCGTTGGTCCCGTTCTTGCAAAATCTTCTTCCGGCTGCAGCGATGTCGGGGATTTGATGTCTTACAGGATTCCTGATGAAATGAAATATCGTGTGGCTAGGGCCTCCCGTCGGGTAGACATTCACAGTACACTTGTGAAATGTTCGTTATATGAAAATTCGCACTTCATCGCTACGTTGGAGACGCTGTGTCCCATAACTCGTCCGCCCACTATACCACGTTCAGCCTCACTTAAATCTTGATAACCTGCCATTGTAACAGCAGTAGCCGATCTAACAACTGCGGCAGACACTTGTTGTCCGCAGCGCCGTCTTCTGCCTGTTTACGTATCTCTGTATTTGAATACGGATGCATATACTAGTTTCTTTGGCGCTTCAGTGGATTAAAGTACGCCGGTCTCGAAGGATCTAGATCACCCCCCCCCACCCCCCCAGCCTATGTATGGTCTCGGTTCACCTGTATTTTTCATTTACACTGTCTCCTCTCTCTTTTGTTCACAATATTTCTGTGTCCAGCACCCTCTCTTTTACTTGCACTCTCTCTCACTGTCCATTCTCCTCCCTCCTTGTTTTCCCCCTCATCTGTCCAGATCCCCCCCCCCCCCCCCCACAATCTGCCCTTGGCTAGGGTGTGTCATCTTTGTACCGACATTTCGTGCAGGGTTTCAGTGAGTGTTCAGTGTTGTGTGTCTTTTCGGAAGTGTTGCGAACGGACATCATACTGTCGCTGGGTGTGATTTTTATATCTCTTGCGAACAGAAACCAGACTGTCGCCATGTTTTTTCAATTGTCTGTCTACTATGTTACTCGTCTGATTCCTGTGTATTTTATTAGCATTGCCAACCCTTTGCTTTATGTTTTAACTTTCCACAATTTTCCGCCGTTTCACAATTTAAGTCACCGTTTTATTGCCTGCTTTTATAGTTTCTTCTCCCCTTCGGGGGGAATCAAAATTCAATAAAGGAAAAAAAAATCACTGTCCATCAGTATCTTCTACATCTACATCCACATCTACATCTACGTGATTACTCTGCTATTCACAATAAAGTGCCTGGCAGAGGGTTCAATGAACCACCTTCAAGCTGTCTCTCTACCGTTCCACTCTCGAACGGCACGCGGGAAAAACGAGCACTTAAAGGTTTCCGTGCAAGCCCTGATTTCTCTTATTTTATTGTGATGATCATTTCTCCCTATGTAGGTGGGTGCCAACAGAGTGTTTTCGCAATCGGAGGAGAAAAGTGATGATAGAAATTTCATGAGAAGATCCCGTCGCAACGAAAAACGCCTTTGTTTTAATAATTGCCACTCCATTCACGTATCATGTCTGTGACAGTATCTCCCCTATTTCGCGATAATACAAAACGAGCTGCCCTTCTTTGTATTTTTTCGATGTCATCCGTCAGTCCCACCTGATGCGGATCCCACACCGCACAGCAGTACTCCAGAATAGGGCGGACAAGCGTGGTGTAAGCAGTCTCTTTGGTAGACCTGTTGCACCTTCTCCCTCTTTGACTCCCATTGCTGTTATTCTCATCCATCTCTTTCACTACCCGTTTCTCTCTCCCGCCACTAACGTCTCTTCTGTCTTTCTCTCCTATTGGTATGTCACCTGGCTCTTCCACCGCCACTGTGTATCTGCTACTCTCGTTCCCTTGTGTTCACTGCAACAGAACGATGTAGTGATTATACAGTGTGTTCCCGTAAGAGCCTGCAAAAGTGCAACAGGACATAGAGAATGACCCGCTGGACAGTTTGAAGTAGGGAACCTGGGGTCGGAGAAGCCACCTTAAGAAGATATGGAAGTAAACTTGCCTACCGCTTTGTCTAGGATTACTGTTTTGCAGCTTATAATACAACTATCATGTGTACAAGTTTACAAGTACTGTGCTGTTTATTTACACGTACATTCTTTATTTCCTGCAAGGAAAGAGGGAGGACGAGCCTGAATAGTTGGAAGTCATGATGCAGGAGGCTGTATGAATGCCCACCATCGTCGATGGTTGCAGGACAGCCCTTGTGCGAGTACATGGGAGGATGACTGCTGAGGAGTATTGGGACGACGTACTACCACGCACTGTGGCTCCATTTGGTGAACGTATTGCAGCGATATTCACGATGATGGGTTACAAAGCACGTCCCCTTCATCATAACATCGTCAACAGCTACCTAGTGGAGAACAGAACCAGTCAGATGGAATGCCCTCCATTTACCCAGATCTCAACTGCATTGAGAATGGATAGACAATGCTGCAACGAGCGCTTTGCATTGATCCTTTCCCACCAGAGACCTTACAGGGCATCAGAGAGGATGATCAGAAGGAATGAGATAATATACCACAGGTTTTTAAGGATAATTTCACAAGAAGTACGCCTAGCTGCACTGAAAAGTGTCTCCAGCTACAAGCAGGGCCAGTTTGTTCACAAATAAAGTGTTATGTAAGATGACAGTGAGAACAAACTGTACCGTTTGTAGTGGAATACTTTTTGATTTTCTTTTGTTCGTAGAATGAGATTTTCACTCTGCAGCGGAGTGTGCGCTGATATGAAACTTCCTGGCAGATTAAAACTGTGTGCCGGACCGAGACTCGAACTCGGGACCTTTGCCTTTCGCGGGCAAGTGCTCTACCAACTGAGCTACCCAAGCACGACTCACGCCCCGTCCTCACAGCTTTACTTCTGCCAGTACCTCGTCTCCTACCTTCCTCTGCCAGGAAGTTTCATATCAGCGCACACTCCGCTGCAGAGTGAAAATCTCATTCTGGAAACATCCCCCAGGCTGTGGCTAAGCCACGTCTCCGCAATATCCTTTCTTTCAGGAGTGCTAGTCCTGCAAGGTTCGCAGGAGAGCTTCTGTAAAGTTTGGAAGGTAGGAGACGAGGTACTGGCGGAAGTAAAGCTATGAGGACATTGCGTGAGTCGTGCGTGGGTAGCTCATTTGGTAGAGCACTTGCCCGCGAAAGGCAAAGGTCCCGAGTTCGAGTCTCGGTCCGGCACACAGTTTTAATCTGGCCAGGAAGTTTCTTTTGTTCGTGTTTATCAAGTGGAAATTTGTTTATCTCTGTATTTTTGTTTCCTTATAAGTGTACCTCACGGAACAAAATCACTTTTGTTTCCCATTATGTTCGATATTGACAATAAAGCAATATGCAACAATAAACTGAAGTGCCAAAAAATTGGTATAGGCATGCGTATTCAAATACAGACATATGTAAACAGAAAGGAGACGGCGCTGAGTTCAGCAACGCCTATATAAGACAAAAACTGTCTGACGCCGTTCTTAGATCGGTTACTGCTGCGACCCTGGCATGTTATCAAGATTTAAGTGAGTTTCAATGTGGTCTCACAGTCGGCGATGGGGTACACCATTCCGAGGTAGCGATAAATGGCGGATTTTCGCGGACGACCATTTAACGAGTGTACCGTGAATATCAGGAATTCGGTAAAACATCAAATCTCCGACATCGCTGCAGCCGGAAAAGACCCTGCGAGAATGGGACCAACGACGACTGAAGATAATCGTTCAACGTGACAGAAGCGCAACCCTTCCGCAAATTGCTACAGGTTTCTATGCTCTGCCATCAGCAAGTGTCAGCGTGCGAACCCTTCAACAATTCAACATCGGTATGGGCTTATCGAGCCGAATGCCCACTCGTGTAACCTTTATGACGGCACGACACAAAGCTTTAGGCCTCGTTTGGGCCTGACAACACCGACATTGGACTGTTGATGGCTGGAAACATGTTGCCTCGTCAGACGAAACTCATTTCAAACTGTAACGAGCGGATGGATGCGACGGGTATGGAGACAACCTCACGAATCCATGGGGCCTGCATGTCAACAGGGGACAGTTCAAGCTGGTGGAGGCTCAGTAATTGTGTAGGGCGTGTGCTGTTGGGGTGATACGAGACCCCTGGTACGATTCTCACAGGTGACATGCACATAAGCATCCTATCTTACTACCAGTATCTATTCATGTCCATTCTGCATACGGACGGACTTGGACGCTTCCAGCAGGACGATGCGACACCTCACATGTTCAGAATTGCAACAGAGTGACTCTTCTGAGTTTAAATAGTTGCGCTGGCCACCAAACTGCCCAGGTATGAACATTACTGAGCATATCTTGGATCCCTTGCAACGTGCTCAAGCCACTCGTACTGTTATGGATTTATGGGCAGCCCTGAGGGATTCACGGTGTCACTTCCCTCCAGCACTCCAGACATTAGTCGAGTCTATTCCAAGTCATGTGACGGCACTTTTGCGTGCTCGCGGGGGCCCTACACGATATTAGGCAGGTGTACCAGTTCAGTGAATTTTGACCACTGTAGCTATTATCACTTTAACTGGAACATCATTGTAAAAGAAATTACCTGTTGTTTCATGTAGGGTTCATAAAATCAAGATACGATAGATTAGGGTGCGTAGGTAGGCATGTAGACAGTTGCTCAGTACGTTAATGGAATAGGAAAGAAAATGAATAATACTGGTATGGTGTACCCTCTGCCAAGCAGTACACAGTGGCTTGCAGAGCAGAGTATGTACATGTAGCCACTTCGACTCCTCTGCCTGGTCCACTGGTGTCCACGGGCAGTTCAGTATTCAGCCTCCCACGGCACGAGAACTTTTCTGAAGAGGGTCTTGTCAGAGAAGGCCGAAACTTCGAGGTTGGAAGGCGCCTTCAGGGGACCGCGTCGCAGGCCTGGACGTTGTGCCGAGTTCCGCAGGCCACTTACCCCGGCAGTCCGCCGCTCTCCATGTAGTTGGCCAGCGTGACGTCGTTGGACCAGACGTCGAACTGCCACTTGCGCAGGCCCAGCACGCCGCAGTGCACGCGGCCCGTGTGGATGCCGACGCGCATGTTCACGTTCACGCCCATCACCTCGCGCACCAGCCTGCGGGCACGAGATTCTGCGTAATAAACGTGTAGTGGAATTAATGGTTTACATCTGGAATGACAAAAGGAGTCAGTACCACTGTGCTGCGTAGTATAGATACTATGGACCAGGCAAAGATTTGTCGTTAGCGGAAATTTATGTTAGTGGTGTCCCACAAGGTTGAATCTTAGGCCCACTCCTTTTCCTCGCAAACGCTCTTCAATAATTACAAAGGGTAGTTAATTTCTTGTTTTGTAGTAGCCTCTGACTGTAACTGAAAAATGTAAAACATAAACAACAATATACATACTGAGCAGCACTAACATTAGCCATTCATACAGCAGTTATATTACATAAAAACACCAAAAACAGCAAATTACTTGTACTGTCCTTTAGAATGTGACAATATACAGGGTGAATCAGAAGGAACAGTACATGCTTTGATGGGTGATAGTATTATTGATTCTGAACAAAAAACTTCATGTGGATGTATGCCCTATTCCGAATGGTTTCCGAGGTAGAACACATTTAACATCACTTTTGTAAATTTTCCTTCAATAACTAGAAAACCGCATCCTCCAGCGAAAACGCATCGCAGTAGAAAATTAAACTATATTAAATTTCCTGCAAAAAAGATCCTTATCATTTTTTCTCTAGAACTAATGGTTTGTATGAAGAGAGCGCGAGAATGTTGAAAAACTCACTCGACGCCCATGCACCGTACCATACGTAGATTTTGTACGCCAATTTGAGGTTGCATATTGAGGTAGCAAGTTGAGGCGAAAAGTTTGATACGGGACACTTGTCGTCTATCGAGTCGAGAAAATACCTCAAAATACCTCAAACTGGCCTACAAAAGCTACAGCTCATGCGTGTCGAGCGAGTTTTTCAGTATTCTCGCGCTCTCTTCGCACAGACCATTAGTTCTAGAGAAAATAATGAATAGTACCTGTTCTGTAGGAAACTTAATATAGTGTAATTTTGTATTGCCACAGGTTTTCGCTGGAGGGTGCGGTTATCGAGTTATTCAAGAAATACTTACAAAAGTGACATTAAATGTGTTCTGTCAGGGAAACCATTCGGAATAAGGTATAAGTCCATATGAAGTTTTTTGTTCAGAATCACTAATACTGTCCCCCTCAAAGCATGTAACTTTCCTCCTGACTCATCCTGTAAATATGCATTTGCAGTCTGCAAAAAAAAAATGTTTAACGACAAAATCGCCTGTCTCCCATAGGGTTTTTTTTTTCCACTGCACACCTGAGCAACGTCAATTGAATGTCCCCTTGCTCAGATTCGGGCTTGACTCCGTAGTGGCATGCTATCGATGAGATCATCAAGCTTGTCCTGGTACAAATTGGCCCATTTTTCAATGTCGAGTCTGTGTAAGTCGCACAGATTACGTAGTAGCTGTCGACGCCCCAAAATAGCTCGTTTCGGTCGACCCCACACATGCTCGATTGGATTCACGTTCAGGGAGTAGGCAGGGCACTCCATTCTGGTGATACTACTAGCATGTTGAAGGAACGAGTTCACAAGAACAGCACAGCAGCCATGCGAGTTGTCGTCGATCAGGACGAAATTGTTGCCAAAATGTTGGTGATACTGTCAAACTATCAGCTGCAGAATCTCATCCCTGTACTGTCGATCAGTGATGGTGCCTCAACAACCATGAGAGGCATACGGTAGCCCCACGTAGTGCCAAACTAGGTGTCACTCCACCACCACCTTGCAGCATAGGTGGGACACAGTGTTGGAGGATTTCAGTAGTACCAGGTCTGTGAACACGTTATCTGGGATTATTGGGATACAAACAGATCCGAGTGTGGCCCATAAACAACACCCAATGCTAATACTGGGGCGTCTGTTGTGCATGATTTCTTGCCCACCTCTAACGGTGTTGTGGTGTACGATGTAGTCCTCGCCATGGTCATTGGAAATTGAGGTTTGCAACATGCAGTTGTCTCTTAACAAACTGATGCGGTTCCTTTGACTCAAAAGTCGTAAGTATCGATCATCCTGTGCAATTGTCGAAAATATAGGGCTTGTGCAGTGCAAGTCCTCAACACTAACTGGAACCGATGCCATGTTGGCACCATATTACTTTATTCCACAGTGCACATGTTGAGCAATTTCGCCAGTTGACAAGCCTTCTGTGCAAGGTGATTATGTGGACCCGATCACTGACTGCTAATGTCCTTCATGGCATGATGGATGGTCTTCTACTGTTCCACAGACATGTCTAGTATGACCCTACTGGTGCTTCAGTTTCGACTAAAATGGTGCAATCGATTTGAGTGTGGTGCTAAACCCATAGGTCACGCTTATGGTAACTGTGTGTATGTCTGCAACCAACGTTAGGGGTGACTTTCCTGTTGGTACAGGAACAGACAATAGCTTCACACCTCCACGATCTAATGGAGTGACGCAAAACTATTGTTGATGTGTGTATGTTATGATACAGTCATAAGGTGTGAGGCACGCGACAGGATGTTTATCTTTTATGACATAGAGTGATAGTACAGATGTTACATATCCCAAAAGACTTAAGTGTTTCAGTTGCTCTTTAATATGTGGCAGTAACAATCACACATTAAATATGTATACATTGCACTCCATCTCCATCTCTCTGCATCCCATCCCCTCCTGTCATTGCAGACCTCCCCAACCTCCAAATTCGTCCTGGCTTTATGTCTTCCCACAATCCTCCCCTAAAATCTATCTTCATTTCCATAGATATCAATCAACGGCCTATATATTTACACCCCTCCTTCTGTCTTCCATCCCCCCCCCGCCCACACACACACACAGAACACCCTACGTTTATTATACCTACAACCATTTCATTGTCAGTGCAGACCCTTCAATTTGTTACTGAAAATGCATAGATCTTCAATGAACATCACCATTCCTTACAACGAATTCAAATATCTACACTACTGGCCATTAAAATTGCTACACCACGAGGATGACGTGCTACAGACGCGAAATTTAACCGACAGGAAGAACGTGCTGTGATACGCAAATGATTAGCATTTCAGACCATTCACACAAGTTTGGTGACGGTGGCGACACCTACAACGTGATGATATGATGACAGTTTCCAACCGATTTCTCATACACAAACAGCAGTTGATCGGCGTTGCCTGGTGAAACGTTGTTATGATACCTCGTGTAAGGAAGAGAAATGCTTACCATCACGTTTCCGACTTTGATAAAGGTCGGATTGTAGCCTATCACGACTGCGCTTTATCGTATTGCGACATTGCTGCTCGCGTGGGTCGAGATCCAATGACTGTTAGCAGAACATGGAATCGGTGGGTTCAGGAGGGTAATATGGAACTCTGTGCTGGACGGCGTCGTATCACTAGCAGTCGACATGACAGGCATCTTATCCGCATGGCTGTAACGGATCGTGCAGCCACGTCTCGACCCCTAACAGATGGGGACGTTTGCAAGACAACAACCATCTGCACGAACAGTTCGACGACGTTTGCAGCAGCACGGACTGTCAGCTGGGAGACCGTGGCTGCGGTTACCCTTGACGCTGCATCACAGACAGGAGCGCCTGCGATGATGTACGCAACGACGAACCTGCGTGCACGAATGGCAAAACATCATTTTTTCGGATGAATCCTGGTTCTGTTTACAGCATCACGATGGTCGCATCCCCGTCTGGCGACATCGCGGTGAACGCACTTTGGAAGCGTGTATTCGTCATCGCCATACTGGCGTATCACCCGACGTGACGGTATGGGGTGCCACTGGTTACACGTCTCGGTCACCTCTTGTTCGCATTGACGGCACTTTGAACAGTGGACGTTACATTTCAGATGTGTTACGACCCGTGGCTCTACCCTTCATTCGATCCCTGCGAAACCCTACATTTCAGCAGAATATTGCACGACCGCAATATTCTGGATACAGAAAATGGTCGACTGCTGCCCTGGCCAGCACGTTCTCCAGATCTCTCACCAAATGAAAATGTGTGGTCAATGGTGGCCGAGTAACTGGCTCTTGACAATACGCCAGTCACTATTCTTGATGAACTGTGGTATCGTGTTGAAGCTGCATGGGCAGCTGTACCTGTACACGCCATCCGAGCTCTGTGTGACTCAATGCGCAGGCGTATCAATGCCGTTATTACGGCCAGAGGTGGTTGTTCTGGGTACTGATTTCTCGGGATCTATGCACCCAAATTGCGTGAAAATGTAAACACTTGTCAATTCTAGTATAATATATTTGTCCAATGAATAGCCGTTTATCATCTACATTTCTTCTTGGTGCAGCAATTTTAATGCCAAGTAGTGTATCTTTACCTTTTACAAGGAGCGTTCAATAAGTAATGTAACTAATTTTTTTCTAGAAGCAGGTTGGTTTTATTAAAGATTACAGTACACCATGTTATTTCACACTCTTTTGGCATCAAAACACTATTTTTCAACACACAACCTCCGTTCTGTGCGATGGTATTACGCCACCTTGTTGGGAGGCCTGCATGCCTTTGTGGTACCAATCTACTGGTCTCCATCGGAGCCAGCGCTCTGCTGTATCAGTAGCCTGCCCAGCATCAACGTGCTGCCTCCCACGGCGTGCATCCTTCATTAGGCCTGACAGATGGAAGTCAGAAGATGCGGAATCTGGGCTGTAAGGTCGATGAGAAAGAACAGTCCAGCGAAGTTTCGTGAGCTCCTCTCGGGTGCACAGACTTATGTGAGACCTTGCGTTGTCATGGAGAAGCACAAGCTCGTTTGCATTTTTGGGGCGATGAACACACTAAAGTCGTTCCTTCAGTTTACTGAAGACAGCACGACGCCCTTCAGAGTTGGTCATTGCACCATGAAAGCAGACACTGCACTCTTGAGACTCCCAGAAGACTGTCACCTTGGCTTTAAATCAGCTATGAACTTTTTCTTTCGAGGAGAGGTGGTGAGGCGCCACTCCATGGACTGACGGTTCGAAGTGACGAACGCATCTTTCAGCGCCTTTGACGATGTTCGGACAAAAATTGTCGCAATGAGCCTCGCAATGGGCAAGCAGTTCCGCGCAAACGGCCCTTCGTTGCTCTTTATGGTCTTCTGTTAGGTGCCTCGGACCTGGGAGGAACACACTCTCGAGTATCCCAACTGGTAGACACGTGCATCAGCACTACGGACAGAGACGTTGTAAGGTGTCAGGCAAATCCAACACCTTCCATGAAAACCCTGACATGATAAGCAAATCCAGTAGTATGTCACATAGCTCCGAATAAATCGTGACATTAAATTAACCAAAGTAATACGAGTAACGAGTGAGCAAATGGAATACCACAGACTAACACAAGAATGCCTAAATACATGTCGTACCTTCCCACCGTGAGACAGACGCAGTTCCGAGGGGAGAAACGAGAACAGAAGCCGAGAGCAGAACCCTGTTAAGCTGGAAGGCCCTACGATAAAGGACGGACAGACACCCACGTCACCAGCTAACCACTAGGACCACACCACCCGCAAGTTTTAGCGTGAGACTTTTTCGCGTCTCTGTTACGTTAGGACCACCCCCCAGCCCATGTTAAAAGATAGAGGCCTCCAGAAGAACAGTATAGATCTTACGGTAACGCTAAAAGGACCACACCAGCTGCAAGTTTTAGCGTGAGACTTTTTCGCTTCTCTGTTACGTTGCAAACTTTAAAAACGTTGCCCCACCACGAAAAGTATAACGTTTCTCATTGGATAGACAGAATTTTTGTAGGCGGAGCTTAAGGTTAACATTGAGACCCTGATTGGTCAGATGAAAACACAGCCAGATAGTTTTTTTTAAACCAACTTCGGTAAATTATAGTAAGGAGAAGTTAGGAGAGGTTGCTTCCGAGACAGCGAGATGAGAGTTGCTTCCAAGAGGGCGAGCTGGACGGAGCTGCGCCGGCCGCCGCCCCCTGAGGAACACCGACAAGGTAATGAACGCACGCGATGCCGCATTTTTGAGCCCATAAGGCTTCACTCAGAACTGCAGAAGTCTCATCTGTTACATCCCCTTTTTGCGTAATACTAGTGTCGATCGTCAATTAAAGTTCATGGTGTTCACATTTGCCACTTGAAGTAAAAATCTGAAACGCGATGATTTTTCTGTTACAAATGGTTCAAATGGCTCTGAGCACTATGGGACTTAACATCTGAGGTCATCAGTCCCCTAGAACTGAGAACTACTTAAACCTATGTAACCTAAGGACCTCACACACATCCATGCCCGAGGCAGGATTCGAACCTGCGACCGTAGCAGTCGCGCGGTTCGGGACTGCAGCGCCTAAACCGCATGGCCACCGCGGTCGGCTTTCTGTTACATAGTTATTGAGAACCCACATCAGCCACTGTAATTTACGACAAGTTAGATAAGTAATTAAAGATAATTAGGGGCACTGTAGACCATTTTGATAGTTTTCTCTTTTGTGAAACTTAATTTAAACCTAGATTATAGATGTGATATGGCATGGGTCATCGTTCGATCCATTGTAGAACTTAGAAACCCATTCAGGGAATATTCGTTCACATTTTTGTTGAACACAGTTGGTTTTTACCATCCTGTATTAAAATATTTCCTTTTATCAATAGTGCAATTAATAAACGATGTTTTGTGAGTAGAATAAAATTTCCAATGGCAAACTTAACTGCTTTTTCGACGTTCTTTTACCAGCTAACTAAAAATAGGAAAGCCTTGAACCCCTTCCACTAAATTTAGTTTGTATTAAGATTCCTTTACAGGGAGTGCAGTGGAGCTGACGCTGAAATCATTAAGTATTTGGTTATATCATCGCTAGTCTCACTGAACTCTTCTGAATTCTACATGTCATGTGTGGTCTGACGTCTCCTTCCCAGCAACAGGTCCCAGGTTCAAACTAGTGAATTCCCTAAAAAACACGCTCAGAGCGTCGTTGCGCGAAAGTGGTAGGGAGACACGATATAGAACAAACAGACACCACACAGAATGTTTAGAACGTCCACTTGTGAAGTGTTTGACTGTGATCCGTCAGTCAACTCGGCTGAGAGTGTCCGCTCACTCCAACGCTGCAGGAGCCACAGCGGTGTGCGACAGGTCAGCAATTGGCAGATCGACAGGTCTGAGTGACCTCGCTCTGTGTAGCCGGCGCAGCTTGCTGAAATCCCTGGCACTATTTGTCCAGATCGATGCCCATTGGAAATATCACATGTGGGAGTACACGAGGTAAGTAGATGGTGGAGAGTACTTACGCGATGGCGTCGATCATGTCGAGGCCCATCTCGACGCAGCAGTGGGCGTGGTCGGGCCGCGGCTCCGGCAGGCCGGACACGCAGTAGTAGCAGTCCCCCAGCAGCTTGATGCGCAGGCAGTGGTGCTCCGCCGCCAGACGGTCGAACCTGCACACAGGAACAAACCGGCCACTGTTGTTGTTGTTGTTGTGGTCTTCAGTCTTGAGACTGGTTTTAAGCAGCTCTCCATGCTACTCTATCCTGTGCAAGCTTCTTCATCTCCCAGTACCTAATGCAACCTACATCCTTCTGAATCTGCTTAGTGTATTCATCTCTTGCTCTCCCCCTACGATTTTTACCCTCCACACTCCCCTCCAATACTAAATTGGTGATCCCTTGATGCCTCAGAACATGAACTATCAACCGATCCCTTCTTCTGGTCAAGTTGTGCCACAAACTTCTCTTCTCCCCAATCCTATTCAATACTTCCTCATTAGTTATGTTATCTACCCATCTAATCTTCAGCATTCTTCTGTAGCACCACATTTCGAAAGCTTCTATTCTCTTCTTGTCCAAACTATTTACCGTCCAGGTTTCACTTCCATACATGGCTACACTCCATACAAATACTTTCAGAAATGACTTCCTGACACTTAAATCTATACTCGATGTTAACAAATTTCTCTTCTTCAGAAACGCTTTCCTTGCCATTGCCAGTCTACATTTTATATCCTCTCTACTTCGACCATCATCAGTTATTTTGCTCCCCAAATAGCAAAACTCCTTTACTACTTTAAGTGTTTCATTTCCTAATCTAATACCCTCAACATCACCCGACTTAATTCGACTACATTCCATTATCCTCGTTTTGCTTTTGTTGATGTTCATCTTATATCCTCCCTTCAAGACACCATCCATTCCGTTCAACTGCCCTTCCAAGTCCTTTGCTGTCTCTGACAGAATTACAATGTCATCGGCGAACCTCAAAGTTTTTATTTCTTCTCCATGGATTTTAATACCTACTCCGAATTTTTCTTTTGTTTCCTTTACTGCTTGCTCAATATACAGATTGAATAACATTGGGGAGAGGCTACAACCCTGTCTTACTCCTTTCCCAACCACTGCTTCCCTTTCATGTCCCTCGACTCTTATAACTACCATCTGGTTTCTGTACAAATTGTAAATAGCCTTTCGCTCCCTGTATTTTACCCCTGCCAGCTTTAGAATTTGAGTATTCCAGTCAACATTGTCAAAAGCTTTCTCTAAGTCTACAAATGCTAGAAACGTAGGTTTGCCTTTCCTTAATCTTTCTTCTAAGATGTGTCGTAAGGTCAGTATTGCCTCATGTGTTCCAGTATTTCTATGGAATCCAAACTGATCTTCCCCGAGGTCGGCTTCTACTAGTTTTTCCATTCGTCTGCAAAGAATTCGTGTTAGTATTTTGCAGCTGTGGCTTATTAAACTGACTGTTC
The DNA here is from genome assembly GCF_023864275.1 of Schistocerca cancellata. Taxonomy (NCBI): domain Eukaryota; kingdom Metazoa; phylum Arthropoda; class Insecta; order Orthoptera; family Acrididae; genus Schistocerca; species Schistocerca cancellata. Next base: position 114,029,717 of record NC_064636.1, on the reverse strand, counting down.
GGTAATTTTCACATCTGTCAACACCTGCATTCTTTGGGATTGGAATTATTATATTCTTCTTGAAGTCTGAGGGTATTTCGCCTGTCTCATACATCTTGCTCACCAGATGGTAGAGTTTTGTCAGGACTGGCTCTCCCAAGGCCGTCAGTAGTTCCAATGGAATGTTGTCTACTCCCGGGGCCTTGTTTCGACTCAGGTCTTTCAGTGCTCTGTCAAACTCTTCACGCAGTACCGTATCTCCCATTTCATCTTCATCTACATCCTCTTCCATTTCCATAATATTGTCCTCAAGTACATCGCCCTTGTACCAGCCACTGTATTGCTCGGAAAACGAAAGTGGCTACCTGCTGAAAGTGGCAGCACCGCCGTGGGTACGTCCAGGAAGCAGGGAGGGGAAGCAGCAGTAGCGTACACTCCACTGCTCTTATACACTGAGGAGACCCCAGTCGTGCGACAGCTGTTAACATAGTGTTGATCCTCCATTTGTCCGGCACAGTGCATCAACTCGATGTGTAGTGTACTTAACAAGTTGTTGGAAGTTCCCTGCAGAAGGATTGAGCCATGCTGCCTGTATAAAGGTCCATAACTGCGAAAGACATTTCCAGGGGCCGATGTGGACTCTGACCGCAATCTATTGGTTATGAACTGTAGAGTAAAACTGAGGAAACTGAAAAAAGGTAGGAATTTGAGGAGATGGGACCTGAATAAACTGAAAGAACCAGATGTTGTAGAGAGCTTCAGAGAGAGCATTAGGGAAAGATTGACAAGAATGGGGGAAAGAAATACAGTAGAAGAAGAATGGGTAGCTTTCAGAGACGAAATAGTGGAGGTAGCAAAGGATCAAGTAGTTAAAAAGACGAGAGCTAAGAAAAATCCTTGGGTAACAGAAGAGATATTGAATTTAACTGATGAAAGGAGTTAATGCATTAAATGAAGCAGGCGAAAAGGAATACAACCTTCTCAAAAATGAGATCGACAGGAAGTGCAAAATGGCTAAGCAGGGATGGCTAGAGGACAAATGTAAGGATGTAGAGGCACATATCACTAGGGGTAACATGGATACTGACAACAGGAAAATTAAAGAGACCTTTGGAAAAATGGAAGCCGCTTGTATGAATATCAAGAGCGTTGATGGAAACGCAGTTCCAAGCAAATAAGGCAAAGCAGAAAGATGGCAGGAGTGTATAGAGGGTCTATACAAGGGCGATGTTCTTGAGGACAACATTATAGAAATGGAAGAGAATGTAGACGAAGATGAAATGGGAGATATGATACTGCGTGAAGAGTTTGACAGAGCACTGAAAGACCTAAGTCGAAACACGGCCCCGGCAGTAGGCAACATTGAATTACAACTACTGACAGCCTTGGGAGAGCCAGGCCCAACAAAACTTTACCATCTGGTGAGCAAGATGTATGAGACAGGCGAAATACCTCAGACTTCAATAAGAATATAATAATTCCAATTCCAAAGAAAGCAGGTGTTGACAGATGAGAAAATTACCAAACAATCAGTTTAATAAGCCACGGCTACAAAATACTAACACAAATTCTTCACAGACGAATGGAAAAACTGGTAGAAGCCGACCTAGGGGAAGATCAGTTTGGATTCTGTAGAAATGTTGGAACACGTGAGCCAATACTGACCCTACGACTTATCTTAGAAGAAAGATTAAGGAAAGGAAAACCTATGTTTCTAGCATTTGTAGACTTAGAGAAAGCTTTTGACAATCTTGACTGGAATACTCTCTTTCGAATTCTGAAGGTGGCAGGTGTAAAACACAGGGAGCGAAAAGCTATTGACAATTTTACAGAAACCAGATGGCAGTTATAAGAGTCGAGGGGCATGAAAGGGAAGAAGTGGTTGGGAAGGGAGTGAGACAGGGTTGTAGCCTCTCCCCAATGTTATTCAATCTGTATGTTGAGCAAGCATTAAAGGAAACAAAAGAAAAATTCGGAGTTGGAATTAAAATCCGTGGAGAAGAAATAAAAGCTTTGAGGTTCGCCAATGACATTGTAATTCTGTCAGAGACAGCAAAGGACCTGGAAGAGCAGCTGAACGGAATGGACAGTGTCTTGAAAGGAGGATATTACATGAATATCAACAAAAGCAAAACGAGGATAATGGAATGTCGTCGAATTAAATCGGATGATGCTGCAGGAATTAGATTAGGAAATGAGACGTTCAAAGTAGTAAAGGAGTTTTGCTATTTGGGGAGCAAAATAACTGATGATGGTCGAAGTAGAGAGGATATAAAATGTGGACTGGCAATGGCAAGGAAATCGTTCCTGAAGAAGAGAAATTTGTTAACATCGAGTATAGATTTAATTGTCAGGAAGTCGTTTCTGAAAGTATTTGTGTGGAGTGTAGCCATGTATGGAAGTGAAACATGGACGATAAATAGTTAAGAAAAAAAGAGAACTGAAGCCTTCGAAATGTGGTGCTACAGAAGAATGCTGAAGATTAGATGGATAGATCACATAACTAATGAGGAGGTATTGAATAGAATTGGAGAGAAGAGAAGTTTGTGGCACAACTTGACTAGAAGAAGGGATCGGTTGGTAGGACATGTGTTGAGGCATCAAGGGATCATCAATTTAGTATTGGAAGGCAGTGTGGAGGGTAAAAATCGTAGAGGAGACCAAGAGATGAATGCACTAAGCCGATTCAGAAGGATGTAGGTTGCAGTAGGTACTGGGAGATGAAGAAGCTTGCACAGGATAGAGTAGCATGGAGAGCTGCATCAAACCAGTCTCTGGACTGAAGAGCACGCCACCACCAAATACGAAAGTGTTGCCAGTTTAGAATGATGTGCACATGTAGACGTCCCTATTACGTTCCACAACGACAAGTGAATCTCAATGTAGACAAGTGCAATGTGCTGCGAATACATAGAAAGAAAGATCCTTTATCATTTAGCTACAATATAGCAGGTCAGCAACTGGAAGCAGTTAATTCTATAAATTATCTGGGAGTAGGCATTAGGAGTGATTTAAAGTGGAAGGACCATATAAAATTAATCGTCGGTAAAACAGATGCCAGACTGAGATTCATTGGAGGAATCCTAAGGAAATGCAATCCGAAAACAAAGGAAGTAGGTTACAGTACACTTGTTTGCCCACTGCTTGAATACTGCTCACCACAGTGGGATCCGTACCAGATAGGGTTGATAGCGGAGATAGAGAAGATCCAACGGAGAGCAGCGTGCTTCGTCACAGGATCATTTAGTAATCGCGAAAGCGTTACGGAGATGATAGATAAACTCCAGTGGAAGACTCTGAAAGAGAGACGCTCAGTAGCTCGGTATGGGCTCTTGTTGAAGTTTCGAGAACATACCTTCACTGAGGAGTGAAGCAGTATATTGCTCCCTACTACGTACATCTCGCGAAGAGACCATGAGGATAAAATCAGAGAAGTCAGATCCCACACAGAAGCATACCGACAATCTTTCTTTCCACGAACAATACTAGACTGTCATAGAAGGGAGAACCGATAGAGGTACTCAAGGTACCCTCCGCCACACAGCGTCAGGTGGCTTGCGGAGTATGGATGTAGATGTAGTTGCAGATCCAATTCACGTCGGCCGATCTGGGTGGGCAAATCATTCCCTTTAATTGTGTAGGATTTTCTTCAGTCAGTCACAAACAGCTGTGGCCGATGATATGGTGCATTGTCATCCATTCAAATGCCATCGTTATTTGGTAAACTCCATGAATGACTGCAAATGGTCCCGGAGTAACTGAACATACCCATATCCAGTCAATGATCATTTCAGTTGGACCAGAGGATCCAATCTGTTCCATGTAAAGACAGCCCATATGATTATTGACCCAACGTCAGCTTACACAGTGCCATGTTGACAATTTGGCTCCATGGCTTTATGGGGTCCGCATCACACTCGTACCCTACCACTAGCTCTTACCAACTGTAACAGCGTTCAAAATGGTTCAAATGGCTTTGAGCACTATGGGACATAACTTCTAAGGTCATCAGTCCCCTAGAACTTAGAACTACTTAAACCTAACTAACCTAAGGACATCACACACATCCATGCCCGAGGCAGGATTAGAACCTGCGACTGTAGCGGTCGCACTGTAACAGGAACTCAGCTGATCAGGCTCGATTTTCCACTGCTCACAAGCACAAAATGGGCACTGCAGGGGATGTACTTTTAGCAAAGGCATGCAGTTATTTCATGTAGTACTGTAGGTCTGTTAGCCCTGACAACTCTATCCAAATCCCGCTGCTCTCGGTCGTTAAGTGAAAGCCGTTGGCCACTGAGCTGCAATAGTGAGAGCTAAAGCCAGGAATTTGGTCTACTTGGCACACTCTTCGTAATGTGAATGTCAGAATAGTTATTTCATTAACAATTTCCGAAATGGGCTGTCCCATGCCTCTAGCTACAACTACCATGTTACGTTCAAAGTCTGTCAACTCCTGTTCTGCAACATTGGAAACAATTGCAATGAATCACCTAAGTACATGGACAGCCCTGCAGCCGGCCGGTGTGGCCGTGCGGTTCTAGGCGCTACAGTCTGGAACCGCGTGACCGCTATGGTCGCAGGTTCGAATCCTGCTTCGGGCATGGATGTGTGTGATGTCCTTAGGTTAGTTAGGTTTAAGTAGTTCTAAGTTCTAGGGGACTGATGACCACATATGTTAAGTCCCATAGTACTCAGAGCCATTTGAACCATTTGACAGCCCTGCCACTGAACTGCCCTTTTATACCTTGTGTACGCAGCTCTACGACCATCTGTGTATGTGCATATCGTTATCTCATGACTTTTGTCGCCTCACTGTAAGTGTAACTGGTACCCCGTGACACGTTATACTCTATAACTGTCACTGAATGAGTTGTTACCACGTGTTACACTCTGTGAGTGAAGTGCTACCACGCCTTAGCTCTTTACATGCCTTTGAATAAAGTGCTACCACACTTTACGTTCTGTATGTGCCTTTCAGTGAGGTGCTACCATACCTTACACTCTGTATGTCCTCTGAGTGAAGTTCTACCATACCTTACATTCTGAATGTGCCTCTGATTGAACTGCTACCACACCTTACACTCTGTATGTGTCTCTGAGTGAAGTTCTAACACTCCATCTGTGCCTCTGACTGAAGTGCTACCACACCATATACTCTGTATGTGCCTTCGAGTGAAGTGCTACCGCACCTTACACTCTGTATGTGCCTCTGAGTGAAGTGCTGCCACAAGTAACACTTTTTATGACCCACTGACTAAGGTGCTACCATACTTTACACCAGGGGCATCAAAAAATTTGGTTCATGGGTCATGACCTGGCATGAGTACCATATGCTCAGCCTGGCTTTCACACTTCCATCACCACCATGCCACGCTGTCTGATCGTGAGGGGAGGAAAAGGTGGAGAACTGTGAATGCACCACATTTAAATGGCAATGCAGTACACTACATATAACTTAGTTTTACATTTCACATTTCTCAACAACATACATCACAAAGAAAACGAATTTTGAGTATTATTTAATTATTTTTGGCGTGCTGAACATAGCGTAATTTTTAACTGGTATAAACTGCCGGCATAGCGCATGCAGGCACATAACAATGATTTATTTAGTTTCGTAATCGAAATATGGTCTTTCACACACATACTCAGTATTTTGATCGAAATATTTTATCACTTTTGCAGCCTCATTATGGAGATGTGGAAGAACTACCTGAGGAAAACAATGGCTCTGAGCACTATGATACTTAATTTCGAAGGTCATCAGTCACCTAGAACTACTTAAACCTAACTAACCTAAGGACATCACACACATCCATGCCGGAGGCAGGATTCGAACCTGCGACCGTAGCGGTCACGCGGTTCCAGACTGTAGCGCCTAGAACCGCTCGGCCACCTCGGCCGGCAAAACAATGTAGATGACGTGGACAGTTTTAACGTAAAGGAATTGTCTTTATAATGGAAATTACGTCGCAGATCAATCAGTTGCATCTGCAAACACACAGAGACATCAAACAGTCTCGAAATGAAATCGAAAATACATGTTACTTGGCAGTGTCCTCAGAACGTTACAAAACTACTCTTGTAATTCCTTCAAGGTCACAAGGGATTCTTCGAACCTCACGTTTTCTTCAACGCCAGCGAGCACAGGAAAATGCACTGTGATTGCCTGAATTTGTCCCTTCTACATGTGAGTTTCTTTCTATATGCATCCCCATCACATCAGAAATAAGTTGTTTCTCACCTTGCAGTGTCTTACTGTTGGCAGTGTTCAATCATGTCCACTTAAAATGCAATGTCTGAAACCCATTCCAAATGTTCTAATTTTCATTTCTGCATTCCTTCTTTACTCATGAAATCGACATCAATCGGTTTTAAATGGAAAAATCGTTTCAGGAGCGCACTTTGCAGATATATGTAAACTCTCCATATTCCCATTTCACTTCCATCAAGAACTGTCAGAAGTTACAGTGCAACTATGCGTGCAACTTCAGAAATTTTTCTGTTCCTTCCACCAATCTCTTCACATGCTCTATGTTTGCAAATGTAATGCAACGTGCTTCTTTACATGCAGAACAATCCATTCCATCTCTAGATAGCTGTAATTGCTTTTTTTTCATTGTATTGTTATATCGTTTCATAGCAAACTTGCGGTACCCATCGATTATGCGATTGTGTGATAGATACTGTATGATAGATATTAAGAATTCTCCCCTCTGTCATCCTCATTCATTTCTAAAGGCTTGTGACGGTACACCTCTATACTGCCTCTTTTGGTGCAATCAGCCACTGGACATGTGAACACCCTTCACACCATGAACAAACAGCGATAGGTAAACAGCGCTGATACCACGATACCAGCGAAGTGTAGAGAGTCCTTCCGACCAAAAAATACCACGCTGCAATACTAAATGAAAAGTCACGCTGTGCCAAGTACTTCCAAGAAGGACCGAGCAAAGCTGAGACAGGCCAGCCAAGACTCGGCTCACACGCGACCAGCACCTGTGTGGTTCGGCGCGCCATGACCGCCGTTACACTCTGTACATGGCACTGAAGGAAGTTCTGAGGCACCCTACACTCTGCATGTGCCACTGAATGAAGTGCTGCCACACGTTAAACTCTGTACGTGTCACTGAATGAAGTGCTGCCACACATTTCACTCTGTACATGTCGCTGAATGAAGTGCTGCCACACATTACACTCTGTACATGTCACTGAACGAAGTGCTACCACATGTTCCACTCTGTACATGATACTGAAGGAAGTGCTGAGACATGATACACTCTGTACGTGTCGCTGAATTAGGTGCCGACACGTTCCATTCTCTACATGCCACTGAATGAAGTGCTGCCACACATTATACTCTGTAAGAGCCGCTGAATCAAGTGCTGCCACACATTACACTCCGAACATGCCACTGAAAGAAGTGCTGCCACACACTACACACTGTACATGAAGCTGAATGAAGTGCTTCCACACGCTACACTCTGTAAGTGCCACTGAATGAAGTGCTTCCACACGTTAAACTCTGTACGTGTCACTGAATGAAGTGCTGCCATACATTTCACTCTGTACATGTCGCTGAATGAAGTGCTGCCACACATTACACTCTGTACATGTCACTGAACGAAGTGCTACCACATGTTCCACTCTGTACATGATACTGAAGGAAGTGCTGAGACATGATACACTCTGTACGTGTCGCTGAATTAGGTGCCGACACGTTCCATTCTCTACATGCCACTGAATGAAGTGCTGCCACACATTATACTCTGTAAGAGCCGCTGAATCAAGTGCTGCCACACATTACACTCCGAACATGCCACTGAAAGAAGTGCTGCCACACACTACACACTGTACATGAAGCTGAATGAAGTGCTTCCACACGCTACACTCTGTAAGTGCCACTGAATGAAGTGCTGCCACATGCTACACTCTGTATGTGTTGCTGAATGAAGTGCTGCCACACGTTACATTCTGTACATGCCACTGTATAAAGTGCTGCCACACACTACACCCTGTACATGAAGCTGAATGAAGTGCTTCCATATGCTACACTCTGTAAGTGCCACTGAATGAAGTGCTGCCACATGCTACACTCTGTGAAGTGCTGCCACACACTACACTCCGAATACATCCCTGAGTGAAGTGCTGCCACACGTTCCCCTCTGTATGTGCCACTGAAGGGAGTGCCCATTTAGAACAAGAACAGTATATCTCACATTAACAGGTGCCTAAGCTTTGCTGGTACTATCCACCGTACTGCGTTTCCCGAAGATATCATTATGTTTCTCAGTTATTTTTGTCGATTGATCAACTGCTCTTTCAAACAGAGACCAAATGCCCATTCTTGTTTCGAATCTTCCAGAATTATTGAGCTCGTGCTGCAGATATTAAGGCTGCAGAAGTTCCCTTAATGCCTTTCACGTTTCACTCACAATTATTCATATGATGGAGTCTACACCCCAAAGATAAAAGGAATGCGGGATACATATTCAACTCTTCAAATCCTCAACGCTGATTTATAATTTTCTACTAGATCTGACAAAGGATACCATTCTCGTTTAGTGAACAAGCGGTAATAACGGCATCGATTCCTTTCAATCTCATGAATTAAGCCAGATCATCCACTTGGATAGTTACGGTATAGAAAAGTGTGACACTTCTTCTATCAATAAAAGTAGAGTATTAAGCAACTCACGTTCAGTAAGCACTGCTCTAAAATGGATTGCTGAATAGTGCAGAAGGAGATGAGTTTGTTTTATTATGTTTCAGAATAACTTACCACCGAAGATAACGATGAAGATGGAACAATAAAGTAGAACTGTACGTGTAAAGGGAAATGCTTACACGAGCTAACATTATGGCTTACATACAACCTTAGATTGTGCCGTCCTGCAAAGATACGTTACTAGTCCCACTTACAACATAGATAGCCATTGCATGTCTACTTATTACAGCTGATCTATTTCGTATTCTTTCATCCAAATTTGTAGCAGAGTCAAATCGTTTTGAAGTAAGAGTATCTCCTAGTTGGTGACATCTGGACACAAAACACTTTAGCAGTATCAGTACGACATCGAATTTCACATTCACTGCTCGTCAGAACTCACGGCATTTGTTCGACTGTATACAAACAAAAGCAATTACAAACGTTTCATGAATGAAACTGTTAGTGCAGACAAGAAAAACTGACGCGTGTAGCATACTGCTGATAATAGAACTGAATCTGAGGTTGTCTGCATTTAGTTTCAAAAAGAAAATAACTCTTAATGCAATGTAAACTTAAATATGATAGTGACTGACTTCATAAACCACACACCATGAGAAATATCAACAACAGTTGCGCATAGTGCACAGCCATAGTTTTGAGTGCGACGCGTCGTAGGAGGTGCATTCAAGATCTAAGGCCTCTGATGTTTTTTCTCCGGACTGGAAAGAGATAGAAACATTCACATTGTTTTAAAATGAGGCCGCGTTCATTGTCAATAAGTCCCAGAGATGGTAGCACCGTACGGCAGATGGAATTTTACCGCCAGCGGCGAGAATGAGAACTGTTTTAAATACTTAAAATGGCGACGTTTTCCTTAATTGAACAGCGTGCAATCATTCGTTTTCTGAATTTGCGTGGTGTGAAACAAATTGAAATTCATCGACAGTTGAACGAGACGTGGTTATGGAGTTATGGATGTGTCGAAAGTGCGTTTGTGGGTGCCACATTTTAATAAAGGCAGAACATCGTGTCACAACAAACCGAAACAACCTCGGGCTCGCACAAGCCGGTCTGATGACATGATCGAGAAAGTGGAGAGAATTGTTTTGGGGGATCACCGAATGACTGTTGAACAGATCGCCTCCCGAGTTGGCATTTCTGTGGGTTCTGTGCACACAGTCCTGCATGACGACCTGAAAATGCGAAAAGTGTCATCCAGGTGGGTGCCACGAATGCTGACAGACGACCACACGGCTGCCCGTGTGGCACGTTGCCGAGCAATGTTGACGCGCAGCGACAGCTCGAATGAGACTTTCTTTTCGTCGGTTGTGACAATGGATGAGACGTGGATGCCATTTTTCAATCCAGAAACAAAGCGCCAGTCAGCTCAATGGAAGCACACAGATTCACCGCCACCAAAAAAATTTCGGGTAACCGCCAGTGCTGAAAAAATGATGGTGTCCATGTTCTGGGACAGCGAGGGCGTAATCCTTACCCATTGCGTTCCAAAGGGCACTACGGTAACAGATGCATCCTACGAAAATGTTTTGAAGAACAAATTCCTTCCTGCACTGCAACAAAAACGTCCGGGAAGGGCTACGCGTGTACTGTTTCACCGTGACAACGCACCCGCACATCGAGCTAACGTTACGCAACAGTTTCTTCGTGAAAACAACTTTGAAGTGATTCCTCATGCTCCCTACTCACCTGACCTGGCTCCTAGTGACTTTTGGCTTTTTCCAACAATGAAAGACACTCTCTGTGGCCGCACATTCACCAGCCGTGCTGCTATTGCCTCAGCGATTTTCAAGTGGTTAAAACAGATTCCTAAAGAAGCCTTCGCCGCTGCCATGGAATCATGGCGTCAGCGTTGCGAAAAATGTGTACGTCTGCAGGGCGATTACGGGTGTTTCATCGATTTCGGGGGAGTAGTTAATTAGAAAAAAAATCGGAGGCCTTCGAACTTGAATGCACCTCGTAGTTTGTCGCTGCCAAATGTATCGCGTATTTACTCTAGACTGGAAATTGGTACAGCTTTCCCTCCAGCATTGAAGACAATTTAGTTATCTTAGCTGTAGTTTATGTGCAGCAATGTATGACCTGAAATGCAATAAATACGCTATGTGATCAAATGTGTCCGGAGACGGCCGGGGTGGCCGAGCGGTTCTAGGCACTTCAGTCTGGAACCGCGTTGCTGCTACGGTTGCAGATTCGAATCCTGCGTCGGACATGGATGTGTGTCATGTCCTTCGTTTAGTTAGCTTTAAGTAGGTCTACGTCTAGGGGAGTTATGACCTCAGATGTTAAGTTCTATAGTGCTTAGAACCATTTGGACGATTTTTTGAACAGATGACATTCACCGGGCATTCGGCATACCCACACCCTGCCATCGGATCGGTACATTGTGTAGCGTGATCCGTCACTCCACTGTTCAATCGTCTAGTGTTTACGCTCCTTAGACCAAGCGAGGCGTCGTTTGAAATATACCGGCTTGATGTGTGGCTTATGAGGGCCTCTCGATCATGAAATCCAAGTTTTGTCATGTCCCGCCAAACTATCATAGTACTGGATCCTGATGCAGTTTGGAATTCCTGTGTGATGGTCTAGATAGATGTCTGCCTATTACACATTACGACCCTCTTCAACTGTCGGCAGTCTCTGTCAGTCAACAGACGAGGTCGGCCTGTACGCTTTTGTGCTGCACGTGTCCCTTCACGTTTCCACTTTACTATCACATCGGAAACAGTGGACCTAGGGATGTTTAGGAGTGTGGAAATCTCGCGTACAGACGTGTGACACAAGTGACACCCAATCACCTGACCACGTTCGAAGTACGTGAGTTCCGCGGAGCGCCCCATTTTCGTCTCTCACGATGTCTGATGACTACTGAGGTCACTGATATGGAGTACGTGGCAGTAGGCGGCAGCACAATGCACGTAATATCAAAAACGTATTTTTTTGGAGGTGTCCGGATACTTTTTATCACATAGTGTATAAATCGTCCAACGACTACATTTTCCACTAGGCACTTTTCGAAATCTGCGCTGTGTTATTTTCGAAGTGTTACAATAACGATGAATAATTACGAAAAGATAGCCAGTTCATTATCATTATTATGTCAGACAATAAGGTGTCGAATAATAACTTCTTTTATCGATAGCTTTCTCAAAATCGAATGACAAAGATTAGGTGCACGTGAATCCAAAAACAGTGGTTTCTCACTTTTTACACAAAAAGTGAAAGTTTAACTGAGAAATGGATGTAGCTTTGCTTCATGTACATAAAACCTTATTTGATTTGACTACAGCCAGAACATTTACATTGTCCGAAGGAGACATGGCGGCATGTTACTAATTTTGGTGACGAGTCCAAGTATCCACCCCATCACGTGTCACATCATCGCTTGTTACGCCACGTCGGTGGGCGTCCTGTACAGGGTCCTGGGATCAAGCCTACTTGTGTTATGGAGCTTGTAGTAAGGGAGAGTTGCCGCTGTTTTGTTTATTTAGCACTAAGTCTGACAACTTGTCTCATTTCATACCTACTTTTGCGTTACATTTGCTTTTGTGCTTTTGAATTTCTATGGCCCCTCTACACACCACAGAAGAGTGGCGGCTGGATCTCAATACAACCATAATATTGAAGAAACGGATCTGGAGCTTCCATGGTCCTAGTGGATTATCTTCCTTCAAAAATATGTTGTCTGCACAACTACAAAATGATTGTGTACCTCTTGTCAAGATAATTTCTTAGGGACTACATGTTCTCAAACTCACTGAATACATTATACGAAAAAATGCTGTTTTTGTATCTTGCCCCTTCCTGGATCAGTTTCTGTGAACGCCTGCCAAACAGCACCGGGTTCCTCGAAGTATAATCACACCTCGTGTACAACAGGTGCCGAACGTTTAGAGAGGAGGAGACAATGGCATTGGGAAAGAGACGTAAAAGAAATAAATGATGGAAGATACACTCCTGGAAATTGAAATAAGAACACCGTGAATTCATTGTCCCAGGAAGGGGAAACTTTATTGACACATTCCTGGGGTCAGATACATCACATGATCACACTGACAGAACCACAGGCACATAGACACAGGCAACAGAGCATGCACAATGTCGGCACTAGTACAGTGTATATCCACCTTTCGCAGCAATGCAGGCTGCTATTCTCCCATGGAGACGATCGTAGAGATGCTGGATGTAGTCCTGTGGAACGGCTTGCCATGCCATTTCCACCTGGCGCCTCAGTTGGACCAGCGTTCGTGCTGGACGTGCAGACCGCGTGAGACGACGCTTCATCCAGTCCCAAACATGCTCAATGGGGGACAGACCCGGAGATCTTGCTGGCCAGGGTAGTTGACTTACACCTTCTAGAGCACGTTGGGTGGCACGGGATACATGCGGGCGTGCATTGTCCTGTTGGAACAGCAAGTTCCCTTGCCGGTCTAGGAATGGTAGAACGATGGGTTCGATGACGGTTTGGATGTACCGTGCACTATTCAGTGTCCCCTCGACGATCACCAGTGGTGTACGGCCAGTGTAGGAGATCGCTCCCCACACCATGATGCCGGGTGTTGGCCCTGTGTGCCTCGGTCGTATGCAGTCCTGATTGTGGCGCTCACCTGCACGGCGCCAAACACGCATACGACCATCATTGGCACCACGGCAGAAGCGACTCTCATCGCTGAAGACGACACATCTCCATTCGTCCCTCCATTCAAGCCTGTCGCGACACCACTGGAGGCGGGCTGGACGATGTTGGGGCGTGAGCGGAAGACGGCCTAACGGTGTGCGGGACCGTAGCCCAGCTTCATGGAGACGGTTGCGAATGGTCCTCGCCGATACCCCAGGAGCAACAGTGTCCCTAATTTGCTGGAAAGTGGCGGTGCGGTCCCCTACGGCACTGCGTAGGATCCTAGGTCTTGGCGTGCATCCGTGCGTCGCTGCGGTCCGGTCCCAGGTCGACGGGCACGTGCACCTTCCGCCGACCATTGGCGACAACATCGATGTACTGTGGAGACCTCACGCCCCACGTGTTGAGCAATTCGGCGGTACGTCCACCCGGCCTCCCGCATGCCCACTATACGCCCTCGCTCAAAGTCCGTCAACTGCAATACGGTTCACGTCCACGCTGTCGCGGCATGCTACCAGTCTTATGCGTGTGATCATTGCTTGTACAGCCCTCTCGCAGTGTCCGGAGCAAGTATGGTGGGTCTGACACACCGGTGTCAATGTGTTCTTTTTTCCATTTCCAGGAGTGTAGTAGACAGTGGTTGTGGTAGAGAAAGAGCGAAGGACAGAGCGGAATTGTGAGAGAAAGACAGGGGCACAGTGGCACTGGTATATAGCTGACAGTGACAGGACAATGTTAGGTAAAGAGGTAAGGAGACAGTGCCATTGTGACAGGAATAAAGGGAAGGAAAAGTGGAAGTGGGTGAAGGCCAGTGGTAATGAAAGACGGAGTATATGACAATGGTAACGAGGAAGAGAGAGACACTCGAGAGAGACAGCAGCAGTAGGAAGGAATGAATGAGGCAGTAACATTAAGAGAGAGCAAGAGGAGAGTGTAGTAGTAGGACAGAACAAAGGAGACTGTGACTGTTGCAAAGGAGACAGTGATAGAGAGACGAAAAGAGATAATGACAATGAGTTGGGCTGAATGAGTGACAGGGAATGAGTAAGTGGGAGTGGAGCTACTTCCAGCGATGTACTAGTGGGTGTGAGGGAGTTACAGTTAGGGTAGGTTGTGGGAGTGAGATGTGAGCTGCATGCTGAAAAGAGTGCGAATATGCCTGCGTGCCAAAATTTATGCAAAATTTTTTAAGGTGTTGAACAAGGTAGAGTCAGGCAGTTACTCCCGCTTTTTTCAGTCAGGATCTTTTAAAACAGTATCGTATGAGCCTTGTTTGAGCTCTGATAAAATCATTTTACCACTGGTTTAATTCTTTACCAATGTCTTGATGACTCATTGGTTACTGCTATCTGATATCTATGCAATATTCACTTTAAGTTGTGCTTAAATTACAGTGTGTGTGTCTACCTGACTATTCGGGTAACAACTGCGGGTCGAATTGCGTTTACTTTTACGTTCTGAAACGTATTGGATAGTTGAACATTTGAGTACTTTTCTGTTCACTGCTCACGAAGAAGTTAACTTGTTATATGTGTTTATTACAAAAAAAATACAGTGTATCACTGGAAGCTTTAAAGAATGCCGATGAATCGAAACGTTTCGTATAGTTACGAAAATGAAGCAGTCAGGCATCAACTATTGATATGGCATTAATATGGAAATATCTGACACTTTCAGTAACAACTAGATTTCAAAATATTAGAAATTTGATTACTGGAAAACCAGAAAAACGATGCTAGTTACATGTAAAAATTACCGAAAGTATTTAAAGGACCGCTAAGAAGAATGATATCTTAAGCGGCTAGTAAAAGAACAATTCATCTCTCGTTGACGCTCCCTGCATCGAACGAATAAAGAATAACCATCTCTGGTCGGTGGTATAGCAACGAAACATAAACAACATTCAGTTACTGTTATCTCACGTTATCGTCGAAACTGCAAACGTATCTAGATACAAACAATAAATATTCTTGGCAAGCACCTGCATATAAATAGACATCTTACTTAGGTGCAAATAATTAAAACATGTATATAAAAGAAATATGATGTTTGTGCTATGGCAGAGTACAGTCAGATAAAAATAGTGTATCACGGCAACGGGTACCAACCGTAAATGGAGAGCAATAATTCCGACGCGAACGGTGCTGTCAAACTGAGACGCTATTTCCTGAGCAGTAAAAGCTGCAACATAAAACCAGCCACACCGTAGCACCAGGTACACAAAGGTTTTTCAAATCGTGCGTAATTCATTCCTATACATTGTATGCATGAGCCCTGTGGGCACAGTGTGGATGAAATTTTATTACTCCTGATAAACTGTTGACAGTGGTACTGAAACGTCTGAGTAACGTCCAGACAGATTTGTATTCATACGAGAGCTGACCTTAGTCTACCCATCCGCCCGGCGAGAGTACGACTTCTGCTATTATTCGTTGTGTGCTTGTGTCCGGCAGGTACACTCCTGGAAATTGAAATAAGAACACCGTGAATTCATTGTCCCAGGAAGGGGAAACTTTATTGACACATTCCTGGGGTCAGATACATCACATGATCACACTGACAGAACCACAGGTACATAGACACAGGCAACACAGCATGCACAATGTCGGCACTAGTACAGTGTATATCCACCTTTCGCAGCAATGCAGGCTGCTATTCTCCCATGGAGACGATCGTAGAGATGCTGGATGTAGTCCTGTGGAACGGCTTGCCATGCCATTTCCACCTGGCGCCTCAGTTGGACCAGCGTTCGTGCTGGACGTGCAGACCGCGTGAGACGACGCTTCATCCAGTCCCAAACATGCTCAATGGGGGACAGATCCGGAGATCTTGCTGACCAGGGTAGTTGACTTACACCTTCTAGAGCACGTTGGGTGGCACGGAATACGTGCGGACGTGCATCGTCCTGTTGGAACAGCAAGTTCCCTTGCCGGTCTAGGAATGGTAGAACGATGGATTCGATGACGGTTTGGATGTACCGTGCACTATTCAGTGTCCCCTCGACGATCACCAGTGGTGTACGGCCAGTGTAGGAGATCGCTCCCCACACCATGATGCCGGGTGTTGGCCCTGTGTGCCTCGGTCGTATGCAGTCCTGATTGTGGCGCTCACCTGCACGGCGCCAAACACGCATACGACCATCATTGGCACCAAGGCAGAAGCGACTCTCATCGCTGAAGACGACACGTCTCCATTCGTCCCTCCATTCACGCCTGTCGCGACACCACTGTTGGCGGGCTGCACGATGTTGGGGCGTGAGCGGAAGACGGCCTAACGGTGTGCGGGACCGTAGCCCAGCTTCATGGAGACGGTTGCGAATGGTCCTCGCCGATACCCCAGGAGCAACAGTGTCCCTAATTTGCTGGGAAGTGGCGGTGCGGTCCCCTACGGCACTGCGTAGGATCCTACGGTCTTGGCGTGCATCCGTGCGTCGCTGCGGTCCGGTCCCAGGTCGACGGGGACGTGCACCTTCCGCCGACCACTGGCGACAACATCGATGTACTGTGAAGACCTCACGCCCCACGTGTTGAGCAATTCGGCGGTACGTCCACCCGGCCTCCCGCATGCCCACTGTACGCCCTCGCTCAAACTCCGTCAACTGCACATACGGTTCACGTCCACGCTGTCGCGGCATGCTACCAGTGTTAAAGACTGCGATGGAGCTCCGTATGCCATGGCAAACTGGCTGACACTGACGGCGGCGGTGCACAAATGCTGCGCAGCTAGCGCCATTCGACGGCCAACACCGCGGTTCCTGTTGTGTCCGCTGTGCCGTGCGTGTGATCATTGCTTGTACAGCCCTCTCGCAGTGTCCGGAGCAAGTATGGTGGGTCTGACACACCGGTGTCAATGTGTTCTTTTTTCAATTTCCAGGAGTGTATTTTCAAATCCGAAGAAAGTACCTCATTTAACTCTATATGAATTCAGTACTTATAATGTTGCAAATCGTTTTTTATTCGCTTTTTAAATTTCTGTCACATTGCGAACACATGCTTCTGATTATTTTAAACTGATACATAATTTCAATTAATCTCCGTTTCAAACGCGTTACAGTATTATTGCCAAGACTCGTCGAAACGTGGAAGAAAAGTTTCCAAGCGATGCATCGTTACATCAAAGAGAAAGGTTGATTCGAGAAAATATTTCCTCGCAACTGACTTGTCATTTCGCGTCAACCTCCCTGTCTTTTCTGGAGACAGTAGTTTCCTTCCGTGAGGTTTTACTCATTTTACTAATGTCATAGATATATTCATCTGCTTTCGTACTGGGATTTATACTTTACTGTTAAGCAGCGAAAATTTAAACTGAGCCGCCAGTCACCGAAATAGCGTCATATGCTTAATATTGTGCCGGCCGTGGTGGCCGTGCGGTTCTAGGCGCTGCAGTCTGGAAACGAGCGACCGCTACGGTCGCAGGTTCGAATCCTGCCTCGGGCATGGATGTGTGTGATGTCCTTAGGTTAATTAGGTTTAAGTAGTTCTAAGTACTGGGGGATTGATGACCGCAGATGTTATGTCCCATAGTGCTCAGAGCCATTTGAACCATTTGAACCTAATATTGTGTAGGGCTCCCGCGAGCACGCAGAAGTGCCGCAACACGACGCGGCATCGTCTCGACTACTGTCTCAGGTAGTGCTGGAGCCAAGTGACACCGTGAATCTTGCAGGGCTGGCCATAAATCCGTAAGGGTACGAGGGGGTGGAGATCTCTTCTGAACAGCACGTTGCAAGGCATTCCAGATACGCTCAATAATGTTCATATCCGGGGAGATTGGTAGTCAGCGGATCAGTTTAAAATCAAACGAATACTCCTGGAGCCACTCTTTGGCAATTCTGCTCATCTCAGCGAGACAACAGGAGTCACAGTCCCTTGAAGCCCTCTGGAAGTCAAGATTAGAGGCACAGATCGACATTTTTAAAGAAGACAATGAGAAGCTAAGACAACAAGTTGAGGAGCAACTTTAAGACTATCTACATCTACATCTACATCCATACTCCGCAAGCCACCTGTCGGTGTGTGGCGGAGGGTACCTTGAGTACCTCTAGCGGTTCTCCCTTCTATTCCAGTCTCGTATTGTTCGTCGAAAGGTGGATTGTCGGTATGCCTCTGTGTGGGCTCTAATCTCTCTGATTTTATCCTCATGGTCTCTACGCGAGATGTACGTAGGAAGGAGCAATATACTGCTCGACTCCTCGGTGAAGGTATGTTCTCGAAACTTTGACAAAAGCCCGTACCGAGCTACTGAGCGTCTCTCCTGCTGAGTCTTCCACTGGAGTTTATCTATCATATCCGTAACGCTTTCGCGATTACTAAATGATCCTGTAACGAAGCGCGCTGCTCTCCGTTGGATCTTCTCTATATCTTCTATCAACCCTATCTGGTACGGATCCCACACTGCTGAGCAGTATTCAAGCAGTGGGCGAACAAGCGTACTGTAACCTACTTCCTTTGTTTTCGGATTGCATTTCCTTGGCATTCTTCCAATGAATCTCAGTCTGGCATCTGTTTTACCGACGATCAACATTATATGATCATTCCATTTTAAATCACTCCTAATGCGTACTCCCAGATAATTTATGGTATTAAATGCTTCCAGTTGCTGACCTGCTATTTTGTAGCTAAATAATAAAGGATCTATCTTTCTGTGTATTCGCACCACATTACACTTGTCTACATTGAGATTCAATTGGCATTCTCTGCACCATGCGTCAATTCGCTGCAGATCTTCCTGCATTTCAGTACAATTTTCCATTGTTACAACCTCTCGATACACCACAGTATCATCTTCAAAATGTACTAAATACTAAAGAGAAAATTCAAAATTTGGAAGACAAACTGCGAAATGCACTGGATGAAAATAACCACTTTCGGAACAATGGAAACAGGATTTTTGCCCAGTCCTTCGCATCCGTCGCAGCAGCTGGGAGCTAAAAAAAAATTACAAAAGACCAAATAAAAACAGGCTACGACTATATTCATAAGAACTAACGATAAACAAGACACGAAAGACGAGAAACCGTAACCAGAGCGCTTAGAACTACACCGACTGTAGTTACTGTAAGGATGGACACACAAAAATTTCTAGCCAGAATATTAAATGTGAAGAGACAAAGAAGCACAGACCACTCATAGTCACGTATAAGGTCTAAACAAGAGTAACGGAGGACGAATTCATGTCACAGTTCTACAAACTAAACCGTGAAGACAACCCAGCAAGAGAAGAATTTGAGGAAGAGGTCAATATGAAGCTGAAAACAGGCCCCAAAGAACGAAGCACAGCAAATATAGTTCTATATGTAACACCGAGGGTTCACACAATGCTAGTGAACTAAGATATGTCCGCAGCTCGTGGTCGTGCGGCAGCGTTCTCGCTTCCCGCGCCCGGGTTCCCGGGATCGATTCCCGGCGGGGTCAGGGATTTTCTCTGCCTCGTGATGACTGTGTGTTGTGTGATGTCCTTAGCTTAATTAGGTTTAAGTAGTTCTAAGTTCTAGGTGACTGATGACCATAGATGTTAAGTCCCCTAGTGCTCAGAGCCATTTTTCAACTAAGATAGAATTTTTAACAACCTCCTTGCACTGAGCATAGAGGATTATTGCGAAAAACCAACTGCTTCAAATACTGTGGGCTGGGACATCCGCCTATATACCGCCGAGAGACATGATAACCTGTGCCAAGTGTGAAGAAACACGACATAAACAACCGGCCGGTGTGGCCGTGGGTTCTAAGCGCGTCAGTTTGGAACCACGTGACCGCTACGGTCGCAGGTTCGAATCCTGCCTCGGGCATGGATGTGTGTGATGTCCTTAGGTTAGTTAGGTTTAAGTAGTTCTAAGTTCTAGGGGACTGATGACCTCAGTAGTTAAGTCCTATAGTGCTCAGAGCCATTTTTGAACGACATAAACAAGCAAACTGCACATCGAGAGATCCCCCTGGGGACCGCATACCGTGTAAACAAAGAAACAGAACTTGTTAAATAGGTGGAGGACCGGACTGTCCCACCTACAGACAGCTGCACGACAGACTTACAGCAGAAATCGAGTATGAGTAATTGTCAAAACAGGAAACAATTGAAGATACTTCAACTTAATATATGAGGACACTAGTCATTAATGAACATCCAAAAGCAATGGGTGAAGCAAGAATAGACGTAGCACGCCTGCATGACCCATATTCAAGCAACAACAGATTGGTATGTGTTCCGAAAACGTCAGAACGATAGCAGGTGGCTGAAAAAACAGTGAAACCGACAGACATAACAGTGACCAAAACATCCCAACTATGTAATAGTTACGTGGCAGCGGTAGCACCAAGGCAAGGAAATGCCACATGAATTGTAGCTTCAGTAATGAAATGACAGGATCTTATAGTATTGATGGCCGGAGGGATACAGGGAAGTTTGGCCGCCGAGTCTCAAGTCACATTTCAGTCGCTGATGATGAAATGCTGATGAGGACAAGACAACACCCAGTCCACGAGCGGAGAAAATCCCCAACCTGGCCGGAAATCGAACCCGGATCCGCTGCATGGTAGGCAAACACGCTACCACTCTGCTGAACTTCAGTACATGCACAGACTCACATGAGAGCCAGCCATATGCAGAGTGGATAAAACACAGCAGCAGAGAACGCAACGAGGGGGAAGATATTGATTTAAGTCGATATACGGGGTGAGTCACTAACTACTGCCACCAAGAATAACTCCGAAAGTATCATAGGAGCTGAAAGCTTTGTCGGATAAAAGTTGCATCGGACGACGGGGGCCATAATATGACGTTAGTTTTTTGTTGCTAGATGGAGTAGCTTCAAATGAGATACTATAGTTTGGTACTTATTTTCTGTTAGCGGCTATCGAGGCGAAACCAATGACGTGTAACAGTAAGGCACTTCCTACCATTATTATTTCCTTCGATGAAATACGGGCCTATAATTTTGTCCTCCAAACCCTACACCATACATTCACCGACCACAGTTTTTCGGTGTGCAACTTGCCACAGCCCAGTAATGCATGTAATGCAAATTAACTTTTCCATGGTTTGTGAATGTCTCGTCAGTAAATAAAATCAAATTAATAAATTGCAGAATCGAAGAAGAAATCGTGGGAAGACTTTGGAAACAGGTTGGAGACTATGGGTCAAGCTGCTGGAAAACCATTCTGGAGTGTAATTAGCAGTCTTCGAAAGGGAGGTAAGAAGGAAATGACAAGTATTTTGGACAGGTCAGGAAAACTGCTGGTGAATGCCTTGGGCAGATGGAGGGAGTATTTTGAAGAGTTGCTCAATGTAGGTGAAAATGCGATCAGTAATGTTTCAGATTTCGAGGTAGAATGGGATAGGAATGATGATGGAAATAGGATCACATTTGAGGAAGTGGAAAAAATGGTCAATAGATTGCAGTGCAACAAAGCGGCTGGGGTGGATGAAATTAAATCGGAGCTCATCAAATACAGTGGAATGTCAGGTCTTAAATGGCTACACAGGATAATTGAAATGGCTTGGGAGTCGGGACAGGTTCCATCAGACTGGACAAAAGCAGTAATCACACCAATCTTTAAACATGGAAACAGAAAAGATTGTAACAACTACAGAGGTATCTCCTTAATCAGTGTTGTGGGTAAAATCTTCTCAGGTATTGTTGAAAGGAAAGTGCGAGTATTAGTTGAGGACCAGTTGGATGAAAATCAGTGTGGGTTTAGGCCTCTTAGAGGTTGTCAGGACCAGATCTTTAGCTTACGGCAAATAATGGAGAAGTGTTATGAGTGGAACAGGGAATTGTATCTATGCTTTATAGATCTAGAAAAGGCATATGACCGGGTCCCTAGGAGGAAGTTATTGTCTGTTCTACAAGATTATGGAATAGGAGGCAAACTTTTGCAAGCAATTAAAGGTCTTTACATGGATAGTCAGGCAGCAGTTAGAGTTGACGGTAAATTGAGTTCATGGTTCAGAGTAGTTGCAGGGGTAAGACAAGGCTGCAACCTGTCTCCACTGTTGTTCATATTATTTATGGATCATATGTTGAAAACAATAGACTGGCTGGGTGAGATTAAGATATGTGAACACAAAATAAGCAGTCTTGCATATGCGGATGACTTAGTTGTGATG
Organism: Schistocerca cancellata; assembly: GCF_023864275.1. Classification (NCBI taxonomy): domain Eukaryota; kingdom Metazoa; phylum Arthropoda; class Insecta; order Orthoptera; family Acrididae; genus Schistocerca; species Schistocerca cancellata. The sequence goes on along the minus strand of NC_064636.1, from coordinate 114,007,284 downwards.
GCAGATTCGATTGAAAGTTTGCAAAGTAATATTTCAGAGCTAGATCAGAAATGTAAGGACTATGGTATGAAGATTAGCATCTACAAAACGAAAGTAATGTCAGTGGGAAAGAAATATAAACGGATTGAGTGCCAAATAGGAGGAACAAAGTTAGAACAGGTGGACGGTTTCAAGTACTTAGGATGCATATTCTCACAGGATGGCAACATAGTGAAAGAACTGGAAGCGAGGTGTAGCAAAGCTAATGCAGTGAGCGCTCAGCTACGATCTACTCTCTTCTGCAAGAAGGAAGTCAGTACCAAGACTAAGTTATCTGTGCACCGTTCAATCTTTCGACCGACTTTGTTGTACGGGAGCGAAAGGTGGGTGGATTCAGGTTACCTTATCAACAAGGTTGAGGTTACGGATATGAAAGCAGCGAGGATGATTGCAGGTACTAGTAGATGGGAACAATGGCAGCAGGGTGTCCACAATGAGGAAATCAAAGAAAAACTGGGTATGAACTCTATAGATGTAGCAGTCAGGGCAAACAGGCTTAGATGGTGGGGTCATGTTACACGCATGAGAGAAGCAAGGTTACCCAAGAGGCTCATGGATTCAGCAGTAGAGGGTAGGAGGAGTCGGGGCAGACCGAGGAGAAGGTACCTGGATTCGGTTAAGAATGATTTTGAAGTAATAGGTTTAACATCAGAAGAGGCACCAATGTTAGCACTGAATAGGGGATCATGGAGTAACTGTATAAGGGGGGCTATGCTCCAGAATGAACGCTGAAAGGCATAATCAGTCTTAAATGATGATGATGATGATGATGATGATAATAAATGTCTCATCCCTCGAATCTGAAGTTGAGTCCATCGCCAGAATTCAATGTGACGCATACAACCTGTACAAGTTATTTCTTGGTCGAGACTGATATGGTAACAATGATATTTATGGCGATGTGAACACGAACAACACTACTCTGTCTCATGCCAGATTGCCTTTCCATTTGACGCGAACTAACACGAACTAACACAAAGATTTGGAACCACAGTGGCAAGGGTATCAATTTCCGTTCCCTCGTTAGTAATTTTCCTTTGCCGGATATGCTTCCCCTGCGTTAAAGATCCAGTTGTTCACAATTAATCATACACACATTTAAAATGTACGACGTGTAGGGTGAGTAAGTTGAGGATATCTTTCAGCGTATAAGTCTCTAGCTCTGACTGACTTTGGTTGGAAATCTCCAGAAATGAGAAGCATATCGACTTCTTCTTCCAAGGAGTACATCATTCACATTCGCTTGATGCGACGATACTAGTCTTGCCGTTCCTATTAGTGTTGTATAGTGAAACTGTCGAATGGTGTTTCTATGTCAGTGGCGCGTTAGGTGGATATACGGTGAATATTTACTATTTGCACGATATACGAGAGATAACTGTCAGAGCATGTGTTTCGATAAGTGCCGAATTGATAAAGAGCACCACTCAGTCCATGATAAGAAGATTGCAGCACTGCATTGATACCAATGGTCATCACTTCGAACACCTTCTGTAAATGGACATCCATACCACGTTTGCGACCTTCGTTGAGCTTCAAAGGCCTTACCGTTACACACATTGGATTCGTCTTGATAGCCTCTATCAGAAAATAAGTACCAAACTATACCATCCCATTTAAAAAAAACAAAGTTGACCTTCATATCTCTGATGTGATTCCACCTAGCAACAAAAGACCAACATAATATTATGGCCCCAGTTGTCCCATGCAACATTTGTCCCACAAACTTTTCAGTTACTATCATACTTTCGGAGTTATTCTAGGTGGGAAGTCCTGTACACTGGAAAACCAAGAAAACCGTTATATCTGCTTAATATCGTATAGCGCCCCCGCGAGCACACAGAAGTGCCGCAACACGACGTGGCATGGACTCGACTAATGTCTGAAGTAGTGCTGTAGCGATTTGTCACCATGAATTCTGCAGCGCTCTCCACAAATCCGTAAGAGAACGAAGGAGTGAAGATACATTCTAAACAGCACATTCCCAGGCATCCCAGATATGCAAAATAATGTTCATGTCGGGGGAGTTTGGTGACCAGCAGAAGTGTTTAAACTCAAAAGAGTGTTGTTGGAGCCACTCTGTAGCAATTCTGGAGTCGTGGGGTGTCGCACTGTCCTGTTGGAATTGCCCAGGTCCGTCGGAATACACAATGGACATGAATGGATGCAAGTGATCAGACGGGATGCTTATGTATGTGTCACGTGTCTGAGTCGTATCTAGAAGTTGCAGGAGTTCCATTTCACTCCAACCTCACACGTCCCACAGCATTGCAGAGCCTCCACCAGCTTGAACAGTCCCCTGCTGACATGCAGCGTCCGTGGATTCTGAAGGTTGTCTCCATACCCGTACATGTCCATCCGCTAGGTACGATTAGAAACGATACTCGGCTGACCAGGCAACATGTTTCCAGTCATCAACAATCCAATGTCGGTGTTGACCGGTCCAGGCGAGACGTAAAGCTTTGTGTCATGAAGTCATCAAGGCTACACAATGGGCCTTCGGCTCCGAAAGCCCATATCGACGATGTTTCGTTGAATGCTTCTCAAGCTGACACTTGTTAATGGCCCAGCATTGAAATCTGCAGCAGTTTGCAGAATGGTTGCCCTTCTGTCAAATCGAACGATTCTCTTCAGTCGTCGTTGGTGCCGTTCTTGCAGTATTTTCTTCCAGCCGCAGCCATATCGGAGATTTGATATTTTACCAGATTCCTGCTATTTACAATACGCTGATGAAATGGTCGTACGGGAAAATCGCCGCTTCATCGCTACCTCGGAGATGCTGTGTCCCATCGCTCGTGCGCCGACTGTAGCACCACGTTGAAACTCACTTAAATCTTGATAACCTGCCATTGTAGCTGCAGTAACCGATCTAACAACTGCGCCAGACACTTGTGCTCTTACAGAGTGGTTGCCGGCCGCAGGGTCGTAATCTGCCTGTTGACATATCTGTGTATTTGAATACACATACCTATACCAGTTTCTTTGTCGCTTCAATGTACATTTCACTGAGCCTGGGGTAAAAAAAAAAAAAAGGAGAGAGAGACAGAACTTTTCATCAACGTCCGGACCCGAACCCTACTCCTAACACAGCGCGACGAAAGCGTGCAGAATAAACTGCTACAGAGTGCAGCACACAAGGAAGATGGGCAGGCAAGCAGGACTCCTTCATCCTGCTTGGGTTGGGCACAGCCTGGCTTGGATGGGAGCAGAGCAACCCGCTCGAGTCCAGGGCGCATTGCCTACCACATCTAGTTCTCAACTAGCCAGGCCGGCTAGCCGTGCGGTCTAACACACTGCTTCCCGAAAGGGAACGTGTGCCGGTCCCCAGAACGATTCCCACGGTGGATTAGTGTTGAGGCCCGGTGTGCCTGCTAGCTTGTGTATGGTTTTTAATGCGGTTTTCCATCTGCCTCGGCTAACGCGGGCTGGTTCACCTTATTCTGCGCCGTTATGTCGGCGATTGCTGTGCAAACACTGTCTCCACGTACGCATACACCATAATAACTCTGTATTGGAATACGAATGCCTATACCAGATTCTTTGGCGCGTTAGGCTGAATAGAACCTAGCGAAAGAAGCTAAGCGATGTCTTTATGTTTTTAACAGGCGAATTGAAATCAGTAAATCCATACATCCTAGCCAAGTAAATTGAACGTTCGCTTGTATTCGTAAAGATAAGATTGCAGTAGTTAATTCCGAAAATTCGTCTGTCTCAAAGGTAAAAAACGCTCCTAGAACAGAAGTAAAATAGAAATAAAACCTATTCAAAGAAGCATAGCAACAGTATGATATTTTCACTCTGCATCGGAGTGTGTGCTGATATGAAACTTCCTGGCAGATTAAAACTGTATGCCGGACCGATACTCGAACTCGGGACCTTTGCCTTTCGCGGGTAAGTGCTCTACCAACTGAGCTACACAAGCACGAATCACGCCCCGTCCTCACAGCTTTACTTCTGCCAGTACCTCGTCTCGTACCTTCCAAACTTTACGGAAGCTCTCCTGCGAACCTTGCAGAACTGACACTCCTGAAACAAAGGATATAGCGGAGACATGGCTTAGCCACAGCCTGGGGGATGTTTCCAGAATGAGATTTTCACTCTGCAGCGGAGTGTGCGCTGATATGAAACTTCCTGGCAGATTAAAACTGTGTGCCGGATCGATACTCGAACTCGGGACCTTTGCCTTTCGCGGGCAAGTGCTCTACCAACTGAGCTACCGAAGCACGAATCACGCCCGGTACTCACAGCTTTACTTCTGCCAGTACCTCGTCTCGTACCTTCCAAACTTTACGGAAGCTCTCCTGCGAACTTTGCAGAACTAACACTCCTGAAACAAAGGATATAGCGGAGACATGGCTTAGCCACAGGAGCGCTAGTTCTGCAAGATTTCGCAGGAGAGCTTCTGTAAAGTTTGGAATGTAGGAGACGAGGTACTGGCAGAAGTAAAGCTGTGAGTACCGGGCGTGAGTCGTGCTTCGGTAGCTCAGATGGTAGAGCACTTGCCCGCGAAAGGCAAAGGTCCTGAGCTCGTGTCTCGGTCCGGCACACAGTTTTAATCTGCCAGGAAGTTTCAAGAATAGCAACGTCGTTAAGTATTTAATACACAAAGCGAAATCAGTGAAGCCATACATTCCAGCCAAATAAAATCGCTGAGGTGAGATTGTGGCGCTTAATCCTATCACTGATGTGAACTACCTAAAGTACGTCTGTCACTCATATAAAAAAACTAACAACACCGTCTACTGGTTATTTGGTGTACGAAACTAACAGCACCACCTCTTGGTTTTTGGTGTACTACTCTGTGATGATTAAACATCCGAAAAGCTAAACCGAGCAGACGATTTAAATTACTGTATCTTCTCTTCTGTGTTCCAATTTTGATGAAGTGAAACCTAATAGGCGAATCCGGAAAGTAAGGTTACAAGAATTTTTTGAAGTACAAAAAGTGAATTTATTTTAACAGAATTTACATGCATTGTAATAATTTACATGCATTGTAGTATAGGTCATGCATTGTTTTTCCACGTAATCAGCATTTATCTCAACCTGTGGGACGAGTTTTCTGATTCCTGAGTCATAGACGTCTCCCATCGCCTTTTTCAGTCGATTTTCACCTCGTTGTCGTCGGAAAAATGTTTCGGCGTAGGTGTTCCTTCAATTTAGTGCGCAGATGATAGTCACTAGGTGTGTGATCGAGGCTGTGAGGGGTGCTTTAAAACATCCCAACGAAACGAGGTCAACAACTCTTGTGTTGCATGAGCGGTGTACGGACGAACGTTGTCATGCAGGAGACAAACCCCATTGTCAGCACCCGGCGACGTTTGTTTTGTATGGCTCTGTGAAGCCTCTTCACGGTCTGACAATATCTAGTGTTACTTATTGTTTCACCTCTTACCAAAAACAAAAAAACAAAAAAATAACGAGCAGAAGCCCTTTTCGGTCCCGAAACACTGACACCATGATTTTCCCCACTGTTTGCTGAGTTTTGAATTTTTTGATCGAAGGAGAATAAGTATGGTGCCACTGTCTTGATAGTCGTTTGCTCTCTGGAGTATGGTGATAAGCCCGAGTTTCATCCCCTGTCACTATTGAGTTGATGAAAGTCTCGCCTTCAGTCTCGAAACGGTCAAGAAATTCGCGAGCGGCACTGACTCTGTTCATTTAGGACGCTTCGACAAGCATCTTGGGCACCCATCGCGCAATCAGCTAACAATAATTTAGTCGATCAGTTGCGATTTGATGAGCAACAGTTCGTGTAATGTTTGCACTAACTGCATGCAGGTCGTCAACTGTCGAACGGCGATCGGAGAGAAGACTTTTATCACTCACAATAGACAGCCTTCCGCTTCTGTCTCGATCGTGAATTTCCGGCCTTCCAAAATCGAAATTTCGTCACATTCTCCCTTGACATCACGTCCTCTGCATAAGATGAAAAAATTTCCCGATGAATTTGAAGCCAGTTTGACTATTTTTCGATCGTGACTGTCTCAAGAAATATGTGAAGGTTTTTCTGAATTACCGCTACCACTCACAAACTTTGTCAACCATTGTACACTACTGGCCATTAAAATTGCTACACAAAGAAGAAATGCAGATGATAAACGGGTATTCATTGGACGAATATATTTTACTACAGCTGACATGTGATTACACTTTCACGCAATTTGCGTGCATAGATCCTGAGAAATCAGTACGCAGAACAACCACCTCTGGCCGTATTAACGGCCTTGATGCGGCTGGGCATTGAGTCAAACAGAGCTTGGGTGGTGTGTACAGGTACAAGCCTATGCAGCTTCAACACGATACGACAGTTCATCAAGAGCAGTGACTGGTGTATTGTGACGAGCCAGTTACTCGGCCACCGTTGACCGGACCTTTTGAATTGGTGACAGATCTGGAGAATGTGCTGGCCAGGGCAGCTGTCGAACATTTTCTGTATCCAGAAAGGCCCGTACATGACCTGCAACACGCGGTCGTGCATTATCCTGCTGAAATGTAGGGTTTCGCAGGGATCTAATGAAGGGTAGAGCCACGGGTCGTAACACATTTGAAATGTAACGTCCACTGTTCAAAGTGCCGTCAATGCAAGCAAGAGGTGACCGAGACGTGTAACCAATGGCACCCCATACCATCATGCCGGGTGATACGCCAGTATGGCGATGACGAATATACGCTTCCAACGTGCATTCACCGCGATGACGCCAAACACGGATGCGACCATCATGACGCTGTAAACAGAACCTGGATTCGTCCGAAAAAATGACGTTTTGCCATTTGTGCACCCAGGTTCGTCGTTGAGTACACCATCGCAGGCGCTCCCGTCTGTGATGCAGCGTCAAGGGTAACCGCAGCCACGGTCTCCGAGCTGATAGTCCATGCTACTGCAACCGTCGTCGACCTGTCCGTGCAGATGGTTGTTGTCTTGCAAACGTTCCCATCTGTTGACTCAGGGATCGAGACATGGCTGCACGATCCGTTACAGCCATGCGGATACGATGCCTGTCATCTCGACAGCTAGTAATACGAAGCCGCTGGTATCCAGCACGGCGTTGCGTATTACCCTCCTGAACCCACCGATTCCATGTTCTGCTAACAGTCATTCGATCTCGACCAACGCGAGCAGCAATGTCGCGATACGATAAACCGCAATCGCGATAGGCTACAATACGACCTTTATCAAAGTCGGAAACGGGATGGTACGCATTTCTCCTCCTTACACGGCGTATCACAACGTTTCACCAGACAACGCCGGTGAACTGCTATTTGTGTATGAGAAATGGGTTGGAAACGTTCCTCATGTCAGCACGTTTTATGTGTCGCCTCCGGTGCCGACCTTTTCTGAATGCTCTGAAAAGCTAATGATTTGCATATCACAGCATCTTCTTCCTGTCGGTTAAATTTCGAGTCTGTAGCACGTCATCTTCGTGGTGTAGCATTTTTAATGGCCAGCAGTGTATTACTTATTTATTTAGCGACATGTTTTCAGGGTTAAACCTCATCTTCAGGCTAGATGGCATTACAAAAACAACTTTACAGTAAGGTCATGCTCTTCTGGCGTGGCAGTCTCGCTGTGATGTGTTGCGGTGTATCCATTTCCGTGGCTCTCTTGGTCACTGTTCAAAAATTGTCACTAATATAGCAGTAGCCTGGAAATGCCATTTAGCCTGAAGATGAGGTTTAACCCTCGAAACATGTCGCTAAATAAATAAGTAATACAACAGTTGACAAAGTTTGTGACTGGTAGCGGTAATTTAAAAAAACCTTCACAAATTTTCCGATGAATTTAGGTAGCGGGTGACAGCGCGTACTTCGCACAAGGCGGCGAACGCTCATTTCTAACTAGACTTGGCCTCTGTTTCTATGTCTCGATACAGTGTATCGATACGTGGAACTGTTTCAGTGTTTCGGAACGGCTGTGGTTCACTGTTTCGAAACAGTAGTGTTTCATTCCGCCCCCGTCTCGGCTAACCGGACCAGATTCGATCTCGAGTCAGACACAGAAACTATATCGTTGTTTCAAAATAAGGCTGTTTCAGCCCACCTGTGCTTGGAACGGACTAATTGTATCGAAACAGTGATGTTTCATTCCACTCTGTGTCGGACGAGGTTCGGGCTCGGCACAGGTACTGAAACACAACATACCACTTCATGAAACACTTTCAAGAGTGTCGAAATCGTTTTGACTACCAATAGCATGAAGCTTAAGATGTCCGAAAATAAAGCTTCGTTTCTAGCTGACTGTCCTATTCCGAAATGACGTAACATCTGCTTTATAAACACTAACCAAACAATAAAACAACGCATACTATTGACATTCAAAATAATAAAATGTGAAAATCATTCAGTTAAATTGCACTTTTTTTATAACATACACTTCTCTGTTCATGTACAGTAATCATATTAAGAAACGCAAGTAAGCCTACATACAACATTTTGAACAAAAAAAAAGGCGTAGAGTGACGGTTATTAGACATATATACAAATTTGATGTAGGTATAATTGCAAGCAATCTGTTTGACATATCACTGATAGTGTAATGGTGAACAGGAAGGGATGGGAAGCATGGTGCATATATACAAATTTGATGTAGGTATAATTGCAAGCAATCTGTTTGACATATCACTGATAGTGTAATGGTGAACAGGAAGGGATGGGAAGCATGGTGCATTGGTTCGAAACACCTTGAAAGACAAATTTTTTTCTATTATATTTTGTTGTTTATTCGAGTTATTTGGCATTATTTGTGAGTCTATAGTCACTGTGCCTATTATCCACAATGATTCCCTTTGTGTGCATGGAAATTAACAGGATGGATATACACTCCTGGAAATTGAAATAAGAACACCGTGAATTCATTGTCCCAGGAAGAGGAAACTTTATTGACACATTCCTGGGGTCAGATACATCACATGATCACACTGACAGAACCACAGGCACATACACACAGGCAACAGAGCATGCACAATGTCGGCAAAAGTACAGTGTATATCCACCTTTCGCAGCAATGCAGGCTGCTATTCTCCCATGGAGACGATCGTAGAGATGCTGGATGTAGTCCTGTGGAACGGCTTGCCATGCCATTTCCACCTGGCGCCTCAGCTGGACCAGCGTTCGTGCTGGACGTGCAGACCGCGTGAGACGACGCTTCATCCAGTCCCAAACATGCTCAATGGGGGACAGATCCGGAGATCTTGCTGGCCAGGGTAGTTGACTTACACCTTCTAGAGCACGTTGGGTGGCACGGGATACATGCGGACGTGCATTGTCCTGTTGGAACAGCAAGTTCCCTTGCCGGTCTAGGAATGGTGGAACGATGGGTTCGATGACGGTTTGGATGTACCGTGCACTATTCAGTGTTCCCTCGACGATCACCAGTGGTGTATGGCCAGTGTAAGAGATCGCTCCCCACACCATGATGCCGGGTGTTGGCCCTGTGTGCCTCGGTCGTATGCAGTCCTGATTGTGGTGCTCACCTGCACGGCGCCAAACACGCATACGACCATCATTGGCACCAAGGCAGAAGCGACTCTCATCGCTGAAGACGACACGTCTCCATTCGTCCCTCCATTCACGCCTGTCGCGACACCACTGGAGGCGGGCTGCACGATGTTGGGGCGTGAGCGGAAGACGGCCTAACGGTGTGCGGGACCGTAGGCCAGCTTCATGGAGACGGTTGCGAATGGTCCTCGCCGATACCCCAGGAGCAACAGTGTCCCTAATTTGCTGGGAAGTGGCGGTGCGGTCCCCTACGGCACTGCGTAGGATCCTACGGTCTTGGCGTGCATCCGTGCGTCGCTGCGGTCCGGTCCCAGGTCGACGGGCACGTGCACCTTCCGCCGACCACTGGCGACAACATCGATGTACTGTGGAGACCTCACGCCCTACGTGTTGAGCAATTCGGCGGTACGTCCACCCGGCCTCCCGCATGCGACAAAGTCCGTCAACTGCACATACGGTTCACGTCCACGCTGTCGCGGCATGCTACCAGTGTTAGAGACTGCGATGGAGCTCCGTATGCCACAGCAAACTGGCTGACACTGACGGCGGCGGTGCACAAATGCTGTGCAGCTAGCGCCATTCGACAGCCGACACCGGGGTTCCTGGTGTGTCCGCTGTGCCGTGCGTGTGATCATTGCTTGTACCGCCCTCTCGCAGTGTCCGGAGCAAGTATGGTGGGTCTGACACACCGGTGTCAATGTGTTCTTTTTTCCATTTCCAGGAGTGTATTACCCATACTAACGGAATGTGGGAATCCCAGAAGCATATCCGTTGTTTCTGCAGTTTGCTCCCACCTCGAGTTCCGTTCGTGGTGGTTCTTCTGTCTTCAGCTATGGCTGTCCTCAGCCAATTGCAAAGTATGAAAGTGACACGACACGAAAGCAGCGCATTTGCTGCGTGAAATACGGAACTGCCAAAACGCCTAAGTGATAGTTTCATACTTTCTGCGATATGATTAGCGCTCTCGCGCCTCATTTGTGTTTATATGGACATACTTATACAGTAGACATTCAAGATGATAAAATGTGTAGGTTTACTAAATTATAAAACACAAACTGTTTCACCGTTTCGAAACAGCGTATCGAAACATTACATTGTACTGTTTCATTTGTTTCGAAACAGTTACGTGTTTCAGTTTGCCCATGTCTATTTCTAACAGTCACCACAACACTAAGCGACGAGCCACTGATTGTTGGGAATGCTAGTTCCTTCCGCTGGCTTCCCGCTACACGGCAGTGGTACCAACTTCCCCCACGGGCATTGTACGCTCAAGTTACAGGCCTTGTAACCTTAGTTTCCGGATAACCCTCGTTATTGCCCTAGCCATACTCAAATCATCTATGAGAACTCCATGAAATTTTTTTTAGCACTTTTGAAGATTAGCGTGTTCAAACACATAGACACAACGGTTTTAGACAAAACTCTAAATTACGATATCCATATTTTTTTGTGATCCGATACTGAAGAAATAAAGAATTTGCATTGCCTCAAACTACGCTCAAGTTACCTGTGAGAACCTCACGAAACATCGTTATTAGCTTGTTGAAACAGACAAACGGATTTTACAGTTTTCTTATTAATATGAATATAGATTAAATGAACTGTGTTAGCTGCTGCTCGACCGAACGTGGTGTATGTCGGACAACTCTATAAAGGCAGCGGAGCTCTATGAGTGTACAATACGCTGGTGACACAATAGCCTTCCTCATGCCGTCTGTCTGCAGCCCGCACAATGGCCGCTTCCCTTCACTCGACTTCTCTCTGGAGAGACTCATCTGCCAGTAATCCTCCAGAGCTCCCCCAGGAGCCGGCATTATTTCTCCAGCCTCCCTGTTGTGTTGCCGCTGTCGTTTCTGCCACAGCCTCGGAACCTCCTCTTTTTCTACTGCACACGCGTTTACAAGACGGGTCGTAACTCGGATGACGGGAGATTTGAGCGTTGCGTTCCCTACATGCCGGGGTACACAGGACCCAGAACGAATCCCTGTGGGACAACGCAGTGTACACATGGGTTGTTCCGCTCAACTGCATTAAATTTCGCAAGTAATAACGTGTTCCATAAAATTTCGGGTGTGCAGCCGCATAAATTCAGATTCTTCTTCTAATATTTCGGCTCAATACCGTCCAGCCATCTTCAGAGTGAACCAAGGTGACTAACACTCCTCGCTCGCTCTTTACCTAATTGGATAGTGCCTGACTGTCTCTAGGTTACGCAAGTTAAGTGCTTTGAACTATTCCTGCACTTCCTAATGTGCACGCCTGTATTAAAGAGGGTAGAAAGACGGATCCTCAAAATAACAGACCAATATCCTTAACATCGGTTTGTTGCAGGATTCTCGAACATATTCTCAGTTCGAATATAATGAATTTCCTTGAGACAGAGAAGTTGTTGTCCATGCATCAGCACGGCTTTAGAAAGCATCGCTCCTGCGAAACGCAACTCGCCCTTTTTTCACATGATATCTTGCGAACCATGGATGAAGGGTATCAGACGGATGCCATATTCCTTGACTTCCGGATAGCGTTTGACTCGGTGCCCCACTGCAGACTCCTAGCTAAGGCATGAGCATATGGGATTGGTTCCCAAATACGTGGATGGCTCGAAGACTTCTTAAGTAATAGAACCCAATACGTTGTCCTCGATGGTGAGTGTTCATCGGAGGTGAGGGTATCATCTGGAGTGCCCCAGGGAAGTGTGGTACGTCCGCTGTTGTTTTCTATCTACAGAAATGATCTTTTGGATAGGGTGGATAGCAATGTGCGGCTGTTTGCTGATGATGCTGTGGTGTACGGGAAGGTGTCGTCGTTGAGTGACTGTAGGAGGATACAAGATGACTTGGACAGGATTTGTGATTGGTGTAAAGAATGACAGCTAACTCTAAATATAGATAAATGTAAATTAATGCAGATGAATAGCAAAAAGAAGCCTCCCTGTAATGTTTGAATACTCCATTAGTAGTGTAGCGCTTGACACAGTCACGTCGATTAAATATTTGGGCGTAACATTGCAGAGCGATATGAAGTGGGACAAGCGTGTAATGGCAGTTGTGGGGACGGCGGATAGTCGTCTTCGGTTCATTGGTAGAATTTTGGGAAGATGCGGTTCATCTGTAAAGGAGACCGCTTATAAAACACTAATACGACCTATTCTTGAGTACTGCTCGAGCGTTTGGGATCCCTATCAGGTCGGATTGAGGGAGGACATAGAATCAATTCAGAGGCGGGCTGCTAGATTTGTTACTGGTAGGTTTGATCATCACGCGAGTGTTACGGAAATGCTTCAGGAACTCGGGTGGGAGTCTCTAGAGGAAAGGAGGCGTTCTTTTCGTGAATCGCTACTGAGGAAATTTAGAGAACCTGCATTTGAGGCTGAGTGCAGTACAATTTTACTGCCGCCAACTTATATTTCGCGGAAAGACCACAAGATAAGAGAGATTATGGCTCGTACAGAGGCATATAGGCAGTCATTTTTCCCTCGTTCTGTTTGGGAGTGGAACAGGGGGAGAAAATGCTGGTTGTGGTACGAGGTACCCTTCGCCACGCACCGTATGGTGGATTACGGAGTATGTATGTAGATGTAGATGTAATGCGTATTTTAGGTGGTCCTATTGTTTGTGTTGGTCCTATTGTGTGTTGAGCATTTTATGGTGGTTAATATACATCACTGTGGCAGTTTTTCACTGCCTTAGCAGGTCGGGCCATCTCGTCGTGCCTCTTCTGTGTGGTTTGTTCCCGAGATTCGAGACAAGTCTATTTTCAGACTGCTATGACTTTTCGTAGAAAAGTCGAGCCGTCTGTCTAAATCTACCCTTAATTGTCTGTACTCCTGTAGCTCCTTAGTTGGGAAGTCACGGGGGAGTTTCATGATCATCCTAAAGATTCTACCCTGGAGACTCTGCAATCTTCGGATGTGGCAGTCTACCGGATTGCCCCACACGACTGCAGCATACCAGCCTTATAAGGGCGAGAAACAGCGCAATACTGCAGCGTGTGGGTGGTGTTGTCTTATGGTTCCATATCGGGTAAAGTGTTCTCAATCTTCCATAGGCTTTACCACTAATATCCCTTATGTGTGGCCCCCACATGAGGCGTCTGTCAAGGGTCACCCCAAGCTACTTGGCAGTTCGGGTCCATGGGATGGGGCCTCCCATTATCCGCACTGGCTGTAGGTATATGGGGATCTTTTTCCTCATGATGATGACTGCCTGACTTTTGCCGGCATTGTGTTTAAGGCGCCACTTTGTGGCCCATGTGCCTAGAGCACCACATGCCATCTGCAGGCGGCGGCGCATTTGGTTCGTATTCGCACTTATGGTATACAGCGTGGTGTCGTCCGCGTATAATGCGAGCGAGACTGTTGGCCTCTGTCCAAGGTTTACGGGGAGGACAGCAGGGGTTCGAGAATAGAACCGTGCTGTACTCCCGCCTGTATGGGCCTTGCTGCGGATAAGCCCGCTCCTGCACGGACATTGAGCGTTCAGCCGCTGAGGTGGGACTCGATAAGACGGGCGTGTGGAGTCGGTACCCCCAGTGTGAACAATTTGTATAGGAGGAACTTGTGCCATACACAGTCGAAAGCCCTAGAGACATCAAGCAGCACGGCCCCTGCGTACTGTCGATTCTCCAGCGCACTCAGCACTTGCTCCGTCCTTTTAAACCCTAGCAGCGAGCCACTATGTATACGGCAAAAGATACACAAGCGCCAGTGACGTTGATAGGCGGCAAAGAGGTGTAACATACGCATAGAAATTGAATCTATGGCTGCATAGTCGATCCAAACGGTGATATCGATGTGTCACGGATAGCTGCACTGTCGCGACGTCTTTGTGATTTAATTACAGAAATTGCCGGATTCCATGATTTTTGCAAGCCGAAGCCGCTATCTCTATTAATCAAATTCGTCGCCAACCGAATTTCATATATGAAGATAGTAACAGTTTCCGAAAGAACAGACACCATTGATGACCGTGCAGCTTCTCTAGAATAAATGATAATTAATTGAAACCCTCAGCTGCCGACAGATATTGGTGATATACCTCGATGGGGACAGCTGAAAATGTGTGCCCCGACTGGGACTCGAACCCGGTATCTACTGCTTACATGGCAGACGCTCTATCCATCTGAGCCACCGAGGACACAGATGAATAGCGTGACTGCAGGGACTTATCCCTTGCACGCTTCCGGTGAGACCCACATTCCCAAATGTAGACTGTGGACAGTTGGGAATGTGAGTCTCACGAAAATCATGCAAGGGATAAGTCGCTGCAGTCGCACTATCCTCTCTGTGTCCTCGGTGGCTCAGATGGATACAGCGTCTGCCATGTAAGCAGGAGATACCGGGTTCGAGTCGCAGTCGGGTCACACATTTTCAGCTGTCCCCATCGAGGTAATCACCAATATCTGTTTCAATTAATTATCATTTAATCGAATTTCAATTGCTTCTTTCACTACTGAGTCCCAGAAAGCCGAAGTGGAAGCTAAAATTTCGACACTATCGTACACCATAGAATGCCCAGTGTCAATACAGTGCTCTGCCACAGCAGATTCATTAGGTTGTAAGAGCCTGGTGTAACTGCGGTGCTCTGTGCATCTATTCTGGACTGTACGTGTCGTCTGGGCGAAATATGAACACCCACACTCACGTCGGATCTTATAAACCCCGGGCTTCCGACGCAACACAAATCATCTTTAACGGAACCCAGGAGTGTTGCAGTCTCTGGTGGAGGGCAAAAAATCACTTTCACTTTGTGTTTACTAAGGATCCGTCCAATATTTCACGAAAGACTACCCACGTATGGCAGGAAAGCCATGGATTTAAAACTTCCCATGTCTTCTTCCGCTTTGCTTGTGTCCACTCTGGATTTCATTTGTAGAGCCCTACATATCTGCTGTGGAGAGTACCCGTTGGCTTCAAAAACTCTTCTCAGGCGTAGAAGTTCGTCCTCCAGACTGCTCTCGTCAGCAATGACGTGTGCTCTGTGTAGTAGAGTTCTGAATACACTCATCGTCTGCGAAGGATGGTGGCAGCTATTTGCACGTACATATAAATCCGTATGGGTCGGTTTTCGATACACTGCATGTCCCAAAGTCCCATCATGTTTGCGCCGTATCGACACATCCACAAATGGAAGGCATCCATCTTTTTCGGTTTCCATCGTGAACTGAATTTTTGGATGTGTTGGCACGGCGGGAACATGATGGAAGTATGGGGGCTTTCTTTTTGTTCGTTGCATTTATTCGGGGCGGACGTCCCATGACACCTGTTGAAGTTCTTTGTTGACCCATTGACTCAGTTTTTTGTTACAGACGGCGGCTAGCCCTCGGACCGAACACGCTGAGCTACGGTGCCGGCGCACTCGGCTAAGAGAGCGGACGTGTACCCTTGATGACTGCATGACACAAACCTTTCCGCCTCGCCTGGCCCCGCCAACACTGACTGCTGATGACTGGAAACACGTTGCCTGGTTGGACGAGTCTCGTTTCAAATTGTATCGAGTGGATGGAGGTGTGAATTTATGGAGATAATCTCACGAAGCCATGGAGGTTACAAGTCAGCAGGGGACTGTTGAAGCTGGTGGAGTGATATGATACCCGTGATACGTTTAGATACGACTCTGGCAGGTGACACGTACGTAAGCATCCTGTCTGATCACCTGCATCCATTCACGTCTATCGAGCAGTCCGACGGAGCCAGCCGGAGTGGCCGAACGGTTCTAGGCGCTACAGTCTGGAACCGCGCGACCGCTACGGTCGCATGTTCGAATCCTGCCTCGGGCATGGATGTGTGTGATGTCCTTAGGTTAGTTAGGTTTAAGTCGTTCTAAGTTCTAGGAGACCGATGACCTCAGAAGTTAAGTCCCATAGTGCTCAGAGCCATTTGAACCAAGTCGGGCGTGAGTCGTGCTTCGGTAGCTCAGTTGGTAGAGCACTTGTCCGTGAAAGGCAAAGGTCCCGAGTTCGAGTCTCGGTCGGGCACACAGTTTTAATCTGCCAGGAAGTTTCATTATTGAGCATATCTGGGATGCCTTACAACGTGCTGTTCAAAAAAGATCTGCACCCCCTTGTATTGTACGTATTTATGGGCAGCCCTGCAGGATTCTTCGTGTCAGTTCAGACATTAGCCGAGTCCATGGCACGTCGTGTTGCGGCACTTTTGCATGCTGGCAGGGACCAAACATGATATTAGGCGGGTGTACCAGCTTCTTTGGCTCTTCAAAGTACTGGTGTCTCCGCCGGCATAGTACTCTGTCGTCAGATCTGTCACAGACCGACGCCTGTCGTACATTACACAACGATCAATTCTCCAGCCCTCATATTCCGTGACGAGTCATGGACGGCCAACACCTTGTCACCTACCTGCAGCTTCACCGCCGTTCAACCACTTTCCTTATATGGCCACCACAGCAGCACGCCAACAGCCGACGCCAACCAGGTTCGCTGTTTCCGGGATGGTCGTTCACAGGCGCCGACCCGTAACAATCAGCATCCTGCATCCCCGCAACAATGATTCTCCTGTTTTTATTTTTATTATTTTTTTTCTTATGGCTGTGACAAAGTGCTACCACATTACTAGGAGAGGTCCCCAGCGGTGGTATCGGTTTTTTGAAACAATGTGTGCGGCGATGTGCGTTAAGATCCAATCAAACGCACCCTGCAACGATCCACCCTTGTGTGCCCTCTTTTGCGAGTAACCGACGAAATAAATTTCGGAATTTCGCGTGATGCTCTATGGCTGTAAAAACGGTTGCATAGTTAGTGGTGAAGTTTCTGACCTCAGATGCAGAATGTTGTCGCTTCGAATCTCGCCATTTAGATAAGAAGTACCTATTTTTAAAACTTTATGTAAATGGTTCTGCTCATTATTTTTATTCAGTTAATTGATTTCAATGAAATTTATTTCTTTTCATTTGTCGCATCTCTTTAACAAACGTTTTAACTTCATTTTTTCTTCCTATCGTTCTTTCCCCATTTGGAATCTTTGTGCATATTAATCTAATTATTTTTATTCATCTGCCGTAATGTTCAGACATTTGACGATTCGATCTCTCGGTGAAAAACAAAAGATGAAATAATCTACTAATATGACAGTGCAATGGTGTCAATAATGTATATTTCTTTACAATATGTACCTCTTTTAGGATGGAAATCCTCATAAAAACATTTAAAACATAAATTCATTTTGAACTATGATCAAAATAATATGGATGATGATTTAAACGATTGAAGGGATTATAAGTAAAACGAAATTCAAGAAAAAGGAGAAATAGAAATAACAAATGCAATAACTTGGACGAAAACGACAGATGACAAAATGGATGCAATTAAATCGAAATTATTTCATAGTAATAATCAAAATCACATGAACAAGGATTCGACGTGGAAAATGGTTGAAAGGAAAAGAAAATGAGAACAAATGATATAGCCGGCCGGAGTGGCCGTGCGGTTCTAGGCGTTGCAGTCTGGAACCGAGCGACCGCTACGGTCGCAGGTTCGAATCCTGCCTCGGGCATGGATGTGTGTGATGTCCTTAGGTTAGTTAGGTTTAATTAGTTCTAAGTTCTAGGCGACTGATGACCTCAGAAGTTAAGTCGCATAGTCCTCAGAGCCATTTGAAGCATTTGAACAAGTGACATATTTCATACGATGACTAATATGAAGTGACAAATGAATAGAAAAAATTGGATAGAAACCAACTAAATGAATAAAAATAATGATCGGAGTCATTTCCATAAAGATTTAAAAATAAAAAATTAAAAGTACTTGACGAGATTCGAACCAAAAACCTTGACCATTACGCTATGCAACCACTCTGTAAATTGTTACGATTTTTAAATGTACTGACCAGTAGGCGAAATTCCTAAATTTTTTCGTCGATTATTCGGAAATGACGGCTGACAACGGTGAATGCCTGTAGGGTATGATTCCTTGGACGTTAACCTGCATCGCCGTACAGATTGCTTTAAAAAGTCGATTCCACCACTGGGGATCTCTCCTCGTTAGTAGCTGGAGTTGATATGTGGATTTTGAAAGTGTATCTTTATGTTTCTTGCAATCTTGATAAGGCCACTGGACTTTGTGTCCTTTGGTCCTTATAGCATGTAGCTGAAAGTCGAGGTGGGTCTTCGATAATTGCCCAAGGCATACTTATAAGCTTATAAACAACTGATCCAACATATTCTAGGTGATATGACATGGGCCGTAGGGCTTGCGTGAGTGTTGGATGGAGGTTTCCTGGATGGTTGGCTGGTTAAGCTCTTCACGTTTTTCACGGGTTCTTGCCCACCTTAGCGCCCCAAGAATGAGCTGAAGACATCGATAATCCGCCATTCGTTTCTGCTCCCCTTCTGTACTTTCCTCACCGCAACGCCAGAAGGCGACAATCAAGTCTCGCGGTGCACAGTGGTCATAATGTTTTGTGGATGAGAAAACAGTGGATTACGCTACAGGGCAAAATTGCAACGATATCATTTTGTTCCAAAGGTACTGACCATCAAAGAGTGTCTATATTTTTTTCTGGGCCCTCTGTTGATTCTGACGTGGGCAAACTATTAGCGCTCGTATGCAATGCCACCTACACGATACCGTGACTCACAAGGTATCTATGACCATTCATAGTACCTTCTATGTACATGTCCAACACCGCTGTGACGTCGTCCTCTCATGGAACGTGAAAACGGATACGGATGAATAGCTGGCGACGTCGCAGAGTGATATCCCGCGTTACACTCTACTGGCGGGCATCAAAATGAAGAATATGAGTTGAACTACGTACTTTGTGTGTTTTCCTTTGTCATAGAGTACATGGTATAAATATAAACTGCTTAGAAGCAAAATCGAACTGACGATCTCTCGAAAACGCTTCGTTTTAGTTACGATTTGTTATAATAAAGTAACAGGAAAGTACATATCGGCAGGAAACGGTATCGTGTAGTACATGTTTTTTGCCTTATAACCTGAGTGCGATGGAAGTACACTGAAGATGGTGGTAAGTTCCTATGGGACAAAATTACTGAGGTCATCGTTCCGTAGGCTCACACATTACCTAATTTAACTTAAAATACACTCCTGGAAATTGAAATAAGAACACCGTGAATTCATTGTCCCAGGAAGGGGAAACTTTATTGACACATTCCTGGGGTCAGATACATCACATGATCACACTGACAGAACCACAGGCACATAGACACAGGCAACAGAGCATGCACAATGTCGGCACTAGTACAGTGTATATCCACCTTTCGCAGCAATGCAGGCTGCTATTCTCCCACGGAGACGATCGTAGAGATGCTGGATGTAGTCCTGTGGAACGGCTTGCCATGCCATTTCCACCTGGCGCCTCAGTTGGACCAGCGTTCGTGCTGGACGTGCAGACCGCGTGAGACGACGCTTCATCCAGTCCCAAACATGCTCAAGGGGGGACAGATCAGGTGATCTTGCTGGCCAGGGTAGTTGACTTACACCTTCTAGAGCACGTTGGGTGGCACGGGATACATGCGGACGTGCATTGTCCTGTTGGAACAGCAAGTTCCCTTGCCGGTCTAGGAATGGTAGAACGATGGGTTCGATGACGGTTTGGATGTACCGTGCACTATTCAGTGTCCCCTCGACGATCGCCAGTGGTGTACGGCCAGTGTAGGAGATCGCTCCCCACACCATGATGCCGGGTGTTGGCCCTGTGTGCCTCGGTCGTATGCAGTCCTGATTGTGGCGCTCTCCTGCACGGCGCCAAACACGCATACGACCATCATTGGCACCAAGGCAGAAGCGACTCTCATCGCTGAAGACGACACGTCTCCATTCGTCCCTCCATTCACGCCTGTCGCGACACCACTGGAGGCGGGCTGCACGATGTTGGGGCGTGAGCGTAAGACGGCCTAACGGTGTGCGGGACCGTAGCCCAGCTTCATGGAGACGGTTGCGAATGGTCCTCGCCGATACCCCAGGAGCAACAGTGTCCCTAATTTGCTAGGAAGTGGCGGTGCGGTCCCCTACGGCACTGCGTAGGATCCTACGGTCTTGGCGTGCATCCGTGCGTCGCTGCGGTCCGGTCCCAGGTCGGCGGGCACGTGCACCTTCCGCTCAAAGTCCGTCAACTGCACATACGGTTCACGTCCACGCTGTCGCGGCATGCTACCAGTGTTAAAGACTGCGATGGAGCTCCGTATGCCACGGCAAACTGGCTGACACTGACGGCGGCGGTGCACAAATGCTGCGCAGCTAGCGCCATTCGACGACCAACACCGCGGTTCCTGGTGTGTCCGCTGTGCCGTGCGTGTGATCATTGCTTGTACAGCCCTCTCGCAGTGTCCGGAGCAAGTATGGTGGGTCTGACACACCGGTGTCAATGTGTTCTTTTTTCCATTTCCAGGAGTGTATTATAGAAGTAAGTATACAATGTGCATGCCGCTAAAACTCAGAAACGAGTTCCGGTACGTGCAAGGGAGTTATATGATGTGATAGCCCTCCATCTTCCATCCATGAAGAAAGTTCCCGTTTTCACCTGAAGAACGTGGTTTTGAGCATACGAGGTTTGGCATTTTAACAGTGGTAACTATGTATTTACAGCTCGTACAGAACAGATACGTGTTTCAATGTAGACACCAGCATTGTGTATATAACCCGTTGCCAGCGATGTTGAAGTCGTAGGATACTCTTAGCAGTGCCAGTTGTGTTGACAGTTCGAGTGGCGCGGTCTATTGTCCGACGAATTTGTAGCAGTTCTGAAGCGAATGCCGTGAAGTGTTTCCTTCAGTTTAGAAATCGAGTTGAACTCAAGAGGGCTTAAGTCAGGGGAGTGCAGTAGGTGGTATTGCACTTTGCAGCCCCATCACTCAAACAAATCAGTAACAGTTTGCACTGTACGTGCTTGAGCATTGTCCTGTAAGATGATGGTCAGGTCCTGCAGAAAGTGTCACCACTTCTGTCTCTAAGCTGGTCGTAGGTTGTCTTCCAAACGTTCAAGAACATTCCAGAGTATTCTAGAGCATTGTGCAACATTCCAGAATGTTCCAGAATGTTCCACAACGATGCAGGATGTTCTTGAACAGCCTGGAACATCTCAGATCATTATAGAACATTTCACAACACTCTAGTATGTTGTGAAATGGGCGAAGGCACGTATCCTGCAGAACAGGCTACCGTTTTGTTGCACTTTGTAGCTATCCGTTACAGCGAGATAATGCCAGTCCACACATGAGGGTAGTCTCTACTGTTCATCTATGAGCTTGCCAAACACCACCTTGTTCAGCAAGGTCGCTACATCTCTCCCCTGTTGACAACATTTGGACCATTATGGGCAGGGCTCACCGATCAGCATGGTATTTTGACGAACTATCGGGCCAGGTGAACAGAATTGACACGACATCCCTCGGGATGACATCCAACAACTCTGTCAGTCACTGTCAAGCCGAATAATTGCAAGTATAGAGATTGTGGTCGTATGTGAAGTTTGCTAGTGACCAGACACAATCAATGCCTTCTCTGAGCCTTAGCAATGGAAATACACTCCTGGAAATTGAAATAAGAACACCGTGAATTCATTGTCCCAGGAAGGGGAAACTTTATTGACACATTCCTGGGGTCAGATACATCACATGATCACACTGACAGAACCACAGGCACATAGACACAGGCAACAGAGCATGCACAATGTCGGCACTAGTACAGTGTATATCCACCTTTCGCAGCAATGCAGGCTGCTATTCTCCCATGGAGACGATCGTAGAGACGCTGGATGTAGTCCTGTGGAACGGCTTGCCATGCCATTTCCACCTGGCGCCTCAGTTGGACCAGCGTTCGTGCTGGACGTGCAGACCGCGTGAGACGACGCTTCATCCAGTCCCAAACATGCTCAGTGGGGGACAGATCCGGAGATCTTGCTGGCCAGGGTAGTTGACTTACACCTTCTAGAGCACGTTGGGTGGCACGGGATACTTGCGGACGTGCATTGTCCTATTGGAACAGCAAGTTCCCTTGCCGGTCTAGGAATGGTAGAACGATGGGTTCGATGACGGTTTGGATGTACCGTGCACTATTCAGTGTCCCCTCGACGATCACCAGTGGTGTACGGCCAGTGTAGGAGATCGCTCCCCACACCATGATGCCGGGTGTTGGCCCTGTGTGCCTCGGTCGTATGCAGTCCTGATCGTGGCGCTCACCTGCACGGCGCCAAACACGCATACGACCATCATTGGCACCAAGGCAGAAGCGACTCTCATCGCTGAAGACGACTCGTCTCCATTCGTCCCTCCATTCACGTCTGTCGCGACACCACTGGAGGCGGGCTGCCCGATGTTGGGGCGTGAGCGGAAGACGGCCTAACGGTGTGCGGGACCGTAGCCCAGCTTCATGGAGACGGTTGCGAATGGTCCTCGCCGATACCCCAGGAGCAACAGTGTCCCTAATTTGCTGGGAAGTGGCGGTGCGGTCCCCTACGGCACTGCGTGGGATCCTACGGTCTTGGCGTGCATCCGTGCGTCGCTGCGGTCCGGTCCCAGGTCGACGGGCACGTGCACCTTCCGCCGACCACTGGCGACAACATCGATGTACAGTGGAGACCTCACGCCCCACGTGTTGAGCAATTCGGCGGTACGTCCACCCGGCCTCCCGCATGCCCACTATACGCCCTCGCTCAAAGTCCGTCAACTGCACATACGGTTCACGTCCACGCTGTCGCGGCATGCTACCAGTGTTAAAGACTGCGATGGAGCTCCGTATGCCACGGCAAACTGGCTGACACTGACGGCGGCGGTGCACAAATGCTGCGCAGCTAGCGCCATTCGACGACCAACACCGCGGTTCCTGGTGTGTCCGCTGTGCCGTGCGTGTGATCATTGCTTGTACAGCCCTCTCGCAGTGTCCGGAGCAAGTATGGTGGGTCTGACACACCGGTGTCAATGTGTACTTTTTTCCATTTCCAGGAGTGTACTATCTAAGACAGTGCTGCCAAGCAGAGTTACTAAACACAGCCTCCCGAACTTCCTTCACGAATGAAGACCAATTGAATATTCCTTGAGTTCCAATCAAGAACAACTGCCAAGATGGGAAACATAGAAGTAGATTTCCTCTGTGTAGCAAAACAGCTTAAAACATTTAACAAAAGCAATTTTTCTGGTCCAGACTGTATACCAGTTAGGTTCCTTTCAGACTATGCTGATGCATTAGCTCCATACGTAAGAATCATATACAACCGTTCGCTCGCTGAAAGAGCCGCACCCAAAGACTGGAAAGTTGCACAGGTCACACCAATATTCAAGAAAGGTAGTAGGAGTAATCCACTAAATTACAGGCCCACATCGTTAACGTAAATATGCAGCACATTTTGGAACATGTGTTCGAACATTATGAATTACCCCAAAGAAAACGGTCTATTGACACACAGTCAACACGGATTTAGAAAACATCGTTCTTGCGAAACACAACTAGCTCCTTACTCGTACGAAGTGTTGAGTACTATTGACAAGGGATTTCAAGTGGATTTCGTATTTCTAGATTTCCAGCAGTCTTTCGACACTGTACCACACAAGCGGCTTGTACTGAAATTGCGTGCTTGTGGCATAGCGTCTCAGTTATGTGACTGGATTCGTGATTTCCTGTCGGAGGTATCACAGATCGTAGTAACTGGCGATAAGTCATGAAGTAAAACAGATGAGATTCTGGCGTTCCCCAAGGTAGTTTTATAGGCTCTTTGCTTTTCCTTGTCAATATAAACGGTTTAGGAGACAATATGAGCAACCGTCTTAGGTTGTTTGAAGATGATGCTGTCGTCAATCGACTAGTAAAGTAATCGGAAAATCAAAACAAACTGCAAAACGATTTCGAAAAGATATCTGCATGGTGTGAAAATTGGCAATTGACGCTAAATAACGAAAAGTGTGAGGTTATGCTCATGAGTGCTAAAATGAAACCGTTAAACTTGGGTTACACGAAAAATCAGTCAAATGTAAATGCAATAAATTCAACAAAATACCTAGGAATTACAATTACGAACAAGAAGAACTGGAAGGAACACACGGAAATGTTGTGGTGAAGGCTAATCAAAAACTGCGTTTTATTGGCAGGACACTTAGAAAATGCAACAGTTCTACTAAAGTGACTGCCTACACTACGCTTGTCCGTCCTCTTTTAGAATACTGCTGCGCGGTGTGGGATCCTTGCCAGATAAGATTAACGGAGTTCATCGGGAAACTTCAAAGGAGGGCAGCACGTTTTGTATTATTACGAAAAAGTGGAGAGAGTGTCACTGAAATGATACAGGATTTGGGTTGGACGTCATTAAAACAAAGGCGTTTTTCGTTGCGGCAGAATCTTCTCACGGAATTTCAATCAGCAATTTTCTCCACCGAATGTGAAAATATTTTTCTGACGCCGACCTACATAGGGAGAAACGATCATCATAATGAAATAAGGGAAATCGGAGCTCGCACGGAAAGATAGGGGTTCGTTTCTTCCGCGCTCTGTTAGAGATTGGGCCGCGCGGGATTAGCCGAACGGTCTAGGGCGCTGCAGTCATGGACTGTGGGGCTGGTCCCGCTGGTGGCTCGAGTTCTCCCTCGGGCATGGGTGTGTGCGTTTGTCCTTAGGATAATTTAGGTAAGTAGTGTGTAAGCTTAGCGACTGGTGACCTTAGCAATTAAGTCCCATAAGATTTCACACACATTTAAACAATTTTTGTTAGAGATTGGAATAATAGAGAATTACTGGGCAGGTGGTTCGATGAACCCTCAGCCAGGCACATGAATGTGATTTGGAGAGTACCCGTGTAGGTGTAGATGTAGATGAGGGCAAGAAGTGGACCAATGCTTACTGATTTGCTCAATTTGTGAAGCTCATTCTCTAGACTATAACATCCAACTTTTGTGAAACGGTAATCCCTTGTTTGTCGATACAGGTGCATTACATATACTAATTCCATCCTATTCGGATAACTTCTTTGTCGTGCGTCTTTTTTTTTTCAATTGCTCAGCATATGCAAATCATCATTAAGGTGAAGGTTGGACACATGTCACGTTAATTTGCTCTAATAGGCATCTGGGCACTTTCGATCAGATAGTGTAGTTAAAATCAGCAAGGACTGAATGTAAGATTTAGAATGTCGTGGAAATGATGTGTGTCACAGATGGAATAAGCAAGTGAGAGGAGCAATCTAGTTATCTGATATTCTCCACGTGGACCCACTGGCCACAAATTGTCGCTGTGCTGGATGAGGTTCTCTTCAGACCGAGGTAGTCCGTGCCTCCACCCCCCCTACCCCCCCCACCCCCCTGTGTCAAAGCACCGCCGCATGTGTCCCACGAGGGTGGAGTCTCGCCCGCAACTGTAGCAGAGCTCTCGGACTGCCAGAGTAATTACTGCAGTCTGCCCGCACTGAGACCGGCTCGGTCCAGAGCTTCTCTGAGTGACACAGCGTCCGGCTGTGGGTCTGTGGCTATAGTGGTGTGCGAGCAAGGTGGAGGGTGCGTGATGCCTTCTGCGCAGAACGGCATGGAGAAAGAGAGGGGAGGAGGGGAGATGCAGAACCATTTCAGAAGTCGCCTGTGTGGGCCGTTTCCGTCCCACGCCACCAAAAGGATACAATATCATGGAGAGGCGACACTGTGAGGACAGTCAAGCAAACTGAACAACCTGTCGCCATGTTTCACGCCATTACAACAGAGGGGAGTCGTGTAGGCTAGAGGCAGATAAAGTGTCAGGTAACTACAAAATACGCTGTCTCTCAAAAAATGTGAAGCATCTAACGACATGATCAGATGTCAACACAAATTCGTCCACGTAGATACACTATGCGATCAAAAGTATCTGGACACTCCCAAAAAAATACGTTTTTCATATTAGGTGCATTCGGCTGCCACGTACTGCCAGATAATCCATATCAACGACGTCAGTAGTCATTAGACATCGTGAGGGTGTAGAATGGGGCTCTCCGCAGAACTCACGGACTTCGAATGTCGTCAGCTGATTGGGAGTCACTTGTATCATACACTCCTGGAAATGGAAAAAAGAACACATTGACACCGGTGTGTCAGACCCACCATATTTGCTCCGGACACTGCGAGAGGGCTGTACAAGCAATGATCACACGCACGGCACAGCGGACACACCAGGAATCGCGGTGTTGGCCGTCGAATGGCGCTAGCTGCGCAGCATTTGTGCACCGCCGCCGTCAGTGTCAGCCAGTTTGCCGTGGCATACGGAGCTCCATCGCAGTCTTTAACACTGGTAGCATGCCGCGACAGCGTGGACGTGAACCGTATGTGCAGTTGACGGACTTTGAGCGAGGGCGTATAGTGGGCATGCGGGAGGCCGGGTGGACGTACCGCCGAATTGCTCAACACGTGGGGCGTGAGGTCTCCACAGTACATCGATGTTGTCGCCAGTGGTCGGCGGAAGGTGCACGTGCCCGTCGACCTGGGACCGGACCGCAGCGACGCACGGATGCACGCCAAGACCGTAGGATCCTACGCAGTGCCGTAGGGGACCGCACCGCCACTTCCCAGCAAATTAGGGACACTGTTGCTCCTGGGGTATCGGTGAGGACCATTCGCAACCGTCTCCATGAAGCTGGGCTACGGTCCCGGACACCGTTAGGCCGTCTTCCGCTCACGCCCCAACATCGTGCAGCCCGCCTCCAGTGGTGTCGCCACAGGCGTGAATGGAGGGACGAATGGAGACGTGTCGTCTTCAGCGATGAGAGTCGCTTCTGCCTTGGTGCCAATGATGGTCGTATGCGTGTTTGGCGCCGTGCAGGTGAGCGCCACAATCAGGACTGCATACGACCGAGGCACACAGGGCCAACACCCGGCATCATGCTGTGGGGAGCGATCACCTACACTGGCCGTACACCACTGGTGATCGTCGAGGGGACACTGAATAGTGCACGGTACATCCAAACCGTCATCGAACCCATCGTTCAACCATTCCTAGACCGGCAAGGGAACTTGCTGTTCCAACAGGACAATGCACGTCCGCATGTATCCCGTGCCACCCAACGTGCTGCACGTCCAGCACGAACGCTGGTCCAACTGAGGCGCCAGGTGGAAATGGCATGGCAAGCCGTTCCACAGGACTACATCCAGCATCTCTACGATCGTCTCCATGGGAGAATAGCAGCCTGCATTGCTGCGAAAGGTGGATATACACTGTACTAGTGCCGACATTGTGCATGCTCTGTTGCCTGTGTCTATGTGCCTGTGGTTCTGTCAGTGTGATCATGTGATGTATCTGACCCCAGGAATGTGTCAATAAAGTTTCCCCTTCCTGGGACAATGAATTCACGGTGTTCTTATTTCAGTTTCCAGGAGTATGTCTGTACGAGAGATTTCCACACTCCTAAACATCCCTATGTCCACTGTTTCCGATGTGATAGTGAAGTGGAAACATGAAGGGACACATACAGCACAAAAGCGTACAGGTTGACCTCGTCTGTTGACTGACAGAGACCGCCGACAGTTGAAGAAGGTCGTAATGTGTAACAGGCAGACATCTATCCAGACCATCACGCAGGAATTCCAAACTGCATCAGGATCCACTGCAAGTACTACGACAGTTGGGCGAGCGGTGAGAAAACTTGGGTTTCATGGTCGAGAGGCTGCTCATCGGTCACACATCAGGCTGGTAAATGCCAAACGACGCCTCGCTTGGTGTAAGGAGCGTGAAGGAGTGAGAATCACGGTACACAATGTGGCGAACGGATGGCAGGTTATGGGTATGGCGAATGCCCAGTGAACGTCTTCTGCCAGCATGTGTAGTGCCAACAGTAACATTCGGAGGCGGTGGTATTATGGTGTGGTCGTGTTTTTCATGGAGGGGACTTGCAAGCCTTGTGGTATTGCTTGGCACTGTCACAGAACAGGCATAAATTGACGTTTTAAGCACCTTCTTGCCTCCCACTGTTGAAGACCAGTTGTGGGATGGCGATTGAAGCTTTCAACACGATAGAGTACCTGTTCTTAATGCACGGCCTGTGGCGGAGTGATTACATGACGATAACATCCTTGTAATGGACTGATCTGTACAGAGTCCTGACCTGAATCCTATAGCACACCTTTGGGATGTTTTGGAAGGCCGCCTTCGTGTCAGGCATCACCCACCGACATCGATACCTCTCCTCAGTGCAACACTCCATGAAGAATGGGCTGCCATTCCCCAAGAAACCTTCCAGCACCTGATTCAACGTATGCCTGCGAGAGTGGAAGTCGTCATCAAGGCTAAGGGTGGGACAACACCATATTGAATTCCAGAATTACCGGTGGAGGGCAGCACGTAACCCATTTTCAGCCAGTTGTGAGGATACATTTGATCACATAGCGTAGCACTGCCAGATATGTAAATGCTAGTTGCAGCTCTCTGTGACAGGTACAATGACCACTGGAGTTCTCTACTGTTGTTCCTATTTAATATTTTTAACAGACACGTGAGGGTGTACAAGATGCGTGAACAGTGTCGTGTGTCGACTTATTACTGCCAAGGACACAGACGTCCCACATACTCGTGTGAGACAGTATTATCATCTCCTGACAGAGTATGGAATGGGACTCAGTGTCTGCATTTACAGGGTTATTACAAATGATTGAAGCGATTTCACAGCTCCACAATAACTTTATTATTTGAGATATTTTCACAATGCTTTACACACACATACAAAAACTCAAAAAGTTTTTTTAGGCATTCACAAATGTTCGATATGTGCCCCTTTAGTGATTCGGCAGACATCAAGCCGATAATCAAGTTCCTCCCACACTCGGCGCAGCATGTCCCCATCAATGAGTTCGAAAGCATCGTCGATGCGAGCTCGCAGTTCTGGCACGTTTCTTGGTAGAGGAGGTTTAAACACTGAATCTTTCACATAACCCCACAGAAAGAAATCGCATGGGGTTAAGTCGGGAGAGCGTGGAGGCCACGACATGAATTGCTGATCGTGATCTCCACCATGACCGATCCATCGGTTTTCCAATCTCCTGTTTAAGAAATGCCGAACATCATGATGGAAGTGCGGTGGAGCACCATCCTGTTGAAAGATGAAGTCGGCGCTGTCGGTCTCCAGTTGTGGCACGAGCCAATTTTGCAGCATGTCCAGATACACGTGTCCTGTAACGTTTTTTTCGCAGAAGAAAAAGGGGCCGTAAACTTTAAACCGTGAGATTGCACAAAACACGTTAACTTTTGGTGAATTGCGAATTTGCTGCACGAATGCGTGAGGATTCTCTACCGCCCAGATTCGCACATTGTGTCTGTTCACTTCAGCGTTAAGAAAAAAAATGTTGCTTCATCACTGAAAACAAGTTTCGCACTGTTGCAACCGCGCCGAAAATTCAAAGCGTTTGACTTTGTCATCGAGTGTCAGGGATTGTAGCAATTGTAAACGGTAAGGCTTCTGCTTTAGCCTTTTCCGTAAGATTTTCCAAACCGTCGGCTGTGGTACGTTTAGCTCCCTGCTTGCTTTATTCGTCGACTTCCGCGGGCTACGCGTGAAACTTGCCCGCACGCGTTCAACCGTTTCTTCGTTCACTGCAGGCCGACCCGTTGATTTCCCCTTACACAGGCATCCAGAAGCTTTAAACTGCGCATACCATCGCCGAATGGAGTTAGCAGTTGGTGGATCTTTGTTGAACTTCGTCCTGAAGTGTCGTTGCACTGCTATGACTGACTGATGTGAGTGCATTTCAAGCACGACATACGCTTTCTCGGCTTCTGTCGCCATTCCCACTGCACTCTCGAGCGCTCTGGCGGCAGAAACCTGAAGTGCGGCTTCAGCCGAACAAAACTGAGTTTTTCTACGTATCTGTAGTGTGTCGTGACCATATGTCAATGAATGGAGCTACAGGGAATTTATGAAATCGCGTCAATCATTTGTAATAGCCCTGTATTTGCCCAGCTAGTCTATTCGTGCAATATGCTGCCCTGCATCGGAACATGTGGGCAGGCATCGTTGTGCATGGAGCACACATCTGTGGCTACCATCTGAGAACAAATAATGGACTTCCCTGCAACGTTCTGGGTCATTCAGCACAACTGGTCGGAGACAAGCAGTAGTTAGACAAGGGAATTATCTTCACATGTGTAGGCTGCCATTAACACCACAAGAAAGTAGTAAGATGAAGATGTGGACTGAAGTTTGCGTTAGGGAGGACATTGCACTAATGTCTGTGATGGCGTAAAGGCTTCGCATTCCTGCCTAGTAAGCAAGTAGACCCAATTTCAAGTTCTGGCCAGGGCACAGATTATAATTCATTTCTTCGGTTTCCATCATTATCATAGATAAATACTAGACTCAAATGTCTGGAGCAAAATTTAATTATATCGTATCTATAAACAGCTGTGTTTGGATAAACTGCTAATGAAAAGCATCACATTGTGTTTAGCGACTATTCTCCACTCTAAACTACGCATACGACCATCGCCAGAGAGTACAGAGGCCAACTAGGGAGAGGTCACTTCATTCCAGTGTCCTGGACAAGCACAGCCGTGTTACTCGTGCCGTCACAACGTGGGGGAGCCATCGCGTATGGCTTCAGGATGTGGCTGGCAGTGTTTGAAGCAACTGTGTCATATACATCCTGGGACGTTACGTATTACGTTTCGTCTGACAGTATTGTGATCGCACTATCCTCTGTGCTCTCGGTGGCTCAGAGGGATAGATTGTCTGCCATGTAACCAGGAGATCCCGGGTTCGAGTCCCACTCGGGACACACATTTTCAGCTGTCCCCATTGATGTATATGAAAAACACCTGTCGGCAGCTATGGGTTTAGATTTAATTTCATTTCATTCTAGAGAAGCTCCACAGTCATCAATGATATCTGTTCTTTCGGGAACAGATACCATATTCATATAGTTACAGGCTACCCGGCTACCTTCTCCTGTGCGAATGCGCACACTTTGCCCGAACTCTTACGGGACTCGTCATCTTAGTCTGGCGCTAGTAATGACTTAATGGGCAAATATCTATTAGGAACACTACGAACGTAGGCTGTGGACAGTTCGGAATGTGGGTCTCACGGGAGGCGTGCAAGGGATAAGTCGCTGCAGTCGCACTACCCTCTATGCCCTCGGTGGCTCCGATGGATTGAGCGTCTGCCATGTAAGCAGGAGATCCTGGCTTCGAGTCCTGGTCGGGGGACACATTTTCCGCTGCTTCCATTGGTGTATATGAACAACACCTGTCGGCTCTCTAGAAGAGCGTAGCGTTCCAAAGGATTGGAAAAGGGCACAGGTCATCCCCGTTTTCAAGAAGGGACGTCGAACAGATGTGCAGAAATATAGACCTAGGTCTCTAACGTCGATCAGTTGTAGAATTTTGGAACACGTATTGTGTTCGAGTATAATGACTTTTCTGGAGACGAGAAATCTACTCTGTAGGAATCAGCATGGGTTTCGAAAAAGACGGTCATGTGAAACCCAGCTCGCGCTATTCGTCCACCAGACTCACAGGGCCATAGACACGAGTTCAAAGGTAGATGCCGTGTTTCTTGACTTCCGCAAGGCGTTCGATACAGTTCCCCACAGTCGTTTAATGAACAAAGTAAGAGCATATGGACTTTCAGACCAATTGTGTGATTGGATTGAGGAGTTCCTAGATAATAGGACGCAGCATGTTATTCTCAATGGAGAGAAGTCTTCCGAAGTAAGAGTGATTTCAGGTGTGCCGCAGGGGAGTGTCATAGGACCGTTGCTATTCACAATATACATAAATAACCTGGTGGATGACATCGGAACTTCACTGAGGCTTTTTGCAGATGATGCTGTGGTGTATCGAGAGGTTGTAACAATGGAAAATTGTACTGAAATGCAGGAGGATCTGCAGCGAATTGACGCATGGTGCAGGGAATGGCAATTGAATCTCAATGTAGACAAGTGTAATGTGCTGCGAATATACAGAAAGATAGATCCTTTATCATTTAGCTACAAAATAGCAGGTCAGCAACTGGAAGCAGTTAATACCATAAATTATCTCGGAGTACGCATTAGGAGTGATTTAAAATGGAATGATCATATAATGTTGATCGTCGGTAAAGCAGATGCCAGACTGAGATTCATTGGAAGAATCCTAAGGAAATGCAATCCGAAAACAAAGGAAGTAGGTTACAGTACGCTTGTTCGCCCACTGCTTGAATACTGCTCAGCAGTGTGGGATCCGTACCAGATAGGGTTGATACATGACATAGAGAAGATCCAACGGAGAGCAGCGCGCTTCGTTACAGGATCATTTAGTAACCGCGAAAGCGTTACGGAGATGATAGATAAACTCCAGTGGAAGACTCTGCAGGAGAGACGCTCAGTAGCTCGGTACGGGCTTTTGTCAAAGTTTCGAGAACATACCTTCACCGAAAAGTCAAGCAGTATATTGCTCCCTCCTACGTATATCTCGCGAAGAGCCCATGAGGATAAAATCAGAGAGATTAGAGCCCACACAGAGGCATACCGACAATCCTTCTTTCCACGAACAATACGAGACTGGAATAGAAGGGAGAACCGATAGAGGTACTGAAGGTACCCTCCGCCACACACCGTCAGGTGGCTTGCGGAGTATGGATGTAGATGTAGATGTAGATGTAGGTTTCGATTTAATTTTATTTCATTCTAGAGGAGCTGCACGGTCATCAATGGTATCCGTTCTTTGGGGAACAGATACCATCGTCATATGTATCCCAGAATGCTCAATAATGTTCATGTCTGATAGAAATTGGTGGTCAGCGAAAGTGTGTATACCCAAAAAGTGTGCCTGGAGCCACTCTATTGCAATTCTGGACGTGTAGGGTGTCGCATTGTCCTGTCGGAATTGTCCAAGTTCGTCGGAATGCACAATGGACATGAATTGATGCAGGTGATCAGAAAGGATCCTTACGTACGTGCCACCTGTCAAGTATCTAGATGTGCCAGGAATCCCATATCACTCCTACTGTACACACCCCACACCATTACAGAGCATCCACCAGCTTGTACATTCCCCTGCTGACATGCAGAATCCATGGATTCATGAGGTTGTCTCTATACCCGTACACGGCCATCCGCTCGACACAATTTGAAACGAGACACGTCCGACGAGGCAACATGGTTCCAGCCATCAACAGTCCAATATCGGTGTTGAGGGGCCCACGATAGGCGTAAAGCTTTGTGTCGGCTCCGAAAGACCATATTGACGATGTTTCGTTGAATGGTAGGCACGCGGACAGTTGCTAACGGCACAGCATTGCAATCTGCAGCAATTTGCGGAAGGATTGCACTTCTGTCACGACGACGATTCTCTTCAGGCTTCGTTGGTCCCGTTCTTGCAGGATATTTTTCTGGCCGCAGCGATCTCAGAGATCTGATGTTTTGCCCGATTCCTGATATTCACGGTACACTCGTATAAGGGAGCTAGGGGAAAATCCCCACTTCATCGCCACCTCGGAGATGCTGTGTCCCGTCGCTCGTGCGCCGACTGTAACACCACGTTCAAACTCTCTGAAATTCTGATAACCTGCCATTTTAACACCAGTAACCGATCTAACAACTGCGCCAGACTCTTGTCTTATACGAGGTGCATTCAAGTTCTAAGGCCTCCGATTTTTTTTCTAATTAACTACTCACCCGAAATCGATGAAACTGGCGTTACTTCTCGACGTAATCGCCCTGCAGACGTACACATTTTTCACAACGCTGACGCCATGATTCCATGGCAGCGGCGAAGGCTTCTTTAGGAGTCTGTTTTGACCACTGGAAAATCGTTGAGGCAATAGCAGCACGGCTGGTGAATGTGCGGCCACGGAGAGTGTCTTTCATTGTTGGAAAAAGCCAAAAGTCACTAGGAGCCAGGTCAGGTGAGTAGGGAGCATGAGGAATCACTTCAAAGTTGTTATCACGAGGAAACTGTTGCGTAACGTTAGCTCAATGTGCGGGTGCGTTGTCTTGGTGAAACAGCACATGCGCAGTCCTTCCAAGACGTTTTTGTTGCAGTGCAGGAAGGAATTTGTTCTTCAAAACATTTTCGTAGGATGCACCTGTTACCGTAGTGCCCTTTGGAACGCAATGGGTAAGAATTACGCCCTTGCTGTCCCAGAACATGGACACCATCATTTTTTCAGCACTGGCGGTTACCCGAAATTTTTTTGGTGGTGGTGAATCTGTGTGCTTCCATTGAGCTGACTGGCGCTTTGTTTCTGGATTGCAAAATGGCATCCACGTCTCATCCATTGTCACAACCGACGAAAAGAAAGTCCTGTTCATGCTGTCACTGCGCGTCAACATTGCTTGGCAACATGCCACACGGGCAGCCGTGTGGTCGTCCGTCAGCATTCGTGGCACCCACCTGGATGACACTTTTCGCATTTTCAGGTCGTCATGCAGGATTGTGTGCACAGAACCCACAGAAATGCCAACTCTGGAGGCGATCTGTTCAACAGTCATTCGGCGATCCCCCAAAACAATTCTCTCCACTTTCTCGATCATGTCGTCAGACCGGCTTGTGCGAGCCCGAGGTTGTTTCGGTTTGTTGTCACACGATGTTCTGCCTTCATTAAACTGTCGCACCCACGAATGCACTTTCGACACATCCATAACTCCATCACCACATGTCTCCTTCAACTGTCGATAATTTCAATTGGTTTCACACCACGCAAATTCAGAAAACGAATGATTGCACGCTATTCAATTAAGGAAAACGTCGCCATTTTAAGTATTTAAAACAGTTCTCATTCTCGCCGCTGGCGGTAAAATTCCATCTGCCATACGGTGCTGCCATCTCTGGAACGTATTGACAATCAACTCAGCCTCATTTTAAAACAATGCGCATGTTTCTATTTCTTTCCAGTCTGGAGAAAAAAAATCGGAGGCCTTAGAACTTGAATGCACCTCGAACAGGCGTTGCCGACGGCAGCGCCGTGTTCTGCCTGTTTATGCATCTCTGTATTTGAATACACATGCGTACAAGAGTTTTTTTGGGGCTTTAGTGTACAAACTGATTTGGAACATAACTATAGACCCAATGCTCAT
This sequence comes from Schistocerca cancellata, assembly GCF_023864275.1. Classification (NCBI taxonomy): domain Eukaryota; kingdom Metazoa; phylum Arthropoda; class Insecta; order Orthoptera; family Acrididae; genus Schistocerca; species Schistocerca cancellata. The sequence continues at coordinate 113,971,780 of NC_064636.1, read as the reverse complement.
ATAAAAACCATAGGAATGCAGTCAGTTGTATCATGTCAGGAGATGTTCCCTTTTCTATTGATCTCCCTGTCTCTATGGAAATGCTTTTCGTATTGCCACGCAGAACTCTATCTGCCGATGTAGTGATTCCTTCAGCAAAGGCAGTACCTGTTCTGACCAACAATAAGAACAATCTGTCGCCTATTCTTTCCCTCATTAATGCGACGCTGCATGCCAAATTCCCCCCCCCCCCCAAAAAAAATGTTTAGAGCCTAAAGACTGTTTCAAAACTTGGGGATTTGTTTCGTATACCAATGTACTACATACATAAAGAAAAAAGTTTTGCGTCACCTCGGTTCCGAGAGTTCCGGAACCTGTACAGAAAATTAGAATTGAGATCAACATAAACATTATTTCCGCCTTATTATTGCTCATGAAAACCACACATTGCATGTTGTACCACCATACAGCGAGACCATCAGGAGTGGTGGTGCAGATTACTGTACACACCGGCACCTCTAATAACCACTAGCACATTCTCTTGTATTGATGCAAGCCTGTATTCATTGTGGCATACTATCCACAAGTTCCGCAAGGTGCTGTTGGTCCACATTGTCCCACTTCTCAATGGCGATTCGGCGTAGATCCCTCAGAGTGGGCCGGCCGAAGTGGCCGTGCGGTTCTAGGCGCTGCAGTCTGGAACCGCGAGACCGCTACGGTCGCAGGTTCGAATCCTTCCTCGGGCATGGATGTGTGTGATGTCCTTAGGTTAGTTAGGTTTAACTAGTTCTAAGTTCTAGGGGACTAATGACCTCAGAAGTTGAGTCCCATAGTGCTCAGAGCCATTTGAACCATTTGAACCTCAGAGTGGTTGCTGGGTCACGTCGTCCATAAACAGCCCTTTTCGATCTATCCCAGGCATGTTCGATAGGGTTCATGTCTGGATAACATGCTGGCCACTCTAGTCGAGCAAAGCCGTCATCCTGAAGGAAGTCATTCGCAAGATGTGCGCGATGGGGGCGCAAATTGTCATCGATACGTACCCGATATGATTGCACTATCGGTCGGAATCGTACAGCCGTTACGGCGGCTTTCATGACCACCAGCGGCGTACGTACAAAACAACAGAGAGCCTCCACCTTGCTGCACTCGCTGGTCACTCTGTCTAAAGAGTTCAGCTTGACCGGGTTGCCTCCAAACACGTCTCCGATGATTGTCTGGTTGAAGGCATATGCGATACTCATCGCCAAAGAGAACGGATGCCAATCCTGAGCGGTCCATTTGCCATATTGTTGGGCCAGTCTGTACTGTGCAGCATGGTGTTGTGGTTGCAAAGATGGACCTCGCCTTGGACGTCGGGAGTGAAGTTGCGTTTCACGCAGCCTATTGCGCACAATTTGACTCTTAACACGACGTCCTGTGGCTGCACGAAAAGCATTAATCAGTGTGGTCGAGTTGCTGTCAGGGTTCCTCCGAGCAATAGTCCGTAGGTAGTGGTCATCCACTGCAGTAGCAGCCCTCGGGCGGCCTAGGCCAGGCATTTCATCGACAGTTCCTGTCTCTCTGTATCTCCTCCATGTCCAAAGAACATCACTTCGGTTCATTCCGAGATACCTGGACACTTCCATTGTTGAGCGCCCTTCGTGATATAAAGTAACAATGCGGACGCGATAGAACCGCGATATTGTCCGTCTAGGCACGGTTGAACTACAGACAACACGAGCCATGTACCTCCTTCCAGGTGGAATGACTGAAAGTGGTCGGCAGTCGGACCCTTTCCGTCTAATACACACTGCTCATGTATGGTTGTTTACATCTTTGAGCGGGTTTAGTGACATCTCTGAACAGTCAAAGGCACCGTGTCTGTAATACAATATCCACAGTCAACGTCTATCTTCAGGGGTCCTGGGAATTGGGGTGATGCAAAACTTTTTTTGATGTGTGTATTTTGGTAGCAAAGAATGGGACGCACCCACTGAGTGTAGAAATGTTACAAGTATCTATAAAAGTGTGGGAAAACCATTGTCAGTACGCATATGAAAACATTAACTTAAATTACCTACTGTAGGGTAAAATGTGACGTTGTACGAAAATTTAAGTTGAAGTGTAATTTTTTGAAAATGTTTTCTTCTTCTCAAAACTGTACTAACAGGAACCAACATAACATCATGAATCGCCACATGCAAGAAAGCGCTTCACCTACTGCAGCTGTCATTGTTCGTGAAAACGAAAGTATTTTCAAAACACGGCATTCTCGCCTTCGACTGTTAAAATTATTTATTTATTATATCCATTACTGTCTTTAATTATTTCTGTTAAATTTTTTATTCATAAAATCTCCCATTGCAATTTGGATCTTCAGCTATTTTCAAGTGTCATGCACTGAAACTATAAAAACAGAGTGTATCCTTACTTACAGTCTTGGATGACTTCACTTGCATAGAACGATACAAGTCGCTATAGTATTGTGAAACGACACATTACTCCAGATTTTGAGCCTTGGTAGACGTCATATACATGGTGATATATTCCACCGTGTACAAATTCTAGGGATTGATCGATGAAAGGATAGGGAACAAAAAAGGTCCATGAACTTATGTCCGGAAATGCACGGTTTCCATGCTAGGGACCATTTATTCGATCACATATTCTTATAGAGACTGCGGTCTAGTACGTGCTGTACTACAGTTACAGTGTGTGCTGAAAATTGTTTCCATGTGGCTCAACGCATGCGTGTAATCGCCGTAGCATGTCCTGTCTCACACGTTCACTTCGGACAGCCTGCATCCGAAATGTGTTAAAGGCAGCATCAATAACTCTGCTCGAGTGTCTCCATGTCTGGAATGGGCTCCACATACACGATACTTTTGAGATGGCCCCATAACCAAAAATAGCGCGAGTTCAGATCCGGAGAAAAGCAGGCCATGTAATGGACCTCTTCGTCCGATTCATCGACCAGGGAAAACACGGTTGAGATGCGTCCCGACGTTAATGGCGAAATAGGCTGGATCACATCATGTAGCCCCCACATAACCCTTCGAATCATCAATGACACTTCTTCCAGCAGAGGACGCAAAGTCACCCGCAAGAAATGCCGGTAGTTCCGCCCTGTTAGGTGACGTGGAAGAAAGACTGGTCCCTAAATACGGTCGCCAACTATCCCGGCTGCACCGATGGTGATGATTCGCTGCCACCATACTTTGGGGGTCTGCATACTATCCCACAGGCAATTGTTATGAAAGTTGAAGATACGACTCCACGTAAAGGTGGCCTCATCTGTGAATAGGATGGGTGACACCAATCCCGGAATCCTGCTTGCCTGGTGAAGAAACCAACCAGTGACAAAACTGCTCCCGATGTGGAAAGTCTGTCGGTAGTAAGCCCTGGACACGATGTAAGTGATAAGGGTAGTAACAATTGCTGTACTGGCAGGCCAACTGCCTGGTACTGACGCGGCGGTCGCTTTCCGGAGTGTTAATCATATTTTTCTCCATGTGTGGTGTCCAAAAATTTCGGGTACGTGGTCCATGATTTCTTGCTTCTTGAAACGACCTTGTCTCAAACCAAACGGCTAAACACTGTTGCAAACATTGAATGCTGTTGTTGTTGTCGGGGAGGTGCCCGAGCTGTTCTAGGCGCTACAGTCTGGACCCGCGCGACCGTTACGGTCGCAGGTTCGAATCCTGCCTCGGGCATGGATGTGTGTGATGTCCTTAGGTTAGTTAGGTTTAGGTAGTTCTAAGTTCTAGGGGACTGATGACCTCAGCAGTTAAGTCCCATAGTGCTCAGAGACATTTGAACCATTTTTTTTTTTTTTTTTTGTCGCGGAGGGGGGTGGCTCTCCTGATACAACCTTGCTGTCCGCCGCCGATTGCCATTTGCCTTTCCGTAAGTAAACACCGTGTCGGCGAGGTCTCGATTCAAATATGGAACCATTGTGTACAACGCTGTGTCACGTCCACTACGAGGTGGGTCAGCAAGAAAAGTGAAACGGACACTACGTTACCAGTTATTATGGAAGGAGAAGGCGCTAGGGCATGACGTAGGAGGAACAGTATCACGCTGTGGGACTAAATCACGCATACTGTAACTGTGGCTGCATGGTACAGCGCATATTAGATCGCACTCTCTATGATAAAGTATCATTGAATATACGCTCCAACCATGTGTTTCCGGACATAAGTTCATTAGGCCTTTTTTGTTCCGTATCCTCTCATCGATCAGTCCCTAGAACTTGTACACGGTGGAAAAAATCACCAGGTATACGCGCCACCGTCACCATGGATCCATCTACACTGGACGAGTACCCGACTGAAAGAAAGCGCCCTCGTTAAACAAGAACGAAGCTATGCTCTTGTAGTTTCTGAGTGAGTATCAACGAAATAATGAAAAACTTATTTCAGGATCCAAATATCGGATGCTGTCGCAAAAATAGCGCATTAGCGTTTCTTGAACATCGATAATCTACCGATTAATCGATAGTAACTGCCCTACCGTCACTATCGGTAGTCTGGTTTAACTATCGAAGTTTTATCGTTTTTAATGTAATTCTTTTTGAATTGGCGCCTGAAAATTTGTTGGTTTCTATTACTTCCATGGTGTTTGGAGTGCAGAGGGAAAGCAGATTGTATGGAGGTATTTAATCAACAACAAATTTGGTGGAGCCTTAGCCAGTCCAAGTTGTTTATAAACTATGTTGTTAATAGAGGGTGAGGGGTCCTGAAAGAGGGAATTTTCCTGTTTGTATCCCAGTGATGACAACTCATGGTCGTGCGCATCTAGTACCGAACAGATGCTTATGGTAAAAACTGTTGTTGTTGTTGTTGTTCCAGTCTTCAGTCCAGAGACTGGTTTGATGCAGCTCTCCATGCCATACAATAAAGCTGCATGCCCTTGGGAAAAATTATGGCTGTAGTTTCCCCTTGGTTTCAGCCGTTCGCAGTACCAGCACAGCAAGGCCGTTTTGGTTAGTGTTACGAGGGCAGTTCAATAAGTAATGCAACATTTTTTTTTTCTCGGCCAATTTTGGTTGAAAAAACCGGAAATTTCTTGTGGAATATTTTCAAACATTCCCGCTTCGTCTCGTATAGTTTCATTGACTTCCGACAGGTGGCAGCGCTGTACGGAGCTGCTAAAATGGAGTCTGTAACGGATGTGCGTTGCAAACAACGGGCAGTGATCGAGTTTCTTTTGGCGGAAAACCAGGGCATCTCAGATATTCATAGGCGCTTGCAGAATGTCTACGGTGATCTGGCAGTGGACAAAAGCACGGTGAGTCGTTGCGCAAAGCGTGTGTCATCATCGCCGCAAGGTCAAGCAAGACTGTCTGATCTCCCGCGTGCGGGCCGGCCGTGCACAGCTGTGACTCCTGCAATGGCGGAGCGTGCGAACACACTCGTTCGAGATGATCGACGGATCACCATCAAACAACTCAGTGCTCAACTTGACATCTCTGTTGGTAGTGCTGTCACAATTGTTCACCAGTTGGGATATTCAAAGGTTTGTTCCCGCTGGGTCCCTCGTTGTCTAACCGAACACCATAAAGAGCAAAGGAGAATCATCTGTGCGGAATTGCTTGCTCGTCATGTGGCTGAGGGTGACAATTTCTTGCCAAAGATTGTTACAGGCGATGAAACATGTGTTCATCACTTCGAACCTGAAACAAAACGGCAATCAATGGAGTGGCACCACACCCACTCCCCTACGGAGAAAAAGTTTAAAGCCATACCCTCAGCCGGTAAAGTCATGGTTACAGTCTTCTGGGACGCTGAAGGGGTTATTCTGTTCGATGGCCTTCCCCATGGTCAAACGATCAACTCTGAAGTGTATTGTGCTACTCTTCAGAAATTGGAGAAACTACTTCAGCGTGTTCGTAGGCACAAAAATCTGAACGAACTTCTCCTTCTTCGTGACAACGCAAGACCTCACACAAGTCTTCGCACCCGAGAGGAGCTCACAAAACTTCAGTGGACTGTTCTTCCTCATGCACCCTACAACCCCGATCTCGCACCGTCGGATTTCCATATGTTTGGCCCAATGAAGGACGCAATCCGTGGGAGGCGCTACGCGGATGATGAAGAAGTTATTGATGCAGTACGACGTTGGCTCCGACATCGACCAGTGGAATGGTACCGTGCAGGCATAGAGGCCCTCATTTCAAGGTGGCGTAAGGCCGTAGCATTGAATGGAGATTACGTTGAAAAATAGTGTTGTGTAGCTAAAAGATTGGGGAATAACCTGGTGTATTTCAATGCTGAATAAAACAACCCCTGTTTCAGAAAAAAAATGTGTTGCATTACTTATTGAACTGCCCTCGTACAAGGCCAGATCAGTCTATCATCCAGACTGTTGCCCCTGCAACTACTGAAAAGGCTGCTGCCCCTCTTCAGGAACCACAAGTTTGTCTGGCCTCTCAACAGATACCCCTCCGTTGTGGTTGCACCTACGGTACGGCTATCTGTATCGCTGAGGCACGCAAGCCTCCCCACCAACGGCAAGGTCCATGGCCCATGGTTGGCGGGGGTGGGGTGGGGGGGAGGGAGGCAGGGGGTAAAAACTACACATGTAATAACACGGATTCGTGAATGTGCATTATACTGATCTTCGTCTTCAAATCTGTGAGGAAAAAAGACATTTTAAAGATTTGTTAAGTTTGTTTGATTGTACTGAATAATGCATTTAAAAATAAATACAATTATTGTCGTTATTAAGTAAACACACCTGCTACTGTCCTCTTCTGTTTGTGAGTCCTCATTGTACTTCCAAGCGTTTTTAGTTGTACGTGTTACTGTGTAAAGCGACTCGGAAACACAAAACACTGACGCAGTCCTAATGCCCCTGCGTCACTTCTGCTTTTGCAGAAGCACAAATATCATTCGTATGATGGTTGGCCGCGATGAGGTCGATTAGCGGAGCTTGTTGCTTCAAGGACACACCAGCTCCCGCAAAACTAAATGTACCCGTTGCGTGTCAAGCTTTATTATTTGTATGGTGGCTGGACATAATCATTAAAATAAACAGCTGTGTATTTACTTGCTATCTGCTTTCACAGCACTACAGTGCATATTCATACGTAATTCAGGCGAAATGTGAACGTTTCAGTGGATGTGAGACATAACTAGCCTCTTTTTGCCAGGAGTTGACTGTGGATTGTCCAGGAATGTTTTTGCAAAACTCCAGAAGGCTCTGCTGAAACTCTTTGTTTGAAACTTGTGCAGCGGATGAATACGCTCTCGATAATTCTTACTTTTTTTCATTTTTTTCAAGTTTACATAATTCTGCAACCTGGTTAATAATTTTTCAAGCGTCGCGGGAAAGAATTCTGCCTCTAAGGCTTCTAGCTCTACGGGGCATCGTAGGAGGTGACTTCAGTGTGCCAACAGTGGCTTCTTCGTCACTCATTTCGTTATTAAACGCCACACGACTACAGGATTATTCTTCATAACGCAACTATAGTACCACAACTGTTGAATCTCTGTCGTTGGCAGCAGTGGGACAAAGAGCACAGTAGCGAGGAAGTGTTCAGAGTGGTGACGACATGAAACGGTCAGTACTTCTCTCATGACACCGGTAGTCTCTGTTGGCTGACGAAATTCCGCGCTTCCAAGATTATTTTGTTTATGTAAGAGGTCCGTAAATAGAATTTTTTTCTTATTCTCTTGAAAATGAACCGTAAAAGTCAATCAAAAATGTGTGTAAACTCTTAAAGGGACTTAACTGCTAAGGTCATTAGTCCCTAAGCTTACACACTACTTAACCTAAATTATCCTAAGGACAAACACACACACCCATGCCCGAGGGAGGACTCGAACCTCCGCCGGGACCAGCCGCACAGTCCATCACTGCAGCGCCTTAGCCGGCCGAAGTGGCCGAGCGGTTAAAGGCGCTACAGTCTGGAACCGCACGACCGCTACGGTCGCAGGTTCGAATCCTGCCTCGGCCATGGATGTGTGTGATGTCCTTAGGTTAGTTAGGTTTAAGTAGTTCTAAGTTCTAGGGGACTTACGACCACAACAGTTGAGTCCCATAGTCCTCAGAGCCATTTGAACCATTTTTTGCAGCGCCTCAGACCGCTCGGCTAACCCCGCGCGGCAAAAGTCAATCATCTGTGTGGAACTTTTTCAAGAATGTGGGGGATAGTAGTCAGTTTGTAAAGTACCATCTGCATAAAAATCATAAACGTGATCAGGGAAAAGGACTAATTTAAATAGTGAAAAACTAGAAACCACGACGTTAGTAACTTAAAGGTGAGGGATCAACTTGTGAGGTAGAACAAGAGCAAGAGGTGCAACCAAAAGAATTGAGAAGCTCTATAAAAAATAATTTTAACACAAGTCAGTTGTACGTTGCCAGTTCAAAAGTAAAAAAACAAAGAACTTTATTCTCTTCATGCACATATGACGGCTATCCATATGCGGCCATACAGAACTTCCGACCATCAAGGTTTGAAAAAATTTATTTATGCCTCATCAACACCATGCTGAGTTTCCTTGCATTCATAAGTCGGCAATTACAAATAATTTAACTAGAAGTTTGAAGTGCAGCTCACGATACAAACAGACTTATATAGACGAAGGATTGGATGATTTGAATGGGTAGAGATGTTTTTCTTGTTCTTCAGCCATGGTATATATTTCCGTAACAGTAAATGCAATTAACAATATATATATCAATTATAATATTCTGTCTTACATTCAGTAATTATTTGCACGTTCTCCGTTTTTAAATTCTATACGGCGTTGTAACACTGAGCTACCAGTGGCGCCGCTCAGCGCCGGGAAAGGGATTTATTTCGGCGTCAGACCGATGCTCCGACTTCTATTACTGAGCTACCAGTAGCGCTGCTCAGCGGCGGGAATGGGAGTTATTTCGGCGTCAGACCGCAGCGCCGAACCGGAAGTGCAGTTCTGAGGACAGTGCGGATGGTTGTACGATTCATTCGTACTTACTGTGACATTCTGAGATTGCGAATGTCAACGCTGCCTTGCCTGTAAACATCGCAGTATCTGAGAAGAAACACGCTTCCCATTCGTTAAGCATGTGCATCGAAGAAACATCTCCTCCACTTTAATTATTCTCATTTATGAAGTACTTACATGCACCCGTCCCCCCCCCCCCCCCCCCCCGAGAAGTTTTGGTATTTTCCACATATTTTTTATTTTTTTTACGAAAAATCTTCGATTATTATCATCTGCTTTCATGCAAAAATCGTACGTTTCTTATACCAATGTGGTTTTTACAAAAATATTCTGTTATCGTCATCTTTTTAAGTATTTTAAATATCTTTTAAATGCAGTAGATGCGACCTTTGGCTGAAAAGCGGTTTTTGTCCGCTGTTAAGCCGCCCTCTTTGTGTGGAATTCAAACTACAATTAGCAAAAGAGCACACAACTCCTAACGTTTCCTCTCCCACAATATCTTCTCTCACTAGCGCAGGTCATTCAGCTTTTTAATGAAGTGACAGGTTGTAATGCGCCAAACCGTTTTTAGCCGAAAAAGGCCTCAACTTATTACCATTTGCATGTGCTAGAAGAATGAAGGGATTATGTTGCCAATATAGCTTTTTGTGTTAAAACGAGTTAGATATGTGACACTTGATGGTCGAGGAAAGCTGTGTCCTGTCAAGTCAGTGAGCTTGCAATGCCCAGCCGATTGCTAGATCGCGGCGTGTGGCAGAGATGACAACACATTTATTGTTAAAGAAAGAATAACAGTGGTTTGTTTGCTCGCAGAGAACGATTCTTTGCTTGTCCTTTTAGCATTTTAGTAGTACTCGAATCTCATTCGAGTAGTGAGCCGCGAGAGAGATTACCTCAAGAGGGCGATGAGATGGCTCACACATACGATACGTGAACTAGACTGCTATGGGGACAGAACTCAAATGTGTTCAAAGTCGTTTAGAAAGGTATTTTGAGAAGGTTATCGACTTATTTAGGAAACGAATATTTCGCCGGTTTTTGGTACTGTGTATTTCTTTCTTTTTTTTTTTTTTTCTTTCTTGAATTTCCTTCTCCCAGCGTAATATGCCACCCTGCAGCCTACAGAAGAGTTTAGAAATATTACGAGTAGAGAACAAACAATTTAAAAAAAGGCGATAAAACTGTAACACGGCGAAAAGTTGCAAAAGTTAAAATGTAAAAACAAGGGTTTGGTGATGGTGATAAAAAACACATAGTAATTAGACAGGCACAATTACAAAAAAAAAAACATGAGAGTCTGGTTTCTGTTCGCAACAGTTAAGAAACACACCCAGCGACTGGACGTGTCTGTTCACAATATTTGCTCCTCCTCTTCTTTCTTTGTTTCTTCTGATCATCCTCTGTGTTGCGGATTCCTATTAAATCTGTTTCTGAAGTGAAACTGGGGTGAGTTGACATGAAGTCATCACTTCGGATGTAATCATCTGCACTACATGAAATGCTTCGCATTGTCATTAACTCAGCAATTACTGCTGCATTTTCTTGAACTTCGATGCCCACGGAAGCCTCTTGTTCTTGACCGCCAAACCATGCTTCGTTGAAGCATTTGGTAACAGTTTAGTGTTTGATTTCCACTACTGCCGAGCCAATCCAATTTACTGCATCCAGTACAGAAACTGACCGTGCAAGAGCAAACGCACTTTCGGCTTCTTCAACAAGAAGATTATGAGATTACCTTAGTAATCGCCTATAATGACACTCGACTGTGTAAATAACCCCCTGTTCCATGGGTTGTGGTGGGACTGGTTGAACGTGGAGGGAACCAAGCCAATTTTATGTTTGATAACGTTACTTTCTGGTGGCTGGTTGCACTGTCCAGGAAAAGCATAACTTGGCTATCTCCTTTTCTCATTTTCACATTGAAAGATCCCAGCTATCCTTGCATAAGACCACTCGCCATCCACACCTTTTTATTGTTTCGCCATGCGACTGGAAGCTTACTGACGATTATATTTTTGAAATAACGCGGTTTTGCCACCTTTCCAATCGTCAGTGGCCTCTCCATTTCACCTAACATGCTTCCACACAGCAGTACAGTGAGTCTTTCTCTGGACATTTTTCCGCCGGTTTACTTTTCACCTCGAATTGCTAGCGATTTTGATCGCAGCGCGCGATAAAACAGTTCAGTTTAATCGTAATTGAACGCCTCTTTCGGGTCATAATTCACAATTAAGTTGGACAGTATTGTGTTCCATTCTGTTGCTACACCTGCCCGCACAAGCTTAGCTTACCCACACACTTCGCTACACACGTTGTTGTGCTTAGCTTTGAAACTGTCCAGCCATACTGTGGATGTCTTAAACTTCGTGTTTCCAAGCTCTTTGGCGTGTTTGTGCCTCACTCCACAACATGGGTCCAGATAAAGGTAAGTTTTTTTCCCTGCGCACTTGCAAACTATTCCTACACTATTTCGTTAACCAAAAACACATTCCAAATACCAGTCAGAAGAAAACTGTATCTGTCACTTTTGCACACGTAAGTGGGACCAATAACCTATAGTATTTTGTTGAAAAAAATACTTAATTATTCTCAATAAAGATCAGGTGCTGACAAAAAGCGGTGAGTTTGGTTTTTAAATACTTACATTTATTTCTGAATGTGGCGGCATTGTTTACACAAGAAGACACTTGACCAAAGAGATTCTAGCTTTGAAACTGTCCAGCCATCTTGTGTTATGTCTTAAACTTCGTGTTTCCAAGCTCTTTGGTCTGTTTGTGCCTCACTGCACAACATGGGTCAAGATAAAGGTTTTTTTCCTGCGCACTTGCAAACTATTCCTACACCATTTCGTTAACGAAAAACACACTCTCAAATACCAGTCAGAAGAAAACTGTATCTGTCACTTTTGCGCACGTAACTGAGACCAATAACCTATTGTATTTTGTTGAAAAAAGTACTTAATTATTCTCAATAAAGATCAGGTGCTGACAAAAAGCGGTGAGTTTGATTTTTAAATACTTACATTTATTTCTGAATGTGGCGGCATTGTTTGCACAAGAAGACACTTGACCAAAGAGATTCTAAAAACACCTAAGAAATAACGTGCGAGTACTGTAACTCGAAATAAAAAACAGAGATAAACTAATCATAATGCTCACATATGATGTTAATTAATAATTTAACACAAAACATTTCTTAGAAATCGTTAATTTGTATGACAATTCCTACAGTGCAATCGCACAAACATGCTAAACGCCGCTGACTACACAATGTCTTTAAGCAAACATATACGGGTACTCTGCTAAATCCGACTGCGAGAAAAAGAAAGCCGCGGGGGGTAGCCGTGCGGTCTTCTGCGCTATGACACGGTTCGTGCGGCTTCCCCCGTCAGAGGATCGAATCTCTGTTGGGTATGTGTGTGTGTGTGTGTGTGTGTGTGTGTGTGTGTGTGTTATAATATCATAAGTTAGTTTAAGTTATATTAAGTTGTGAGTAAGCTTAGGGACCGATGAACCCAGAAGTTTGGTCCCATAGAACTTACCACAAATTTCCGAGAAAAAAATGTTGTGTTGTCCTTTCCTCTGCAATAGTGCGGGTTTTTCGCGTACTCTGTCGTAACTACGACAGTAGGGCAGTTAAACCACTTGACAAATTTGATTCACACACTTTAGTATTATGCATATTTTGAACCAAAAATTGTGACAAGACAATTTGCTCTATTGTTTACTTCCTCGCAGTTGGTTTTACGTTTATGTATTATCAGCATATGATTAGAATACTATTATGGTCATCTCCTTCATCAGGGCAACTTCCAGCGCCTCGCCCTCCCGGATGACGAACTTCACCGTGACATCTACCCTTCCTTCCAACTGTAACCTGGCCTTGTTCCCCCCCTCCCCAGGACCCCCTTTTTCCTCTCCCCTCCTTCTGCCAGAGCGGATTTTCCTCCTCCCCCCCTGAGACCAAGCACCCCATACTTGCCTCTTTCCTTCCCACATCCCTCCCTACCTGGCCCTCTTCAGCGCGCTCCCCACCCATCTCCCCCCTCTCTTCCCCTCCCTCCCACCCTTCTTCCAGTCTCCCTCATCTCCTTGTGCCTAGCAGATCCTCCATTTTGATCATTGTCAGTGTGCCACGTCAGTGTTGTGTTTAGTGCTGTTCCTCCTGTGCGTCAAGAGGTGTGATTTTAATTGTGTACTGCCTTGAAGTTCGCTGTGAGTGTTTGTTATGTGCTACGCCATCCGTCAATACTTTTTATGCTCCTTGTGTTCTTTTAATTGTCGCAGTGTCAGTCGCCCCTTTTTTTGTCTATTGCCTTCCATGATGTTCCCCCTTTTTTATATCTATGTTCACCATATTCTCTCCTTTGTATATTTTTCACTGTCTTCTATTGTTTGTTCTATGTCTTTCGGCTGAAGAGCAGCGCATATGCTGCTGCCAGCCTGCCCTGATGGGGAATTGAAATACAATAAAGAAAAAAAAAGTGTTATGGACCTGAACTTGCGATAAGGTCAAACAAGGCTCAATGTCAAAGAGAGGTGGAAGGAAATATGGACAGAGAGAGTCTGAGATGGGGATGGAGATATGTAGGTGGAAGGAGACACTGGGGGAAGATTAGGACATGAATTCAATTCCTATACATATTTAGCAACTGCTAAGCATTGCCGTGTTCACTAAGTCCTGTTGTTGTTGTTGTGGTCGTCAGTCCTGAGACTGGTTTGATGCAGCTCTCCATGCTACTCTATCCTGTGCAAGCTTCTTCATCTCCCAGTACCTACTGCAACCTACATCTTTCTCAATCTGCTTAGTGTATTCATCTCTTGGTCTCCCCCTACGATTTTTACCCTCCACGCTGCCCTCCATTACTAAATTGGTGATCCCTTGATGCCTCAGAACATGTCCTACCAACCGATCCCTTCTTCTGGTCAAGTTGTGCCACAAACTTCTCTTCTCCCCAATCCTATTCAATACTTCCTCATTAGTTATGTGATCTACCCATCTAGTCTTCAGTATTCTTCTGTAGCACCACATTTCGAAAGCTTCTATTCTCTTCTTGTCCATACTAGTTATCGTCCATGTTTCACTTCCATACATGGCTACACTCCATACAAATACTTTCAGAAACGACTTCCTGACACTTAAATCTATACTCGATGTTAACAAATTTCTCTTCTTCATAAACGATTTCCTTGCCATTGCCAGTCTACATTTTATATCCTCTCTACTTCGACCATCATCAGTTATTTTGCTCCCCAAATAGCAAAACTCCTTTACTACTTGAAGTGTCTCATTTCCTAATCTAATACCCTCAACATCACCCAACTTAATTCGACTACATTCCATTAACCTCGTTTTGCTTTTGTTGATGTTCATCTTATATCCTCCCTTCAAGACACTATCCATTCCGTTCAACTGCTCTTCCAAGTCCTTTGCTGTCTCTGACAGAATTACAATGTCATCGGCGAACCTCAAAGTTTTTATTTCTTCTCCATGGATTTTAATACCTACTCCGAATTTTTCTTTTGTTTCCTTTACTGCTTGCTCAATATACAGATTGAATAGCATCGGGGAGAGGCTACAACCCTGTCTTACTCCCTTCCCAACCACTGTTTCTCTTTCATGCCCCTCGACTCTTATAACTGCCATCTGGTTTCTATACAAATTGTAAATAGCCTTTCGCTCCCTGTATTTTACCCCTGCCACCTTTAGAATTTGAAAGAGAGTATTCCAGTCAACGTTGTCAAAAGCTTTCTCTAAGTCTACAAATGCTAGGAACGTAGGTTTGCCTTTCCTTAATCTTTCTTCTAAGATAAGTCGTAAGGTCAGTATTGCCTCACGTGTTCCAGTATTTCTACGGAATCCAAACTGATCTTCCCCGAGGTCGGCTTCTACTAGTTTTTCCATTCGTCTGTAAAGAATTCGTGTTAGTATTTTGCAGCTGTGGCTTATTAAACTGATTGTTCGGTAATTTTCACATCTGTCCACACCTGCTTTCTTTGGGATTGGAATTATTATATTCTTCTTGAAGTCTGAGGGTATTTCGCCTGTTTCATACATCTTGCTCACCAGATGGTAGAGTTTTGTCAGGACTGGCTCTCCCAAGGCCGTCAGTAGTTCCAATGGAATGTTGTCTACTCCGGGGGCCTTGTTTCGACTCAGGTCTTTCAGTGCTCTGTCAAACTCTTCACGCAGTATCGTATCTCCCATTTCATCTTCATCTACATCCTCTTCCATTTCCATAATATTGTCCTCAAGTGCATCGCCCTTGTATAGACCCTCTATATACTCCTTCCACCTTTCTGCTTTCCCTTCTTTGCTTAGAACTGGGTTTCCATCTGAGCTCTTGATGTTCATACAAGTGGTTCTCTTATCTCCAAAGGTCTCTTTAATTTTCCTGTAGGCAGTATCTATCTTACCCCTAGTGAGATAAGCCTCCACATCCTTACAGTTGTCCTCCAGCCATGCCTGCTTAGCCATTTTGCGCTTCCTGTCGATCTCATTTTTGAGACGTTTGTATTCCTTTTTGCCTGCTTCACTTACTGCATTTTTATATTTTCTCCTTTCATCAATTAAATTCAATATTTCTTCTGTTACCCAAGGATTTCTACTAGCCCTCTTCTTTTTACCTACTTGATCCTCTGCTGCCTTCACTACTTCATCCCTCAAAGCTACCCATTCTTCTTCTACTGTATTTCTTTCCCCCATTCCTGTCAATTGTTCCCTTATGCTCTCCCTAAAACTCTGTACAACCTCTGGTTCTTTCAGTTTATCCAGGTCCCATCTCCTTAAATTCCCACCTTTTTGCAGTTTCTTCAGTTTTAATCTACAGGTCATAAGCAATAGATTGTGGTCAGAGTCCACATCTGCCCCTGGAAATGTCTTACAATTTAAAACCTGGTTCCTAAATCTCTGTCTTACCATTATATAATCTATCTGATACCTTTTAGTATCTCCAGGGTTCTTCCATGTATACAACCTTCTATCATGATTCTTAAACTAAGTGTTAGCTATGATTAAGTTGTGCTCTGTGCAAAATTCTACCAGGCGGCTTCCTCTTTCATTTCTTAGCCCCAATCCATATTCACCTACTACGTTTCCTTCTCTCCCTTTTCCTACACTCGAATTCCAGTCACCCATAACTATTAAATTTTCGTCTCCCTTCACTATCTGAATAATTTCTTTTATTTCATCATACATTTCTTCAATTTCTTCGTCATCTGCAGAGCTAGTTGGCATATAAACTTGTACTACTGTAGTAGGTGTGGGCTTCGTATCTATCTTGGCCACAATAATGCGTTCACTATGCTGTTTGTAGTAGCTTACCCGCATTCCTATTTTCCTATTCATTATTAAACCTACTCCTGCATTACCCCTATTTGACTTCGTGTTTATAACCCTGTAGTCACCTGACCAGAAGTCTTGTTCCTCCTGCCACCGAACTTCACTAATTCCCACTATATCTAACTTTAACCTATCCATTTCCCTTTTTAAATTTTCTAACCTACCTGCCCGATTGAGGGATCTGACATTCCACACTCCGATCCGTAGAACGCCAGTTTTCTTTCTCCTGATAATGACATCCTCTTGAGTAGTCCCCGCCCGGAGATCCGAATGGGGGACTATTTTACCTCCGGAATATTTTACCCAAGAGGACGCCATCATCATTTAATCATACAGTAAAGCTGCATGCCCTCAGGAAAAATTACGGCCGTAGTTTCCCCTTGCTTTCAGCCGTTCGCAGTACCAGCACAGCAAGGCCGTTTTGGTTATTGTTACAAGGCCAGATCAGTCAATCATCCAGACTGTTGCCCTTGCAACTACTGAAAAGGCTGCTGCCCCTCTTCAGGAACCACACGTTTGTCTGGCCTCTCAACAGATACCCCTCCGTTGTGGTTGTACCTACGGTACGGCTATCTGTATCGCTGAGGCACACAAGCCTCCCCACCAACGGCAAGGTCCATGGTCCATGGGGGGGGGGGGGGGGGGGCACTAAGTCCTAACAAAATGAAAAAAAAAAATTGTAGCTGGAAACTACCCTGACAGGAAATTCTCCAGCTTCTTCCAGGTCTGCCCAGCGAAGCACTGCCGCTACCCTCGCATCGTCTAGGAGGGGTTTTGCGAACACGGGGATAAATTGTCGCACTTACCCTGGCCAGAACAGTCACCAGACCGCAATCTACTGAGGCAACAGAGGTCGTGGGCAGCCACCCGCCCATACACATATGTCAGTAGTACCATGCGCACAAGGTACAAGAGGGCAGTGGCCTGACGGAGCTGTCATTTGTCCTCAGGCCATCGATGTGAAATGGTTTCCCACGAGATTACGGCAGCACCACGGGAACCAATAGACTTTAAATGCGGAATGGTGACTGGAGGTAAACGGAAGGGCCATACCATTCCGGAAATGGTTAGGGAATTGAATATTACAAAATCTACATTGTGATCAGTTTGCCGAGATTACCAGATTTCAGGCATTACCTCTAACCATGGACAACGCACTGGCCGACAGCCTTCACTTAACAACCGAGAGCAGCAGCATTTGAGTAGGGTTGTCAGTGCTAACAGACAAGCAACAACATCGCGAAATAACCACAGAAATTTATGTGGGACGTACGACGAACATATCAGTTAGGGCACTGCGGCGAAATTTGACAGTAATGGGCTACGGCAGCAGCAGACGCGAGTGCCTTTGCTAATGTCACAATATCGCCGGTACCGCCTCTGTGGGGGATCCTGGCCATATCTGTTGGGTCCTACACGACTCGAAAATCGTGGTCTGGTCGCATGAATCCACATTTCAGTTGGTAAGAGCTGATGGTAGGGTTCGACTGTGGCATAGGCCCCACGAAGCCTTGGGTTGCCAACAAAACACTGCACACACTGTTGGTGGTTCCATAATGGTGTACGCTGTGTTTACATGGAATGCACTGGGCCCTCCGGTCCAGCTGAACCCATCATTGCATGGAATGGTTATGTTCGGCTAGTTGGAGACCATCTGCAGCCATTCATGGACCTCATGTTCCCAAACAATGATGGAACTTTTATGGGTGACAATGCGCCTTGTCACGGATTCACAACTGTTAGCGTCTGGTACGAAGAACATCTGGACAATGTGAACACTTGATTTGACCATCCAGATCGTCCGACATGAATCCAACCGAACATTTATTGGACATAATTGAAAGATCTGCTAGTTGACAAAATCCTGCAGCGTCAACAGTTTCGCAATTCTGGGCGGCTGTGGAGGGAGCATCGCTCAGTACTTCTGCAT
This sequence comes from Schistocerca cancellata, assembly GCF_023864275.1. Classification (NCBI taxonomy): domain Eukaryota; kingdom Metazoa; phylum Arthropoda; class Insecta; order Orthoptera; family Acrididae; genus Schistocerca; species Schistocerca cancellata. The sequence goes on along the minus strand of NC_064636.1, from coordinate 113,953,612 downwards.
GGGTCTTACAACGAATTTTTGAGTCCGTGCCACGTCGAGGTTGCTACACTACGCCAGGAAAAAGGGCGTCCGACACGATACTTCATGAGTTAGGTCACCTCAGTATTAATGAGTCTTTGTGGTCTCCTTTGGAGAGAGGGCTACGTGGTCGTTATCCGCCTCCATCATCGTTGCCTGCTCAGTGTAGCAAAACAACTCAAATCACTTAATAAAAGCAAGGCCTCCAGTCCAGATTGTATACCACTCAGGTTCCTTTCAGATTATCTACATCTACATCTACATTTATACTCCGCAAGCCACCCAACGGTGTGTGGCGGAGGGCACTTTACGTGCCACTGTCATTATCTCCCTTTCCTGTTCCAGTCGCGTATGGTTCGCGGGAAGAACGACTGTCTGAAAGCCTCTGTGCGCGCTCTAATCTCTCTAATTTTACATTCGTGATCTCCTCGGGAGGTATAAGTAGGGGGAAGCAATATATTCGATACCTCATCCAGAAACGCACCCTCTCGAAACCTGGCGAGCAAGCTACACCGCGATGCAGAGCGCCTCTCTTGCAGAGTCTGCCACTTGAGTTCGTTAAACATCTCCGTAACGCTATCACGGTTACCAAATAACCCTGTGACGAAACGCGCCGCTCTTCTTTGGATCTTCTCTATCTCCTCCGTCAACCCGATCTGGTACGGATCCCACACTGATGAGCAATACTCAAGTATAGGTCGAACGAGTGTTTTGTAAGCCACCTCCTTTGTTGATGGACTACATTTTCTAAGGACTCTCCCAATGAATCTCAACCTGGTACCCGCCTTACCAACAATTAATTTTATATGATCATTCCACTTCAAATCGTTCCGCACGCATACTCCCAGATATTTTACAGAAGTAACTGCTACCAGTGTTTGTTCCGCTATCATATAATCATACAATAAAGGATCCTTCTTTCTATGTAATCGCAATACATTACATTTGTCTATGTTAAGGGTCAGTTGCCACTCCCTGCACCAAGTGCCTATCCGCTGCAGATCTTCCTGCATTTCGCTACAATTTTCTAATGCTGCAACTTCTCTGTATACTACAGCATCATCCGCGAAAAGCCGCATGGAACTTCCGACACTATCTACTAGGTCATTTATATATATTGTGAAAAGCAATGGTCCCATAACACTCCCCTGTGGCACGCCAGAGGTTACTTTAACGTCTGTAGATGTCTCTCCATTGAGAACAACATGCTGTGTTCTGTTTGCTAAAAACTCTTCAATCCAGCCACACAGCTGGTCTGATATTCCGTAGGCTCTTACTTTGTTTATCAGGCGACAGTGCGGAACTGTATCGAACGCCTTCCGGAAGTCAAGGAAAATGGCATCTACCTGGGAGCCTGTATCTAATATTTTCTGGGTCTCATGAACAAATAAAGCGAGTTGGGTTTCACACGATCGCTGTTTCCGGAATCCATGTTGATTCCTACATAGTGCTGATACAACCACTCTCTCGCAGAAAGCTGTGTACCTACAGACTGGAAAATTTCACAAATTACACCAATAACCATAAAGGGAAATTGGAGTACTCCGCTGAATTACAGGCCCATATCACTAACGTCGATTTGCAGTAGGGTTTTGGTACGTATAGAGGTAAAGGTGGATAAATGGGCCCCACTTTGTTTTTTTTTATATAACACCTTTTATTTTTAGTATAATCACTTGAAATTAACATAAAACATTTCTCTAGTATGTCCTGCAATAGTTACGGCATGTTTTGGTTCAACTTTTTAATATTTAAAACAAAATTTTATTTTTTTCCTGATAGTCTGCATTTTGTTGCGTCAAGAATATGGTATAATGGGCCCAAGGTAGTTTGAAATAAAAAGAAAGAAAAACTTGAAAAAAAATAATTTTATTTAATTTTTGTGTATAATGAAAGAAAGATTCACTCTGACCATTGTTAATTAGTCTACTGGTGGGGTGATTTTCAGACGCTACGCATAATCTATTTACAATAGTCACACACATAAGCTTCTCTTTCGCATCCAGCGCATTCGTTGTGAGCTCACATCTCACAGACTATATACACTGGAGCCAAAGTTCACCTTTTGTGTCCTTTGATAAAAACTCTTCACCAAATAGACATACAGCGTAGTCAACATCAGGGACAGAAACACCAACTTCACTGTCTGGGAGGGATTCTCCCGAATCAAAACCTACACTTGCCTCTTCACCTTCTTCATCTGATTCATGTTCATACACTAACTTATTTCTCCTACTTGTTCTAGAATTTGGTTGTTTTTTATTGCCGCCGTTCTTCATTGTACTGCTCTTTTCTTTTCCGTCTTATTTCTTCTTAGTTTTCTTATTTTTCTTTTCTTCTGCCTGCGCTAGTGCACGTTTATAAGGAGAAGTTACAACAGCACAAGTAATGGGTTTAGGGCCTTTGTTTGTCAATTTTCTTTTTGGTCTTGGTATTGGCAATACTTCTTGGGATGACCAAAACGTTGTTGGGAAGGGCAGCCTGAGGGCCCAGCTTCTGCCACGTCTCTTGCAGATGGTGTAGTTAATGTCGATGCTGTGCCAGGATGAATGCATTCAGATGATTGACTTGAGGGCTTGTCCTTAGGAGTTCGCCCTTTATTGGCTTTCAGAGCATCTACAGTCAGACTTCGAACATCAGTATTTCCAGAGGGAGCAAAGCCAATATCATTAAACGCTTTGCGATTTACAGGAAAAATTCCTGTGACTCTGAACCCTGAAATGGCTATTTCAGCTGTTTGACATTTCAGGGATGCATTCCCAAGTAGCTCAGCAATATCGTATGGTCCTAGAAGCCTATTGCTGTGCAGCATCCATTGCCTTGTGTATTCATTATAATGATTCTTAAGGGGTCCCATGAAGCTCCTATCTAGTGGTTGCAGCTTGTGTGTAGTGTGCGGAGGCAAGCTAACTACTGTAATGTGGTGCTCACGAGGTATGTCAATTATGTCAATATTCTTTGTGTGGGTATTATAGCCATCTAAAATAAGCAAAATAGGATCATCTTTTGATGGCTATGTTCTAGAGATAAAATGGATTAACCAATCAGTGAAAAGGTTGCTCTGAATCCAACCAGAGGGATGACACCAATCTATAGAGCCAGGCAGAGCCCCTTTCATCAGTGTATCCATCATATTTTTCCTGGGGAAAATTAGCATTGGTGGGACGAAAGTACCAGAAGCACTCATGCAGAACACACACACGTTACAAGTGATCCTCTTTCAACTGCAGATAATGCACCAGTTGGCCTTTTTCCCCTCAGGCCGATGACACGAGAAATTTTGCTTTGAACGACACTAAGGCCTGACTCGTCTACATTAAAAACTCTGTCTGCGGGATATTTGTAGTTACTGAACGCAGCTTCAAGTAAATTGAAGAAATTGTCGACAGGTTGTTTATTAAACCCATTAGCAAATGAAATCGAAGTTGCGGATGGCTTCAAAATAGACTGAATATTTTTGTGCCGTGAATAAAATGGTCAAACCAAGCTCGAACACCAACTTCGCCCTTTACAAATGGATGAGGGCTTTTACTTCTTGTGCAAAGCTGGTAGGCCATGCGCCTGACGTCATTTCCGGTAAGGCCGTAGAATTTGGATTCCATAATGAGAAGATATTTAACCAGTTCGTCCTCTAGTCCCTATGGTAAAACCGGTGGATAGCCCAAATTAATATTAACTATTTCTTCGACCGGTTAATCGATTCGTGAAAGCCTTTGCAGCGTAGAACGAGGGACAGAATACACTTACCCGCTTTTTTCAACACAATTTTCTTCTCTATAATAGCTACAATAGCATTTGCCATATTTGCATTGTCCCACGACTGCCCTTTCGATTTTTTTGGCGATACAAGACATCTTCGAGGCATCTGAAATATAAAGAGTAGCAATATTTGGAAATGGTTCCATAAAATCTGATTGATTGTACGAGGCCCATAATACCAACAGCAAAAGGGGCCCATATATCCACCCTCGCCATCTTGGGAAAAACGATTTGGCCAACGGTTAGTTTGGTTCGCAACCGACGTTAATTAATATAAAGCGGCATCCCCAACAACAAGCCAAATACGTACCTTACTTTAGTTTTACTAATAACATGTTAGAAATTTGAGTTTTATTCAAGTAAACACTAACCTTTCAAACTTTTGATGACAGCGAAAAAATTCACAATACAACCATGACAGCTACTACATCTGCGCACTCTACAGTGAAGTGGGGCAACTACTTCTAGTAGTTGATGTGCTCTCCGCTATAATTCGTGGCCTGTACTTCTAAATACACTCCTGGAAATGGAAAAAAGAACACATTGACACCGGTGTGTCAGACCCACCATACTTGCTCCGGACACTGCGAGAGGGCTGTACAAGCAATGATCACACGCACGGCACAGCGGACACACCAGGAACCGCAGTGTTGGCCGTCGAATGGCGCTAGCTGCGCAGCATTTGTGCACCGCCGCCGTCAGTGTCAGCCAGTTTGCCGTGGCATACGGAGCTCCATCGCAGTCTTTAACACTGGTAGCATGCCGCGACAGCGTGGACGTGAACCGTATGTGCAGTTGACGGACTTTGAGCGAGGGCGTATAGTGGGCATGCGGGAGGCCGGGTGGACGGACCGCCGAATTGCTCAACACGTGGGGCGTGAGGTCTCCACAGTACATCGATGTTGTCGCCAGTGGTCGGCGGAAGGTGCACGTGCCAGTCGACCTGGGACCGGACCGCAGCGACGCACGGATGCACGCCAAGACCGTAGGATCCTACGCAGTGCCGTAGGGGACCACACCGCCACTTCCCAGCAAATTAGGGACACTGTTGCTCCAGGGGTATCGGCGAGGACCATTCGCAACCGTCTCCATGACGCTGGGCTACGGTCCCGCACACTGTTAGGCCGTCTTCCGCTCACGCCCCAACATCGTGCAGCCCGCCTCCAGTGGTGTCGCGACAGGCGTGAATGGAGGGACGAATGGAGACGTGTCGTCTTCAGCGATGAGAGTCGCTTCTGCCTTGGTGCCAATGATGGTCGAATGCGTGTTTGGCGCCGTGCAGGTGAGCGCCACAATCAGGACTGCATACGACCGAGGCACACAGGGCCAACACCCGGCATCATGGTGTGGGGAGCGATCTCCTACACTGGCCGTACACCACTGGTGATCGTCGAGGGGACACTGAATAGTGCACGGTACATCCAAACCGTCATCGAACCCATCGTTCTACCATTCCTAGACCGGCAAGGGAACTTGCTGTTCCAACAGGACAATGCACGTCCGCATGTATCCCGTGCCACCCAATGTGCTCTAGAAGGTGTATGTCAACTACCCTGGCCGGCAAGATCTCCGGATCTGTCCCCCATTGAGCATGTTTGGGACTGGATGAAGCGTCGTCTCACGCGGTCTGCACGTCCAGCACGAACGCTGGTCCAACTGAGGCGCCAGTTGGAAATGGCATGGCAAGCCGTTCCACAGGACTACATCCAGCATCTCTACGATCGTCTCCATGGGAGAATAGCAGCCTGCATTGCTGCGAAAGGTGGATATACACTGTACTAGTGCCGACATTGTGCATGCTCTGTTGCCTGTGTCTATGTGCCTGTGGTTCTGTCAGTGTGATCATGTGATGTATCTGACCCCAGGAATGTGTCAATAAAGTTTCCCCTTCCTGGGACAATGAATTCATGGTGTTCTTATTTCAATTTCCAGGAGTGTATGTAGGGAGCCCATAATACCAGCACAGGCCCATTTTTCCACCTTTGCCTCTACTGTGTTCGAAACAGTCAGCATAGATTCAGAAAATTTCGTTCTTGCGAAACACAACTAGCTCCTTATACTCATGAAGTAACGAGTGCTACCGACACAGGATGTCAAATTAATTCCACGTTTTTTTTCTTTTTTTAATTTCCAGATGGCTTTCGGCACCGTTCCTCACAAGCGTCTTCTAATGCAACTGTGTACCTATGGAATATCGCCTCAGTTGTACGACCGGATTCGTGATATCCTGTCAGGAAAGCCACAGCTCGTAGTAACAGATGGAAAGTCATCGAGTAAAACAGAAGTAATATCCGGCATTCCCGAAAGACGTGTTATAGGGCCTCTGTTGTCCCTGATCAATATTAACGACATAGAAGACAATCTGAGGAGTCCTATTAGATTGTTTGCAAATGATGCTGTTATTACCGTCCTGTAAAGTCATCAGAGGACCAAAACGAATTGGATAAGATATCTGTATGGTGCGGAAAATGGAAATTGACCCTGAATAAAGAAAAGTGTGAAACTTCCTGGCAGATTAAAACTGTGTGCCGGACCGAGACTCGAACTCGAACTCGGTAGAGCACTTGCCCGCGAAAGGCAAAGGTCCCGAGTTCGAGTCTCGGTCCGGCACACAGTTTTAATCTGCCGGGAAGTTTCATATCAGCGCACACTCCGCTGTAGAGTGAAAATCTCATTCTGGAAACATCCCCCAGGGTGTGGCTAAGCCGTGTCTCCGCAGTATCCTTTCTTTCAGGAGTGTTAGTTCTGCAAGGTTCGCAGGAGAGCTTCTGTAAAGATTGGAAGATAGGAGACGAGATACTGGCAGAAGTAAAGCTGTGAGTACCGGGCGTGAGTCGTGCTTCGGTAGCTCAGTTGGTAGAGCACTTGCCCGCGAAAGGCAAAGGTCCCGAGTTCGAGTCTCGGTCCAGCACTCAGTTTTAATCTGCCAGGAAGTTTCATATCAGCGCACACTCCGCTGTAGAGTGAAAATTTCATTCTAAAAGTGTGAAGTTATTCACACGAGAAATGAAAGAAATCCACTAAATTTCAACTACACGATAAGTCACCCAAATCTGAAAGCTGTAAATTAGACTAAATACTTAGGGATTACAATTACAAATAACCTAAATTGGAACGATTTCATAGATAATGTTGTGTGTAGAGCAAACAGAAGACTGAGATTCATTGACAGAACACTTACGAGCAGCAACAGGTCTACTAAACAGACCGCTTACACCACGCTTGTCCGCCCTATTTTTGAGTATTGCTGTGTGGTGTGGGATCCGCATCAGGTGGGACTGACAGACGACATCGAAAAGTTCAAACAAGGGCAGGTCGTATTGTATTATCGCGAACTAGGGGAGATAGTGCCACAGACATTATGCGTGAATTGGAGTGAGAATCATTAAAACAAAAGCGTTTTTCGTTGCGACGGGATCTTCTTGTGAAATTTCAGTCACTAGCTTTCTACTCCGAGCCGGCCGGTGTGGCCGAGCGGTTCTAGGTCCTTCAGTCTGGAACCGCTCAACCGCTACGGATCCTGCCTCGGGCATGGATGGTTGTGATGTCCTTAGGTTAGTTAGGTTTAAGTAGTTCTCAGTTCTAGGGAACTGATGACCTCACATGTTAAGTCCCATAGTGCTCAGAGGCATTTGAACCATTTGATTTCTACTCCGATCGCGAAAACATTCTGTTTGCACCCACATACATAGGGTGAAATGATCATCACGATAAAATAAATCAGGCTCACAGAGAAAATTTAAGTGCTCGTTTTAGCTGCATGTCTTTGGAGAGTGGAATGGTAGAGAGACAACTTGAAGGTGGTTCATTGAACCCTCTGCCAAGCACTTTAATGTGAATAGCAATCACATAGCTATAGATCCTCCGCAAGCCACTTAGGGCTATTTGGAAGGGCACCTTATATCACTGCTAGTCATTTCGTTTCCTGCTTCACTCGCAAACAGAGGGGGAAAACAACTGTCTGCATGCCCCCGTATGAGCCCTAATTTCTCCTGTCTCATCTTCGTGCCTCCCTGCCTCCTTCCTTCCCCTCTCCCCCCTCCCACTGCGATGTATGTTGGCAGTAAAACGATTCGGAAGCCAGCTTCAAATCCCAGTTCTCTAAATTTTTCCAATAATATTTCTCGAAAAGAACGTCACCTTCCTTCCACGTATTCCAATTTGACTTCCTCCGTAACCTTACGTGGTTTTCGAATCTACCTGTAACAAACCTAATAGCCCGGATGTGACTTCTTTCGATGTCTTCCTTTAATCTGACCTGTTCCGTTACCCCCCACACTCGAGCGTTACTCAAGAATAGGTCGCAGCAGCGCCTTATATGTTGTCTCCTTTACAGATATGCTGTTTGTTGTCGGAGGTTAGGGAAGACTCAGATTTCTAGGGAGTAGATAATCCAAGCTTCTTTTCCTAAATTCTGTACTAAAATAGTTGAATACCAAGAAATAGCTTTGATGACAAAAATTAATTTTCTTTGGAAGATTCATTTTATTTAGTTTCTATCCCTGATTTATCAAAGGTCGTTGATCATCACATCGGTAGGTATCATTGTGCCAAGAGTAACTTAACGTTACAAAGTTGGGTAGATTTGTGAAGAGATAGGTAACTATTTCCGCTTGTTTGCGTTTTAAATTATCTCTGACCACACAAAACATACACTCCTGGAAATTGAAATAAGAACACCGTGAATTCATTGTCCCAGGAAGGGGAAACTTTATTGACACATTCCTGGGGTCAGATACATCACATGATCACACTGACAGAACCACAGGCACATAGACACAGGCAACAGAGCATGCACAATGTCGGCACTAGTACAGTGTATATCCACCTTTCGCAGCAATGCAGGCTGCTATTCTCCCATGGAGACGATCGTACAGATGCTGGATGTAGTCCTGTGGAACGGCTTGCCATGCCATTTCCACATGGCGCCTCAGTTGGACCAGTGTTCGTGCTGGACGTGCAGACCGCGTGAGACGACGCTTCATCCAGTCCCAAACATGCTCAATGGGGGACAGATCCGGAGATCTTGCTGGCCAGGGTAGTTGACTTACACCTTCTAGAGCACGTTGGGTGGCACGGGATACATGCGGACGTGCATTGTCCTGTTGGAACAGCACGTTCCCTTGCCGGTCTAGGAATGGTAGAACGATGGGTTCGATGACGGTTTGGATGTACCGTGCACTATTCAGTGTCCCCTCGACGATCACCAGTGGTGTACGGCCAGTGTAGGAGATCGCTCCCCACACCACGATGCCGGGTGTTGGCCCTGTGTGCCTCGGTCGTATGCAGTCCTGATTGTGGCGCTCACCTGCACGGCGCCAAACACGCATACGACCATCATTGGCACCAAGGCAGAAGCGACTCTTATCGCTGAAGACGACACGTCTCCATTCGTCCCTCCATTCACGCCTGTCGCGACACCACTGGAGGCGGGCTGCACGATGTTGGGGCGTGAGCGGAAGACGGCCTAACGGTGTGCGGGACCGTAGCCCGGCTTCATGGAGACGGTTGCGAATGGTCCTCGCCGATACCCCAGGAGCAACAGTGTCCCTAATTTGCTGGGAAGTGGCGGTGCGGTCCCCTACGGCACTGCGTAGGATCCTACGGTCTTGGCGTGCATCCGTGCGTCGCTGCGGTCCGGTCCCAGGTCGACGGGCACGTGCACCTTCCGCCGACCACTGGCGACAACATCGATGTACTGTGGAGACCTCACGCCCCACGTGTTCAGCAATTCGGCGGTACGTCCACCCGGCCTCCCGCATGCCCACTATACGCCCTCGCTCAAAGTCCGTCAATTGCACATACGGTTCACGTCCACGCTGTCGCGGCATGCTACCAGTGTTATGCGTGTGATCATTGCTTGTACAGCCCTCTCGCAGTGTCCGGAGCAAGTATGGTGGGTCTGACACACCGGTGTCAATGTGTTCTTTTTTCCATTTCCAGGAGTGTATGTTTTTCTACTGATATACTTAAAAAAAAAATTTGGACCTGCTTTTTCTGATATTTCAAAAGTGTATGTAGGCCTCTTAAAATCAACTATGTTTGCTAGCATCGATAGTTTTATGAACGATCGTGCAACCCTAGCCGTTGCTCTTTAGTTTGGAGATGTGGAGTTTCTTTAAACGATTGATGGGTCAATTGCAAATGGTTCAAATGGCTCTGAGCACTATGGGGCTTAACTTCTGAGGTCATCAGTCCCCTAGAACTTAGAAGTACTTAAACCTAACTATCCTAAGGACATCACACACATCCATGCCCGAGGCAGGATTCGAATTTGCAACCGTAGCGGTCGGGCGGTTCCAGACTGAAGCGCCTAGAACCGCTCGGCCACTGCGGCCGGCTGGTCCGTTGCAGCGATGTTTGTTGACGTTTGAGATTCTATAGATTACGGTGCAGTACTGGGTTTTACTCGGGCGTGGTTTGGGTGGGTGGAGATTACTTTAATAATCGATGGGGTACCTGCGCCGTCCAAGTGTGTGCAACGTTTTTCTGCCCACGTAAATGGAAGTAATCATCATAGAGGTGAGGCGATAGTGCGTTTAAAATTAGTTGCGACTTTTGACGTTTGGCTCAACAGCGGGGACGAGACGCCGTTGCCCCGGTAACAGCAATGGCGAGCCGGATTTCCCTACCATTTCCCTACCACGCCACCGGCAGTTCGGTTGGTAAAGCCACGCCGGGGATAAACTGTACGACGTGGCGTCGCGCAGAGGCACCAATGTTCATTAGTTCTCGTTCTAAAGTGATATATTCCGGCGTTGAAGTGTTCTATAGTCGTCAGGTATTGTGAATGAGTGTTTCGTGTTGGTGCTGCTGTAATGATAACAGTGCAGTACTTCTGAAAACACAATATTCACAAAAATAAAAATGGACATTCAGGAACACATTCACTGGCTGCGAAGATACTGTTCTGCTGCCAAATATGTCTCCAAGTCAACAATAATAATGGACATACCATACCACTGTGTTGTCAAGGACAAACCTACAGCAACGCAGTGGATGAAACTGAATATTTGGTTGTAGGTACAAAGAAATGTTACACTGGATAAAGTTGAACATAGCATGTATAAGGTGAAGTTAATGGAGCTTGAAATGCTGTACGAGGAAGAAGTCCCACGGTACCAGGTTGATAAACTGGCTGACGCCAAAGGACACAGTTTCATCTGTATCACACTACTTTAAATGCGACTGAGAATACGCTCAATGAGGCTAGACTGCTGAAAGAAGGAGCCATTTGAAATGTACATCACAGGACAGGTCTCGAGTTGTCAGCCATACTAAGTAGGTAGTTGAGGAGAGATGGATTCACAAAGGACTATGACCAGTTTTGAGTAATACGTAACTTCTCTTGTTGCCATGTTAAAATCTGCTTCTTTCGTCGAAACACAGCATAGTTTGCAAATACTCATCTCACTAACATTCTAATGCAGTTGAAATTGCGACACAATCATGAAACAGAGTGTTATTAAACTAGTAACTCAGGGCAAGTCAGGTCAACAGTTTATGAAACAATCCAGTCTCAGAATAAAATAAACGCCTAACTTCTTTACTTATATTGTCACAAAACCCAAGTAATTCTCTTCTCATCCGATATGGAAGGTCCTTAAGAATTACATTATTGCACTGAAAAAAATCTGTAGTTGCTTGATTATCGCAGTGGATTTAAAAGTTTCACATAATAATCATGGCAAAATACTCTACTCTTTGTGTGTTATCATTTGTCAAAAATCTTGTTCCGACAGCGTGAACAGTTTATGAGATACGTGCGATTTATGACTATTTCTTCCCGGTTTTTTCGCTGGCGTGTGCTTTCATGGCGGAGTGGTTTTCATACATTCCATTTCCTCGAGACTACAAACACATCACCTCATGTTTAAAGAATAATTCAGTATGTTTTCTACATATCATACGAAGCAACATATAATCTAATATGCACGAAACGGAAACTCTTCGCGGCCCTTATTTTTCACTGCAAACATTAATAATTCTTGGCCGTAGTTTAGGGTGACCAAATTATTTTCGGTGAAAACCAGGACACGTTCACCCGAGTGCCAATGGACACCTCATTCCACATGTACCCAGGTTTCTTAATTTTAAATATTAATGTATTGTTGATACATTTTGTTAACCCGATTATTATAACTAATAATATGATACAAAAGATTGATATAATCTGGATTATCTGTATAATTGACATTTAATAAACGTATACAGTAATAAAGAAATGTATTACGATTTTACAAAATTTTACAGCCATTCAACTTTTAATCAATTAATATTAACATGAGCTTTAATATTACTGAGCACTTGTAGATGGAATTGACTGTCCTTGGAGAAAAAGGTATTTTTCACTGCCTCCAGCCTTCTTGATCATGCCTTTGTTCTTTGAGACACAGTGATAAAACTCGGCACAATCCATTTTAGAGTTGTACAGGATCTGCAGGATTGCTTCAAGAGAGTCCACCTCCATTCTGTTTCTTTCATCAGTCCACTGGATATCCATGAACGAAAATATTATTTCCACATTGGCATTATGGGCTGGGATTGCAAATAAATACCTTGCAATTATTACCCACTCAGAGTAATACTGAAGACAGTCACAGCTTTTAAAAAAAATTCACCCACTTCTCATGACATTCCAAAGGTGTTTTTTTTTCATCATTCCACTTGTGAAGACTTTCTTCAACAAAATTAGTCAGTATGCCGAACTGATCAATCTCTTTACTCCTCAAATATGAAACTGTCTCTTCAACACTTTCCCATTTTGGCACTCTCTTCAGTAACATCCAATAAAACACCAGCGATGAGGGTAAATATGAAGCGCTCCACATGCTGAGATATTCTACACAAGTGTCATAAAACTTGTTAACTTCTTCTCTAAAACTCCTTTCCGCTGTTTCTGATACTTCTGCTCTTTTAAGGACAGATTTAACATTAAAAGAAATGAACTGCTCTTCTCTCCTCTTAGTAACAGTTTCCAGAGTATTTTTCAAAACATCATTTACCTCTATTACACTTTTCGTACTTCCCTCAATTTCCTTTATCCCATGCTACAAAGTGCTAAGCTGACTGTGAATGAACCATAAGTAGGCTTCACTTAAAGGGTTACTGAAAAACTGAACCAATATTTTGGGGGGCTTTATCTTCATTTAGGAAAAAATCTTTTAACGGTTCAAACAGTCGGATTACTCTTTCAGCTGCTGGAAACAGTGATAACCAGCGAGTTTTCGAGTGACACTTTCATATATTCAGTTCCCACATAATTACAGAACTCCTTAAGCCTCTCTGTTCTAACAGTATATATGTAAAAATGTGAGTATACCTTCATGACGATAGTTTCAACATCACAGCTTAAACTGTCAGCAGATGTCTGCACGCTATTGTGTAAAACATGTGCAGGGCACCCTATGCCTTCAATGTTTTCATGCAACGTTGCCTTTAATTTGGTAAATACGTTGCATTTGCCTTGTCGTTTTAAACCACCAAAGTTTGTGTTGGTGTTGTCTCCACAAAATGCCACACATTTATTTTTCTCAAGATCAAACATTTCAATAGTATTCATACAAAATCTTGAAACTTCGTCAGATGTTTCATTAGGTAGGGAACTCACCTTCAAAAGTTTGGTCTGAATTCCCTGATTAATATCGAAAAACTGAACAACAAACGGAAATATTTGAGTGACCTTATGATTGCTGGCATCAGTGGATATCCCGTAGAAAGAAGGCTTTCTGACGTTTTCAAGGCTTTCCTCTACACTCTGGGGAGCATTAACTCCTTTCACTAAGGCTTGTTCTTGCTGAACTTACCTTTTTTGCAATGGAAGAATCATCAAACATAATGCTGTTAAACTTATCAGTACAATCACTAGATCTATAAGTTTGGTGATGTTTTACCGTGTGGTAGGCTAGTGTAAGCTCGGCTGCTCGAACTTTCGTCTCTTCACTTGACTGATGTTTCACAAAATAATTTTGTAGAGTTTCACTGCAGCTCGGTGCACTGTATCTGTTAATGTGTTTCTTTGACCTGATGTGATCAACTATGTCGATGTTTATTAGATTACAAAACACAAACTGTTTCACTGTTTCGAAACAGCGTATCGAAACATTACATTGTACTGTTTCATTTGTTTCGACCAACAGTTACGTGTTTCAGTTTGCCCATCTCTACTACACTGTTCTGACAATGAGTGTGTGAGTAAGTGGCGCGACAATCGGACGGTTTCATAGCTCTGTTGCAATAATACAACTTCCTACTTGTTGGCCAAAGTACCGCTCAAAGTAAATTATTGCCTGAGTGTATCAATACTGATACCGTGATAACTAGTATGGGGCAATGGAGGTTTTAGATAAATAAGCTAAAATATATTAATTTCTTGTGTTGTATTTCCTTTAATATAGCGAAATCCCAAAAATTTGAGAAAAGCTAAGGAATTAACTTACATTATTGTTCGTAAATCTCATGACATTACCTGATAGTTTCTTTGCATACATTAGAGGTGGCAAAAAATAACGTAACTGATAGAAATAACCGGATACTGAAAACTAACGGTTACTGCGATAACCGTTCCTCTGATACAGGCAGTTATTTCAATAACTGTCTAATGTCAACAGTGCCTCGCGCCATCTGTTGACCGAAGATCGTACTACGCTTTCCCGTCAACTCATCGGAGAATTGGCTAGGAACTAAGGAGAGGATAGACCATTTGGAAGGCGTTCTATAGGCCACGGGAATAACCGTGAGACTGCGCGCCATCTGTTGATAAGAACTATGTACTATATCGTGCGCCTTCGTTACTTTTAGCACAAACAATTAAATAAGATTAATGTCCGAGCGGTGGCTGATAGGAGCTGCAGTATAGGCATTAACAAGTACGGTCGTTCCCTTAAGCCACCGCCTCATATGTCAATTTAGCTTGGACGGGTTGTATAAATAGAGGTACCATAAGGAATTCGAGCGACTATGGAAATAACTGTCAGAGATAGGTATTTTCCTCTGGCATCAGAGGGTTGGATCCCCTCATTCGAAGGCGTCCGATTCCAAGGCCTGGGCTACTCCCTGGTTGGAATCTCCGCTTTCGAAGTTTGTGTTCGTCTGCCTGCCTGCCTACCTGCCTGCCTGCCCGCCCGCCGCTTCCTGCTGTCGCTGTTCGTCCGTCTGCCCGCCTGCCTGCTCGCTGTCCCTCCGTCCGTCCGTCTGCCTGTTCGCCGCCATCTGCTGTTCGTCCGTTCGTCGCCGCCGCCGGTGCCCGCCGCCGGCCGCCGCCGTCGCCGCCGTCCTGACCTTGGTCTACGGCCGTCCTCGTCTTCCTCAGTCTTCGTCTTCGTCTTTGTCTGTCCCCAGTTTCTGTCCTCTCCTCTTCGTTCCGTTCGTTATTGTTTCTGTCTACCGTCATGTCCGCCCCCACCACCGCTGCCACCGCTACCACCACCGCCATAGTTTATACTTCCCCTTCCGCCGCCTCCACCACTATAACTTGGTGTGCCCAGTCCCACCCCCCTCCTTCCATCCCACCTCTCCTCACTCTCCCTTCACCCTCTATCTTTGTCGCCCCCTCTCCCGCTTCTTCCTCTCGTTCTGATCCTTTCCCCCCACTCCCCCAGCCTGTCACTGCAGCTCCGGCTCGGGTGGTGGCCCGTCGGGCCACTGTCCACGCCCAGCTCTCCCCGTCACCTTCGCCATCACCGCCGCCACTGCCACCGTCATCGTCATCGTCATCGTCATCGTCGCCGTCACCTTCACCTTCACCTTCACCGTCACCATCTCCGGCGCCGACTCCGGCCCCGGGACCTGCCCCTCCCCGCCACATTCCCGTTGTTCCCGTCCCCCACACCTCCTCCACCGCCGTAAGTGCCCCAGTGGCACCCCTGCTTCCTCTGCTTCCAAAAAGGCTCCGCCTCGTCCTCCTTCCCCCACCCATGATGCCATGGATGTCTCCCCGCCTGTCCCTGCCCCCTCCTCCTCCTCTTCTACCCCCTCCTCCTACCGCTACCTCCTCTCCCGTCCTGATCCCTCTCTCCTTGAAGCCCGGAACCTCACCCTCTTCCTTCACCAGCATTGTCCTGGTGCCCCCATCTCCCTCCTCACTCCTCGCCATGATTTGGTCCTCATCTCCTCCCCCAGCCCAACCCTCCACACATACCTCCTTTCCCGCATCCCTGTCACCCGCTTTGGCCCTCATGCCTCTTTCACCCCTGCTCCTTCACCACCTCCCTCTCGCCAACCCCAACCTCCGCGTCGCCCGCCAACTCTCACCGCCGTGATCACTTAGTCCAGTGATCACGGAGGAGGAGGTGTTGGCGGAGCTCCAGGCGCATCCCCATTTGAAAGTGCGTGCGGTTCGCCGCATTCATAACGCTAGCGGCCCCACCCGCCTTATGCGGGTTTTTTCTGAGCACGCCCCCTCCATTGACCGTCTCCTGAAGGAGGGTGCCCTCCTTTTTAACCAGCGGTACAAGGTCGACCCCTCCCGTTCCCCTCCTCAATCCCTGCGCTGCCAGAGGTGTCTGCGCTATAACGCGCACCCCACAGCTGAGTGCCATGAGGCCCCCACCTGCCCGCATTGTCGGCAAGCGCACTTCCTCAGGCAGTGCCCTAACCTCCAATCCCCTCCTTCCTGCAATACCTGCAATCTCCCCCATCCCACCTACTCCCAAAAGTGTAAAGCCCGACCCCCTCCAACCACTCCTGAACTCACCGTCCCTGTCCGTCCCCTGGACGCCCCCACCCCTCCTGGCAATTCCCTTCGTCCCCCCCCCCCCCACCGCTGAGGACATCATCAGGTTCCTTACCATCGTCCTCCAGAATGTTCATCCCTTTCAGCGCCCCCACACCCTCCAGCAGATCTCCCTTGCCGCCCGTTCCATATTCCAACTCAAGATGTACGCCACCTACTCCAACAACCAGGCCCATTTCACCTTCTCCCGTCTTGACACCCTCGTTTAAATCCCTGTCATGGCGCGACAGCAACGTATCCTTTTCAACAACATACGCTCCTTTCCCGCCAACAAAAACCTCTTCCTGCACACCCTTGCCACCCACCGCGTGGATGCCTTCCTCCTCAATGAAACCTTCCTGCAACCCCACCACACAGTCCACACTTCGCCCTACCTCCTCCACCGCTCCGATAATCCCTCCCGAGTGCGCGTGGCGGAGTTGCCATTTGGGCACCACCGCCAGATCCCCGTTCGGCTCCAACCTCTCCTTCCCGACCCCACCGAACACCTGATCCTTAGTCTCTTCTTCCCTGGCCTTACCGTTACCTGCGCCACCATCTATGTCCGCCCTAACGCCCCTCTTCCATTCGACTTCCTCTCCCACATTGACCGTACCTTCTCCTCCTACGTGATCGCCGCTGACCTCAACATCCATAGTCGTTCCGCCGCCCAGTTACGGCGGTGGCATCGGTTCCTCTCATCCCTTCAAGGCGACCTCATTCCCATCCCCCAGCACACCCGTCCCGAATCCAACTCCACTCCTGATGTTATCCTCTCCTCCCCCAACCTCCTTGGCCACATAACGGTGGATGTCCTGGAACCTATTGGTAGCGACCATCTCCCTGTCCTCCTCACCGTTTCAGACGGTCGTCGCCCTCGCCCCGACCCTCGTACTGATCCTCCTCCTCCCCCTAAGTATGTCCACGACTATTCCCGAGCCGACTGGAATGCCTACCGGGATACCCTTTCCACCCAGGTCGATAGCCACCCTCTCACCTACCACCACCCTGACGATGTCACCCATGCCGCCTCCTTTCTCCAGCAGACCTTGTCTGAGGCCGTGGAGGCCCACGTTCCTACTGTCGCCATCCACCCCCACTGTCCTACCTTACCCCCACAGGCCGTTCTCCTCCTCTGTGAATCCCGTTGTCTCTACCGTGCCTTCCTCCGCACGCGTGACCCGGACACACTACGACGCCACCGGCAACTCCAGCGACACGTTCGTAATTTGCTCGCGGCTAAGAAACGCCGGGACTGGCGACAGACATGCACCCGTTTAAATGAAACCCTACCAATCAACTCGTCCAAGTTCTGGTCGGCCTTCCGTCGCCTTACCGGAACTAAACCCTCCCCCTACTATCCTCTTCTCCACGAGGATCACCCCTTCCCTGACGCCCTTAGTAAGGCCAATCACTTTGCCTCCTAACTCTCCGATGTTTTCTCCATCCCCGATGATCCCCAGTTCGATTACTCCCTCTTCCCGGATATCCGCGATCGAACTGACACCTCTGTCCCTCCCCTTGCTCCTGGTTTCCAGTACTTGGACAACATTACACACACGGAACTCAATGCCCCTATCACTACACAGGATCTCCTTGATACACTCCGCACAAAACGCAACACCGCTCCTGGTCACGATCGTGCCACCTACCGTCACCTTCGTGAAGCTCCTGTCTCTTTCCTCTCCACCCTGGCCAGGCTCTACAATGTAGTCCTGTCCACTGGTTACTACCCCGACCTGTGGAAAACCTCCCGTATCCTCATGTTCCTTAAACCTGGCAAACCGCCGTCCGCCGTCTCCTCTTACTGTCCTATCAGCCTTACCTCGGTCTTCAGCAAGGTCCTGGAATCTATCCTCACCCGCCGCATCCACCAGCATCGCCGCCAGCACCGCCTCCTTCCCGTCACCAAGTGTGGCTTTCGGCCGTCCTTCTCTTCTGACGATCTTCTCCTTCACCTCACTCATCTCCTTTCCGAACAGCTTAATTCCCGTCGCTCCGCAATCTTCCTCTCCCTTGACCTCAAACGCGCTTATGACCGCGTCTGGCATTCCGGTCTCCTCTTCAAGCTCCAAACCTTTGCCCTTCCCATTAACTACGTCCGTCTGATCGGTTCCTTTCTCTCCCGCCGTCCTTCCTATGTCACCATCCATAACACAGATTCCTACACCTTTTTCCCCTCCGCCGGTGTGCCCCAAGGCTCTGTCCTCTCCCCCCTTCTGTACCTTTTGTACACGGCGGACATGCCGCCGCCGTCACCCCCCGTCCACCTTCTTCAGTTTGCCGATGACACTGCCTTCCTTGCCCTTGCCCCCACCCTGCAACGCTCCCAACGCCTTCTCCAATCCCATCTTGACCGCTTCACTGCTTGGTGCAACCAGTGGTTGCTTAAGGTCAATCCCTCCAAACCCCAGGCGATCATTGTAGGCAAAACCACCCCTTCCTTCCACCTCCTTGATTTCTATCTCACCGTCTATGGCCATCCTATCGCCCTCACTCCCACCCTTCAGTACCTTGGCGTCACCCTCGACCGTCGCCTCTCCTGGACTCCCCATCTCCGGACAATCCAAGCCAAGGCACGTTCCCGCCTCCATCTCCTCAAGCTCCTTTCTGGCCGTACGTGGGGTTTGGACGCCTCCACAATCCTCCACACCTATAAATCCCTCATCCGCCCTATACTTTGTTACGCCCATCCCGCCTGGATCTCCGCGCCCACTACCTTTTATAAATCCCTCCAAATCCTTGAACGCCATGCTCTCCGCCTTGCCTATCGCATCCGTCTCCCCTCCCCCACGCGGATCCTGTATGCTCTCATCCCCTTCCCCCACCTCCTCCTTTTCCTTGAAAGGATACGGATCCTGTACACCTCCCGTAAACTTGATCCTCCTCACCCGCTCGTGTCCCCGATCCTCTCCCACCCCCACCCGCTGCCGCGCCTGTATTCCCACATCCCACCTGGTCTCCATCTCTCCACCCTCCTTACCCTCTCCCAAGGTGGCTTCCGCCAGCTCCCCCTCCCTGATGATGTCCTCCTCTCCTGCATATACCCCTCCTATCAACTTTGATCCTCCCCCCCCACCTCCTGTGTCCTTTCCTTTAGACACCCTCCCTCCCCCCCTTTCCCTTCCCTTCTCTTTCCTTTCCCCCCTCCCTCCTACCCTCTCCTCCGGGCTTCCCCTCCCCCTTCCTCCCTCCCCCTCTCTCCTTTGCCCATGGCATCTCTGCTCTCCCCTCTCCCATCTCCCCTTCCTCCTCCTTCACCTCCACTCTTGGCAGGTCCCCGGACTCGTACACGCTGAGTGAACATTCGCGCGCCGGAGGTCATCGCCATCAGTGTATCGTGTGTGCCGTCGTGTTTAGTGTTCAGTGTTGCCGTCGTACTCCATCGTTCACCTGTGCCATCGCCATCTTCAGTGTTCGTGCGTCGTGACAACAGTTTGTAGTGAATTATCGTCGAGTGTGAACGGCTCCGTGTTTGTCTTTATGTGTCTCCTTTTTATTAACCACCGTTATGTCGCATTTGTGTATTCTTTCTGTTTTTTCTTATCTCCTCTACGGCTGAAGAGCGGCGTACCATGCTGCTGACAGCCTGCCTGTTTGTACGGGTTTTAAAATACCAATAAAGAAAAAAAAAAATATTTTCCTCTGGCAGTTATCGTTATTGGCTCACAGTTCTCGCTCTCTGGTAGTTATCGGACTACCATTACAAGTAACCTGGAAGTTGGTAACGGAATGACTGTGTGTCTGTGTTCCTGATACAGTGACTCCAGTCTTAGACCCCGGTGATATTTACAGAGACGATAGTTACTGGAGCAAACAAATATTTACGTACTTCTTCGGAAATAGCCGCTGGCCGTCGCGAATGACAAATAACATGTCAGAACGTATAACATAATACAGTGGAATATAATAATTATTATCCTCATCATTTGTCAGGAGATTGTCAAAATATGTGAATATATCACAGTAACTGCTAATATTTACAGAATTGATACACTGTCAGAATAAAACACAGATAGGCACTTTCAATAAATTTATCATACACAGAATACCCGATCTTGACTGTTGCAACCAAGTGCTGTCAAAACTGAAATATAGAAGAATTTTCCCCTTAGTTCATCTATCAGTCTGTGATACGATATTCATCTACAGAGTAGAAGGAGCGGTCAATGGAAGCGTCTGATTCCACCCGTCTGCTTCGACGTAAAAGTGTTGTGGGGTGTGAATGTCATTACGGCACGGTGTTTATGAGTTGGTTTTTGTGTGTGTCGATCTAGGTTGCAGTGCCGGAATTTGCTGGTGGTAATTATTATTTTTTTCTAGCTGTGATGTTTTGAGTATTTATGAAGTATTGAATGTGATTTAATTTATGTAGGGATGATTGATTTGTGGACTTTTGGGATTGTGGTTTTATTTTTCGCAGTTGTAGGTGTTGGTTTTTTGGCATCAGTAGCTGTGGTGGACCTATATAGGTTACCGGAAATGACTGATTCCCATTTTCATAGTTGTATGTGCTGATGTTTTAGTATCGTCATCTGAGGTTGACCTATGTAGGTCAAGGAAAATGTCCGATTCCAATTTTCGTACTTTTAGTTGTGGGTATTGGTGTTTTGGTATGGTCACCTATGGTTGACCTATATTGTTCAAGGGAAGTGTCCGATTCCTGCAGATTTTTGTTGGTGTAGCAGAATGTTGTATTTTTTTTCTTTTTGTTCTTCATTTTGTGTTTTGGGATCATGGTGTGTTTTTTTTACTAGCTTGTCCTCACTCTAAAACCCCCAACTTCCCATAGTTGTCCCGTTGGTTTGATTGTATTTTTGGTGGGAAATGTTATTGTATTATTTATATGTATCTTCGTGTTTGTTGCCATGTGTATGTAGTAACGTCATAGACACACTTAAAATGGCTATTTCCGGCATATTGATGACGGGTGGAATCAGACACTTCTGTATCAAATAGTATTTCAAACACGCTGTAAACCGTGCTTTATCTGAAACCAAGTTTTTAATGGTTGCTGACTTGCTGGCAGTTTATTGAAAATGCATGTTCCTGAATATTGGACCCCTTTTGGACCAAGGTAAGTGATTTTAGGTCTTTATGTAGATTGCTGTTCCCATTTCTAGTACTGATATTATGTATTAAGCTATTGGTTGGAAATACTTGTAACAAATTTCATTAAGGAATAAATATACTAGGAAGCAGTAGTTAGAATACAAAGTTCCTTGAACAGGTTCCTACATGATGTTCTTGAATTGATATCACAAACGATTTTTATTACACGCTTTTACATGCGAAAAACTTTTGCTACGTTTGATAAGTTACCACAGAATATGCTCCCTTATGAAATAATAGAATGAAAAAATGTGGTATGCCCTTCCCAACTGAATTTATTATCGATTTGTAGTCCCAGAAATGTAACACTGTCAACCTTTTCGATCTGCATGTCTTCATATGTTACAAACATGCTGTCGCTGGAGAAATCGAGCAGTTTCCAAATCTGACATAAAACTTGGATTAGCGTACTCACACTTTCCCCAATAGGACTAGCTTTTACAGCACAAGAGTAAACGAATCTGTCATATTACGCATATTTTTTGTTGTATTACAAGGCTGTACACTTTATTCTATTATGCGAGCAGCACAAGAAATTAAGCTTCGAATTTAACCTACAGTACTCAGTTTACATATTACTTCATACTTAAAAACGCACGTTGTTAACATTTTACTTAAACAGTGCTTTGGCGAAGTTCCGCGTACTTTCTGTCGCAGCTGCGAAGATAATATTTCTAATAGCGACCGATAACCTACAAACATATAATCTGAAACACTAATAATCGTTCTAACATCAACTAAAATGTACCCGGAGTTAATAAGCTGAGGTTATGACACGATTCATATGACATTCTTGCTATTTCACACTACTCGCAGTTATACTGATAACTAAACTGATGGATTCCAACTATGTCGTTATTTAACTGTCGGAGTTACCGGTATTCGCTAGCGAAAAATAACTTGGCAGTTAGTAATAACCGTTAACGATATCGGTTACTGCAGAATAACCGTTTGGCCCACCTCTAGCATACATCATGTTGCATAACAAGCATACTTGAATACGATTAGATCATTTATGGGGCGCATCAGCCCTTCAAAAATTAGGGGAAATATAGAGCAATAGTGACTAGCAATTTGTGCAGTAAATATATTGCACAAACGATTTATAGACGCAGGATTGGGTGATTTGAATGGGTGGAGATGTTTTCCTGGTTCTTCATCACCAGTATATGTTTCCGTAATAGTAAATGCAGTTAGCAATATATATAGCAATTATAATTTCCTGTCTTACATTCAGTAATTATTTGCACCTTCTCCGTTTTTAAATTCTATACAGCGTTGTAACACTGAGCTACCAGTGGCGCCGCTCAGCGCCGGGAAAGGGATTTACCTCGGCGTCAGACCGAAGCGACGACTTCCAATGCTGAGCTACCATAGCGCCGCTCAGCGGCGGATATGGGAGTTATTTCGGCGCCAGACCGCAGCGCCGAGCCGGGAGTGCAGTTCTGTGGAAAGGGGGGGGGGGGGGGGGGGGGGTTGCACGATTCTTTCCTACTTACAGACGGAGCTGTGGTCTGACATTCTGACATTGTGGATGTCAACGCTGCCTTGCCTGCAAACATTGCAATATCTGAGAAGAAACACGCTTCGCGTTCATTAAGCACGTGCATCGAAGAAACATCTCCGTCCACTTTAATTACTCTCATTTATGAAGTACTTACACGAACCCGCCACCCCCCCCCCCCCCACCCTCGCCCGCTCGAAGGATCATTCACATTCATCACTGACAAATTTTGGTATTTCCCACATATATTTTTTTACGAAAAATCTTCGATTATTATCATCTGCTTTTATGTACAAATCGTAAGTTTCTTACACCAATGTGGTTTTTACAAAAATCTCCTGTTATCGTCACCTTTTTATGTATCATAAATATCTTTTAAATGCAATAAATGCGATCTTTGGCTGAAATGCTGTTTTTATCCGCTGCTAAGCCGCCCTCTTTTTGCGGAATTGAAACTACGATTAGGAAAATAACACAGAACGCCTAACGTTTCCTCTCCCCACAATATCTTTTATCACCAGTGTAGGTCATTCGGCTTTTTAATAGAAGTGAAAGGTTGTAATGCGCCAAACCGTTTTTAGCCCGAAAAAGGTGCATTACTTTTTTGTTTCGCCTCAAATTATCCAATTTTATGTGCTAGAAAAATGAAGGTATTATGTTGTTCATATAGCTTTTTGTGTTAAAACGTGTTCGATATGTGACACTTGATGGTCGAGGAAAGCTGTGTCCTGTCAAGTCAGTGAGCTTGCAATGCCCAGCCGATTGCTAGATCGCAGCGTGTGGCGGGGATGACAACACATTTATTGTTAAAGAAAGAATTAGAGTGGTTTGTTTGCTCGCAGAGAACGATTCTTAGCTTGTCCTTTTAGCATTTTAGTAGTATCCGAATATCATTCGAGTAGTGAGCCGCGAGAGAGATTACCTCAAGAGGGTGATGAGATGGCTCAGACGTACGATACGTGAACTAGTCTGCTATGGGGACAGAACTCAGATGTGTTCAAAGCAGTTCTAAGTCGCTTAGAAAGGTATTTTGAGAAGATTATCGACTTATTTAGGAAATGAATATTTTGCCGGTTTTTGGTAGTGTGTCTTTCTTTTTTTTCTTAATTGTGTTTCCTCCCCCCCCCCTTTCGCCACAGAGGGCGGGGGTGGGTTGGCAGCAGCGTAATATGCCACCCTGGAGCCTACAGAAGAGTTTAAAGATATAATGAGTAGAGAACAAACAATAAAAAATGGCGATAAAATTGTAACAGGGCGAAAATTTGCAGAAGGTAAAATATAAAAACAAGTGTTTGGAGATGGTGATTAAAAACACATAATAATTAGACAGGCACAATTAGAAAAAACATGGTGAAAGTCTGGTTTCTGCAAGCAACAGTTAAGAAACACACACAGCGACAGCATGGTGTCTGTCCACAATATTTGCTCCTGCTCTTCTTTCTTTGTTTCTTCTTGAACATCCTCTGCGCTGCGGATTCCTGTTAAATCTGTTGCTGAAGTGAAACTGGAGTCAGTTGACAGAAAGTCATCACTTTGGATGTAATTATCTGCACTGAATGAAATGTTTCGCATTGTCATTAATTCAGCAATTACTGCTGCATTTTCTTGAACTTCGATTCCCACGGAAGCCTCTTGTTCCTGACCGCCAAACCATGCTTCGTTGAAGCATTTGGTAACAGTTTAGTGTTTGATTTCCACTACTGCCGAGCCAATCCAATTTACTGCATCCAGTACAGAAACTAACCGTGCAAGAGAAAACGCACTTTCGGCTTCTTCAACAATAAGAATATGAGATTGCCTTAGTAATCGACTATAATGACACTCGACTGTGTAAATAACCCCCTGTTCCATGGGTTGTGGTGGGGCTGGCTGAACGTGGAGGGAACCAAGCCAATTTTATGTTTGATAACGTTACTTTCGGTGGCAGGTTGCACTGTCTAGGAAAAGCGTAACTTGGCTATCTCCTTTTCTCATTTTCACGTTGAAAGATCCCAGCTATCCTTGCATAAGACCACTCGCCATCCACACCTTTTTATTGTTTCAACATGTGACTGGAAGCTTACTGACGTTTATATTTTTGAAATAACGCGGTTTTGCCGTCTTTCCAATCACCAGTGGCCTCTCCATTTCACCTAACATGCTTCCACACAGCAGTACAGTGAGTCTTTCCCTGGACATTTTTCCGCCGGTTTACTTTTCACCTCGAATTGCTACGATTTTGAAGGCAGCCCGCGATACAACAGTTTCGTTTAATCGGAACTGAACGCGTCTTTCGGGTCATAATTCACAATTAAGATGGACAGTATTGTGTTCCATTCTGTTGCTACACTTGCCCGCACAAGCTTGGCTTACCCACACACTTCCCTCCAAACGATGTTGTGCTTAGCTTTGAAACTGTCCAGCCATACTGTGGATGCTTCAAATTCCATATTTCCAAGCTCTTTGGCGACTCTGAGCCTCACTCCACAACATGGGGCCAGATGAAGGTACGTTTTTTGTCTGCGCACTTGCAACCCATTCCCACACTATTTCGTTAACCAGAACGCACTCTCAAATACGAGTTAGAAGAAAACTGTATCTGTCTCTTTTTGGACACGTAACTGGAACCAGTAACTAATTGTATTTTGTTGAGAAAAGAAATACTTACTCATTCTCAATAAAGATCAGGTGCTGACAAAAAGGGGTGAGTTTGGTTTTCAAATACTTACATTTATTTCTGAATGTGGAGACATTGTTTACACAAGAAGACACTTGACCAAAGAGATTCTAAAAATACCTAAGAATAAAAGCGCGACTGCTGTAACTCGAAATAAAAGACAAGAGATAAACTAATCATAATGCTCATATTTGATGTTGATTAATAATTTAACACAAAACATTTCTTTGAATACGTTAATAAAAAGAGTTTACTTTAACAATATGCATATAAGAGCGCCATATATAATGTATAAACATAATCACAAGTTTATGTAATACAAATTATAAGGGAATCATTGTTACCAATTATTTTCGAATGGTTTTTCGCCGATTTGCTTCAAATCTTTGCACAACACTTTAATGAACATTGGAACGTACAATCTATAAATAGAAAACCGTTGTCAGCAACTACCTCGAAAAAAGTTCATGTACAATTTCTTTAATATTCCTTCCGTACAAACGTACAAACATTCTAACCGCCAATGATTTCCAGTCAGGGTAGGTTCCAGCTACAATTATTTTTTTCATGTTGTTAGGACTAAGTGAACGCGCCAATGCTTAGCAGTTCTTTTTTGTGTGATTTGTTACAATACAGCATCACCGGTCTATTGCGGTCTAACTGTGTTGGTGAGGCAGTAAATTGATCCACTACCCATTCAAATCACCCAATCCTGCGTCTATATAAATCGTTTGTGCAGTACGTTTCCAGCGCAAATTGCCAGACACTACGGTCATATATTCTAACTAATTTTTTGGAGGGCTAATGCGCCCCACAAATGATCTAATATTGAAGTATCCTTGCTATGCAACATGATGTATGCAAAGAAACTATCAGGTAATGTCATGAGATTTACGAACAATAATGTAAGTTCATTCTTTAGCTTTGGAATGAGCTACGTAGCATTTGGTTGAAGCTCGGAGTCGTGATACTTCGAACTGCGGTAGGGTGACCAAACGTCCCAGAAAACCGGGATTGTCCCTGTTTTCATCCCTGTGTTCCGGTGTCCCGAAAATTTGTTTCGGTACGCTCAAAAGTCCCGGAATTCAGTTTTTAAATACATTTCGTGAAACTTTCTCAAATTTTTGGGATTCGCTATATTAAAGGAAATACAACACAAGAAATTAATATATTTTAGCTTATTTATCTAAAACTTCCATTGTCCCATACTAGTTATCACAGTATCAGTATTGAGTATTGATACACTCAGGCAATAATTTACTTTGAGCGGTACTTTGGCCAATCCTTTTCCCTCTCCCCCCCCCCCCGTTCCATCCTCTTTTTTTCCCCACCTACCCTCTCTCTGGCCCCCTTCTCACCCTCGAGTCCTTTTGCGTTTCCCTCCTCTACCTTTCCCCATTCCCTCTCGCTTCTGCCCTGCCCCTCCCCCCTTATGAGTCCTCTCCCTCCTTGGGTTCCCCCATTTCGTTTCTCCTCTCCTCCCTCCTTGTTCCCGCCCCCAACACTCTGTCCAGGTCCCCCCCCTCCCCCCCCCACCCAATCTGCCCTTGGCTGTGGTGTGCCATCTTTGTGCCAAGATTTTAGAGCAGTGTTTACAGTGAGTGTTCAGTGTTGTGTGTCTTTTCCAAAGTGTTGCGAACGGACATCATACTGTCGCTGGGTGTGATTTTTATATCTCTTGCGAACAGAAACTACACTGTCGCCATGTTTTTTTTTTTGTAATTGTCTGTCTACTGTGTTATCTCTCTGCTTCCTGTGTATTTTATTAGCATTGCCAACCCTTTGTTTTATGTTGTAACTTTCCACAATTTTCCGCCGTTTTACAATTTACGTCACCGTTTCATCACCTGCTTTTATTGTTTCTTACCTACTTCTTACGTTTTAAAAAGTATGTAGGCTGCAGAGCAGCGTAATAAGCTGCTGCGAGCCCGCCTCCTTCGGGGGGGAATAGAAATTCAATAAAGGAAAAAAAAAAAAAACGGAGCTTTCATTTGTACTCAGGTGATCCATGTGAAATGGTTTCCCACGAGATTACAACCGTACGTCGCGCGGCATTAGCCGAGCAGTCTGGGGCGCTGCAGTCACAGACTGTGAGACTGGTCCCGGCTTAGGTTGGAGACCTTCCTCGGGCATGGATGGGTGTGTGTGTGTGTGTGTGTGTTTGTCCTTGAGATAATTTAGGTTAAGCAGTGTGTAAGCTTAGAGACTGATGACCTTAGCAGTTAAGTCCCATACGATTTCACACACACACACGGCCGCATGACGGGAATCAACATAGTTTAAACGCTGAATGGTGACTGGAGGCAAACGCATGGGCCATTCCATTCCGGAATTGGTAGGGAACTGAAGATTACAAAATCTACAGTGTCAAGAGTATGCCGAGATTAACAAATTTCAGGTGTTACCTCTAACCATAGGCTACGCACTGGCCGACAGCCTTCACTTAACATCCGAGAGCAGCAGCGTATGCGTAGAGTTGTCAGTACTAACAGACAAGCAACACACAGAAATACACTCCTGGAAATTGAAATAAGAACACTGTGAATTGATTGTCCCAGGAAGGGGAAACTTTATTGGCACATTCCTGGGGTCAGATACATCACATGATCACACTGACAGAACCACAGGCACATAGACACAGGCAACAGAGCATGCACAATGTCGGCACTAGTACAGTGTATATCCACCTTTCGCAGCAATGCAGGCTGCTATTCTCCCATGGAGACGATCATAGAGATGCTGGATGTAGTCCTGTGGAACGGCTTGCCATGCCATTTCCACCTGGCGCCTCAGTTGGACCAGCGTTCGTGTTGGACGTGCAGACCGCGTGAGACGACGCTTCATCCAGTCCCAAACATGCTCATTGGGGGACAGATCCGGAGATCTTGCTGGCCAGGGTAGTTGACTTACACCTTCTAGAGCACGTTGGGTGGCACGGGATACATGCGGACGTGCATTGTCCTGTTGGAACAGCGAGTTCCCTTGCCGGTCTAGGAATGGTAGAACGATGGGTTCGATGACGGTTTGGAGGTACCGTGCACTATTCAGTGTCCCCTCGACGATCACCAGTGGTGTACGGCCAGTGTAGGAGATCGCTCCCCACACCATGATGCCGGGTGTTGGCCCTGTGTGCCTCGGTCGTATGCAGTCCTGATTGTGGCGCTCACCTGCACGGCGCCCGCTGTCGCGGCATGCTACCAGTGTTAAAGACTGCGATGGAGCTCCGTATGCCACGGCAAACTGGCTGACACTGACGGCGGCGGTGCACAAATGCTGCGCAGCTAGCGCCATTCGACGGCCAACACCGCGGTTCCTGGTGTGTCCGCTGTGCCGTGCGTGTGATCATTGCTTGTACAGCCCTCTCGCAGTGTCCGGAGAAAGTATGGTGGGTCTGACACACCGGTGTCAATGTGTTCTTTTTTCCATTTCCAGGAGTGTATGTGTGGGTCGTACCACGAACGTATCACTGTGGCGAAATTTGATGTTAATGGGCTATGGCAGCAGACGCGAGTGGCTTTGCTAACATCATGACATCGCCGGAAGAGCCTCTACGTGGCTCCTGACCGTATCTGTTGGGTGCTACAAGACTCGAAAATCGTGGTCTGGTCAAATGAATACAGATTTTAATTGGTAAGAGCTGATGGTAGGGTTCGACTATGGCGCAGACCCCACGAAGCTATTCGTCCCGGTCGTTAACAGAACACTGTGCACACTGTTGGTGTTTCCATAATGGTGTGAGCTGTGTTCACATGGAATGGACTGGGCCCTCTGGTCCAGCTGAACCCTGCATTGACAGGAATGATTATGGTCGGCTAGTTGGAGACAATCTGCAGACATTCATGGACCTCTTGTTCCCAAACGATGGAATTTATATAGATGACAGTGCGCCATCTCACAGATCGACAATTATTAGCGATTCATCTACATATACACTTACATTTATACTCCGCAAGCCACCTAACGGTGTGTGGCGGAGGGCACTTTACGTGCGACTGCATTACCTCCCTCTCCTGTTCCAGTCGCGTATGGTTCACGGGAAGAACGACTGCTGGAAAGCATCCGTGCGCGCTCGAATCTCTCTAAATTTACATTCGTGATCTCCTCGGGAGGTATAAGTAGGGGGAAGCAATATATTAGATATCTCATCCAGAAACGCACCGTCTCGAAACCTGGACAGTAAACTACACCGCGATGCAGAGCGCCTCTCTTGCAGAGTCTGCCACTCGAGTTTGCTAAACATCTCCGTGACGCTATCAGGTTTACCAAATAACCCTGTGACGAAACGTGCCGCCCTTCTTTGGATCTTATCTGCTATGTCAACATTACCTGGTACGGATCGCACACTGATGAGGAATACTCAAGTATAGGTCGCACGAGTTTTTTGTAAGCCATCTCCTTTGGTGATGGACTACATTTTCTAAGGACTCTCCCAATGAATCTCAACCTGGCACCCGCCTTACCAACAATTGATTTTATATGATCATTCCACTTCAAATCGTTCCGTACACATTTTACAGAAGTAACTGCTACCAGTGTACGTTCCGCTATCATATAATCATACAGTAAAGGATCCTTCTTTGTATGCGTTCGCAATACATTACATTTGGGTATGTTAAGGGTCAGTTGCCACTCCCTGCACCCACTCCCTGCACCAAGTGCCTATCCGCTGCAGATCTTCCTACATTTCGCTGCAATTTTATAGTGCTGCAACTTCTGTGTATATTACAGCATCATCCGCGAAAAGCCACATGGAACTTCCGACGCTATCTACTAGGTCATTTATATATACACTCCTGGAAATTGAAATAAGAACACCGTGAATTCATTGTCCCAGGAAGGGGAAACTTTATTGACACATTCCTGGGGTCAAATACATCACATGATCACACTGACAGAACCACAGGCACATAGACACAGGCAACAGAGCATGCACAATGTCGGCACTAGTACAGTGAATATCCACCTTTCGCAGCAATGCAGGCTGCTATTCTCCCATGGAGGCGATCGTAGAGATGCTGGATGTAGTCCTGTGGAACGGCTTGCCATGCCATTTCCACCTGGCGCCTCAGTTGGACCAGCGTTCGTGCTGGACGTGCAGACCGCGTGAGACGACGCTTCATCCAGTCCCAAACATGCTCAATGGGGGACAGATCCGGAGATCTTGCTGGCCAGGGTAGTTGACTTACACCTTCTAGAGCACGTTGGGTGGCACGGGATACATGCGGACGTGCATTGTCCTGTTGGAACAGCAAGTTCCCTTGCCGGTCTAGGAATGGTAGAACGATGGGTTCGATGACGGTTTGGATGTACCGTGCACTATTCAGTGTCCGCTCGACGATCACCAGTGGTGTACGGCCAGTGTAGGAGATCGCTCCCCACACCATGATGCCGGGTGTTGGCCCTGTGTGCCTCGGTCGTATGTAGTCCTGATTGTGGCGCTCACCTGCACGGCGCCAAACACGCATACGACCATCATTGGCACCAAGGCAGAAGCGACTCTCATCGCTGAAGACGACACGTCTCCATTCGTCCCTCCATTCACGCCTGTCGCGACACCACTGGAGGCGGGCTGCACGATGTTGGGGCGTGAGCGGAAGACGGCCTAACGGTGTGCGGGACCGTAGCCCAGCTTCATGGAGACGGTTGCGAATGGTCCTCGCCGATACCCCAGGAGCAACAGTGTCCCTAATTTGCTGGGAAGTGGCGCTGCGGTCCCCTACGGCACTGCGTAGGATCCTACGGTCTTGGCGTGCATCCGTGCGTCGCTGCGGTCCGGTCCCAGGTCGACGGGCACGTGCACCTTCCGCCGACCACTGGCGACAACATCGATGTACTGTGGAGACCTCACGCCCCACGTGTTGAGCAATTCGGCGGTACGTCCACCCGGCCTCCCGCATGCCCACTATACGCCCTCGCTCAAAGTCCGTCAACTGCACATACGGTTCACGTCCACGCTGTCGCGGCATGCTAGCAGTGTTAAAGACTGCGATGGAGCTCCGTATGCCACGGCAAACTGGCTGACACTGACGGCGGCGGTGCACAAATGCCTGGCAGCTAGCGCCATTCGACGGCCAACACCGCGGTTCCTGGTGTGTCCGCTGTGCCGTGCGTGTGATCATTGCTTGTACAGCCCTCTCGCAGTGTCCGGAGCAAGTATGGTGGGTCTGCCACACCGGTGTCAATGTGTTCTTTTTTCCATTTCCAGGAGTGTATTTCGAATGCCTACGAGTTTCCTGCACCATATTAGGCGTGGAAAAGCGTTATCTTTTGGGTGGTCCATATTTTTATGCACGCCGTCTATAGCAGAACGGCAGCGTCCGAGCGCTGGCAGTGATCCAATAGAGAGGTCAAACTCGGCTGACCTTTTTCCTTTCCATTTCCTTTCTTCGGCACTGCCGCGGTGTGGGAGTGGTCGGTCGGTCTGCGAGACTGCCGGGCAGATATTTCATTCCGACAGTAATGGTCCGACCCCGCAGGGAAAGGGCAACTGGGAGTGGGTCGCTAGGGTGCGCCCTCCGAACAGCCTAGTGGGCGGGAAACCAGCGGTGCGAAATAATTGTTCAGCGGGGTAGCGGACAGCCACTGCGGGTAATTAGCCTGCCGCGCTCGGTCTGAAACGCGCAGTGTGGCTTTCCGCTGCGTACTGCTATGCCAAACTGGCATGAAGTGTATTACAAGGCGCTTTCAACAAGTAATGCAACGCATTTCATTTTCCTCTAGCAGATTCGTTTTATTGAGGAGTCCAACAATCTGTTTTTCAGCATTATCTCCTTTCAGTATGACGACCTTAGGCCAGCTTACTGGCAAGTCGTGTATGCGTGCGTGGTACCACTCCACTGGTCGACTTCGGAGCCAACGTCTCGCTGCAACAATAACCTCCCTCGTCATCCACGTACTGCTGCCCACGGAGTGCGATATTCACTGGGGGTACACAGCCGTGTACCGCAAGTCTCTAGAGGAACAGAATGTTCCAAATGATTGGAAAAGAGCACAGGTAGTCCCACTCTTCAAGAAGGGTCGTCGAGCAGATGCGCAAAACTATAGACCTATATCTCTGACGTCGATCTGTTGTAGAGTTTTAGAACATGTTTTTTGCTCGAGTATCATGTCGTTTTTGGAAACTCAGAATCTACTATGTAGGAATCAACATGGATTCCGGAAGCAGCGATCGTGTGAGACCCAACTCGCTTTATTTGTTCATGAGACCCAGAAAATATTAGATACAGGCTCCCAGGTAGATGCTATTTTTCTTGACTTCCGGAAGGCGTTCGATACAGTTCCGCACTGTCGCCTGATAAACAAAGTAAGAGCCTACGGAATATCAGACCAGCTGTGTGGCTGGATTGAAGAGTTTTTAGCAAACAGAACACAGCATGTTGTTATCAACGGAGAGACGTCTACAGACATTAAAGTAACCTCTGGCGTGCCACAGGGGAGTGTTATGGGACCATTGCTTTTCACAATATATATAAATGACCTAGTTGATAGTGTCGGAAGTTCCATGCGCCTTTTCGCAGATGATGCTGTAGTATACAGAGAAGTTGCAGCATTAGAAAATTGTAGCGAAATGCAGGAAGATCTGCAGCGGATAGGCACTTGGTGCAGGGAGTGGCAACTGACCCTTAACATAGACAAATGTAATGTATTGAGAATACATAGAAAGAAGGATCCTTTATTGTATGATTATATGATAGCGGAACAAACACTGGTAGCAGTTACTTCTGTAAAATATCTGGGAGTATGCGTGCGGAACGATTTGAAGTGGAATGATCATATAAAATTAATTGTTGGTAAGGCGGGTACCAGGTTGAGATTCATTGGGAGAGTCCTTAGAAAATGTAGTCCATCAACAAAGGAGGTGGCTTACAAAACACTCGTTCGACCTATACTTGAGTATTGCTCATCAGTGTGGGATCCGTACCAGATCGGGTTGACGGAGGAGATAGAGAAGATCCAAAGGAGAGCGGCGCGTTTCGTCACAGGGTTATTTGGTAACCGTGATAGCGTTACGGAGATGTTTAACAAACTCGAGTGGCAGACTCTGCAAGAGAGGCGCTCTGCATCGCGGTGTAGCTTGCTGTCCAGGTTTCGAGAGGATGCGTTTCTGGATGAGGTATCGAATATATTGCTTCCCCCTACTTATACCTCCCGAGGAGATCACGAATGTAAAATTAGAGAGATTAGAGCGCGCACAGAGGCTTTCAGACAGTCGTTCTTCCCGCGAACCATACGCGACTGGAACAGGAAAGGGAGATAATGACAGTGGCACGTAAAGTGCCCTCCGCCACACACCGTTGGGTGGCTTGCGGAGTATAAATGTAGATGAAGATGTAGGGGTAGACATTTGGAAGTAGGAAGGTGCGAGATCCAGGCTGTAGGGTGGATGAGGGAGAAAAGTCCGATTAGGTTTTGTGAGCTTCTCTTGGGCGCTCACACTTCCGTCAGGCGTTCCGTTGTCGTGAAGGAGACGTTCATATGCATTTTTATGGCGAGGAACACGCTGAATTCGTTTTTTCGATTTCCTGATATAACACCCCAACGACCCCTTAAAGTCAATTGAGACAGAATATCATAATATGAAGTAGGGAAGAGTTATCTTCGCAAATACGACATTTTTGATAACAACAACATTATACAGGGTGTTATAAAAAGGTACGGCCAAACTTTCACGAAACATTTCTCACACACAAAGAAAGAAAATATGTTATGTGGACATGTGTCCGGAAACGCTTACTTTCGATGTTAGAGCTCATTTCATTACTTCTCTTCAAATGACATTAATCATGGAATGGAAACACACGCCGGCCGTGGTGGCCAAGCGGTTAAAGGCGCTACAGTCTGGAACCGCGCGGCCGCTACGGTCACAGGTTCGAATCTTGTCTCGGGCATGGATGTGTGTGATGTCCTTAAGTTAGTTAGGTTTAAGTAGTTCTAAGTTCTAGGGGACTGATGACCTTAGAAGTTAAGTCCCATAGTGCTCAGAGCCATTTTAACCATTTGGAAACACACAGCAACAGAACGTACCAGCGTGACTTCAAACACTTTGTTACAGGAAATGTTCAAAATGTCCTCCGTTAGCGAGGATACGTGCATCCACCCTCCGTCGCACGGAATCCCTGATGCGCTGATGCAGTCCTGGAGAATGGCGTATTGTATCACAGCCGTCCACAATACGAGCACGAAGAGTCTCTACATTTGGTACCGGGGTTGCGTAGACAAGAGCTTTCAAATGCCCCCATAAATGAAAGTCAAGAGCGTTGAGGTCAGGAGAGCGTGGAGGCCATGCAATTGGTCCGCCTCTACCAATCCGTCGGTCACCGAATCTGTTGTTAAGAAGCGTACGAACACTTCGACTGAAATGTGCAGGAGCTCCATCGTGCATGGACCACATGTTGTGTCGTACTTGTAAAGGCACATGTTCTAGCAGCACAGGTAGAGTATCCCGTATGAAATCATAACAACGTGCTCCATTGAACGTAGGTGGACGAAACTAAAATGAGCTCTAACATGGAAATGAAGCGTTTCCGGACTCATGTCCACATAACATCTTTTCTTTGTTTGTGTGTGAGGAATGTTTCCTCAAAGTTTGGCCGTACCTTGTAGTAACACCCTGTATATCAATGTCAGTTTTTGTTATGAAAAGAGGAACAAACCTCAGATTTAATTAATGGACAAATATCCAAATGATAATTGCAATTAATATCTTGAAAGCTATGTCCAAGGTGATGTTAGTCAGAGATAACTTTTATGTGGAAGAGAGTTGTAAGCGCAACGAAGAAATCCAATGCGCCTACAATACTCTTTCACAGAAGATATCGCTTGCTGGCTCTCGTCCTGTAAAGACGTGCGAGAAAAATTCTTGTCTTAGTTATTGAGAGCAGGGAACACGACCAGATTGTTTTGCGTTCTGAAGTGTTTCTTGCGTGACGTGATTCACGAACTTCGGAAACTGATTTTCTATGGAGAGACAGGAACTGATAGACGCGTTTAACCGTGCATAACGGGTTAATTCTTTATTGACGAAACTAGTGAATATTGGACTTGACTTTCAAATAGTTGAAACTAAAAGAAGAGTGGATAGTATATCCACTACACTCAATTACTCTCGAGTAGGACACAATTACACGACTTCAGGAAGATAATACAATTACGATGAAGAGTCAA
This sequence comes from Schistocerca cancellata, assembly GCF_023864275.1. Classification (NCBI taxonomy): domain Eukaryota; kingdom Metazoa; phylum Arthropoda; class Insecta; order Orthoptera; family Acrididae; genus Schistocerca; species Schistocerca cancellata. The sequence continues at coordinate 113,917,687 of NC_064636.1, read as the reverse complement.
GTTGTCGTAATTGTCAAGAAACTTAATTTCAATAGAACTGAATTTACCTACCAACTCCGTGTGCGTATGGTGCGAAAGTTATAAAGTATTTAGTGGCCAAGGAACAATAAACTGTTCGTTCCAAGTGAAATATCAAGCGTGGACTACATTATTAAGTGATGTAATCGATGATGGTTAACGAACGACTGTTCAGCAGGTACAATTGAATCTGAATATCAAAATACCTACTTCATTAATTGAAAAGAGAACTTTTGAACATTTTTTTTAACACTACGGCGTAGGTTCACTCAGACGTGATCAAATAGTATCTGTGGATATCGCTTCATACAGGTTCAAGAACTCCATAGCAACGAGCCAACAACGTACGAGAAGACTGATAATCATAACGTTTCCTCGCAATTGGTGGTGTGTACGATGCGCATGAGATAAGGTTTAACAACTACTGCATATCCGGGAAATAAATCATTCAAGCTTAAATCAGAAGAAGCATCCATCGTACGAGTTCGCATTTGTGTCTCCCGTTCACCAACGGGGACCTGCGTCATCGCGCATCGTGTCTCAACTCCACTGCGAGAGCTGTGGCAGTAGCAGCTCTACGGCGTCGACGATATCAGCACGCGGTTGGAGTGCAGGGACGCCACACTGAGGGTAGCAAAATGCGCTTTTTCAGAGTTGATCTTTGCGCCATGAGAGAAGGCATCACACAGAATAACCCCTTCAAAGTCCCAGAAGAAAGCCTCCGTAACTTTACCGCCTGAGGGTGCGGCTTTCAACTCTTTACTCCGACGAGAGGCGATTCGAAGCTATGGACGCCTGTTTCACCACCTGTGAAATTTGTAAGTGTCAGCCTCGTAACGCTTAAGAAATTCCGCACAGATGGTCATTCGCTGCTCCTTACGGTCTTCTGTTAAGCGGCGCACACACACCTCTGAGTACCGCAAGTGGTGGACGAGTGTGTCAGAGACGTCCAGTTCAGCAGTGAGGTGTTTGGGATCCGTCTGTCACCTCGAGTGAGAGTGTCTGCACGTTCCGGCTCTGCTGGAGTCACAGCTGTGCGCGGCCGGGTAACACGCGGGAGATCGGAAGGGTTTGCGCGTCGTTGTTGCGATGGTGTTAACAGACGCCTCGCGCAACGACTCACCCTGCTTTTGTTCCCTGCCAGGTCTCCGCAGACATTCTATAAGAGCCTATGAATGTCTGGGATCCACTGTTTTTCTACCAAAACCAACTCAAATGACAGATCAATACTTGGGGCAAACCCCAGCCATTTTCAAGGCTGCGTATAGTGCAGCCATCTATCACAGCTTCTTGAAGAGCTGAAGTGGGAATATTCCACGACGCCCCACAACAAATTTCGCATTTTTTCTATTGAAACTGGCCGAAAGCATTACTTAGTGAACGCCACTCGCACATTTGCAAAGTTCTCTGCCGCCTTCTTGACCAATACTCCATTTCCCTTCTCGAAACGGAGATCAAACTATGTGATCCAAAATATCCAGGCACCCCCAAAAACATACGTTTTTCATTTTAGGTGCATTGTGCTGCCACCTACTGCCAAGTACTCCATATCAGCGACCTCAGTAGTCATTAGACATCGCGAGAGAGCAGAATGGAGCGCTCTGCAGAACTCACGGACTTCGAACGTAGTCAGGTGATTGTGTGCCACTTGTGTCACACGTCTGTACGCGAGATTTCCACACTCCTAAACATCCCTAGGTGCGCTGTTCCCGATGTGATAGTGAAGTGGAAACGTGAAGGAGAACGTACATCACAAAACCGTACACGCCGACCTCGTCTGTTGACTGACAGAGACAGCCGATAGTTGAAGAGGGCCGTAATGTGTAATAGGCAGACATCTATCTAGACCATCACACAGGAATTCCAAACTGCATAAGGATCTGCTGCAAGTACTGTGACATTTAGGCGGGAGGTGAGAAAACTTGGATTTGACGGTGGAGCGGCTGCTCAATAAGCCACACATCACGCCTGTAAATGCCGAACGATGCTTCGCTTAGTGTAAACAGCGTAAACATTGCATCTTTCATCGATCGAGCACCTGTTCATAACACACCGTCTGTAGCGGAGTGGTTACACGACAATAACATCCCTGTAATGGGCTGGCCAGCACAGAATCCTGACCTGAATCCTACAGAACACCTTTGACATCGATACCTCTCCTCAGTGCAGCACTCCATGAAGAATGGGCTGCCATTCCCCAAGAAACGTTCCAGCACCTGACTGGACGTATGGCTGCGAGAGTGGAAGCTGTCGTCAAGGCTAGAGGAGGGCCAACACCACATTGAATTGCAGCATTACCGAAGGAAGGCGCCACGAACTTTTAAGTCATTTTCAGCCAGGTGTCCGGATACTTTTGATCACATAGTGTAGGTTCTCTGACCTATTCAGCTTAACCTTCATACCGAGTTTATTTTGAGTCCTCTTCCATTACACGTAGTTGACTGATCTCAAATATCTTTTGCTATGTCTAATTAATTTTGAAGCATCTTTTCTAATTACCACCAACGTGTCATGTGCATTATCTGCTTTGTTACTTCACCTAGTTTTGAATGCCTCGTGTCGAGTTTTTATCGCCCGTTACAGATCGTCATTCAACCAAGGCCGTTTTTTCGCCTTTGTAAGCGAATCTGGTTCTCGGTAGCGGTGATAAACTCGTGTCTCTGTTACTGGCAACTTGTCCTTGCTAGTAGTGGTACTTGGATTTTACTAGTATCAAATTTAGGAATTATCGACATCCTTTCGCTACGTTTTTGGGACTTTACGTTTAGTTTCACAGCGGTTACATAGTAATCTGTGTCAATAGTTGATCCTTTGCGTACTACTTGCACATTTAAAATATCCCTGTCAATCGGATACGTGATTGAGACAGGATCCATTTGGAATTCAGTTATACTCTCGTTAGGTAGTCGCCACGTCTTTTCTTCTGAGGGTTATTTCTTAACACGAGTTAGCATAATATTGACGCTGAAATTTGTACATACTTTCGCCACTATCTTTCCATTCTGATTGGTGTATTTATGTGCACAGGGAATTCACCCGTCGTTTACTTGAACTGTGTAAATCAGAATCGCGAATTAGAAGTTTTGGATGTTTTTCTTGAATTGTGAAGTAATTACATTTGCTTTTTCAGGATTTCTTTTCTTTTTGTGTGATCTACATGCGTTTGTTGATTGTCGTGTACAGTTTCTATGCACATATCACAGGAACTGTCAATAACATGCTGTTCATGGGGACTATGGAATTAAGCAGGTTTTATCAGATTTGGAATGTAACACCCAGATAGGATATATTTAAGGATTATTTTGCATGTTTCATTGTTGGACTGTCTGCAATCTCCTGAACCTGTGCTGATCTCAACTGCCAATCTTGCTTCTTGCATGATTAAAATTGTAATTTGTATGTTGTTTATAGGAAATTATCACTATTATCTTTGCTATTTGGGGAATGCAAAACCGTCTTTCATCGCAAAACGTTTCTTTATTTCATAATTATTTACGACATGTTGCAACAATGTCATCATATGGAGCTGTATTTTTAAACTCACTGTTTGATCTGTGTAACGTTAGTGGAACTTTGTGTAAGTTTTGGCGTCTGTTCCTTTACTGCCCAGGTAAGGAGCAAATTCAGCACAACACGCTCTGACGCTGTGGTGACCTATCTAACGTTGGCGCAAATTTGTGTAAGCTTTGGCGTCTGTTCCACGTACGTAGAAAATTCAGCCCAACTCGCTCTTGCACTGAGGTGACAAAAGTATGCGATAGCGACACCCACATATGCCGATTGCGATAGCATCACATACACAATATATTACACTGATGGAGCTACGATATGTGCTCAGGTGCGTCATGTGAAAAGGTGTCCGACGTGATTATGGCCCCACGACGGGAATTAACAGACTCTGAAGGCGGAATGGTAATTGGAGCTGGACGCATAGGGCAGGATATCCCATTTCGGAAATCGTTAGGGATTTCAATATACCGACATGCACAATCCTAAGGTTGTGGCCAGAATACCAAATTTCAGGGATTACCTCTCAGCAGAGAAAACCCATTGGCCGATGGCCTTCACTTAACGACCGAGAGCAGCGTCATTTGCGTAGCGTTGTCAATCTTAAGGTTGTGGCCAGAATACTAAATTTCAGGCATTACCTCTCAGCACAGACATCGCAGTGGCCGATGGCCTTCACTTAACAACCGAGAGCACAGCGGCGTTTGCGTAGCGTTGTCAATCTTAAGGTTGTGGCCAGAATACTAAATTTCAGGCATTACCTCTCAGCACAGACATTGCAGTGGCCGATGGCCTTCACTTAACGACCGAGAGCAGCGTCATTTGCGTAGCGTTGTCAATCTTAAGGTTGTGGCCAGAATACTAAATTTCAGGCATTACCTCTCAGCACAGACATCGCAGTGGCCGATGGCCTTCACTTAACAACCGAGAGCACAGCGGCGTTTGCGTAGCGTTGTCAATCTTAAGGTTGTGGCCAGAATACTAAATTTCAGGCATTACCTCTCAGCACAGACATTGCAGTGGCCGATGGCCTTCACTTAACGACCGAGAGCAGCGTCATTTGCGTAGCGTTGTCAATCTTAAGGTTGTGGCCAGAATACTAAATTTCAGGCATTACCTCTCAGCACAGACATCGCAGTGGCCGATGGCCTTCACTTAACAACCGAGAGCACAGCGGCGTTTGCGTAGCGTTGTCAATCTTAAGGTTGTGGCCAGAATACTAAATTTCAGGCATTACCTCTCAGCACAGACATTGCAGTGGCCGATGGCCTTCACTTAACGACCGAGAGCAGCGTCATTTGCGTAGCGTTGTCAATCTTAAGGTTGTGGCCAGAATACTAAATTTCAGGCATTACCTCTCAGCACAGACATCGCAGTGGCCGATGGCCTTCACTTAACAACCGAGAGCACAGCGGCGTTTGCGTAGCGTTGTCAATCTTAAGGTTGTGGCCAGAATACTAAATTTCAGGCATTACCTCTCAGCACAGACATCGCAGTGGCCGATGGCCTTCACTTAACAACCGAGAGCACAGCGGCGTTTGCGTAGCGTTGTCAATCTTAAGGTTGTGGCCAGAATACTAAATTTCAGGCATTACCTCTCAGCACAGACATCGCAGTGGCCGATGGCCTTCACTTAAAGACCGAGAGCAGCGTCATTTGCGTAGCGTTGTCAATCTTAAGGTTGTGGCCAGAATACTAAATTTCAGGCATTACCTCTCAGCACAGACATCGCAGTGGCCGATGGCCTTCACTTAAAGACCGAGAGCAGCGTCATTTGCGTAGCGTTGTCAATCTTAAGGTTGTGGCCAGAATACTAAATTTCAGGCATTACCTCTCAGCACAGACATCGCAGTGGCCGATGGCCTTCACTTAAAGACCGAGAGCAGCGTCATTTGCGTAGCGTTGTCAATCTTAAGGTTGTGGCCAGAATACTAAATTTCAGGCATTACCTCTCAGCACAGACATCGCAGTGGCCGATGGCCTTCACTTAACAACCGAGAGCACAGCGGCGTTTGCGTAGCGTTGTCAGACAAACAACACTGCGTGAAACAACCGCAGACATCAATGTGGAATGTAGGCGGACGTATCCGTTAGGACAATTCGGCGAAATTTGGCGTTAATGGGCTACAGCGACAGAGTGGCTTTGCTAACAGCACGACATTGCCTGCAGTTTCTCTCCTGGGCTCGGTTGGACCCCAGACGACTGGAAAACCGTGGGCTGGTCAGATGAGTCCAGATTTACGTCGGTAAAAGCAGGTGGTAGGATTGGAGTGAGGCGCACACTTCACGAAGCTGTGGATCCAAGTTGTCATCAAGGCAGTGTATAATGTGGTGGTGCCTACATAATGGTGTGGGCTGTGTTTACATGGAGTGCGTTGGATCCTCTGGTCCAACTGAACCGGTCACTGATGGGAGATTGTTATCTTCGCTACTTGGAGAGCAAAAAGCAGCCAAGGTTGTAATTTTCGATGCTAGGCTGTGGGTCGAATTCAATGTTCCAACCGATCTCAAAGGTGTTCCATTTGGTTCAGGTCAGGACACTGTGCGAGTGGTCCACTTCATTTCGGGAATGTTTTTGTCCACATACCATTGCCTCAGACAAGCCTGCTTTATGACTGGGTCAGTTGCAATGCAGAAACAAAGCAATTGTCTCTGAACTGTGTAACCTCCCCACAAAAATGTAAGTCAATTCAATAAGAAATGAAATCTCAGTGACAATGAAAATGCAAATAGACCGAAATGTCGATCTTTAGGCCCTGATTATACTCAAATTCTTACCTCAGTAATACTGCATCTGCTCTTATTTTTCGCCATAGCTTGGAGGAAATGCATCACAAATACATATATATATTTTTTTTTTGAATTTAAGGGAAACTTTTCTTTAAGGAAATGCAAGGGAAATATTATTTCAAAAAAGGATTCTTTGTTAAAAATGGTTGCTTTAAAAACGAAATTATTATTGGGGCGATTTTGGAACAATTTAGTTACAGTTAATTACATTACATTATCAGATGTGCGCAAAGCTGCTTCATTACCTTAATTAACAATATACCTCGTCCTGAATCTTGACCAGAGCCATGTCGGTGCCCGCCGACTTCTCACACACACCGACTGTCTCTCGCGCGCTACTAGCACCGACTACCTACATGCAACTGCTTCTCGCAACTAAACAGAACTGAACTCTCGCGCGCTATTACTCTCTCGCAACTGAACTGAACTCTATGCTCTCTGGTCAGAGATTGTGCAATGCCTCACCATCGCTGCCACACAATATACGTGTTTCAACTGTTTCTACACTGTATGCACTACACAGTTCTGTAAAATGTGTTTATATCCTCCCTCATATAGCCTTTTCTAATACACGATAAAGTACCTCACCATAGCCACGAAGAACACCCACACAATCTAACATCACCTATTCCATAATTCGCTGTTCGCATTACACATATAGTTCTCCATGCATTCGCTAATTGCTGCAGGGTATAGTGTGATACGTCACTCCAAGTGATTGCTTTCCAGTCATCCATTGTGCAATAGTGTTAATTCCTTACACAACCATACAAACAAGTACTCCAGCACTGTAGTCCTACCTTTTAACTCCATACACACATTTTACCAGCTGGACTGCTGGCAGTGCTTTGCAACTCATGAGTGATTCCTTCTGGCGATTCCATGGAATCACTTGCAGCTATCCTCCATAATGCCTGACGGCCCCTGTCTGTCAGTAAATGAGGTGTGTTTGCTCTTTTTCCCCACGTTTCGACTTGTCAGTTGAATCACCAAAAGTCAAGTTGGGCGGTTTTGGAAGTGTTGAAATGTCCCTCATGGATTTGTTACTGATGTGACACCCAATGAATAGTGCATATTCGAAACCACTGACCCCTCCTGACTGACGCACTGTGACGTCAGAGCATCTCCACTGATAAATAAATTCTCCCCACATCCTCTGCCTAAAGCTACATCTAGTGGTCAATTCTGTATTAAATAGGCATGTCTGAATTCTTTTGATCAGATAGTGTATAATGGTTCAAGTTGTCATTAACTACTAACCACATGTTAATTAATCTTCTAACATTAATGAAAATTGACAACCGACAGGGATGATATTCTGCCTCTAAATGAAGGGAAAAATGTCCCAAGAACATGTGTCTAGAAATGCGTGATTGCTATGGTACATACAGCTGATGAATGAGCTTTCCTCTGACCATGTACTATATGATCTTTGTGTGTTTCAGACTGTGTTATTGACCTAGCATATGTTAAACATACACACACACACACACACACACAGGTATATATGTAGTGTGTGTGATTGCCCCCAGACCTCTCTTTCGATTTAACTCAAATTTGGCACAGCAACAGTAGGCATTACGAGTATCGGGACTAGAGATTCTATAACCTCATAGCTCCAATAGATGTGAATATATGGTAAAGATTTGTTTTTCCAGCCTCCATCATACAGGCTCCCCTGCATGACAAGTGTGTAGTGTGGTAGTAGTATCGGCCTTGTTAATCAACCTGCTTTACAAAGCAGCTCACATTTGAGGGCAACAAACAGTTTTTGAGCCCCTGATGTGTAGGCTGCATGGTATGATAAGTGTGTTGTTGTGCTGGAGTAGTATTCGCCTGTGTCATTGAACTGCCCTGTAGGGCAGTGTATATTATGAATGGGAACAGCTGTTGGAATATTGAGATAAGATAGTGAAGGGGACGATGGAAGGGGCAGAAGCAGATGGGCAGAGAAAGGGGCAGGTGGTGATGGACAAAGAAGGGAGAATAAAGGGAGGGGGAGAGGGATGGGAATAGGGCAGGTACACAAGAAGTAGGAGGAAATGGATAGGGAGAGCAGGAGATCGATAAAGAGAGGGGGAAGGAAAGGAGGAGGGGAGAGGGAGATTCTTAGGAAGAGGGGAGGAGGTGCCGGGTAGGGAACAGTGGGCACAAGAGGATGGAAAGGGTGATTTGGAGAGGAGTAGAGACCCAGAGGGAGGACGAGAGAGACAAGGAGGAAGGGGAGGAGGAGACAGTCAGATGGAGAAGGAGGAGGAGATGTACAGAGAGGAAGGGGTAGGATGTGGTAAAGGGAGGGGGAAAGGTATGATCGTAGAGGGGAGGAAGAGATGGATAGACAGATGTGGGAGGCTGAGGGAGGGAAGAGATGAACACAGGGAGGAGAACTAGAGGTGTGCAATATATATTCGAAAAGTGTAGGTGGGTGAGGTCATGGGGAAATAGTAGAAATGTATATGGTTCTTGGTCCTTTACACGTGTAAATATGTTTTATGTAAAATTCTTGAAATCGTTAGAAGGGATTAACATATAAAATAATTTTTCAGAGAGAAATTTTTAAAAAAGCTCATTGAAGGTGCTGAAAAGCGTTTGGGCAATAACTAATTTATGAAACAGTGTCTCACATAAGGCAAAATTCCTCTCGGATTTTGTTATGTACTGTTTACTGATGTAGGAACACAGATCGAAATCAGTCATAACACAAAGAAACAAATTTCGTTCACAGTCTGTTTTGAATTCTGCAAGTTCTGGGTCAGTGCATAGTTCAATTTGATTATGTCACAGTTGATCTGTACCACTATTATGGTGAGATGTGGGCGTCCACTTGAGACGACGCTGCCCGTGACTACTGAGCAGAGCGATACAGGGAGCTGTAGCCGTGTTCGGCGGCTGGGCGCCGTCTGACAAAGCGCACGACCGGAGCGAGGGGGCCGCGGTCGATAGCCCGGTCGACCAGCGCCCGCGCCCGCCCGGGGAAGCCCCCGACCCCTCGCGGCGCTCCCCCCTTGTTTCCGCTTCCTCCGCGGATTGGCCACCTGTTGGCGCCAGAATAGCTCTCCGCTCGCCTGCCCTGCCCCTCGCATCTGTCAGCCGGCGGTTCGCGCACGCCGCAACTCGCTACTGGGGATGGGGAAAAACGGACCGGTTAAAACCAGTATTTTTGGATACTTGTTTGGTCGCGGTTATAACTGGTGTTTCTATTTTTTACTAATAATCTTGTAAAAAACCGAAGTATAGACTAATGACAATTAAAATTGCTACACCAAGAAGAAATTCAGATGATAAACGGGTATTCATTCTACAAATATATTATACTACAACAGACATGTGATTACATTTTTCACGCAATTTGGGTGCATAGATCCTGAGAAATCAGTACCCAGAACAACCACCCCTGGCCGTAATAACGGCCTTGATACGCCTGGGCATTGAGTGAAACAGAGCTTGGATGGCGTGTACAGGTACAGCTGCCCATGCAGCTTCAACACGATACCACAGTTCATCAAGAGTAGTGACTGGCGTAATGTTCACGAACCTGTTGCTCGGCCACCATTGACCAGACATTTTAAATTGGTGAGAGATATAGAGAATGTGTTGGCCAGGACAGCAGACGAACATTTGCTGTATCCAGAAAGGCCCGTAGAGGACCTGCAACATGCGGTCGTGCATTATCCTGCTGAAATGTAGGGTTTCGCAGGGATCGAATGAAGAGTAGAGGCACGGGTCGTAAGACATCTGAAATGTAACGACCACTGTTCAAAGTGCCGTCAATGCGAACAAGAGGTGACCGAGACGTATAACTAATGGCACCCCAATACCAACAAGACGGGTGATGCTGATGACGAATACACGCTTCCAATGTGCGTTAACCGCGATGTCGCCCTGCACGGATGCGACCATCACGATGCTGTAAACAGAACTTGGATTCATCCGCAAAAACGACGTTTTGCCATTCGTACACCCAGGTTCGTCGTCCAGTACACCATCTCAGGCGCTGCTGTCTGTGATGCAGCGTCAAGGGTAACCGCAGCCACGGTCTCCGAGCTGATAGTCCATGCTGCTGCAAACGTCATCGACCTGTCCGTGCAGATGGTTGTTGTCTTGCAAACGTCCCCATCTGTCGACTCAGGGATCGAGACGTGGCTGCACGATCCGTTACAGCCGTGCGGATAAGATGCCTGTCATCTCGACTGCTGGTGATACGAGGCCGTTGGCATCCAGCACGGCGTTCCGTATTACCCTCCTGAACCCACCGATTCCATATTCTGCTAACAGTCATTGGATCTCGACCAACGCAAGCAGCAATGTCGCGATACGATAAACCGCAAACGCGATAGGCTACAATCCGACCTTTACCAAAGTCGGAAACCTGATGGTACGCACTTCTCCTCCTTACACGAGGCATTACAACAACGTTTCACCAGACAACGACGGTGAACTGCTGTTTGTGTATGAGAAATAGGTTGTAAACTTTCGTCATGTCAGAAAGTTGTAGGTGTCGCTACCGGCGCCAACCTTGTGTGAATGCTCTGAAAAGCTAATCATTTACATATCACACCATCTGCTTCCTGTCGGTTAAATTTCGCATCTGTAGTACGTCATCTTCGTGGTGTAGCAATTTTAGTGGCCAGTAGTGTAATAACAATTCTGACAGATGAGCAACAGACATTGAATAAGAACTGGTACCGCATTGCTGTGTATCTTTTACCATGTGATGTGGCCTACTAAGGGGTACACATATGTATGTGGAGGGTGCAAGACTTGGGTCCATCTGGCAATATCCCACTCTCGTCGGCAGACATCAGCTGTATTACAGAATGGTACCATTCCTACTTTGTATTTCACGAAGTGCGGTATCAATGAAATAGAATGTTCCATTAGTTTTAAAAGATTATATACTGGAGGGGCCACAACAAACTTGCGACATAATATACGGAGATACCTTAAATCTTAAGAGTTCATTCACAGTTTACAATAAAAATAGAAAGCAGCCGACATGCTGTCCGTGTTTACACAACACGCTTTTATCTGCTTTTAGCCCTTGCAAACGGAGAAATTAAAACGAAAAATGAGTTTTTTTTCAATTCAGTTTTCACCCTTTAGCACTAAATATTCGTAGTGCCCAAACGGCGGGACGGTCCTCGATTACAACATGAGTTGTGAGTAGAGTTTTAAAAAACTAGAATCGATAGAAGAATTCTACAAATGCTGACCAATCCGAATCTGTGGAAAAAATTAATATTTGGGTCAACATTTGTAAAACTCTAATTCCTCTCTCTCAAACCCCAGCCTAGGGGAGAGAGGAAGAGTTTTAGTTTTAGCGAATCAAAATTTACGAAGTAAATAAGTATTTTTTGTTTATCTGTAACAATTTTCCAGGTAATTATGAGAACATGGATTTTCTTGAATTACAGCGGCAACTGCCAAGATCAAAATAAACGTTTAAGACAAAATGTACATAGTTTTTTTATGTAGAATCTGATTCTGCAATAAAAAAATGGGGGTTCCCATTTGAAATTTTAAAGTTGCCTTCCGCCCCCCCCCCCAGGGTGTTGGGGTGGCGGCCTAATTTTAGTACCATCTGATGTCCCCCTCGAAAATAATCAACTTTAGATTCTACATATTTTTTCGGGTGAAACTTATTTTACGGGTTATTCTCGTTTGTCAAATTAAAATTTACAATTTGTATTACGGATGTTTACTAATGGTGTGCCTATTTCAAAATCGTCGTCATATTTGTTTTATCGCTTAGAATTAATCTTAGTGTGACAGCTTAGACGAAATTTGAAGCAGTCAAAGTTACAAATGTCGTCGCCTGTGTCACATTGCCCATAATCAGTCCAAATCTCCAGTTTTGCTGTTGAAATTAGCACGATGTGGAGGGTGCTGAGTTTAATTTTGACGCTAATATATCGGGTGATTCGCTTGAAGAAGGTGATAAAGGCACAGACAATGGAGAGTTCAGTAAAGAGGATGGTTTTCTTGAAGAATATAACGTTGTTTTTGAACAGATGATAGTGGTGCAGACTGAGACTTTCAAACAGCAAATGAGGTGAAGGAGGAATCAGGAGAGGAGTCCCTGGGCGACCAAGGAAGGCCGAGATAGGTCCTGTAATAACAGTGTCCAAAGCAGAAGACTCTCTACTCATTTGGTGTATAAAATATTCTTGGTGTTATAATAATCTGTAACTAGATCACAGATTGAGAAGGGAGTGCTTGCTAGCAGATGCTTTGGAAGGATTGGTTTGTAAGACAAGTCTGAGAGGAAGAAGGAAATACAAGATTATAGACGACGTAAAGGGAAGAGAAAATTATGCAGACCTGAAGAGGATGGCAGAAGATTGGACAGCCTGGAGAACTACCATGTGAAAACCTGCCTTTTGGCAGAATACTGATGATGATGATGATGATGATGATGGTGATGATGATGGTGATGATGATGGTGATGATGATGGTGGTGATGACAGCATAAATCATCACTTCTTTCCAACAACATGCTGAACAGTAAAACGGTCACTATAGGGTGTAAAACAGGACATTTTGTACGTGTTTTGTATATAGCTTATCACTGGATATGTAATAACTGTGACTGGCCCATAGCCTATAAATTATGACTTCCCTGGATATGTAATAACTGTAACTGGCCCATAGCCTATAAATTATGACTTCCCTAAAATAAAATTTGGATTAGTAAAATTTGCTATGGTTTAGTGGCAATGTAACATTTTTTTCCTCTCTCTACTGTTCTAGAGTTAATCACACACAATCACGTTTCCCGCTTTAGTTCGGTCAGCCTCCACCTCCGTGTCACTTTATTTCACTTATCTTTACGCTTATTTGTTCGGTTAGTATTGTGAGAAGATGTAAGTTTCATGACATTATTGTGCAATACCAACTTCTGCGATGTAATACTTCATGGTTCAAATGGCTCTGAGCACTATGGGACTTAACTTCTGTGGTCATCAGTCGCCTAGAACTTAGAACTACTTAAACCTAACTAACCTAAGGACATCACACACATCCATGCCCGAGGCAGGATTCGAACCTGCGACCGTAACAGTCCCGCGGTTCCGGACTGCGAATACTGCATGGAATCGACGTGCGCAGAACACTATAAATAGTTTGTTTCTGCTCTCAGCACTGAGCGTGCATGCATGCTGACACACTTCACGCCTAAATATCTACCCGCAAGCTTGTACGCACTAGCACAGACGGTGCTCCAGGCCTGAGAGGGTCTAAACATGGTTTTCTTCCTGAGTGCCGAAGAGATAAAAGTTTTCCATAGTTTTCAACGTGTTATTGTATTTCATACCAGCAATCTCTGTGTGCAGGCTCAAAACTGTTGTGAATATGGCCAGCCGAAGTGGCCGAGTGGTTCTAGGCGCTACAGTCTGGAACCGCGCGACCGCTACGGTCGCAGGTTCGAATCCTGCCTCGGGCATGGATGTGTGTGATGTCCTTAGGTTAGTTAGGTTAAAGTAGTTCTAAGTTCTAGGGGTCTGATGACCTCAGAAGTTAAGTCCGGCTGCTGAGATAAATTTGAAATTTCAGGGTAATGAGCCGGCCGATGTAGCCGAGCGGTTCTAGGCGCTTCAGTCTGGAACCGCGCGACCGCTGCGGTCGCAGGTTCGAATCCTGCCTAGGGCATGGGTGTGTGTGATGTCCTTAGGTTAGTTAGGTTTAAATGTTCGAAGTTCTAGAGGACTGATGACCTCAGAAGTTAAGTCCCATAGTGCTCAGAGCCATTTGAACTATTTTTTTAGGGTAATGAGTAACATATTGCTAATATGATATCTGAAGTAAATTCTTTTACTGATAAATTGTGTTTGTGGGATTGATGCCTTAAAAGAAATTAGTTAAAATACTTTCCAACTGTGAAGACGCAAATGGATGAAGGTGAGATACCTTGCAGTACTGAATGCAAAAACTGTTGGCCTTTAATAAATCAGGACAAATACCCAATATTAATTAATGTTGCACTTAGGTTAAAGGCATTCTTTGAGTCTACTTAACGTTTTGAATTATTATTTTCAAATACGAATTTTATTAAAAATAAGCGCAGAACGAGGGAGACTGAGGAACACATGGACTCCTGTATCCGACTAACGGCAGGCACCATAACATGATTTCCCAGGAACTTAATGTAGTGGCAGAGGAGTCAAAATAAGCGAACACGTGTCTCAGCTTATCTGTAGATACTCGACCATTTATGTTTTACTTTCATTTATATACCCATATCTGTAGAAGATTACTATACGAATGTGATCCTGTGTATACTGGTATACCATTGTCCTATTTGTATGTCTGATGAATGAATTTAAAAAAATGAGAAAATTATTTGACATTTCTTCGGTGAAATTCTTGTAGTGTATCTTGATTCGTAATCAAAAGATATGTTATACATGGTTTGCCGCGATATTATTCCTAGTGTGCGAAACCTTCATCAGTGTTAACGATGTTTCTTTACCGAGTGAGATTCCTATGAGGAAATCTCGCTGTGGCAAAACTACCTTCGCGCGATGCTCTTAGTGTTCGGAATATCAATGTCTGGAATATTTCTACTATAATGTCATCTCAAATGGTTCAAATGGCTCTAAGCACTATGGGATTCAACATCTGAGGTCATCAGTCCCATAGACTTAGAACTACTCAAACCTAACCAACCTAAGGACATCACACACATCCATGCCCGAGGCAGTATTCGAACCTGCGACCGTAGCAGCGGCGCGGTTCCGGACTGAAGCGCCTAGAACAGCTCGGCCACAGCGGCCGGCAATTTCATCTCAGGCAATGCACCAAATCTTGCTGAATAATAAACATATGAATAAAATATAAGAATTAATACTGTATAAGAATTGATATGAGAATGATCGGAATATGAGAACTTCAAAAACATCATAACTCCCCAACATACCATACACACATATGCTATGCGAAAATGTATGACACTCATTACGAAATCCAGTTGTAACTTCACAATTGATATAACGCCCTTGTACAACGGGAAGTACGCTCTGTCATGCGCCTGTCGGTGGTTTACAAATGGCTCTGAGCACTATGGGACTTAACATCTGAGGTCATCAGTCCCCTAGAACTTAGAACTACTTAAACTTAACTAACCTAAGGACATCACACACATCCATGCCCGAGGCAGGATTCGAACCTGCGACCGTAGCGGTCGCGCGGTTCCAGACTGAAGCGCCTAGAACCGCTCGGTCACTCCGGCCAGCTCGGTGGTTTACAGAGTATAGATGTAGATGTAGTTGTAGTCCCAATTTGATAAGAAACATTCGTGTGCTACGGACGTGGGTAAATAAACGAAAACAATAAAAATAAATTAAAATAAATAAGAACAATAATCGAGTTTCGTAGATGGGACGCAAAATTAAGAAGCAACGATGCTGACTACTGAGCCACCATTTCGTCTGAGGATATTGCGTGGTAAGAAAGCACATACAGTACCTCCAAAATACCTTGAAAACTTTGACCACCGTTTTTACAGAAACGGACGTGTATCTACGGATAATCCGATACAGGTGGTCGCATATTGTGACTCCTGTTCCACTGAGCGAAGTTCCTGGGAAATCACGTGACGGTATTTGCCGTGTTCTCCTAGTTGTAACGCGGTATACACCAAATATCACGGACACTGTTGACAGAACATTACTCAGGTACATAGTAAATGTTGGATAGTTCTTGTGTTATGGACATAAGAATGTGTTTATTGATAAAGACTTGGTTACGTGTTTTAAGGTTGGAGACATGCAACTGAAAATATTGGGAACTATGGATATTTCAGTTAAACGTTGTCACTGCAAATTGTTTAAGTGCATAGTTCGAGATGCACATAAAACTTTCTCTGAGTGCTGCATTGCTGAAAAAATATCCATCTTGTTAACTCTTGGTATATATTTGGTAAAAGTTATGTAATGGACCACTATCGAATTTTTCAAAGTTGATGTATGACGAATGTGTGTAAAACGCATGAAAACATTTGTCAGGACCCCGTCTATTACGTAGTAGACATATTCTGAGTTTACCACCCAGTTTTACGAGGTGCATTCAAGTTCTAAGGCCTCCTATTTTTTTTTCTAATTAACTACTCACCCGAAATCGATGAAACTGGCGTTACTTCTTGACGTAATCGCCCTGCAGACGTACACATTTTTCATAACGCTGACGCCATGATTCCATGGCAGCGGCGAAGGCTTCTTTAGGAGTCTGTTTTGACCACTGGAAAATCGCTGAGGCAATAGCAGCACGGCTGGTGAATGTGCGGCCACAGAGAGTGTCTTTCATTGTTGGAAAAAGCCAAAAGTCACTAGGAGCCAGGTCAGGTGAGTAGGGAGCACGAGGAATCACTTCAAAGTTAGCTCGATGTGCGGGTGCGTTGTCTCGGTGAAACAGCACACGCGCAGCCCTTCCCGGACGTTTTTGTTGCAGTGCAGGAAGGAATTTGTTCTTCAAAACATTTTCGTAGGATGCACCTGTTACCGTAGTACCCTTTGGAACGCAGTGGGTAAGGATTACGCCCTCGCTGTCCCAGAACATGGACACCATCATTTTTTCAGCACTGGCGGTTACCCGAAATATTTTTGGTGTCGGTGAATCTGTGTGCTTCCACTGAGCTGCCTGGCGCTTTGTTTCTGTATTGAAAAATGGCATCCACGTCTCATCCATTGTCACAACTGACGAAAAGAAAGCCTCATTCGTGCTGTCGTTGCGCATCAACATTGCTTGGCAACATGCCACACGGGCAGCCATGTGGTCGTCCGTCAGCATTCGTGGCACCCACCTGGATGACACTTTTCGCATTTTCAGGTCCTCATGGAGGACTGTGCGCACAAAACCCACAGAAATGCCAACTCTGGAGGCGATCTGTTCAACAGTCATTCGGCGATCCCCCAAAACAATTCCCTCCACTTTCTCGATCATGTCGTCAGACCGGCTTGAGCGAGCCCGTGGTAGTATCGGTTTGTTGTCACACGATGTTCTGCCTTCATTAAACTGTCGCACCCACGAACGCACTTTCGACACATCCATAACTCCATCACCACATGTCTCCTTCAACTGTCGATGAATTTCAATTGGTTTCACACCACGAAAATTCAGAAAACGAATGACTGCACGCTGTTCAAGTAAGGAAAACGTCGCAATTTTAAGTATTTAAAACAGTTCTCATTCTCGCCGCTGGCGGAAGAATTCCATCTGCCGTACGGTGCTGCCATCTTTGGGACGTATTGACAATGAACGCGGCCTCATTTTAAAACAATGCGCATGTTTCTATCTCTTTCCAGTCCGGAGTAAAAAAATTGGAGGCCTTAGGACTTGAATGCACCTCGTACTTTTTGAGATGAAAAGTGCGCTATGTGTGTTTAAATATGGCGCAAACGTAAATAATTTGTTACACTGCAGGTGAATCTGTTTCTATACTCTCTGTCCGGCATTCACATTCGTTGGCTTCACCGACTCTCAGTCCCATTACTACCTTTCATCCTAACGTAGATCTCGGGCTACACTGCAAGATTAATACCATACACTGCCAGAAGCCGGTTGTTCTGTGAAGATGGCGCATTGCTCATCGGGTGCTCCGTAGGTATGCAGGTTACACTGATGCTGAATCTGTCACAAGACATCATATAAAATGATAGATACCCCCATGAAGCTAACAGTATAGTGGAAAAATCAACTGTCACATTTATCGGAAAACGTTATTTTATAGGTTCCTGAAATCGTCAGCGGCCTCGCCTTTTGATTATAGTTGGAGGACCTGTGCATTTCACCTGAATAATTTACTTTAATGTTTTTTGAATGATTAGAGTTTGATCTGGCAAAGTAATATTGGTTCAAGGAATGGAAATAAAATACTCATGACACATAAACGGCGAGGTTATAAAACAATTAGAGAATCAATTTACATAATTAAAATAGAACACTGATAAGAAAGATAAATGGTTATTAGGGTCATCACCAGCGTGGTGCTAGAGAGTTACGGTTTGAGATGGAGACCACATACATAAATGACACTAACTACACTTTCAGCCGAGATCACAAATCTTTAAAATTATACAATAAAGGATATCAATTCGAAAGGAGAAAGTAACAGATCAATTAATAAAGGAAAAATCAGAAAGAATCATCACGAGATGGACAAGCTCCAACGGACTTAACTCGATAAAGGAACAAAAACGTGAGTCTACGATAATGTTGGAAGCTAAAGAAATGGAGTTGTGCCAACGCAGGGAATCGAATCCGGGTCTTCTTGCTTACTATATAGGAACGCTGACCATTACATCACCGCAGCTGTACGGTCAATATTGCTGCACGAACTACCCAAGTCGAATGTCCTCACAAAGACAAACTTCAGTTCATATCTCCAGCTTATTACCCCTTTACACTGTCACTATTACCAGGGCTCTCCGGCAGTGGAATAGCATTCCAGGGTTGGGCGTAGTGGGGAAGTTCAAAATGGCTCTGAGCACTATGGGACTTAACTGCTGTGGTCATCAGTCCCCTAGAACGTAGAACTACTTAAACCTACCTAACCTAAGGACATCACACACATCCATGCCCGAGGCAGGATTCGAACCTGCGACCGTAGCGGTCACGCGGTTCCAGACTGTAGCGCCTAGAACCGCTCGGCCACTCCAGCCGGCCAGTGAGGAATTCCTGTACTACATGTAATCGTATAGATCTTATATAATTAAATTTTCCGTGAAACGTGAGTGGCTACGAAAAAGAACATCCTCTTTGAAGCGAGAATTGGATTGCAGAAAAATATACATAGGGGTGCATGAGGTGCGTAGATGA
Organism: Schistocerca cancellata; assembly: GCF_023864275.1. Taxonomy (NCBI): domain Eukaryota; kingdom Metazoa; phylum Arthropoda; class Insecta; order Orthoptera; family Acrididae; genus Schistocerca; species Schistocerca cancellata. The sequence continues at coordinate 113,898,562 of NC_064636.1, read as the reverse complement.
TGGAGACTAAGAATAGAAACCGGGAATGAAGTCCTCTTCCTCCACCATGTCGCGATTTCCGAAGTCGCGAGTGCGCATTGCAGAAGCGCCGATACCGTGACTGTCGTCGAGGAGTGTTCGGACAAGTCGCTCTGGGCTGAACTGCCGCCGCTGTTAAATGTTGCTGGGCCGAGCCGATGTGATGCGCATCGCGGTTCTCACCATCCTGCTGACCACCTGCCGCAGATATGCGTCAGTTCAAAGTGACACTCTGAACATTTGGTAGAGTGCCAAGGTCAAGACAAACACTCACGACTGCAGAATCCAGACTCACCAACATCTACATCTACGTGATTACTCTGCTATTCACAATAAAGTGCCTGGCAGAGGGTTCAATGAACCACCTTCATGCTCTCTCTCTCTACCGTTCCACTCTCGAACGGCACGCGAGAAAAACGAGCAGTTTTTCCGTGCGAGCCCTGATTTCTATTATTTTATCGTGATGATCATTTCTCCCTATGCAGCTGGGTGCCAACAGAATGTTTTCGCAATCGGAGGAGAAAACTGGTGACTGAAGTTTCATGACAAGACCCCGTCGCACCGAAAAAGCCTTTGTTTTAATGACTGCCACTCCAATTCACGTATCATGTCTGTGACACTATCTCCCCTATTTCGCGATACTGCAAAACGAGCTGCCCTTCTTTGTACTTTTTCGATGTGATCCGTCAGTCCCTCTGATGCGGATCCCACACCGCACAGCAGTACTCCAGAACAGGGCGGACGAGCGTGGTGTAAGCAGTCTCTTTAGTAGACCTGTTGCACCTTCTAAGTGTTCTGCCAATGAATCGCAGTCTTTGCTTTGCTCTACCCACAATATTATCTACGTGATTGTTCCAATTTAGGTTATTTATAATTGTAATCCCTAAGTATTTACTTGAATTTACAGCTCTCAGATTTGTGTGACTTATTGCGTTATCGAAATTTAGCTGATTTCTTTTAGTACTCATGAGAATGACTTCGCACTTTTCTTTATTCAGGGTCAATTGCCACTTTTCGCACCATACACATTTCTTATCTAAATCATTTTGCAAGTCGTTTTAATCATCTGATGACTTTCCAAGACAGTACTTAGGTTGTCTCCTTAAGTCGTTAATATAGATCAGGAACAATAGAGCGCCTAAAACACTTCCTTGGGAAACGTCGGATATGACTTCTGTTTTGCTCGATGACTTCCCATCTATTACTACGAACTGTGACCTTTCTGACAGGAAATCACGAATCCAGTCGCACAACTGAGGCGATAGTCCATAGGCACGCAGTTTGATTAGAAGACGCTTGTGAGGAACGGTGTCGAAAGCCAAGCACGAATCAGAATGCCGATCTCAGTTTTGATAGACTTACTTCAGGCATCGGAAAGGCATGCGGCACAGCCTTTCCTAATCAATCCCGGAATGGGAAGTGCTCTTCCAGCCATGGATCTCTCCCACTATAAAGTTGAAAATTCGCCCGTGAATGAGATACGTGTATATTGGAAACAGGAAACGAATGCAGCCACATTCTCACTTTCGGACGGGCGATTGCCCGAGGAAGACATGGGGCTGCAAATGGGGAAATCCATTGAGATAAGCGTCTTTGACAAAGGTGAGATTATTATTACGCAGAGCCTGTGATCTCGGAAACGGCTGGTCGAATGTTCACGCGCTACTGTCGTGAGCATCTATGGAAAGAGATAAAGTACGGTGAAACTGCTACTAGGCGCTCAATGGTTGGACGGCCACGACTCTTCACAGAACGTGGGGTTCGGAGGATTGCCTGCCCAGTAAACCACGATAGATGGTGATCTGTGGCATCTCTGCCAAAAAAGAACAATGCTGGTGCATTTACAGGGTGTTTCAAAAATGACCGGTATATTTGAAACGGCAATAAAAACTAAACGAGCAGCGATAGAAATACACCGTTTCTTGCAATATGCTTGGGACAACAGTACATTTTCAGGCGGACAAACTTTCGAAATTACAGTAGTTACAATTTTCAACAACAGATGGCGCTGCGGTCTGGGAAACTCTATAGTACGATATTTTCCACATATCCACCATGCTTAGCAATAATATGGCGTAGTCTCTGAATGAAATTACCCGAAACCTTTGACAACGTGTCTGGCGGAATGGTTTCACATGCAGATGAGATGTACTGCTTCAGCTGTTCAATTGTTTCTGGATTCTGGCGGTACACCTGGTCTTTCAAGTGTCCCCACAGAAAGAAGTCACAGGGGTTCATGTCTGGCGAATAGGGAGACCAATCCACGCCGCCTCCTGTATGTTTCGGATAGTCCAAAGCAATCACACGATCATCGAAATATTCATTCAGGAAATTAAAGACGTCGGCCGTCTTGCATAAACCACGAGGTGTTCGCAGTGTCGTCTAAGGCAGTTTGTACCGCCACAAATTCACGAAGAATGTCCAGATAGCGTGATTCAGTAATCGTTTCCGATCTGAAAAATGGGCCAATGATTCGTTTGGAAGAAATGGCGGCCCAGACCAGTACTTTTTGAGGATGCAGGGACGATGGGACTGCAACGTGGGGCTTTTCGGTTCCCCATATGCGGCAATTCTGTTTATTGACGAAGCCGTCCAGGTAAAAATAAGCTTCGTCAGTAAACCAAATGCTGCCCACATGCATATCGCCGTCATCAATCATGTGCACTATATCGTTAGCGAATGTCTCTCATGCAGCAATGGTAGCGGCGCTGAGGGGTTGCCGCGTTTGAATTTTGTACGGATAGAGGTGTAAACTCTGGCGCGTGAGACGATACGTGGACATTGGCGTCATTTGGACCGCAGCTGCAACACGGCGAACGGAAATCCGAGGCCGCTGTAGGATCACCTGCTGCACTAGCTGCGCGTTGCCCTCTGTGGTTGCCGTACGCGGTCGCCCTACCTTTCCAGCACGTTCATCCGTCACGTTCCTAGTCCGTTGAAATTTTTCAAACAGATCCTTTATTGTATCGCTTTTCGGTCCTTTGGTTACATTAAACCTCCGTTGAAAACTTCGTCTTGTTGCAACAACACTGCGTTCTAGGCGGTGAAATTCCAACACCTGAAAAATCCTCTGTTCTGAGGAATAAACCATGTTGTCTACAGCACACTTGCACGTTGTGAACAGCACACGCTTACAGCAGAAAGACGACGTACAGAATTGCGCACCCACAGACTGCGTTGTCTTCTATATCTTTCACATCACTTGCAGCACCACCTGTTGTTGAAAATTGTAACTACTGTAATTTAGAAAGTTTGTCCGCCTGAAAATGTACTGTTGTCCCAAGCATATTGCAACAAACGGTGTATTTCTATCGCTGCTCGTTTAGTTTTTATTGCCGTTTCAAATATACCGGTCATTTTTGAAACACCCTGTACAAGTGTTAGGGAGCACACTGTTCATCGCAGATTGTTGAACATGGATCTCCACAGCAAACCACCCCTACGTGTTCACATGCTACCCCAACGACATCGTCAGTTAAGATTGCAGTCGGCACCTCGCCATCGGGATTCTATCGTCGATCAATGGAAAGTTGCCTGCTCTTCGGGTGAATCACATTTTTGCTACACTAGGTTGATCGTCGTCATCACAAACGTCGTCATCGAGGTGCGAAGTTGGCTAGAGACGTGCAGCGCCCCACGGACGCACGCTGGCGGGAGCAGTACTGTGCTATGGGAGACATTCTCCTGCGCTTGCATGGCACGTAGAGATCGAAGACACGCTGACAGCTGTGAACCATCTGCTTCACTTCATTCATGCTTCCACGACGGCGATGTCATCTTTCAGGAGTATAACTGTCCCTGTCTCGGGGCCAGAACTGAGCTACAGTCGTTCGAGAAGCACTATAGTGAACTCACTTTGATGTCTTCGCGACTAAATTCGCCTGATGTAAATTCCATGGAAGCCGTCTGCGTCGCTGTCGGGCGCAATCACCGCGTACGCAAATCAGCGAATTACATTTCTTATGTGTAGGCATCTATTGTCATGTACCTCCAAAACACTACCAACAAACTGGCGGATTCCTGATAGCAGAATCAGTAACGTATTTCGTTCCAAAGACGGTCAAACAAGCTACTAAGCAGTTGGTGATAATGTTTTGGCCAACAGCCTTACCCCAGTGGTAACACCGGTTCCCGTCAGATCATCGAAGTTAAGCGCGGTCGGGCTGGGCTATCACTTGGATGGGTGACCATCCGGTCTGCCGAGCGCTGTTGGCAAGCGGGGTCCACTCAGCCCTTGCGAGGCAAACTGAGGAGCTACTCGACTGAGAAATGGCGGCTCCAGTCTCGTAAACTGACATACGGCCGGGAGAGCGGCGTGCTGACCACATACCCCTGTATATCCGCATCCACTGACGCCTGTGGACTAAGGATGACACGGCGGACGGTCGGTACCGTTAGACCTTCATGGCCTGTTCGGACGGAGTTGAGTTGAGTTGATAATGTTCTGGCTCATCATGGCGTCAGTGCTGCTGCTAGGTAAAACACCAAGCGTAAAATTTCGCTCAAAGCAAATTATCTTCTTTGTTCAGTTTTTCGACGAAAGGTCATACATCCACTACAAGATACGCGGGGCTCTTAGAGCAAAGTATGAACGTTGGTAAACAGATAACACTCGGTGTTGAATGTTAAATGTCACTTTTAGTTGCTACTTGCCTTTCCTAGTTGCTACTTGTCACTGAAATGCCAGCCAGACTCGATAGCGTGGTACAAAGTCTCTAGTAAGAAGTACGAGATTCAGGTAAGGCATGGCACATGCTGAATATCAAATGCAACTTTTAGTTGATGCTTGTCACTTCAAATTGTGACTGAAATCGCAGCCGGACACCATAGAGCTACTATTGTGAAGACAACACTGGGACCTGTAGCAGATGCACGATGTATTACCCACCCGTAGCGAATAGGCTCAAGTAGCCACACGAGGGTTCTCGGTTCGGTTCTGCGAAGGGACGGGGTCGCAATTTGTTACTTGGTGAAAAATGTTGTAAGGGGCAGCAGTGTGGAAGTCATACTTGATTCATGATTGTCGATCTCAAACGAACTCATCTAGCCAAACTGTTTATACGTATCTAAGGCAACAGTCGGGTCTTCCCTTCATATGACGCTAATATCGTGGAGTCGAGTCAACTTGTACTATGTAGCTGGTATAATACCTCCGCAGTTGTTAGCAGTGTAGAACCACTCATTCGACGAAAGATCGGTAGGTAAGGTCTGGAAAGTTGCATGGGCCACTGCAGTAAGTAATTGACCAATGTAAGTAATCTGCTGTGTTAGAGGCACATATCACTCATGTCGATTCGTAGTAGATTTGTCGAACATATACTGCGTTCGAACATTATCAATTACCTCGATGCAGCTAACATCACTAATCCCTTCACTTTCCTTCCCTTTCTCTCCCTAACCTTCAGTATACATAAAATTATCTATTGACAAATAACCAGCACGGATTCAGAAAATATGGGTCTTGTGAAACAGAACTAGCGGTTTATTCTCACGAAGTAACGAGTGCTACGAAAGGCATACATCTAGATTTCAAGAAGGCTTTTAACACCTTTATTGGTAAGCGGCTTCTAATCAGATTCCATACCTGTGCGACTCGATTCGTGAGTGTAATCTGCTGTCTTACAGAGCCATGTTACTGATGTCGGGTCGTAGTGGAAAGCTCACAGTACGTGCTAATTGAGGGAAAGTCATCGAGAAAAACAGAAGTGATATCCGGCGTTCGCCAAGGAGGATGATGATGGTTACCGTCCAGTAAAGTCATCAGATGATGAAAACCAAATACAAAATTAGTTAGTCGAGATATTTTTGTAGTGCCAAAAGTGATAATTGACCCCAAATAATGAAAAGTGTTAGTTAGTTTCATGCTCCATGAATCATTTGAACGATAAATTTTAGTGATGTAGAATGAGTCATCCACATGAGTACTAGAAACATTCCATTAACTTCGGTATACGCTGTACTATAGAGTACAGATGTGAGCTGTTAGTCGAAATAAGTAACATTATATCAACGACTAAAATCTTCGAGATAATTAATGAAGTAATATTATATGCAACGTTCATTCGTCGCAGAAAGAAGCATTTCACATCATACACGGTGTTTCCGTAAGAGAGCGTAAAAATTTAACAGGACATGGAGGATGCTCCACTGAACGATTTTAGGTAGGGAACCTTGGGTCGGTGAAGCCATCTTAAGGAGATAACAGGAATAAAATCACGTTACTGTGTACTTTATTAACATTAGTAAACTCCAAATACAATCACTGACGCAATGAACGTACCATTTGCATCGTATCTTAAAAAATGTGATGAAACTGACGGCCATCAACGTCACTACAAGGATCAGATCGGCGAACAAGGTTCTGACACACTCTGACAAATACCCCTTGTGTGTTTCGAGTCACATGACAGGCATCTAGAATTCTGGCATCTAATTCCACCTCTGTACCCACTGGGATCTCATACACAAGTGACTTTAGATATCTCCAGAGAAAATAAGGAAGGGGATTCAGGTCAGGTGACCTCGGAGGTCATGCAATAGCACCTCCCTTTCTAATCCAGCGATCAGGAAGTACAGCAGTGAGGTGGTTGCGGACATGTACACTGAAGTGCGGCGGTGTACCGCCATGTTGTATCCACATCCTCTCACGAACAGCCAAGGGCACGTTCTCCAACAACTCAGGTAGAACTCTATGCACGAACGTCAAGTACAGGTGGCCATTTAGACGGACAGGTGGATTTCCTCGAAATCAGTCTCATCCTCCTCGTTTTAGTGCAGGAAATAAAGAATGTAAATGTGAATAAACGGCACAACACATGTAAACCTGTAGTCATGTTGGTTGTAAATAAGCCGGAAAACAGTAATGCTAGACAAAGCGGTAGACGAGTTTTCCTCCACACCTCCTTAAGATCGCTTCTCCACCCCAGGTTCCCTACCTCAAATTGTTGAGTGCAGCATTCTCTATCTCCTGTTAAATTTTTGCACGGTTTTACGAAAAAACCCCACATAATCTGCAAAATTGCTTGTAGCTAAAAACTGATTTCACGACAATCTCATTGCATACGTGCATTTCCTGGAAGAGAACTAACTGCAAATATGTTTAAACCCGATTCCTGTGCAGGTCTTATACTTTATAATGTTTGCAATGCTACTCTGAACAGAAATTACCGTCGTTCATACCACTTCTTTACATGGATAGTCAGGCAGCAGTTAGAGTTGACGGTAAGTTGAGTTCATGGTTCAGAGTAGTTTCAGGGGTAAGACAAGGCTGCAACCTGTCTCCACTGTTGTTCTTATTATTTATGGATCATATGTTTAAAACAATAGACTGGCTGGGTGAGATTAAGATATGTGAACACAAAATAAGCAGTCTTGCATATGCGGATGACTTAGTTGTGATGGCAGATTCGATTGAAAGTTTGCAAAGTAATATTTCAGAGCTAGATCAGAAATGTAAGGACTATGGTATGAAGATTAGCATCTCCAAGACGAAAGTAATGTCAGTGGGAAAGAAATATAAACGGATTGAGTGCCAAATAGGAGGAACAAAGTTAGAACAGGTGGACGGTTTCAAGTACTTAGGATGCATATTCTCACAGGATGGCAACATAGTGAAAGAACTGGAAGCGAGGTGTAGCAAAGCTAATGCAGTGAGCGCTCAGCTACGATCTACTCTCTGCTGCAAGAAGGAAGTCAGTACCAAGACTAAGTTATCTGTGCACCGTTCAATCTTTCGACCAACTTTGTTGTATGGGAGCGAAAGCTGGGTGGATTGAGGTTACCTTATCAACAAGGTTGAGGTTACGGATATGAAAGTAGCTAGGATGATTGCAGGTACTAGTAGATGGGAACAATGGCAGGAGGGTGTCCACAATGAGGAAATCAAAGAAAATCTGGGAATGAACTCTATAGATGTAGCAGTCAGGGCGAACAGGCTTAGATGGTGGGGTCATGTTACACGCATGGGAGAAGCAAGGTTACCCAAGAGACTCATGGATTCAGCAGTAGAGGGTAGGAGGAGTCGGGGCAGACCGAGGAGATGGTACCTGGATTCGGTTACGAATGATTTTGAAGTAATAGGTTTAACATCACAAGAGGCACCAATGTTAGCACTGAATAGGTGATCATGGAGGAATTGTATAAGGGGGGCTATGCTCCAGACTAAACGCTGAAAGGCATAATCAGTCTTAAATGATGATGATGATGATGATGATCATACCAGTGGATGACAGGAGACAAAATCCATAGGTAACAAATGCTAGCTAAACACAAAAAAAGGTCTGAAGACGACTCTCTTAAGGGACACCAGTAAATATTCACGCTGTTACTCACTTATTCGCTAATATCTCGAGCCTACCGACATAGAAACATAAAAATAGTGTTAATACTTATCAGAGAAATTATTGTAAATACACTCCTGGAAATGGAAAAAAGAACACATTGACACCGGTGTGTCAGACCCACCATACTTGCTCCGGACACTGCGAGAGGGCTGTACAAGCAATGATCACACGCACGGCACAGCGGACACACCAGGAACCGCGGTGTTGGCCGTCGAATGGCGCTAGCTGCGCAGCATTTGTGCACCGCCACCGTCAGTGTCAGCCAGTTTGCCGTGGCATACGGAGCTCCATCGCAGTCTTTAACACTGGTAGCATGCCGCGACAGCGTGGACGTGAACCGTATGTGCAGTTGACGGACTTTGAGCGAGGGCGTATAGTGGGCATGCGGGAGGCCGCGTGGACGTACCGCCGAATTGCTCAACACGTGGGGCGTGAGGTCTCCACAGTACATCGATGTTGTCGCCAGTGGTCGGCGGAAGGTGCACGTGCCCGTCGACCTGGGACCGGACCGCAGCGACGCACGGATGCACGTCAAGACCGTAGGATCCTACGCAGTGCCGTAGGAGACCGCACCGCCACTTCCCAGCAAATTAGGGACACTGTTGCTCCTGGGCTATCGGCGAGGACCATTCGCAACCGTCTCCATGAAGCTGGGCTACGGACCCGCACACCGTTAGGCCGTCTTCCGCTCACGCCCCAACATCATGCAGCCCGCCTCCAGTGGTGTCGCGACAGGCGTGAATGGAGGGACGAATGGAGACGTGTCGTCTTCAGCGATGAGAGTCGCTTCTGCCTTGGTGCCAATGATGGTCGTATGCGTGTTTGGCGCCGTGCAGGTGAGCGCCACAATCAGGACTGCATACGACCGAGGCACACAGGGCCAACACCCGGCCTCATGGTGTGGGGAGCGATCTCCTACACTGGCCGTACACCACTGCTGATCGTCGAGGGGACACTGAATAGTGCACGGTACATCCAAACCGTCATGGAACTCATCGTTCTACCATTCCTAGACCGGCAAGGGAACTTGCTGTTCCAACAGGACAATGCACGTCCGCATGTATCCCGTACCACCCAACGTGCTCTAGAAGGTGTAAGTCAACTACCCTGGCCAGCAAGATCTCCAGATCTGTCCCCCATTGAGCATGTTTGGGACTGGATGAAGCGTCGTCTCACGCGGTCTGCACGTCCAGCACGAACGCTGGTCCAACTGAGGCGCCAGGTGGAAATGGCATGGCAGGCCGTTGCACAGGACTACATCCAGCATCTCTACGATCGTCTCCATGGGAGAATAGCAGCCTGCATTGCTGCGAAAGGTGGATATACACTGTACTAGTGCCGACATTGTGCATGCTCTGTTGCCTGTGTCTATGTGCCTGTGGTTCTGTCAGTGTGATCATGTGATGTATCTGACCCCAGGAATGTGTCAATAAAGTTTCCCCTTCCTGGGACAATGAATTCACGGTGTTCTTATTTCAATTTCCAGGAGTGTATATCAGGTCAGTGAAGTTAAGCACTGCCGGGCTGCGATAACACTTGAGTGGGTCACTGTCCGGGCCTGCCGAGTGCTGCTGGTAAGCGGGCTGTTCTCAGTCCTTGTGAGGTTGACTGAGAAGCTGCTTGTCTCAGAAGTAGTCGCACCGACAACAGCCAGGACAGCGGTGTGCTGACCACATGCCCCTCCGTATCCGCATCCGGTGACGCGTAAAGTCTGAAGATGGCATGGTTGCCGGTACATACCATTGGGCCTTAAAGGCCTGTTCGAATGGTGTTCCTTTTATATTAATACCATTAAAATCGATTGTTTGTGGTAAATAAAGTATTCAGCATCATTTAAGACCTGTAGTATCTATAGTTACTGGTGCAACTTACAAGGGGAGGCCGGCAATTGTGAAATTCAGATTCGATTCACACTGCGCATAATAAAAGCTCATGGCCAGAGATGTAATGTGGCAAAGCACCAAGATGCACTTCTCAGCCGTTGTCGAGAAAATCGACAGTTAAAAGAAACTTTTGCGGTGAAATACTCTCTAAGAGTAGAAATTTTCTGCAGAGTCGTGGTGCAGCGGTAAGCGCTCGGGTTCGTAATCCGAAGGTCGCCGGATCGAATGCCGAACCATTCAACAATTTTTTTTAGTATTTGTTTTTTGTAATTCAAATATATATATATATATATATATATATATATATATATATATATATATATATATATATATAATTCCCGGCCATCAGTTGCAACAATTATGCATATAATAAGTTGTTGAAAGTCGTTTGTCGTGGAAAAACTGGCGACTTCGAACGTCATTATGTATTCCGCAAACAGAGTTGTATTTCACAAATTTTATTAATTGTCTTCATAATGTTAACCACGTGTAGTTAACGGAAGACGTAGAAACGATATTCCGAAACGAATACGTATAGCGTAAGTCAAACGTTCGAATTAGAATAGAGACCCCACGAACACAAACTTGCTGTGGCAGGTATGAAATATAAACTCCGTTACTCGCTCGTTACACTTGAAGGACAGATGTTGAACGGGCCGAAACGAGCCGCCGCATAACAGAGTAGTTGCGCGCTAACTTCGAAAGAAGGTAGATGTCGTCCCTAGCGCAACTTACAACATCGTCGAAAATCAGTGCGGACGCGAGAGCTTTGGTACACCCTGTTAAACAAATGGAAAAATGGAGGCGGTACAATTGGAGAGCGATCCGCCTTCACCAACATGCATAAGCAATTCATTAATAGTTTATATATATATATATATATATATATATATATATATATATATATATATATTTATTTGAATTACAAAAAAATAATAATAAAAAAATTGCGTGGCGCGAGATTCGATCCGGCGACCTTCGGATTACGAACTCCAGCGCTTACCGCTGCACCACGACGCTGTAGAAAATCATTAATCGTAGAGTATTTCACCGCAACGGTTTTTTTTAACTGTCAGTTTTTTCGAGAACAACTGAGAAGTGCATCTTGGTGCTTGCCACATTACACCTCTGGCCATAAGCTTTTATAATAGGCAGTATGAATAGAATCTGACTTTCGCAATTGGCGGCCTCCCCTTGTTAGAGGGTAAAACCAACTGCCAGTTGAGTTTATTGTGCTTCTCTGTGATGCTCTCCCATGGATAATACTGCATCTCTAGCCACTTACACGTCAGTAAATAACGCAACTAAATAATAAATATAACTTAATTCAAAACACCAAATAACGTAAAAACACTTTGTCCATAGTGGACTGGTAGTCCACAGCTCCGGCTAATACGATGATGACTAATAAGATGATGATGATGTTTGGTTGTGGGGCGCTCAACTGCGCGGTTATCAGCGCCCGTACAAATTCTCAACCTTTGCTGAGTCCAATCCCGGCACTTTCATGAATGATGATGAAATGATGAGGACAACACAAACATCCAGTCATCTTGAGGCAGGTGAAAATCTCTGACCCCGCCGGGAATCGATCCTGGTCCAGCTAAACGTGATTAAAAATCATCGCTTTTATCCTTCAGTCACGTTTATTTTACACACCGTTACACACGTCAATGCCTGTGTTTCTTACTAAGGTACATTAAGAAGCTTTCACATGTTGGACTCACTTTTTACATACCAGTGTGTCCTAGCTAACAGTAGTATTGGGACAAGGCCGGCACCATTCCAAAATACCGTCACCAACCCCCACCCCCCTCCCCCCACCTACGTATACGCGCTAGACATGAAATGTTTTCATAACATGTTTTTCCAAAACATCGTTAGTCGACAAGGTCGCACGCAATGTATCCGGCATGTGTTGCCTCTCTAGTCGTTATTACCGTAGTGGGTTGCGACATAGAGAGAGATGGCGGTGGTGGAAATGGCTGTATCCAATACGGTCCCTTAATTGAGTCACATGTTCGACTTCTACCAATAGGATTCAACTATCCTATGACCTCATTGTAGGACATATATAGGTTAAGTTCCGGGACCTCAGTCTTGGTCACTCAGTCAGCGGGAGACTAAGAAGAACAATCATGAAGCACCAGTCGACCTCCAGTGCAGTCACTCAGAACAGGATCAAACGGAAAAGTAAGTATCATATTTCACATTATTCTATCTCGTTCATTATCCTTATTATTCAATGTTTTCACTTATTCGCTAATATCTAATCATTCATCTTCTTTTTTCAACAGAGTCAAACGCAACCATGCTTAGCTCCGCAGACGTGTCCGAACATGCATCATCATTAGCTTCGTTAACCATCTCATCCGGACCTACACCAGCGACAGCCGACTCATTTGATCCAGTAGCGACCGCGTGGGATCCTGTAGCTCACATGTTGGAGCAGGACAAGGAGTTGCTGCTCTCCGTCCCACTCAGCAACTTGTGTGATGAAGACGCTCGATCTGCTCACCACACAACGAATTCAACCATTGGTGGTGTTAAAGATCAACTAAATGGTGGTCAGTACTGGATGCCTACATATAACTCATCACAATCGAACACTCCCTTGATAGTGCAACCACCGAGTTTTGATACTGTAAATAAAAAGAATACGTCTAGTGCGGCTACGCTATTCACCACGACATATAATTTAACCTCCAGTGGCTCCAAACGTGTGAACATTGCTATAGACGTCCATCATGTCTGGGGGATCCAAGCTATAATGGAGATTGAAAATATTTCCAAAAGTGTTAAAGTCCCGATTTCCGAGTTCGACTGGGCCGGGATCTGTCATGCAGAGCGCTACATCAATCAACAAATGACCACCGAATATGACCCAACTCACCCCCCACCAGAAATTCGTCTTGCCGATGTCATACTTTCCATTACTACTGTATATGATGACTGCGCCTTATGCATTAAATCAGGTGTCGACAGCGTCTATCTAAGGCATCCATCAGTTATCAAATTATTCACCCTAGACTCCTCTATACGGTTTGCTCTCGAGAGACTGAATCGTTGGGTTCCTAGCATAGAGGCAGCATATAATGATGTTAAAAACTCTCTACGTGTTAATAATATACATATTGACGATTTTGAGCAGCATCTTCGTTCGCATATGGCCATTAAAACTACAGACATCCAATTGAAATGCGTGTGTCAAAAACCAGAGTACTCAGAGTCACCTATCGGATTGCGTGAGATACGTGCAGAATTTATTGCCAACCAAAGAGAATTATTTGGTATATATTGTACAGGTTCTAAGAAGAAACGTGCAGATTATGATAACACCTCAGAAATAGTACATCCAATGTATGATTTTTAAATAAATAATTTATATTTAATCTTCTGTTTCTCTTTTATTTCAGACCACCACTCCTATTATAATCAAATTGATCCAATAATTTTTTTAATTCTACTCAAATTATGACCATCTTACTCTTCATACATGTGTTCCTCGTGTAGGCAGTATAGCTCAATCGGTTAACTGATCGAACTATACTGGCTACACACAAATATTATTATTATCCTCTCAGTTATATTTTCTATATATGTCAAGTACTTGTTTGTACATGGCTCATTTACTATCATGGCTGGCTGGGTGAAGCACCCTCACCACAAGGACTTTGTTGTCGGTGACTGGTCATGTGAAGATTCAAGTGAAGAGCAGAAGAAGAACAAGAAAAACGGAATTCTCCTTCCCGATAATATAAGAGCAATTATTGTAGGCCCATCCAACTGCGGCAAGACTAATGTCCTCATGACTCTGCTAACTCATGTGCAAGGTGTCCGATTTGAACATGTCTGTCTATTCTCAAAAACACTCTTTCAACCCAAGTATCAGCTATTGCATGAGATATTTCGAGGTGTAGATGGCGTTACATACACAACATTCAGTGAAAGCTCTGATATCCCCCCACCTGAAGAAACAAAACCAAACACAGTATTCATATTTGACGATGTTGCAGTAGAAAACCAAGACCAAATTCGCAAATATTTCTCTTTCGGTCGCCATATGGGTGCTGACGTATTTTATCTAAGTCAAACATATTCCAGAATCCCCAAACAACTTGTTAGGGATAACGCAAATCTCATTATAGCCTTCAAGCAAGACAATCTTAATTTAAGACACATTTACCAAGCACATGTGGGGACGGATATGTCGTTCAATGATTTCTTAAAGATATGTGCAGACTGTTGGAACCATTCACAGTATGGGTTTCTCGTTATTGATAAAACAAGAAAACTGTATGAGGGTAGATACAGACGAAACTTTCAAGAATTTTTGCATATATAACAAGGTAATAGACGTTAACACATCAGTCTACGTCATACAATGGACAAATTCGCGCGTATGTCCACCTCTCAACCTGAGATGATTGGTGTACACAGACAGAACATTCGCTTGTACATAGATGCGAAAATTCAAGCTATGGCTCTTAAAGTTGCAAGTATGCGCAGGGAACTAGAGACCTATTACCAAACCCTTCTGAGAATGGTGAATCAGTTAAATGAGCTAGTTAATCAAGTCAGTAAGAAAGTAACCGACTTAACTGAAAAGGTCGATCATATTCAGAGAAAAATAGATGTAGACCTCATTGTTGTCGATAAGGGTGATCGTGATCATACTAAGAAGCTGAAGAAAACGAATGCATATATAAAGCCTCATGTCGCAGAGACGTCTGATTAGTATACGTTGAGATGTCGACGACCAAACAGAAAGTCATTCAAGCCCGTAAAGCAGTCCGAGAGAAATTACGGTTGCTTAGGTTAGGGTATATTGATCGTCAGCAAACACTAAGAGAGACCTTTAAGCCCGTTACTGAGTCTCTCCGACAGCTCTCACCAAAAACAAAAACGACCCAAAACGACAGTCAAGCCATTGATGAATTCATTATTAGTCACGCACCAGGCCAGATAGATAGAACATTCGGCGTTAGCCCAGGAAGACCATACATGTTGGGCACGCATCCCATAACTGTAACAGAAGACAAAATACAAATAGCTGATAGACAGTTTGACCGAACACCAGGCTTAATGAATCTTATTTTCCTAAGACCAACTAAAAAACCTATAAATTATTCAGTTAGTGATAAGGACACGTACCGTCAAATACTACACATGACTGGTGTACACAAGATCACCAAAAGCCTAACCAACAGGAAGTATAAAACCATTATAAAATCAATACTTGAAGACCAAAACAACAACAACGGTGCCAGCAGCGGAGATGGTATTGACATTGGTCTTAAGACAGTGAACAATCGAGTCCCTCAGTATATATATTATGACGACCCCAACGAACTAATAGATCGACTACGTCTGCTCATGGCATCAGCTGCTGCAGGTAATACAGCTCATTCGAATGAAGTTATCTCCATAATCTCTGAGCTTCGAGAGAGAGGTATCATCGAATAAGTATGGAGACCGTAGTTCGAGAACTACACAAACCAGCACGCAAAACATACCCGCGCAGGCATGTCATGATTAAAGGGATAGATGACTTGTGGCAAGCTGATCTTGTAGATATGCGACAATATTCACATGACAATAATGGCTTCAAATACATTTTAATTGTTATTGATACATACTCCAAATTTGCATGGGCAGTACCAGTCAAGACAAAAACCGGACCAAATGTCGCTGATGCTTTTGAACGCTTGCTATAGATAGGAACCAATCGATGCCCTGACAATCTCCAAACCGATCATGGTGGTGAGTTCTACAATAGGTACTTCAAGACAGTGATGCAGCGGTATGGAATACATCACTACTCGACATTCACTCACCTGAAGGCAAGTATCGTAGAGCGCTTGAACAGAACAATAAAAGGTAGAATGTGGATGCGGTTTAACCTTCGTGGCTCATACAAATGGACAGATATCCTCCCAGAAATAATTGCTCAATATAATAGAACCAAACATAGCACAATAAAAATGCGGCCAATTGATGTTCGTGATAACAACTGAGTGACCAAGACTGAGGTCCCGGAACTTAACCTATATATGTCCTACAATGAGGTCATAGGATAGTTGAATCCTATTGGTAGAAGTCGAACATGTGACTCAATTAAGGGACCGTATTGGATACAGCCATTTCCACCACCGCCATCTCTCTCTATGTCGCAACCCACTACGGTAATAACGACTAGAGAGGCAACACATGCCGGATACATTGCGTGCGACCTTGTCGACTAACGATGTTTTGGAAAAACATGTTATGAAAACATTTCATGTCTAGCGCGTATACGTAGGTGGGGGGAGGGGGGTGGGGGTTGGTGACGGTATTTTGGAATGGTGCCGGCCTTGTCCCAATACTGTCATGTGTAGTATTTGACGGTACGTGTCCTTATCACTAACTGAATAATTTATAGGTTTTTTAGTTGGTCTTAGGAAAATAAGATTCATTAAGCCTGGTGTTCGGTCAAACTGTCTATCAGCTATTTGTATTTTGTCTTCTGTTACAGTTATGGGATGCGTGCCCAACATGTATGGTCTTCCTGGGCTAACGCCGAATGTTCTATCTATCTGGCCTGGTGTGTGACTAATAATGAATTCATCAATGGCTTGACTGTCGTTTTGGGTCGTTTTTGTTTTTGGTGAGAGCTGTCGGAGAGACTCAGTAACGGGCTTAAAGGTCTCTCTTAGTGTTTGCTGACGATCAATATACCCTAACCTAAGCAACCGTAATTTCTCTCGGACTGCTTTACGGGCTTGAATGACTTTCTGTTTGGTCGTCGACATCTCAACGTATACTAATCAGACGTCTCTGCGACATGAGGCTTTATATATGCATTCGTTTTCTTCAGCTTCTTAGTATGATCACGATCACCCTTATCGACAACAATGAGGTCTACATCTATTTTTCTCTGAATATGATCGACCTTTTCAGTTAAGTCGGTTCCTTTCTTACTGACTTGATTAACTAGCTCATTTAACTGATTCACCATTCTCAGAAGGGTTTGGTAATAGGTCTCTAGTTCCCTGCGCATACTTGCAACTTTAAGAGCCATAGCTTGAATTTTCGCATCTATGTACAAGCGAATGTTCTGTCTGTGTACACCAATCATCTCAGGTTGAGAGGTGGACATACGCGCGAATTTGTCCATTGTATGACGTAGACTGATGTGTTAACGTCTATTACCTTGTTATATATGCAAAAATTCTTGAAAGTTTCGTCTGTATCTACCCTCATACAGTTTTCTTGTTTTATCAATAACGAGAAACCCATACTGTGAATGGTTCCAACAGTCTGCACATATCTTTAAGAAATCATTGAACGACATATCCGTCCCCACATGTGCTTGGTAAATGTGTCTTAAATTAAGATTGTCTTGCTTGAAGGCTATAATGAGATTTGCGTTATCCCTAACAAGTTGTTTGGGGATTCTGGAATATGTTTGACTTAGATAAAATACGTCAGCACCCATATGGCGACCGAAAGAGAAATATTTGCGAATTTGGTCTTGGTTTTCTACTGCAACATCGTCAAATATGAATACTGTGTTTGGTTTTGTTTCTTCAGGTGGGGGGATATCAGAGCTTTCACTGAATGTTGTGTATGTAACGCCATCTACACCTCGAAATATCTCATGCAATAGCTGATACTTGGGTTGAAAGAGTGTTTTTGAGAATAGACAGACATGTTCAAATCGGACACCTTGCACATGAGTTAGCAGAGTCATGAGGACATTAGTCTTGCCGCAGTTGGATGGGCCTACAATAATTGCTCTTATATTATCGGGAAGGAGAATTCCGTTTTTCTTGTTCTTCTTCTGCTCTTCACTTGAATCTTCACATGACCAGTCACCGACAACAAAGTCCTTGTGGTGAGGGTGCTTCACCCAGCCAGCCATGATAGTAAATGAGCCATGTACAAACAAGTACTTGACATATATAGAAAATATAACTGAGAGGATAATAATAATATTTGTGTGTAGCCAGTATAGTTCGATCAATTAACCGATTGAGCTATACTGCCTACACGAGGAACACATGTATGAAGAGTAAGATGGTCATAATTTGAGTAGAATTAAAAAAATTATTGGATCAATTTGATTATAATAGGAGTGGTGGTCTGAAATAAAAGAGAAACAGAAGATTAAATATAAATTATTTATTTAAAAATCATACATTGGATGTACTATTTCTGAGGTGTTATCATAATCTGCACGTTTCTTCTTAGAACCTGTACAATATATACCAAATAATTCTCTTTGGTTGGCAATAAATTCTGCACGTATCTCACGCAATCCGATAGGTGACTCTGAGTACTCTGGTTTTTGACACACGCATTTCAATTGGATGTCTGTAGTTTTAATGGCCATATGCGAACGAAGATGCTGCTCAAAATCGTCAATATGTATATTATTAACACGTAGAGAGTTTTTAACATCATTATATGCTGCCTCTATGCTAGGAACCCAACGATTCAGTCTCTCGAGAGCAAACCGTATAGAGGAGTCTAGGGTGAATAATTTGATAACTGATGGATGCCTTAGATAGACGCTGTCGACACCTGATTTAATGCATAAGGCGCAGTCATCATATACAGTAGTAATGGAAAGTATGACATCGGCAAGACGAATTTCTGGTGGGGGGTGAGTTGGGTCATATTCGGTGGTCATTTGTTGATTGATGTAGCGCTCTGCATGACAGATCCCGGCCCAGTCGAACTCGGAAATCGGGACTTTAACACTTTTGGAAATATTTTCAATCTCCATTATAGCTTGGATCCCCCAGACATGATGGACGTCTATAGCAATGTTCACACGTTTGGAGCCACTGGAGGTTAAATTATATGTCGTGGTGAATAGCGTAGCCGCACTAGACGTATTCTTTTTATTTACAGTATCAAAACTCGGTGGTTGCACTATCAAGGGAGTGTTCGATTGTGATGAGTTATATGTAGGCATCCAGTACTGACCACCATTTAGTTGATCTTTAACACCACCAATGGTTGAATTCGTTGTGTGGTGAGCAGATCGAGCGTCTTCATCACACAAGTTGCTGAGTGGGACGGAGAGCAGCAACTCCTTGTCCTGCTCCAACATGTGAGCTACAGGATCCCACGCGGTCGCTACTGGATCAAATGAGTTGGCTGTCGCTGGTGTAGGTCCGGATGAGATGGTTAACGAAGCTAATGATGATGCATGTTCGGACACGTCTGCGGAGCTAAGCATGGTTGCGTTTGACTCTGTTGAAAAAAGAAGATGAATGATTAGATATTAGCGAATAAGTGAAAACATTGAATAATAAGGATAATGAACGAGATAGAATAATGTGAAATATGATACTTACTTTTCCGTTTGATCCTGTTCTGAGTGACTGCACTGGAGGTCGACTGGTGCTTCATGATTGTTCTTCTTAGTCTCCCGCTGACTGAGTGACCAAGACTGAGGTCCCGGAACTTAACCTATATATGTCCTACAATGAGGTCATAGGATAGTTGAATCCTATTGGTAGAAGTCGAACATGTGACTCAATTAAGGGACCGTATTGGATACAGCCATTTCCACCACCGCCATCTCTCTCTATGTCGCAACCCACTACGGTAATAACGACTAGAGAGGCAACACATGCCGGATACATTGCGTGCGACCTTGTCGACTAACGATGTTTTGGAAAAACATGTTATGAAAACATTTCATGTCTAGCGCGTATACGTAGGTGGGGGGAGGGGGGTGGGGGTTGGTGACGGTATTTTGGAATGGTGCCGGCCTTGTCCCAATACTCATGACTGGTGTACACAAGATCACCAAAAGCCTAACCAACAGGAAGTATAAAACCATTATAAAACCAATACTTGAAGACCAAAGCAACAACAACGGTGCCAGCAGCGGAGATGGTATTGACATTGGTCTTAAGACAGTGAACAATCGAGTCCCTCAGTATATATATTATGACGACCCCAACGAACTAATAGATCGACTACGTCTGCTCATGGCATCAGCTGCTGCAGGTAATACAGCTCATTCGAATGAAGTTATCTCCATAATCTCTGAGCTTCGAGAGAGAGGTATCATCGAATAAGTATGGAGACCGTAGTTCGAGAACTACACAAACCAGCACGCAAAACATACCCGCGCAGGCATGTCATGATTAAAGGGATAGATGACTTGTGGCAAGCTGATCTTGTAGATATGCGACAATATTCACATGACAATAATGGCTTCAAATACATTTTAATTGTTATTGATACATACTCCAAATTTGCATGGGCAGTACCAGTCAAGACAAAAACCGGACCAAATGTCGCTGATGCTTTTGAACGCTTGCTACAGATAGGAACCAATCGATGCCCTGACAATCTCCAAACCGATCATGGTGGTGAGTTCTACAATAGGTACTTCAAGACAGTGATGCAGCGGTATGGAATACATCACTACTCGACATTCACTCACCTGAAGGCAAGTATCGTAGAGCGCTTGAACAGAACAATAAAAGGTAGAATGTGGATGCGGTTTAACCTTCGTGGCTCATACAAATGGACAGATATCCTCCCAGAAATAATTGCTCAATATAATAGAACCAAACATAGCACAATAAAAATGCGGCCAATTGATGTTCGTGATAACACACTCATGGATACGGTATACTTTCACATTAAGATACTGGATCCACGCAAACAGAAATTTAATGTAGGTGATTTGGTGCGTATCTCAAAACACAAGACCGCATTTGAGAAATCATACCTACCGAACTGGTCAACTGAGATATTTACAGTTTCAAATGTGCAGCGAACGAATCCTAGAACTTATTTATTGAAAGACAGTAAAGGTGAAGAAATTGCAGGCTCCTTCTACACTGAGGAGATGCAGAAGAGCTCACAACCAGATCTTTTTCTCGTGGAGAGAGTCATAAGACGACTTGGAAATAAAGCCTTAGTCAAATGGCTTGGTTTTCCTGCTACACAAAACAGTTGGATTGATGCCAGGGATTTGCTATATAATGAACATTCATCGTCCACAACCACCACAGTAGCCTGACATGCGCGATCGAGGGCACATTAGAGGAGGCGGTGGTGTTCTGGACAAACTACCTTTGGAATTACACATCCCGGGGTATAACTACTGCGGACCTGGGACAAAGCTTCAGAAACGCTTGACGCGAGGTGATAAGGGAGTGAATCTGCAATGTGACGACTTGGTAGATTTTTATTTGCTTCGTATGCAATGTCGTGTTCCATGCACGCTTCGTCAAGCAGATTCACTCCCTTATCACCTCGCGTCAAGCGTTTCTGAAGCTTTGTCCCAGGTCCGCAGTAGTTATACCCCGGGATGTGTAATTCCAAAGGTAGTTTGTCCAGAACACCACCGCCTCCTCTAATGTGCCCTCGATCGCGCATGTCAGGCTACTGTGGTGGTTGTGGACGATGAATGTTCATTATATAGCAAATCCCTGGCATCAATCCAACTGTTTTGTGTAGCAGGAAAACCAAGCCATTTGACTAAGGCTTTATTTCCAAGTCGTCTTATGACTCTCTCCACGAGAAAAAGATCTGGTTGTGAGCTCTTCTGCATCTCCTCAGTGTAGAAGGAGCCTGCAATTTCTTCACCTTTACTGTCTTTCAATAAATAAGTTCTAGGATTCGTTCGCTGCACATTTGAAACTGTAAATATCTCAGTTGACCAGTTCGGTAGGTATGATTTCTCAAATGCGGTCTTGTGTTTTGAGATTCGCACCAAATCACCTACATTAAATTTCTGTTTGCGTGGATCCAGTATCTTAATGTGAAAGTATACCGTATCCATGAGTGTGTTATCACGAACATCAATTGGCCGCATTTTTATTGTGCTATGTTTGGTTCTATTATATTGAGCAATTATTTCTGGGAGGATATCTGTCCATTTGTATGAGCCACGAAGGTTAAACCGCATCCACATTCTACCTTTTATTGTTCTGTTCAAGCGCTCTACGATACTTGCCTTCAGGTGAGTGAATGTCGAGTAGTGATGTATTCCATACCGCTGCATCACTGTCTTGAAGTACCTATTGTAGAACTCACCACCATGATCGGTTTGGAGATTGTCAGGGCATCGATTGGTTCCTATCTGTAGCAAGCGTTCAAAAGCATCAGCGACATTTGGTCCGGTTTTTGTCTTGACTGGTACTGCCCATGCAAATTTGGAGTATGTATCAATAACAATTAAAATGTATTTGAAGCCATTATTGTCATGTGAATATTGTCGCATATCTACAAGATCAGCTTGCCACAAGTCATCTATCCCTTTAATCATGACATGCCTGCGCGGGTATGTTTTGCGTGCTGGTTTGTGTAGTTCTCGAACTACGGTCTCCATACTTATTCGATGATACCTCTCTCTCGAAGCTCAGAGATTATGGAGATAACTTCATTCGAATGAGCTGTATTACCTGCAGCAGCTGATGCCATGAGCAGACGTAGTCGATATATTAGTTCGTTGGGGTCGTCATAATATATATACTGAGGGACTCGATTGTTCACTGTCTTAAGACCAATGTCAATACCATCTCCGCTGCTGGCACCGTTGTTGTTGTTTTGGTCTTCAAGTATTGGTTTTATAATGGTTTTATACTTCCTGTTGGTTAGGCTTTTGGTGATCTTGTGTACACCAGTCATGTGTAGTATTTGACGGTACGTGTCCTTATCACTAACTGAATAATTTATAGGTTTTTTAGTTGGTCTTAGGAAAATAAGATTCATTAAGCCTGGTGTTCGGTCAAACTGTCTATCAGCTATTTGTATTTTGTCTTCTGTTACAGTTATGGGATGCGTGCCCAACATGTATGGTCTTCCTGGGCTAACGCCGAATGTTCTATCTATCTGGCCTGGTGTGTGACTAATAATGAATTCATCAATGGCTTGACTGTCGTTTTGGGTCGTTTTTGTTTTTGGTGAGAGCTGTCGGAGAGACTCAGTAACGGGCTTAAAGGTCTCTCTTAGTGTTTGCTGACGATCAATATACCCTAACCTAAGCAACCGTAATTTCTCTCGGACTGCTTTACGGGCTTGAATGACTTTCTGTTTGGTCGTCGACATCTCAACGTATACTAATCAGACGTCTCTGCGACATGAGGCTTTATATATGCATTCGTTTTCTTCAGCTTCTTAGTATGATCACGATCACCCTTATCGACAACAATGAGGTCTACATCTATTTTTCTCTGAATATGATCGACCTTTTCAGTTAAGTCGGTTCCTTTCTTACTGACTTGATTAACTAGCTCATTTAACTGATTCACCATTCTCAGAAGGGTTTGGTAATAGGTCTCTAGTTCCCTGCGCATACTTGCAACTTTAAGAGCCATAGCTTGAATTTTCGCATCTATGTACAAGCGAATGTTCTGTCTGTGTACACCAATCATCTCAGGTTGAGAGGTGGACATACGCGCGAATTTGTCCATTGTATGACGTAGACTGATGTGTTAACGTCTATTACCTTGTTATATATGCAAAAATTCTTGAAAGTTTCGTCTGTATCTACCCTCATACAGTTTTCTTGTTTTATCAATAACGAGAAACCCATACTGTGAATGGTTCCAACAGTCTGCACATATCTTTAAGAAATCATTGAACGACATATCCGTCCCCACATGTGCTTGGTAAATGTGTCTTAAATTAAGATTGTCTTGCTTGAAGGCTATAATGAGATTTGCGTTATCCCTAACAAGTTGTTTGGGGATTCTGGAATATGTTTGACTTAGATAAAATACGTCAGCACCCATATGGCGACCGAAAGAGAAATATTTGCGAATTTGGTCTTGGTTTTCTACTGCAACATCGTCAAATATGAATACTGTGTTTGGTTTTGTTTCTTCAGGTGGGGGGATATCAGAGCTTTCACTGAATGTTGTGTATGTAACGCCATCTACACCTCGAAATATCTCATGCAATAGCTGATACTTGGGTTGAAAGAGTGTTTTTGAGAATAGACAGACATGTTCAAATCGGACACCTTGCACATGAGTTAGCAGAGTCATGAGGACATTAGTCTTGCCGCAGTTGGATGGGCCTACAATAATTGCTCTTATATTATCGGGAAGGAGAATTCCGTTTTTCTTGTTCTTCTTCTGCTCTTCACTTGAATCTTCACATGACCAGTCACCGACAACAAAGTCCTTGTGGTGAGGGTGCTTCACCCAGCCAGCCATGATAGTAAATGAGCCATGTACAAACAAGTACTTGAAATATATAGAAAATATAACTGAGAGGATAATAATAATATTTGTGTGTAGCCAGTATAGTTCGATCAGTTAACCGATTGAACTATACTGCCTACACGAGGAACACATGTATGAAGAGTAAGATGGTCATAATTTGAGTAGAATTAAAAAAATTATTGGATCAATTTGATTATA
The DNA here is from genome assembly GCF_023864275.1 of Schistocerca cancellata. NCBI lineage: Eukaryota > Metazoa > Arthropoda > Insecta > Orthoptera > Acrididae > Schistocerca > Schistocerca cancellata. The sequence goes on along the minus strand of NC_064636.1, from coordinate 113,873,932 downwards.
ATAGGAGTGGTGGTCTGAAATAAAAGAGAAACAGAAGATTAAATATAAATTATTTATTTAAAAATCATACATTGGATGTACTATTTCTGAGGTGTTATCATAATCTGCACGTTTCTTCTTAGAACCTGTACAATATATACCAAATAATTCTCTTTGGTTGGCAATAAATTCTGCACGTATCTCACGCAATCCGATAGGTGACTCTGAGTACTCTGGTTTTTGACACACGCATTTCAATTGGATGTCTGTAGTTTTAATGGCCATATGCGAACGAAGATGCTGCTCAAAATCGTCAATATGTATATTATTAACACGTAGAGAGTTTTTAACATCATTATATGCTGCCTCTATGCTAGGAACCCAACGATTCAGTCTCTCGAGAGCAAACCGTATAGAGGAGTCTAGGGTGAATAATTTGATAACTGATGGATGCCTTAGATAGACGCTGTCGACACCTGATTTAATGCATAAGGCGCAGTCATCATATACAGTAGTAATGGAAAGTATGACATCGGCAAGACGAATTTCTGGTGGGGGGTGAGTTGGGTCATATTCGGTGGTCATTTGTTGATTGATGTAGCGCTCTGCATGACAGATCCCGGCCCAGTCGAACTCGGAAATCGGGACTTTAACACTTTTGGAAATATTTTCAATCTCCATTATAGCTTGGATCCCCCAGACATGATGGACGTCTATAGCAATGTTCACACGTTTGGAGCCACTGGAGGTTAAATTATATGTCGTGGTGAATAGCGTAGCCGCACTAGACGTATTCTTTTTATTTACAGTATCAAAACTCGGTGGTTGCACTATCAAGGGAGTGTTCGATTGTGATGAGTTATATGTAGGCATCCAGTACTGACCACCATTTAGTTGATCTTTAACACCACCAATGGTTGAATTCGTTGTGTGGTGAGCAGATCGAGCGTCTTCATCACACAAGTTGCTGAGTGGGACGGAGAGCAGCAACTCCTTGTCCTGCTCCAACATGTGAGCTACAGGATCCCACGCGGTCGCTACTGGATCAAATGAGTTGGCTGTCGCTGGTGTAGGTCCGGATGAGATGGTTAACGAAGCTAATGATGATGCATGTTCGGACACGTCTGCGGAGCTAAGCATGGTTGCGTTTGACTCTGTTGAAAAAAGAAGATGAATGATTATATATTAGCGAATAAGTGAAAACATTGAATAATAAGGATAATGAACGAGATAGAATAATGTGAAATATGATACTTACTTTTCCGTTTGATCCTGTTCTGAGTGACTGCACTGGAGGTCGACTGGTGCTTCATGATTGTTCTTCTTAGTCTCCCGCTGACTGAGTGACCAAGACTGAGGTCCCGGAACTTAACCTATATATGTCCTACAATGAGGTCATAGGATAGTTGAATCCTATTGGTAGAAGTCGAACATGTGACTCAATTAAGGGACCGTATTGGATACAGCCATTTCCACCACCGCCATCTCTCTCTATGTAGCAACCCACTACGGTAATAACGACTAGAGAGGCAACACATGCCGGATACATTGCGTGCGACCTTGTCGACTAACGATGTTTTGGAAAAACATGTTATGAAAACATTTCATGTCTAGCGCGTATACGTAGGTGGGGGGAGGGGGGTGGGGGTTGGTGACGGTATTTTGGAATGGTGCCGGCCTTGTCCCAATACTAACAGTATGAGGATTGAGCATTTTACAAGTTAATTCCGTCATGTAAAAATGACAGCTTGGTAACTGAAACAAGTAATAGCATTTACAGTGACAGCAGACAAAACACAGAATGACGCACGTTTCTCTTTAGGCGACAACTGTTATTCATTGTGAACGATAAAACCCGCCAGTTTTAAAAATTATTTTTTTGTAAAACGAGCAGTACTACCCAGTTTCAGGGCGTACGTCTCATCTTCAGGTGCATTTTAAAATGTCAGTTCACAAAGAATTTCTTTTTCAGCTTTGGATTGTGTGTCGTACTGGTCCGATGGGTGTCTATGCACCACCGTTTCCGAAAGGTCGCCCATCTGCCTTCATGCAGATTCATGATCCATGTGTGGCGCCCCCCTAAGTCGGGGCCGTTTTCCTCCCCTGTGAGGTCCTGCCTAGCAAATCTTGGGTTGAAGTGGATATTCTCTTTCATGTAATGTAGCAATGGCGCACTATTTTAACATATTTTAACTTATTTTAACCTTGTGTGATCTGTATTAAACCAGGGACCTAGAAACGACGGATAGGCTTTGTCCTGCTGTAGCCCTCAGTGGTTCACAACCCCACAATGGGCCACAGAAATCCACCCACTCCACCCTCCCCCCCACCGAACCCAGGGTTATTGTGTACTTTGGCCCCCAGTGGACCCCCTTGGGAATCTACATCTACATACATACTCCGCAATCCACGATACGGTGCGTGGCGGAGGCTACATCGTACCACAACTAGCATCTTCTCTCCCTTTTCCACTCCCAAACAGAACGAGGGAAAAATCCTACATGCCTCTGTACGAGCGCTAATCTCTCTTATCTTTGTGGTCTTTCCGCGAAATATAATTTGGCGGCAGTAAAATTGAACTGCAGTCAGCCTCAAATGCTGGTTCTCTAAATTTCCTCAGTAGCGATTCACGAAAAGAACGCCTCCTTTCCTCCAGAGACCCCCACCCGAGTTCCTGAAGCGTTTCCGTAACACTCGCGTGATCATCAAACCTACCAGTAACAAATCTAGCAGCCCGCCTCTGAATTGCTTCTATGTCCTCCCTCAATCCGACCTGATAGCGATCCCAAGCGCTCGAGCAGTACTCAAGAATAGGTCGTATTAGTGTTTTATAAGCGGTCTCCTTTACAGATGAACCACATCTTCCCAAAATTCTACCAATGAACCGAAGACGACCATCCGCCTTCCCAACAACTGCCATTACATGATTGTCCCACTTCATATCGCTCTGCAATGTTACGCCCAAATATTTAATCGACGTGACTGTGTCAAGTGCTGCACTACTAATGGAGTATTCAAACAATACGGGATTCTTTTTCCTACTCATCCGCATTAATTTACATTTATCTATATTTAGAGTTAGCTGCCATTCCTTACACCAATCACAAATCCTGTCCAAGTCATCTTGTATCCTTCTACAGTCACTCAACGATGGCACCTTCCTGTACACCACAGCATCATCAGCAAACAGCCGCACATTGCTATCCACCGTATCCAAAAGATCATTTATGTAGATAGAAAACAACGGCGGACCTACCACACTTCCCTGAAGCACTCCAGGATGATACCCTCACCTCCGATGAACACTCACCATCGAGGACAACGTACTGGGTTCTATTACTTAAGAAGTCTTCCAGCCACTCACATATTTGAGAGCCAATCCCATATGCTCGTACCTTAGTCTGCAGTGGGGCACCGAGTCAAACGCTTTCCCGAAGTCAAGGAATATGGCATCCGTCTGATACCCTTCATCCGTGGTTCGCAACATATCATGTGAAAAAAGGGCGAGTTGCGTTTCGCAGGAGCTTTCCAAAGCCGTGCTGATGCATGCACAGAGTCTTCTCTGTCTCAAGGAAATTGATTATATTCGAACTGAGAATATGTTCGAGATTCCTGCAACAAACCGATGTTAAGGATATTGGTCTGTAATTTTGAGGATCTGTCCTTGTACCCTTCTTATATACAGGCGTCACCTGCGCTTTTTTCCAGTCGCTCGAGACTTTACGTTGGGCAAGAGATTTGCGATAAATGCAAGCAAGTAAGGAGCCAATGGAGTAGAGTACTCTCTGTAAAACCGAATTGGAATCCGATCAGGACACGGCGATTTATTTATTTATTTATTTACAACCCTTCCGCTGCTTCACGACCCGAGTGATGTCTATCACTATGTCCTCCATACGGGAATCTGTTCGAGACTCAAACGGCAGTATGTTTGTACGATCCTCCTGCGTGAAAGATTTCTCAAATGTTAAATTTAAAATTTCAGCTTTCGTTTTGCTGTCTTCCGTTGCTATGCCAGACTGATCAGTGAGTGACTGGATGGAAGCCTTCGACACACTTACCGATTTTACGTAAGACCAGAATTTCCTTGGGTTTTCAGCAAGATCGTTTGCTAAGGTATGACGGTGGTAGTGGTTGAATGCTTCGCGTATCGCTCTTTTTATAGCAGCACGAATCTCTACTAACTTTTGCCTGTCCTCATTCTCCCGATCTTTCTTGTACCGCGAGTACAACTGTCTTTGCTTCCTGAGCATTCTCCGATTGCGCTGTTGAACCACGGTGGGTCTTTTCCGTCCGTAACCCACTTTTTCGCACATACTTGTCCAATGCGTGATTTGCAATGTGTTTGAAATTTGCCCATAATTTTCCCACTTCCATCGTACCGGAAGTAAATGAAGTCGACTCATTTACTAAGTGGGATGCTAACAATGTCTCATACCTGACGAGTGTAACCCCAAATGTTCAGATGGTAGAGCAAGTATGGTGTGTGGGTACACGGAGAAGGTGTTTGTGCAGTAATCGGTCACACAGTGTAACTAAGGTGGAATAAGGGAAACCAGCCTGCATGCGCTGAGGTAGATGGAAAAGCGCCTGAAAAACCATCTATAGGCTGGCCTGCACACCAGACCTCGGCATTAATCCGCCAGCCGGATTCGTGCCAGGGAAGCAGCGCGTTAGACGGCGTGGCTTGCCGGGCGGGCTTATTTTAATCTTAATTATGCATCCTTCATGGACTCACATTTTAATGTGCACCTGAAGATGGGACGAATGTCCGGAAACTGGGTAGTGCTTCCCTTTCTAGAAATTAGAAATGTATACAACTTTAGCTGATTTTATCATTCACACATTATTGCTGATCTCTTCATTATTAAATATATTAAAGCAACGAAGGCTTTTGTGACCAGATGTTCAAAAATGGTTCAAATGGCTCGGAGCACTATGGGACTTAACTTCTGAGGTCATCAGTCCCCTAGAACTTAGAACTACTTAAACCTAACTAACCTGAGGACACCACACACACCCATGCCCGAGGCAGGATTCGAACCTGCGACGGTAGCGGTCGCGCGGTTCCAGACTGTAGCGCCTAGAACCGCTCGGCCACTCCGGCTGGCTGACTAGATGTCTTTGATTCTGGTGCATCACCTGAGATGTACAGTCTTGGTCCGTGAAAAATTTATTTTCTTGGCGTTTCGCCCAGAGCTGTGCTAGACACCCTCAGCTGGCAAGACTAGACAGGAGCATGTCTGAAAATATTTCATCACAGCTCTGGTCGAAACGTCAAGAACGAAAAAGTTTCATGGACCAAGACCCCACAACCTAGTAGATTCAACAGCGACGCTGCTATACACCCTTTATCAGAAAACAGTTTAAAAAAAATAGACAATTTCACTTACCAAGTAATGATCCTAGCTTCTATCGAAGCTTGGCTACCTATACACAGTTGCCGGCGTTTCTGGAGGTCTTGGAAGCAAGCAGGGAAATTTTCAACTGCGATGCTTCTAAGATAATTTGTCACGGCCCACTGGATGTCTGCGACATCTTGATGAAGCTTTCGTTTGTCATCTTTTTACTCGCAGAAACAAGAAAAAATCGCAAGACAAGAGGGCGGGCGAATATGGCGGATGTAGGATGAGAATAACAGAATGTCTGGCCAGACACTCGGTAACATATAAAGCAGTATGAGGTCTTGCATTGTCATGCAGTGAGAATCAGTCCTGCCAACGCGAAAAATCATGGCGGTGACATCGAATTGTTTATCGCACATGTTTCAAGGCTTCTATGTAAATAGTGTGGTTTACTGTTTCACTTTGAGGAACATACTCATGGCGAATTAATCCTTTACTATCAGAGAATGCGATCAACATTGTCTTTGTCCTCCAAGAGTGTCGTCTGACTTTTTTTTTCGACGCTGGAGATCCAGCTTCGTGTGAGGGTGTCATACTGGTAGCACCAACTTTCATAAGCAATAAGCTTTGACAGAAACATGGGAACCCGTCAGAAATTCTTAGTCTTACATTCCCCTTGAACTTGGTCTGTTCCTGTGTTAGGGTGTGAGGGACGAGTTTTGCATTACGTTTCCGTTTCTGTAAATCGCGTAAAATCTTGTGACACGCTTCAAATTAAGTTCTGATATCGCTCGACCAGTTACATGATGAGCTTCTTGCTACAATTGCCTTACGCGCTCCACGTTTGCATCCATATGTGCTGTAGACGGGCGACCATCTCTGGGGTCTTCTTGCACTGAATCTCTGCCTTAACGAAACCTTTCGTGCCTCTCGAAAACTCGGCTTCCAGAGAGCGCGTCGCCTGCATATGCATTCTTAATCATTGTCCACGTTTCACTAGGGGTTTAGCGCAGAACAGAATGTTCACTCTTTGCTCGCAATCAGCATCCATTGTGCCACCGTAACCAATGCGCCGAAAAGGCCAAACAGCGTGTAGCTAAGCACAGCTCTGCCACATAGAGAGTTTGAGCAGACACATGGCCAAGGTCACTTCAAGGACGCACACATAACAGGCAACATAAAGACAACATTTGTTTCTTTTTAGTATTCCAAACTCAGAAATAAAAATCTTGTCCTGAAACTTTTCTGACAAACCATATTTACAACGAACCAGAAAACATGATAAAAGAAAACGAACTTGAAGACAGTATTATGGAAAGTGAAGACAAATTAGATGAAGATGAAATGGAATGCATGATGGAAAAGAACTTAACGGCTCAGTGATAAGTCGAAATAAGAAACCTGCGAGTACCCGTCATCACCTCAGAATTGCTATCACTGAGAGAGTCACCCAACACAAAATTCTTCTAGCTGATATGCTAAACATGTGAGTCATGTAAATACAGTCCAAGTTCAAGGGGAATGTAATAATTCAATTTCCAAAGAAGAATGGAGCTGAAAGGTTTGAACATTACTGAACATTAGGGTTACAAACTATGAACCTGAATGATTTACACAAGAATTGAAGAAATGGTAGAACGCGACGCTGGGATAGATCAAGTTGGGTTCCGGCAGTTATAGGAACATGCGAAGCAATAGAAACTCAACGTCTTATCTCGAAAGGTGGGAGTGACAGAAGACAAACCTACAATTAAAACATTTGTAAGTTAACAGCATGTTTACCCGAATAAACTATTTGACTTTGTGGATAAAAGATGGAGTGAAAGGTTATTTACAACTTGCACAGAAAAAAGACTGAAAGATTACGAACTGAAGGTCAAGCAAGGAAAGCAAAAGCTTAGAAAGGAATGAGACAGAATTGCAGCCACTCCCGCACGTTATTCAACCTGCAGATCGAGCAGGCAGTAAAGGAAACCAAGGCGAAATTTGGGAAGTGAATCAAAGTTCATTACATTTTGAAGTTTTCCACTGACACTGTAATTCTGTCAGAGACAGCACAGGACATGGAAGAGCAGCTGAATGGAATGGATAGTGCGTAGAAAAGAGGATGCCATATGAATATCAGCAAAAGTAAAACGAGGGTAATAGAATGTAGTCACATTAAATTGGGCGATGGTGTGAGAGTTAGAACTGAAACGCTAAAAGTACGAGATCAGTTTTGTTTCTTCAACAGCAAAATAAGGGACGATGGAAGAAGTAGAGAGGATACAAAACACAGACTGGCGATAAAAGGAAAAGCATTGCTGAAAAAGATAAATTTTTTAATAGCGAATGTAAATGAAAGTATTATTCGGTCTTATCTGAAGCCGTTTCTCGGCAGTGTGGCCTTGAGTGTAAGTAACAGATGGGTGACAGACGATTTAGACAAGAAAAGAATACAGGGTTTTCAAATGTGGTGCTACAGAAGAACGCTGCAGATTAGATAGATGGATGAGGTACATAAAGAAGACATACTGAACGGAATTGGCAAGGAAAGAAAATTATGACATAACTTGAGCAAAAGTGTCCATCAGTTGATAGGAACATCGTGAATCTACAACGAATTCTCAAATTAGGAAATAATGTATGTGTGTGTGTGTGTGGGAGGGGGGGGGGAGCGCATATATTTGTAGAGGAAACCATAAAAGACTTTCAATGCACATGCTTCAGAGTGATGACTTCAAAACAGCAACAATCAGACGTAAGAGCAATGTGTTGGGAGGACTGTGGGTGATGCTATAGCGTTCAGAAATGCGGGGAATTTCATATCAGCGGACAACAGTGGACGGAAGCATTTCAGTGAAAGCAATAGCGGACCGAGGAATGTAATTGCAGCGACGGATACACTCTAACTCAAGGAATGAAGTTACGAGATGAAAGAGTTATTTCTGTGGGAACATAATTACACATTTAGACGAAATAGGTGTGTAGTCGAAAATGTTTACAGTAGGCGCAGCAACGCCAGAGATTTAAAATATGCTTACAATTACTGTTGATGAATGGTGAGCATCAAAATAATATTTTTTTAGTTATATTCAATATATGTTCTCCGTGAAACATTGTGTTCATTGATCATGAAAAAAATCTCTTTTTAAAATGTTTCACATATTTTGTTTCGCACCTTATTGTCCTGGGGGAAGTCTAGTATCTAGATCTATCGTTTACACGGCGGTAATCATTTCTTCTGGCGTATTCTGAAATAGAGTAACTACAACCAAAGGAGTAAGTAGTAATTAGGATAGATCGTGATTTTATTGTTACGAGAGTTGCCTTTAAAGGTTTTAGAAACTGCCCCTAGGTGGCACTGGTGAGGTGGTACGTTGTTATTTTAAAATCTGCCATTTATTATTTTTAAATGCTCTAGCGGCGTGCTGCACTGCTGCGGCGCAGGGATTTCAGTATGTACGACGTACATATGTAACTCAACATAAACAAAAACTTAAATAGGTAACTACATTGTCACGGAGGTGGTAACTGGTATTTTATGTCTAGCTCTCCAAAAATGTTCTCGGCGTATTTGTCGCGTTTAATTTCTACGAAAATTCGAGCGTTGCCTTCGTAACGAAAACAAGTGATCGTCGATGATGGTTCAAATGGCTCTGAGCACTATGGGACTCAACATCTATGGTCATCAGTCCCCTAGAACTTAGAACTACTTAAACCTAACTAACCTAAGGACACCACACAACACCCAGTCATCACGCGTCGATGATGTAACGGAAGTACTTGTAGATGACGGTGCCCACTGTGATCACGGCATACGGGTATCCATGGAGTGAGCATAGCGTACTACAGATGTCATCAACATCAGACCGTACCGTAAATGTTACGTGACAATTGGTATAGCACAGTGAATAATTGCTGCTGCTACAGATTCATATCGGAATACTCACACATTGCTTGTAATGGAATTGCCTCTTAAGGAATCCGCTTCGGACATTTAATTCACTTCATGGACCAATAACATTTCCCGCAAAATGTTATCTTTTTTTAATTTTTATTTACAATCTTGTAGATACTAACGTATTAGCTTCTTGTGCACTAATATAAGACGAAAAATGAGAAAGCTAATTTCATCTCAGTTTTGTAATTCTAAAACTATCATACGTATTTTGCACTTTTGTGTAACCAACAACACTAATTGTTACTATTATCAGTATCAATATTTAGTATTAAAATAATAAATTCAATATAATAAACTGTAACTAAATATGCACAAACTTATTTATACCGCACTTTTACCTGTGTTACAATTGATACTAATGTCACATAATATCTTTGTCTGGCGGTAGGTTGTTAGTCGTAGTCACACTATAAGAGTGTTAGTGACCATTTGCATGTCGGCCAGTATTTGCATCGTTAAAAGTGATCGACAGGGATTAATTTAATTTCATATAGTGACTTAAAAAAAAGAAAGAGACTAATCGGATAAGTGGTTCCATGGTTAACAGCGCCAGTCTTACATCTGGGACTGACTTTTCCCCGCTGGCGGTTCTAAGCGCTTCAGTCTGGAACCGCGCGACCGCTACTGTCACAGGTTCGAATCCTGCCTCGGGCATGGATGTGTGTGATGTCCTTAGGTTAGTTAGGTTCAAGTAGTTCTAAGGTCTAGGGGACTGATGACCTCAGATGTTAAGTCCCATAGTACTCAGAGCCATTTGAATCATTTGACTTTTCCCACCTCAAACGGATGTTACTGTACATGTAAGCGCATTGGAAAGTGATATCTACTTGGTCATCAGCAATGATTAGTTTGAATATTGATCACAACAAAAATAATTTTATAAAGATATATTAGCAAAAATTGAAAAATTAATGTGTCAAAGATCCATTTCTTTTTCTATGCAATTGTGACAAAGCCTATTTGTCGTAGTAACTACTAAATAGCTTTATTTTATATAACTCACAAACTGCAACACCCTATAAACTTTTCATTCTAATTAAGGTCAGAGAAGCATTGTCTTCTCCGAATGTACTTCTGACCAAAATGCGATACTGCTTTGGTAATGAGATATTTTCGTATTACTTTTCATCCTCTACTTCACCCGCTTGGGGATTGAATTTTTAAAAACACCGAAAGACGTATTTTTTAAATTACCAGCCGAGAAGTCAAACACCGATTTACGCAGATGTACAGTATGTCGTCAAGAGTATCCGGAAACCTTCAATAATATATTACGTGCATTGTGCTGCCACCTACTGCCAGGTACTCCATATCAGCGACCACAGTAGTCGTTAGACATCGTGAGAGAGCAGAATGGGGCGTTCCGCGCACGTGGTCTGGTGATTGGGGGTCACTTGTGTCATCGTCTGTACGCGAGATTTCCTCACTCATAAACGTCCCTAGGTCCACTGTTTCCGATGTGATAGTGAAGTGGAAACGCGAAGGGACATGTACAGCACAAAAGCGCACAAGCCGACCTCGTCTGTTGACTGACAGAGACCGCCGACAGTTGAAGAGACTCGTAATGCGTAAGAGGCGGACATCTACCTACACCATCACACAGGAATTCCAAAATGCATCAGGATCCACTGCAAGTAGTATGACAGTTAGGCGGGAGGTGAGAAAACTTGGATTTCACAGTCGAACGGCAGCTCATAAGCCACACATCAAGCCGGTAAATGCCAAACGACGCCTCGTATGTAGTGCCAGCAGCAAAATTCGGAGGCGGTGGTGTTGTGGTGTGATCACGTTTCTCAAGGAGGGAACTTGCACCCCTGTTGTTTAGCGTAGCACTGTCAGAGCACTGCCTACACTGATGTTTTAAGGACCTTCTTGCTTCCCACAGTTGAAGAGCAATTCGGGGATGGCGATTGCATTTTTCAACACGATCGAGCACCTGTTCATAACGCACGACCTGTGGCGGAGTGGTTACATGGCAATAACATCCCTGTAATGGACTGGTCTCCACAGAGTCCTGACCTGAATCCTATACAACACCTCTGAGATGTTTTGGAACGCCGACTTCGTGCCAGGCCTCACCCACCGACATCGATACCTCTCCTCAGTGTAGCACTCCGTGAAGAATGGGCTGCCATTCCCCAAGAAACTTTCCAGCACTTGATTTAACATATGCCTGCCAGAATGGAGGCTGTCATCAAGGCTAAGGATGGACCAGTACTATACTGACATGAGATGGAGAGACATTCTAACCACAACTCCTTTGAAGTTAAGAGTGCCCAACAACTAGATGCGGGCGATAGAATTCCTGTCCACTCGAGACGGTAGTGACCGGAGAACACACTTCCAGGTCCGATTACCAACCTGACTATAGCAGATGTTGGAAGTGACCTCCATTCGTCTCTTCGCATTTTTGGGCCTCGTTCAACAAGTTGCAGAACGCGAATGGAAGCTGAAGTACTGGAATTAATGCGATCTCATCGGAAATGTTCCGCTGCAGGTCTTGAAGACTGAGGGTTGCTGCGATACATCTTACATTTTGAGGACTCCCAACACAAAGTAATCGCACACTGACAATCAGGTAACCTGAGTGGTCAGCTGCGGCCGACCAGAGTAACCTCTGCTAACAACTTACGTAATGAATGAGATTTTTACTCTGCACCGGAGTGTGCGCTGATATGAAACTTCCTGGCAGATTAAAAGTGTGTGCCGGACCGAGACTCGAACTCGGGACCTTTGCCTTTCGCGGGCATGTGTGAACAGAGTGTAAATGTGCTCCTTGGTTCCGCCGGCTGTATCCAACCTGTGGAATGTAAGCGTAGGTCTTTTCCTCCTCCGTTAATGCTGCCACAAATGGTATTAAAAACGTTGTGAATGTTTGTGAATGTAAGGCGCCGAAGTCAGAGTCTGATGAAAGTAGATGCGACTAATAGTGCGGCTTGCAAACACTGCACACCAAAACACAATGTTCTGATCGGGCAATGGTGTTTCGTGGAAGTTATGCTGATTCTCAGCTGCCCAGAACATGTGGTTCTGTCAGTTGACGTAACCACTCAGTTCGATCCAGGAATCATCAGACATAAAGATCAGATCCGTGTCCAAGCCACTGACTTTTATCTGAGTGAACAGCCAATCGCCAAAGTGGAGGCGCTGAGGAGCATCTGCTGATTTTAAAGTTTGAAAAAACAAACACTTGGTAGGTATGCGCGTGCAGGTCCAGGTGGAGTTATATGATGTTACATTGTCCAGGCCGCTTTTATTAGTCCCATCCGGTACATATGTCGCGAAGCCACTAGCGAAATCATAGGGGGAGGGGTGGAGGGAAAAACACCTTTCCTTAAAGAGCGAGACTGCAGGCGCAGTGAAAAATACATAAGGGGCATTCAAATGAGAACGAGACAGATGGAAAAAAGTAAGTAAATTGTTTATTATTTCAAAATTAACTGTTAATACATTTATGCCAGTGTGAGACCAGACGGCCATTGCCTTCATGGAATCACGTCTGTGATTGCCTACGGAAACCTGATTGTAGCCAGACGAACACTTTTTCGTCAGAAGCAAATGAACACCCAAGAAGATCTCTCTTCATGGCTTCAAAAGTATGAAAATCGCGTGGGGAGAAATCGGAGCTATATGGAGGAATGGAGGATATCTAAAGCGAAATTTCTGTGTCGTAGTCGAAACAACCTGTTAACAAAATGCTCGCCTCCAAAATGCCAACATTGTTTCGAGTACGCGACCACAGTCTTTACTATCTTATACAGGATGATATAGTAAATAGTGTCGGAAGTTCCATGCGGCTTTTCGCGGATGATGCTGTAGTATACAAAGAAGTTGCAGCATTAGAAAATTGCAGCGAAATTCAGGAAGATCTGCAGCGGAAAGGCACTTGGTGCAGGGAGTGGCAACTGACCCTTAACATAGACAAATGTAATATATTGCGGATACATATGAAGAAGGATCCTTTATGTATGATCATATGATAGCGGAACAAACACTGGTAGCAGTTACTTCTGTAAAATATCTGGGAGTATACGTGCGGAATGATTCGAGGTGGAATGATCATACAAAATTAATTGTTGGTAAGGCGGGTACCAGGTTGACATTCATTGGGAGAGTCCTTAGAAAATGTAGTCCATCAACAAAGGAGGTGGGTTACAAAACACTCGTTCGACCTATACTTGAGTATTGCTCATCAGTGTGGGATCCGTACCAGATCGGGTTGACGGAGGAGATAGAGAAGTTCCAAAGAAGAGCGGCGCGTTTCGTCACAGGGTTATTTGGTAAGCGTGATAGCGTCACTGAGATGTTTAGCAAACTCGAGTGGCAGACTCTGCAAGAGAGGCGCTCTGCATCGCGGTGTAGCTTGCTGTCCAGGTTTCGACAGGGTGCGTTTCTGGATGAGATATCGAATATACTGCTTCCCCCTACTTATACCTCTCGAGGAGATCACGAATGTAAAATTAGAGAGAGTCGAGCGCGCACGGAGGCTTTCCGGCAGTCGTTCTTCCCGCGAACCATACGCGACTGGAACAGGAAAGGGAGGTAATGACAGTGGCACGCAAAGCGCCCTCCGCCACACACCGTTGGGTGGCTTGCGGAGTATAAATGTAGATGTAGATGGAACCAGTACGGACCATTCAGAACCATTCGAAGAGATGTCAACGTTATCTGAAGCAGCAAATGGTGCTTTCGGTTCTTTAGCCCTTCTGTTCCCCTACTTTCGCGTTACCCCGTTGTGGGAAGGAGGGGCTGCAATATTCACGTGTGAGAAAATAAAAACGTCAAAGGTGTGGTAATAAAGAAAACGGACTCATGCACTAACTTTCACAACTGATATGTTGGCCCCTGCATTGTAGTTCCCTCCTTGATCCCTTCACCGCGCCATGCGAATTTTCCACTGTTGGTGGAGGCTGCGCTGAAAGTCTGTTTCTGTGACGCTGTAGAGGAGGCTCGTCGTTTTTACCTTCACTGCATCCACGGACTCAAACCTGGCTCCTATGAGCGCAGACTTCAGTCTTGGGAAGAGAAAGAAGTCGCATGGTGCTAGGTCAGCGGAATACGGCGGATGTTCCATTGCTGGAATGTTTTTCACCAAAAATCTCTTCAGACTGAGCGTTAGGGTGCGGGGCGTTGTGCAGAAGAAGAATCCGTTACCGATTCTTGCAACAGTTCTGGTCTCCTTCGTCGCACACATTCGCGGAGGCTCCTCAGAACAGCTACATAATAAGCTTCATTGACAGTCTGACCCTCAGGCGCCGAACCAGTGTACATAAAAACTAAAACTAGCCTCCGCCCAAACAGGTCATGAAGGTCCAATGGGACCGACCGGCCGCCGTGTCATCCTCAGCCCACAGGCGTCACTGGATGCGGGGTCAGCACACTGCTCTCCCGGACGTATGTCAGCTTACGAGACCGCAGCCGCTACTCCTCAGTCAAGCAGCTCCTCAGTTTGCCTCACAAGGGCTGAGTGCACCCCACTTGCCAACAGCGCTCGGCAGACCGGATGGTCACCCATCCAAGTGGTAGCCCAGTCCGAGAGCGCTTAACGTAGGTGACCTAACGGAAACCGGTGTCATCGCTGCGGCGAGGCCTTTGACTAATCAGTGTAGATAACCCCTTTGGATATCGCAGAAAACAATCACTATTAATTTGAATTTTGATTTCCTTATACGCGCTTTCTTCTTACTGATGGATTGAGGGCTCTTCCAATCCGTGGATTGTCGCTTAATCTCTGATTCGTATTGGAATATCAATGCTTCGTGACACGAAATTACTTTTCTGTGGTAATCAAGGTCATTTTCAATGTATTCGAGAGTGCCAGCACAGCTCTAGTGTCCTGCGGTCGGCAGGAAAGAACTAAGGATCAAGTTTGAACACACTTTATTTGATCAAAACGCCTTCTTGGCGTGCACTAATTTCCAAACACAAGAACAACAATAAACCCAACAGTTCTTGTGGTAGATAAGAGTACAAGACAATGAAAAGGAATAATAACAACCAAAATACTACACTACACAATTATAAAGTGGCGATGCGCCCAACAAGATACAACTTTCTACTGAAGCCTGTGGCGAGTATCTACTAGGCTAGAGCCGGCATAGGTATTGGCTGGAGCTGTCCTGGCTGTAGGTACATACTGCCAGTCTGACTCTGCTGGCGTGCTTATAACACCGATTCTGCGGAGTGCTACACTTAGTCAGATTAGTTCCAATTGGTGGACCACTGTTACATGGCTTTTCACGAAGTACTGCCGTGTTTGTGCAGAAAGTCTGTTGATGTTTACATCCACAGGCGAGCTCTTGAAGGAAGGTCGGCAGCCCACCTTGCTTAACTGTTGTGCGGGTCCTCTAACTCATAAGTGACCGCTTCGACAACAGCAGTCGACTCGATGCTGCTTTTGCTCGTTTGTGAATATTCTTGGCACCACTTTAGCAAAAACCTTTGTCATGCCTAAATCTTTGTGCATAATCTGCTAAAAAAAAAAGAGGTTCAAAAATGGCTCTGAGCACTATGGGACTTAACATCTGAGGTCATCAGTCCCTTAAAACTAAATAAGCTAAGGACATCACACACATCCATCTCCGAGGCAGGATTCGAACCTACGACCGTAGCAGTCGCGCGGTTCCAGACTGAAGCGCATAGAACCACTCGGCCACCGCGGCTGGCGCATAATCTGTCTAACGGTTTCGTTGGTGATGCAGGCAAGTTCTGAAATTGCTCCAACGCTTAGGCAGCGGTCTCGTCGAACCATTCTACTGACTTTCTCAACGTTCTCTTCAGTTTTCGAAATGAATGGACAGCCCGACTTTGAATTGTCTTCGACGTCTTTCCTACGGTCCTTGAACCTCTTAACCCATTCAGAATCTTGGGTACGAGGTAGATACTGATCATCACAAAAAATCGCAAGTTTCTGTAGTGGATTTACCAACTTTTGTGAGGAATTTGGTGTCAACACGTCATTCCACTTTAGAGCACACCATAATTCCGACAGAGCTCAGACAACACGCCACGTTTCTAAACTGGCTCAGAACCAGACGAACCATCACAGAGGAGTGAAATTTTGTATGCTTGTCAGGCAGGATACCAGGGCTATTCCCGCACTCTTCTCTTTATCATTGATGAAGCTGGAAATGCGCACAACAACTAGTCTGGATTCTTTATTGCCACATCTCGTATAGTACATCACGTCTGTACTAAATAACTATGACTAATTTTGCTTATGTGGGAGATGAATCAGTGTACCTGACGGCTTGAAATTTGTAGTGTGTTCAAACACAGCGCGCTGCAGTTATACGGCTAGTGTGGAAATTAGGACTGCGAGAGCATGAGGCTCTGTGGACCTCATGTTTACTCCATTCAATGTGGCGGCCGTACCCCACCTTATTGGGAAACTCCGTATGTCCGCATTGTACCGCTCTACTGGCAGACGTCGGGAAAAACGATATGTTGCATCAGTAACCTCCCCATCGTCCACGTACTGCTTCTCGTGGAGTGCGTCCTTCATTGGGTCAAATTTCAGTCCTGCACAGATCCATTGTCGCTCTTCATGGTCTTCTGTTAGGTGACGAAGAACCCAGTGGACAAACACCGTCGAGTACCTCAACTGGTGGATTAGTTTGTCAGCACTTCCGACAGAGACATCCAGTTGAGGAGCTTTATTGTGATATGTCGATCAGCTCCAGTGAGAGTGTCTGCACTTTCCAAAATTGCGGGAGGCACAGCTGTGTGTAGCCGGTCAGCACTTGGGAGATCGGACAGATCTGTGCGAACTTGTTGTGATGACAGATGCCTCGCCCAACGACTTAGCATGCTTTTGTTAACTGTCAGAGTCCTGTAGATATTCTGTAAGTGCCTATGAATATCTGCCATGTTGTGGTTTTCAGCCAAAAGAAACTGAATAACAACTACGCGCTTAGAATGCACACTTGTGCTACAGACGCCATTTTGAAGGCTTCGTGTAGCACTGCCACCCATCGGATGTTCATGAAACTATAGAGGCTGAAGCGGGAATATTTCACGATTCCCCACAGCAAATTCAGCATGTTTTTAAACCCAAAATGGCCTAAGAAATTCTGTTGCATTACTTGTTGGACGTCCCTCGTAGCTACACGTAAACTATCTCGCAAAAGAGTATTTGCTTCAAGTACCAGTGTTAAGTGAAGAACAACGGGATATGCTTCAACTGCTACATATCACTCCCAGAGTGCAAGAAGATTAAAGAAGTCTCTAAATTTGCCATTTCTTATATAAATGAGCTGGTCAGTTTCGAGACGTGTCATGCTACAAGAACTAAATTTTGTGAACGACAGAAGCAACCATAGCATAGAAGATTTATCACATGCGTATGCAATTTTATACTGAATAAAAACTCTGTACGCCAAATTCCGGAGGGGGGGGGGGGGAAGAGAGGTGCCCTGACTGCCCGCTCCACCCCCCCCCCCGACCCCCACCCCCGCTGCCCATTGCCTACGCCTACAATTACAGCAGGCTCGTGAATAAAATCATTTTTATCATTTTTCCCACGTCCCGTACGAGAATGGAACAGGAAGAAATTCTGCATCTGCATGGATACTTTTCTGAGGTAATCAAGGTCACATTTAAGTGCCTGGCACAGGGTTCATCGAACCACCTTCACAATTTTCCAATCTCGTAAAGCGCGCGGAAAGATCAAGCACTTATATCTTTCTTTCAATACGAGCTCTGATCTCCCTTATTTTATCGTGGTGATCGTTCCTCCCTATGTAGGTCGGTGTCAACAAAATATTTTCGCATTCGGAGGAGAAGGTTGGTGATTGGAATTTCGTGAGAAAATTCCATCGCAACGAAAAAAGCCTTTCTTTTACTGATCTCCAGCCCAAATCCTGCATCAATTCAGTGACACTCTCTCCCATATTTCGCGATAATACAAAACGTGCTGCCCTTCTTTGAACTTTTTCGATGTACTCCGTGAAACTTATCGGGTAACGATCCCACACCGCGCAGCAGTATTCTAAAAGAGGAGAGACAAGCGTAGTGTAGGCAGTCTCCTTAGTAGGTCTGTGTCCTGCCAATAAAACGCAGTCTTTGGTTAGCCTTCCCCACAACGTTTTCTATGTGTTACTTCAAATTTAAGTTGTTCGTAATTGTAATTCCTGGATAATTAATTGAATTTACGGCCTTTAGATTTCACTGATCGAAGTTTAACGGATTCCTTTTAGCACTCATGTGGATGACCTCACACTTTTCGTTAATTATGGGCAACTGCCAATTTACACACCATTCACATATCTTTTCTAAATCGTTTAGCAGTTTGTTTTGATCTTCTGATGACTTTATTAGGCGATAAACGACAGCGTCACCTGCAAACAACCGAAGACAGCTCCTCAAATTGTCTCCTAAATCGTTTATATACACTCCTGGAAATGGAAAAAAGAACACATTGACACCGGTGTGTCAGACCCACCATACTTGCTCCGGACACTGCGAGAGGGCTGTACAAGCAATGATCACACGCACGGCACAGCGGACACACCAGGAACCGCGGTGTTGGCCGTCGAATGGCGCTAGCTGCGCAGCATTTGTGCACCGCCGCCGTCAGTGTCAGCCAGTTTGCCGTGGCATACGGAGCTCCATCGCAGTCTTTAACACTGGTAGCATGCCGCGACAGCGTGGACGTGAACCGTATGTGCAGTTGACGGACTTTGAGCGAGGGCGTATAGTGGGCATGCGGGAGGCCGGGTGGACGTACCGCCGAATTGCTCAACACGTGCGGCGTGAGGTCTCCACAGTACATCGATGTTGTCGCCAGTGGTCGGCGGAAGGTGCACGTGCCCGTCGACCTGGGACCGGACCGCAGCGACGCACGGATGCACGCCAAGACCGTAGGATCCTACGCAGTGCCGTAGGGGACCGCACCGCCACTTCCCAGCAAATTAGGGACACTGTTGCTCCTGGGGTATCGGCGAGGACCATTCGCAACCGTCTCCATGAAGCTGGGCTACGGTCCCGCACACCGTTAGGCCGTCTTCCGCTCACGCCCCAACATCGTGCAGCCCGCCTCCAGTGGTGTCGCGACAGGCGTGAATGGAGGGACGAATGGAGACGTGTCGTCTTCAGCGATGAGAGTCGCTTCTGCCTTGGTGCCAATGATGGTCGTATGCGTGTTTGGCGCCGTGCAGGTGAGCGCCACAATCAGGACTGCATACGACTGAGGCACACAGGGCCAACACCCGGCATCATGGTGTGGGGAGCGATCTCCTACACTGGCCGTACACCACTGGTGATCGTCGAGGGGACACTGAATAGTGCACGGTACATCCAAACCGTCATCGAACCCATCGTTCTACCATTCCTAGACCGGCAAGGGAACTTGCTGTTCCAACAGGACAATGCACGTCCGCATGTATCCCGTGCCAACCAACGTGCTCTAGAAGGTGTAAGTCAACTACCCTGGGCAGCAAGATCTCCGGATCTGTCCCCCATTGAGCATGTTTGGGACTGGATGAAGCGTCGTCTCACGCGGTCTGCACGTCCAGCACGAACGCTGGTCCAACTGAGGCGCCAGGTGGAAATGGCATGGCAAGCCGTTCCACAGGACTACATCCAGCATCTCTACGATCGTCTCCATGGGAGAATAGCAGCCTGCATTGCTGCGAAAGGTGGATATACACTGTACTAGTGCCGACATTGTGCATGCTCTGTTGCCTGTGTCTATGTGCCTGTGGT
This sequence comes from Schistocerca cancellata, assembly GCF_023864275.1. Classification (NCBI taxonomy): domain Eukaryota; kingdom Metazoa; phylum Arthropoda; class Insecta; order Orthoptera; family Acrididae; genus Schistocerca; species Schistocerca cancellata. The sequence continues at coordinate 113,853,961 of NC_064636.1, read as the reverse complement.
TCTGTCAGTGTGATCATGTGATGTATCTGACCCCAGGAATGTGTCAATAAAGTTTCCCCTTCCTGGGACAATGAATTCACGGTGTTCTTATTTCAATTTCCAGGAGTGTAGATAAGGAAGAGCAAACACTACCTAGGGCAACGTCAGAAATCACTTCTGTTTTACTCGATCACTTTCCGTCTACTACTACGAACTGTGACCTTTCTGATAGGAAATCACAAACTACTAACTCTGACCTCTCTGACAGGAAATCACAAATCCAGTCACATAAATGAGACGATATTCCAAAAGCACGCAATTTCACTATGAGCCGCTTGTGTGGTACAGAGTCAAAAGCCTTCCGGAAATCCAGAAATACGGAATCGATCTGAAATCCCTTGTCAATAGCACTCAACACTTCATGCGAATAAAGTGCTAGTTGTGTTTCACAAGAACGATGTTTTCTAAACCCATGTTGACTGTGTGTCAATAGACCGTTTTCTTCGAGGTACTTCATGTTGTTCGAACACAATAATGTTCTAAAAACCCGCTGCATATCGACGTTAACGATATGGGCCTGTAATTTAGTGGGTTACTCCTACTACTTTTCTTGAATATTGCTGTGACCTGTACAACTTTCTAGTCTTTGGGTACGGATCTTTCGTCGAGCGAACTGTTGTATATGATTTTTAAGTATGGAACTAATGCAACAGTATGTTCTGAAAGGAACCTAACTGGTATACAGTCTGGACCAGAAGACTTGCTTTTATTAAGTGATTTAAGTTGCTTCACTACTCCGGGGACATTTACTTCTCCGTTATCCATGTTGGCAAGTGTTCTTGATCCGAATTCTGGAATATTTCCTTCATCTTCTTTTGTGAAGGCATTTCGGAAGGCTGTGTTTAGTAACTCTGCTTTGGCAGCACTGTCTTCGATAGTATCTCCATTCTTATCGCGCAGAGAAGGCATTGATGGTTTCTTGCCGCTAACATACTTCACATACAACCAGAATCTCTTTGGATTTTCTGCCAGGTTTCGAGACAAAGTTTCGTTGTGGAAACTGTTATAAACTTCTCGCATCGAAGTCTGCGCTAAATTTGGAGCTTGTGTAAAAGATCGCCAATCGTGGGGATTGGCACAACGGCAAATACTCCCTGCCATGCAGTTCACAGTGGTTTGCAGCCAATGAATGTTGATGTAGATGTACACGTTGGAAGAAAATAAAAGTTCAGTGTTCAGAGTCAGAAAGTGTATGTGCCAAGACGATTCGTACATACGTCTGGCGAAGTGCCCGAAACGAGGAAATCAGGGAAGTTGGAGCTAATACAGGGTCTTACCGACAGTCTTTGTTTCCATGCACGGTTCGACAACGTTATCGCTGTGCCTGAAGCACCCTCGACGATATACCATAAGGCGGCCCTTGAACTACGCACGTTACTGGTTGACGATCATTGGCGGTGATAAAGCAATGAGATCGTAGGAATCGTGTGAACATATAACTCAGGCTAAGGTTCTCTCTCTCTCTCTCTCTCTCTCTCTACTTTTTTTTGTCCTCTTTTTTTTCATAATGTTAGTGTTACCGCCTAGAGAGCCAAACTATTCATCTTAGTAATTGAAACTACCGGTTTATTTACCGAGTGTGTTCAAAGCAAATGTTCCTTTGCCAACTCTCGGCGAAATTCTTCCCAGGCAGTTCCGTTAGTTTGCGAAGCTTACGTAGAACTTTATATAAGTAGCGGATGTGATTACGAAACTAGGAGCACAGGATAATGTGTTAAGTTTCGGGCTCTTGTGTAGGGCGTCTAGATTGAAATTACAACCCTTCCCTACGTCCCGTGTTCTCGGCGTAAAGCCGTTCGGCACACGGCTCTCGGATGCCTCCTCGCAACAGACCTTTCAAATCCGCTTGGCCTCACTGATTAAATCTTCCTTCTTACATGGCGGGGCAGCGCCTTGTTTGTCCAACGAAAACAGGGGAGTAAATTTGCTTTGTCAGGCTTCCGAATGGTTTGATGCAACGCGCCACAACTTCCTCTAGTGAGTCAGTCTGTTCTTCTTAGAGTAACTCATGCACCAAACAACGGAAATTAACTTGAAGATAGTGTTAGAGAGACGGAAGAGGATGTAGATGAACACGAAAGTACTCAGTAGCAAAGCCGCTTTATAAAAAGGGAGAAAGGGATAATGCAGACAATTTCAGACCTATTTCTATGCGATAAAAGTTTGCTAAATTTACTGAAAAGGCTGTGTATGTAAGGATAATTGATCATTTTATAGCACACTATTTGCTATCAAATGTACAGTTTGACTTTAGAAGTCGTTTAAGAACTGAAAATGCTATATGCTTTTTTCTCTATGAGGTACAGGATGGGATAAACAAAAGATTTCGAACGCTTGGCATGTTTTTTTTTATTTGTGTTGATCACAAAATATTGCTCCAGAAGTTGGACCATTACAGAAAATGGGGAGTAGCTCACAATTGGTTCACCTCTTACTTTAGCAGCAGACAGCAAAAGGTCATTATTGACAGTGTTGATGTGGGGTCTGAGTTGGGTACAGTCAAGTGGGGGGTGCCCCAGGGATCAGTGTTGGGGCCACTCTTGTTCGTTATTTATATAAATGATATCCCCTCTAGTATTATGGGTAACTCTAAAATATTTCTGTTTGCTGATGACACTAGCTTGGTGAGCCATGGTAAAATTTGCTGTTTTGAAGAGCGCGCCGCAGCGTGTAGTGTGAAGCAGTCGCCCTCCATTACTGGCGGTGGCGCCGCTGTAGCAGTCGCAGCTGTGGTGTCTCCCTCTGGTGGGAAAGGGCAAAAGTTGCCGGTTCACTGGCATTTAAGGGGCGCTATGAGCTCGCTAGGGGGCCGCATTCCTCGCCCTCGCTCCTGCCCTCCAACGGTCCCAACGCCTTCTCCAGAATCACCTTGACCTTTTTGCTGCATCGTGTAACCAGTGGCTCCTGAAACTCAATCCTTCCAAGACCCAGGCAATCATCGTAGGTCATACCACTCGCTCCTTCCGGCTCCTGGGTTTCTCCCTTACTGTCTGCGCACGTCCTGTCCGCCTCACCCCCACCCTCACCTACCTTGGCCTCACCATTGACCGTCACCTCACCTGGATCCCTCATCTCCGCTCCATCCAATCCAAAGCCCACAACCGCCTCCGACTCCTCAAACTCCTCTCTGGCCGGACGTGGGGGTTGCACCCCTCTACCATCCTCCACACCTACAAATCCTTAATCAGTCCCGTCCTCTGTTATGCCAGTCCTTCCTGGATATCTGCCCCCCCCCCAAATTCTATAAGTCCCTCCAAATCCTTGAGCGTCATGCACTCCGCCTCGCCTTCCGTCCCCCCCCCCCCGTCCCCCACGCGGATCCTCTATGATCTCCTTCCTTTCCCCCATCTGCTCCTATTCCTCGAACATATCCGCATCCTCTACGCCTCCCACCGTCTTGAACCCCCTCACCCCCTGTTTGCTCCTCTCCTCTCCCATCCCCGCCCCCTGCCACGTCTTCACTGTTGTGTCCCCCCTACCTTCCATCTCTACACCCTACATCTCCTTTCCCAAGGTCGCTTCCATCAGCTCCCCCTCCCGGATGGTGCCCTCTCTCCCTCCATTTATCCTTCCTATCAACTCTGAAGCTCAACCCCCCCTCCTTTCCTCCGTCCTTTCCCTGGGCTCCCTCTTCCTCCCCCCTTCGAACCTGTGTTTTCTCCCCGCCTATCATCTCCTTTCTCTCCCCCCCCCCCCCGAGTTCTTTTGTACTTCCCTCCTCTGCCTTCCCCAATCCCTGGCCCGTCTGCTCAGCACCCCCCACCCCTCTTATCGATCCTCCTCTTCCATTGGCTCCTTTCCCCCCTCCCCCTTCACTTTTCCTCTCCTTCCCCCCTTTTTTTCCCGTCATCTGACCAGTTTCCCCCACCTGCTCTCGGGTGTGGTACGTCGTATTTGTGCAAACTTTTAGCGCAGTGTTTAAGTGAGTGTTTGGTGTTGTGCGTCCTTCCACAGTGTTGCGAACAGAAATCATGCTGTCGCCGGGTGTGCTTTTTATATCTCTTGCGAACAGAACCCAGACTGTCGCCGTGTTTTTTTAACTGACTGTCTATTGTTTTTCTGCTTCGTGTGTGTTTTATTAGCTTCATCGACCCTGTGTTTTATGTTTTATGCTCCAGAATTTTCTGCCATTTTTACCTTTAAGTCACCGCTTTTATCGCCAACTGTTATTATTTTTTATTATCTTCATCTTTTTAAAACAAATTCTGTAGGCTGAAGAGCGGCGTAATAAGCTGCTGCCAGCCCGCCCCCTTTAGGGGGAATCGAAACCCCAAAAAGAAAAAAAAAAAACACTCGCTAGGGGCGAGTCTACTCTGTTGGACAGCCTGGTCAGTGTGGGGCAGTCAGTGTCTGTCTGTCGTCCGGAGTGCCAGTATGTGTTAGGCCGCCAGTCTGTTCAGGCAATGGGCATTGGCGGTTGGATCGATCGGTTGGTTGGTCGCGCACTATGACACAAGATGACTTGTCCGTCTTAAGGTGAGGTCGCCACGTAAGTCCAGTGGGCCGCTCCGTATAGCGAGGGGTAGTGGCTTCGCGGCCGACACGAGGGCAACAGGAGTCAACCCACGATATCGGTCTGGCCGGAGCGAGCTGCGACGCCGTGAGGCGGGAGATCGGCGCGCCTTCCTGCGTCCGTTGAAGAGGCTGGCAGCGCACGGTTTGGGAGAGCGTTTTGGGGGTGCTGCGCCAGGTCTTCGCCAGACATCGCAGTTTATTAGAAGTTAAGTGATTGGTGATATTTTGTTTCAGTTATATGTTAAACTCTACTTGTTTTCTTGGTGAGTATCTCGTCCCCAACTGGCTCGCCTGTCTCTCGTCCGCATCTGTTAGGCAGTTAGTGTCTGTCTGTCTGTCTGTCGGTCTGCCGTACGTTAATAGCTGCCTCTGTCATGTTTGTCGGATTCGGTGTTAACGAATTGATAGAATTAAGGTGTAAAGGCCGAATTCCGGAAATATGTTTTTAACTTGCATATCATCTTGAGAGGCGGTACATGTGTAATGTAGAGCATGTTGAACATTTTATGTAAGTCTGAATTTCATGTTTTTTATTTAAATACTCATTTTTATAAAGTTGCCACCCTTCCACCGTAAGAGTCCTTTAAAAAACAACAAATTGCACTTTCGGTGGCAAATAATTTCTTAGTGTGAGTGTTTGTACAATTTCCATCCCTCTTACGGCGCGCATAGTTAATGTGTTTGTGTGAGTTGTTAAACTTTTTAGTTTAAAGTAATCTGGTGTGTTGCAGATTTGGGCAAGTGTAGTCTTTCAGAGGTTGCTGTGAGCGGTCGTGACTACGGCCGTGTTGAAAGGAAGCGGCAAGCTTCTCAGCCCGAAGGCTCATACTGTCAATATTGTTCTTTAGATAAAATTGTAACTTGATATTTCGAGGGTGCTTTCCCGCTTATAAATTTTAAATCTGTTTTTGAAAAGGCTTTTATGAATAAAATTCCCATTTGTTAAAGGTAATTTTATTTTCATCAGTTATTTCCTGGCAACTACTTCCGTGCTCACCTAGTGTGATTAAATGTGTTAATGTTCTTGATGAATCGCTAGTAAATAAAGTAAAGTCTTTAAGAAAAGATTTTGAAAGTCAATTCATGGTTTACTTGGTAGTGAAGGATGTTGTGTGCAACACGGGTTCAGTTTCAAACAATGCAGTTCACAACATAAGTTCATGGCTTGTAGAAAATAAGCTAACGCCAAATCATAGTAAGACTCAATTTTTTACAGTTTCTAACGCATAATTAAACAGAAGCAGATGTTGTAATTTCACTGAATGAATGGGAATATGATTATTGAAACTGAATTGTTCAGATTTCTAGGTGTTCAGATAGACAGTAAAGTGTCGTGGTAAGCCCAAGTTCAGGATCTTTTTGATAGATTTAACGCTGCCATTTTTACTATTCGAAAGTTATCTGAAGTAAGTGGTCGTTCGACACGAAAATTAGTCTACTTTGCTTATTTCCATTCCCTTATGTCGTATGGTATTATATTTTGGGGTAACTCTTCCCATTCTAAAAGGATATTTTTGGCTCGGAAACGGGCAGATCGGGCCGAATGTTCACGAACCTCTTGTCGCCCCTGTTCACGATTCCGGATATTTTGCCATGGGCCTCTCAATAGGTTGGTTGGTTGGTTTGGGGAAGGAGACCAGACAGTGTGGTCATCGGTCTCATCAGATGAGGGAAGGATTGGGAAGGAAGTCGGTCGTGCCCTTTCAGAGGAACCATCCCGGCATTTGCCTGGAGTGATTTAGGGAAATCACGGAAAACCTAAAGCAGGATGGCCGGACGCGGGATTGAACCGTCGTTCTCCCGAATGCGAGTCCAGTGTCTAACCACTGCGCCACCCCGCTCGGTAGGCCTCTCAATACATATATTCCTTTCTGTCATTTCTTGTTAACAATATCACCTTATTCTAAAGAATAAGCAGCTTTCCCTCAGTCAGTACTCGGCAGAAATCAAACCTGCATTTGAATCGAACCTCCTTAACTCTTGTGCATTGTGCACAAAGGTGTGCAGTATACTGCTGCATCCATTTTCAATAAGCTACCACTCGAATTCAAAAATCTGAGTCTACTTTGCTTATTTCCATTCCCTTATGTGTATGGTATTATATTTTGGGGTAACTCTTGCCATTCTAAAAGGATATTTTTGGCTCAGAAACGGGCAGATCGGCAATAAGTGCCGTATGTTCACGAACCTCTTGTCGCCCCTGTTCACGAGACGGATATTTTGCCATGGGCCTCTCAATAGGTTGGTTGGTTGGTTGTTTTGGCGAAGGAGACCAGACAGTGTGGTCATCGGTCTCATCAGATGAGGGAAGGATTGGGAAGGAAGTCGGTCGTGCCCTTTCAGAGGAACCATCCCGGCATTTGCCTGGAGTGATTTAGGGAAATCACGGAAAACCTAAATCAGGATGGCCGGACGCGGGATTGAACCGTCGTCCTCCCGAATGCGAGTCCAGTGTCTAACCACTGCGCCACCCCGCTCGGTAGGCCTCTCAATACATATATTCCTTTCTGTCATTTCTTGTTAACAATATCACGTTATTGTAAAGAATAAGCAGCTTTCACTCAGTCAGTACTCGGCAGAAATCAAACCTGCATTTGAATCGAACCTCCTTAACTCTTGCGCATTGTGCACAAAGGTGTGCAGTATACTGCTGCATCCATTTTCAATAAGCTACCACTCGAATTCAAAAATCTTAGCAGTAATCCATGCGTTTGAAAATCGAAACTGACGAGTTTTCTCATGGGTCACTCGTTCTATTCTGTCGAGGAGTTCCTTGAAAAATTAAGCTGATTCTTATTGTATTGTTGACTGAATTTACTTCAACTTATGGCTTGGCTTTTTCGATAAACATTTTATTTTTATCTGTTTATGTTGTAATTTCATGTACTGACTTGTTCCATGACCTTGTAGAGTTGCTCCACAATTTGGTCCTTCGGAACCTGACGTGTAAATAAATAAAAAAATAAATGAGATGGGAGATACGAAACTGCGAGAAAAATTCCGGAAAGAACGTAGTCGATACGAAGCCCATAAAGCAAATCATGTTCCACAGAATTACAGCTTGCTATAACAAGAATATTCTGCCTCGTGTGCTAGACATTCCACAAAGACAAAATGTCGTGAGAGTTCAAGGAGAATGTACACTGACTGAAAAAATCGCAACACCAAGCAGGAGTTGTCCACCATTACGAAAGTTGGTAGGCGTCTGAAAGATGAGATCTACTCAAATTTCGCGCCATTCGCTCTAGAGCGGCGCTAGTAGCATCATTGTGAGAATGCAGTTGAGGTTTACCTTAAGAGGCCGCTGGATCGGTCGTGAGTGGTGGTTGCCTTTGACATTGGACGTGGTGAGTTGTGGTAGTTGCATGGGGGCTTAGTTAAATATTAATGAAAATATTTTTTGTAGCTGTATGTCCGATTACGCAAGTCTCGTAAACGGCTGGCCCTGACTAGTTTTAGTACGCAATCTGACTGCTTAGAATGACAACAAAGAATGTAAGAAAATTTCTGTTAGCACAATCAATTAATTAAGTCCCCAGCAACTATAAAACCTACGAAACAACAAACACAAGTGTAGCTGTTCTGTATGTGGTAGTATGACTCAACGCACATCTGGCACGGTTCTTCTTCAACAAGACAAGAATTTTTAAATACCAATTATACTGACGTGATAAAAGAAAATTAGAAATACTATAATTGCGCAAGAAAACCAGAATTACACTCTAATACAAGAACACACGCCAGATGCTTTGTTGACTGAACCTGTAATGAAGCATTATTCAGGACACACAAATAATAAGAAAATAAAGAACAGTAGTTAGTTACCTTAATTTATATTGACGAAAAGCACTCAGATCATTACAATATCTCCATTGGAACAACATCTGCTATCTCTCCCATCAAATAACTGCATAAACATGGAACAACACTCTCCACTACCGCATCTCACTCTGACTTCAGCTACAAGCAGTGTCCACCACAACTTCTCGGCAAGAACTGCCTGTCGCTGCGTCTCAATAATCACTGCCAGTGGAGGCGGCGGAACAATACTCTCTGGCGCGATTTCTGGCGCTGTGGCTCAGTGTAGCCACCTTTCATAGTCCAAAATGCCTTTAAGGCGACAAAGCCGCCATCATCAACACCTTACTGAGTTTAAACGAGGCTTCTAATACAGGGTTATTACAAATGATTGAAGCGATTTCACAGCTCTACAATAACTTTATTATTTGAGATATTTTCACACTGCTATGCACACACATACAAAAACTCAAAAAGTTTTTTTAGGCATTCATAAATGTTCGATATGTGCCCCTTTATTGATTCGGCAGACATCAAGCCGATAATCAAGTTCCTCCCACACTCGGCGCAGCATGTCCCCATCAATGAGCTCGCAGTTCTGGCACGTTTCTTGGTAGAGGAGGTTTAAACACTGAATCTTTCACATAACCCCACAGAATATGCCGAATATCATGATGGAAGTGTGGTGGAGCACCATCCTGTTGAAAGATGAAGTCGGCGCTGTCGGTCTCCAGTTGTGGCATGAGCCAATTTTCCAACATGTCCACATACACGTGTCCTGTAACGTTTTTTTCGCAGAAGATAAAGGCGCCGTAAACTTTAAACCGTGAGATTGCACAAAACACGTTAACTTTTGGCGAATTGCGAATATGCTGCACGAATGCGTGAGGATTGTCTACCGCCCAGATTCACACATTGTGTCTGTTCACTTCACCATTAAGAAAAAATGTTGCTTCATCACTGAAGACAAGTTTCGCACTGAACGCATCCTCTTCCATGAGCTGTTGCAACCGCGCCGAAAACTCAAAGCGTTTGAATTTTTCATCGGGTGTCAGGGCTTGTAGCAATTGTAAACGGTAAGGCTTCTGCTTCAGCCTTTTCCGTAAGATTTTCCAAACCGTCGGCTGTGGTACGTTTAGCTCCCTGCTTGCTTTATTCGTCGACTTCCGCGGGCTACGCGTGAAACTTGCCCGCACGCGTTCAACCGTTTCTTCGCTCACTGCAGGCCGACCCGTTGACTTCCCCTTACAGAGGCATCCAGAAGCTTTAAACTGCGCATACCATCGCCGAATGGAGATAGCAGTTGGTGGATCTTTGTTGAACTTCGTCCTGAAGTGTCGGTGCACTGCTATGACTGACTGATGTGAGTGCATTTCAAGCACGACATACGCTTTCTCGGCTCCTGTCGCCGTTTTGTCTCACTGCGCTCTCGAGCGCTCTGGCGGCAGAAACCTGAAGTGCGGCTTCAGCCGAACAAAACTTTATGAGTTTTTCTACGTATCTGTAGTGTGTCGTGACCATATGTCAATGAATGGAGCTACAATGAATTTATAAAATCGCTTCAATCATTTGTAATAGTCCTGTAGTGCTACGAGAAGCTGGATGTTCATTCCGCGATACTGCAGAGATACTTGGCAGGTATGTAGCCACTGTGTATGAGTGCTGGCAGCGGTGGTCAAGAGAATGTATGATTGCATGAAGATTGGGCTGTGGACGGTCACTTGAGACTACCGAGAGAAAAGACCATCTTGTTTGGCGTATGGCTCTGGCGCACCGCACTGCTTTGCAGCAACAATTTGAGCAGCAGGTGTCACCAAAGTGACACAACGAAGTGTTACAAATAGGTTACTTCAGGGACAGCTCCGAGCCAGATGCCCTGTAGCGTGCATTCTACTGCCCCAAAACCACCGCCATCTGGAAGTTCTTCAGTGTCAAGCGAGAGAGCTCATTGGACGGGAGGGTGGAGGTCTGTTGTGCTTTCTGATGAAAGCTGTTTCTGCCTCAATGCCAGTGATGGCTTTGTGCTGGTTAGGAGGAGTCGAGTTCAGTGCCTGCAATCAACCCGTCTGTGCTAGACACACTGGAACAACACCTGGGGTTATGGTCTGGGATACGATTTCATACGACAGCAGGAGCACTCTCATGGTTATTGCACGCTCCCTGACTGCAACTTTGTATGTCAGTCTGCTAGTTCGGCCTGCTTAGCTACCATTCGTGAACAGGGTTCCAGGGCATGTTTTCCAACAGGATATCGCTTGTCCTCAGATTGCTGTTATAGCCCAACACACTGTACAGAGTGTCGGCATGTTGTCTTGGCCAGCTCGATCACAAGGTCTCCAATTAGCTGGCCGGACATCCCCGGTATCCGGCCCGACAAATATTTGAGGTGGTACCTATACTACTAACAATTGAGTTTCGAGGCCTATCGTGACCTATACACCGCGACATTGTCGGAGCTCTATCTTTACAAAGCGGAAGGTCATGGTTAAACTTGTGTCTATACACAATAAACAGACAGACCATTCTCCGTGCGATAGTGAAAAAAAAAACGGTTAAAAGACTAGTTCGGCGAAAACATTTTAAGTAAAAAAAATTTTTGTATTTTATTCTACTCACGAGTCTGGTGCAAGTCTTTCAAATGGACGCCACTTCGGCGACTAGCCTTAGTAATCAATCATTATGGAAGATGCTTCTTAAGTAAGGTTTCACTTTCATTACGTATTTAGATTTTCAGATTTTCCTTGTCTCTTCGCATTCAAACTTTGAATTGTCCCACACTTACTAGTACAGCGCATAAAACACTAAAAAACTCGTGAGACACTCGCAACACAGACACAATCACGCAACAGAACCATCAAATATATGCTCTGGCTCTGCTACTCGCTACAAGACTACGTAACTAAACTTATTGTTGTGCTGCTTCAAATAACAATGCGTTGACATACTCTACCTCTGTTACGTCTTGTAGTAATAGTGTTGCTAAAAATGATTTTGAGATTTCGTTAACTTTGCAGGACGCTTTCGTGAAGAATGTGCAGTGACATACTTTTTGTCGGTGAAATTCGCCAGAATAAAATGTGTCAGAAATTCGGTCACATACGTCCAGCAATCAAAATTATGTAATTAAATAAAAATCGTACTTAGTTTCAGTGCTAGCTATCCCCACAACCTTAGATTTTTGCGATTTCATCTTTCCTTTAGCCTTACATTACGGTGATCATGGAGTGCTAGGGTGCTTTAACCCCACTAGGTACATCTTGGCCCTTATGACTTCGTGGATGAGTCAATGTGGCCCGCAGACTAAAACCCCTGCCATAGACTGACATCTGACACTTGCACTGACATCTGACACTTGCACTGACATCTGACACTTGCACTGACAATGCTTGTCTCACTCCTCCATTAATCTGTGATCTTGTAGTGTTAATCACTTACATATGTTACTGAGACAAATGTATTATTACTCGACGCTAAATATTTTTGGTGTATAAGGCGCAATCGATTCAGGTTGTAATATAATACTGAGACAGAGATTTGTAAACCATATTTAAAACTGAAAGATATTTCCAGGAGAAAATATAGCATCTGACAATCTACGTCTACTTACACATCTACAAGATTACTCTGCAACTCACAATTAAGTGCCTGGCAGAGGGTTCATCGAACCACCTTCAAGCTACTTTTCCACCATTCCACCCTCGAATGGAGCGCGGGAGAAACGAACACTGAACTCATTCCGTGCGATATCTGACTTCTCTTACCTTATTATGATGCTCATTTCTCCCTACGCATATTTTCAAACTCTGAGGAAAAAGTTGGTGGTCGAAATTTCGTGAGTAGGTCCTGCTGCAACGAAAGAAGCCTTTGTTTTAATGATTGCCACCTCAATTCGCGAATTATTTCCATGTCACTCTCTCACCTAAAAATGGCTCTGAGCACTGTGGGACTTAGCATCTGAGGCCATCAGTCCCCTAGAACTTAGAACTAACTAACGTAAGGACATCACACACATCCATGCTCGAGGCAGGATTCGAACCTGCGATCGTAGCGGTCGCGCGGTTCCAGACTGTAGCGCCTTGAACCGCTCGGCCAACCTGGCCGGCTCTCTCACCTACTTCGTGGTAATAGAAAACAAGCTGCCCTTCTTGGAATTTTTACGATGGTTATTCATCAATCCTATATGAATCGCATCCCACACTCCACAGCAGTCTTCCAGAAGTGGCCGGACCAGTGTAGTGTAGGCAGTCCCTTTAGTAGACCTGGTACATTTTCTAAGTGTTCTGTCAATAAATCGCAGTCTTTGGTCTTCTTTCTCCACAACATTACCTATGTCATCGTTCCAGTTTCAGTTATTCGTAATTGTAGTCCCTAAGTATTTAGCTGAGTTTATAGTCCTTAGATTTGTGCGCTATCGTGTAACTAAATTTTAGCGGATTCCGTTTAGTGATCATGTGGATGACTTCACACGTTTCATTGTTTAGAGTCAATTGCCAGTTTGTGCCCCATATAATATTTAATCTAAATCATTTTGCGATTCGTTTTGATCATCTGATGAGTTTCAAAGAAAATAAATGATAGCATCGTCTGAAGACAGTCTAAGTGGGCTGCGCAGTTCGTTTCGTAAATCTTTTGTGTAGATCAGGAACAGCAGTCAGCCTATAACACTTCCTTGGGGAGTGCCAGATATTACTTCTTTTCTACTCGATGAATTTCCGTCAGTTACTCCGCACTGTGACCCTGTTCGCCATCTGGATTTGCAGCTCCTTGCGTTTATCGCGTTTAAAGTTAAAATTGTTGACTGCAAGGTCGACCTGTTACGCAAAACACCGATATTTACTAAATGATTACAAAATTACGGGAATATTTAGTTCAAGGAACAATTTGTTTTTTTTTTTTTTAGTTAATACCTTTACACTCGGTTTGCAGATGACAAGCTACCTGTAATAAATAATACACAAGTGGTCCTGAAAAACTATGTAAACCGAGAGTAAAGCTATTAACTGAAGAAACAAATTGTTCTTTGAACTAAATATTCCCGTAATTTTGTAATCCTTTAGTAAAACTTTCACATTACAGAGTAAATAAAGTAGAAACCCACTGATGATGGCACAGAGGTGCTGAAATACGTTTGGGAACTTGGAAGAAACTATGTTTTGCATAACTGGCGGACTTTGTGACCTTCCTGAGAGGAAATCATCAATACTGTCTCACAACTAAGGCGATACTCCACAGGCACGAAATTTGATTAGAAGACGGTCATGAGGAACAGTGTCGAAAGCCCTCTGGAAGCCTGAAAATACGGAATCAGTTTGACTTTCCTAATCGATAACAGTCAACACTTCGTGAAAAAATGCCCTGTGGAAATCTGAAAATATGGAATCAGTTTGACGTTCTCAGTCGATAATACTCATTATTTCGTGAGTGTAAGGAGCTAGTTGTGTTTCACAAGAACGATCTTTTCTGAATCGGTGTTGGCCATTTGTGAATCAGTCGTTTTCTTCGAGGTAATTCATAAGGATCGAAAATAGTGTAAGTTTCAAAGTCCTATTGTAAATCTACATTAGCGATATGGGTCTGTAATTTAGCTGATTACTCGTATTTCCCTGTCTGGGTATTGGTGTGACTTGCGCAACTTTCCAGTCTTTCGGTACGGATCTTTCACCGAGTGAGCGGTTGTATGCGACTGGTAAGTATGGGGCTATTGTATAAGCATACTCTGAAAGGAACCTGACTGGTATACAGTCTGAACCGGCGGCCTTGCCTTTGGTTGGTTGGTTGGTTGGTTGGTCTCGGGGAGAAGAAGAAACAGCGAGATCGTCGGTCCCGTCGGATTAGAGAAGGATGGGGAAGGAAGTCGGCCATGCCCTTTCAAAGGCACCATCCCAGTATTTGTCTCCAGCGATTTAGGGAAATCACGGAAAACCTAAATCAGAAAGTCGGACCCGGGTTTGAACGTCGTCCTCCCTAATGCGAGTCCAGTGTGCTAGCCACTTCGTCACCTCCCTAGGTTGGCCTTGCCTTTCTTAACTGCTTTAAGCTGCTTTGCTACACCGTGGATATCTACTGTAGTTCCAAGCATGTTGGCCTTTGTTCTTGATTCGAGTTGTAGAATAGTTACTTCTTCTTCTTTGGCAAAGGAATTTCGGAAGACCATGTGTAGCAACTCTCCTCAAAATGATCTCCATTGGTACCGCACAATTAAGGTATTGACTGCGTCTTGCCGCTGGTGTACTTTACATACGACGAGAATCTCACTGTGGTTTATGGCAGATTTGGAGAGAGAGCTTCGTCATGCTCTTGTAGAAGTAGAAGTACACTACTGGCCATTAAAATTGCTACACCACGAAGATGACGTGCTACAGACACGGAAATTTAACAGACAGGAAGAAGATGCTGTGATATGCAAATGATTAGCTTTACAGAGCATTCACACAAGGTTGGCGCCGGTGGCGACACCTACAACGTGCTGACATGAGGAAAGTTCCCAACCGATTTCTCATACACAAACAGCAGTTGACCGGCGTTGCCTGGTGAAACGTTGTTGTGATGCCTCGTGTAAGGAGGAGAAATGCGTACCATCACGTTTCCGACTTTGATAAAGGTCGGATTGTAGCCTATCGCGATTGTGGTTTATCGTATCGCGACACTGCTGCTAGCGTTGGTCGAGATCCAATGACTGTTAGCACAATATGGAATCGATGGGTTCAGGAGGGTAACACGAAATGCCGTGCTGGATTCCAACGGCCTCGTATCACTAGCAGTCGTGATGACAGGCATCTTATCCGCATGGCTATAACGAATCGTGCAGCCACGTCTCGATCCCTGAGTCAACAGATGGGGACGTTTGCAAGACAATAACCATCTGCACGAACAGTTCGACGACGTTTGCAGCAGCACGGACTATCAGCTCGAAGACCACGTCCGGGGTTACCCTTTACGCTGCGTCACAGACAGGAGCACCTGCGATGGTGTACTCAATGACGAACCTCGGTGCACGAATGGCAAAACGTCATTTTTTCGGATGAATCCAGGTTCTGCTTACAGCATCATGATGGTCGCATCCGTGTTTGGCGACATCACGGTGACCACACATTGGAAGCGTGTATTCGTCATCGCCATACTCGCGTATCACCCGGGGTGATGGTATGGGGTGCCTTTGGTTACACGTCTCGGTCACCTCTGGTTCGCATGGACGGCACTTTGAGCAGTGGACGTTACATTTCAGATGTATTACGACCCGTGGCTCTACCCTTCATTCGATCCCCGCGAAACACTACATTTCAACAGGATAATGCACGGGCGCATGTTGCAGGTCCTGTATGGGCTTTTCTGGATACAGAAAATGTTCGTTTGCTACCCTGGCCAGCACATTCTCCAGATCTCTCACCAACTGAAAACGTCTGGTCAGTGGTGGACGAGCAACTGGCTCGTCACAATACGCCAGTCACTACTCTTGATGAACTGTGGTCTCGTGTTGAAGCTGCATGGGCTGCTGTACCTGTACACGCCATCCAAGCTCTGTTTGACTCAATGCCCAGGGGTGTCAAGGCCGTTATTACGGACAGAGGTGTTTGTTCTGGGTACTGATTTCTCAGGATCTGTGCACCCAAATTGCGTGAAAATGTAATCACATGTCAGTTCTAGTATAATGTATTTGTCCAATGAATACCCGTTTATCATCTGCATTTCTCCATGGTGTAGCAGTTTTAATGGCCAGTAATGTATTAAACGCATCTCACACTGAATTTCGCGCTAAATTTCGAGCGTCTGTAAAACTTCGCAAATCTTGAGGCTTTTGCGTTCTTTTAAATTTTACGTGCTTATTTTCGCTTCTTCTGGAACAGTTTTCTGATCTGTTTTGTGTACCAGGGTAGGATCACCACTAGCCTTATTAAATTATTTGGTATGTACCTGTGAATTGCTGTCGATACCATTTCTTTGAATTTAAACCACTTCTTTTCTGCGCTTACATAGTCAGAGAGGAAGGAGTGGAGACTGTCTCTTAGGAAGGTGTCAAGCGAATTTTATCTGTATTTTATACAAATATATTTAAATTTATTGCTTACGAACTGCAAACTGAAACTAAAAAAATTGCAAAAAGTTTTGAATTTTAAGCGGTGGTAGTTGGATAAATTGAAGGAAAAAGAGGTTTTTGAGACATTTACAGGGAAAATTAGACAACGTTGCACAGAAACAGGGGAAACTAATATAACGGAAAACGAATGGGTAGCTTCGAGAGGTGGAAAAGGGAAGGCAGCAGAGGATCACCTATGGAAAAAGACACATTCTCTACGAGAAGGCGAGGAGGTCACTTAACTTGACTGTATTGTTCTTTCTCATCCACCCTGCGGCTCAAATCTCGCACCTTAACCCTTCCATCTGGTTGATCAAATGAATGATGCATTCCACGGGAAGCAGTACGTGAATAATGGGGAGGTTATTGATGCAGTAACACGGCTCCGGAGACATACCATACCATGTGAGCATACACCCCGTCCTAGTAACGGGGTGTAAGGGCGTCCCATTAAACAGAGATTGTGTTCAAAAATCGGGTTTCGCAGCAAAAGAGTGGGGAATGACATGGTGTATCGGAACGCTGCTGAACGAAACCAACCTACTTTCGGAAAAAAAATTGCTCTACTTATTGAACGCCCCTTTGAATTCTGTCAGATACTGTAAAGTTATTACAAGAGCGGTTGAATGTAACGGGTGGTGTCTTGAAATGAAGGTATGACATGAATAGCAACAAAATTACGTAATTATGAAATGAGACCAGAAAATGAGACACTGAAAGCAGTCGATGAGTTTTGCTATTTGGACAACAAGACCCGTAGTAGACAGGATACAGAACAGGAAGAAAACCACTTGAGAAAGAGAGGGAAGTATTAATACCTAACGTAAATAGGTAAACAGCTTAGACGAGAAGCGAACAAAAGGCTTTGAAACGTGGTGCGACAGAATATTCTGAAGATTAGATGGGCAGATAGCGTAACTAATGAGGAGGTACTGAATCTATGTAAAAAAAAAAAAGAAATCTGTGGCACAGCTTGACTAAAAAGGAGGGATCTTTTGATAGGATATATCCTGAGGCAACAAGAAATCGTCAGTTTGGTAGTGGAAGGCAGTGTAGCGGGTATAAACTGTAAACACAAAATCAAGTCTTGAATGCAGTAGGGAGGTTAAAGTGCATTTAGGCTGCAGTAGTTATCCAGAGATGAGAGACTTTCAAAGCATGGAGTAGCGTGGACAGCTGCAGCAAACCTCTTTGAACTGGGGCCAATAACAACATCTTCAAAATTTGAAAAGTTGCGTCAATACAATCTATTCATCTTTGCAAGAGATTTTGCAGTCGTTAAAAAAACGAAAGAAATACCTTTCGATAAGAAAACTGGATCACTACCTGGATTGATAGAGTGAATGATACACTAATCGTATAACTAAGATACACTACAGTATGCACGCTATCGTTTGATAAAAACCTCATTTTGGATAATATACTGGAGAGTATAAGCTATGTTATTTCTTACGGCAGCCGCCCTGTACAAAGCCACCTGTTTGGGAAGACTGTTAGATTACTGGGAAGATAATTAAAGTGTACTCACCTCGCGAAGAGCTCGTTGAGCAGGCGTACCAACTCTTCGGCCGTGCACTGGTCTGAGAGGCTTGTGAAACCGCAAATGTCGGCGAACAGGATGCTGCAGAAAGACAGAGGTACAATTAGCGTGACAGCAGTTTAGTAACAACTGAGTGACTGAATATGCAAGGTGATTTATCTGACAGTACTGATCCGCAACGTCTTCAAAACCCACACATAAGATTTTAATTTTCTCTCACTCCCTTTGCTATAGACCAAAACAGACAGGACTTTTTTGGGAGGAAATTTAATGAAGCTAAATTTTGTACGGGGATACATTTTCACTGGAGACCATGGTTTTCGAGTAATTCAAGAAAACGCGTTTGAAGGTCACTTTTGTACTTTTTTCTTGAATGATTCCAAAACTGCAGCCTCAAGTGAAAAGTATCCACAGCACATAATTTAACTACATTAAATTTCCTACAAGAACATCCTGTATATTTTTTTTCTGCAGGACTAATGGTTGCATATGGCGAGTGAGAAAGTATGAAAATATTGCATGCGGTATTTGATGGCGTTGGAGGTTGCATAAAACACATCGATAGGGGCAGCTAGGTGACCCTGTATTCACAGGCTTTCAGAAAAAATCTGAAAAAAAGTTGTGAGGTTGTGGCAGGGTAGGTTGTGCTGAGAGATAATTTTTCAGACAAAATTCGATACGTTGCGCCGTTTCCGAGTCAGTTAGCATTGAAGTTAGCCAGTCAGTCCGTTTCGTGCGCAAATTCAAGTGGCCCGCCAGAGACAGTGCCGCCAAACGTGTTTTTCGTTTGGTTTCCTAAAACCGAACAAGAGAGCGATACAAGAACTTGACATGAGACTTCAGTAGTGATCGAACGCGAGACAAAGACTGAGCTGTCTCGCGCACTATCATGCATGCTATCAGGAGAACTGACACTAATTGTATCTGGCGGACCGTTTGTATTTGCATGCGAGGAGGTCAACTTTTAAGTTTTAAATTTTTAATTTAGATTCAGATTCTGCGGCAAAAAAATCTGGAACAATTGTTTCCATTCTTGGTATACGATGCTGCAATCGGTGGAAGAGTTACAAAAGAGCATACTGAAATTAGTCAGCCTCATGGTGAGATTGGAGGGGATTCGCCGAAATCAAGCATGCTGGTGGTTCGGGGGCTCACCGAAATCGGTCCTGAAGCGAACTAGACAGTATGTAACTATAAATGTAGTTTATTTGTCAGACTCTTTTAAATGACTAAATGTAAAAGTTTTCCTGTAACATCAAATTTGCAAAACTAAATTAAAATTTTAACTATAATATCAACTGTTTGGAACAGAAAGGTTTATATTTCTATCAGAAATGTAAAGTACATTAAGTGAATCGGTTCATAATTGCAAAACTCGTAAAAAATTTGTTTTGTCGACAACAGCAATAATCAGCTACGAATGGGCAAAAAAAATGTTTCTGGTAAACCGTAGGCCTTTTTTTTCGTAGAATTCGAATCTGCAATGCATATGGTGTGTTCCCATTTGAAAACTGAAAGTTCATCTGCAAGGGGTACGGGGAGGGGGGGGGGGGTGGCTGGTGGAGGAGGGACAGTTTCAGAATAGAGAAGTGCCCTTCTTGAAAATATTAACTTTTCATCTGAAACAATTTTTTCGTACAATGCGTATTTTTCGAAATATATAGTTAGTCCATGTTAAAACGAACATCCCATACACGAACGAGAAGGTACAAAACGGAGTGACGTGGGAGAATGTTGAAGAGGTGATTGTTCAGCAGTGCATCGATAGGGTCTACAGGAATTTTCGATACTATCTGTCAGGTTTGACCACAGACGTAACGGTAACTGCTGCTTTGGTGCAAATTTCTTTATACCGTTATATGCTATCATATTTTAGTCAAATTGGAGAGAAATTACGTTTTTAATCTCAACTGTGTGTAAGAAAGAAAACACTATCCTTCCCCTTTTGGAGGGAGTTATAATATTTAGTCGATTTATCCATCTGTTTTTCTTTGCGATGAACATTTTTTCTCAAAATGTTTACTCTTTCTCGGGGTACCCACTACAGCTGCTTTTTTATGGTACTTGGTTGGTGTTATTTCAGTTAAATATTTGACGTCCTTGTGTTCAAAAATGGTTCAAATGGCTCTGAGCGCTACAAGACTTAACTTCTGAGGCCATCAGTCCCCTGGACTTAGAACTGCAGGGTGTTTCAAAAATGACCGGTATATTTGAAACGACAATAAAAACTAAACGAGCAGCGATAGAAATACACCGTTTGTTGCAATATGCTTGGGACAACAGTACATTTTCAGGCGGACAAACTTTCGAAATTACAGTAGTTACAATTTTCAACAACAGATGGCGCTGCAAGTGATGCGAAAGATATAGAAGACAACGCAGTCTGTGGGTGCTCCATTCTGAACGTCGTCTTTCTGCTGTAAGCGTGTGCTGTTCACAACGTGCAAGTGTGCTGTGGACAACATGGTTTATTCCTTAGAACAGAGGATTTTTCTGGTGTTGGAATTCCACCGCCTAGAAGACAGTGTTGTTGCAACGAGACGAAGTTTTCAAGAGAGGTTTAATGTAACCAAAGGACCGAAAAGCGATACAATAAAGGATCTGTTTGAAAAATTTCAACGGACTGGGAACGTGACGGATGAACGTGCTGGAAAGGTAGGGCGACCGCGTATGGCAACCACGGAGGGCAACGCGCAGCTAGTGCAGCAGGTGATCCAACAGCGGCCTCGGGTTTCCGTTCGCCGTGTTGCAGCTGCGGTCCAAATGACGCAAACGTCCAGCTATCGTCTTGTGCGCCAGAGTTTACACCTCTATCCATACAAAATTCAAACGCGGCAACCCCTCAGCGCCGCTACCATTGCTGCACGAAAGACATTCGCTAACGATATAGTGCACAGGATTGATGACGGCGATATGCATGTGGGCAGCATTTGCTTTACTGACGAAGCTTATTTTTACCTGGACGGCTTCGTCAATAAACAGAACTGGCGCATATGGGGAACCGAAAAGCCCCATGTTGCAGTCCCATCGTCCCTGCATCCTCAAAAAGTACTGGTCTGGGCCGCCATTTCTTCCAATGGAATCATTGGCCCATTTTTCAGATCCGAAACGATTACTGCATCACGCTATCTGGACATTCTTCGTGAATTTGTGGCGGTACAAACTGCCTTAGACGACACTGCGAACACCTCGTGGTTTATGCAAGATTGTGCCCGGCCACATCGCACGGCCGACGTCTTTAATTTCCTGAATGAATATTTCGATGATCGTTTGATTGCTTTGGGCTATCCGAAACATACAGGAGGCGGCGTGGATTGGCCTCCCTATTCGCCAGACATGAACCCCTGTGACTTCTTTCTGTGGGGACACTTGAAAGACAAGGTGTACCGCCAGAATCCAGAAACAATTGAACAGCTGAAGCAGTACATCTCATCTGCATGTGAAGCCATTCCGCCAGACACGTTGTCAAAGGTTTCGGGTAATTTCATTCAGAGACTACGCCATATTATTGCTACGCATGGTGGATATGTGGAAAATATCGTACTATAGAGTTTCCCAGACCGCAGCGCCATTTGTTGTTGACAATTATAACTACTGTAATTTCGAAAGTTTGTCTGCCTGAAAATGTACTGTTGTCCCAAGCATATTGCAACAAACGGTGTATTTCTATCGTTGCTCGTTTAGTTTTTATTACCGTTTCAAATATACCGGTCATTTTTGAAACACCCTGTACTTAAACCTAACTGACCTAAGGACATCACACAGATCCATGCCCGAGGCAGGAGTCGAACCTGCGACCGTAGCGGTCGCGCGGTTCCAGACTGTAGCGCCTAGAACCGCTCGGCTACTGAGGCCGGCAGTTCTTGTGTGATAACCGTTTAGATTGACTACTGATACATGCACTATCACATTAATGGTATCTGCTCAGTCTTACATAATACTGAATTGACCACTAGTTGTTGCGAGAGGCCGATTCGCCAATGTCAGGGTAGATGGGGAAATCGTGTTGCCACTACCGAAGCAGCAACAACAGCAGAACTGGTCGGTCAGAGGAGCAAAGTGTAGCCCGCACAAAACGCCGCGGCCGGTAGATGCGCAGTTGGCTGGCTGTGTGTCGGGAGAGTGGCAGTGGTGGGATCCACGGGCAGGCGCAGTAGGGGAAATGCAGAGCACTGGAGGCGAAGCGCCACTCTTAAACTGACGCCTACACTCACATTTTTTGTAAATATTAAGTAGGACCACTCCACGCCCACACTTGCATGGTGGCCATTCAAAGAGCTCTGGCAGCCTGTTTTGATCAGTAATCTGAAAAGAACTCCGCTGAAAATGCAGCGATTGATTTTCACTTGGCTTGTTAACCATTTGTAACTTTCGGAGAAGAGCCACGAGTGGCGAATTTTGACTATAATTTACACATTTGCCTGGTTACCATGTTAAATTCGCTTCTTCTGCCAAAGTACAGCGGAGTACACATAGTACCAACTTTCTAGCATGCTCTGTGGAGACGCAAATTTGAGAGAATTCTGAAACAGTGGTTTATTAATTTTATTAAATTGGGAATTGAGGAAAAGTGACGTCAGAAGCTTATTAAAAAAACACAATTTCGATACAAAATAAACGTGTATTGTCTACGCTTATGCTGTTCCAAAACCCAAAGCATTTCTCGTTTCAGCAGTTACTCGTGGCACCTAAAAAGTACATTATTTCATCGAAAAAATCTGTAGTTACAGAATTAGCGCGGTAGATAATGAACTTTTGCATAATAACTACACGGCAAAATACAGTTAGTGTACTATGATCTGCCAAAATCTCATTTCGATATCTCAAACCATTGAGGAACGTTGTGCATATTTTATTCTGGATTCACCGCTGGCACGGCGAGATCGGAAATGAGTGTGTTACATCAGACAATTTCCACAGATAGAGACCTCTACTTAAGTCTAAAGAAAAATTCGATATGTTAGCTAAATTACTTACACAGAAACATATTATGTAATTTGCACCAAACGCAAAATCACAGCGACCTCCTTTTCCCCTTATAAACTTGTTCGAATTTCCTGCAGTGTCTTACTTTCACTTAAATATCACAATAACTTTGACAATTAACGAAATGATGGGCAAACCATGAACTTGACACACAAACCTCTAAGTAACACAAAACTTCTTTTTTTTTACCGAATGGTTTCTGTAAGAACGTTTGAGAAAGGTTACAGGGCGCGTGCCTCGATTCTGTCATGGCGGTCAGCCGATAGGTGGCAAACACTTGTTGGCCTCCCTTTCCAAACAAAAGAACGAACTCGTGCAGCGCTTTTGACGGAAACTGGTCACTGCATATTGGCCACTTTATCCTGCACGAACTACAGCTTCCAACGTGGACGAGTCATTGGATGTCATCTGAGTAAAAGATCCATCAGGAATATTTCAACTCTTCGAGAGCTACCCAAGTCGACTGCTGGTGGCATCAGTGTGAAGTGGAAACCCGAAGAAATAACCACAACTAAACCGACACCAGACCGATATCATCTACTGACATTTTCCAGGGTGCTCATCAAAAATTGTATGGATCAGCAGAAGAAATCACTTGTGCATTCCAAAGTTCTCTCATCAGTCCAGCTACCACATCGACTGTGTGTGGCGTGTCAACAAAAATGAAGTACAGTGGTCAAGCAGCTCTCATTACAGGTGGTACAGACCATCCGTCGTGTGAATTACTTGTGAACACATTGTCTGAAAACTGTCTAGAGCAGTTAAATCGATAGCCAACGCGTAATGCAAATATTTTAGATCTGGTAGCCACGAACAGACCAGACCTCATCAACGGTGTCAGTGTTGAGACAGGGATTAGTGATCATGATGTTGTCATCACGACTACGTTTACGAAAGTTGAAAAGTCGGTCAAGAAGGCTAGGAGAGTATTCTTACTAGAAAGAGCAGATAAGCATGTACATGAATCTACTTCATTTACTTCCAAGTACGATGGACGTGGAAGAATTATGGGCAAATTTTAAACACATTGTAAATCACGCATTGGAGAAGTATGTGCCGAAAAAGTGGGTTAGGGACGCAAAAGACCCACCGTGGTTTAACAGCGCAATTCGAAGAATGCTCAGGAAGCAAAGGCAGTTGCACTCGCGGTACAAGAAAGATCGGGAGAATGAGGACAGGCAAAAGTTAGTAGAGATTCGTGCTGCTGTAAAAAAGAGCGATGCGCGAAGCATACAACCACAACCACCGTCATACCTTAGCAAACGATCTTGCTGAACACCCAAGGAAATTCTGGTCTTACGTAAAATCGGTAAGCGGGTCGAAGGCTTCCATCCAGTCACTCACTGATCAGTCTGGCCTGGCAACGGAAGACAGCAAAATGAATAAATCGCCAGGTCCTGATGGGATTCCAATTCGGTTTTACAGAGAGTACTCTACTCCATTGGCTCCTTACTTGCTTGCATTTATCGCGAATCTCTTGCCCAACGTAAAGTCCCGAGCGACTGGAAAAAAGCGCAGGTGACGCCTGTATATAAGAAGGGTAGAAGGACGGATTCTCAAAATTACAGACCAATATCCTAAACATCGGTTTGTTGTAGGATTCTCGAACATAATGAATTTCCTTGAGACAGAGAAGTTGCTGTCCATTCATCAGCACGGCTTTAGAAAGCATCGCTCCTGCGAAACGCAACTCGCCCTTTTTTCACATGATATCTTGCGAACCATGGATGAAGGGTATCAGACGTATCCCATATTCCTTGACTTCCGGAATGCGTTTGACTCGGTGCCGCACTGCAGACTCCTAAGTAAGGTAGGAGCTTATGGGATTGGTTCCCAAATATGTGAGTGGCTCGAAGACTTCTTAAGTAATAGAACCCAGTACGTTGTCCCCGATGGTGAGTGTTCATCGGGGGTGAGGTTATCATCTGGAGTGTCCCAGGGAAGTGTGGTAGGTCCGCTGTTGTTTT
Source organism: Schistocerca cancellata (assembly GCF_023864275.1). Lineage (NCBI taxonomy): Eukaryota > Metazoa > Arthropoda > Insecta > Orthoptera > Acrididae > Schistocerca > Schistocerca cancellata. The sequence goes on along the minus strand of NC_064636.1, from coordinate 113,829,042 downwards.
CTATCTACATAAATGATCTCTTGGACACGGTGGATGGCAATGTGTGGCTGTTTGCTGATGGTGCTGTGGTGTACGGGAAGGTGTCGTCGTTGAGTGACTGTAGGAGGATACAAGATGACTTGGACAGGATTTGTGATTGGTGTAATGAATGGCAGCTAACTGTAAATATAGATAAATGTAAATTAATGCAGATGAATAGGAAAAATAATCCCGTAATGTTTGAATACTCCATTAGTAGTGTAGGGCTTGACACAGTCACGTCGATTAAATGTTTGGGCGTAACATTGCAGATCGATATGAAGTGGGACAAGCATGTAATGGCAGTTGTGGGGAAGGCGGATAGTCGTCTTCGGTTCATTGGTAGAATTTTGAGAAGATGTGGTTCATCTGTAAAGGAGACCGCTTATAAAATACTAATACGACCCGCCACGCACCGTATTGTGGATCTCGGAGTATGTATGTAGTTGTAGATGTAGATGTAAGCCACACATATGTCTGTAGTCGATGCTAAGTGATGCTTGGGGGAGGTGTAAAGAGCAACGCCAGTGGACAGTGGATGGCATTTAGAAAAATGAACCACAACATATCCTGTGGCGACCCGATGGAAGGGTTTGGGTTTGGCGAATGCTTGGAGAGCATGATCTGCCATCATGTTTTGTGCCAGCAGCAAAGCACGCAGGAGGTCATGTTACGGCATGGGGATGTTTTCCATGATTAGGATGTGGTCCCATTCTTGTGCTTCAGAAAACACAAAATGCAGAAGGGTGTGGAGACATTTGTCGCCACTGCGCACTGTGCGCCGTAGAGGGACAGTTTGGAGACGTTGGTCGTTTCTATCAGCATGACAATGCACCCTGTCATAAGGCAGCATCTCTGATACAATGCAGTGTGATCAGAAACATTCCTGAACTGGACTGGCCTGCCCAGAGTCCGACCTGAAGGCAATGGAACACATTTAAGTCGAGTTAGAATGTCGACTTCAACCCAGATCCCCGTGTTCAATATCAGTACCATTTCTGATTTTGGCTCTTGAGGAGGAATGGGCTGCCACTTATACAGACATTCAGGCATCTCTTTCACAACCTCCCTCACAGAATTCAAGCTGCCATGTTAATGTCCACTAATGACCTCTTCAATGCCAACCAGCATGAATTTCGGGAAACACTGATCATGTGAAACCCAACTCGCACTTTCCTCACATGACATACTGAAAGCTTGGATCAGGTAGACGCAGTATTTCTTGATTTCCGGAAAGCATTTCACTTAGTACGGCACCCACGCTTATTGCAAAAGTACGATAATTTGGGGTATCAAGCGTAATTTGTAACTGATTTGAGGACTTTTTGGTAGGGAGGACACAGCATGTTATGTTCGACGGAGCGTCATCGTCAGATGTAGAAGTACACTACTGGCCATTAAAATTGCTACACCACGAAGATGACGTGCTACAGACGCGAAATTTAACCTACAGGAAGTAGATGCTGTGATATGCAAATGATTAGCTTTTCATAGCATTCACTAAAGGTTGGCGCCGGTGGCGGCACCTACAACGTGCTGACATGAGGAAACTTTCCAACCGATTTCTCATACACAAACAGCAGTTGGCCGGCGTTGCCTGGTGAAATTTTGTTGTGATGCCTCGTGTAAGGAGGAGAAATGCGTACCATCACGTTTCCGACTTTGATAAAGGTCGGATTGTAGCCTATCGCGATTGTGGTTTATCGTATCGCGACATTGCTCCTCCCGTTGTTCTACATCCAATGACTGTTAGCAGAATATGGAATCGCTGGGTTCAGGAGGGTAATACGGAACGCCGTGCTGGATCCCAACGACCTCGTATCACTAGCAGTCGAGATGACGGCATCTTATCCACATGGCTATAACGGATCGTGCAGCCACGTGTCGACCCCTGAGTCAACAGATGGGGACGTTTGCAAGACGACAACCATCTGCACGAACAGTTCGACGACGTTTGCAACAGCACGGACTATCAGCTCGGAGACCACTGCTGCGGTTACCCTTGACGCTGCATCACAGACAGGAGCGCCTGCGATGATGTACTCGACGAGGAACCTGGGTGCACGAATGGCAAAACGTCATTTTTTCCGATGAATCCAGGTTCTGTTTACAGCATCATGATGGTCGCATCCCTGTTTGGCGACATCGCAGTCAACGCACATTGGAAGCGTGTATTCCTCGTCACCATACTGGCGTATCACACGGCGTGATGGTATGGGGTGCCATTGGTTACACGTCTCGGTCACCTCTTGTTCGCACTGGTGGCACTTTGAACAGTGGACGTTACATTTCAGATGTGTTACGACCCGTGGCTCTACCCTTCATTCCAGCCCTGAGCAACTCCACATTTCAGCAGGATAACGCACGACTGGAATACTCTCTTTCAAATTCTAAAGGTGGCAGGGGTAAAATACAGGGAGCGAAAAGCTATTTACAATTTGTACAGAAACCAGATGGCAGTTATAAGAGTCGAGGGGCATGAAAGAGAAGCAGTGGTTGGGAAAGGAGTAAGACAGGGTTGTAGCCTCTCCCCGATGCTATTCAATCTGTATATTGAGCAAGCAGTAAAGGAAACAAAAGAAAAATTCGGAGTAGGTATTAAAATCCATGGAGAAGAAATAAAAACGTTGAGGTTCGCCGATGACATTCTAATTCTGTCAGAGACAGCAAAGGACTTGGAAGAGCAGTTGAACGGAATGGATAGTGTCTTGAAGGGAGGATATAAGATGAACATCAACAAAAGCAAAACGAGGATAATGGAATGTAGTCGAATTAAGTCGGGTGATGTTGAGGGTATTAGATTAGGAAATGAGACACTTAAAGTAGTAAAGGAGTTTTGCTATTTGGGGAGCAAAATAACTGATGATGGTCGAAGTAGAGAGGATATAAAATGTAGACTGGCAATGGCAAGGAAAGCGTTTCTGAAGAAGAGAAATTTGTTAACATCCAGTATAGATTTAAGTGTCAGGAAGTCATTTCTGAAAGTATTTGTATGGAGTGTAGCCATGTATGGAAGTGAAACATGGACGGTAAATAGTTTGGACAAGAAGAGAATAGAAGCTTTCGGAATGTGGTGCTACAGAAGAATGCTGAAGATTAGATGGGTAGATCACATAACTAATGAGGAAGTATTGAATAGGATTGGCGAGAAGAGAAGTTTGTGGCACAACTTGACCAGAAGAAGGGATCGGTTGGTAGGACATGTTCTGAGGCATCAAGGGATCACCAATTTAGTATTGGAGGGCAGCGTGGAGGGTAAAAATCGTAGGGGGAGACCAAGAGATGAATACACTAAGCAGATTCAGAAAGATGTTGGTTGCAGTAGGTACTGGGAGATGAAGAAGCTTGCACAGGATAGGGTAGCATGGAGAGCTGCATCAAACCAGTCTCAGGACTGAAGACCACAACAACAACAACGCACGAACGCAAGTTGCAGGTCCTGTACGGGCCTTTCTGCATACAGAAAATGTGGGAGTGCTGCCCTGGCCAGCACATTCTCCAGATCTGTCACCAATGGAAATGTCTGGTCAATGGTGGCCGAGCAACTGGCTCGTCGCAATACGCCAGTCACTACTCCTGATGAACTGTGGTATCGTTGAAGCTGCATGGGCAGCTGTACCTCTACACGCCATCCAAGCTCTGTTTGACTCAATGCCCAGGCGTATCAAGCCCGTTATTACGGCCAGAGGTGATTGTTCTGGGTACTGATTTCTCAGGATCTATGCACCCAATTTGAGTGGAAATGTAATCACATGTCAGTTGTAGTATAATATATTTGTCCAATGAATACCCTTTTATCATGTGCATTTCTTTGTAGTGCAGCAATTTTAATGGCCCATAGAGTAACTTCAGCGGTGCCTCATGGAACTGTGTTGGGACCACTGCTGTTCATATTGTATATTAATGACCTTGCAGGCAATATTAATAGTAAAATAAGGCTTCTTGTATATGATGCAGTTATCTATAATGAAGTACTATCTGAAATAAGCTGCACAAATACTTAGTCACATCTTGATAATATTTCAAAGTGGTACAGAGATTGGTAACTTGCTCTGAATGGTCAGGAATATAAAATTTTGCTCTTCACAAAACGGAAAAACGTTGTATCCTATGGTTATAATATCAGTGAGTCACTGTTGGAATCAGCCAAGTCATTACCTGGGTGTAACACTTTCTATGGGTACTAAACAGAATGATGACATAGGTTCAGTCATGGGTAAGGCAGGTGGTAGACTTCGGTTTACTTGTAGAATACTGTGGAAGTGCAGTCAGTCTACAAAAGAGATTGCTTACAAATCACTCCTGCGATCGGTTCTAGAATATTGCCCAAGTGTTTGGAACCCATATCAGATAAGACAGACAGGGGATATTGAACGTATACAGAGAAGGGCAGCTCGAATGGTCGCCGGTTTATTTATTGCGTGAGACAGAGTCATAGAGATACCGAAGGAACAGAACTGGAAGACTCTTGAAGATAGACGAAAACTATCGCGAGAAAGTCAATTAACAAAGTTTCAAAAACCGGCTTTAACTGATTAGGAATGTACTGCTATCCCCTACATATCGCTCACATAGCGAGCTTGAGGATAAGATTAGAATAATTACTTCACGCACAGAGACAATCCAAACAATCATTCAACCCGCACTCCATACGTGGGTGGAATAGGAACAAACCCTAATAACTGGTACCATGGGACGTACGCTCTGCCATCAACCTCGCAATGGTTTGCAGAGTATAGATATAGGTCTGTAGTTGACTTCTTAGTCAGTCTGTTGGGAGGCGCTGAGACTTTCTTTTTGAGGCATAGTGGCGTGCAGTTGAGTTATTCAGTGAATAAGGTCTGTCACCGTCAATCTGGGAGAAGCTGTCTGGAATACTATATTTTAGGGAAGGAAATTCATTTCATACTTTCTTGTTATTTATGTTAATAGCGGAGATTTTGAAGGAATTTTAAAGGTATGTTTGTAGTTTCTTGGTAACGAGAGAATTTTGTAAATTTTTGATTTCTCGAAAACGATTTTCGTAACAGTAAAACAAACCTCCATGATTTGTACCAAAGTTTTGAATTTTTAACGTGAGAGCATTGCATCTTATGCCACACGAAGCGACAGACTGTTTCTGAGAAAAAGGATTTAGAGTGGATCTGTAAGTACATTAATTTTCAGTGAAGATTGTTAGTAATTACAAACAATTATTTTCTTCCTAGTAGATCACTCTAACATTGCAATTTACCTCACACATCGTCCACAATGAGCTTCGGTACTGAGTTTTCGTCATATAGTTCTGACTGAGCACACAATTAGTTTCTTTTGATATTTAATTACATTTATTTTCTTTATGTCAAATTTATGCACTCCATGAAGTTTCAAGATTTTATTTCACGACACAGTTCCCATGCGCAACACAGGGTCAACCAACAGTCGGTATTGCTCTGCAAGTGAATATGTTATATAAAGTACAGATTACATGGTGCGATTGTTTATGAAATCAATATAATCAGTTTTCCCTCACACAGACAAACATTTTATAGAAAGCTTACACATATCGACCCTTTTCCCCTACGACAGTCCTCTGGTTTTTCTGTAATTACATAACTGCAACACAGGTTCTCGAAAGCAAATCACTGCTACGTCTATATGAATCAACATTGTATTTTCTCTTTCAGCTACTGTTATTTCATTCCGATATTTGTGTATGATTTTGTCGGAATTTGTATTTTTTTCTTTTGCAAGTAAATGTTGAGTGTGTTGACCTTTGTTGCGTAGAAAGACAATATCATAATCCGTGTGAAACATTTCAGTGTTGCATATATTTTCGCAGATATTTCATTTGTGTAAAAGAATTTATTGTTTTCGATCATTTTAATACAAATAAAAAATTTTGTTTCTTAACTCAGTTTTTACTTTTCAACATTATGGCCAACAACACAATAATTCGTCCTGCTACCAGATTGCAAACACGGCACAAAGTAATGGCGCAATTATCAATGTTACAGGACAAGCACAACAGTCGTTACACATCAATAATTTATTTCTAATTTCAGAGAATGCAAATAACTGTCACACACAGATGAGTTTTTTAATTAGGAAATGCGACAGACGAGATTTCCAACAGTGAACAAGAAATTTCAGAAGACGAATCAGCATGTGACAAGTCGCCTCAGCTGTCCGTAAATTCGCACTGAGCACTTGCTGCGACCGGCGATTTGGGCTTTGCTTTCGTTTCTTTCAATCAAACGGTACAGGAGCCAACCTCAGTTACTGACAATACACACTCAGACGTTGCAAATAGAGTAAACATGCATGCGGAAGTTACGAATTCAACTTTATTAGAGTTGCTACAAGATATGATTTAAACCTGAATAGGTACAAATAAAACACTTGAACAAAACACAAAACAGTTTCAGAAAAGAGACAAAAACCTACAATATAATACAAAATCACAAGAAGAAATTAGTCAAAATATCAAGAAACGTGAGGAAAAACAGCTAAATCTTTGTGTGGAAATTCGACAAGAGATTAGAAATGACTTTCAACCAATTATTAAGAGGTTAGAGACCAGGCTATGTATCCTTGAAACTGGACAGAATAATTTAAAAACGACACATCGGAACAACAAATAAGAGCTTCTCGCAAAAATGATTACCACTGTACTCAGTATAGCAGTCTCGCAAATTCGCAGAACGTCACGATCACCTAAATGTCATTGTTGAAATAATTAGTGAACACATAAACGCATTACGACTGAACTCTGATGAACAAAAATAACAACTATGTACGTTAATAGATAACAAAAAATTAGCCGACACGAATTTAAACAGTGAAATAAATCCGCACATAGACGAAATATTACAACTCTCTAAAAAACATTGTAAAATCCTGTACCATTACGGCTGTTGGAGAACAAATCGAACACCTTGCTATCGCAACTCGTGAAGAACACGAACAAAGAGCTATGATTTTGAGTAACGTAAGCAGGGACTCAGTTAACATTTTACTAACTTGGTCTTCGTGTGCATAGTCCGCGATCACTCGCGTCGTTAGAAAAATCTAACATTTATGATTTAGTCGAATATTCCAGCACATTTCAAAGGTAATGAACTGATGGTCTAGAAATGCTTTCTTTCACATCCGTGCTTCATTTAATCTGTGACTTGACAATCAAATATCAACAATAGCTTACTGGTTGTGCCATTATTTGAAATGGTGCGCAGTGTTAGATTTTTTTCTAACACGGGAGACTTTATGTAACAATTACTTTTCCTTTCGTGGAATACCGCCTTGCTTCTCTTTTAGTCTGTTTCTTGTAACACACGGCTCTGTTCGTTTGTTTTCTCCTGAAAGTGTTCAGCGTATGTTACGTCTTTTATAACAAAAGTAAGTACTCTTATTGGGTTTTACGAATTGAATGAATGAATTGTTTATACAGAGTACATGACATTGTCTGTCGGATATGAAAATATACAGGGTGTTACAAAAAGGCACGGCCAAACTTTCAGGAAACATTCCTCACACACAAAGAAAGAAAATATGTTATGTGGACATGTGTCCGGAAACGCTTACTTTCCATGCTAGAGCTCATTTTATTACTTCTCTTCAAATCACATTGATCATGGAATGGAAACACACAGCAACAGAACGTACCAGCGTGACTTCAAACACTTTGTTACAGGAAATGTTCAAAATGTCCTCCGTTAGCGAGGATACGTGCATACACCATCCGTCGCATGGAATCCCGGGTGCGCTGATGCAGCCCTGGAGATTGGCGTATTGTATCACAGCCGTCCACAATACGAGCACGAAGAGTCTCTACATTTGGTACCGGGGTTGCGTAGACGAGAGCTTTCGAATGCCCCCATAAATGAATGTCAGGAGGGTTGAGATCAGGAGAGCGTGGAGGCCACGGAATTGGTCCGCCTCTACCAATCCGTCGGTCACCGAATCTGTTGTTGAGCAAGCGTACGAACACTTCGACTGAAATCTGCAGGAGCTCCATCGTGCATGAACGACATGTCGTGTCGTACTTGTAAAGGCACATGTTCTAGCAGCACAGGTAGAGTATCCCGTATGAAATCATGATAACGTGTTCCATTGAGCTTAGGTGGAAGAACATGGGGCCCAATCGAGACATCACCAACAATGCCTGCCCAAACGTTAACAGAAAACCTGTGTTGATGACGTGATTGCACAATTGCGTGCGGATTCTCGTCAGCCCACACATGTTGATTGTGAAAATTTACAATTTGATCACGTTGGAATGAAGCCTCATCTGTAAAGAGAACATTTGCACTGAAATGAGGATTGACACATTGTTGGATGAACCATTCGCAGAAGTGTACCCGTGGAGGCCAATCAGCTGCTGATAGTGCCTGCACACGCTGTACATGGTACGGAAACAACTGGTTCTCCCGTAACACTCTCCATACAGTGACGTGGTCAACGTTACCTTGTAGAGCAGCAACTTCTCTGACGCTGACAATAGGGTTATCGTCAACTGCACGAAGAATTGCCTCGTCCACTGCAGGTGTCCTATGTCTTCCCCAGACGCGAGTCATAGGCTGGAATGTTCCGTGTTCCCTAAGACGCCGATCAATTGCTTCGAACGTCTTCCTGTCGGGACACCTTCGTTCTGGAAATCTGTCTCGATACAAACGTACCGCGCCACGGCTATTGCCCCGTGCTAAACCATACATCAAATGGGCATCTGCCAACTCCGCATTTGTAAACATTGCACTGACTGCAAAACCACGTTCGTGATGAACATTAACCTGTTGATGCTACGTACTGATGTGCTTGATGACTGTAGAGAAATGAGTCGCATGTCAACACAAGCACCGAAGTCAACATTACCTTCCTTCAATTGGGCCAACTGGCGGTGAATCGAGGAAAGACAGTACAGTACGTACTGACGAAACTAAAATGAGCTCTAACATGGAAATTAAGCGTTTCCGGACACATGTCCACATAACATCTTTTCTTTATTTGTGTGTGAGGAATGTTTCCTGAAAGTTTGGCCGTACCTTTTTGTAACACCCTGTATAAAACTTTTCAGGGAAGGAGTCACGTCAGGGGAACAGATATTGATGTGGCTAGATGAAGCACTAGTCGAGGATATTTACATAGTGGGTCTGTCATCAGATACTGACGCACCCTCTGAGCATGAAGGGATCAGTACCGCAACAGATCATTCAGAGACCGAATCTGATGCTTCTGTTACAGCTGTTTCTCAATATACAGATCGTGAAACCCTTCTTGATAGCCGGCCGCGGTGGTCTAGCGGTTCTAGGCGCTCAGTCTGGAACCGCAGGACTGCTACGGTCGCAGGTTCGAATCCTGCCTCGGGCATGGATGTGTATGATGTCCTTAGGTTAGTTAGGTTTAAGTAGTTCTACGTTCTAGGGGACTGATGACCACAGATGTTAAGTCCCATAGTGCTCAGAGCCATTTTTGAACCTTTATTGATAAGGGTGGAATAACAGAATGGTTGAAGCAACACCCTCCACCACCAAAAGCTGCCTATCAGAATATTGTAACACATCTTCCAGTTGTGGTGTTGCAAAAAAATTCGAAAAAAATTGGAACGTTGGAAATTATTTTTTCCAGATAGTGTAATTGGTCGCATTGTGTAGTACACAAACCAAGAACCTGACAGAATGGCACCATCTTACTCACGGAGTGCCTAAGACTGCCCACAGAGAGATTCTGAAGAGTTAAAAAAAATGTGTGTGAAATCTTATGGGACTTAACTGCTAAGGTCATCAGTCCCTAAGCTTACACACTACTTAACCTAAATTATCCTAAGGACAAACACACACACCCATGCCCGAGGGAGGACTCGAACTTCCGCTGGGACCAGCCGCACAGTCCATGACTGTAGCGCCTGAGACCGCTCGGCAAATCCCGCGCGGCTCTGAAGAGTTTGGTGCAGGAGTGAAAAAGGCGCAGCATCTCAGTACTGATGAGATACGGGCCACTGATGGGACTGCACCGGATTTTTTTATTACACTTCTCCAAGCTATGCACTTTGACGACAGATCAAGAGAAAGGAAACAGATAATCTGGCACCTCTAGAGAAATATTTGACTAATTTGTGGATGTTTGCAAAAAGAGCTATACTGCCGGTGCACTGACAACGATATATGAGATGTCAGAACCGTTCTGTGGACGTTTCAAATTCAGGCAGTAGCAAACAAGCCTGCAAAATACGGCGTCATGGTATATGCGCTCTGTGATGCCAGAACGTTTTATATGTTAAATATGGAAGTATATGCAAACAGCCTACTGGACCATATCAAGTACCCAATGATGCAGAGAATGCGGTGTTACGATTGATTAGACCGACTGACAAAACAGTCAGAAACGTGACGATGGACAATTATTTTATGTCTATACCATTCGCTAACAAAATGTACGCCAATCATCGACTCACAGTAGTAGGTACTCTACAGAAGAATAAAAGAGAAATTCTACCGGAACTTCTGGACGTAAGGTATAGGCAACTAAACTGCAGCATATTCGCATATGGAGAAGAATCAAGCAACAACTGCTTGATTTGCTCATACGTCCCAAAAAAGAAACAGAAAAAGAAAGTTCTAATGTTATCCACCATATACAGCGACGATGCTATAGATGCTGACAGTGACGAAGCGAACAAATCTGAAGTCATTACATTTTACAATCTCACAAAAGGAGTTGTAAATCAGAATATTCTGTTTCAAGAATAAGCAACTGCTGGCGTCTTACACTCTTTTTCAGCTTGTTCAACATCGGGGCAATAAATGCTCCAATAATATATAAGGCAAACACAAATGACTTAATTCCACAGAGAAGATACATCACAGAATTGAGTATGCTCCTTACAAAAAAACCGCATGATCAAACGCATGTCGATTCCGAGGATATCACTCCGCTTGAAGGAGAAAATAAAAGGTGTTGTGCACATTTACAAACTACCGACAGCTAAAGAAGAAAATGAATAAAGAGAAAAAACGAGATGTCACTACTGCCCTAAAAGGAAAAACAGATTCACACAGCATCGCTGCCGTCATTGTTCCAGTCCTATCTGTAATCAACCTACAGCATCGAGTGTTCTTTTTTACCAAGAGTGTATGTCATAAGAAGCCATATACCAATCTGACGAGTAAGAAGGAGTGTGGTCAACCTTAATTCATCACTTGCTGTAAATATTACGAACTGTTGTTCACACAGGTGTTGTAATTGTAAACAAAAAATTTGTGAAATCTTTGCATGTTGAAAGATTTTTAAGTTTAGCAAATTACATGTTCCGTACCATGTTGATACTAATTTATAATGCTTTGGTAACAACAAAGTAATGATTTATTGTATAAACGTGTCTTTGTCTGGCGTAAAGAGATAAAAAAGGTGCAAGATCTCATTGTTAGAAGAAAATCTAACACAGGAGTTATTACGTAACAACAATATACCCCGGCGACCGCGGGACTTTCACTACGTGTAAGCTGTTGCACCATTATTCTTACATGATCGTCTTCATGGAGGTTCAAAGCCTTGCGTTTTTATACACGTGAGGGCAAACTAGTAAAATGTTATCTCAGTCCCTGCTTACGTTACTCGAAATAAATACGAGCTCTTTGTTCGTGTTCTTCACGGGTGGCGATAGCAAGATGTTCGGTTCGTTCTCTATCAGCTGTAATGGTGCACTATTTTACAATGTTTTCTTTAGAGATTTGTAATATTTTGTCATTGCGCGGATTTGTTTTACTGCTTAAACTGGTGTCGACTAATTTCTTGTCCTGTATTAACCTACAAAGTTGTTATTTTTGTTCACCAGTGTTCAGTCGTAATCCGTTTATCTGTTTACTAATTAAAAAACTTCCTGGCAGATTAAAACTGTGTGCCGGACCAAGACCCGAACTCGGGTCCCGAGTTCGAGTCTCTGTCCGGCACACAGTTGTAATCTGCCAGGAACTTTCATATCAGCGCACACTCCGCTGCAGAGTGAAAATCTCATTCTGTTCACTAATTGTTTCAACAATGACATGTAGGTGATCGTGGCCCCCTGCGAATTTGCGGCACTACTGTGCTAAGTACAGTGGTATTAATTTTTGCGATTAGCTCTTATTTGTAGTTTCGCTGAGCCGTTTTTAAATTATTTTGTCCAGTTTCACGGATACATAGCCTGGTCTCTACCCTCTTAATAACTGGTTGCAAGTCGTTTCTAATCTCTTGTCAAATTTCCACAGAAAGGTTTAGTTGTTTTTCCTCAAGTTTCTTGATATTTTTACTGATTTCATCTTGTGATTTTGTATTTTATTCAAGGCTATTGTCTCTTTTCTGAAACTGTTTTGTGTTTTGTTGATCGTCACGACCACCTAAATATTGTTGAAACAGTAGTGAACAGATAAACGCATTACAACTGAACTCTGGTGAACAAAAACAACAAATTTGTATAAAAAATTAGCCGACGCTACTTTAAACAGTGGAACAAATCCACACAATGACAAAATGGTATTTTAATATCCTGTACCATTACGGCTGATGGAGAACAAATCGAACACCTTGCTATCACAACCCGTGAAGAACACGAACAAAGAGCTATGATTTGGAGTAACGTAAGCAGGGACTGAGATAACACTTTACTGGCGTGATGTTCACGCGTATAGAAACGCAAAGCTTTGAAACACCATAAAGACGATCATGTAAGAATAATGGAGCAACAGCTTACACGTAGTGAAAGAAAATGCAAGTGCGATGATTTTGATTATCCTTGTTTATATTTTGGCACTTACCGCATTATTATGTATTCATGGCATTTAGGTGAACTTCACGAGAACACAGGTCTACGCGCAGTCTAGACCGTAAACAGCCTTGGCTGCATACAACAGAAGTATCGTGGCACAGAGAGATTACAGTCACGATTACAAACATTTTCATACAGTCAACTTATGTGATCATTTTCTTCTACAAAAATGCACTTATATGCAATACAGCGAAGAGTTCACGCGTTATTAACCGTCTCAGCGAAAACCTACAAAAAAGGTGACAATCTGAATTCCACGCATTTTCCTACGTCAAAATGTGGGTAGAGGATACATGAACTGGTTAACGATGTCTCCCCGAGCTGGATGTTACTGTTTTTCAGTTTCTTGGCACACTCATCTTCTTCTACTATACTTTTCAATCGATAGGTACAAAAAATGTTCTTCTGCTATCGTAATATAAATACGCGGAAAATAATTCTAGTGACTTTTGAGCTATTCTTAAGAACGTGTCATTTTGGGAACGAAGTACATCCCCATTCTGACAACTAAAATACACTCCGATTACACACGTTTAGTTACTGTAACGAAATGTGACTCGGTTAGAAACATCTTACTGATGGTCCTGAGCATGAAGTTAAACTATCCACCACAAAAAACTGAAACAGAAATTGTACTCTTAGAAAATATTTACTGACGTGGAATTTTTGGAAGTGAAACACACTGATGAAACATGTATACAGGTTTGAAAACCAACGTTTTTACATACAGCAGTAGCAGTCATGTGTTATAAAATTATATTTAGTGGCAGTTCTGATGAGATATACAGATAATTGAGATTATAGTTGGTTGTCGAAATGGGAAAATCAGTTTTCCAAAATAATAGTGGTAATGATAAATTACGAGTATATGAAGGATTTTCCACCAGCTCAAAGAATAGTTACAAGCTGTTAAAGGTAAGGCAGTGTTGTCTGAAAGAACTTATCAGTTTGTGGCGATTTTCTATTCATGATCAGTTGTCTAGTAATGAAGGTACATTTTGTAACCTAAGTTCTAACACTTGCAATGTCATTTATAGTTGTAATTTATTGTACTCACTCCTTTGTAATATTATTTTTTTTTAAATCATTCTTCTTGCCATGCAACGGGTAAGGCAGCCCATATGAATTTTTTCTGGGGAACAGGGGAAAGGTAAGGTTCTCATATGTTTTCTGCTATTTTAAATAATTTACCTCTACTGTACAGGGACAAAGATCAATGTGCGCATGGGACGAAAGTGAATAAGATCCTTAACACTGCGTTTAGTTTTATCTGTGGCTGGTTTGCTAGCCAATCTGTTACGCAGCGCTTAAATCAGGTACAGCAGCGAGCACTGGAGTTTTTTAGGGAAGGAGATTCGTTATTTGTGAATCTGGAAGAAACTATCTTGAACAGTTTATTTTGGGGATGGAAATTCATTTAATACTTTCTTGTTATTTATGTTAAAAGAGAAGATTTTAGTGAAAGTTCAGAGCTGTGTTTGTAGTTTCTTTATAATGAGAGAATTTTGTTTTCGTTTGAGTCTTCTTACGGTGTGCAGTCTTTTTCTCAATAATAAGAGTCTGATCTCTCTAAAACGATTTGCTTTAAAGTAAAATTCACCTACATGATTTATAGTAAGGTTGAGTCTTTACCGTGTGTGCATTGCACCTTAAGCCATAATAAGCAACAGACTGATTCTGATAAAAAGAATTTAGAGTAGATTATTCGTCTTTAGCTACTGTATCTGTTGATTTTTATTTCCTTTCGAGAACGTCAGTACTCCAGAGACAGAAGCAGCATGCTGAGCAAGAGGTAAGTCACTTTGATGTCAGGGAGCATCTCATCTTGCATTCTTGTGCAAACAGTGTGTAGTCAGGATTGTCAGGTGTCGTAGTAGCAAGCACAGTAATTTTCAGTGAAATGTGTTGAAAATTTCAAACAATTATTTTCCTCCAAATAGAGCAGTAATTTATTTTTTTGGATATTCTTAGATTAACTTTGCACTTCATATGACCGGTCGTTCATAATGTGCTCCGGTACTGAGTTTTAGTTACATAGCTTTGATTGAGCACACAATCACTTTATTTTGGCATTTAATTAGATTCGTTTTCTTTATTTCAAATTTTTGCATTTGATGAAGTTTAACTTGTTGTTTCACGACACTGTTTACATCTACAACACAGGGCCAACCAACAGTCACTTTCGCTCTGCAACTGAATACTTTATCTAAGTACAGGTTACACAGGGAGAAAGTTTTTGAAATAAATATATTGTTTCCCCACATACGAACAAATATTTTATAGAAAGCTTTAACTGCGTTCTGCAGTCTTCAATTGACTTACATATCTAAAGTGCATTTTTCGATATTGGGTTTGATTATTTTCCATGTGTATATCTAGGTATCCGATATATCCGTTGATTCTTTTTCTTTTTTCTGCGTTGTCTGTTTGTTTCCTGTCCGAAAAATAACTGAAGTTATTCTTGTCAAAACCATTCAAATTTTCTACTAATGCGTGCATATATTCGTAATTCTGTGTCTCGTTCTCTAGTTGAGCTATATAGCTAAAGGCACTCTTCTGATACTACACAAGATTTATTTATGATACATAATGTTTTAGACCTAGGTATGTGTCATGATGTCTATAACAGCTGTAGAACTTGATTTTACGTTCCAAAAAATGTTTCTCTTATTTATATGGGGCTGATCATTATAGTTGTAATTTGAACTATTTTTTCCGATGTAGAGAATTTTAAAATGAAAATTGTGTGTGTTGTTTACATTTCAAAATACCACCGACAATATGATGTCGCCATATTGTTCACATCGATCGTTGCATGTGTACTACATCACATGTCAAAAATCGACAATTACTTTTGCAGTTCCCCCTTTATCACATGGATTACGTCTAAACAAGAAAAAGATTATGGGTGGAAGCCGTACAAACGAAAATGTATCTGCCCAAAGCATAGTACACTGTACAGTTACGTGAACAGGATCACCGCCTATGTTCTATGTCTACGTGCAATAACCACGCACAGACTGCAGGTGGAAGCACTAGCAGTGGAGGGTATGTAATGTGTGTCAGGGGGACGAGCGGAACAGTGCAGTCGTTGTCGTAGTGGGGAATGGAAGGATTTATCTGCCGTCCAAAAGGACACGATCATTGGCTTTCGGGCCAACGGTGGAAGCATGGTAGAGCGAATCCGGCGTTGAGACAACCGTGGTGCCACACGGGCAGTAGATAACAGGGGTGAACTACGGCTGCAAAGGCGTGTACAGCAGAACATACACAACGTGATCAAAAGTATCCGAACACATGCCTGAAAATGGCTTACAAGTTCGTGGAGCCCTCCATTCGTAATGCTGGAATTGAGAATGGTGTTGACACACCCTTAGCCTTGCTGACAGCTTCCACTCTCGCAGGCATATGTTCAGCGAGGTGCTGGAAGGTTTCTTGTGGAATGGCGGCCCGTTCTTCACGGCGTGCTGCACTGAAGAGAGGTATCTATGTCGGTGGGTGAGGCCTGGCACGAAGTCCCAAAGCTATTATATAGGATTCAGGTCAGGAATCTGTGCAGGCCAGTCTATTACACGGATGTCATTGTCGTGTAACGACTCCGCCACAGGTAGTGCATTATGAACAGGTGCTCGATCGTGTTGAAAGATGCAATCCCCATCCCTGAATTTGTGTTCAACAGTGGGAAGCAAGAAGGTGCTTAAAAGATCATTGTAGGCCTGTGCTGTGGTAGTACCACGCAAAACAACAAGGAGTGCAAGCCCTCTTCATCAAAAACACGACTACACCATAACACTACCGGCTCCGAATCTTACTGTTGACACTACACACGCTGGCAGGTGACGTTCAGACCTATGGCCTTTGTAGACTGGTCCCTTCAATTCCCACAAACCAACCAACCAGACGACATTCACTGGGCATTCGCCATACCCACACCCTGCCATCGGATCGCCACATTGTGTACCATGGTCCGTCACTCCACCCAAAGTTTTTCCGTTGTTCAGTCGTCCAATGTTTACGTTCCTTACACCAAGCATGGCGTCGTTTGGCATTTAATGGCATGATGTGTGGCTTATGGGCAGCCGCTCGATCATGACATCCAGGTTTTGTCATCTCCCGCCTAACTATGGCAGTACTTGCAGTGGATCCTGATGGAGTTTGGAATTTCTGTGTGATGGTCTGGATAGATGTCTGCCTATTACAGATTACGACCCTCTTCAACTGTCAGCAGTCTCTGTCAGTCAACAGTCGAGGTCGGCCTGTCCGCTTTTGTGCTGTTCGTGTCCCTTCACGTTTCCACTTCACTATCACATCGGAAACAGTGGACTTAGGGATGTTTAGGAGTGTGGAAAGCTAGCGTACATGTGTATGACACAAGTGACACCCAGTCACCTGACAGCGTTCGAAGTCCGTGAGTTCCGCGTAGCGCCCCATTCTGCTCTCTCACGATGTCTAATGACTACTGAGCTCGCTGATATGAAGTACCTGGCAGCAGGTGGCAGCACAATGCACCTAATATGAAAAACGTATGTTTTTGTGGGTGTCCGGGCACTCTTGATCATATAGTGTATGTACAACTGTTGAGCAATTGACCGTCGAGACAAATATGTTAGCTACCAACAGAACTGTTCAGCTAACGTTGCTGTATACGGGCGTCCGCAGCATGCAGCTTGTGCAGTCGTGCTAACCAGTGTCCATCAGCAACGAAGACTGGAATTTGCTCGGCAGTACTGTAATTGGACGCCCACAGAATGGCGACAGGTGGTCTTTTCAGATCATCAAGTTTTATGCTAAATCGGGATGTGACCGTTGGCCTGTATTGTGTGATACGTCTGAAAACAAATACACTGTAACAATAGTCGGAATTGCCAAGGTCAGAGGTCATTCCCTGGGTAATCTCGTCATTCTGGAAGGCCCAATGAACCAACACCAGGATTCATCTATCCTTCGGGACCATTTCCACCCCTAAGTGTAGTTTGTTTTTCCTCAGCACGATGGCATCTACCAACAGGACAATGCAACATATCACATAGATTGTAGTGTAAGTGCGGAAAGCACCAGGGTGAGTTCACTGTAGCCTCTTGACCATCAGACTGGTCAGTTTTAAACCGAGTCTATTATTTGAGGGACCACCACGATCGGGCTGCCCGAGCCATGGATCCTCGACCGACAGACCTATCGCAGCTCGCCACGGCACTGGAGTCGCCACGGCTCCATCACATCCCTTTCGGCATCTTCCACATTCTCACTGACTCTGCTCCTATAAGTCTGTCAGCGATCTGCGCTGTAAAATGTGGTTATCTAGCTTTTGAGAGGTGGTCACATTAATGTGACGCGACACTTCATGTTCGTGGGCAGAGCACGGGTAAATTCTAGTGTCTGATTAAACTTGTCGGCTTTGCGCACTGACGTTACATCTAGCAAGGGGAGGCCACGACGTTTGGAACGCGGATTTACTGCAGACTTCGTACACTCGTAGTACGCCATCAGGACAACAAAACGTGTAAGCAGTAGCGCGTACTTCTCAAGCGTTACTGAGAAAATCGCAAGATAATTTCGGTCGTCAATTATATACCTGCGCGTGGCCATTTTTACTATGAAGCGCCGGCAGCCGAGTGGCTCCGCTCAGGGACTGGCTGTTGTGTTGTCCTAATCATCATCATTTCATCCCCATCGACGCGCAAGTCGCCGAAGTGGCGTCAAATCGAACGCCGGCACGGTAGCTAAGCGTGTTCGGACAGAGGGTTAGCTGCGCTCTGTAATAAAAAAAACTGAGTTAATCGATCAACAACGAACTTAAAAGGGTGTCCTACGACGTCCGCCCCAAGCACATACGACGAACGAAAACGAACAAAACTGAAAATAAGAAAAAAGAAAAAAAAGAGTGGATAGCGTTCAAGCCCTGTACTCGTTGGGTCGCTGGATCGTGTCCCACTCGTCAGCTTTGTTTTTTCTAACACAGTCATTTTCTTTACTATTTATATTACAATTGATGTAATGGGACAAATACGTGTAATCGGATGAACTTTTATTAAATTTACAATGTTACTTGGCAGTCAACAAATCTTTATTATCACAAATAATATAATATTCATAACTACCGACTAGTAAACGACCAAACGCATAAAGTGATACTGAAAATGTGTGCTTGTCCCTGTCTTCAAAATTGTTCGTATTTAATCGAAAGTGAACGAGAAATTGCTTCTCGTGAAGACGCTATTAAAATACACTCGATAATGCATGACCAATTACCAGCGCCGATATTTAAGGAAATGCTGCGTTATGCATGGTTTCCATCCAAATTATCGGCTGAAAGAGAGGTTTTTGAAAATGTTAACAAGGTTTGTTTTTCCACGGAAAACCTCAAAAGACCTTGCGTGTGCGGAAACATAGCATTTATTCAATGCAGCTGGTGCCGTTTAACTTTGTTTTTCATGTTCTTACGAAAAATACCATCTCGCAACTTGTAATGTCGAAAGCGACGATTAATTGTACATCTTTCGAAAGCCGTCTGTGCCGGTCAAAACTTGGAGGTACCAAGTCGTTTCGGGCTCCTTCCAGGTGTAAGGGATTTCTCAAATCACGGACAAGAATACATTTTCTGTATCACTTTATGCGTTTGGCCGTTTACTAGTCGGTAGTTATGAAAATTATATTATTTGTGATAATAAAAATTAGTACACTGCCAAATAATATTGTAAATTTAATAAAAGTTCATCCTATTACATATATTTTTCCCATTGCATCAATTGCAATGTAAATAGTAAAGAAAATGACTGTATTAGAAGAAGAAAAGCTGACGAGCGGAACTCGATCCAGCGACCCAGCGATTACAGGGCTTGAACGCTAACCCATTTTTTTTTAAATCTCATTTTGTTCGCTTTCGTTGGATGTATCTGCTCGTGGCGGACGTCGTAAGACACCCGTTTTAGTTCGTTGTTGGTCGGTGAATTCAATTTTATTTTTACAGAGTGGAGGTAACACTCTGACCGAACACGCTGAGCTACCGTCCCGGCAACCACTCGGCTGCCGGCGCTTATGCTAAAAGTGGCCACGCACAGGTGTATACACTCCTGGAAATGGAAAAAAGAACACATTGACACCGGTGTGTCAGACCCACCATACTTGCTCCGGACACTGCGAGAGGGCTGTACAAGCAATGATCACACGCACGGCACAGCGGACACACCAGGAACCGCGGTATTGGCCGTCGAATGGCGCTAGCTGCGCAGCATTTCTGCACCGCCGCCGTCAGTGTCAGCCAGTTTGCCGTGGCATACGGAGCTCCATCGCAGTCTTTAACACTGGTAGCATGCCGCGACAGCGTGGACGTGAACCGTATGTGCAGTTGACGGACTTTGAGCGAGGGCGTATAGTGGGCATGCGGGAGGCCGGGTGGACGTACCGCCGAATTGCTCGACACGTGGGGCGTGAGGTCTCCACAGTACATCGATGTTGTCGCCAGTGGTCGGTGGAAGGTGCACGTGCCCGTCGACCTGGGACCGGACCGCAGCGACGCACGGATGCACGCCAAGACCGTAGGATCCTACGCAGTGCCGCAGTGGACCGCACCGCCACTCCCCAGCAAATTAGGGACACTGTTGCTCCTGGGGTATCGGCGAGGACCATTCGCAACCGTCTCCATGAAGCTGGGCTACGGTCCCGCACACCGTTAGGCCGTCTTCCGCTCACGCCCCAACATCGTGCAGCCCGCCTCCAGTGGTGTCGCGACAGGCGTGAATGGAGGGACGAATGGAGACGTGTCGTCTTCAGCGATGAGAGTCGCTTCTGCCTTGATGCCAATGATGGTCGTATGCGTGTTTGGCGCCGTGCAGGTGAGCGCCACAATCAGGACTGCATACGACCGGGGCACACAGGGCCAACACCCGGCATCATGGTGTGGGGAGCGATCTTCTACACTGGCCGTACACCACTGGTGATCGTCGAGGGGACACTGAATAGTGCACGGTACATCCAAACCGTCATCGAACCCATCGTTCTACCATTCCTAGACCGGCAAGGGAACTTGCTGTTCCAACAGGACACTGCACGTCCGGATGTATCCCGTGCCACCCAACGTGCTCTAGAAGGTGTAAGTCAACTACCCTGGCCAGCAAGATCTCCGGATCTGTCCCCCATTGAGCATGTTTGGGACTGGATGAAGCGTCGTCTCACGCGGTCTGCACGTCCAGCACGAACGCTGGTCCAACTGAGGCGCCAGGTGGAAATGGCATGGCAAGCCGTTCCACAGGACTACACACAGCATCTCTACGATCGTCTCCATGGGAGAATAGCAGCCTGCATTGCTGCGAAAGGTGGATATACACTGTACTAGTGCCGACATTGTGCATGCTCTGTTGCCTGTGTCTATGTGCCTGTGGTTCTGTCAGTGTGATCATGTGATGTATCTGACCCCAGGAATGTGTCAATAAAGTTTCCCCTTCCTGGGACAATGAATTCACGGTGTTCTTATTTCAATTTCCAGGAGTGTATTTCACGGCCGAAATTATGTTGCAATTTTCTCAGTAACGCTTGAGAAGTACGCGCTACTGCGCACACGTTTTGCTGTCCTCACGGAGTACTACGAGTGTACGAAGTCTGCAGTAAATCCTCGTTCCAAACGTCGTGGCCTCCCCTTGTAAGGCAAAGAGGCTACGTATAGGCAATCTATGAAAACAACAGATCATACTCGTAAACAAACGAATATAGTATACGCTAAAACTTCGATCACATTCACGCAGTTATTTACTTAGTCATGTATTATATCGAAACGAGGTGAAGGTAACGAAAATTAAAAACAAGAATTAAAAACAAATCACGTCTGGTAAGAAGTTTTCTTGTGATTTATCCCACTATAAAAGCACAGAGTACCTTTAAATGCCATTACAGTAAAGCGCATGGTGATATCATACTGTTACGAGGGTGAGTCAAATGAAAACCTTACATTTGTAATAACAAATCGAAATTTCGCGCCGTTATCCTGTAAGTTGGTGAGCGTGCTCCAAACGGCGTGCAGAATGTTCTGTAGGTGGCAGCATAGTGGTGAAGGTAACTGCACTGTCGCACTGTCGCAGTATCAGTATAAAGATGGCCGCCCCACCTGCGACTTGAACCAGGGAAGAATAGCGTCCTGTTATTCGGTTTTGCGCAGTGAAGGTGTGAAACCTATTGAAATTCATCGACGAGTGAAGGTTCGGTACGGTGACGCATGTTTGTCACAGCAGCAAGTGTGACTTCAGTGCAAGATGCTCCTCGTCCAGGTCAGGCACAACCAGTTGTGACTCCACAGAACATTGCAGCAGTTCTAGCCACAGTGAAGGAAAACCGCCGAGTGACACTGAATGAAATTGCGGCATGTTTACAGATTAGTCATGGCTCAGCACAACATACTGTGCACGATGTGCTCCAGGTTCACAAAGTGTCTGCAAGATGGGTGCCACGGCAGCTGGCTCCTGAAATGAGAGAACGACGTGTTGACGCTTGTGAAGAACTTCTTCGGCGCTTTGAACGAAAAAGTGATGGCTTCCTTGCAAGAATCGTTACTGGGGACGAAACCTGGGTTCACTTCCACCAACCAGAAACGAAGAGAGCGAGCAAGGAATGGCGCCATTCCTCATCACCAAAACCGAAGAAGTTTCGAAGAGAACCATCAGCAGGGAAAGTTTCTTTTGGGACGAAACAGGCGTCATTTTGGAGCATTACATGCATAGAGGGACCACTCTCACCAGCGCATCATACACAGATCGCCTAAAAAATCATCTGCGGCCTGCAATCAAATCAAACCGACGTGGATTGCTGTCAGCAGGTGTCCTTTCGCAACACGACAATGCAAGGCCCCACACTGCCCGTACACCAGTTGCAACAATCACAAACGTGCATTTTGAGTGTCTTCCTCATCCACCACACTCACCAGTCCTTGCCCCGGGTGATTTCCATATGTTTGGACCACTCAAAGACGCCATGAGAGGAAAGAAGTTCCGTTCTGATGAAGAGGTACGGCACGCGGTGCGTGAGTGGTTGCGCGGACTACCAAAAGAATTTCTTTCTAAAGGAATTTATGCACTTTGTAAGCGCTGGAGGACTTGCATTCAGCGTGGGGGAGATTATGTTGAGAAGTGATACAGATTTGTACCACTTCTGCACAATAAGTAATATTTTAAAAAAATATTTAAGATTTTCATTTGACTCACCCTCGTATAAAATAGCGTTAATTCTAAATTAATTATTGAATCTAACGGGAGGAGCGCAGGAAAGTGGGAGTTTTGGGAGGTGAGAAACTAAAATGTATCAGAAAAACGGGAAAATTAAATGATTGACAACAAATGCAAAACAGTAGCATAAAATGTGGAGAAATCGACGCACTAAATTCTAAAAGAGAAGCTAGTACATGACAAACGAATATCAACGAAACCTAGAAAATATTGGAATCCATAACTAGAATTAACCTATGAAGATAAATTCCAGTTACAGATTCCAACCGCTCCATGATTCATATGTAAATTATTTTTGCAGTTGTATACACTGAAACGTAATACCATTTGTAATTGCTCTCTAAAACTACTGCGGTGCATAACAAAAATTAGAATCGGTAACTGGAACTGACCTTCTATATAGGTCAATTATAGTTACCGATTCCAATATTAGTAACCTTTTTGCAGTATTTCAGAGAGCAAATACAAATGCAGAAGTCATATTAGCCTACATTTGAGTACACACACGTGCTGAAATAATGATATAATTAATCAATCACCAAATGGATGGAATCGGTAATTAGAATTGACGTATATCGGAGGTCAAATTTCGTTACTGATTTCAACTTTTCGATGGTTAATAATTTCGGACATTTTTGCTTTAAATCTGTGGGCTACAGTTTTGTAGGATTTCTACATTTCTTATTGATCTCAGATCTACCACAAAACAAATTTTTCTCTTTTTAATAGTAACGACGATACACTATGTGATCAGAAGTATCCGGACACCTGCCTGAAAATGACTTATAAGTCGTGGCGGTCTCCAGCGGTAATGCACGAATTCAGTATGGTGTTGGCCCACACCTTAGCCTTGATGACCTCTTCCACTCTCGCAGGCATACGTTCAACCAGCTGCTGGAAGGTTTCTTGGGGAATGGCAGCCCATTCTTCAAGGAGTGCTGCGCTGAGGACAGGTATCGATATCGGTCGGTGAGGCGTGGCACGAAGTGGGAGTTCCAAAACGTCCCAAAGGTGTTCTAGTGGATTCAGGTCAGGACTCTGTGCAGGACAGTCCATTACAGGCATGTTATTGTCGTGTAACCAGTCCGCCGCAGGTCGTGCATTATGAGCAGTTGTTCGATCGTGTTGAAAAATGCAAACGCCATCCCCGAATTGCTTTTCGACGGTGGGAAGCGAGAAGATGAATAAAAAATCAATGTAGGCATCTGCTGTGATAGTGCCATCCAAAACAACAAGGAGTGCAAGCCCCTCGTTACGACTCTCTTCAGCTGTCGGCGGTCTCTGTCAGTCAACAGACGAGGTCGGCCTGTACGCTTTTGTGCTGTACGTGTCCCTTCACGTTTCCACATCACTGTTACATCGGAAACAGTGGAGCTAGGAATGTTTAGGAGTGCGGAAATCTCTCGTACAGACGTATGACACAAGTGACACCCAAACACCACGTTCGAAGTTCGTAAGTTCCGCGGAGCGCCCCATTCCGCTCTCGCACGATTTCTAATGACTAATGAGGGCGCTGATACGTAGTACCTGGCAGTAGGTGGCAGCACAATCTACCTGTTATGAAAAACTTAAGTTTTTTTGGCAGTAATACGATACGTACAAATCCTATAACGCTTTAGAGCACACACTTGTTTATAGGATCTAAATAACTAATCGTGCAATGGTTGGGATCTGCAAGTAGAACTAACCCATATAGGTCAGTTACAGTTACTGATTCCAGTGTTTGTTAGACCCAAATTTTTGTCAGTTTTTGTTACCTGTCTACTCGTGCGGTAATATTTAACAATTAGTATTAAAAGTTAACGCTGATTCATAATTTTATGACCTCACCATGCGCTATACTGTACTGGAATTAACGGCTCTCTGTGCTTTCCTTACTCACATAAATGACGATGATAAATCATATCCGTCAAGTATACTTCTCTATTCCTGTTGTTATTTATTTTCCTCACCTTTAATTCTTGTCGGTATAATTTGTGGCTAAGTAATTAATCACGTGAACTGTGTTTGTAATTTTATCGTATGCTACATGCGTTTGTCTACGAATATGAAATGAGGAGTATTGCTGTACGATCAGCATCAGGTGAGACTGACGAATGACATCGAAAAAAGTACGAAGAAGGGCAGCTCGTTTTGTATTATCGCGAAATAGGGTACATAGTGTCACAGATGTGATACGTCAATTGGAGTGGCAATCATTAAGAGAAGAAGGTTGTTCACTGAACCCTCTGCCAAGCAGATGCAGATGTAGAATATGATCAGTTGCTTTCAAAGATTGCCCCTACGAAGCGTCTCTGCCTTAGGAATGACGTCATTGCTAAAAAAGCCGAAGAGTGGAATCAGACACTAGAACTGACCCCAGAGTACTGTAATGACTAGTGACTGTAATGACAGATGTGAGTTACCTGACGTTCTCGTGCCGCTGGATGTAGATCTTGTGGAACATGGAGTCCTTGGGTTTTCCCGCGATATCCGCCTTCATCTCCATGGCAACGTGGCGGGGCAGAACCGACAGCAGCAGCCGCTCCTGCAACAATCACATTCACGTCAAACACGGTGACTCCGCAAATGTTGTCTTTATAGCGTGGATGGTACCACTGCGAAGAGTACTTTTACGTTTGAAGGTCACTCTGTGGCATGTAGTAAAACGTACGCATTTCAAAAGACAGCAGATAATAATTATAATAGGAGAGGAATCCCAAAAGTAAGGTCTATTTTTTTATAAGTACACTACTGGCCATTAAAATTGCTACACCACGAAGATGGCGTGCTACAGACGCGAAATTTAACCTACAGAAAGAAGATGCTGCGATATGCAAATGATTAGCTTTTCAAAGCATTCACGCAGGATGGCGCCGGTGGCGGCAACTACAACGTGCTGACATGAGGAAAGTTTCCAGCCGATTTCTCATACACAAGCAACAGTTGACCGGCGTTGCCTGGTGAAACGTTGTTGTGATGCCTGCTCTAAGGAGGAGAAATGCGTACCATCACGTTTCCGACTTTGATAAAGGTCGGATTGTAGCCTATCGCGATTGCGGTTTATCGTATCGTAACATTGCTGCTCGCGTTGATCGAGACCCAGTGACTGTTAGCAGAATATGGAATCGGTGGGTTCAGGAGGGTAATACGAAACGCCGTGCTGGATCCCAACGGCCTCGTATCACTAGCAGTCGCGATGCGACAGGCATCTTTTCCGCATGGCTGTAACGGATCGTGTATATACGTCTCGATCCCTGAGTCAACAGATGGGGACGTTTGCAAGACAACAACCATCTGCACGAACAGTTCAACGACGTTTGCAGCAGCATGGACTATCAGTTCGGAGACGATGGCTGCGGTTATCCTCGACGCTGCATCACAGGCGGCCCCGACTGCGATGGTGTACTCGACGACGAACCTCGCTGCACGAATGACAAAATGTAATTTTTTCGGATGAATCCAGGATCTGTTTACAGCATGACGATGATCGCATCCGTGTTTGGCCACATCGCACTGAACGCACACTGGAAGCGTGTATTCGTCATCGCCATACTGGCGTATCACCCGGCGTGATGGTATGGGTTGCCATTAGTTACACGTCTCGGTCACATCTTGTTCACATTGTCGGCACTTTGAACAGTGGACGTTACATTTCAAATGTGTTACGACCCGTGGCTCTACCCTTCATACTATCCCTACGAAACCCTACATTTGAGCAGGATAATGCACTACCGCATGTTGCAGGTCCTGTACGGGCTTTTCTGGATACAGAAAATGTTCGACTGCTGCCTTGGCCAGCACATTCTCCAGATCTCTCACCAACTGAAAACGTCTGGTCAATGGTAACCGAGCAACTGGCTTGTCACAATACGCCAGTCACTACTGTTGATGAACTGTGGTATCTTGTTGAAGCTGCATGGGCAGCTGTACCTGTACACGCCATCCATCTCTGCTTGACTCAATGCCTGGGCGTATCAAGGCCGTTATTACAGCCAGAGGTGGTTGTTTTGGGTACTGATTTCTCAGGATCTATGCACCCAAATTGCGTGAAAATGTAATCATATGTCAGCTCTAGTATAATATATTTCTCCAATGAATACTCGTTTATCATCGCATTTATTCTTGCACATGCACTCCGTCTTCAAGCCACAAGTGGCCGATCGGAACCATCTACACGCAGCAAGCGGCTACACGGGTAGCAGGGGTTATGTGGCGTGGACTGGGCGGTTTTTTAGGTTAGATGGTCTCGAGCAAGTACAGAAAGGTCAACAGCCTCAAAGGGTGCGGGGCAAAGTCAAGACATGCGGGGACCAAGCAGCAATCGGTATTGTAATTGTAAACTGTCGAAGCTGCGTTGGTAAAGTACCGGAACTTCAAGCGCTGATAGAAAGCACCGAAGCTGAAATCGTTATAGGTACGGAAAGCTGGCTGAAGCCAAATTCAGCCGACGGTGTTTAGAAAGGATAGATTGCATGCAACCGGTGGTGGAGTGTTCGTCGCTGTTAGTAGTAGTTTATCCTGTAGTGAAGTAGAAGTGGATAGTTCCTGTGAATTATTATGGGTGGAGGTTACACTCAACAACCGAGCTAGGTTAATAATTGGCTCCTTTTACCGACCTCTCGACTCAGCAGCATTAGTGGCAGAACAACTGAGAGAAAATTTGGAATACATTTCACATAAATATTCTCAGCATGTTATAGTCTTAGGTGGAGATTTCAATTTACCAGATATAGACTGGGACACTCAGATGTTTAGGATGGGTGGTAGGGACAGAGCATCGAGTGACATTATACTGAGTGCACTAACTGAAAATTACCTCGAGCAATTAAACAGAGAACCGACTCGTGGAGATAACATCTTGGACCTACTGATAACAAACAGACCCGAACTTTTCGACTCTATAAGTGCAGAACAGGGAATCAGTGATCATAAGGCCGTTGCAGCATCCCTGAATATGGGAGTTAATAGGAATATAAAAAAAGGGAGGGAGGTTTATCTGTTTAGCAAGAGTAATAGAAGACAGATTTAAGACTACCTAACAAATCAAAACGAAAATTTCTGTTCCGACACTGACAATGTTGAGTGTTCATGGAAAAAGTTCAAGGCAATCGTAAAATGCGTTTTAGACAGGTACGTGCCGATTAAAACTGTGAGGGACGAGAAAAACCCACCGTGGTTCAACAACAAAGTTATGAAACTACTGCGAAAGCAAAGAGAGCTTCACTACAAGTTTAAACGCAGCCAAAACCTCTGAGACAAACAGAAGCTAAACGATGTCAAAGTTAGCGTAAGGAGGGCTATGCGTGAAGCGTTCAGTGAATCCGAAAGTAAAATTGTATGTACCGACTTGACAGAAAATCCTAGGAAGTTCTGATCTTACGTTAAATCAGTAAGTGGCTCGAAGCAGCATATCCAGACACTCCGGGATAATGATGGCATTGAAACAGAGGATGACACGCGTAAAGATGAAATACTAAACACCTTTTTCCAAAGCTGTTTCACAGAGGAAGACCGCACTGCAGTTCCTTCTCTAAATCCTCGCACAAACGAAAAAATGGCTGACGTAGAAATAAGTGTCCAAGGAATAGAAAAGCAACGGGAATCACCCAACAGAGGAAAGTCCACTGGACCTGACGGGATACCAATTCGATTCTACACAGAGTACGCGAAAGAACTTGCCCCCCTTCTAACAGCCGTGTACCGCAAGTCTCTAGAGGAACAGAAGGTTCGAAATGATTTGAAAAGAGCACAGGTAGTGCCAGTCTTCAAGAAGGGTCGTCGAGCAGATGCGCAAAACTATAGACCTATATCTCTGACGTCGATCTGTTGTAGAATTTTAGAACATGTTTTTTGCTCGCGTATCATGTCGTTTTTTGGAAACCCAGAATCTACTCTGTAGGAATCAACATGGATTCCGGGAACAGCGATCGTGTGAGACCCAACTCGCTTTATTTGTTAATGAGACCCAGAAAATATTAGATACAGGCTCCCAGGTAGATGCCATTTTCCTTGACTTCCGGAAGGCGTTCGATACAGTTCCGCACTGTCGCCTGATAAACAAAGTAGGAGCCTACGGAATATCAGACCAGCTGTGTGGCTGGATTGAAGAGTTTTTAGGAAACAGAACACAGCATGTTGTTATCAACGGAGAGACGTCTACAGACGTTAAAGTAACCTCTGGCGTGCCACAGGGGAGTGTTATGGGACCATTGCTTTACACAATATATATAAATGACCTAGTAGATAGCGTCGGAAGTTCCATACGGCTTTTCGCGGATGATGCTGTAGTATAGAGAGAAGTTGCAGCATTAGAAAATTGCAGCGAAATGCAGGAAAATCTGAAGCGGATAGGCACTTGGTGCAGGGAGTGGCAACTGACCCTTAACATAGACAAATATAATGTATTTCGAATACATAGAAAGAAGGATCCTTTTTATGATAGCGGAACAAACACTGGTAGCAGTTACTTATGTAAAATATCTGGGAGTATGCGTGCGGAACGATTTGAAGTGGAATGATCATATAAAATTAATTGTTGGTAAGGCGGGTACCAGATTGAGATTCATTGGGAGAGTCCTTAGAAAATGTAGTCCATCAACAAAGGACGTGGCTTACAAAACACTCGTTCGACCTATACTTGAGTATTGCTCATGGGTGTGGGATCCGTACCAGATTGGGTTGACGGAGGAGATAGAGAAGATCCAAAGAAGAGCGGCGCGTTTTGTCACAGGGTTGTTTGGTAACCGTGATAGCGTTACGGAGATGTTTAGCAAACTCAAGTGGCAGACTCTGCAAGAGAGGCGCTCTGCATCGCGGTGTAGCTTGCTCGCCAGGTTTCGAGAGGGTGCGTTTCTGGATGAGGTATCGAATATATTGCTTCCCCCTACTTATACCTCCAGAGGAGATCACGAATGTAAAATTAGAGAGATTAGAGCGCGCACAGAGGCTTTCAGACAGTCGTTCTTCCCGCGAACCATACGCGACTGGAACAGGAAAGGGAGGTAATGACAGTGGCACGTAAAGTGCCCTCCGCGACACACCGTTGGGTGGCTTGCGGAGTATAAATGTAGATGTAGATCTGACCGCCGTGTCATCCTTAGTTGAGGATGCGGATAGGAGGGGCGTGTTGTCGGCACACCGCTCTCCCGGTCGTTACGATGGTTTTCTTTGACCGGAGCCGCTACTATTCGGTCGAGTAGC
Organism: Schistocerca cancellata; assembly: GCF_023864275.1. Lineage (NCBI taxonomy): Eukaryota > Metazoa > Arthropoda > Insecta > Orthoptera > Acrididae > Schistocerca > Schistocerca cancellata. The sequence continues at coordinate 113,798,856 of NC_064636.1, read as the reverse complement.
TCCTCAATAGCCATCGCGAGGCTGAGTGGCCCCGAAAAATTCAACAACGCATGGCCGCTGGATGGTCACCCATCCAAGTTCCGGCCACGCCCGACACCGTTTAACTTCGGTGATCTCTCGGTAACCGGAGTATCCACTGCGGCAAGGCCATTGCCTGCATTTCTTCTTGGTGTAGCAATTTTAATGGCTAGTAGTGTACTTAGACCTGTTTATTTCTAGTATGGCTTACGTCAGTTTACAGCTTGAACATTTAGCTATTTTTCGACATAATCACCATTTCTGTCGAATCATTTTTGTGTGCCCATGTGATACCAGCTCGCCGCCATGCTGTTCATAATGTTATGAACCTCTTCTTTCACCTCGTCGTCGGAGCCGTATCGCTTTCCGGCCAAATGTTCTTTTAACCTACGGAACAGGTGATAGTAACGGGGCGCCAAGTCAGGACTATAGAGTGAGTGGGTTACTATGTTCCACTGGAACTGATGCAGGAGAGCAACGGTTTGCCGAGCGATGCGTTGGTGAGCGTTGTCATGGAGAATGTGTACGTCCTTGCTCAACATTCCTCCTCTCCGGTTCTGAATTGCCCGTTTGAGTTTTTTCTGAGTCTCTCAGTACCTGTCAGCATTAATTGTGGTCCCAGTGGGCATAAAGTCGACCAACAATACCTCTTTCCATCCCAAGAAACGGTTGTCATGACTTTACCGGCAGACTGTGTTTGTTTGAATTGCCGCGGCTTTGACGAAGAAAGATGCCGCCTCTGGCGTGATTGTTGCTCGGTCTCAGGTGTAAAGTGGTATACCCGTGACAATTGAGTCCAGAAAGTTGTCCTGTTCGGCACCAAGGCGGTGAAGAAATGCGCAGGAAGCATCAACTCGTTGCCGCATGTGGTCCTCAGTCAGCATGCGTGGCACCCATCTTGCGCACACCTTCGGGTAGTTCAATGTCTCCGTTAAAATTCTGTGAGCGGTGCTTCGGGAAACCTCAGGAACCAACTTGCAGACATCATCCAGGGTTATCCGTCGATCTTCACGCATGCTTTGCTCAACCTTCAACACTGTCTCCTCAGAAATCGACGGTCTCCCGCTCCTTTGTTCGTCGTGAATTTCGGTCCGACCAGCTGCAAACTCTCTACACCACATACCAGCATTTTTGACATCACTTCCGTCAATTGGCGATGGATTTCAATCGGCGCAGTGCCATTTCCGTTCAAAAACCGAATAACTGCGCGCAATTCGCACTTAGCGGTAACATCCAGCGGGAGCTCCATTCTCAACGGCTGCCAAGCCAAGACTGAGCGCCTCAGCGCGGCGTGCGCATGTCTACACACAGCGCGTGAAGCACTCTTCATAACAGTGTGACCAACTGCCACACGAACAGAGTTCTGTACTTATAAAAAAGGTAGGAGACCTTACTTTTGGGATTACCCTCGTAATAATAATAATAATAATAATAACAATTTTATTCAGTCGTCATCACCAACCTTGCCCCTTTCAAAATAATGTCTGTTATATAGTACACACTAATGTCAGGGTCGATGTTCAGAAGCGATGCATGCGAAATGACGAAACTTTTCTCGTGTTTGCCGGGTAAATCGTGGGCGAGTACTTTCGTACAAAAATACGACGTCGGTAATCGAGTGAGCCTAAATCGTCATAAAACTTTTCCTCACAGACATACGTCCATAGTTTTACCTCTTCTATACGTATCGCAGTGTTTTGTGTGTTCTGAGCTGCGTGTAGAAAACGGTGAAACTACAGATATGTGAAATGGTATAAAACTCAAAGGCAGCGAAAACAAAAGCCGGTTCGTAAAAGAGGAAAAGTAGTGGAAGGTGAAACTGAAACTAAGTTTTGTTTTTCTTTTTAACTTCAGTATCCGCTAACAACGAGGGAAAAAAGTCCAGTGGACTGCACGACATGTAAAAGAGAGCGACAAACATCAGTGACCACTGATAACGCTCTGTAAATAAAAGTGGAACGCGTCTAGCAGAAAACGGGAGACAGAAAAACAAATAATAACTGGTAACATCTGCTACGGAAAATGGACATGCAAAGAGACATATTGTTTCGACGACTTCGTGCACCAGGTCGTGGCCGACTACACACGGATGGCTGCATCCTTTGTCATGAACATCCATCTATCCACTTTTAAAGCAACTTTAACATTCATGCACAAAACCACCGCTCACCATGCATAGAGCACAAATTTCAGAGCGATTCTCAAACAGTTTGAGATACTCTGCCGCTGAAGCCCACATTTCCGAAGAGATGAACCATTTCTTGGGATTTTGTAGTTCAGCGCTTTTTCTGAACAGTGTAACGCCCCAAGGACAGAAAACCCCAATTAACAAACTTTGTGGAAACTTAAGGTAGGGAAGTGAATCATCTTGACAGGGTCGGCAACTATTGACGATAAAATCTACACTGGTAATATTTTGAATAACATCTATATTATACATCTATAGATCTATAGATGTAGCAGTCAGGGCGAACAGGCTTAGATGGTGGGGTCATGTTACACGCATGGGAGAAGCAAGGTTACCCAAGAGACTCATGGATTCAGCAGTAGAGGGTAGGAGGAGTCGGGGCAGACCGAGGAGAAGGTACCTGGATTCGTTTAAGAATGATTTTGAAGTAATAGGCTTAACATCACAAGAGGCACCAAAGTTAGCACTGAATAGGGGATCATGGAGGAACTGTATAAGGGGGGCTATGCTCCAATCTGAACGCTGAAAAGCATAATCAGTCTTAAATGATGATGATGATGATCTATATTATTCAAATGGTCCGCCCTCGTGGCCTCGCGGTAGCGTTCTCGCTTCCCGAGCACGGGGTCCCGGGTTCGATTCCCGGCGGGGTCAGGGATTTTTCCTGCCTCGAGATGACTGGGTGTTGTTGTGTCGTCTTCATCATCATCATTCATCCCCATTACGGTCGGAGGAAGGCAACGGCAAACCACCTCCATTAGGACCTTGCCTAGTAAGGCGGTGAGGGTCTCCCGCATCGTTCCCCTACGCTTCTGTGAAGAAGCATGGGACTTCATTTCATTTCATATTCAAATACTGAGAATAGCAAACGAAAAGGGGAGATAAGAGGAAAGGATTATCCTAGATTCTTTATCAAACACCTGCAGAATAAATTCAAAATCATATGAACGAAGGTTAAATCCAAGAAAGTAATCTACATGTACATCCATACTCCGCAAGCCACCTGACGGTGTGTGGCGGAGGGTACCTTGAGTACCTCTATCGGTTCTCCCTTCTATTCCTGTCACGGATTGTTCGTGAAAAGGAGGATTGTCGGTATGCCTCTGTGTGGGCTCTAATCTCTCTGATTTTATCCTCATGGTCTCTTCGCGAGATATACGTAGGAGGGAGCAATATACTGCTTGACTCTTCGGTGAAGGTATGTTCTCGAAACTTCAACAAAAGCCCGTACCGAGCTACTGAGCGTCTCTCCTGCAGAGTCTTCCACTGGAGTTTATCTATCATCTCCGTAACGCTTTCGCGATTACTAAATGATCCTATAACGAAGCGCGCTGCTCTCCGTTGGATCTTCTCTATCTCTTCTATCAACCCTATCTGGTACGGATCCCACACTGCTGAGCAGTATTCAAACAGTGGGCGAACAAGCGTACTGTAACCTACTTCCTTTGTTTTCGGATTGCATTTCCTTAGGATTCTTTCAATGAATCTCAGTCTGGCATCTGCTTTACCGACGATTATATGATCATTCCATTTTAAATCACTCCTAATGCCTACTCCCATATAATTTATGGAATAACTGCTTCCAGTTGCTGACCTGCTATATTGTAGCTAAATGATAAGGGATCTTTCTTTCTATGTATTCGCAGCACATTACACTTGTCTACATTGAGATTCAATTGCCATTCCCTGCACCATGCATCAATTCGCTGCAGATCCTCCTGCATTTCAGTACAATTTTCCATTGTTACAACCTCTCGATATACCACAGCATCATCCGTGAAAAGCCTCAGTGAACTTCTGATGTCATCCACAAGGTCATTTACGTATATTGTGAATAGCAACAGTCCTACGACACTCCGCTGCGACACACCTGAAATCACTCTTACTTCGGAAGACTTCTCTCCATTAAGAATGACACGCTGCGTTCTGTTATCTAGGAACTCTTCAATCCTATCACACAATTGGTCTGATAGTCCATATGCTCTTACTTTGTTCATTTAACGACTGTGGGGAACTGTATCGAACGCCTTGCGGAAGTCAAGAAACACGGCATCTACCTGTGAACCCGTGTCTATGGCCCTCTGAGTCTCGTGGAGGAATAGCGCGAGCTGGGTTTCACACGATCGTCTTTTTCGAAACCCATGCTGATTCCAACAGAGTAGTTTTCTAGTCTCCAGGAAAGTCATTATACTCGAACATGTACGTGTTCCAAAATTCTACAACTGATTGACGTTAGAGATATAAGTCTATAGTTCTATACATCTGTTCGACGTCCCTTCTTGAAAACGTGGATGACCTGTGCCCTTTTCCAATCCTTTGGAACGCTACGCTCTTCTAGAGACCTACGGTACACCGCTGCAAGAAGGGGGGCAAGTTCCTTCGCGTACTCTGTGTAAAATCGAACTGGTATCCCATCAGTTCGATCAAAGATAATATTTACCATGGAAGAGAGTTGTAGCCGCATCGAAAACGAAATTCAATGCGACTACAATGCAACTCGGATATGGAAATGTTCAGTTAGTTAGTTGGTCTTCAGTCGCTCTAGAGTACTTTAGCGATAGTTGTCTGGACGTAAACGCTATTAGATTGCTTCAGTTTTGGAAGTTTGATAATTCGTGACGTAGAGACTGAAGTATTGCTCAGTGATTCGACTGATGAAAGTTGATCTTAACCGCAACGGTATAGTAAGACTTCACTTGAGTGATATTGGTTTATCGCACTTAGCCTTCGTACTGATGAACAGTTACGAACCTTTAGAGCAATGGATCAACGACAGAAAGACCATTCGTAGTCTTGAGTAGGACACAATAAAACGAAGACACGGAGAAAAACAAGTACATCGATTAATCAGAAGGTGCTGTTAGCGTCACGCCGCGAGGGATTAGCCGAGCGGTCTCAGGCACTGCAGTCATGGACTGTGCGGCTGGTCCCGGCGGAGGTTCGGGTCCTCCCTCGGGCATGGGTGTGTGTGTTTGTCCTTAGGATGATTTAGGTTAAGTAGTGTGTGAGCTTAGGGACTGGGTAGTTAAGTCCCACAAGATTTCACACACATTCGAACATTTTTTGTTAGCGTCACAATTACTGAACTGAACAGAAGTTAATCTTGAATGACATATCGGTGTGCGTGTGTTGTAGGGACAAGCAATTAATTACAGAAAGAATAATAAAACCTGAGTCAAGAGGTAAATGTTACGTGTCGCCTAACTCTTTAAACATTTTAAGTAACTAAGTGAGTACATGAATAATGGACAGCGAAGAGTGATTAGTTTAAACCAGTATGACGGCGTATTAAAAAAAAAATCCTCCATCATAAGTTATCTCTGGAGTTACGTCGGACCGTTGTTAATAACTGGACGTAGCAACGGACTAGTAGGCAGCAAATTTTCATCCTCGCTATGTATGATGTGAAAAACGACCGTAATGATGAAATCAAGAATCAAGATTTTATTTTATCACGGAACTAACCGGTCATGCCGGCCGGGGTGGCCGAGCGGTTCTAGGCCCTTCAGTCTTGGGCCTGGATGTCCTTAGGTTAGTTAGGTTTAAGTAGTTCTAAGTTCTAGGGGACTAATGACCTCAGCAGTCAAGTTCCATAGTGCTCAGAGCAATTTGAACCATTTTTTAACCGGACATAAAAATAAAAATAAACAATTGCAGTTTACCAGTTCGCACAAGCTGAGAAGACTGTCGCGAACAGATAACAGAACGTTTGTAAACCACACGAGGAGTTGTGTTCTTACGGGAGTTGCAGTTGCTGTTCCATGTCATACCGACGTGGACGAACATCGTTACGAGTCGCGTCTCCTACCGCTGAGTGAAAAAGGAGGGAAGGGACGTCACAATATCTACTGCGAATGAAAGGGGATTATTTATTCTTTAGCGCAGGGCATTGTACACAAACTCTGTAGGCAATATTTAGCACCGTATTTCTGTTGACTACGTGGAGGTACGGAAATAGAGGGGTGTTGTCATGAAGCTGTACACTCAACTCTCACGTTCTCCACGTCAGTTGTTCCAAACAGAATCTTCAGGTAGACGTATTTCGATAAAAAAAGCCAGCTTGCGTTATACAGCGTATAATGGGTATAAGTACAAATACACTCCTGGAAATGGAAAAAAGAACACATTGACACCGGTGTGTCAGACCCACCATACTTGCTCCGGACACTGCGAGAGGGCTGTACAAGCAATGATCACACGCACGGCACAGCGGACACACCAGGAACCGCGGTGTTGGCCGTCGAATGGCGCTAGCTGCGCAGCATTTGTGCACCGCCGCCGTCAGTGTCAGCCAGTTTGCCGTGGCATACGGAGCTCCATCGCAGTCTTTAACACTGGTAGCATGCCGCGACAGCGTGGACGTGAACCGTATGTGCAGTTGACGGACTTTGAGCGAGGGCGTATAGTGGGCATGCGGGAGGCCGGGTGGACGTACCGCCGAATTGCTCAACACGTGGGGCGTGAGGTCTCCACAGTACATCGATGTTGTCGCCAGTGGTCGGCGGAAGGTGCACGTGCCCGTCGACCTGGGACCGGACCGCAGCGACGCACGGATGCACGCCAAGACCGTAGGATCCTACGCAGTGCCGTAGGGGACCGCACCGCCACTTCCCAGCAAATTAGGGACACTGTTGCTCCTGGGGTATCGGCGAGGACCATTCGCAGCCGTCTCCATGAAGCTGGGCTACGGTCACGCACACCGTTAGGCCGTCTTCCGCTCACGACCCAACATCGTGCAGCCCGCCTCCAGTGGTGTCGGGACAGGCGTGAATGGAGGGACGAATGGAGACGTGTCGTCTTCAGCGATGAGAGTCTCTTCTGCCTTGGTGCCAATGATGGTCGTATGCGCGTTTGGCGCCGTGCAGGTGAGCGCCACAATCAGGACTGCATACGACCGAGGCACACAGGGCCAACACCCGGCATCATGGTGTGGGGAGCGATCTCCTACACTGGCCGTACACCACTGGTGATCGTCGAGGGGACACTGAATAGTGCACGGTACATCCAAACCGTCATCGAACCCATCGTTCTACCATTCCTAGACCGGCAAGGGAACTTGCTGTTCCAACAGGACAATGCACGTCCGCATGTATCCCGTGCCACCCAACGTGCTCTAGAAGGTGTAAGTCAACTACCCTGGCCAGCAAGATCTCCGGATCTGTCCCCTATTGAGCATGTTTGGGACTGGATGAAGCGTCGTCTCACGCGGTCTGCACGTCCAGCACGAACGCTGGTCCAACTGAGGCGCCAGGTGGAAATGGCATGGCAAGCCGTTCCAAGGACTACATCCAGCATCTCTACGATCGTCTCCATGGGAGAATAGCAGCCTGCATTGCTGCGAAAGGTGGATACACACTGTACTAGTGCCGACATTGTGCATGCTCTGTTGCCTGTGTCTATGTGCCTGTGGTTCTGTTAGTGTGATCATGTGATGTATCTGACCCCAGGAATGTGTCAATAAAGTTTCCCCTTCCTGGGACAATGAATTCACGGTGTTCTTATTTCAATTTCCAGGAGTGTATAATACCGGAGCCACCGGGCTGCGTCCGTGGCGCGCTGCAGGTTTGGATCAGCCATTCGCCGCAATGACGGCGTATCTCGACACGACCATCGACCTGCTTTAACAATAAACGGGATTCATTCTACCAGGCTAGATGATTCCATTGATCCGTGGTGCAATCTCGGTGACTCCGTGACAACTTTAATCATAATCGACAATGTTGTTAGATCAACATGAGGACACGTAGGCGTCCTCTGCTGCGGAACACCATGTTCAACATTGTACGCCGAACTGAGTGTTCCAAAAGACTTGTCCCTGCGCCAGCCACTTTACTCTGTCGTCAGATCTGCCGCATATCGCCGCCTGTCCTGCTTGAGAGAGCGGGCAAGCTTCCGACCCCTATGTTCTGTGATGGGGTGTGGACGTCCAGCTTCTCGTCGCCTACTCGTGGTTTCGGCATTCTCCATCTATTCTCCACAGACGATCACGACAGCAGCACGCGAACATCAGGGCAGTGTCGCAGTTTCCGAGATGCACGCTTCCGGGCACTGGACCACAACAATCTGGCTTTCGTCAAACTCTCATAAGTCGAGGGATTTCCGCATTTGCGGCACTTATCATCACTGGAATGATTCCCAATTCATCTCTGGTCCCCTCATACACTTCTCTTACCGCGTCACGTACCTTCAGCTCTTCCAGGCGCCATACAACATCGCGATGGGCACTGATCATAATGTTTTGGTTCATCAGTGTAGTTAACGTTACATTTCTGACCAAATATGTTGAAAGGTGGCTACACTGAGCCACAGCGCCAGAGATCGCGCCAGAGAGTATTGTTCCGCCGCCTCCACTGGCAGTGATTATTGAGAAGTAGCGGCAGGCAGTTCTTGCCGAGAAGTTGTGGTGGGCACTGCTTGTCGTGAAGTCGGAGTGAGATGTGGTAGTGGAGAGTGTTGTTCCATGTTTTATGCAGTGGTTTGATGGGAGAGATAGCAGATGTTGTTCCAATGGAGATATTGTAATGATCTGAGTGCTTTTCGTCAATATGTATGAAGGTAACAAATTCCCTGTTTTTTTCTTTTTAATATTTCTGTATTTCAAATAATGCATCATTACAGGTTCAGTCAACAAAGCATCTGGCTTGTGTTCTTGTATTAGAGTGTAATTCTGCTTTCCTTACGCAATTATAGTATTTCTAATTTTCTTTTATCACGTCAGTATAATTGGTATTTAAAAATTCTTGTCTTGTTGAAGAAGAACCGTGCCAGATGTGCGTTGAGTCATACTACCACACACAGAACAGCTACACTTGTGCTTTGTTGGCTTCGTAGATTTTATAGTTGCTGGGGACTTAATTAATTAACTGTGTTAACGAAAATTTTGTTTCATTGTTTGTTGTTATTCTATGCAGTCAGATTGCGTAATAATACTAGTCAGGGCAAGCCGTTTACGAAACAGCGTAATCGGACTTACAGCTACCAAAAATATTTGCATAATAGATATTTAAATTAAGCCCCCATGCAATGTATACACAAACAACAGCTACGAAGAATATTAATAAAATTTGTTTTATTTCAAAATATTTATCATTTTTCACATAAAAAATTCGGAGGCATTAGTTTCCAGCACGTCCTCGTACGATGACACCCTAAATTTCTAATTCCGTCAGAATTTATATGAAATATTCAAAATAAAATGTTTTGTTGCCCCTAGAAGTCGATAGAAAGGTAACCTGCAATTCGGAGCGTGTAGCGTTAACCACGCACAGCTTCAGACATTTAGCAATATAGATATTGTACATCTCCATGCACATTTCACTACAACACCTCACGTTTCCACAAGTGTATTCAGTTTTAGAAGTGCGTCCACTAGTTGCTGTTATATACGTACTTCTGTCATTTTTTCGCGTTTAAAAACGTGAAACTGAAGGTGGAGGGAGAAGAAAGGAAAGGAGATGTAAGGAACTAATGGTATCAGCCGCATTTTGACTTTACGCGCAATCACTGGCGACGAGCGAAAATGTTTGCTGTCCCAGGACTCGATAAAATGGTTCAAATGGCTCTGAGCACTATGGGACTTAACATCTGAGGTCATCAGTCCCCTAGAACGTAGAACTACTTAAACCTAACTAACCTAAGGACGACACACACATCCATGCCCGAGGCAGGATTCGAACCTGCGACCGTAGCGGTCGCGCGTTTCCAGACTGAAGCGCCTAGAACCGCTCGGCCACTTCAGCCGGTAGCAGTACTCGAACCTGGAATCGCCTGCTGCCTAGGCAGTTGCGTTAACCACTGTACCACCCGTACACAGTGCTGGTAGGAAATGCGCGGACTGTCTCGGCTCATTCCCTGGCCGACTCACATTCCTACCCAGCGCACATATCCGCAGTCCCCATGTTCGCTAATTTTAAATTCCCGCTGGAGGTCGAACGCAACTGTGCATCCGTACTGAAAGTTGTGGGTTCACTGCCCATTCCTGTCTGCCTGAAAAGGCACTACATCTTCATTTAATTGACTAGCTTACCTCCCTTTGCTTCGTTCGCATGTGGCCCGAACAGATTTTGTTTTGTCTTTATTTAATCGACCTCTTATGTTTTTCACAAATTGTAACGCCCTCTACACTTTTCTAACTAATTAAGGCTATATAAGAATGGTCTATTCCGAATGTACTTCTGACAACAACAAAAAAGCCATTCTGGTAGCTGGAGTCCAAAGTTTTTGTTAATCGTCCGTTTTCCGATCTTGTGGTGATGTTTCCATAGCAACTCTCATCCTCTAATAAATATTTCTTTATATCTAACCCAGGAGAGAAGTACCAGTTTTCATAAGTTTAGCTTTAAAATATTTTTATTACAACGAAATATTTTCTTAAAAAGTTTCATCCCCTAATGCACTCCTACAGCGAATTTCCAGAAACGTCGAAACACGTATTTTTTTATTTGTAACCGTGAAGTGAAATACCGGTTGTCATAGATGTAGCCTTAACAATCTTATATAACTGTTTAGTAATTATTTATTTTCAAAAAAATTTTCACTCACTTTTTTACCTCCTTAGTGCTTGAATTTCCAAAAGTTCTGAAACACCTATTTCTTATTTTCTGACTATGAAACCAGATACCAGTTTCCCTACTACTAGTTTCAAAATCCCCTTAATAGCGACATACTTTTAGAAAGTATTTCATCCCTTATTTCAACCCCTTCAGAGTGCAATCTCAGACAATATCTTCTTAAACGACGTCTGCAGTATAAGAACCACACCCTCTCCAAACTTCAAGTTTCTATCCTTAGAGATTTGGGCCGGGGGAATGATGAGTCAGTGAATCAGGCGAGACACGTATTTTTTCATCTCTAATCGATAAGTCAAACACAAATTTTCAAAGATTTAGCTTTCGGAATGACATATTTTCATAAAACGATTCAGCCTGTATTTCACCCCTCATCGGTTGAATTTCCAAAAACTGTGAAACGCTTACTTTTTTATTCGTAACCAGTGTCCATAGGTGTAGCTTTAATAATACTTTAGCAGTTCTTTAATAATGATATACTTTAAGAAGAATGTTTACTCATTACGTCACCTGCATACGGTTAAATTTCCAAAACTGCTGAAATACGTATTTCCTTATTGCTGACCAAGAAACCTAACACTAATCTTGCTAGGTGTAGCATCAAATTTCCCTTAATAGCGACATCAAAAAGAACCCTTCATCCCTTATTTCGCCCCCTTCTACATCTACATGTACATGGTCACTCTGCAATTCACACTTAAGTGCCTGGCAGAGAGTTCATCGAACCATTTTAATACAACTTCTCTGCCATTCCACTCTCGAATGGCGCGTGGGAAAAAGGGAACACCTAAATCTTTCCATTCGACCTCTGATTTCTCTTATTTTATTGTGACGATCATTTCTCCCTACGTAGGTGGTTCTCAACAAAATATTTTCGCATTCGGAAGAGAAAGTTTGTGATTGAAATTCCGTAAATAGATCTCGCCGCAAAGAAAACCGCCTTTGTTTCAGTGACTGCCACCCCAACTCGCGTATCATATCAGTGACACTCTCAACCCTATTGCTTGATAACACGAAACGAGCTGCCCTTCTTTGCACTTTTTCGATGTCCTACGTCAATCCTACATGGTAAGGATCCCACACCGCGCAGCAATATTCCAGCAGAGGATGGACAAGTGTAATGTAGGCTGTGTCTTTAGTAGGTTTGTCGCATCTTCTAAGTGTTCTGCCAACAAAGCGCAGTCTTTATTTCGCGTTCCACAGAACATTATCTGTGTGGTCCTTCCAATTTCAGCTGCTCGTAATCGTAATTCCTAGGTATTTAGTCGAATTGACAGCCATTAGATTTGTGCGATTTATCGTATACCCAAAATTTATCGCATTTATTTTAGTATTAATCATGTGGATGACCTCGCACTTTTCTTTGTTTAGTGCCAATTGCCACTTTTCGCACCATACAGAAATTTTCTGTAGATCATTTTGTAACTGGAATTGATCGTCTGATGATTTTACTAGACGGTAAATTACAGCGTCATCTGCAAACAATCTAAGGGGGCTGCTCAGATTATCACCTAGACCATGTATGTAAATCAGGAACAGCAGAGGGCCTATGACACTACCTTGCGCAACGCCAGATATCACTTCTAATCGATGATTTACCGTCTGTCACTACGAACTGTGACCTCACTGAGAGGAAATGACGAATCCAGTCAGACAACTGAGACGATACTCCATATGCCCGAAATTTGATTAATAGTCGCTTGTGAGGAACAGTATCAAAAACCTTCTGAAAATCTAGGAATACGGAATCGATCTGAGATTTATCGACAGCACTCATTACTTCAAGGGAACAAAGAGCTAGGTGTCTCGCACAAGAACCATAATTTCAGAATCCGTGATGGTTATGTATCAATTAGGGTTGTAATTTCGAAAAATCTCTTCTTAAAAGACGCCTTTTCCAAATTTCAAGTTTCTATCCTTAGGGGTTTGGGCTGGGCTTCAATGAGTCCGTCAGTCGGTCAGGATATTGCCTTTTATACATAGAGAAGATTAGCCTCTCTGGGGAATGAATCCGCAGCCTTTTGTGCAGATGACTGCTGACAGGCTGACCTACCTGCCGACTGTGACGTCACTGGTGCTCATTGCTTCGGCATATGTTGGCAGATGTTGAATCCACGTTCGCTGTGACAGCTTGAGTCTGGCGATCGCTCGATCCCACGCCTCCCTGAGCTGTAGGGTGTCGTCTCGCACCGACCGGCCGCCGTGTCATCCTCACTCAGCCCATAGGCGTCACTGGATGCGGATATGAAGGGCCATGTGGTCAGCACATCACACTCCCGGCCGTGGGTCAGTTTCTGAGACGTGAGCTCCTCAGTTCGCCTCACACAAGGGCTGAGTGCATCCCGCTTGCCAGCAGCGCTCGGCAGACTGGATGGTCACCCATCCAACTGCTAGCCGAGCCCGACAGCGCTTAACTTCGGAGATCTGACGGGAACCGGTGTTACCACTGCGACAAGGCCGTTGGCCTACTAATGGTGTTGCCGGTGATTTTTATTTCGAGGTCTTCTTTAATCATATTCATCGCAGGTTTTTACATGGTAACTCTCCACGCCCTCCTGTCCTCTGCCATTCTCTCCACGTCTGCGTAATTTCCGCTGCCCTTGATGTCGTCTATGTTCTTGGATCTCCTCCTTCTTCTCAGTCTCCTCCCACAAACTAGACCATACAAAGCGTCTGTTAGCACACACTATCGCCTCAACGAATGTCCCATCCAGTTCTTGCTTTCTTTGCAGCCTGCAGCAGTCTACTCCTCTCACCAACTCTTTCCAACTCTCTTTTTTTTTTCCTTTTCAGGATAAATTTCAGCCATCAGTTGGAAATAAATTTTATTATGCTTCACCGGTTTCGGAAAATTAATTTGCCATCTTCCGAAGCCTATGAAATTATGGATATTATGTTTGAACCTTGACTACACATTTACGTGTAGTATAAAAAGTACATTACAGAAACTTACTTACTTTAGCAGACAGCAGTATCTACTTCATAGAACGATAATCCCATGGTACATTCAGAAATTTACATATTGTATGTGATTATTTTAAACCTTGTATAACAATTTACAATAACTGAATCACATCTATGTATATGTCTTTCTAGCAGCAAGGAACATGTATAAAAGCATACAAAATTTATTTGTAAAAAACATGAGACATAATTCTGGTATATGAAAGGGAAGAGCTAATTTTCACAATTTATAAAAGATGATAGGCAATTAAAGAAGTGTTTGTTTTTTAATGCAAGCTGATAATTCATTAAACAAACGCTATTTCGATTGGATGTAATCTCTTATAAAATGTGAAAATTAGCTCATACCTTTCATATTTTGGAATTATATATCAGGTTCTTTCAAACGTATTATATGCTACTACTTTATTTGCCTTAGTTATAATTTTTATATGTACTTTTATGTATGTTACACTAATAGCCATTAAAGTTGCTACACCAAGAAGAAATACAGATGATAAACGGGTATTCATTAGACAAATATATTATACTACAACTGACATGTGATTACATTTTCACGCAGTTTGGGTGCATAGATCCTGAGAAATCAGTACCCAGAACAACCACCTCTGGCCGTAATAACGGCCTTGATACGCCTGGGCATTGAGTCAAACAGAGCTTGGATGGCGCGTACAGGTACAGTTGCCCATGCAACTTCAACACGATACCACAGTTCATCAAGAGTAGTGACTGGCGTATTCTGGCGAGCCAGTTCCTCGGCCACCCTTGACTAGACGTTTTCAATTGGTGAGAGATCTGGAGAATGTGATGGCCAGAGCAGCAGTCGAACATTTTCCGTATCTAAAAAGGCCCGTACAGGACCTGTAACACGCGGTCGTGCATTATCCTGCTGAAATGTAGGGTTTTGCAGGGATGAAATGAAGGGTAGAGGTACGAGTCGTAACACATCTCAAATGTAACGCCCACAGTTCAAAGTGCCGTCAATGCGAACAAGAGGTGAATGAGACGTCTAACCAATCGCATCCCATACCAACACGCCGGGTTATACGCCAGTATGGCGATGACGAATGCACGCTTCCAATGTGCGTTCACCGCGATTTCGCCAAACACGGATGCGACCATCATGATGCTGTAAACCTTGATTCGTTTTGCCATCCGCGCACCCAGTAGACCATCGCAGGGGCTCCTGTCTGTGATGCAGGGTCAAGGGTAACCGCAGCCACAGTATCCGAGCTGACAGTCTATGCTACTGCAAACTTCGTCCAACTGTTCATGCAGATGGTTGTTGTCTTGCAAACGTCCCGATCTGTTGACTCAGGGATCGAGACATGGCTGCACGATCCGTTACAGCCATGCGGATAAGATGCCTGTCATCTCGACTGCTAGTGATACTAGGGCGTGGGGATCCAGCATGGCGTTCCGTATTACCCTCCTGAACCCACCGATTCCATATTCTGCTAATAGTCACTGGATCTCAACCAACGCGAGCAGCAATGTCGCGATATGATAAACTGCTATCGCGATAGTCTACAATCCGACCTTTATCAAAGTCGGAAACATGATCGTACGCATTTCTCCTCCTTACACGAGGCATCACAACAACGTTTCACCAGGCAACGCCGGTCAACTGTTGTTTGTGTATGAGAAATCGGTTGGAAACTTTCCTCGTGTCAGCACGTTGTAGGTGTCACCACCGGCGCCAACCTTGTGTGAATGCTCTGAAAAGCTAATCATTTGCATATCACAGCATGTTCCTGTCGGTTAAATGTCGCGTCTGTAGCATGTCATCTTCGTGATGTAGCAATTTTAATGGCCAGTGGTGTACTTGCTGCTAGAATAACACATACGTAGATGTGATTGAATTATTGTAAATTGTCGAACAGCGTATAAAGTTAACACAAACAACACGTAAATTTCTGAATATACCATGGCATCAACATTCTATGAAGAAGATATTGGCTATGTGCTAAACTATGTACGTTTGTGTAATATAGTTTCTATTCTTCACATAAATATATAGCCGAGGTCTAAAGAGTTATAATAGTCCTAATTTTGTAGGCCTCCGAGGATGATAAATTATTTTGCCGAAACTGGTAAAGCATAGTAAAATTTATTTGCAACTGATGACTGAAATTTCTCCTGAAAAAAAAAATACTGCAGTTATCGAAAATAACAGCCATGAATAAAATATGAACTCTTTCTTTAATTACATTAGTGTAGCGTTATTGTCCAAAAACCATTGCGTCACAGCCTTGTGACACGATATTCTGTCACGCCGACACGGTCAGCGTCCCCCAAAGAGCTCCTCTGCTGTACGCAAGAGAATTCTGCAAACTGTGTTCGTATTCTTCCATATTTAGAGTTTTGTTAAGCATAATGAGGGAACCACACGCTAGCCACGAAAAACATCCCCCTACCGGAACATCACATTCTCTTTACAACATCGTTGCATGAAACGTGATGGCAGCTAACGTTCTCCACGCATTCGCTAAACCCAGTGATTGCTACAGGGTGAGTCATCGCTCCAAATCACTCGTTACAAGTAGAGAAAATTAACTAATGATCTACCACGGGGCTCCGTCTTAGTCCTCGTATTATTCAACCTATATATCTCCGATCTCCCCAATACCAGGTCAACAAAATTCTGCTACGCGGACGATATCGCTGTTAGTTGTAGCCGGCCGTGGTGGCCAAGCGGTTAAAGGCACTACAGTCTGGAACCGCGCGGCCGCTTCGGTCGCAGGTTCGAATCCTGCCTCGGGCATGGATGTCTGTGATGCCCTTAGGTTAGTTAGGTTTAAGTAGTTCTAAGTTCTAGGGGACTGATGACCACAGCAGTTAGGTCCCATAGTGCTCAGACCCATTTGAACCATTTTCTTAGTTGTAAAACCAAAGATCTAGGATGAAAAAAATGATTCAAATGACTGTGAGTACTATGGGATTTAACTTCTGAGGTCATCAGTCCCCTAGGACTTAGAACTACTTAAACCTAACTAACCTAAGGAAATCACACACATGCATGCCCGAGGCAGGATTCGAACCTGCGACCGTAGCGGTCACGCGGTTCCAGACTGAAGCACCTAGAACCGCACGGCCACACCGGCCGGCTAGCCGTTATGAGCGCCAATTTTAGCAAGTGGTGACTTAAACCGAGTAAAAGTAAAACCCAAGCATGTACATCCCATCTCGCAGACAAAGAAGCTAAAGCGGAGCTCAGAGTGAAACTTAACGGAAACACTCTTTGTCGTAAAAAGTACCCCAAGTACCTTGTTGTCACCTTTGACCGCACCCTTTCATATCGAAAACATCTTCAAAGTACTGCTGCCAAGGTAAAAACCCGTAACAATATTGTTCCAAAATTGTGTGGAACGACATGGCGAGCTTCAGCAGATACCTTGCGTACATCGTCCATTGCGCTGGATTTTCAGCAACGGAGTATTGTGTCCCGGTGTTGCTAAACAGCCGCCACACTAACTCGATCGGCGTCCAGTTGAACTACACTATGCGCTTAATGACAGCGGCAATCCGACCAACACCGATTTATTGGGTTCCCCTGCTAAGTAACGTCTATCCATCCGCAATCGGCAGAAGCGAGGTCTTGCTTAGGGAATACCGCAAGATACAGGATAACCTGGAATTACCCATACAGGAAGACATACCAAGTTCACGACGAAACAGACTCCGTTCACGAAACCCACCGTTACGGCAAGCAGAAGAGCTATATGCCAGACATACTGGTGTGAGACACTTGCGGAACAAAAGCTGTAAACTTGTAAGGTGTCAGGCAAATCCAACACCTTCCATGAAAACCCTGACATGATAAGCAGATCGAGTAGTATGTCACATAGCTCACGAATAAATCGTGACATTAAATTAACCAAAGTAATACGAGTAACGAGTGAGCAAATGGAATACCACAGACTAACCCAAGAATGCCTAAATGCATGTCATACCTTCCCACCGTGAGACAGACGCAGTTCTGAGGGGAGAAACGAGAACAGAAGCCGAGAGCAGAACCGTGTTAAGCGAGAAGGCCCTACGATAAGGGACGGACGCCCACGTCGCCAGGTAACCGCTACGATCACACCACCCGCAAGTTTTTAGCGTGAGAATTTTTCGTGCCTCTGTTACGTTAGGACCACCCCCAGCCCATGTTAAAAGATAGAGCCCTCCAGAAGAACAGTATAGATCTTACGATAACACTCAAAGGGCCACACCAGCTGCAAGTTTTAGCGTGAGACTTTTTCGCGTCTCTGTTACGTTGCAAACTTTAAAAACATTGCCCCACCACGAAAAGTATAACGTTTCTCATTGGATAGACAGAATTTTTGTAGGCGGAGCTTAAGGTTAACATTGAGACCCTGATCGTTCAGATGAAAACACAGCCAGATAGGTTTTTTTTAAACCAACTTCGGTACATTGTAGTAAGGAGAAGTTAGGAGAGGAGTTGCTTCCGAGACGGCGAGGTGAGCGGAGCTGTGCTGCTCGCCGCCCCCTGACGAACACCGACAAGGTAATGAACGCACGCGATGCCGCATTTTTGAGCGCATAAGGCTCCACTCAGAACTGCAGAAGTCTCATCTGTTACATCCCCTTTTTGCGTAATACTAGTGTCGATCGTCAATTAAAGCTCATCGTGTTCACATTTGCCACTTGAAGTAAAAATCCGAAACGCGATGATTTTTCTGTTGTATAGTTATTGAGAAGCCACATCAGCCACTGTAATTTACGACAAGTTAGATAAGTAATTAAAGATAGTTGAGGGTCACTGTAGACCATTTTCATAGTTTTCTCTCTTGTGAAACTTAATTTAAACCTAGATTATAGATGTGATATGGCACAGGTCATACTTCGATCCATTGTAGAACTTGGAAACCCATTCAGGGAATATTCGTTCACATTTTTGTTGAACGCAGTTGGTTTTTACCATCCTGTATTAAAACATTTCCTTTTATCAATAGTGCAATTTATAAATGACGTTTTGTGAGTAGAATAAAATTTCTAATGGTAAACTTAACTGCTTTTTCGACGTTATTTTACCAGCTAACTAAAAATAGGAAAGCCTTGAAACCGTTCCACTAAATTTAGTTAGTATTAAGATTCTTTTACAGGGAGTGCAGTGGAGCTGACGCTGAAATCATTAAGTATTTGATTATATCATCGCTAGTCTCACTGAACTCTTCTGAACTCTACATGTCACGTGTGGTCTGGCGTCTCCTTACCAGCAACAGGTCCCAGGTTCAAACTAGTCAATTCCCTAAAAAACACGCTCAGAGCGTCGTTGCGCGAAAGTGGTAGGGAGACACGACTTAGAACAAACAGACACCACGCAGAATGTTTAGAAACTTATTGAAAATCCTGAAGAGCGTGAGAGGTTCCAAAAGTATAACTGTGCTCCCGCTGGCTCGACAGGAAACTGTGGGTCAAATTGAACAGAGCTCGCACTAGGCATGGACGATGCACAAATTGTCTTTACAAATGGGGGTGCTACAGAGTCTCCGGTTTCTGACTGTGGGGCTACGAAACAGACAATCAAGCACATTAGAGACTAATGTCTCTTGCGTTCCTACCAGGGGAGCTGCAGCTACCGCATGAAAGCTGATGATACGGTTCTTACATGGATTAGGAACCTAGATATTGGCATTTGGTAGTTTTGTATTTTTATATTCATGTTATATATAGTATTACTAATGGTTGGTTTGTGGGATTAAAGGGACCAGACTGCGACGGTCATCGGTCCTATTACTAATGTTATATACCTGTAATTTAAACTGCTTGTCAGCCATACGAATATATAAAATAAATAAACTCATTTCTAGGCATCCACCCTCCACTGGCGTCGCCCTTTACACCCCATAAAGCGACACTTAGCGCTGACTGCAGAAATGCTCGGCGTATGAGAAACTGGTCCGTCATTGTACCCCTATAACACTATCGACTACTTAGAAGGAGAGACAGCATTATGTGATCGCTCTAAGCTTGTTGACACCAGTGCCTACCAATTTAAATTGTATATTACAGCACTGAGGATGGTCACTAAGTGACCGAAAATAGATTTCGCGGTTAATAAAACAAAAAAATACGACCAATGCTGTCTCTCCTTTTAAGTATATCCATTACCTGGTCGTGGTGCACAGGACACTCCATGGAGTCGCCAATCAATAAACTGTCGACTACCACTCCATCAGCAGTACACCGATGATGTTACTCCTGCGAAAGGATATTTATTTGACAGTGATCGTGCGTAATGGAACAGGTATCGGACTTCTTCTGTTCCTCCAAAGATTCCTATACAAAGGAAACAGCACCAGAACAAACACAAATCGAACCAAGGTTCCATTAGTGATCAAGTAAATTGGAATTACATAAAAGGGAACGATCGACAGCCTAATTAGGCGAAGCCATACCAAGTAGTAACATGGTTCATACAGAAACTTAACGACTGGGATTGACTTTGTTTAATGCCGAAATTCTGTTTTGCTGATAAGATACAAGACAGTAGAGGAATTTAGCAAGTAATGAACCAGTGGTTTCACATGGACTACACAGGAGGAATATTAATTCGTTTGGGCAACAACCGGTTCTCGGTAACACCATCTGTACGTTACACTAAGAAACGAATGATCACTATAGATAAATTATTACTACTGGTGGTGACTACTAACTTGGACAAGCGGTTCTTTCCTCAGTTTAGTTATTCGTATTGTCAAGGGACATTCACTTCCTTATACTTTTTAGCTCAGATGTGGCATATGATACCTGAACCTAGTATAGTTCGACTAGTTGAAGCTGTTTGCTTACTATGGTACACACAACTCATAAGAATGAAAATCGTATATCTTCAGTACCGTTGCTGTAATATAAAATTTTAATTTGGCTACACTATTAGCATGGCGACCCACAAATTAGTCCATCAGTGGTTTCGAATCTATGTTCAAAATTTTAGTCACAACACGATGGTAGAAACACTGTTAACTACACCGTAGAGCCAAAGAAAGTGGTACACCTGCCTAACGCCGTGTAGCGCTCCCGCGAACACGCAGAACTGCCGCAACATAACGTGGCATGGACTCGACTAATGTCTGAAGTAGAGCTGGACAGAACTGACACCGTGAATCCTGCACGGCTGTCCATAAATCCGTAAGAGTACCAGGGCGTGGAGATCTATTCCGAACAGCACGTTGTAAGGCATCTCATATATAGTCAATAATGTATCGGAGGAGTTTGTTGGGCAGCGGTAGTGTTTAAACTCAGAAGAGTGTTCCTGGAGCCACTCTGCAGCAATTCTGGACGTGTGGGGTGTCGCATTGTCCTCCTGGAAGTTCCCAAGTCGGTCAGAATGCATAATGAGCATGAATGGACGCAGGTGAACAGGGAGGATGCTTATATACGTGTCACCTGTCAGAGTCGTATCCAGACGCAACAGGGGTCCCATATCACTCCAGCTGCACACGCCCCACACCGTTACAGAGCCTCCACCAGCTTGAACAGTGCCCTGCTCACATGCAAGGTCCATGGATTCATGAGGTTGTCTCCATACCCGTACATGTCCGTCCAGTCGACACAATTTGAAACAAGATCCGTCCGACCAGGCAACATGTTTCCTATCATCATCCCTCCAGGTCGAGGCGAGGCGTAGGGCTTCATGTTGTGCAGCCGTCAATCGTACACCCCTCGGTTCCGAAAACCCATATCGATGATGTTGCGTTGAACGGTTCGCACGCTGACACTTGTTGATGGCCCAGCATTGAAACCTGAAGCAATTTGCCGAAGGGTTGCACTTCTGTCACAATGAACGATTCTCTTCAGTCATCGCTGGCCCCGTTCTTGCAGGATCTTTTTCCGGCCTCAGCGATGTCGGACATTTGACGTTTTACCGGATTGCTGATATTCACGGTACACTCGTGAAACGGGAATATTCCCACTTCATCGCTACCTCGGAGATGCTGTGTCCCATCGCTCGTGCACCGACTATAACACCACGTTCAAAGTCACATAAATCTTGATAACATGCCACTGCAGCCACAGTAACCGATCTAACAACTGCACCAGATACTTCTTGTCTTATATAGGCATTACCGACCGCTGCGCCATATTCTGTATATTCACATATTGGTTGAAATGGCTCTGACCACTATGGGACTTAACATCTGTGGTCATCAGTCCCCTAGAACATAGAACTACTTAAACCTAACTAACCTAAGGACATCACACACATCCACGCCCGAGGCAGGATTCGAACCTGCGACCGTAGCAGCCGCGTGGTTCCGGACTGCGCGCCTAGAACCGCTAGACCACCGCGGCCGGCAGGTATTTACAAACTTACGCTAACTAAAGAATTATGTACTCTGTAACTCCACGAGGTGTATTAATTTTCGTTAAGCAAGGTAACTGCTTTTCATTTTAGTAAAATACACTCCTGGAAATTGAAATAAGAACACCGTGAATTCATTGTCCCAGGAAGGGGAAACTTTATTGACACATTCCTGGGGTCAGATACATCACATGATCACACTGACAGAACCACAGGCACATAGACACAGGCAACAGAGCATGCACAATGTCGGCACTAGTACAGTGTATATCCACCTTTCGCAGCAATGCAGGCTGCTATTCTCCCATGGAGACGATCGTAGAGATGCTGGATGTAGTCCTGTGGAACGGCTTGCCATGCCATTTCCACCTGGCGCGTCAGTTGGACCAGCGTTCGTGCTGGACGTGCAGACCGCGTGAGACGACGCTTCATCCAGTCCCAAACATGCTCAATGGGGGACAGATCCGGAGATCTTGCTGGCCAGGGTAGTTGACGTACACCTTCTAGAGCACGTTGGGTGGCACGGGATACATGCGGACGTGCATTGTCCTGTTGGAACAGCAAGTTCCCTTGCCGGTCTAGGAATGGTAGAACGATGGGTTCGATGACGGTTTGGATGTACCGTGCACTATTCAGTGTCCCGTCGACGATCACCAGTGGTGTACGGCCAGTGTAGGAGATCGCTCCCCACACCATGATGCCGGGTGTTGGCCCTGTGTGCCTCGGTCGTATGCAGTCCTGATTGTGGCGCTCACCTGCAAGGCGCCAAACACGCATACGATCATCATTGGCACCAAGGCAGAAGCGACTCTCATCGCTGAAGACGACACGTCTCCATTCGTCCCTCCATTCACGCCTGTCGCGACACCACTGGAGGCGGGCTGCACGATGTTGGGGCGTGAGCGGAAGACGGGCTAACGGTGTGCGGGACCGTAGCCCAGCTTCATGGAGACGGTTGCGAATGGTCCTCGCCGATACCCCAGGAGCAACAGTGTCCCTAATTTGCTGGGAAGTGGCGGTGCGGTCCCCTACGGCACTGCGTAGGATCCTACGGTCTTGGCGTGCATCCGTGCGTCGCTGCGGTCCTGTCCCAGGTCGACGGGCACGTGCACCTTCCGCCGACCACTGGCGACAACATCGATGTACTGTGGAGACCTCACGCCCCACGTGTTGAGCAATTCGGCGGTACGTCCACCCGGCCTCCCGCATGCCCACTATACGCCCTCGCTCAAAGTCCGTCAACTACACATACGGTTCACGTCCACGCTGTCGCGGCATGCTATCAGTGTTAAAGACTGCGATGGAGCTCCGTATGCCACGGCAAACTGGCTGACACTGACGGCGGCGGTGGACAAATGCTGCGCAGCTAGCGCCATTCGACGGCCAACACCGCGGTTCCTGGTGTGTCCGCTGTGCCGTACGTGTGATCATTGCTCGTACAGCCCTCTCGCAGTGTCCGGAGCAAGTATTGTGGGTCTGACACACCGGTGTCAATGTGTTCTTTTTTCCATTTCCAGGAGTGTAGAATACTCGGAATTGTCGTAGCACTTGAGATAGGACACTGTTAGGTAAACGACTGACGTGGCTCAAGACAAACTTTAGAGAACACAAAAAGCACGTAACTGGTCCATGCAGTTATACAGTACTCAACTGATAATTTGAGATGAAGGTGGTGGCATTGTCGATCTCCTGTGCTACTTAAAGAAAGGTGCCAAAAGTATCCATGGCCCTTACTGTGCAACGAAGAATTGTCTTCTTAGCGTGGGATTTTCGTAGCAGAGAGCTAACTAAGGTATTCCATGAGTAATAAGCCAAATTACTTCCTCTCTCGAGGCTATATTATATAATCCTGCAGTTCTTCTCGCCTCTTCCAGTTCACAAGATGCACACGCTTTCGTTGCTACCCACCGACGGACTCTTACCACGAACAAGCGCTGCAGTTCGACCGCCAGATCCACCTTTTCTATTCCCGACCAGGTAGTTTCGCAGCGAGGCTGCTTCCCTCCATGTTGTACACGATAACAAAACTGCTTGTCCTATGCATGAACCAGTACTACAAGTGAAGTTTTAACATCTGCATTCGTTTACAGCATATTTCTTTGGAAAATACATCCATCGATTAATTACAATTACATATGCGGTCACAAATAATGAATAAAGCATTTACACATATGTTAAATATCAAGGACCTTCGTGATACAGGAGTTACGCTACGTAAAAGCAGACAAAGAAGTTACATAAAATAATTATAGGTACACTCATGTTCAGAAAAAGCAGGACACGTTAATCAGCTAGAGACAGGATGTACGTATTCACAGGACATGTAAAGTAGTATGTCGTCCAGAAATGATTAGCAATTGAACAATGTCGGTCCTCGGGTTAAAGGTCAACATCGATGTCGCGGCACAACATCACCCACCGGTGAAATGTGCCTGAGGCTCTCGTTCTCGCTACAAAACGGAGCTAATGGATCAGTGTGACTCTAGCAGTCGTGTAGGATGCCTCGGAGACGTATGCGAGAACCGTATCACCGAATCGGCGACTTTGAAAAAGGGCACATTATTGGCATGAGAGAAAGTGATGCAACCATCTCGGGAACAGTCGCTCGTGTGGGAAAATGTTTCGGCAGTACAACGGGTGTTTTCAGGATGGTTCACGGAAGGCCGTGGAATATGACGATATGGTTCAGGTCGGACCACTCAGACCACCGCCAAGATGGTCGACACCTCATCCGAATACCACTGGAGGACAGATCTGCGTCTTCGTCGGTTCTGGCGCAACAGTGGAACACATCTTTCACTATCTGGGGTGGCAGTACGTCGCTGTTTATTGCGGCATAGGCTACGTGCGCGTCGTCCACTTCTCTATCTATCTTTTATGAAGCTGCAGAAACATGCCAGATGACAATGGTGTATGGAATGGAGTCACTGACGAAAGGAATGGCGTAGGGTAGTGTTTTTGGACGAATCTATATTCTGTTTATTTGAAAATGATGACCGCATTTTGGTTCGATGCAGAAAGGAGGAGCGGCATCACAATGACTCCATTCGCACAAGACATACAGAGCAAACTCGAGGCCTTAAGGTGTGGCGTGTCATTGGTACAACCACAAACCACAACTGGGGCGTGCCCAGAGCACTGTGACCTGTAAATGATGTCCTGCGATCAGTAGCCACACCCTTTCTGCGCAACACTCCAGACGCCATTTTTCAGCATGAGAATGCATAGCCACACGTTGCTGCATGAACAAGTGCCTTCTTGGTGTCACAGGATATCAGCCAACCGCGCTGGCGTCCCGGATCACAGGACTTGCAGCCAATCGAAAATGTGTGGGGTATGGTGGAAGGACGGGTGCAGCGCTGTGACCCAATGCCGGTCACCACAGATGAACTTTGGAACTAGGTGAGTGCAGCATGGATGGCTGTACCGCAGGACGGAAACCGCGACTTAAGCGTGTCGATGCCATCACGTATGGAAAATGTTATCAATGCCCATGGTGGACCCTGTGCCTGCTGGGCAACAGGACGCATGCTGAACCGAGGTGACTGAAATGCTAATCATTTCTGCAGAACATCCTAATGTACATGTCCTGTGAATATGAACGTCCATTAGTCGCTCAAGGTGTTCTGTTTTCTTTTTTTTTTCTGGACCTAAGTGTAATATCGCTAATACTGTTACATCCTGTTCTTTCTAACTCCCTACACACAGTCATTAACTGGACAGCTCCTTGCAGTTAGGAATTCACGAGTGATTCTTTCTGCTGGTTTCACGCGATTTTTTAGAATCACCTTCCGAAGCTGTCCCTATGCCGCAGCACAACACACCTGCATGGCATCTGTAATTGTTCCTTCATGTCTCCACTTCACAATCACATCACTACAGGTCGACTTTGGCCGCTTTCGGAGCGTTAAAATGTCCCCGATTCCTTTGTTATTCACGTGACATCGAACGACTTGTCCACGTTCGAAGTAACTGACCTCTGCTGACCAGTCTATTCAGCTGGTACAGCTCCGGTACTGACAACATAATTTTGCAAAAACAGACATAATGTCTTATGGGATAACAGCAATCAGTGATTTTATAATTTTACTTAAAATCCGTCTTGATTGCAAATTTTTTTTTATTATTCATATGACCGGTTTCGGTTCATTCAGAACCATCTTCAGATCTGATATTTCAGTTACAGGAGTTACCCGTCCAAATCCAGCAACTTTCACATGCTACGTCACATCTGACAGTTACTGGAGTAACCCGTCCAAATCCAGCAACTTTCACATGCTACGTCACATCTGACAGTTACAGGAGTAACCCGTCCAAATCCAGCAACTTTCACATGCTACGTCGCATCTGACAGTTACAGGAGTAACCCGTCCAAATCCAGCAACTTTCACATGCTACGTCACATCTGACAGTTACAGGAGTAACCCGTCCAAATCCAGCAACTTTCACATGCTACGTCACATCTGACAGTTACAGGAGTAACCCGTCCAAATCCAGCAACTTTCACATGCTACGTCACATCTGACAGTTACAGGAGTAACCCGTCCAAATCCAGCAACTTTCACATGCTACGTCACATCTGACAGTTACAGGAGTAACCCATCCAAATCCAGCAACTTTCACATGCTACGTCACATCTGACAGTTACAGGAGTAACCCGTCCAAATCCAGCAACTTTCACATGCTACGTCACATCTGACAGTTACAGGAGTAACCCGTCCAAATCCAGCAACTTTCACATGCTACGTCACATCTGACAGTTACAGGAGTAACCCGTCCAAATCCAGCAACTTTCACATGCTACGTCAAATCTGACATGTGACGTAGCATGTGAAAGTTGCTGTATTTGGACGGGTTACTCCTGTAACTGAAATATCAGATCTGAAGATGGTTCTGAATGAACCAGCAACTTTCACATGCTACATCACATCTGACAGTTACAGGAGTAACCCGTCCAAATCCAGCAACTTTCACATGCTACGTCACATCTGACAGTTACAGGAGTAACCCGTCCAAATCCAGCAACTTTCACATGCTACGTCACATCTGACAGTTACAGGAGTAACCCGTCCAAATCCAGCAACTTTCACATGCTACGTCACATCTGACAGTTACAGGAGTAACCCGTCCAAATCCAGCAACTTTCACATGCTACGTCACATCTGACATGTGACGTAGCATGTGAAAGTTGCTGTATTTGGACGGGTTAATCCAGTAACTGAAATATTAGATCTGAAGATGGTTCTGAATGAACCGAAACCGGTCATATGAATAATAAAAAAAAAATTTGCAATCAAGACGGATTTTAGGTAAAATTAAAAAACTGACAACATAATTCCACCCTGCCTCATTTTATATGGGCGGGTCCAACTCGCCTGACATCCAGAAGTCAATGGCGCATTACATAGTGACAGCGCGATACTTCTGATCTCGAAGTGATGGTGGGTAAAACTGCCTCTATACCCGAATTATGTTTTTTCTTCTTAATTTATAACACCATGCTTTTTCCAGTATTCTTATACAGGGAGCCTGAAAAAGAAAAAAAATTACTGTTTTTTTTTACGACAGGCAAACTAAGGAAGGTACAAACACGTTGTGCATATCACTGAACAGAGGAATGTTCAGAGTTTTATATTCTCGCACATCACATCGGTACACTCAACATGAGCACCATACGTTGCTCGTGAAATATTGAAACGGTAGTCCATTTCAATACATACATCACTCAACAAGTCCCTCTTTATTGAACGGACAGATTTAACTCTTCGGTTTCTCAGCTCTTCAAGAGAAACTACCACAGGTGGGACCAAGACTCTGCCTTTTACACTGAACCGCCAAATAAACCTGTACAGGCATGCGTATTCAAATACAGAAATAGGCAAACAGGCAGAATACGGGGCTGTGGTCGGCAACGACTACACAAAACAAGGGTCTGGCGCAGTTGTTAGACTGGTTAGTGCTGCTACAATGGCAGATTATCAAGATCTACGTCACTTTGAACGTGGTGTTATAGTCCGCACACGAGCTATTGGACACAAGGTCTCCGAGGCACCGATGAAGTGAGGATTTTCCAGTACGACCATTTCACGAGTCTTCCGTGAATATCAGGAATCAGACAAAACATTAAATCTCCGACATCGTTGCGGCCAGAAAAAGATCCTGCAAGAGCGGGACCAACAACGACTGAACAGAATCATTCAACGTGACAGAAGTGCAACCCTTGCGCAAATTGCTGCAGATTTCAGTGCTGTGCCATCAGCAAGTGTCAGCGTGTGAACCCTTCAACGAAACATCATCTATGTGACCTTTTGGATCCGAAAGACCACTCGTGTATCCTTGACGACTCTACCACATAACGTTTTACGCCATGCCTGGGCCCGTCAACACCGACATTGGAATGTTGATGACTGGAAACATGTTGCCTGATCGGACGAGTCACGTTTCAAATTCTATGGAGACAACCTCATCGCCGGCCGCGGTGGCCGAACGGTTCTTGGCGCTTCAGTCCGGAACCACGCGGCTGCTACGGTCGCAGGTTAGAATCCTGCCTTGGGCACGGATGTGTGTGATGTCCTTAGGTTAGTTAGGTTTAAGTAGTTATAAGTCTAGGGGACTGATGACAGATGTTGAGTCCCATAGTGCTTTGAGCCATTTGAACCATTTTTAAACAACCTCATCAATCCATTGACCTTGCATATCGACAGAGGACTGTTAAAGCTGGTGGAGACTGTAATGGTGTGCGGCGTGTGCAGTTGAGTGATATGGGACCACTGATACGTCTAGATACGACTCCGACAGGTGACACGTACGTAAGCATCCTGTCTGATCAGCTGCATCGATTCATGTCCATTGTGCATTCCGACGGACTCCGGCAATTCCAGCAGGGCAATGCGAAATCCCACACGGCCAGAATTGCTCCTGAATTTAAACACTTCCGCTGGCCACAAAACTCCCCAGACATGAACATTGTTGAGCATATCTGAGATGCCTTGCAACGTGCTGTTCAGAAGAGATCTGCACCCTATCGTACTCTTACAGGATGTATGGACAGCCCTACAGGACTCATGATGTCAGTTGCCTCCAGCATTACTTCAGACATTAGTCAAGTCCATGACACGTCGTGTTGCGCCACTTCTCCGTGCTCGCCGGAGCCCCACACGATATTAGGTAGGTGTACCAGTTTCTTCGGCTCCTAAGTGTAAATACAGGGTTATTATCAATGACTGAAGCCATTTCACAGCTCTACAATAACTTTATTATTTGAGATATTTTCACAATGCTTTGCACACATATACAAAAACTCAAAAAGTTTTTTTAGGCATTCACAAATGTTCAATATGTTCCCCTTTAGTGATTCGGCAGACATCAAGCTGATAATCAAGTTCCTCCCACACTCGGCGCAGCATGTCCCCATCAATAAGTTCGAAAGCATCGTTGATGCGAGCTCGCAGTTCTGGCACGTTTCTTGGTAGAGGAGGTTTAAACACTGAATCTTTCACATAACCCCACAGAAAGAAATCGCATGGGGTTAAGTCGGGAGAGCGTGGAGGCCATGACATGAATTGCTGATCATGATCTCCACCACGACCGATCCATCGGTTTTCCAATCTCCTGTTTAAGAAATGCCGAACATCATGATGGAAGTGCGGTGGAGCACCATCCTGTTGAAAGATGAAGTCGGCGCTGTCGGTCTCCAGTTCTGGCATGAGCCAATTTTCCGCGGTCTACGCGTGAAACTTGCCCGCACGCGTTCAACCGTTTCTTCGCTCACTGCAGGCCGACCCGTTGATTTCCCCTTACAGAGGCATCCAGAAGCTTTAAACTGCGCATGCCATCGCCGAATGGAGTTAGCAGTTGGTGGATCTTTGTTGAACTTGGTCCTGAAGTGTCGTTGCACTGTTATGACTGACTGATGTGAGTGCATTTCAAGCACGACATACGCTTTCTCGTCTCCTGTCGCCATTTTGTCTCACTGCGCTCTCGAGCGCTCTGACGGCAGAAACCTGAAGTGCGGCTTCAGCCGAACAAAACTTTATGAGTTTTTCTACGTATCTGTAGTGTGTCGTGACCATATGTCAATGAATGGAGCTACAGTGAATTTATGAAATCGCTTCAATCATTTGTAATAGCCCTGTACATCACAGAAAATCGCAAGATGTGATGTGTGATGACATGGGAGGCCAAAAGCCATGAACACGAGCGTGTTGCCCACCTCTTACAATCTAAAGTTGTGAGATAGAGTTGTTAAGACAACTCCGAATCTCAATGTGAAAGTGACGCCGGACGTCATCACGAAAAAAAAAAAAAAGTGGATTCTTCGTGAGATTTTGCAGCATGACATGACATTCCTGCAGACGACCCCGGGATTCTGTTACGCCCACAGTCTCACATCATATCGGTTTACTGCACCCGATAGGTGAAACCCTGATTCGTCCGAAAAGATCACTAGTTCGGAAAAGTGTCCTCCGCAATACGCTGGAGAACTGAAAAGCTCAACTGCTGGCTTCTGTTATGTCGCCGGGACGCAACTGCAGTAGTTAACTGCAACTTGCACGGCTTCGTATGCAGGCGTACTTTCAGAAGACACCACACCGGTTTTTTGAGAAATATGAAGTTTCTGGTGTGCTCGTCTTGAAGACTTCCGAGGGCCGCGTGTGAACGCGTCTCGGATGCCCTCGACATTTTCATCAGACGTGCGTGACCTACCAGTGCTCTTCCCTTTGGGTGCGCAATCAACTTCCAAGAATTCTATATGGCAGAAATAAATGTGCTTGTGCAGAGGCAACTCCTTGCTGAATCGTCGGCGAATTGTACTTCAACAATGGATTGCCAAAATGAATTCTCTCGTAGTTTAGTCGCCGTAGTTTAGTTCGGAAGTAACCTCCCCCTCACTTATCGACCTTAATGACAGTGAAAAATTAAACCGCGTGTACCTAATGGAAATTTGGGAAAAGCAATCGTCACCGAAGTTAATTTGTCGGTAAAGAGGGAGGAAAGAGTTACATCTAAATGAAAGGAAAAATGCAAATGAAACTGGTGGAAATTAATTTTGAAAAGGGGTAAAGTTAATAAAGAAAGTAAATGTGAGGCCGTTACGTTAACAATTAACTAGCGGTAATTAGATATTTGAGATTTGGGGGGAAATTACGGTCGCCAGTCCTAAGGACAATTACTGTAGTAACTGAAAAAAAAGGTTATTACACATATAATTAGCACTAGATGCGTGGCAACTGAAGGTTGACACGTGTAGTGTGAAAACTGAAAGTTTGTCAGAAGTAATAAATTTCGCTACACTCTGACATAATTTAGCAAAAGAATTAATAAAACAGGAAAATCGAAAGTTAATTTAGTGACTGAAGTTAATAGTGAGCTTTCTTTCTGAAGCACATCGAAATTCAGTAAAATACGGTCTTGGACTACCTCAACAATCATTTCAAAGCTACTTGAATCTACGCAATTTAGAAATAAGAGATTTAACTTTGAACTTGAATTAAATGATTCTGAACAGTTAACAATAGTGAAATAGTACCAAGCTGAGCTGCAGTCACAGGTAAGCTAAAATAAGGTAACAAAACTCACACTCTTAATTCGTGCTTGTGCAATCTAAATATCGTAGCCAGCTATGAATACCTTAACTGAACTTTGAAATTAAAGCAGTGAAATGCTATATTATTACTTTAATGCTGGCGTTTGAATTTCAACGACACTCGGGTTCATTTCGGAAAAGGAAGGGACCCTGCTTGGCAATGCAATTGGGACAATGAGCAACAAAGGTTCATGCTAAAATGCTGTAATTATAGTTACGAAAATGGTACAGTTTGAAAAGCTGAGGTTTGCCATACAGTTCTAAAACTTTACGTGCTTCCAGTCTTCCTTGTTGGTTGATTGAAGGTTTGAAGCCGTCGATCGAGGAGGTGGCGACAGTCACTCATTGTCGGCCGTCGCTGTTGCAGAAGCTGGATGTTGGCGCGCCTTCTTCTCGACACGGTCACCAGACGAAACGGGCTCTTGATGTGCGCCAGCTAATGCTTCCCGTCCGCGACACCATGTCAGAAACTATCATCGCAAGTCGAGCGCAATTACATACTGCCAAACCCCGAAAGCGCGGCAACTCGCGGGAGCTTCACACAACACACCTGCTCCTCTCGCTACTCCAGCCAGACTCTCTCTCTGCCCGCGCTCCACGTGACAGAGTTAACACTACCAAAGGTCCTCAACACTTTGGTTCTCCACAAGACCTATCGATGTATCCGTTCGATAGCATAGTTTTCCCTAGGCCAGACTCAGCGTATAAATACAAATAATATTCACAAAACAAACAAACATAAATGCATAAATATATACAGGGTGTTTCAAAAATGACCGGTATATTTGAAACGGCAATACAAACTGAACGAGCAGCGATAGAAATACACCGTTTGTTGCAATATGCTTGGGACAACAGTACATTTTCAGGCAGACAAACTTTCGAAATTACAGTAGTTACAATTTTCAACAACAGATGGCGCTGCGGTCTGGGCAACTCTATAGTACGATATTTTCCACATATCCACCATGCGTAGCAATAATATGGCTTAGTCTCTGAATGAAATTACCCGAAATCTTTGACAACGTGTCTGGTGGAATGGCTTCACATGCAGATGAGATGTACTGCTTCAGCTGTTCAATTGTTTCTGGATTCTGGCGGTACACCTGGTCTTTCAAGTGTCCCCACAGAAAGAAGTCACAGGGGTTCATGTCTGGCGAATAGGGAGGCCAATCCACGCCGCCTCCTGTATGTTTCGGATAGCCCAAAGCAATCACACGATCATCGAAATATTCATTCAGGAAATTAAAGACGTCGGCCGTGCGATGTGGCCGGGCACCATCTTGCATAAACCACGAGGTGTTCGCAGTGTCGTCTAAGGCATTTTGTACCGCCACAAATTCACGAAGAATGTCCAGATAGTGTGATGCAGTAATCGTTTCGGATCTGAAAAATGGGCCAATGATTCCTTTGGAAGAAATGGCGGCCCAGACCAGTACTTTTTGAGGATGCAGGGACGATGGGACTGCAACATGGGGCTTTTCGGTTCCCCATATGCGCCAGTTGTGTTTATTGACGAAGCCGTCCAGGTAAAAATAAGCTTCGTCAGTAAACCAAATGCTGCCCACATGCATATCGCCGTCATCAATCCTGTGCACTATATCGTTAGCGAATGTCTCTCGTGCAGCAATGGTAGCGGCGCTGAGGGGTTGCCGCATTTGAATTTTGTATGGATAGAGGTGTAAACTCTGGCGCATGAGACGATACGTGGACGTTGGCGTCATTTGGACCGCAGCTGCAACACGGCGAACGGAAACCCGAGGCCGCTGTCGGATCACCTGCTGCACTAGCTGCGCGTTGCCCTCTGTGGTTGTCATACGCGGTCGCCGTACCTTTGCAGCACGTTCATCCGTCACGTTCCCAGTCCGTTGAAAGTTTTCAAACAGATCCTTTATTGTATCGCTTTTCGGTCCTTTGGTTACATTAAACCTCCGTTGAAAACTTCGTCTTGTTGCAACAACACTGTGTTCTAGGCGGTGGAATTCCAACACCAGAAAAATCCTCTGTTCTAAGGAATAAACCATGTTGTCTACAGCACACTTGCACGTTGTGAACAGCACACGCTTACAGCAGAAAGACGACGTACAGAATGGCGCACCCACAGACTGCGTTGTCTTCCATATCGTTCACATCACTTGCAGCGCCATCTGTTGTTGAAAATTGTAACTACTGTAATTTCGAAAGTTTGTCCGCCTGAAAATGTACTGTTGTCCCAAGCATATTGCAACAAACGGTGTACTTCTATCGCTGATCGTTTAGTTTTTATTGCCATTTCAAATATACCGGTCATTTTTGAAACACCCTGTATATACAAACAGTAAAACAATTACAATATACAAAGAGACAGAAATGTCATATCTTGAGGTAACAAAGCAAGGAGAAAAAATTATAGTACAATGGATGGAAATAGGAGGATATACATTTCCGGCGTTACAGTTGCTACAAAGAAATAGAAAAAGGAACGGGCGCAGACGTGTCAATACCGTGTGGTTATAATTAAACTTTGCCTATTTAACACGTAATAACACGGAAACTAATCATCGTACAAGTACCAAACTCGGTAGCATTAATGTGGAGGGGAAGAGAAATAATGCAGAATCAATTCATTTCAAACACTTTCAATGTGCTGCTACGACACATCATACCATTAGATACTGGTCCAATTACTACTGCAAAAGGGGCTCAATATGGCGCCCATCAGTGTCCAGAAGAGTCTGAAAGCGCAGAACTGCATTTTGCACAGCAGAAAGAAGTATGTCGGTAGGTATGCTGGCTACCTCTCTCGATATGAGGAAGAGAAATAATGCAGAATCAATTCGTGGAATGTCAGATCCCTTAATCGTTAGAAAATTTAAAAAGGGAAACGGATAGGTTAAAGTTAGATATAGTGGGAATTAGTGTCGTTCGGTGGCAGGAGGAACAAGACTTTTGGTCAGGTGAATACAGGGTTATAAATACAAAATCAAATAGGGGTAATGCAGGAGTAGGTTTAATAATGAATAAAAAAATAGGAGTGCGGGTAAGCTACTACAAACAGCACAGTGAACGCATTATTGCGGCCAAGATAGACACGAAGCCCACGCCTACTACAGTAGTACAAGTTTATATGCCAACGAGCTTTGCAGATGACGAAGAAATTGAAGAAATGGATGATAAAATAAAAGAAATTATTCAGATAGTGAATGCAGACGAAAATTTAATAGTCATGGGTGACTGGAATTCGGCAGTAGGAAAAGGCAGAGAAGGAAACGTAGTAGGCGAATATGGTAGAATTTTGCACAGAGCACAACTTAATCATAGCTAACACTTGGTTCAAGAATCATGAAAGAAGGTTGTATACATGGAAGAACCCTGGAGATACTAGAAGGTATCAGATTATATAATGGTAAGACAGAGATTTAGGAACCAGGTTTTAAATTGTAAGACATTTCCAGGGGCAGATATGGACTCTGACCACAATCTATTGGTTATGAACTGGAGATTAAAACTGAAGAAACTGCAAAAAAGTGGGCATTTAAGCAGATGAGACCTGGATAGCATAAGAGAACAATTGACAGGAATAGGGGAAAGAAATACAGTAGAAGAAGAATGGGTAGCTATGAGGGATGAAGTAGTGAAGGCGGCAGAGGGTCAAGTAGGTAAAAAGACGAGGGCTAGTAGAAATCCTTGGGTAACAGAAGAAATATTGAATTTTATTGATGAAAGGAGAAAATATAAAAATGCAGTAAATTAAACAGGCAAAAAGGAATACAAGCGTCTCAAAAATAAGATCGACAGGAAGTGCAAAATGGCTAAGCCGGGATGGCTAGAGGATAAATGTAAGGATGTAGAGGCTTATCTTACTAGGGGTAAGATAGATAGTGCCAACAGGAACATTAAAGGGACCTTTGGAGAAAAGAGAACCACTTGTACGAATATCAAGAGTTCAGATGGAAACCCAGTTCTTAGCAAAGAAGGGAAAGCAGAAAGGTGGAAGGAGTATATAGAGGGTCTATACAAGGGCGATGTACTTAAGGACAATACTATGGAAATGGAAGAGGATGCAGATGAAGATGAAATGGGAGATACGATACTGCGTGAAGAGTTTGACAGAGCACTGAAAGACCTGAGTCGAAAGAAGGCCCCCGGAGTAGACAACATTCCATTGGAACTACTGACGGCCTTAGGAGAGCCAGTCCTGACAAAACTCTACCATCTGGTGAGCAAGATGTATGAAACAGGCAAAATACCCTCAGACTTCAAGAAGAATATAATGATTCCAATCCCAAAGAAAGCAGGTGTTGACAGATGTGAAAATTACGGAACAATCACTTTAATAAGCCACAGCTGCAAAGTACTGACACGAATTCTTTACAGACGAATGGAAAAACTGGTAGAAGCTGACCTCGGGGAAGATCAGTTTGGATTCCGTAGAAATACTGGAACACGTGAGGCAATACTGACCTTACGACTTATCTTAGAAGAAAGATTAAGGAAAGGCAAACCTACGTTTCTAGCAATTGTAGACTTAGGGAAAGCTTTTGACAATGTTGACTGGAATACTCTCTTTCAAATTCTGAAGGTGGCAGGGGTAAAATACAGGGAGCGAAGGGCTATTTACAATTTGTACAGAAACCAGATGGCAGTTATAAGTATCGAGGGGCATGAAAGGGAAGCAGTGGTTCGGAAGGGATTGAGACAGGGCTGTAGCCTGTCCCCGATGTTATTCAATCTGTATATTGAGCAAGCAGTGAAGGAAACAAAAGAAAAATTTGGAGTAGGTATTAAAATCCGTGGAATGTAGTCGAATTAAGTCGGGTGATGTTGAGGGTATTAAATTAGGAAACGAGACACTTAAAGTAGTAAAGGAGTTTTGCTATTTGGGGAGCAAAATAGCTGATGATGGTCGAAGTAGAGAGGATATAAAATGTAGACTGGCAATGGCAAGGAGAGCGTTTCTGAAGAAGAGAAATTTGTTAACATCGAGTATAGATTTAAGTGTCAGGAAGTCATTTCTGAAAGTATTTGTATGGAGTGTAACCTTGTATGGAAGTGAAACGTGGACGATAAATAGTTTGGACAAAAAGAGAATAGAAGTTTTCGAAATGTGGTGCTACAGAAGAATGCTGAAGATTAGATGGGTAGATCACATAACTAATGAGGAAGTATTGAATAGGATTGGGGAGAAGAGAAGTTTGTGGCACAACTTGACCAGAAGAAGGGATCGGTTGGTAGGACATGTTCTGAGGCATCAAGGGATCACCAAATTAGTACTGGAGGGCAGCGTGGAGGGACCAAGAGATGAATACACTAAGCAGATTCAGAGGGATGTAGGTTGCAGTAGGTACTGGGAGATGAAGAAGCTTGCACAGGATAGAGTAGCATGGAGAGCTGCATCAAACCAGTCTCAGGACTGAAGAGCACAACAACAACAACAATTCATTTCAAACACTTTTAATGTGCTGCTATGACACATCATACCATTAAATACTGGTCCAATTACTACTGCAAAAGGGGCTCAATATGGCGCCCATCAGTGTCCAGAAGAGTCTGAAAGCGCAGAATTGCATTTTGCACAGCAGAAAGAAGCATTTCGGTAGGTATGCTGGCTACCTCTCTCGATATACTGCGCTTCAGATCAGCTCATGTGTGAATGCTCCCCTGGTAAATCCTGTCCTTCAGGTAGCCCCACAACAATAGATCACAGGCAGTGAGATCAGGTGATCCGCTCATAATTCGATCGTTTGCAGGTGTGTTTCGGAGAAGCACGTGAACTTGACGAGCAATATGCGGTGGGGCTCCATCTCGCATGAGAACTGTTGGGTTCAATGCGTGTCGCTCCTGTGGTGTGGGTACGACATGCTTACGGAGCAATCGCAGAAACGCTGGCCTCCCATACTACATGTCTTTGGTCCTTGAGCGCCAACCTGTTCGAACAAGAATGGGCCAATGATGACCGTAACTGGGAAGCCACACCATACGGTGACACGTTGACCATACTTCATGCACAGTGACTGGAAGTGAGGATCCCCACACTGGGCAATTCCGTGTGTTCACCGCACCCGTCAGAGGAAAATGAGCATCGTCTGACCATACGACGGTCCGCAAGACTCAAGTTTCACACGGAATTTGCAGTCTCCCCTCCACAACGACCACAGGCCGGTCACGTGATTCCACCTCCACACGGACAGGAGGCGGGGCGTGACTGCCAGCGCTCAGTCTTAGACCTACTACAAACAGATGTTATTTGCCTCCATCATGATTTTACCTGGGCTTTAATAACTGAAATTAAAATTGTCAAATCCACAAATTTTTGAACATGTTGCTTACAAGGCATTTTCAATGTCTTCAGATAAACATAAGTATGTACTAGAAACATACCTTCTGTGCATTGTTATTCAAAAGAACGAGTTTCCGAAACTAATAACACACACATATTTTGGATATGCAATTGATACTTAAGGTAATTCATAATAATGGCAACAGAGTTTGTCATGGCAGCAAATATATGTGGTTATTGTACAAAGCTTTAAAACCATTCAGCAGTTTGCTGAGGACGACTGTATGGAAAATATTGACAGTTCAATAATTATTGTATCCTATTTGAGCAGCAAATGGATAAAATGTTGGAAACTCATTCTTCAGCCGACTGTAAAACTCTGAAAAGTCATATCCCATGTATTGCCAAACTCTGCACTAAATGTTATATCAGCCTAAGACACGGATATATTATGAACATAATGCTTGAAGTACGCGAAATAAAATCTCACAAGAACACCAGTAGACAGCAACTTTAATAAAGAAACGAAACGAACAATGAACTGTTTGCATCTGCTAAATGTTTATGTACAAAGAAATAGCCGTTACAGCACGTTAAAGTGGAAATTTCACGAACTTAAGCCTTTTTAATTGCCGTACACGAAATTGAAGCCGACTCCTTCGGCAATTTTGTGACAGACATTTTATTTTGAGCAATAAAAACATCACAGTAGAAACTCATGTTCGCTACGCAAGAAAGTTAATAAGAAAAATATTTATTTTCAGAAACAAAACGGAAAAAGAGTGCAAGCTTTTGTTGGGTCACTTAATCTTCTAGGCTCTTTTTGGGCTGTACGTTTTTAAACAACTCGTAGCAAAAACCTGAAAAGAATCTGTGCAACCTGGCTGTAGTGCACTTTGCTGGTTTTGCTTACAAACACAAAGCAGGCGAGAGTGTGTTTGTTTTCCGGCGGGAAAGGCAACATAGTACACTCAAGCAAAACCAGGAGCGCTGGCAGTCACGCCCCGCCTCCTGTCCGTCTGGAGGTGGAATCACGTGACCGGCCTTTGGCCGTTGTGGAGGGGAGACTGCAAATTCCGTGTGAAACTTGAGTCTCGCACGATGGTCCAGGGCCAGTCCCCGTCAACTTCAGTCCTTGCTAGAAAGTGGAGAGCCAAGTCAACACGGCGTTGTGCGTCCTGTGCTGTAAGCTGCAGTACGATATGGATCTTGTACAGACACAATTTGAGAATGGTTCGAAGCACCCTCCGTACAAAGGACCACGGGATGTTCAACTGTCGTGACGCGGCACGCGCACTGCCTGACGATCGGGAATTGCGCGCAGCGTTGTCTGCCGCAGCGACAGCGATTCCGTCAACCACCTGTGGCACAACCGGTGGTCGGCCTCTTCCCGGAACGACGCTCAGTTCTCCAGTCGATTCGAACGTCTTCATCATGCTCCGCACAGGAGGTGGGGAAAGAGCACGGGTCTAGTGCAGCATGGAATACAACCCGTCGGCTTTGAACAATGACGTCACGAGTCGCCAGAGGCCATGTATTACAAAGATGAAAGAGCTGAGGAGAATGTTGAGAAACAAAGGAATGCGAGAGAGATAAACATTGATCTTGTCAAAAGCCGAGAAGCGATTCTTCTTAGTGTTGTAGCTCCCTTCAGTAGCTAATAAGTGTTTTTTGGCTTTTAAAAAAAATCTCACGAGATAGAATAAACTGATCCTACTTTATTAAGCAATATCTTGTCAAAAGCCGAGAAGTGATTCTTCGTAGTGTTGTAGCTGCCTTCAGTAGCTGATAAGTGTTTTTTGGCTTTTTTAAAAAAAAATCTCACGAGATAGGATAAACTGATCCTACTTTCTTAAGCAATCAGTAAAAAAACGAAATTGAAACATAACAGCAAAAGCTGTTATGTTTTAGTTTAATTTTTTTATTGATTGCTTAATAAAGTAGGATCAATTTAATCTATCTCGTGAGATTTTTTTTAAAAAAGCCAAAAAACACAATCCACATTACCTCAATATCATTACGAAAAATATTAAGTACCGGCCGAATAAAAAACAAACAATTAAGCTAATTAAATCACACGTTTAATGATGTACCGAATATCAAGCGATCGCTTTTAGATTAACATTCAATTATTTTAATGATAGTGCTTATTAGAACACAGAACTGCTTTATTATCTATGCCTCGAAGTGAAGACATTACGATCTATGACTAAGGAATGACGTCATTGTTCAAAGCCGACGGGTTGTATCCCCTGCTGCACTAGACCCAAGAGCACCCTTCCGTAATCGTTTCAGATAGCGATATTCTTGAAGTTGTAACGGCT
Organism: Schistocerca cancellata; assembly: GCF_023864275.1. Classification (NCBI taxonomy): domain Eukaryota; kingdom Metazoa; phylum Arthropoda; class Insecta; order Orthoptera; family Acrididae; genus Schistocerca; species Schistocerca cancellata. The sequence continues at coordinate 113,758,636 of NC_064636.1, read as the reverse complement.
CTTCTTCTCGATGATTTGGTTTGATTTGTACTCGGCCTCGGCTAAAACTCGGCGACAGTCGGTAGAGTGTTGAGATGGTTATCAAGCCACGAAGACGACGATACAAAACAATAACAATGCTGAACCGAAATGTCGACGTGCGTGAGATATTTACTTCACCAAGAACCGTAATTAATCGTTCGTAATCGACGTTTAACTGAACAATGATGAAATATTAATGATAAAACCAATACAGTGACATCCACAACAAATTCCCTACAAGCTGCTCGTAATTTCAAGTATCCAAGAAATCGTAACGGTGGGCTTGTTGTTTTAGTCAAAGATTCTACACACGCGCCGAGCGCTACAGTCAACTACAGTATTATCGCTGCGCGTAATTATTACTCGGGAGTTTCATGTCAATAATTTGATAGAATTTTAAATCACAAATGCACGACTTGGCACGATAGGGTGTTGTATTGCACAATATCAGTCACTTCCTAACCGAGCCTTGAGAAGAAAACTTTCCCAGGTGTTGGGGGAGGGGGGGGGGTGTTAAATTATATGCTTCGGACCTATCACTGAAGTTCCACAAACCACTGGCTATTATGAATGAAAATTGTCTATCAGTGTTCGTTGCCTAAATCCCTGTCTAAGTAATGTTTAGTTCAGTTATCTAGTTAAAAGTCCACTTTATTCTAGTAGGTAAAAGTCCTCCGTTTCACTTCTAATGCCGTGATATTTGAAGTCATAAGATCGTATTACTACGTCATAATAGATCGCAATTATTCAATCTCAAAGACAATCTAAGCGCGCCTACATGTACGAGCATTCAAATACACTCCTGGAAATGGAAAAAAGAACACATTGACACCGGTGTGTCAGACCCACCATACTTGCTCCGGACACTGCGAGAGGGCTGTACAGGCAATGATCACACGCACGGCACAGCGGACACACCAGGAACCGCGGTGTTGGCCGTCGAATGGCGCTAGCTGCGCAGCATTTGTGCACCGCCGCCGTCAGTGTCAGCCAGTTTGCAGTGGCATACGGAGCTCCATCGCAGTCTTTAACACTGGTAGCATGCCGCGACAGCGTGGACGTGAACCGTATGTGCACTTGACGGACTTTGAGCGAGGGCGTATAGTGGGCATGCGGGAGGCCGAGTGGACGTACCGCCGAATTGCTCAACACGTGGGGCATGAGGTCTCCACAGTACATCAATGTTGTCGCCAGTGGTCGGCGGAAGATGCACGTGCCCGTCGACCTGGGACCGGACCGCAGCGACGCACGGATGCACGCCAAGACCGTAGGATCCTACGCAGTGCCGTAGGGGACCGCACCGCCACTTCCCAGCAAATTAGGGACACTGTTGCTCCTGGGGTATCGGCGAGGACCATTCGCAACTGTCTCCATGAAGCTGGGCTACGGTCCCGCACACCGTTAGGCCGTCTTCCGCTCACGCCCCAACATCGTGCAGCCCGCCTCCAGTGGTGTCGCGACAGGCGTGAATGGAGGGACGAATGGAGACGTGTCGTCTTCAGCGATGAGAGTCGCTTCTGCCTTGGTGCCAATGATGGTCGTATGCGTGTTTGGCGCCGTGCAGGTGAGTGCCACAATCAGGACTGCATACGACCGAGGCACACAGGGCCAACACCCGGCATCATGGTGTGGGGAGCGATCTCCTACACTGGCCGTACACCACTGGTGATCGTCGAGGGGACACTGAATAGTGCACGGTACATCAAAACCGTCATCGAACCCATCGTTCTACCATTCCTAGACCGGCAAGGGAACTTGCTGTTCCAACAAGACAATGCACGTCCGCATGTATCCCGTGCCACCCAACGTGCTCTAGAAGGTGTAAGTCAACTACCCTGGCCAGCAAGATCTCCGGATCTGTCCCCCATTGAGCATGTTTGGGACTGGATGAAGCGTCGTCTCACGCGGTCTGCACGTCCAGCACGAACGCTGGTCCAACTGAGGTGCCAGGTGGAAATGGCATGGCAAGCCGTTCCACAGGACTACATCCAGCATCTCTACGATCGTCTCCATGGGAGAATAGCAGCCTGCATTGCTGCGAAAGGTGGATATACACTGTACTAGTGCCGACATTGTGCATGCTCTGTTGCCTGTGTCTATGTGCCTGTGGTTCTGTCAGTGTGATCATGTGATGTATCTGACCCCAGGAATGTGTCAATAAAGTTTCTCCTTCCTGGGACAATGAATTCACGGTGTTCTTATTTCAATTTCCAGGAGTGTATATGACCTGCTTCGGCTAACTCTCGTAACGTAGTGACAATGCATTGACTTATACTGAGTCATTACTCACGATTCCCAAATTGTACTCACACGGAGTATTCTTTGGGATCGTTGGTTCTACTTTGCGAATGTTAATTTATACTAATTTTGCGATTTATTATGATTTTTATTTTAATTTTACTGAAATTTAATCTTTCTTTCGTAGATTGCTAAATTATCAAGTCTTAGATTCCTGATTTAATTACTTGTTATCGTCCTAATGATAGTGATAAATGGAACTTCGTTCGCTTATTCACTTTCCTGGGAATTTGGGACTTGGGGGGAAATCTTTGGGGTATTGGGAGCTAATTTTAGATCTTTATTTCTTGTCCGAGGAAGTGGCATTACAAAGTGCAGCTGAGCATTACTGCTGTTTTGATAACAAATGTCCTTTTTGTCCAAGTTGATTTTGACACATGAAAAAGTGCAGTGCGACTGGTCAGGTGTGTGCGACTATGAATCACGATGACTGATCAGGGCTCCTGGTGGCCATGTTGGCGCTGTGACGCGTGGAAATCATGCACCTCATACCCTGCACACTTATGGTACCGTGTTTGGTACTTGTACATAATTAGTTTCCGTGTTATAACGAGTTAAGGAGGGAAATTTTAATTATAACCACCCGGTACTTTGAATACACTCCTCAGTCCACTGACGTGCACGATGCGTTTCTATATTTTATAGTTAGTCTATAATAAACAATTCACATCTGTTCTTTAGTTTACTACTACCAATACTGCTGCTGGTTCTAGTACGTGACGCGCGTTGCGCAATCTCTGACAGTGAGACACTCCAACCCGTGTCAGCTTAGACTGCGCAGCCGCTAGCTGTCGCCCTGGAAGGGCTTAACGTCACCAGGTATCGACTGCAATCTTATGCCGCAACTGGGGGACAGCGGTAGTGGTGCGAACCAAGCGCCCTCCCGTGGTGGCAGCGTTCGACACAGCCTCAGAAGAGAAGAGATAGAGGTGGAAGTCGCACCAGCCATCATGCGGAGTGAGACTTATCGAGATATTTAGTATAGCTCTCCATACCTTTTTTTTTTGCCAGTCGTGCTCACCCACAGCTGTTACTTATTTGTGATGCGATTTGTACACTACTGGCCATTAAAATTGCTACACCACGCAGATGACGTGCTACAAATGTCAAATTTAACCGACAGGAAGAAGATGCTGTGATATGCAAATGAGTAGCTTTTGAGAGCATTCACCGGTGGCGACACCTACAACGTGCTGACATGAGGAAAGTTTCCAACCGATTTCTCATACACAAGAAGTAGTTGACCGGCGTTGCCTGGTGAAACGCTGTTGTGATGCCTCGTGTATGGAGAAGAAATGCGTACCATCACGTTTCCGTCTCTGATAAACGTCGGATTATGGCCTATCACGATTGCGGTTTATCGTATCGCGACATTGCTGCTCGCGTTCATCGAGATCCAAGGACTGTTAGCAAAATATAGAATCGGTGGGTTCAGCATGGTAATAGGGGACGCCGTGCTGGATCCCAACGGCCTCGTATCACTAGCAGTCGAGATTACAGGCATCTTATCCGCATGGCTGTAACGGATCGTGCAGCCACGTCTCGATCCCTGAGTCAACAGATGGGGACGTTTGAATGACAACAACCACCTGCACGAACAGTTCGACGACGTTTGCAGCAGCACGGACTGTCAGCTCGGAGACCGTGGCTGCGGTTACCCTCGACGCTGCATCACAGACAGGAGCGCCTGCGATGGTGTACTCGACGACGAACCTGGTTGCACGAATGGCAAAACGTCATTTTTTCGGATGAATCCAGGTTCTGTTTACAGCATCATGATGGTCGCATCCGTGTTTGGCGACATCGCGGTGAACGCACATTGGAAGCGTGTATTCGTCATCGCCATACTGGCGTATCACCCGGCGTGATGGTATGGGGGTGCAATTAGTTACACGTCTCGGTCATCTCTTGTTCGCACTGACGACACTTTGAACAGTGGACGTTACATTTCAGATGTGTTACGACTCGTGGCGCTACCCTTCAATCGATCCCTGCGAAATCCTACACTTCAGCAGGATAATGCACGACCGCATGTTGCAGGTCTTGTACGGGCCTATCTGGATACAGAAAATATTCGACTGCTGCCCTGGCCAGCACATTCTTCAGATCTCTCACCAATTGAAAACGTCTGGTCAATGGTGGCCGAGCAACTGGCTCGTCACAATACGCCAGTCACTACTCTTCATGAACTGTGGTATCGTGTTGAAGCTGCATGGGCAGCTGTACCTGTGCACGCCATCCGAGCTCTGTTTGACACAATGCCCAGGTGTATCAAGGCCGTTATTACAGCCAGAGGTGGTTGTAGTGGGTACTGATTTCTCGGGATTTATGCCCCCGTTTTGCGTGAAAATGTGATCACATGTGAGTTCTAGTATAATATATTTGTCCAATGAATACCTGTTTATGATCTGCATTTCTTCTTCGTGTAACAGTTTTAATGGGCAGTAGTGTAGTTACTGTAACACATCGAAAAATCAGAGAGGAGAGGAAATCTTTCAAGGTTCAAATGGCTCTGAGCACTATGGGACTTAACTACTGTGGTCATCAGTCTCCTAGAACTTAGAACTACTTAAACCTAACTAACCTAAGGACATCACACACATCCATGCCCGAGGCAGGATTCGAACCTGCGACCGTAGTGGTCATGCGGTTCCAGACTGTGGCGCGTATAACCGCACGGCCACTCCGGCCGGCAATCTTTCAAGGATGAGGATTAGATCTTGCCAAGCTTTGGTAAATGGTACCCTCATGCCTCGTCGTACTAAGACGACCACTTCTAAAATGCCCTGTATTCATAAAAGCTACTTTCTTTTTTTTTAAAAAAAAAGCCAGATACACAGAAGTGTGTTTTAAAACCAAAGTATTCCTCCTATAACAATTTGGTTTTGTATAGGAGTAGTGAACATTGTTGGTAGCAAAACTGTTGTTGTTTTTTCTTTATGTTCAGTTTTAAGAAAGATATACACTGATAAGCCAAAATATTATGACCACTGCCCATCGCAATCTTGGATAGCGCCTGGTGGTCTTGCGGTAACATATGTATGTGGTAACATATGCATGCAAGAGGAGCAGATACGGATGTGGGATCACCATAGCGAAGACATGAGCTGCAAATGGGGAAATCCATTGGTAAAAGCGACTTTAACAAGGGGGAGATTATTATTACACATAGCCTGTGAATGAGTATCTCGAAAACGGCGAGGATTGGCGAACGTTCACGTGCTACTGTTTTGAACATCTATGGAAACAGGTAGAAGGACAGTGAAACTATCACTAGGTGCTAAATTGTTGGACGTCCACAACTCTTCACAGAACATGGGTCTGGAAGCTTGTCTGTTCTGTAAGTTAGGATAGGTGGTGATCTGTGGCATCTCTGCCGAAAGACGACAATGCTGGTGCATGCACAAGTGTTTTGGAGCACACCGATAGTAGAGGGAAAAGGTCTGTGCTGGAGCATTTTGTTAGTGTGGGTTGCCTACATCAGGGAGAAGCATAGATTCGGGGGCAGAGCTACTGTTTTCTTTCGATTGACATGTTACGACCCCATAATGATAATCATTCTTTTTGATTGAAGTGTCCTTAACCTATTGCTCCCCCACCCCTCCCACTCCTCCTCCTCCTCCTCCTCCTCCTCCTCCTCCTCCTCCTCCGAACCCCTCAGGTAACCTTCAATTATCCCCCATCCCTCTCTCTGACACACATACTCTTTCAGGCCTGAGTCCCTCTAACTCTGTCAGCGTCATTGACTACTTAAATAAATTGATCCATCGCTGGTAAACCTTCCAACCTACACTACCTCCCCTTCCTGGGAATTGACGGCTCTTTGGCGGAGAGGAAGGATCTAACAACAGGAAATTCAATTAAAAAGCAGGAGGTATATTATTTATTTATAAAAAATACCGTTTGCAGGGGTTGGATCTATCTTACTCATCATTCTCTACTGTTTGGGAAGATGCAGGTCTTGTAAAATACATGAAAAACAACTAATGAAATCGGTGGCTTTCCTTTATATGCTTGTCATGCAAGGAATACCATCACAAAACACACATCACACGTAATTACACTGTTAAAAATTGTTCGATAGCAAAGCATGCTCCGTGTGCCATCCCCTGTTCACTGGATCGCGCCCAGTGCTGGCTCTGCAAAGTGACACATCACGTGCCTGCCCAGGTGTGACCGTTCGAGTCCTGCAACTCACAAGCCAGATGTCACGCTAATCCTTGAACCAAAGCATCTGTAAATTCCCGTCGTAACATGTGTTGTTTGTCTGTTTCTCCTTCTGTAACGTGCCACTCCCAGACTTACACGCACCGTCAGTCGCTGTCGGACTGAACCGCAAGCAAAGCATTGTTTACCCAGTAAACCCTTGCTGAATATCAATGCACACGAGATGCCTTCCTTTGAAGGCAAATCCCTGAGTGAGCATGGATTCCGCCATGGGCTCTACGCTGCCATCTGTACTGGAGAGAAGCAATCTCATAGCAAGAATTTCAATTATATATAGTGCGTGTCATTTACGATGGCGGCCGAGTTTAGGTTCGTTCTGCGCATCTGACGTCACGAAACACAGTACGCCAATGGACAGAGAACGACGTTGCCAGAGCTCGACTGCAGTGCAGAGCATGGATGAGTGTCTTCAGTTTTAGAAACGTTCAGTCATAAATAAAGTAATTGAACAAAAGCAATGTCTTGATAGCAGACTTTCTTTTATAGAAAGTTTGAAAAAGCATTCTTTATACCAGTTGCTTCATATTCTATTAATTAATTAAACCAAACAAGCAATAAGCCTCCTAATTCAGGCGATAGCAAGGAAAGGTGTTTGTATCATTATCATGAACCAATTTTTCGCAATAAAGAACAGCGGTAATTGTTTATTTCCTATTGTACTTCGACGAAACGTAATTCATAGTCATACCAACAGTGTTTGTCGGTATTTTGCATGACATTTTATAGTCCTCCAGAATTTCTATTGAATGACGAGCTGCGTTAGTGTAATGGTTAATGTATTTGGCTGCTAAGCGAAAGGTTGTAAGTTTAAACCTTGTTTGAGGCGTAATTTTTTCTTTATTTAGAAACAATATCGAAGTGTCTTACTTCATGAATTTTATTCGTTTGAATGAAATTTTTTGAAATTTCTAGTGCTTTGTCTCTTCATTATAATCATAATAAGTTTTCGGTTTTTCTAATTTTGTCCTCCAATATTTCTTTTCACAGCAGTTAAAAGCAATGAAAAGGCACACATACAATATTCATGTTATCCGTTTTGTTTGTATATCATCTCTTCCGCAGTCGCTGTTTTACTATTCATATTGAGATATATTCTTTTGCTACAGTATTAAAAGTATTATTTAGAGAAGAATTTCGGCTCGTACGTTGCCGAGCTACTTGATTGTCTGACGCAGTTCTTTGCTTCGCTGCTTTGGCAACATCATATTCATATTCAATGTTTCCGTCGACTGATCTATGTTTTGGCATTTATTGGCTGTCCGTTGTGACAAACACAAATTGTTTGGGCACTGGGCCTCACTGACAATATATTTTAGTTTCTATGTTTTATTACGTCCACAATTCAGTTTTGTGTACTTCGCCAACTTTGTTTTATTGAGGACTTTTTTGAAAAAATCGAAATGACTGGTATAAATAAAACTTTTATTACAGTCGCGAAAGACGGAATATTTCTCAATATTACATACGACACCTATCTGGTACTTAAATGAAATATTGTTATACAGTAAATTTTATATGAAATTTATGTATCTTGTCCACATTTCATTCTCCACATTATAGCAAGTAAAATCGACTATACGGAAAGTATACGCTATGGACTTTTACCTCTGCAAACTCTTCAAAATTTCGTGCAATGGTTTACTACATTTAATGCTGCACAATAACTGCGTTGAACATCGAAACAAAATTAAGTCATTTATGGGGGGAAGGTATCGGTCAAGAAGATGTGTAAAAATCAAATTTTTGGGCCATATAGCTTTTGTGAAAACGAATGGTAAGTGTGTCAAATCAGTGGGAACACCATGTGTCTGCACAGGCGAGCAGTGCAGTGATGACGAAATCGCGCACAGCGCGGAATGCGGGGAGCACGTCTCTGTAGCAGCGAAAGGGTTAATGCGGCCGTGGTGGCTTTACTTCGTAAACTGCGCGCTCCCCCCTAAACGTAAGTTTGGTGCTGCTTCTCTTGGCGCATGCAACTGGCAACACAGCAATCTCCCGCGTCTGGGCGGACATGCGCGAGCCGGCAAGATAAAAGAATTGAACTATAGCATAGGATATACTGTTTATATACGAACTTCATTTTTCATGGGCTGGATCTCACTTTTATTTGGTGCAAAAAAGTCCGGAAGATTGAAGGTGTCGTCCGTCTTATTGGAACATTTTGCTGTGTGCACGCAATTTGACAGGTAGGGATCGACAGAGCTAGTGCACACTGCCACCACCAGAGGATGTTCCACTCTTCTACCCCCCTCACCCTCCCACCCTACCCCTCCACAGAAAAACTGGAAAAAAACTCACTGTGCTGGAGAACAAGGATCTCACGACACGAAATTCAAATCTAAGTCAATAATATACTGATATATATTCTTTATTTAATGACCATGTGGGAGACAGGGTTTCCCCACTTGGGCTGGCGTCACGAGTGCATCCCCATGCCATAATAGTTGTAATCACAAGGGAATGGCCTGAAGTGCAATATAGTAGCCACCATTTGGGCTCTCCGGCGTGTGTGTCTATCGTCAGGGTGCTGTCACGAAACTCAAAACAGCTCAATGTCCTAACTAAAGATCACATTACCAAATACCACAGAACACTGACCGGATATCGGCCTCCTTTGATGTCGTGGCCCCCAAACAAAGCATCATGTGGCACCACTTTGTTCATTAGCAGATTCCAGACTCGCTTCCTGTCTCTGCCACTCCCAAGACGCCACTCCCTACTTGTCTGTGTGAACCAACGTCTCAGAACACGAAGATGGAGGTTTTAATCTCTTCTCAGAATACTGAATTTCTATTGGCTAATGCTGGACCCAAAGGGAAAGCTGAAACAATTTCGATATCAAAAAAGAGGGAAATAACCCATTTGTACTATCCTGCCAAATTAATTGTTTAATAATTTACACGAGTCAAATAGATCGCTTAAAACAGCCACTCCCACATTACAATTATCCTTCTTAGTAACGAAGGCAACGGCCTCGCCGCAGTGGATACAGCTGTTTCCGTGAGATCACCGCAGTTAAGCGCTGTCGGGCGTGGCTGGCACTTGGACGGGTGACCATCCAGGCCGCCATGCGCTGTTGCCGTTTTTCGTGGTGCACTCAGCCTCGTGATGCCAACTGAGGAGCTACTTGACCAAATAGTAGCGGCACCGGTGAAAAAAAATCCCTCATAATGACCATGAGAGCTGTGTGCTGACCACACGCCCCTCCTATCCGCATCCTCAACTGGGGACGACACGGCGGTCGGATGGTCCCGATGGGCCACTTGTGGCCTGAAGACGGAGTGCTTTTTTTTTCCTTAGTAATGAAACATATTTCAGGAGTGCTAGTTCTTCAAGGTTCGCAGGAGAGCTTCTGTAAAGTTTGGAAGGTAGGAGACGAGGTACTGGCAGAAGTGAAGCTGTGAGGACTGGGCGTGAGACGTGCTTCGGTAGCTCAGATGGTAGAGCACTTGCCCGCGAAAGCCAAAGGTCCCGAGTTCGAGTCTCGGTCGGGCACACAGTTTTAATCTGCCAGGAAGTTTCATATCAGCGCACACTCCGCTGCAGACTGAAAATCTCATTCTGGAAACATCCCCCAGGCTGTGGCTAAGCCATGTCTCCGCAGTATCCTTTCTTTCAGGAGTGCTAGTTCTGCAAGGTTCGCAGGAGAGCTTCTGTAAAGTTTGGAAGGTAGGAGACGAGATACTGGCAGAAGTGAAGCTGTGAGGACCGGGCGTGAGTCGTGCTTCGGTAGCTCAGATGGTAGAGCACTTGCCCGCGAAAGACAAAGGTCCCGAGTTCGAGTCTCGGTCGGGCACACAGTTTTAATATGCCAGGAAGTTTCATATCAGCGCATACTCCGCTGCAGACTGAAAATCTCATTCTGGAAACATCCCCCAGGCTGTGGCTAAGCCATGTCTCCGCAGTATCCTTTCTTTCAGGAGTGCTAGTTCTGCAAGGTTCGCAGGAGAGCTTCTGTAAAGTTTGGAAGGTAGGAGACGAGATACTGGCAGAAGTGAAGCTGTGAGCACCGGCCGTGAGTCGTGCTTCGGTAGCTCAGACGGTAGAGCACTTGCCCGCGAAAGGCAAAGGTCCCGAGTTCGAGTCTCGGTCGGGCACACAGTTTTAATCTGCCAGGAAGTTTCATATTTTCAATGTTTAAATATCAAGTTATGCAAAACCAGTAATCAAATTTTCGTCACAAATAGATCACAGCAGTAAATACATCCGACGTCCTGTACGTGCTCTACTCCATCACAACGTTTCCACTAAACACATAAGCTTAAAAAAAAAAAAACGAATCCTGACGACCACAAAAGGTAACGATCGCGAGACGCACACATGCGCCGGTCATGCCCACCCGCTACAAACGCACACACTATGTCATCAAAAGTATCCGGACACCCCCAAAACTCAGGCTTTTCATATTACGTAAATTATGTTGCCACCTGCTGCTAGGTACTCCATATCAGCGACCTCAGTAATCATTAGACATTGTGAGCGAGCAGAATGGGGCGCTCCGCGGGACTGGTAGACTTCAAATGTGGTCAGGTGACTGGGTGTCACTTGTGTCATACGTCTGTAGGCGAGATTTCCACACTCCTAAACATCCCTAGGTCCAATGTTTTAGATCTGACAGTGAAGTAGAAACGTGAAGGGACACATACAGCACAAAAACGTATAGGCCGAGCTCGTCTGTTGACTGACAGAGACCGCCGACAGTTGAAGAGGGTCGTAATGTGCAACAGCAGACATCTATCCAGACCATCACACAGGAATTTCACACTGCATCAGGATCCACTGCAAGTACTATGACACTTAGGTGGGATGTGAGAAAACTTGGATTTCTTGGTCGAGCGTCTGCTCATAGGCCACACATCACGCCGGTAAATGCCAAACGACGCCTCGCTTGGTGTAAGGAGCGTAAATATTGGACGATTGAATGGTGGAAAAACGTTGTGTGGAGTGACGAATCATGGTACGCAATGTGGCGATCCGATGGCAGGGTGTGGCTACGGCGAATGTCGGTGAACGTCATCTGCCACCGTGTGTAGTGCCAACAGTAAAATTCGAAGGCGGTGGTGTTATGGTTGTAGCCTCCCCCCCAATGTTATTCAATTTGTATATTGAGCAAGCAGTAAAGGAAACAAAAGAAAAATTCGGAGTAGGTATTAAAATCCATGGAGAAGAAATAAAAACATTGAGGTTCGCTGATGACATTGAAATTCTGTCAGAGACAGCAAAGGACTTGGAAAAGCAGTTGAACGGAATGGACAGTGTCTTGAAAGGAGGATAAAAGATGAACATCAACAAAAGCAAAACGAGGATATTGGAATGTAGTAGAATTAAATCGGTTGATGCTGAGGGAATTTGATTAGGAAATGGTACACAAAGTAGTAAAGAAGTTTTGCTATTTGGGGAGCAAAATAACTGATGATGCTCAAAGTAGAGAGGATATAAAATGTAGACTGGCAATGGGAAGGAAAGCGTTTCTGAAGAAGAGAAATTTGTTAACATCGAGTATAGATTTAAGTGTCAGGAAGTCGTTTCTGAAAGTATTTGTATGTAGTGTAGCCATGTATGGAAGTGAAACATGTACGATAAATAGTTTGGACAAGAAGAGAATAGAAGCTTTTGAAATGTGGTGCTACAGAAGAATGCTGAAGATTAGATGGGTAGATCACATAGCCAATGAGTAGGTATTGAATACACTCCTGGAAATGGAAAAAAGAACACATTGACACCGGTGTGTCAGACCCACCATACTTGCTCCGGACACTGCGAGAGGGTTGTACAAGCAATGATCACACGCACGGCACAGCGGACACACCAGGAACCGCGGTGTTGGCCGTCGAATGGTGCTAGCTGCGCAGCATTTGTGCACCGCCGCCGTCAGTGTCAGCCAGTTTGCCGTGGCATACGGAGCTCCATCGCAGTCTTTAACACTGGTAGCATGCCGCGACAGCGTGGACGTGAACCGTATGTGCAGTTGACGGACTTTGAGCGAGGGCGTATAGTGGGCATGCGGGAGGCCGGGTGGACGTACCGCCGAATTGCTCAACACGTGGGGCGTGAGGTCTCCACAGTACATCGATGTTGTCGCCAGTGGTCGGCGGAAGGTGCACGTGCCCGTCGACCTGGGACCGGACCGCAGCGACGCACGGATGCACGCCAAGACCGTAGGATCCTACGCAGTGCCGTAGGGGACCGCACCGCCACTTCCCAGCAAATTAGGGACACTGTTGCACCTAGGGTATCGGCGAGGACCATTCGCAACCGTCTCCATGAAGCTGGGCTACGGTCCCGCACACCGTTAGGCCGTCTTCAGCTCACGCCCCAACATCGTGCGGGCTGCCTCAGTGGTGTCGCGACAGGCGTGAATGGAGGGACGAATGGAGACGTGTCGTCTTCAGCGATGAGAGTCGCTTCTGCCTTGGTGCCAATGATGGTCGTATGCGTGTTTGGCGCCGTGCAGGTGAGCGCCACAATCAGGACTGCATACGACCGAGGCACACAGGGCCAACACCCGGCATCATGGTGTGGGGAGCGATCTCCTACACTGGCCGTACACCACTGGTGATCGTCGAGGGGACGCTGAATAGTGCACGGTACATCCAAACCGTCATCGAACCCATCGTTCTACCATTCCTAGACCGGCAAGGGAACTTGCTGTTCCAACAGGACAATGCACGTCCGCATGTATCCCGTGCCACCCAACGTGCTCTAGAAGGTGTAAGTCAACTACCCTGGCCAGCAAGATCTCCGGATCTGTCCCCCATTGAGCATGTTTGGGACTGGATGAAGCGTCGTCTCACGCGGTCTGCACGTCCAGCACGAACGCTGGTCCAACTGAGGCGCCAGGTGGAAATGGCATGGCAAGCCGTTCCACAGGACTACATCCAGCATCTCTACGATCGTCTCCATGGGAGAATAGCAGCCTGCATTGCTGCGAAAGGTGGATATACACTGTACTAGTGCCGACATTGTGCATGCTCTGTTGCCTGTGTCTATGTGCCTGTGGTTCTGTCAGTGTGATCATGTGATGTATCTGACCCCAGGAATGTGTCAATAAAGTTTCCCCTTCCTGGGACAATGAATTCACGGTGTTGTTATTTCAATTTCCAGGAGTGTAGAATTCGGGAGAAATTTGTGGCACAATTGGACGAGAAGAAGGGATCGTTTGGTAGGACATGTTCTGTGGCTTCAAGGGATCACCAATTTAGTATTGGAGGGCAGCGTGGAGGGTAAAAATCGTAGAGGGAGACCAAGAGATAAATACCCTAAGCAGATTCAGAAGGATGTAGGTTGTAGTAGGCACTTTGAGGTGAAGAAGCTTGCACAGGATAGAGTAGCATGGAGAGCTGCATCCAACCATTCTCTGGACTGAAGACCACAACATCAACAGGTGTTATGATGTGGTCTTTTTTTCCGCAGAGGGGCCTTGCACCGCTCCTTCTTTTGCTTGGCACTGTCACAGCAGAGGCCTACATTACGTTTTTAAGCACCTTCTTGGTTCTCAAAGTTGAAAAGCAATTCGGGGATGGCAATTGCATCTTTCAACACGCTAGAACACCTGCTCACAATGCATGGCATGTGCCGGAGTACTTACACGACAATAACATCCCTGTAACGGACTGGCCTGCACAGAGTCCTGACCTGAATCCTATAGAAAAATGGTTCAAATGGCTCTGAGCACTAGGTCATCAGTCGCCTAGAACTTAGAACTAATTAAACCTAACTAACCTAAGAACATCACACACATTCATGCCCGAGGCAGGATTCGAACCTGCGGCCGTAGCAGTCGCTCGGCTCCAGACTGTAGCGCCTAGAACCGCACGGCCATTCAGGCCGGCAATCCTATAGAACCCCTTTTGGGATGTTTAGGAACGCCGACTTCGTGCCAGCCCTCACCGACCGACATAGATACCTCTCCTCAGTGCAGCACTCCGTGAAGAATGGGCTGCCATTCCCGAAGAAAACTTTCAGCACCTGATTCAATGTATGCCTGCGAGAGTGGAAGGCGTCACGAACTTGTAAGTCATTTTTAGGCAGGTGTCCGGATACTTTTGATCGCATAGTGTATATTGGAATTATGTGTAATGTTTTTTCGAATGTGTTATATATAATTTCCTTAAATGCCTTGGTTACATTTTTATACGTGCTTTTATGTATTTTCCTTGTTGCTAACAAAACATTACATAAATGTGATTAAGTTATTGTAAATTGTCATACAGTGTTTGAAATAACCACATAAAATATGTAAATTTCTGAACGTACAATGACATTATCCTTTTATGAAGGAGATATTGACTGTTTCCTAACTAATTAACGAAGTTTTTGTAATATACTTTTTATACTTCAGATAAATGTGTAGCCAAAATCTAAAGATTTATATCATCCCTAATATTTTAGGGTTCTGAATATGACAAATTAATTTGTTAAAACCGGTGAAGCATAACAAAATTTATTTACAACTGATGGATGAAATTCACCCTGAAAAATAAAGAGTGTTCGTCCTGACGTAAATCCTACAGAACATCTTTGGGATGTTTAGGAACGCTGACTTCCTGCCAGGCCTCACTGACTGACATCGATACCACTACATTCGGAACGAGGGAGGTTCTACCGCGCAATAGAATAGAGTCAACAGCATACGAGGTGCGGCTAGAAAAAAACCGGACTGATGCTGGAAAAAACATTTATTTACAATTATTTACAATTTCATGTTATCTCCTTCAATGTACTCTCCTCCTCGGTCTCTGCACCGCTCCATACGAATTTTCCAGTGTTCATAGCAATGCTGCAGATCATTTTCGGTAAGTCCATACATTACTTCCGTCGCTTTTTCTTTTACTGCTTCAACAGTCTCAAATCTAGTTCCTTTCAAAGCTGACTTGACTTTAGGGAAAAGAAAAAAGTCACAGGGGCCAAATCAGGTGAGTAGGGTGGATGATCTCAGATGGGAATGTTGTGTTTTGCCAAAAACGTCTTCACTGACAACGCACTGTGAGCTGGGGCATTGTCTCGGTGAAGGATCCATGACTTTTTTCTCCACAAATCGTTCCGTTTTCTCCGTACTCGCTCACGATGGGTAGCCAGGACGCTAATGTAGTAATGCTGATTCACTGTTTGTCCCTCTGGTACCCAATCAATGTGCACAATGCCTTTGATGTCAAAAAAAAAAATCATCATTGCCTTGAATTTCGATTTTGACATTCGTGCTTTTTTTGTCGTGGAGAACCAGGAGTTTTCCAATGCATCGATTGGCGTTTAGTTTCGGGATCGTAAGTAAAAAACCACGATTCATCGCAAGTAATAACATTTTGTAAGAAGGTGGGATCACTTACAATGTTTTCCAGGATGTCAGAACAAATCATTCTTCGGCGTTCCTTCTGTTCAATTGTGAGACACTTTGGAACCATTTTTGAACACACTTTGTTCATGTTGAAACTTTCATGAAGAATCTGCCTAACACTTTCCTTGTCAACTCCTGTTAACTCAGACACTGCTCTGATTGTTAAACGGCGATCTTGTCGAACAAGTTTACCGATTTTTTCAATGTTTGCGTCAGTTTTTGCTGACAACTGTCTGCCAGTGCGAGTGTCATCACTGGTGTCTTCGCGGCCATCTTTAAATCGTTTAAACCACTCAAACACTTGTGTTCGCGATAAACAATCGTCGCCGTACACTTATTGTAACATTACAAACGTTTCACTTGCAGATTTTCCTAGTTTGAAACAAAATCTGATGTTAACACGCTGTTCTTTCTGTACACTCAACATTTTCCGACGCACAGACAAAACGTCAACTACTTGAAACAGACGCCACGGGCGGACTGAGTGCAGGAGGCAGATGAAACTCGAGCAGTAGGCGGAGCGAGAGTCACGTGACAGGCCACGCGACTTTCAGCCTTATTGCATTCGTTTTATTGTTTCACCAGTACTAGTCCGGTTTTTTTTTCTAGCCACACCTCGTATACCATTGCAAGACCACTGTGGTGCATTGAGTAGCTCTACACACGAGACACTAGAACCACGATCCAGTGCGTAGCAGTAAACTGTCAGGGCTAGATGTCGGAGACAGCTGGAAACACTCGCACATCCCCACGCGCTCATCTCCCGAAGTCCAGACGCCATGCCTCCCCCCTCCCCTTCCCACCCCCGCCACCATGTACACCGGCAGCGCTGAAGTAAAGAAGTTAGTCAGAATTTCCGCCACGGCCGCAGTTGCTGTCGTTGACGCACGTGTATCCCAGGGTGCACCAAGCCCAGCAAGTGGGGCATTCGTGGATGGTGCTGTGGTAGGAATTCGAATGTTATCAGTACGTCGACGTCTATCATTCTGAATCTTCTCTGACGTAACACACACAGGTTATAACAACACAAGTCTATGGACGATCACACAGTTTCTACTTGTTTAACGAAGTTGGTTTCATTAGTTGTGTTGAATATTAGTCTTGTAAATGTGTTGTCAAGTTACAAATGGTATTTGTTATTTAAGAAAGAGACTACGCATCGAATGTTAACATTTCGTAAGTAGACACACTGGCTTAGTCAGGGAAAAGATATTCCCAAAAGGAGTAATAAATTGTAAATGTATGAGGCGTGTTTTTTGTAAGTAAGTACCGTTTTGAAACTAAAAAAAGACGTGCTAAGATATCTCAATAATTTTATTTTTGCATGAAAGTCTGTACCTTAATCGACTTTTCTACATAATTTCCGTCAATACTGAGGCACCTGTCATAACGCTGTACCAGTTTTTGAATACGCTCCTCATAGAAGTCTGCCGCCTGACTTGTTAACCACTGTTTTGACTTCGTCATCGTCTCGAAGACGCTGACCGCCCAGGTGTTTCTTCAAGTGCAGGAACAGATGGTAGTCACTGGTCGCAAGATCGGGGCTGTACGGAGGATGGTCTAGAGTTTCCCATCGAAAAGATGTGATGAGATCTTTGGTCTGATTCGCCACATGCGGGCGGGCATTGCCTCGCAGCAAAACGATGCCCTTGCTCAACTTCTGTGGACTGTTGCTCGGATTCTGGTGTGACGTAGGCCAGCCACGTTTCATCGCCCGTAAAAATCTGGCTGAAGAAATCACCACCGTCGTTGTGGTACCGCTCAAGGAAAGTCAATGCACTGTCTAAACGTTCGGTTTTGTGCACATCCGTCAACATTTTCGGTACGCAACGTGCGCACAATTTTCGGTAATTCAAGTGCTCGGTCACAATGCCATACAAAACACTACGAGAAACAGGAAAGTCATCCCGCAAGGAGGAAATCGTAACGCGTCTATTTTCTCTCACCTTATTGTCCACTTCCTGCACCAAACTTTCATTAACGACCGGACGACGCCCACTCCGTTGTTCATCGTGCACATTTGTGCGGCCATCTTTAAATGCTCTCACCCACTTTCTTACCATTCCATCACTCATAATGTTCTCTTCGTAAACTGCACGGATCTCACGATGAATATCGATCCCTTTTAGGCCTTTAACACTAAAAACTCTTGTAACAGCCCGTACTTCACAGTCGGCGGGACTCACGATTATCGGAGGCATCACAGACACTCACTACACAACGTAAACAAGGAAGAATCAGACCGTAATGGCGTCAGTGCGTAGATTAAGGTACAGGCTTTCGTGTAAAAATAAAATTAATGAGATATCTTAGCACGTCTTTTATTAATTTCAAAACAGTACTTACTTAAAAAAACACGCCTCGTATTATCGCTGGGCGTGCGAGCGCGCGAAAAGAGTAGCAGTTCGGACACGCAAGGACACGATTGGTGTCGTTGGTTGTGTGTATTCTCCGGTGTGGCTACGCAAAAGTGCGGAGATAAAACGTCTGTTTCCGAAGTGCGGAGCAGTGAAAACTGAAATGGTTGTTTTGGCGGGTGTTTAACATGGGCAAGCTATGTGTATGGCATTTATTGGGCGCAGTTCAAATGCAGCAAGAGTAATTCACATAACATCAAGAGTATTATGGGCTCTTGTTACTGGCTATGTAATGGCAAGAAGATCAACCTTTGCCCTATTTTGGCGGCCAGTGTGGCCGAGCGGTTCTAGGCGCTTCAGTCTGGAGCCGCGCGACCGCTACGTTCGCAGGCTCGAATCCTGCCTCGGGCATGGATGTGTGTGATGTCCTTAGGTTAGTTAGGTTTAAGTAGTTCTATGGGACTGATGACTACATATGTTAAGTCCCATAGTGCTCAGAGCCATTTGAACCATTTTTTTGCCCTATTTTACCCCAAAGGCTTTCCGTTCAACCACAGACCTCCATTGGATCCTCTCGAGACGTCTTTTAATGACTACATCCGCTAGTGAATCATATTTGCGGCACTCTCATATCTCGAAACGAGTCATCTTCTCCGATCCTACTTGCTGCAGTAAAATTCCAACGTGGTTTTGGATAGTTCCTATACAGCTCAATCTCTGCCCCACCATCCCTGCTGCTTTGCGCATGTGATCGTTCCAATTTAACTCGGAACTGAGCAAAAGTCGGACAGCGCAATATCTACGAACTTCTGCAATCCGTGTAGACACAGGACAAGCTGAGTTAATGCAACAGAATCGTGTTTTGACCACTCGTTGGAAATGGGAACATGTCGTAGCTCCGGCAACCGTGGAAAATGTGTAACGTCAGCCCCAAACGAAGCCTGATCCTGCAACACAAGGTAGTATGAAAGATAGTACGAAAAGTTATGGCGGTGTTGCTTATTGGGAAATTTAGGAAGACTTCACATCATACAAGTACTACAGTCCAAATCACACAAGTGTCCGTTCACCAACGGCATTATAAAGCGAAATAAGATCTAGACCTTTTATAACTGGAAGTGTAAATAGGCTGACCAGTCTGGTGGGAATTTTATAGCTTAAATACCATTTTTTCCGTGCATATTGTGACATACTTAATTTTCCTAAGTCGTTATCCAAGTAAGATCCATGCTATCTCTTTGTACGAACTGAGGTAATCAGGAAACGAACTGAAAATGAAGTGAACATCAATTTATTAGATTATCAAAACATAATTTTTTCCAATTTTTGGACAATTATGTATTAATGAAATCTTTGACTGCAGTACGAATAACGTCAAAGACAGAATGATGCAAAAGCCAGTATTAATTCCTTTGCTGAAAATAGAGTAATTTTCATAATGAAAAATTAGTACTAAAAGTTCACGTTACTTGGACATTGACTTTCGCTGTCAAAGCACAGTTCTAATTTATAGCTTGTGGCATAATTTATAGTTTTATAACAAAGAAATATCAGAGTAACTAATAGTAAATCAATTCAAACTATCTTCGTGCTTGGAGCATGGGTGTGTGTGTTTTGTTCTTAGCGTAAGTTAGTTTAAGTTAGGTTAAGTAGTGCGTAAGCCTAGGGACCGATGACCTTGGCAGTTTGGTCCCGTAGGACCTTACCACAAATTTCCAAATTTCATTTCTGCTTGCTACAATTACGGCAGTCAGAATTACGGAGAGTAACGCAACAAAAAATTTCTGCTCACCGCCAGTAAAGAATCGTATTTTAATTGACCTTTGAAAATTAATATAATACGTTGTATTTGATTGCTATTCGATTGTGATTGACTACTGTGACATGTGTGATGTGAAGAATTTCAAAGTGTGCGTTAGCTACTGTTCCTACATCATGACGCCAATACATATTCTTATGTAGGAGGGACACTCCAAAAGAAATGCATACTATTTTTTTTAAATGCATCTTTTATTCTATATGTTTGAAAGTTTTACAGTGTGTAGATAGATTCATTAGGAACAATATTTTCATTTCTCCACATAATTTCCATCCCATCTTGGAACCGACATCTGTATACCCGCCCAGTAAAATCCCGGACCAACCTGTTGGAGCCACTGTTTGGCAGCGTGCACAAGGGAGTCGTCATCTTCAAACCTTGTTCCACGAAGAGAGTCTTTCAGTTTCCCAAAGAGATGATAGTCACATGGAGCCAGGTCAGGACTGTAAGGCGGGTGTTTCAGTGTTGTCCATCCGAGTTTTGTGATCGCTTCCACGGTTTCTTGACTGACATGTGGCCGTGCATTGTCGTGCAACAGCAAAACATTCTGCTTTTGCCGATGTGGTCGAACACGACTCAGTCGAGCTCGAAGTTTCTTCAGTGCCGTCACATATGCACCAGTATTTATGATAGTTCCACTTGGCAGGATGTCCACAAGCAAGAGTCCTTCGGAATCGAAAAACACCGTAGCCATAACTTTTCCAGCAGAAGGTGTAATTTTGAAATTTTTTTCTTGGGTCAATTTCCTTGATGCCACTCCATTGATTGCCTCTTCATGTCTGGTGAAAAATGATGGAGCCATTCTTTCATCACCTGTCACAATTCTTCCAAGAAATTCATCTCCACCATTCTCGTTCTGTTCCAAAAGTTCGCTACATACCGTTTTTCTTGTTTCTTTGTGAGCCACTGTCAATATCCTGGGAACCCACCTGGCACAAACCTTTTTTAACGCCAACACTTTCAGTATTCTGCAAACACTTCCTTCCCCTATCCCAACGTAGCGTGACAGTTCGTTCACTGTGACGCGTCTGTCAGCAGTCACCAATTCGTTAACACTCTGCACATTGTCTGGAGTGTGTGCAGTACGAGGCCTGCCGCTGCGAGGACAATCCTCAATATCGCCGTGCCCGCTTTCATCACGTAACCTGCTTGCCCACCGACTAACTGTGCTGCGATCGACAGCAGCATCTCCGTACAGCTTTTCCAACCTCTTGTGGATATTTCTTACTGTCTCGTTTTCACAGCACAGGAATTCTAAAAGGGCACGTTGCTTCTGACGAACGTCAAGTGTAGCAGCCATCTTGAAGACATGCTATGACGGCTTCACTCACGGGAACAGGTTGAACGAATTTTGAAAACAAGCAGGAAGGATGTATCTACACACTGTACAACATTCACACATGCAGAATGAAAACTGTATTTTTACAAAAATAGTGTGCATTTCTTTTGGAGTGACCCTCGTAAGATTGCTTAGGAGTATAAAATTCAGTTTCAGTTTAAGGGGCTCCGGAAAGGCTCAAAATCATGAAAAGTTCAATTTTTACTTTTTTGCGTTTTCTGAATCTGCAGACTATTATCTTTTAATAGATATATAATTTATTCAATTCCGAAGACTACAACTATTTTTAATTTTTTTTTGAAATGTGTTCTACATGGGCGTGACCCACTGTGGCGCTGTTAAACTGCTGTCAAATGGTGTTATTATTAACGTCCGTGTTCATCAGGTACATTTTAGTGATGTGAGATAAGGTATGTGTTGTGGCTAACCTGTGATGGTTCAATATATATCGCTGGTGTGATTGTCGATTGTTTCATGTTTATTTACTCTGTCGTTATCTCGAAAATATTCTTGAGTCTCTGTTTTGTTGAAGTATAGTAATGGGTAAAAGTAAAGTTATTAGAAATCCTCTGAAGGCTTTTAAGAAAAGGAGAAATGTTGGAAAGCCAAAGGTATGTGTTATTACTGTAAACAATAAAGACGATAACCAAGTGAGTGAACCTAACCTCTCAAGTACACCTGCCCATAGCTGCAGACAGAGCTGTAAAGAGTCTAGAAATACAAGCAAGAGTAAACAGGAGGAGGAACAAAAGGAAGCTGGAGGATGAGTTTGCAGAGGATGAAGATAATCCATCCTATGGACCTGGAACGCACTAAAAAGTTAATCCAATCTTTGTCGCTCGATTCCCAAAACTTTCATTTTCTCATACTAATTACATGTTTTCTAAGGATCTTCCAAACATATTTGTTTCAAACTTTCAGTAAAAGTTACACAGTACCTTCTGCATAATTTAACACAGCCTTTTTCCAAAAAGCTGTATATTTTTGAACATATAAATAAAAAATTGCAAAAAAAAGTTGTGAATTTTCATTACAATTGAAAAAAATCATCTTTAATAACTGAACTAAAATTTTATAAAATCCCTGTGTTAAGTTGTAGCCCATATTCCAATAAATAATCTGTAAAAAGTTCAACTTCCTACCTCAAATCTTTTTGACGAAAGATGTAATTTATAAGCGTTATTTTAACGTTGCAAGTATAGGGCGTTCCGGAGCCCCTTAATGATTCTTGTTCCGGTGAGGAACTGGCGACCGTTGGTTCTTTCCATTAATGACATACTTTGAAACCGTTGTTTCCAAGTTTTCCACCGATTACTGTTAATTAAAAAGTAGTTTACGTAATAACAATATACAAAGTTAACCGAACTTTGTTTCTGATCGTCACTGCTAAAGTACTGAGCAGTGGCGATTCGGCTATAACTTCATCTACTTCTCTCGGTTTTGCACTATTCTTCGGAGTAGATGCCTTTTCCCTACAGATTAGGTACACGGTCATGCAGGAAAGCCTAATTACCCGGAGAGGTGGGAGGGTCATAAGACACTTCTGTCGCGCTCACCCAGCACGCTGGCTATTTTGCCAGCCCTCGCTGCCGCGGGCAAGATCAGTCAGGTAGGCGCTTCCTCCGTACACGTCAAAGGACGACCTAGTCCGGTACTTACGGTTGCCGCCTCCTCTTAACTATCCTTGCCGGCAGCTTCGGTGCACTGTGAAACAGGCAGCTGCAGCTTGGACGTATACAGTAGTTCTAAACACTCCCACCTCCGCACAGAACCGCCAGTTTAAGGGGCTCCGGAAAGGCTCAAAATCATTGAAAGTTCAATTTTAACTTTTTTGCGTTTTCTGAATCTGCAGACTATTACCTTTTAATAGATATATAATTTATTCAATTCCGAAGACTACAACTATTTTTAAATTTTTTTTTTAAATGTGTTCTACATGGGCGTGACCCACTGTGGCGCTGTTAAACTGCTGTCAAATGGTGTTATTATTAACGTCCGTGTTCATCAGGTACATTTTAGTGATGTGAGATAAAGTATGTGTTGTGGCTAACCTATTTTCAGAGACTTAGCAGCACCTGAACTGTTGAAAAAGTGTATTCACGGAAAAACCCAAAACCCCAATGAAAGTGTAAATAGTGTTATATGGTCGAGAATCCCCAAGACTGTATTTGTTGGAATAGAAACACTTCACTTTGGCGTGTATGATGCTGTTGCGACTTTCAATGATGGCAACATTGTAAGGTGCAAGGTATAAATAAATATGGGAATGAAGATAGGTTCTAACATAGTACGAGCGATGCTTGCTTTAGACAAAGAACGCCTTCGGGCTGCAGACAGGGCTGTAAAGAGTCTAGAAATACAAGCAAGAGTAAACAGGAGGAGGAACAAGAGGAAGCTGGAGGAGGAGTTTGCAGAGGATGAAGATAATCCATCCTATGGACCTGGAACGCACTAAAAAGTTAATCCAATCTTTGTCGCTCGATTCTCAAAACTTTTATTTTCTCATACTAATTACATGTTTTCTAAGGATCTTCCAAACATATTTGTTTCAAACTTTCAGTAAATGTTACACAGTACCTTCTGCATAATTTAACACAGCTTTTCTCCAAAAAACTGTATATTTTTGAATATATAAATAAAAAATTGCAAAAAAATGTTGTGAATTTTCATTACAATTGAAAAAAAAAATCATCTTTAATAACTGAACTAAAATTTTGTAAAATCCCTGTGTTAAGTTGTAGCCCATATTCCAATAAATAATCTGTAAAAAGTTCAACTTCCTACCTCAAATACTTTGTGAGGAAAGATGTAATTTATAAGCGTTATTTTAGCATTGCAAGTATAGGGCGTTCCGGAGCCCCTTAAAAAAGCTACTTCACCCAATCCGAGGCAGCGATATTGTACACCATACCCCTCGAATTTCTCACGCGAAATGTAGATTCCTCCCGTTTGTACCAGTTATTTTCGAAAATAAAATAAAATAAAATGGATAATTCAAGCGTTTCCACGTTGCAAAGGTGTCGTTAGCTGTGAAAATCCCGTACAGGAGTACGGCATAGACTATATTCCCTCTAAGCATTCTTTTATGAAGTACGAAAGCATAATTCCTTATCTGTCACGTCATGCATCACAGGACTAGAATATTAAACTCATTTTCGGCTAATGACAAAGTGCTGAGATGTATCACTGTCACATGACGCCGTCTCACTTTTGAACTCTCCCTTGAGGTACCCAAATATGCCGCTCTTAAGGTAAGGGCACAGAGAAGTTGTAAATATAAGTTTTATACTACGTATCACTTTATTTACTCGGTAACACATCTGATTTTATTACGACAGTTCTCTCTTCCTGCTTACGTGTACGACTGAAATATCGTCAAAACATATCGCCGCAACGAGAAAAAACACCGGGTGAAGAATCTCTGATCCGTGTTGCACTAGCCATCGCCTACACCCGCCAGGCGGCATGTCACTGATATCAAATTATAGGCTAAATAATTAAATTCTTCATGAGAGACACTTTGCATGTCGAGTAATTTTTCTTTGCGAGTAGTCGGATTACGCTCACCAGAAAGTTCAAATGGGAATCCCTGGAGAGAAGGCAATGTTCTTTTCGATAACACTAATGAGAACCGACATTTGAAGCTGAACATAGACGGATTCTAATGCCGGCAACATACGTCACACGTAAGGACCGCCATATACACTCGTGCTAATAAATTAAGGATAACTGCAGATAATTGCAGAAGGTGGCACTACACAAAACTGGCACTAATAGCATAGGCACATAGGGAACACACACTACACAGATCTGTAAGTCCACGGTATTGGCCATAAGTTGAGAAAACCGTCCCGAAACACACGTGCTACAAAACGCCACTGTTTCCTGCGCATGTACCCCGACATCAGTATGGGATATGATCACCATGCACACGTACACAGGCCGCACAACGGGTTCGCATGCTGTGGATCAGGTGGTCGAGCACCTGCTGGGGTATAGCGTCCCATTCTTGCACCAGTGCCTGTCGGAGTTCCTGAAGTGTCGTAGGGGTTTGAAGACGTGCAGCGATACGTCGACCGAGAGCATCCCAGACGTGCTCGATGGGGTTTAGTTCTGGAGAACAGGCAGGCCACTCCACTCGCCTGATATTTTCTGTTTCGAGGTACTCCTCCACGAAGGCAGCTCGGTGGGGCCGTGAATTGTCATCCATCAAGAGGAAGGTGTGACCCACTGCACCCCTGAAAAGGCGGACATACCGGTGCAAAATGACGTCCCGATACACATGACCTGTTACAGTTCCTCTGTCAAAGACATGCAGGGATGTACGCGCACCAATCATAATTCCCCCCCCCCCACACACACACACCATCAAACCACGACCTCGATACAAGTCCCTTTCACCGACATTAAGTGGTCGGTATCTGGTTCCTGGTTCACGCCGGATGAAAACCTGGACTCGTCCTTGAACATGACCTGGGGCCACTATTCCAATGATCACGTGCTGTGTTCTTGACATAAGGCTTTATGGGCTCTCCGGGTGATTAGGGGTCAATGGAATGCTCCTTGCAGGTCTCCCGGCGAATAAACCATGTCTGTTCAGTCGTCTGTAGACCGTGTGTCTGGAGACAACTGTTCCAGTTGCTGCGGTACGGTCCCGAGCAAGGCTACCTGCAATACTCCGTGGCCGTCTGCGGGCACTGATGGTGAGATATCGGTCTTCTTGTGGTGTTGTGCACTGTGGACGTCCCGTACTGTAGCGCCTGGACACGTTTCCTGTCTGCTGGAATGGTTGACATTGTCTGGAGAACAGTTCAATTTTACACAGAGTACGCGAAGGAACTTGCCCCCCTTCTTGCAGCGGTGTACCGTAGGTCTCTAGAAGAGCGTAGCGTTCCAAAGGATTGGAAAAGGGCACAGGTCATCCCCGTTTTCAAGAAGGGACGTCGAACGGATGTGCAGAACTATAGACCTATATCTCTAACGTCGATCAGTTGTAGAATTTTGGAACACGTATTGTGTTCGAGTATAATGACTTTTCTGGAGACTAGAAATCTACTCTGTAGGAATCAGCATGTGTTTCGAAAAAGACGGTCATGTGAAACCCAGCTCGCGCTATTCGTCCACGAGACTCAGAGGGCCATAGACACGGGTTCACAGGTAGATGCCGTGTTTCTTGACTTCCGCAAAGCGTTCGATACAGTTCCTCACAATCGTTTAATGAACAACGTAAGAGCATATGGACTATCAGACCAATTGTGTGATAGGATTGAGGAGTTCCTAGATAACAGGACGCAGCATGTCATTCTCAATGGAGAGAAGTCTTCCGAAGTAAGAGTGATTTCAGGTGTGCCGCAGGGGAGTGTCATAGGACAGTTGCTGTTCACAATATACATAAATGACCTGGTGGATGACAAAGGAAGTTCACTGGGGCTTTTTGCAGATGATGCTGTGGTGTATCGAGAGGTTGTAACAATGGCAAATTGTACTGAAATGCAGGAGGGTCTGCAGCGAATTGACGCATCGTGCAGGGAATGGCAATTGAATCTCAATGTAGACAAGTGTAATGTGCTGCGAATACACAGAAAGATAGATCCTTTATCATTTAGCTACAAAATAGCAGGTCAGCACTTGGAAGCAGTTAATACCATAAATTATCTGGGAGTACGCATTAAGAGTGATTTAAAATGGAATGATCATATAATGTTGATCGTCGGTAAAGCAGATGCCAGACTGAGATTCATTGGAAGAATCCTAAGGAAATGCAATCCGAAAACAAAGGAAGTAGGTTACAGTACGCTTGTTCGCCCACTGCTTGAATACTGCTCAGCAGTGTGGGATCCGTACCAGATAGGGTTGATAGAAGATATAGAGAAGATCCAACGGAGAGCAGCGCGCTTCGTTACAGGATCATTTAGTAATCGCGAAAGCGTTACGGAGATGATAGATAAACTCCAGTGGAAGACTCTGCAGGAGAGACGCTCAGTAGCTCGGTACGGGCCTTTGTCAAAGTTTCGAGAACATACCTTCACCGAAGAGTCAAGCAGTATATTGCTCCCTCCTATGTATACCTCGCGAAGAGACCGTGAGGATAAAATCAGAGAGATTAGAGCCCACACAGAGGCATACCGACAATCCTTCTTTCCACGAACAATACGAGACTGGAATAGAAGGGAGAACCGATAGAGGTACTCAAGGTACCCTCCGCCACACATCGTCAGGTGGCTTGCGGAGTATGGATGTAGATGTAGATGTAGATGTCTTGAGATCACACTTTGTGACACACGGAGGGCCCGTGCTATGACCTGCTGTGTTTGACCAGCCTCCAGTCGCCCTAGTATTCTACCCCTCATAACGTCACCAGTATGTGTTGTTTGAGCCATTTTCAACACACAGTCACGATTAGCCCGTCTGAAAGCGCCTGCACACTTACTCGCTGCACCGTACTCTGACATGCCAGCGCCACCGTGCGACGACCGCGGGTCAAATGCGCCGCATGGTCAGACCCCGAGGTGATTTAAGCTCGCAAACCGCCCACCAGAGCGTTGTTTCACCATGAATCAGCATTATACTTAATTTAGGAGCATGAGTGTAGAAAACACGATCACAACGACTATGTTACTATGTACTGCATAATGGGTACACACAAGAGTCGCTGATAGTGTTACGCTTTCTGGTAGAAACACTGTATGCGATTTGGAATCAAGTCTTTCCATTTGAAACGTCCCCTTAGAACTAATTATACAAGACTGTGCTTAAACTGACACACAATATTTTTAGCGCAACGCAATCTGACTATCAAAGATCCCTGCAAAAGAATGGCCCTGAGTAACATTAAACTATGCCTTTCACAAATCACTTACCTCACAAAAATCTTCATTACTCGAACTACTGCAATACAGCGAGCGCCACTACTGCCAGCTAAATAAAAGATTCAAACTACGGAAGGCACTAACTACTGATAGGGATAGTTAGCAAATGAAAGATTTTAATAGAGAACAAACAATGTATTTACCTTAATAGTGTTGAAAAAGCATAATACACATAGCAGTTCATAATTTCCATTCTGTACTCAAAAATCCGCCATCTCATTTCCCACATCCACCACTGCTGGCGGCTCACCTCCAACTGCGCAACGCTACGCGCTGTTCACATCCAGCTGCCGCTGCCCAACACTACAATGGCAGACAATAATGCAAACTAGCCACAGACTGCACACAGCACAGCCAGTGATTTTCATATAGAGCGCTACGTAATGTTGCCAATAAGAAAACATAAACAGCCTACTTACATAGAGAAAACATAAACAGCCTACTTACATAAAGAAAACATAAACAGCCTACTTACATAGCCCCCATGCTCCCCACAAATAATTTTACAAAATGTTTTGGCCAGTGGCCAATAATGATTTGATAAAATTTTTCATAATTACAATAACAAAAATTTCAAATGCACACACTTATTAATACAATGGTGGTCAAAAGCTAAAATTTTCTCACAGTCCATAAAGACAGTCCAGATTGTTCATCACAGTAAAATTTCAGCGTTTTTTTTTTTTTTCAAAGTCTGAGCAGTAAAAGACAATGCACACGGAAGTAGTGGATTTCCATGCAGTCTTGAAGAAGTAGTGTTGTCCTCCAACGGAAAGACAGTGCTGACTCTTGACATGCTGACAGGTAATGGGCCACAACAGAGCAAACCCACAGCATAGTCATTCGAAGTTTTGAAGAATATTGGTAGGTAGGTCATCACAGGGTAGACCCACTGTAGTCCTGGTAGAGAATATGGTATTGGTGGGCCACCAGAGGTGCAGACCCACTGTAGTCGTTGTAGAAATAATGGTATTGGTGAGTCATCACAGGTGCAGGCCCACTGTAGTCCTTGTAGAGACGGCCAGCAGCCATCTGTTGCGACTGTGCAGGTGCACAATCACCAGCGAAGAGTCTTGCAGAGAAGATAGCAAGTCCATAACCACCACCTGTGCACTCACAAAGTTTTGGAATTGTCCTTAGAACCAGGGCCAGCCTACTTACACATTCAATCATATACCTGCGTTGGATACTCTGAAGATATCTTTTAATGATTACAGCCACTAGTGAATCATATCCGTGGCAGTCTCATATCTCGAAACGAGTCATCTTTTCCGAACCTACTATGTGCTACAGTAAAATGACAACGTGGTTTTGGATCGTCTCTATGCAGGTTGTAACAGCCCCTCAGTCTCTGCCCCACCATCCCTGCAGCTTTGCGGATGTGATCGTTCCGATTTATCCGGAACTGAGCAGGAGTCAGAGCGTAATATCTACCAACCTCTGCAGTCCGTGTAGAAACAGTGTAAGCTGAGTTAATGCGACACAACCGTGTTTTTACCAGTCGCTGGAAATGGGAACATGTTTTCGTAGCTCCGGCAACCGTGTACGATGTCTAAGCCCATCTCCAAAGGAAACCTGATTCTGCAAAACGAGGTAGTATAAAAGACAGTACGGACCGTTACCATGTTGTTTCTTATCGGAAAAATTAGGAAGACTTCACATCATACAGGTACTGCAGTCTGAAGCAGATCTGCGTCCCTCAGCGTCCATTCAAATCCATCGTCCAAACATTCTATCATCGTTATTCTGTACCATCCACCAGAGAAAAATTATGAACTACACTTGTAGAAAAAGAAATAAGAACCCCGTGAATTCATTGTCCCAGGAAGGGGAAACTTTATTGACGCATTCCTGGGGTCAGATACATCACATGATCACACTGACAGAACCACAGGCACATAGACACAGGCAACAGAGCATGCACAATGTCGGCACTAGTACAGTGTATAACCACCTTTCGCAGCAATGCAGGCTGCTATTCTCCCATGGAGACGATCGTAGAGATGCTGGATGTAGTCCTGTGGAACGGCTTGCCATGCCATTTCCACCTGGCGCCTCAGTTGGACCAGCGTTCGTGCTGGACGTGCAGACCGCGTGAGACGACGTTTCATCCAGTCCCAAACATGCTCAATGGGGGACAGATCCGGAGATCTTGCTGGCCAGGGTAGTTGACTTACACCTTCTAGAGCACGTTGGGTGGCACGGGATACATGCGGACGTGCATTGTCCTGTTGGAACAGCAAGTTCCCTTGCCGGTCTAGGAATGGTAGAACGATGGGTTCGATGACGGTTTGGATGTACCGCGCACTATTCAGTGTCCCCTCGACGATCACCAGTGGTGTACGGCCAGTGTAGGAGATCGCTCCCCACACCATGATGCCGGGTGTTGGCCCTGTGTGCCTCGGTCGTATGCAGTCCTGATTGTGGCGCTCACCTGCACGGCGCCAAACACGCATACGACCATCATTGGCACCAAGGCAGAAGCGACTCTCATCGCTGAAGACGACACGTCTCCATTCGTCCCTCCATTCACGCCTGTCGCGACACCACTGGAGGCGGGCTGAACGATGTTGGAGCGTGAGCGGAAGACGGCCTAACGGTGTGCGGGACCGTAGCCCAGCTTCATGGAGACGGTTGCGAATGGTCCTCGCCGATACCCCAGGAGCAACAGTGTCCATAATTTGCTGGGAAGTGGCGGTGCGGTCCCCTACGGCACTGCGTAGGATCCTACGGTCTTGGCGTGCATCCGTGCGTCGCTGCGGTCCGGTCCCAGGTCGACGGGCACGTGCACCTTCCGCCGACCACTGGCGACAACATCGATGTACTGTGGAGACCTCACGCCCCACGTGTTGAGCAATTCGGCGGTTCGTCCACCCGGCCTCCCGCATGCGCACTATACGCCCTCGCTCAAAGTCCGTCAACTGCACATACGGTTCACGTCCACGCTGTCGCGGCATGCTACCAGTGTTAAAGACTGCGATGGAGCTCCGTATGCCACGGCAAACTGGCTGACACTGACGGCGGCGGTGCACAAATGCTGCGCAGCTAGCGCCATTCGACGGCCAACACCGCGGTTCCTGGTGTGTCCGCTGTGCCGTGCGTGTGATCATTGCTTGTACAGCCCTCTCGCAGTGTCCGGAGCAAGTATGGTGGGTCTGACACACCGGTGTCAATGTGTTCTTTTTTCCATTTCCAGGAGTGTAAAACAAATACCGTCTGCGTATCAGCATTGAGTATATGTGGTGATCCTATTAAATTTACAGGTATTGATCAATTGGAGCAGGTGGCCAGTTATCGAAGTCGCTTGCACAGACCACTGTAAAGGTTCATTGCCAGTACTGTAGGAGGACCGTATCCCACAGACTGTCAGTCGCAAGATAGGGTCCCTGTTTCGTTGTCTGATACATTTGTTTCTGCTATAACACGCTTTGGACACTGTCATACATTTTGTTATTTTTTTCGCTACGAATTCGAGGTCTTCGTCAGGTTCTAACACGTTTAGGGCCATTGCCTCTCACAGAAAACTGGACGTCACACGGTGTAAATCATGTTGCTGCTGCTGCCACGACACACACACTGGATGATTTTAAATGAAAGACAGTCACAACATATGGAAAGAGGAAGAGTTTTGGGGCGTTGTTGAGCGTTTCCAAACTGCTGTCCTAAGGTGACTGACAGTCTTTTCATGTCACGAGGAGCACTTTAGATGATCGAATAAAAGACAAACAGTACAGAAAAGGAACTCAGAAAGATACTTAAAGTCAGGTCGAGCGCTCAATAGAGAAACGTCAGATGTGTCTAACAGTAGGAAAGAAACAAATAGTTCAAATAGTGATGCAACAAATAGAAAGCATCAAAAGAAGGTGGAATTTGGTGCAGACACTTTACCAGTGGACGACAGCACCGTATGTGTAAAAAACTGCTAGTCGTTTGAAGAAGAACGGGTACAACGGAGTAACGTAAAGA
This sequence comes from Schistocerca cancellata, assembly GCF_023864275.1. Taxonomy (NCBI): domain Eukaryota; kingdom Metazoa; phylum Arthropoda; class Insecta; order Orthoptera; family Acrididae; genus Schistocerca; species Schistocerca cancellata. Next base: position 113,726,406 of record NC_064636.1, on the reverse strand, counting down.
GTGGGCACACGTTGGTTGTGTAGACCAAGGGAGAATATTCTGTTTTATTTGTGACCATTGCAATAGGTGAACAATGGTTTTTGAAATTAGTGAATTTTGTCCGTATAATAACATGTTTTATGCTTTTCTTTACTTGCATAATGTTATTTATCAATAAAGCCTTAAAATCTTCCTATAGATGCACTGGCCAATACTAGAGGACAGTTCTTGTAGTGGCTGAAAAAAAAAATTTTCCTTGTACGTGACCTCTCACTTCTGTAAAATTTCAGGGAAATCATATGTGTACATCCATAGGGTATTAGTTTGTACCAGTCTGCTGTATTAAATTCATAAATTTTTAAATATTTTACATTTTACAAGTGAAAAGGTTAAAGGTGGCCGTTACTGTAGGACTTTCTTCTATTGCAATCTATTGGAAACCTATAGTTGAACAGTGAAATGAATATAAGTACTGGAAACCATACCAGAATCACGGCTACATAAGATGTACCGCAGCTTCCTCTCTGTAGGACTCACCTCACGTAGGATTGGCCTACTGTGACACGGACGACCAGTTGCTAAATGAGGCCATTGTTTCTCGCCCGGGAATGATCGTAAGTCTACCATCTTCTGATTTCAAGTAGTGACTGCGGCAACGGGCTGAGGAATAATGGGCGAAAGACTCCCGCCTTTCAAACTGCCATTCTGTTCTATACTGCGCTGCGATCCAATCAATAATTAGAAGCATCCGCCGGTTTCGAAAATTTCAAGTGACAAGGAAGCCGGTAACTACCTTGCTACGAATGTGTACCAGTCAACCTTCACACGCTTTTCACTTATATCGGATAGGCATCAATTATCCTTTCCGCAGTTTTCAGAGATATGAACGGCTTCTTGCTTACCTGCAATTTCTTTGAAGTTCAGCAAAACTATTCACTACAAAAGCTTGACAAACTAACAGGTGGTCCTGTTTTATTGTAACGTGCGTAAATGGTATTTGGTGTTGTACCTCTGGTTGTGTAAAAAAAATTCCGACGCGTACGTTTCTCAATTTGTGTTCTGTTTGTTTTATTTTGTATTCTGTCTCCAGTTAATAACTCAAGTTTCCGTAGTTAGACAGGGTGTTGCGATATTCTCGTTACAAACTTCGAAGACTTGCAGAGTGGAGTGGGTACGTAATATTTTGAGCAGGAATTCATGCCCGGAAATGCACCGCTTCAGTTTTACGACTGCTTCAATTCAGATGTGTAATGAGTCCACGTCTGCTGAGGGAAAGAGAAAAGTCTCAGAGTTGCTCGTCCTGGTATGCAATAGGATAGACCGGGTGACGTAGTCTGCTTCTTATGGGTTCGTATGCAAAGTTTAATTTACGAGACTCCTGTAGAGGCAGAGGAAGATCTGCTGGCAAGAGTTCCGGCTGCTGCACTGGAAACTGAAGAGACACCAGGTGGGATGGAGAGTGTGTACCGGAACATGCTCCGTAGGTACAACGTCTGTTACAACGTTGGTGGTCTCCACATGGAGCTGCTATTGTAATGCATCAGTACTGTTCCGTAAGCACAGTATGATGGGTTCTTATTTGCTATGGAATAGTGTAAATACGTAATCTTTCAGCGTTAATACAGGGTGTTTGTAAATGAATATCGGGGTTTTAACGCTTTATAACATTTAGTGTACAGGGTGATTCAAAAAGAATACCACAACTTTAAAAATGTATATTTAATGAAAGAAACATAATATAACCTTCTGTTATACATCATTATAAAGAGTATTTAAAAAGGTTTTTTTTTCACTCAAAAACAAGTTCAGAGATGTTCAATATGGCCCCCTCCAGACACTCGAGCAATATCAACCCGATACTCCAACTCGTTCCACACTCTCTGTAGCATATCAGGCGTAACAGTTTGGATAGCTGCTGTTATTTCTCGTTTCAAATCATCAATGGTGGCTGGGAGAGGTGGCCGAAACACCATATCCTTAACATACCCCCATAAGAAAAAATCGCAGGGGGTAAGATCAGGGCTTCTTGGAGGCCAGTGATGAAGTGCTCTGTCACGGGCTGCCTGGCGGCCGATCCATCGCCTCGGGTAGTTGACTGTTTATACCAACGTTTAATACACCACCTATCAGGAGGTATAACACCATACGTCGTTCGAAATGCACGCTGAACAACTGTCGTCGATTCACTTCTGCCGTACTCAATAACACAAAAAGCTTTCTGTTGAGCGGTCGCCATCTTAGCATCAACTGACGCTGACGCCTAGTCAACAGCGCCTCAAGCGAACAAATGTACAACTAAATGAAACTTTATAGCTCCCTTAATTCGCCGACAGATAGTGCTTAGCTCTGCCTTTTGTCGTTGCAGAGTTTTAAATTCCTAAAGTTGTGGTATTCTTTTTGAATCACCCTGTATTAAACTTACAGTTATAAATGATATATCAAATGAAAGAGCAAGAACATTATAAATGTTAAATGTGAGCACCATTTGTCACACGGCACACATCAAGTGCATAGCCGAGATCTCCCCAAACGTTGATAAGTGTGTCTTCAGAGCCGCGCGGCATTAGCCGAGCAGTCTAAGGCGCTGCAGTCATGGACTGTGCGGCTGGTTCCGGCGGAGGTTCGAGTCCTCCCTCGGGCATGGGTGTGTGTGTTTGTACTTAGGATAATTTAGGTTAAGAAGTGTGTAAGCTTAGGGACTGATGACCTTAGCAGTTAACTCCCATAAGATTTCACACACACACACACACACACACACACACACACACACACACACACACACAAACGTGTCTTCAGTGATTGTAGCAACAGCTGCTTCAATCCGGTTTCTTAGTTCAGGGAGGTCTGCTGGTAGCGGAGGCACGTACACACGATCCTTGATGAAGCCCCAAAGGAAAAAATCGCATGGCGTTAGGTGGGGTGAACGTGGAGGCCATGCAAAGCAAGCCCTGTCATTGGGCCCCTTGTGGCCTATCCAGCGTTTGGGTGCAGTGAAGTTCAACCAATCACGTACTTCACTATGCCAGTGAGGTGGCGCACCATCTAGCTAGAAAATGAAGTTCTCCGGCTCATCTTCTTCCAACTGAGGGAAGAGCCATTGCTCTAGTGTATCAAGGTAAGAAGTGCCAGTTACAGTAGGTTCAGCAAAAAAGAAAGGCCCATAAACATTCCACCGGGGTACGGCACAAAAAACAGTCACTTTAGGGGAATCTCGTTGCATTTGTACCACTCGTGAGGATTTTCTGAGCTACATGTCGGTGTTAACTTGTCCACTAAGGTGAAAGGTCGATTCGTCACTGAAGACGACATGATCCACAAAATCTTCATCGTCATGAAACAATATTTCGTTTGGGAAGTTGGCACGTAATCCATGGTCTGCCGACTTTAGAGCCTGTAATAACTGTAAACGGTAAGGACGTAGTTGTACGCGTTTTCTTAAAGCTTTCAGAACTGTCAACACGGGAACTTGTAATTCACGACTAGCCTTCCGGACTGATTTCTTCGGGTTACGAGTGAACGACTCTCTCACTCGCTCAATAGTCTCTTCACTAACTCTTGGCCTTCCTGTGCTCTTTCCTTTACAAAGGCTGCCGGTATCTTCAAATTGATGATACCATCTACAAATGTTATCATCACTTGGAGGATCACAACCGAACTTCAGCCGGAACATACGTTGCACAGTAACCACAGATTCGGTCTTTGCAAACTGGAAAACACAAAACGCTTTCTGTTGACTAGTCGCCATCTTCGCCACTACCGCTGTCTAGTGGATTGAGGCGGAGACACTGCGCGCTGCGCATGCGCACTGGTGCCAAACACAACTGTTTGAGTTGCTCTTTCATTTGAAGTATCATTTATAACTCTAAGATTAATGTAATAAATATTATAAAGCGTTAAAACCCTGATATTCATTTATAAACACCCTGTACAAATAAATACAGTTTAATACGTCATCGCTGCAAAATACTAACACGAATTCTTTACAGACTAATGGAAAAACTGGTAGAAGCTGACTTCGGGAAGTTCAGTTTGAAATACATAGAAATGTAGGAATACGTGAGGCATTATTGACCCTACGACGTATCTTAGAAGATAGACTAAAGAAAGGGAAACCTACGTTTCTAGCATTCATAGACTTGCAGAAAGCCTTTAACAATGTTGACTGGAATGCTCTCCTTCAAATTCTGAAGGTGGCAGGTATCAAATACAGGGAGGGAAAGGCTATTTACAATTTGTACAGAAACCAGAAGGCAGGTATAAGAGTCGAGGGGCATGAAAGGGAAGCAGTGGTTGGGAAGGGAGTGAGACAGGGTTGTAGCCTATCTCTGATGTTATTCAATCTGTATATTGAGCAAGCAGTAAAGGAAACAAAAGAAAAATTTGGAGTAGGAATTTAAATCTGCGGAGAAGAAATAAAAACTTTGAGGTTTGCCTATGACATAATTCTGCTAGAGACAGCAAATGGCCTGGAAGAGCAGTTAATGGAACGGACGGCGTCTCGAAAGGAGGATATAAGATGAACATCAATGAAAGCAAGACTAGGATAGTGGAATGTAGTGAAATTAAAGCAGGTGATGCTGAGGGAATTAGATTAGGAATTAAGACACTTAAAGTAGTAGATGAGTTTTGCAATTTGGGGACCAAAATAACTGATGATGTTCGAAGTACGGAGGATATAAAATGTAGACTGACAATGGCAAAGAAAGAGTTTCTGCAGAAGAGAAATTTGTTAATATCGAGTATAGAATTACGCGTCAGGAAGTCTTTTCTGAAAATATTTATGTGGAGTGTGGCCATGTACGGAAGTGAAACGTGGACGATAAACAGTTTAGACAAAAAGAGAATAGAAGATTTCGAAATATGGTGCTAGAGAGGAATTCTGAATATTGGATGGGTAGATAACGTAACTAATAAGGACTGAATGGAATTGGGGAGAAGAGGAATTTGTGGCACAACTTGAATAGAAGAAGGGATCGGTTTGTAGGACATGTAATGAGTCATCAAGGGATCACGAATTTAGTACTGGAGGGAAGAGTGGAGGGTAAAAATCGCAGAGGGAGACCAAGAGATGAATACATTAAGCAGATTTGGAAGGATGTGGGTTGAAGTAGTTACTCGGAGATGAAGAGCCTCGCAGAGGATAGAGTAGCATGGAGAGCTGTTTGAAACCAGTGTCTGGACTGAAGACAACAACAATACCAACAACAAACAGATCTGCTTAGGTGATGAACATATGTTTCGTGATGTTTCCTTTCGAACAGTTACCTAATAACTGCACTGCGTCAGACCTGCGCCAGTTCCTCGAGCAAAAGTGGACGACTTAAACATCTGAACTTAAACTGTCGTAGGACGGCAACAGCACGTTCCTGGACATCGGTTCCTATTCAAAATATTACGCACCCTCTTCATTTCACAAGTCTTAGAATTTGTAACGGAAATCGGATCGCGTGCATGTATTGTACGTCTATGGATATCTATATATACCAATAATAAAACTGTAAAACTGCCGAGTCTCTCTATTTGTAGTTCGAAAACACTGATCTCCAAAAGTACTACATTGTTTTTCATGGGGTTTTCGTATGTAACTTGAGCATAGCTTGGGACACCGTATTGGCTTTATTTCATCAAAGTCGGAACACAGAAAAAAATACATCGTAATCGAAAGTATATCCACACTAATATTACAAATGTGGAAGTGACTCTGCAGCGGAGTGCGCGCTGATATGAAACTTCCTGGCAGATTAAAGCTGTGTGCCGGACCGAGACTCGAACTCGGGACTTTTGCCTTTCGTGGGCAAGTGCTCTACCATCTGAGCTACCGAAGCACGACTCACGCCCGGTACTCACAGCTTTACTTCTGCCAGTATCTCGTCTCCTACCTTCCAAACTTCACAGAAGCTCTCCTGCGAACCTCGCAGAACTAGCACTCCTGAAAGAAAGGATATTGCCAGGAAGTTTCGTATCATCGCACACTCCGCTGCAGAGTGAAAATGACATTCTGGAAACATCTCCCAGGCTGTGGCTAACCCATGTCTCCGGAATATCCTTTTTTTCAGGAGTGCTAGTTCTGCAAGGTTTGCAAGAGAGCTTCTGTAAAGTTTGGAAGGTAGGAGACGAAGTACTGGCAGAAGTAAGGCTGTGATGACCGGGCGTGAGTCGTCCTCGGGTGGCTCAGTTGGTAGAGCACGAAAGGCAAAGGTCCCGAGTTCGAGTCTCGGTCCGGCACACAGCTTTAATCTGCCAGGAAGTTTCATATCAGCGCGCACTCCGCTGCAGATTGAAAATCTCATTCAGCTGATGCTATCACACATACAGTAGATTGCTTACTCATCATCGCTCACCCTATCAGAACTACGGATATTGCAGTGTAGCTGCATGTAACAAACATACTGTGCTCATCATAAGAAGAAACCTGGTGCAAACATTTCACCATGTACCCTTGCGAGTTTCCTGGAATCTCATCGGATTTCGTTTCACGTGGAGCGGAAGCCAAGTCAGTTTCAAAAATAAGGATACGTTTTATGTTGTGCGTTACGCATTCGTCGAATGAGAGATAGTAGCAGACAACAGCTTTGCCGGCGCACTGGCCTTCGACAGCACTGGCCAGCGAAGAGGTCAGGCCAACCTGCCGTGATGTGAGCAGCTGCAGTCAAGACGAAGAAAGATAGGAACAGAGAAACAATATAGCTTCGAATGTCATTTTATTTTTAAACAGAATGAAATAATATTCGGCAAAATTCCAGCAATATCGGATCCTTCAGAGGAGACCGGACAGAGAGCATAATAACATGCTCTCGTTCTTAGGTGACACAGTATTGTAATTAAAAACAAGAATAATGAAAAACTTAAACACAATATAGCAGGTCAGCAACTGGACGCAGTTAATTCCATAAAGTATCTCGGAGTAGGCATTAGGCGTGATTTAAAATGGAATGATCATATAAAGTTGATCGTCGGTAAAGCAGATGCCAGACTAAGATTCATTGGAAGAATCGTAAGGAAATGCAACCCGAAAACAAAGCAAGTAGGTTACAGTACACTTGTTCGCCCACTGCTTGAATACTGCTCACCAGTGTGGAATCCATACCAGATAGGGGTGATAGAAGAGATAGAGAAGATCCAACGGAGAGCAGCGCGCTTCTTGACACGATCATTTAGTAATCGCGAAAGCGTTACGGAGATGGTAGATAAACTCCAGTGGAAGACTCTGCAGGAGAGACGTTCAGTAGCTCGGTACGGGCTTTTGTTGAAGTTTCGAGAACATACCTCCACCGAGGAGTCGAGCAGTATATTCCTCCGTCCTACGTATATCTCGCGAAGAGACCGTGAGGATAAAATCAGAGAGATTAGAGCCCATACAGAGGCACACCGACAATCTTTCTTTCCACGAACAATACGAGACTGGAATAGAAGGGAAAACCGGTAGAGGTACCAAAGTACCCTCTGCCACACACGGTCAGGTGGCTTGCGGAGTATGGATGTAGATGTAGATGAAGAAACACAGTGTAATTTTTTTGAGGTAGCTATTTGTGACTCAGAATCGTATATCATGGATTTCATTGTATAGTTAAATACTGAAGCCACCGAAGGTATTACTTACAGTATGTCGTTTACTAATTCTGATGTCCTTCCATATGAGAATCAGAGAAACACATTTGAGTTCTGGACCTGTCATCTGCTAGGCAGATAGCGAGTCGATAAGGAACAGAATGCACGGAGTCGGCCGAAGCGCCATATTTGATCCATGTGGAGCACGTACTGGTCTCACCGCGGACTTCTAGTACTCAGTCACACACAACTGATTTCATCAAAGTGTACGGGCCTGAAGATGGCGTTGACGCGACGTCGAAACTAGTAGCCAAATAAATATAAAATCTTAAGTACAACTGGAGGAGTTTCATTTTTAATAAAAATTGTACCAGCTGTGTCCTACCGTCATCCAATTTAAATATGGATGAACAGAGATATTTTCTCCTCTTCTTTTATGACGTGCTGTCCCGTACCTCGTCAGCATTCGGCAGCGACGTGCGACAAAGTTTTATGCTGTAGTTCCAGTACGTCTGCCAGCTCAAATGTCTCGTTATTTCTCGCGACGAATCCCTTAACTCGGCTCCAGATCAGTTCTGCCGGGCTCATATTGCAGTGTTACGAAGGCAACTGTAAAAAGGCAGAATTTCTCTGGTCTGCTTGATGCTGTGAAAATTATTGTTTTCCGTGTTTCCACGAAGCTTACCATTATGTCTTGTATGAGAGCACATCTGTGCTATAAAACAATGGACATGGTCCTAAAATTTGATTTGTTATGTTTTCTTGACTTAAATAACCTTTAATACAATCAATTTTATAAAATATCGATATTGTAAGAACATACATTTGCTATGGAAACAGGAATTTTGCGTGTAATGTGTGATTAGAAATAAGAAGGCGTGCATTTTTCTGTGAAATGTTGATTATATACGTATTAATTAGCTTATATTTGTTGAATTTCACATTTAAAAGATTTAGGTATTCCAAATTGAAGAAAAAGGAATCACTGTGGAATTTCAAACATCGATACATGTGGAGATGGTATCTGCTCTTTCGGACATGTCCGAAAGAACAGATACCATCTCCATATAGTTAAGACTAACCGGCCATTGACCTTCTTCTTCTGTGCTGGATCCACACGCATTGCCCGAACTCTTCGGGACTCGGTAAGATTGTCTACCGCGAGTAATGAGTGTAATGGGCAGGGGCACTACGAATGTAGTGTGTCGACATTAAGTTGGGAATGTGGGTCTCACGGGGAGCGTGCAAGGGTCAATAAATTTCTTCAGTCGCACTTTGCTCTGTGCCCTCGGTGGCTCAGACGGATTCGCCGGCACGGTAGCTCAGCGCGTTCGGTCAGAGGGTTTAGCTGACCTCTGTAATAAAAAAAAAAACTGAGTGGACGGATCAACGAACAACCTGTACGTGTGTCATCGGAAGTCCGCCACGAACAAATTCAACGAACAATATAGAACATATATACACTACTGGCCATTAGAATTGCTACACCAAGAAGAAATGCAGATGATAAACTGGTATTCATTGGACAAATATATTATACTAGAACTGACATGTGATTACATTTTCACGCAATTTGGGTGCATAGATCCTGAGAAATCAGTACCCAGAACAACCACCTCTCGCCTTAATAACTACCTTGAAACGCCTGGGTATTGAGTCAAACAGAGCTTGGATGGCGTGTGCAGGTACAGCTGCCCGTGCAGCTTCAACACGATACCACAGTTCATCAAGACTAGTGACTGGCGTATAGTGACGAGCCAGTTGCTCGGCCACCATTGACCAGAAGTTTTCAATTGGTGAGAGATCTGGAGAATGTGCTGGCCAGGGCGGCAGTCGAATATTTTCTGTATCCAGAAAGGTCCGTACATGTCCTGCAACATTCGGTCGTGCATTACCCCGCTGAAATGTAGGGTTTCGCAGGGATCGAATGAAGGGTAGAGCCACGGGTCGTAACACATCTGAAATGTAACGTCCACTGTTCAAAGTGCCGTCGATGCGAACAAGAGTTGACCGAGACGTGTACCTAATGGAAACCCATACCGTCACGCCGGGTGATACGCCAGTATGGCGATGACGAAAAAATTACGTTACGCCATTCGTGCACCCAGGTTCGTCGTCGAGTACACCATCGTAGGCGCTCCTGTCTGTGATGCAGCGTCAAGAGTAACCGCAGCCACGGTCTCCGAGCTGATAGTCCGTGTTGCTGCAAACGTCGTCGATCTGTCCGTGCAGATGGTACTTGTCTTGCAAACGTCCCCATCTGTTGACTCAGGGATCAAGACGTGGCTGCACGATCCGATACAGCCATGTTTTTAAGATGCCTGTCATCTCGACTGCTAGTGATACAAGGCAGTTGGGAACCAGCGCCGGCCGGAGTGGCCAAGCGGTTAAAGGCGCTACAGTCTGGAACCGCACGACCGCTACGGTCGCAGGTTCGAATCCTGCCTCGGGCATGGATGTGTGTGACGACGTCCTTAGGTTATTTAGGTTTAAGTAGCTCTAAGTTCTAGGGGACTTACGACCACAGCAGTTGAGTCCCATAGTGCTCAGAGCCATTTTTTTATGGATCCAGCACGGCGTTCCGTATTACCCTCCTGAACCCACCGATTCCATATTCTGCTAAGTCATTGGATGTCGACCAACGCGAGCAGCAATGTCGCGATAGGATGAACCGCTATCGCGATAGGCTACAATCCGACCTTTATCAAAGTCGTAAACGTGATGGTCCGCATTTCTCCTCCTTAGACGAGACATGACAACAACGTTTCACCAGGCAACGCCGGTCAACTGCTCTTTGTGTATGAGAAATCGGTTGGAAACGTTCCTCTAGTCAGCACGTTGTAGGTGTCGCCACCAGCGCCAACCTTGTGTGAATGCTCTGAAAAGCTAATTATTTGCATTTCGCAGCATCTTCTTCCAGTCGGTTAAATTTCGCGTCTGTAGCATGTCATCTTCGTGGCGTAGCAATTTTAATGGCGAGTAGTGTATATAAAAGATGGATAGAGCATCTTACATGTTAGCAGGAGATCCCAGGTTCGATTCCCGGTCGGGGTACACACTTTCCCCGTTGATGTATATCAAGGCCTGTCGACAGCTCAAGGTATTGATTTAGTTATCATTTCATCCATACATCCATGCCGCTACCGACTCAACTATGCACCACGTTTCCTAAAACTCTTTTAACTTCAGCAAATACACTCACTCAAAAAATTGAAAGGCTGACTTTTTGTGTAAACCTGCAAAAAAAATAAGAAAGCTCTTTTTCTGTGTACTTTTTAGCGGTGTTACATCGGCGTGTTTCACTACTTACGAAGCACGAAGCAGCGGCAGTCATTTTCACACTACGACTACGTATTAACCTCGTGACAATCAGAGCATAACAGTACAGAGACTGAAAGTGTACACGATTTTTAAAATAAAAACTACATAGCTAGAACATGACTAAGAAAATGTTGACGGCTGTTAATACACTGGAATGTCTTGAAGTTTCATTCAACGTAACACAATAATAAGATACCTAAGTATTTTAATATACACTCCTGGAAATTGAAATAAGAACACCGTGAATTCATTGTCCCAGGAAGGGGAAACTTTATTGACACATTCCTGGGGTCAGATACATCACATGATCACACTGACCGAACCACAGGCACATAGACACAGGCAACAGAGCATGCACAATGTCGGCACTAGTACAGTGTATATCCACCTTTGGCAGCAATGCAGGCTGCTATTCTCCCATGGAGACGATCGTAGAGATGCTGGATGTAGTCCTGTGGAACGGCTTGCCATGCCATTTCCACCTGGCGCCTCAGTTGGACCAGCGTTCGTGCTGGACGTGCAGACCGCGTGAGACGACGCTTCATCCAGTCCCAAACATGCTCAATGGGGGACAGAACCGGAGATCTTGCTGGCCAGGGTAGTTGACTTACACCTTCTAGAGCACGTTGGGTGGCACGGGATACATGCGGACGTGCATTGTCCTGTTGGAACAGCAAGTTCCCTTGCCGGTCTAGGAATGGTAGAACGATGGGTTCGATGACGGTTTGGATGTACCGTGCACTATTCAGTGTCCCCTCGACGATCACCAGTGGTGTACGGCCAGTGTAGGAGATCGCTCCCCACACCATGATGCCGGGTGTTGGCCCTGTGTGCCTCGGTCGTATGCAGTCCTGATTGTGGCGCTCACCTGCACGGCGCCAAACACGCATACGACCATCATTGGCACCAAGGCAGAAGCGACTCTCATCGCTGAAGACGACACGTCTCCATTCGTCCCTCCATTCACGCCTGTCGCGACACCACTGGAGGCGGGCTGCACGTTGTTGGGGCGTGAGCGGAAGACGGCCTAACGGTGTGCGGGACCGTAGCCCAGCTTCATGGAGACGGTTGCGAATGGTCCTCGCCGATACCCCAGGAGCAACAGTGTCCCTAATTTGCTGGGAAGTGGCTGTGCGGTCCCCTACGGCACTGCGTAGGATCCTACGGTCTTGGCGTGCATCCGTGCGTCGCTGCGGTCCGGTCCCAGGTCGACGGGCACGTGCACCTTCCGCCGACCACTGGCGACAACATCGATGTACTGTGGAGACCTCACGCCGCACGTGTTGAGCAATTCGGCGGTACGTCCACCCGGCCTCCCGCATGCCCACTATACGCCCTCGCTCAAAGTCCGTCAACTGCACATACGGTTCACGTCCACGCTGTCGCGGCATGCTACCAGTGTTAAAGACTGCGATGGAGCTCCGTATGCCACGGCAAACTGGCTGACATTGACGGCGGCGGTGCACAAATGCTGCGCAGCTAGCGCCATTCGACGGCCAACACCGCGGTTCCTGGTGTGTCCGCTGTGCCGTGCGTGTGATCATTGCTTGTACAGCCCTCTCGCAGTGTCCGGAGCAAGTATGATGGGTCTGACACACCGGTGTCAATGTGTTCTTTTTTCCATTTCCAGGAGTGTATATAACTAATAACTACTTTCAAGTGCGTAAAAAGACCAGTGTACTTTTGCTATGACTGCTAACCAATAACCACGTGTATGATTTTTTACATCAGGTTTGATCTTATGATGAACAAAGTGTAGTTGTAAAATAATTCTGAAGCATTGTTCAAACTTGTTATACTGTGATTTACCTATCAATAACTTTTACATTCGTACCAAGGCGCTGGCAGTTCGGTTCAGTGAACCGAAAAAAAAGGGTGCTCCATAAAACTTTAGTAGTGCAGCGGCATAAACGCTATTTCTTCTTCTTCTGATATTTCGGCCACTTACCCTGCGCCCATCGTCACACTAAGCCCTCGAACTGAAGCCAGTATAGTGCTCTTCGGTGCTCACTCCATCATTCTAAACCAAAGAAACGCTATCGTCAGAGACGTTGATACGCGACGGAGGGCGTAACTTTGGCTACGCAGATGCACACAAAATAAATAAATAAATAAAAATAAAAATAAAAGCGATCCTCGTTTCATTAGTGACTAGGGTCTGCGGCGGCACTACACTTGTTTGTGGTTCGCGTGCTCTCCACGAATTTCCGTGTCCCCTTCTGCATTTGCTGCGACGAGAAACTGCCTTCCTGAGAGTTGCGTGTTGTCCGGCCTCAAAGTGAGGGCAAAGCGACTGTGTTAGTGTGTGTGTGTGTGTGTGTGTGTGTGTGTGTGTGTGTGTGCGTGCGTGCGAGCGTCATGTAGCGCAGCTTCCGGTCTGTGTCGCAGCCCTCGGGCACACACTTCAAAGGGAGCCGCCATCACGTAGATATTCCGGTACCGCCGTGGTCGCTGCGGTAACCCAGACTTCTACGTGTGCTGCTGGTGTAGCCCGGAGACACTGGCAGCTGCGATGGACGCAAAGGGTACCTTGTGTCTACACCAACATTTACGAGGGAGGTTCAGTAACTAATGCAGCACATGTTTTTCTGAAAGCAGTTTGGTTTTTATTCACCATTCGAATACACCACATTATTTTGGCTACAAAACCCTATTTTTCAGCACAATATTCGTTCAATACGACGGCCTTACGAAACCTACTGACAAGACCTGTATGCCCACTTGGTACCACTCTGCCGGCCGATGTCGGAGCCAACTTCTTTCTGTATCAGTAAACTCCCCATCATCCAAGTACAGCTTTCCCTGGAGTGTATCCTTCATTGAGTCGAACACACGGACGTCGGAATGTGCGAGATCCGGGCTGTAGGGAGATGGGGTAGCCGTATGCGACCTTGTTGTAATGATGAAAGATGCCTCGCCCAACGACTCGCCGTGCTTTTGTTAACTGTCAGGTCTCCGTGGACGTTCTGAAAACATTTAGAATTCGCACACGCCATATTATTCGCACTTTTTTGGCTACAAAACCTTAGTTTTCAACACAATATTCAATCAATACGACGTTCTTACGAAACCTACTGGCTGAACCGCACTGCTGCTACGGTCGCAGGTTCGAATCCTGCCTCGGGCATGGATGTGTGTGATGTCCTTAGGTTTAAGTAGTTGTAAGTATAGGGGACTGATGACGTCAGATGTTAAGTCCCATAGTGCTTAGAGCCATTTAAACCATTTTTGAAACCTACTGGCAGTGTCGTATGCTCACACGATACCACTCTACTGGTCGATGTCGGAGCCAACGTCTTGCTGCATCAATAACCTCCCCATCATCCACGTACTGTCTCCCGCAGAGTGCATTCCTCTTTGAGCCAAACAGACGGAATGTGCGAGATCCAGGCTGTAGGCAGGTGGAACAGGTCTGTGCGACCGTGTTGTAATGATGGAAGATGCATCGCCAAACGACTCACCGTGCTTTTGTTGACTGTCAGGTTTCAATAGACACTCTGCAAGCGCCTGTCAGTGTCTGCGGTGCTCTGATTTTCCGCCGCTAGAAACTCAGTGACACCACTCTGCTCGTAATGCACCTCCATCACAAACGCCACTCTGAAGGCTACGTATAACCCCGAAAGCTATCGGAAATTCATGAAACCATAGCGGCTGTAGCGGAAATATTTCACGATGTCCCACAGCAAATTGCGCATTCTTTCTACAGAAATTGGCCGAGAAAAAAGTGCGTTTCCTTACTTACTGGACGCCTCTCGTACACCAGCATCTACAATATGAACCAGAAATCCACTGACAAGATTTCGAATCTTCTTCACTGATGTTTTCTCAGTAATTTGGTTTAAGGGACTCGATGTCTCCGGTGCCTCGTTACATAGTAATACAGTACACTTATATTTGTGCTCTTCAGGCCACTGTGAAATGCCTAGCAAAGGGTACTTCCAATAGTACCTGTCATCACGGCTTCAGTCCGTTCCATTCATTTATGGACCGGGGGAAAAATGACTAAACCTGCGCTCTGCCAAAACTATGGTTCGTTTGTTTCGGTACACAACATAATGACGTAGTAAATAGAATTACCGGTGCTATTGGTTGCGTTCATGGCGAAAGAATCAAAAATGAATATGCAAGAGAGAAACGGGGAGCCGACGATTTCTTCCTTTTGTTTCACAGAATGACAACCGCTATTGAGTATTTCATATCCCTGCACAATATAAACTGCACTCTAGAAGTAATAAAAATTATAGGAATGGCTGTAGCTCCGTCGTAAGTACCTTTTCTATTTGTTGACGGTGACTAGTTTCGAACAGCTATGTCAGTTTTCAAACCATCCGTATCGTAAGTGTGATACCATCAGCAAACAGAAAAGATACTTCTTAATGCAACTTTATATTTGTTTCAAATATAAAACAAGTTGCGGACCTATTTGTTGGCGGCCGGGGTGGCCGAGCGGTTCTAGGCGCTACTGTCTGGAACCGCGAGACCGCTGCGGTCGCAGGTTCGAATCCTGCCTCGGGCATGGATGTGTGTGGTGTCCTTAGGTTAGTTAGGTTTAAGTAGTTCTAAGTTCTAGGGGACTGATGACCACAGATGTTAAGTCCCATAGTTTTCAGAGCCAGCCTATTTGTTACCTGTAGTATGCTGCAAGTTCGTGATAATAATTAGCTGGTCGCGTAACTTCTGCGCTTTGATGTAAGCAAAGCAATCACTTCTGGTGCAAGCACAATTTACATGCAAAACATAAAAAAATACATAACCACTGTTGTTATTTTCTACTAAACAGAACGTTCTTCATCATGATCCGAGTTTCCTGTTATTAACAAAAGATGTTTATGAAAAGCAAAAATATGTTTTATATACGTTTAAAGAAGTATTGGAGCAATGTTTGTTACATTTTCATTTTACTGGTTTTAATTTTACTTTTTACTGAGAAAACTGCGTTTTCTAGCGCTGTATGGTAAATCTGTATTTTTTACAACATCCCTCTGTTTCACGTGACGAAGCAACAATTTTCGAATGACACCTGAATTAAACATTGACAAGTTCAGTTTTGCTGTAAATAATTTCGGAATAGGATAGGAATCCTGTTAATGACATTGATATACTAGCTCTTTTATCTCTTTTCTTTAACAGTGTTATTTACTCGGCAGAATGGCTGAGAGTCGCGCCTACTCAACTTGAATAATTATCCAATTGAATTTTTCTAAGGACAGTCGAGACTGTCACGTGAGAAATGTAATGGAGTGACGTGAATGAAGTATATTATTTCTAATGGAGGAAAGATGTGGCTTGCCTACGCTGTAGAGCACAATACCGTGAGCTGTGACGACTGATGCCTGTGTCGTTTGCTGCTGAGAAATAACGAAACTATCTCTTTCTATCTTGATTCACCTTCGCCAATCGAACTGTCACCTTGATGAAGTCAAGGACTGCTATCTGCCCCTAGTCTAACTATTGGTGTGGTGCACCGGTCAGATAACCAGTTCACCGCAATGCCACTCAATGTTCGCTCGCAGGCGCTAACTAATACTCTGTCTGTGTTCACACCGCACATTAAGTGTCGCGGCCAACACAGTGAACAAATTCTTAATCGCGAGCGACTCAATATAGAGGATCACTCCGATTTTCTAGCGACAGAGGTGCTCTCTCAGTGCAGTACTGAGTAGAGACTTTGTTCCTCACTCTCTGCATACACACACGAGCACACTCGCTCCCGCCACGTGTTCCCACTACAAGAGCTTCACTGGAACGATTTCCCTCCACACAAAAAGCGAAAGGGTATATGATATGCTGTCTTTCCCTCACTCCTCTGGCTCATTGCGTCAGAAATAGTCCACCAATCAGCTTTACTCTAACAAACGGGAGAATGGCTAAGCTGACCAATCCAGAAACATATAGCATCTGCGTTAGACGTTTACTGTCCACTTGTGAGAAACTGCGCACTAGGTCCATCAAAAAAATGCGTATCCTGGGGCTCTCCCAAACAATACAGCTGGTTTTGATTTTAAGGTGAACACGCAAGCCATTGTCCCTTTTCTCTGGCAAAAACTGTTTTGCTCCGTGGGCGGTCGGCCGGACGGCGAAGCTGCGTGCTAACCCACCCTCCTACGGACTTTCCAGCTGGCTGGTTGCCTCCACCAAACAAAGAAACCTGTCGCCGTTGTATCTTGAATGTCTGTGTATGCCGACCTTGACTTTTTAATCTCGTTGCGCACTTGCGATTTATTTATTAGATTTGCATATAGATTAAATGGAAATATGTAAAACTGACTCTACCCTATCAAGTTTGGGCTCGAATGAAACGTCATGTTATGCAGAATACGATAGTGAGGTCGGCATATGTAAGAAATGAAGGCCAGGAGACCACGCCACCTTACATTGTACAGACAAATAAATGATTACAGTTTCTCCATTATTGGATGACTCATTCAAGAGGAAGAGTTCGACCATCTGAGCAGCCAGTAGCACGTTGGTCCTCCTCTGCCCCATACGCAAGCAGTTATTCGTCTTCGTATTGATTGTTACAATGGTTGGACGTCCTCCTGACGGATATCACGACAAATTCTGCCCAACTGGCATGTCGTTGTTGTTGTTGTTGTGGTCTTCAGTCCTGAGACTGGTTTGATGCAGCTCTCCATGCTACTCTATCCTGTGCAAGCTTCTTCATCTCCCAGTACCTACTGCAACCTACATCCTTCTGAATCTGCTTAGTGTATTCATCTCTTGGTCTCCCCCTACGATTTTTACCCTCCACGCTGCCCTCCAATATTAAATTGGTGATCCCTTGATGCCTCAGAACATGTCCTACCAACCTATCCCTTCTTCTGGTCAACTTGTGCCACAAACTTCTCTTCTCCCCAATCCTATTCAATACTTCCTCATTAGTTATGTGATCTACCCATCTAATCTTCAGCATTCTTCTGTAGCACCACATTTCGAAAGCTTCTATTCTCTTCTTGTCCAAACTATTTACCGTCCATGTTTCACTTCCATACATGGCTACACTCCATACAAATACTTTCAGAAATGACTTCCTGACACTTAAATCTATACTCGATGTTAACAAATTTGTCTTCTTCAGAAACGCTTTCCTTGCCATTGCCAGTCTACATTTTATATCCTCTCTACTTCGACCATCATCAGTTATTTTGCTCCCCAAATAGCAAAACTCCTTTACTGGCATGTTACATAGTCAAAATCCTGAGTTGGTTGCAGGGCCTTCCCCATAAAGCTCCAAACGTTCCCCATTGGCGAGAAATCCAACGACCTTGCTGGCCTACATAGGGTTTGGCAAGCATGTAGCAGAAACTCTCGCCATGCTTGTGGGGAACTATCTTGCTGAAAACTGAGCTCAGGATGACTTGCTATGAGGGGAAACAAAACGGGGTACTGAATGTCGTCGACAGAGCACTGTGTATGGACGCTGCGGATGACGACCAAATGGGTCCTGCACTGTAAACAAATGGAACCCTAGAGAATGACTCGGGGTTGTCGGCCCGTATGGCGGGTGAGAGTAAGATTGGGATCCCGCCGCTCTCTGGGGCGTCTAATCAGTAGACTGAAGTCACTTCAACTCAGTGAAACTGACTTATTAGTGAGCTTCGACGCCACTTCACCTTTCACTAACGTTCCTCTTCTGGACTCATTGTCACTCATCAACAATATGTTCACAGCCGAGATAGCAGCATTTTTCCATCATGTCCTTTCCTCAACCTGATCTTTATTTAACAATAGGATATTTTGAGCAAGTCCTCTCTTCCTTCTGTTAGCAAACTTTTTTATGTAAGATTTTGACGAAAGGGCACTTGGATAGGCAGACCTTGCCTGTATCTGTGACATCGATCTGTTGTAGAATTTTGGAACATGTTTTTTGCTCGCATGTCATTTCTGGAAACCCAGAATCTACATGGATTCCGGAAACAGCGATTGTGTGACACCCAACTCGCTTTGTTTCTTCATGGGACACAGAAAATATTAGATAAAGGCTCCCAGGTAGATGCCATTTTCCTTGACTACCAGAAGGCGTTCGATACAGTTCCGCACTGTCGCCTGATAAACAAAGTAAGAGCCTACGGAATATCAGACCAGCTGTGAGGCTGGATTGAAGAGTATTTAAGCAAACAGAACACAGCATGTTGTTATCAACGGAGAGACGTCTATAGACGTTAGCGTGCCACAGGGGAGTGTTATGGGACCATTGCTTTTCACAATATATATAAATGACCTAGTAGATAGTGTCGAAAGTTCCATGCGGCTTTTCGCGGATGGTGCTGTAGTATACAGAGAAGTTGCAGCATTATAAAATTGCAGCGAAATGCAGGAAGATCTGCAGAGGATAGGCACTTGGTGCAGGGAGTGGCAACTGACCCTTAACATAGACAAATGTAATGTATTGCGAATACATAGAAGGAAGGATCCTTTATCGTTTGATAATATGAGAGCGGAACAAACACTGGTAGCAGTTACTTCTGTAAAATATCTGGGAGTATGCGTACAGAACTATTTGAAGTGGAATGATTATATAAAATTAATTGTTGGAAAGGCGGGTGCCAGGTTGAGATTCATAGGGAGAGTCCTTAGAAAATGTAGTCCATCAACAAAGGAGGTGGCTTACAAAACACTCGTTCGATCTATACTTGAGTATTGCTCATCAGTGTGGGATCCTTACAAGGGCGGGTTGACAGAGGAGATAGAGAAGATCCAAAGAAGAGCGGCGCGTTTCGTCACAGGGTTATTTGGTAAGCGTGATAGCGTTATGGAGATGTTTAGCAAACTCGAGTGGCAGACTCTGCAAGAGAGGCGCTCTGCATCGCGGTGTAGCTTGCTGTCCAGATTTCGAGAGGGTGCGTTTCTGGATGAGGTATCGAATATTTTGCTTCCCCCTACTTATACCTCCCGAGGAGATCACGAATGTAAAATTAGAGAGATTCGAGCACGCACGGAGGCTTTCCGGCAGTCGTTCTTCCCGCGAACCATACGCGAGTGGAACAGGAAAGGGAGGTAATGACAGTGGCACGTAAATTGCCCTCCGCCACACACCGTTGGGTGGCTTGCGGAGTATAAATGTAGATGTAGATGTAGAAAACGAGAATCTTCTGGTGATGTGTAGATGATAATTTTGTAGTGTGGCCCCATGGCAGAGAAAATTGTCATGTTTCTTGCAGCATTTGAATTCAGTCGCTAAGAACATCCAAAACATCCAACTTACGATGGAAATAGAGAAGGATGTCTGTTGAGCGGTTTTGGATGTCTGGGTTGGTAGGAAAGTGAGTGGGTCATTAGGGCATTCCGTCTATCGCAAGCCCATACATACTGACCTCTAGCCTCAAGTGCCGATCTACCATCACGATTCACATACTATCGGCTTTCTTAGAACGTTGGTGCACTGGGAACAAATTGCTTCTGATGGGGACAGCGTTACAAACGAGCTAGGACATCTATAGTCGGTGTTCAAAGATAATGAGGAGTAAGAAACGTGACCGCCAACAACATCAGGAAGACAAGGAGCTGTTCGTGCAGGGCGTTCAATACGTCGGCAACCCTTCGTCTAAGGCAAGCAGAATCCTAAGGAAACATCAAGTTAATGCCACTTCCAGCCACTGATGAAAGTTAGTGTTCTTATAGGTTCCGTAAAGGACGATTTGGAACTGCGAAAAGCAGTAATTTACATAATTCCCTGCCAGGGTGGCAAAGCTTACATAGGTCAGACGACAACCATAGTACATAAAACAGGGGCGGGCAGGAATTCTGCACGTGTGCGGTGCACATGCACGTGTGCAGTTAACAGGTGTTCTGCGTGCACACAGGGGCAAGCTGGCCACCCGCTTCTCACCCCTCCCCACCATACCGTCTCTCCGCTTCTTCCTCTGTAATGCGTTTTGTTTCCTGGCCTGCTTTATTAAATGAAGGAATAAGGTTAGTAGGAGTCCTGTACAGAAATCATGGTTTGAAAGAGTACCTATTGATGTGTTGGCAGAAGAGCCAACACCGTATAGCTAGAGGAGGCCGAAATGCACGCGTTAAAGCTCACGCAGGCTGGCGTGAGGTCTGGAAAATGACAAGGAATTATAAGAGCCAAAAATAGTACATAGCTTCTGGAATACTTAACTTTAATCCATAATTGTTGTACATCGCTCTTGATGGTACATAAGTGCAATCTCAATATACACTGGTAATGGCGCCTTGCTAGGTCGTAGCAAATGACGTAGCTGAATGCTATGCTAACTCTCGTCTCGGCAAATGAGAGCGTATTTGTCAGGGTAGCTTCGCTAGCTAAGTCGGCTGTACAACTGGGGCGAGTGCTAGGACGTATCTCTAGACCTGCCATGTGGCGGCGCTCGGTCTGCCATCACTGACAGTGGCGACACGCGGGTCCGTCGTATACTAGCGGACCGCGGCCGACTTAAAGGCCACCACCTAGCAAGTGTGGTGTCTGGCGGTGACACCACACCTATTACCTACGATACGTTTTATTTAATTATCACAGGTGGAGTTTACAATACGTTTAATGTCTGGAACAAAATTTCTACTTACAGACAAACGCAAATAGTTACGTAAATTTTCATTACTGATGTTTGCTCTTAACCGAGACTTATTAATTTTCATAACAGAAAAAAATCTCTCACAAAAGTATGTCAAGCCCAACATTGACTATCTTCATGGCTTCACGATGGAGACGAGGAAACTCTTGCTGTGGAAAGTCGTGATAAAAATCTATTACACGTCTTGCCAAAAGGAACTTGTCTCTCAGACGAGAATTACACTGTAGATCTATTAATTCCATTTGCAAACTGAGATGAATATCATCTATAGAAACCAGATTCTCTCGAGAACTATTCAAAACCTTGGGATAAGTAAGATATATCCTCAAATCGCTTGAGAAATTCCTCTTTTATTGCACAAAGAACGGCAACATACTGAAATTTATTATAATGGCGTTCAATATTAAACTTCCGCCCACCAGCGACAATACTGTCACATATTATACATTTCCAATTTTCACGTTTTTCCACAGAGAACAAATGATTCTCCCATTCCTTTTTAAAAGATAGCAAATCTCCAATTCTCCGTTTGCTCGATTCACTCTGCATTTTCCGGTTATTGAAATACAACGTTCACTACGTAGTGGTCGCTTCGCTTCAACGTCCGCAGCTTAGCCTGGTACTACACTGCCGCAACCTGCAGGCTGTCGCCACTGCCCCAGTCGACGATTCCACGCGAGCAGCACACGTGCAGAGCTGTGTGCTCATGAGCCGCGTGCAGCGTTTGCCCGCCCCTGACATAAAAGGTGCGTTGAACATGAGTGCCACACTCGCCTTTGGCAGCACAATAAGTCCGCCATAGCTGAGCATTGTACTGCAACACAACACTCTATGGGCTACTCTGCCACAAAAATCTTGGTCCTGGCGAGATCCTTTAGGGATGCAGTAATTAGAGATCCGTGGAAATACGTCAAGCACAAGATCTTATAGATTTTTGGAAATATGGTTGTGGAGATGAAGCAGCGATTATTATGATTAATCAATTATTCAAAAACAGTCTTAATCGCATTTATTATTATTATACCGCCAACCGGTTTCAACCCGACGTAGAGGTCACCTTCTGGGCGTTTGCACCACTGGTCGACTTCTGGTGCCGTTATGTAGACAGGAGTGACACCACCGGCAGTCGACCAATGAAAGATGACCCCTACGTCGGGTTGAAACCGGTTGGCGGTATAACAATAATAAATGCGATTAAGACTGTTTTTGAATAATTGCAAAATCTTATGCATCGTGACGACGATTTTCAACTGGAAAGGCTTGGGACCCGGTGATCTCTTTAATTTCTTCTCAGAGAAAACACTTGTAATGACACGTCTGGCGACATCTAACGTTTGTTTTTAGCGCCGCGATCGTGCCTTCTGACAGGGGACGGACATGTAGTTTCACCTTCACGCATGATCCTGCGCGCAGCAGATGGAACAGTATTTGCAGAGGAAGCGGACAGGACGAGCCTGTGACTGCCGCCAATGGCCAGTTGCGGACACCCACCTGAGGATGGCTGAACGGTCGCCAGCCGAAACATTGTAGCAATAAGCCAACATGATCCGGCTGTAATGCCGAAACCTCAGAGAATACGTCTTCTCTGGTCACGAAGCGGGACCCATTACTGAAGACAATGCTACGCCAGCCTATGGGGTTCGAGACGCCAATGAACAACGAAGACGTGTCTGGAGACACCTGGGCAGCAGTGGTATTTCGACCTTCCTGTCACCCGCCACAGGGCCCGACAACCACGAGTGATGATCTGGACTGCCAGTTCATTTCACAGCAGAACCCCTTTGGTTGTCATCTGCAGCACCCTTACAGCACAGCGGTTCGTCGATGATATCCTATGCCCCATTCTGTTACCCTTTGTGGCAAGCCACCATGGACTACATTTCAACAAGATAATGTCCGTCCACGCACGGTGAGAGTTTCTACTGCTTGTCTTCATACTTGCTAAATCCTTCCTCGGCCATCAGATTTGCCAGATCTCGCCCCAATGAGAACATTTAGAGCATTATGGGCAGGGTCCTCCAACCAGCTTGGGATTCTGACGATCTCCATCTACATCTACATACGTACCCCGCAATCCACCATACGGTGCGTGGCGGAGGGTACCTCCTACCACAACTAGCATCTTCTCTCCCTGTTCCACTCCCAAACAGAACGAGGGAAAAATGACTGCCTGTATGCCTCTGTACGAGCCCTAATCTCTCTTATCTTTTGTGGTCTTTCCGCGAAATATAAGTTGACGGCAGTAAAATTTTACTGCAGTCAGCCTCAAATGCTGGTTCTCTAAATTTCCTCAGTAGCGATTCACGAAATGAACGCCTCCTTTCCTCTAGACTCCCACCAGAGTTCCTGAAGCATTTCCGTGACACTCGCGTGATGATCAAACCTACCAGTAACAAATGTAGCAGCCCGCCTCTGAATTACTTCTATGTCCTCCCTCAATCCGACCTGATAAGGATCCCAAACCCTCGAGCGGTACTCAAGAATAGGTCGTATTAGTCTTTTATAAGCGGTCTCCTGTACAGATGAACCACATCTTCCCAAAATTCTACCAATGAACCGAAGACGACTATCTGCCTTCCCCACAACTGCCATTACATGCTTGTCCCACCTCATATCGCTCTGCAATGTTACGCCCAAATATTTAATCGACGTGACGGTGTCAAGCGCTACACTACTAATGGAGTATTCAAACATTACAGGATTCTTTTTCCTATTCATCTGCATTAATTTACATTTATCTATATTTAGAGTTGGCTGCCATTCTTTACACCAATCACAAATCCTGTCCGAGTCATCTTGTATCCTCCTACAGTCACTCAACGACGACTCCTTCCCGTACACCACACCATCATCAGCAAACAGCTGCACATTGCCATCCACCGTATCCAAGAGATCATTTATGTAGATAGAAAACAACAGCGGACCTACCACACTTCCCTGGGACACTCCAAACGATAACCTCATCCCCGATTAACACTCACCATCGGGGACAACGTACTGAGTTCTATTACTTATGAAGTCTTCGAGCCACTCACATACTTGGGAACCAATCCCATATGCTCGTACCTTACTTAGGAGTCTGCAGTGGGGCACCGAGTCAAACGCTTTCCGGAAGTCAAGGAGTATGACATCCGTCTGTTCATCCATGGCTCGCAAGATATCATGTGAGAAAAGGGCGAGTTGCGTTTCGCAGGAGCGATGCTTTCTAAAGCCGTGCTGATGCATGGAGAGCAACTTCTCTGTCTCAAGGAAATTCAATATTTTCGAACTGAGAATATGTTGGAGAATCCTGCAACAAACCGATGTTAAGGATATTGGTCTGTAATTTTGAGGATCCGTCCTTCTACCCTTCTTATATACAGGCGTCACCTGCGCTTTTTTCCAGTCGCTCGGGACTTTACGTTGGGCAAGAAATTCGCGATAAATGCAAGCTAAGTAAGGAGCCAATGCGGTCGAGTACTCACTGTAAAACCGAACTGGAATCCCATCAGGGACTGGCGATTTATTTATTTTCAACCCATTCAGCTGCTTCACAACCCCAGGCATGTCTATCACTATGTCCTCCATACGGGAATCTGTACGAGACTCAAACGGCGGTATGATTGTACGATCCTCCTGCGTGAAAGATTTCTCAAATGCTAAATTTAAAATTTCAGCTTTCGTTTTGCTGTCTTCCGTTGCCAGGCCAGACTGATCAGCTAGTGACTGGATGGAAGCCTTCGACCCGCTTACCGATTTTACGTAGGACCAGTTGGTCAGAGTCCGACACGACGTCCCTGGGGAGAACACCCAACAACTCTAGCAATCAATACCAAGCCGAATAACTGCTTCAATAATGCCCAGCGGTTGAGCCTCGAGTTCCTGAATTGCCCAATTTGTGACGCTCTTTAAATCACACATTTCTCCTGAAATTGTTGTCATTTGTTTGAACATATGCATCAGACCTTCCTTTTTCCACTAGTTCCATTTAATTCGGATGATTAATTCATGGTGCACTGTTATTTATGTCAGAGTGTATTTGTACCTGACGACGTATTAAAATTGTGAATCAGTGATGTTGAAGCTATGTGATACTACCTTTTTTTCCTACTGTGAGGTGAACAATTTTACATTTCTGAACATTATAGCAAGTGACAGTGATGTGTTGGCAAATGTGCCAACGCCTTGTAGATAGAGAAGGCCGAAATGCACGCTATCTAACGCAGACGGGCGTGAATTCTGGAACAGGATGAGTAATTGAATGCTAATAAGAAAAGTACGTATCTAAGTTAATACTCAACTTTAATGCATCCTTGTGGTACATCGCTCTTGACTATACGAATGAGACTATCTCCAGATACGGTTAATTACAATCACTGTAAGGCAAATGGCGCCTTGCTAGGTCGTAGTCATGGACTTAGCTGAAGGCTATTCTAACTGTCTCTCGGCAAATGAGAGAAAGGCTTCGTCAGTGTAGTCGCTAGCAAAGTCGTCGTACAACTGGGGCGAGTGCTAGTCCGTCTTTCTGGACCTGCCATGTGGTGGCGCTAGGTCTGCAAGTACTGACAGTGGCGACACGCGGGTCCGACATGTACTAATGGACCGCGGCCGATTTAAAGCTACCACCTAGCAAGTGTGGTGTCTGGCGGTGACACCACAGACAGCAAATCTCTGTACCGCTTTGGAATTTTATCACGATGTAACTGAATATTTGTGTAGCTTTTTTTTCAGACAGTGCTTCATTACAAGGTAGCTCCGTTGTCTGTGAAGAGTGTAAGACTGCTATAAATACTTTCCGCCAATTTATCAATGTACAGTACAACATGAACTGCAAGGGATCCAACACACTTCTCAGTCTGCATCATCTTCGTTTACTGTTGTGGGAGTGGTTTCGGCCAGCAGACAAAATTGAGGCAGCGGCAGCGCGGTCATCGATGTGATACTGTAGAATTAGCGATGAATTCCGCAAATGCAAGAGTGAAGAAAACAACTTCTTCATTCTGACAAAGTAATGGGTGGTTATAATTAAACTGCCAACTCTCCGAGTGCTGCACTGCGGGCTGTATACGTCACAGGACGCTGAAACATCGTAGGCGCGCTCGCAGAGTATGCTGGAAAAATATCATAGTTCCGCTTTCTGCCACGAGGTGAAAATATGGCGCTGTAAGCAATGTTTAACTGGAATACTCTCTTTCAAATTCTGAAGGTGGCAGGGGTAAAATACAGGGAGCGAAAGGCTATTTACAGTTTGTACAGAAACCAGATGGCAGTTATAAGAGTCGAGGGGCATGAAAGGGAAGCAGTGGTTGGGAAACGAGTAAGACAGGGTTGTAGCCTGTCCCCGATGTTATTCAATCTGTATATTGAGCAAGCAGTAAAGGAAACAAAAGAAAAATTCGGAGTAGGTATTAAAATTCATGGAGAAGAAGTAAAAACTTTGAGGTTCGCCGATGACATTGTAATTCTGTCAGAGACAGCAAATGACTTGGAAGAGCAGTTGAACGGAATGGACAGTCTTTTGAAAGGAGGGTATAAGATGAACTTCAACAGAACCAAAACGAGGATAATGGAATGTAGTCTAATTAAGTCGGGTGATCCTGAGGGAATTAGATTAGGAAATGAGACACTTAAAGTAGTAAAGGAGTTTTGCTATTTAGGGAGTAAAATAACCGATGATGGTCGAAGTAGAGAGGATATAAAATGTAGACTGGCAATGGCAAGGAAAGCGTTTCTCAAGAAGAGGAATTTGTTAACATCGAGTATAGATTTAAGTGTCAGGAAGTCGTTTCTGAAAGTATTTGTATGGAGTGTAGCCATGTATGGAAGTGAAACATGGACGATAACTAGTTTGGACAAGAAGAGAATAGAAGCTTTCGAAATGTGGTGCTACAGAAGAATGCTGAAGATAAGGTGGGTAGATCACGTAACTAATGAGGAGGTATTGAATAGGATTGGGGAGAAGAGAAGTTTGTGGCACAACTTGACCAGAAGAAGGGATCGGTTGGTAGGACATGTTTTGAGACATCAAGGGATCACAAATTTAGCATTGGAGGGCGGTGTGGAGGGTAAAAATCGTAGAGGGAGACCAAGATATGAATACACTAAGCAGATTCAGAAGGATGTAGGTTGCAGTAGATACTGGGAGATGAAGAAGCTTGCACAGGATAGAGTAGCATGGAGAGCTGCATCAAACCAGTGTCAGGACTGAAGACCACAACAACAACAAGCAGTCAGAATGTGGTGTGTGTGAAGGAGAAGGGAAGGAACAGCCCAACGCAAGATAACAGTAGATCTGGCACATTTACTAGGATATGCTGACAAGCTTCAGAACTTCTCCAGTGTGCTCTCCCGCCTCAAGAACATGCTGCATCCATAGCATAGCACGGTAGACAGTTGCTAACAGTATATCCAGTGCAGTCAGAGTGATACATCGTAGTGCCCACCCGGCTAGCCCTGCAGTCCAATGTGCTGCTTCCCGAGTGGGAAGGTCTGCTGGTCCCTGGCACTAACCTGTCCAGCGGATTAGTGTCGAAATCCGGTGTGCCGGCCAACTTGTGGATGTTTTTTTATGGCGATTTTTCATCTGCCTCGGCCAATGCGGGCTGGTTCCCCTTATTCAGCCTCAGTTACACTATGTCGGCGAATGCTGCGCAAACACTGTCTGCACATATGCATACACCATAATTACTCTACCATCTAAACATTTGGGGTTACCAATTAAAGACATGAAGTTTGTATATGAGACCGAAATCATTTTATTTATAGCACTTTTATTACAACAAGTCTGTCTTGATCACATAGATTTCTTTACACTTTATGACCAGTTTCGGCTTACCACCATCTTCAGATCGTTAAAATACTCTGATATAAATCATTGTCAAGTAAAACATGTGCACATGTCAACCGCCATCTTCAGATCGTTAAATTACTCTGATATAAATCATGATTTATGTTAACCGCCATGTTCAGATCGTTAAAATACTCTGATATAAATCATCGTCAAGTAAAACATGTGCACATGTTTAACTCGACAATGATTTATATCAGAGTATTTTAACGATCTGAAGATGGCGGTTAGCATGTGCACATGTTTTACTTGACGATGATTTATATCAGAGTATTTTAACGATCTGAAGATGGCGGTTAACATGTGCACATGTTTTACTTGACGATGATTTATATCAGACTATTTTAACGATCTGAAGATGGCGGTTAACATGTGCACATGTTTTACTTGACGATGATTTATATCAGAGTATTTTAACGATCTGAAGATGGCGGTTAACATGTGCACATGTTTTACTTGACGATGATTTATATCAGAGTATTTTAACGATCTGAAGATGGCGGTTAACATGTGCACATGTTTAACTTGACTATGATTCATATCAGAGTATTTTAACGATAGGAAGATGGCGGTTAACATGTGCACATGTTTAACTTTACGATGATTTATATCAGAGAATTTTAACGACCTGAAGATGGCGGTTAACATGTGCACATGTTTTACTTGACGATGATTTATATCAGAGTATTTTAACGATCTGAAGATGGCGGTTAACATGTGCACATGTTCTACTTGACGATGATTTATATCAGTGTATTTTGACGATCTGAAGATGGCGGTTAACATGTGCACATGTTTAACTTGACGATGATTTATATCAGAGTGTTTTAACGATCTGAAGATGGCGGTTAACATGTGCACATGTTTAACTTGACGATGATTTATATCAGAGTATTTTAACGATCCGAAGATGGCGGTAGGCCGAAACCGGTCATAAAGTATAAAGAAATCTATGTGATCAAGACTGACTTTTGAAAATAAAAGTGCTATTTGGGGTTACACTCGTCTGGTATGAGACGTTCCACGGGGGTCGAACTGCACAATAACCCTGGGTTCGGTGTGGGGCGGCGGTGGGGTGGGGGGACTGCTGTCGCCTGTTGTGGGGTTGTGAACCGCTTGAGGGCTACAGTGGGGCGAAGCCTCTCTGTTGTTTCTAGGTCCCCTGTTGAATACGCATACAATACACACATTGTCGTATACTGTCCTTCAGATCAGGAACGGTCTGGATCCATCCCAGATAGACCCGATCTTTCAGATATACCCACAACCAGAAGTCATATGGATTTAAGTCGGAGTATCTGGAAGACCACACGTCTTGAACGTCCTAGAGCTGATTCAGTTGTTAACGAATGTTTCTCAAAGCTTCACCGGCAAACGACATGTTGTATCGCCCCATCTTGCATGAAAATAGTGGTGTGGATGCCGAGGCGTTCTCGCAAAGCTGCAATCACAAGTTACACCAGGAGGGCCATATAACGTACAGATGTCACTGTAGACCTAAAAGGCCTGCGAGGTGTCATCATCTCCTCGAAGAGAAACGAACCTGGAATGAAGGAGCTTGCGAAACACACGACACAGTCACATAATCCGAGTGAAGTGGCTGTTCCAGAATAACATGTGGTGGAGTAGAGAACCATATGCGACAGTTCTCTCGTTCAAGGCACTGTGCAGAATAAAATGAGCCCCGTCTATCCAAAGAATATTCCCCAGCCCTGTCTCATCCATTTCCATGTGTGCCAGAAAACTAAAGGCAAAGTCACAGTGTTGTAACCTAACTTGGGGCTTTATTTGGTTCCAAATTCTAAATCTCCTAGAATGTGAAATTTTGACCTCGGTAGAGACAATTAACCGTGACACAGCTGCAGGATTTTAGGCATGTGCTGTATCGTCGGCTTCACTTACATCACGTCCATGGACAACCCAACAGTATCTGATTAAAAAACTAGTGTTGAACATCTTGTGAAGACGCGTAAGTATTTAGGTGTGATAATACTATGAAGCAATATAATTTGGCAAGATCGTGTAAAACAAAAGTAAGGAAATGCGGTCGCAATTTCGTATACAAGTCCCCCTTGCGACCAGTTCTCTAGCTGCAGTGCTGGAGTTCCTATGAATCGTCCCGCAGACGCACTGCAATAATCCATCCATCATAAGAATAAACCCGATGTAAACATTGCACTGTGTATTCCTCCGCGTTTGCTGGAACCTCGTTGGATTTCCGTGTCACGTGGGACTGCAGCCGAGCTGTCTCGAGTACTGTCAAGTACGATATTAAAGGTACGTTTTGTGCTGTGCTTTACGCGCGCATCGAGTTAGCGACAATACGAGACAACAGCTTTAGCGGCGCATTTGACTCGGACAGCACTGGCCGGTCAGCTGGTGCAGCTAGCCTGCAGTGATGTAAAAAGAGACGAGCATGGGAGCGATACAGCTTCGAATGTCACTTAATTTTCAAGCAGAATCAAATAATACACTGCAAATCTCCCACGATACGCTCCTTAGACCACTAGACGAAAACCACAAGAAGTTATCGTTTTTAGCTAACTTACTACTGTATTTAAAAACAAGAATGATGAAAATTCCTGATTTAACCACGGGGTAATTTTTCTGCATAAGCTGTGTGTAACGTAAGAATTGGAGGATTTCATCGTATAGTTAAATATTGAAGCCACAGAAAGTATTAGTTACGGTCAGTCGTCTGGTAATCTCTTAGCTCCTTCCTTATCCGAATCTGAGAGATACATTTGTCTCAGGGAAAAATATAATTAAAAGACCTAAAAAAAATACATTTCAGTTCTGGAAGTTCTAAGAACCCTACCACAACAAAGGTCAAAAATTAATTATGATTGTAGTGTTGCTCACGCTGCTAAATATTGCATTTTCGGGCAACAACAAAGTTATATTATGTGGCAGGTGTCATTAGGGCACAATAAAGTCATTTCTTGAAATAATGGATAAACTAGGCACTCATCTTTTCGTGTTTCCCACGCTGGTCTCGTTGTGAAATCATGGCTCAATCGTCGAAAATTTAGGTAGTGATGGTTCCAAGCCCGGATGCAAAGAGGCCTAGTTGTTATTCTGCGATATTCAAAAATTTTATAGACGTGTTTCATAAACCATTTTTGAAGATTAAACTTTTGCAAGTTAGGACAATGGTGATGTAAAAAAGTAATCAGCACTCCGAATTTAAGTTACACTTCTTTTTTATTACTTTTGTTGCAATAT
Source organism: Schistocerca cancellata (assembly GCF_023864275.1). Lineage (NCBI taxonomy): Eukaryota > Metazoa > Arthropoda > Insecta > Orthoptera > Acrididae > Schistocerca > Schistocerca cancellata. The sequence continues at coordinate 113,694,969 of NC_064636.1, read as the reverse complement.
CACGTGACTCGTTCCAAAACATCACTTCACAATATAAAACATACTTGAAAATATCTTCCTCACTGTTAAAGTTCACATTTCATAAACTGACTACAATTTGCGTCTTTTTAACATGACGACCGAAGCTTGACTCTCTAATAACCGCTTACGCGCCCAAAAATCAGAGTTACAAGTACGACAAAGATTATAGTGACAAAAGAAAGAATAAACATAAGAATAATAACATTGCAGTACATACATATCGACGCATCGAAGTACCTCTACATTAATGAAATCAAATCTGAATGTTGTCAGAGACAACAATTAAAATCGCTCAAAAGAGGAAAGGCCTCTGGACCTGATGGGATACCAGTTCAATTTTACGCAGAGGACGCGAAGGAACTTGCCCCCCTTCTTGCAGCGGTGTACCGTAGGTCTCGAGAAGAGCGTAGCGTTCCAAAGGATTGGAAAAGGGCACAGGTCATCCCTGTTTTCAAGAAGGGACGTCGAACAGATGTGCTGAACTATAGGCCTATATCTCTAACGTCGATCAGTTGTAGAATTTTGGAACACGTATTGTGTTCGAGTATAATGTCTTTTCTGGAGACTAGAAATCTACTCTGTAGGAATGAGCATGGGTTTCGAAAAAGACGGTCATGTGAAACCCAGCTCGCGCTATTCGTCCACGAGACTCAGAGGGCCATAGACACGGGTTCACAGGTAGATGCCGTGTTTCTTGACTTCCGCAAGGCGTTCGATACAGTTCCCCACAGTCGTTTATTGAACAAAGTAAGAGCATATGGCCTATCAGACCAATTGTGTGATTGGATTGAGGAGTTCCTAGATAACAGGACGCAGCATGTCATTCTCAATGGAGAGAAGTCTTCCGAAGTAAGAGTGATTTCAGGTGTGCCGCATGGGAGTGTCATAGGACCGTTGCTATTCACAATATACATAAATGACCTGGTGGATGACATCGGAAGTTCACTGAGGCTTTTTGCAGATGATGCTGTGGTGTATCGAGAGGTTGTAACAATGGAAAATTGTACTGAAATGCAGGAGGATATGCAGCGAATTGACGCATGGTGCAGGGAATGGCAACTGAATCTCAATGTAGACAAGTGTAATGTGCTGATAATGCACAGAAAGATAGATCCTTTATCATTTAGCTACAAAATAGCAGGTCAGCAACTGGAAGCAGTTAATACCATAAATTATCTGGGAGTACGCATTAGGAGTGATTTAAAATGGAATGATCATATAATGTTGATCGTCGGTAAAGCAGATGCCAGACTGAGATTCATTGGAAGAATCCTAAGGAAATGCAATCCGAAAACAAAGGAAGTAGGTTACAGTACGCTTGTTCGCCCACTGCTTGAATACTGCTCAGCAGTGTGGGATCCGTACCAGATAGGGTTGATAGAAGATATAGAGAAGATCCAACGGAGAGCAGCGCGCTTCGTTACAGGATCATTTAGTAATCGCGAAAGCGTTACAGAGGCGATAGATAAACTCCAGTGGAAGACTCTGCAGGAGAGACGCTCAGTAGCTCGGTACGGGCTTTTGTTGAAGTTTCGAGAACATACCTTCACCGAAGAGTCAAGCAGTATATTGCTCCCTCCTACGTATATCTCGCGAAGAGACCATGAGGATAAAATCAGGGAGATTAGAGCCCACACAGAGGCATACCGACAATCCGTCTTTCCACGAAGAATACGAGACTGGAATAGAAGGGAGAACCGATAGAGGTACTCAAGGTACCCTCCGCCACACACCGTGAGGTGGCTTGCGAAGTATGGATGTAGATGTAGAAATATGTTAACTATTTTACAGAAACACAGTAGAATATTGCTGGTATCGAGAGGTTGAGGTGAGGTGCCGTAATGGTTACGCAATTCAAGTACCATTACAAAGTGTCACCTGCTACGTTGATAACCAGCCTATCAACAACAGAATTCAGGAAGCCAACCTGGCGCCGCATTTCCTCTTCTTTTATGACGAGCCGTTCTGTATCCCGCCAGCGTTCGGCAGTGACGTGTGAAAAAGCTGCGTGCGTTAGTTCCAGTATGTCTGGCAGCCCAACGGTCTTTTTACTTCTCGGGCCAAATACCGCAGCTTCACTCAAGATCAGTTCTGTTGGGTTCATATTGTAATGGTACAGCAGCAAATGCTGTAAAAAGACAGCATTTGTATGACGTGCTCGATTCTGTGAAAAGTATTGTTTATCATGTTTCTACGACACTTATCTACCTCTGTGGTATAAAAAGATGAACATAGTCCAAATAAAGAGGATTTGGTTTTTCATTTTTGCCTTAAAAATTAAATTGTTTTGTTTTCTTAATTTGAACCACTTTTATGAACAATTGAAAAATCGAAATTAGAAACAAGAAGACGAGCATTATTTATAATAAAATGATGACGAGTTTTATAATTACGAGATGAAGGTATTGCAAATTGAATGGAAGAAATAAAAGTGATAGTGGAGAGATTTGAACCAATGCAAGAATAACCGCATGCGGTTCACGTTCTATTACGCTCCCAACCGCGCTATATGGTATATGTGGAATGGTTCTCAAATGCATTATATACAATACTAGGAAAACTTCAAAGCCGATAATCTCCGTAAAGCCGGCTGGAGTGGCAGAGTGGTTCTAGGCGCTTCAGTCTGGAACCGCGCGACGGCTACGGTCGCAGGTTCAAATCCTGCCTCGGGCGTGGATGTGTGTGATGTCCTTAGGTTAGTTAGGTTTAAGTAGTTCTAAGTTCTAGGGGACTGATGTGCTCAGATGTTAAGTCCCATAGTGCTCAGAGCCATTTAAACCATTTATCTCCGTAAATATATATATATATATATATATATATATATATATATATATATATATATATATAGTGTCGAAAGTTCTATGCGGCTTTTCGCGAATGATGCTGTAATATACAGAGAAGTTGCAGCATTAGAAAATTGTAGCGAAATGCAGGAAGATCTGCAGCGGATAGGCACTTGGTGCAGGGAGTGGCAACTGACCCTTCACATAGACAAATGTAATGTATTGCGAATACATAGAAAGAAGGATCCTTTATTGTATGATTATATGATAGCAGAACAAACACTGGTAGCAGTTACTTCTGTAAAATATTTGGGAGTATGCGTGCGGAACGATTTGAAGTGGAATGATCATATAAAATTAATTGTTGGAAAGGCGGGTACCAGGTTGAGATTCATTGGGAGAGTCCTTAGAAAATGTAGTCCATCAACAAAAGAGGTGGCTTACAAAACACTCGTTCGACCTATTCTTGAGTATTGCGCATCAGTGTGGGATCCGTACCAGATCGGGTTGACGGAGGAGATAGAGAAGATCCAAAGAAGAGCGGCGCGTTTCGTCACAGGGTTATTTGGTAACCGTGATAGCGTTACGGAGATATTTAACAAACTCGAGTGGCAGACTTTGCAAGAGAGGCGCTCTGCATCGCGGTGTAGCTTGCTCGCCAGGTTTCGAGAGGGTGCGTTTCTGGATGAGGTATCGAGTATATTGCATCCCCCTACTTATACCTCCCGAGGAGATCACGAATGTAAAATTAGAGAGATTAGAGCGCGCACGGAGGCTTTCAGACAGTCGTTCTTCCCGCGAATCATACGCGACTGGAACAGGAAAGGGAGGTAATGACAATGGCACGTAAAGTGCCCTCCGCCACACACCGTTGGGTGGCTTGCGGAGTATAAATGTAGATGTAGATGTAGATATAGAACATTAAAAACAGCCTCTTTCTCGGCACTTTCGTTCCACGCGCGTGTTTCACCACGGAACAGGAAGCAGCCTCAGCCATTTTCGGACTGCTCATTAACAACGCGAAAATCAGAGCACAACATTTCAGAGGCTGTGACTATACACGATGTTTGAAATAAAAACTAGGTAGCTAATGCGTGATTACGAAAGACGTTGATGGCTGTTAATACATTTGAACGTCTTAAAGTCTCATGTAGCGTAACTTAGTAATGTTGTTGTTGTGGTCTTCAGTCCTGAGACTGGTTTGATGCAGCTCTCCATGCTACTCTATCCTGTCCAAGCTTCTTCATCTCCCGGTACCTACTGCAGCCTACATCCTTCTGAATCTGATTACTGTATTCATCTCTTGGTCTCCCCCTACGATTTTTACCCTCCACGCTGCCCTCCAGTACTAAATTGGTGATCCCTTGATGCCTCAGAACATGTCCTACCAACCGATCCCTTCTTCTGGTCAAGTTGTGCCAAAAACTCCTCTTTTCCCCAATTCTATTCAATACCTCCTCATTAGTTATGTGATCTACCCATCTAATCTTCAGCATTCTTCTGTAACACCACATTTCGAAAGCTTCTATTGTCTTCTTGTCCAAACTATTTATCGTCCATGTTTCACTTCCATACATGGCTACATTCCATGCTAATACTTTCCTGACACTTCTGTCTATACTCAATGTTAACAAATTTGTCTTTTTCAGAAACGCTTTCCTTGCCATTGCCAGTCTACATTTTATATCCTCTCTCCTTCGACCATCGTCAGTTATTTTGCTCCCCAAATAGCAAAACTCCTTTACTACTTTAAGTGTCTCATTTCCTAATCTAATACCCTCAACACCACCCGACTTAATTCGACTACATTCCATTATTCTCGTTTTGTTTTTGTTGATGTTCATCTTATATCCTCCCTTCAAGACACCATCCATTCCGTTCAACTGCTCTTCCAAGTCCTTTGCTGTGTCTGACAGAATTACAATGTCATCGGCGAACCTCAAAGTTTTTATTTCTTCTCCATGGATTTTAATACCTACTCTGCTATCGGAACGCTGGACACGACATCTTTCAGACAGCCACACAGCCATAAGTGACACGGATTAAGATCAGACGATAGCGACAGCCAGGCTGTAGAGAAATGGCGGCTGATAATTCCAGCATTTGGCTCTGCAGTAGCTCCACTGTCTGGGCAATGAGGGAAAGAGCGCCACCTTGCATAAAAGTGATCCCAACCACAGACACACACACACACACACACACACACACACACTGTTGAAGGTTGGAATGACGTTGGCGCTCAAAAGACTCTCATAGCGTTTACCAGTGACCGTAAAGGTAAAAGGACCCGCAGAAGTCATCACCTCGAAAAAATATGGCCCTACGCTAAATGATGCCGTGAACCCTCACCGAACAATGATATACGCAGAATAAAGTCGTACGTCTTGATGTGTGCGCGAATCTTCCGTTGCCCACATTCTGCGGAAATGAGAATGGACTTCGTATGTCAACAGAATGTTCCATGGCCATCCTTGTCTACTTCTATGAGAGTGAACGTTTTTGTTGCTCGCAAGTCAGCAGAAAGCAACTCCTGAACATGATTGATTTGTATGGATGGCAATGCAGGAGGTTTTGTAGGATTTTATGCACCGTGCTCGCAGGCATATCCAACGTTCGGGCAATTCTCAGTGCACTGGATTTCGCATCCCACCCCTCGATCCCTCCTGCAATGCAATTGATCAGAGTTTCGTATTTTCTTTTTTTGTTCTACCATGGCGTTTCCTACTGCGTCAATAATGTGCAGTTCAAATTTGATGTCGTTCTAACCAGTAGTTCTCGTTCTATAGAATTTTGCAAGTGGAATTTCTATTATGGACGCTCTGTACATCTCATGAATGCATTTCACGTAAATTTACGTACCTGATTGATTGACAGTTCGTAGGTACAATAGGTATATATATATATATATATATATATATATATATATATATATATATACTCCTGGAAATGGAAAAAAGAACACATTGACACCGGTGTGTCAGACCCACCATACTTGCTCCGGACACTGCGAGAGGGCTGTACATGCAATGATCACACGCACGGCACAGCGGACACACCAGGAACCGCGGTGTTGGCCGTCGAATGGCGCTAGCTGCGCAGCATTTGTGCACCGCCGCCGTCAGTGTCAGCCAGTTTGCCGTGGCATACGGAGCTCCATCGCAGTCTTTAACACTGGTAGCATGCCGCGACAGCGTGGACGTGAACCGTATGTGCAGTTGACGGACTTTGAGCGAGGGCGTATAGTGGGCATGCGGGAGGCCGGGTGGACGTACCGCCGAATTGCTCAACACGTGGGGCGTGAGGTCTCCACAGTACATCGATGTTGTCGCCAGTGGTCGGCGGAAGGTGCACGTGCCCGTCGACCTGGGACCGGACCGCAGCGACGCACGGATGCACGCCAAGATCGTAGGATCCTACGCAGTGCCGTAGGGGACCGCACCGCCACTTCGCAGCAAATTAGGGACACTGTTGCTCCTGGGGTATCGGCGAGGACCATTCGCAACCGTCTCCATGAAGCTGGGCTACGGTCCCGCACACCGTTAGGCCGTCTTCCGCTCACGCCCCAACATCGTGCAGCCCGCCTCCAGTGGTGTCGCGACAGGCGTGAATGGAGGGACGAATGGAGACGTGTCGTCTTCAGCGATGAGAGTCGCTTCTGCCTTGGTGCCAATGATGGTCGTATGCGTGTTTGGCGCCGTGCAGGTGAGCGCCACAATCAGGACTGCATACGACCGAGGCACACAGGGCCAACACCCGGCATCATGGTGTGGGGAGCGATCTCCTACACTGGCCGTACACCACTGGTGATCGTCGAGGGGACACTGAATAGTGCACGGTACATCCAAACCGTCATCGAACCCATCGTTCTACCATTCCTAGACCGGCAAGGGAACTTGCTGTTCCAACAGGACAAAGCACGTCCGCATGTCTCCCGTGCCACCCAACGTGCTCTAGAAGGTGTAAGTCAACTACCCTGGCCAGCAAGATCTCCGGATCTGTCCCCCATTGAGCATGTTTGGGACTGGATGAAGCGTCGTCTCACGCGGTCTGCACGTCCAGCACGAACGCTGGTCCAACTGAGGCGCCAGGTGGAAATGGCATGGCAAGCCGTTCCACAGGACTACATCCAGCATCTCTACGATCGTGAGCATGGGAGAATAGCAGCCTGCATTGCTGCGAAAGGTGGATATACACTGTACTAGTGCCGACATTGTGCATGCTCTGTTGCCTGTGTCTATGTGCCTGTGGTTCTGTCAGTGTGATCATGTGATGTATCTGACCCCAGGAATGTGTCAATAAAGTTTCCCCTTCCTGGGACAATGAATTCATGGTGTTCTTATTTCAATTTCCAGGAGGGTATATATATATATATATATATATATATGTGTGTGTGTGTGTGTGTGTGTGTGTGTGTGAAATACGCAGTTAAAAATTTCTTTATCTGACAAGGCGATTAGTTCACTTTATCGCCAAACCAATTAAAGTTCTAATATACTTTATTTCTTCTTTGCTATGATATCGAAACACAGCTCAGGCTTCTAATATGAGGTTAACTATCGCAGAGCACAAAAATCGTGAGCTGAATAACTTATAAAGTTAAAAGGATACAAGCCTCTTTTGAGAATAACTATCTTTTTCCGAATAAAATCTTGGATTTAAATTTACAGCTTACCTGAAAACAAGTCACAATTTCTTGAGCACTTCTTTTAAATTCAGTCTCAAGCTTCCCATTAAAATTCTTCAATTTCCTAGAGTTATCAAGAACTTCTGCTTAAATTATTATTTCAACAGACAACTTGAAACTATAGCAAAAAATTTTATTTATAAAACAAAAAGGAATACACAAATGTTATGAGCTACAGTTTTAGGATCTTAACATTGATTGACGCAGTGATTTCAACTAGACTTGTAATGTATGTGATCTCATAAATGAGTTTTCGTTTATCCATGAAAATATGGTTATACTGCCTTTGATGCTAATAAACTCCTCTACGTTGTAAACATACATTGCCGTTTATATGACGTTTACTTACAAATGCGTTATAGCTGTGATGGTTGGTCTCCCTGTTCCGAGAATGTTACGAATAAGGCATTTCGCATTAGCACGTCGTACTTGCAGTAAAACTGTGAACAATTTGAGCGAATGATTTGGCCACCCAAATCGCCCGACATGAATTCTATCGAACATTTATTATGTTGCTTAAAATCCGTCTTGATTGCAAAAAAAATTTTTTTTTTAATTATTCATATGACCGGTTTCGGTTCATTCAGAACCATCACGTAGCATGAACCGTCACGTAGCATGTGAAAGTTGCTGGATTTGGACGGGTTACTCCTGTAACTGAAATATCAGATCTGAAGATGGTTCTGAATGAACCGAAACCGGTCATATGAATAATAAAAAAAAAAAAAAATTTTTTTGCAATCAAGACGGATTTTAAGCAACATTATAAAATCATTGATTGCTGTTATCCCATAAGACATTATGTCTGTTTTTGCAAAGAACATTTATTAGACATAATCGAGAGGTCAGTTCGTACAGAAAGTCCTGCAGCAACAACACTTTGGCAATTGCGGACGGCTATAGAGGCAGAGAACTTGAAATGACTTGTTCAGTCCATGGCTTTTGTCACTTGAGTGTAATTGACTGCCTCAACTTCAAATTCGCAGATTCATCCTTGCAAATATATGAAGAAATCTAGTGTTCCAAGTTGGAGATTTTAAAACAAAAGTGCGATTAAAACTAAATAAGGGGTTCTTCAGAAGGAAACTTTCGGAATGATACCAAATGTATCGGGAAATCCGTCAAGAAAAACAGATTGTCCTTACGAGAGGCTCCCGGAACAAAACAGTCTGAAATGGATCTGGTGAGGAGTAACTGAAACTTAAAGTAAAAGTGACTAAGTTTCGTAGAATAGCAAAGCAAAGTAATTACACGGGAAGTGACAGTCGAAAGCCACTTTCGGATTGCAAGAAATTAATAATAGTATGTACGCAAAAAGTGAAGCACCTCTTGCTTAAGATGAAATTATCGTGTTGCGATGCTCAGGAAAAGAACATCCCAAATAAAACGTCGTCTTCAGAGATCGCTACTGGGAATATTGCACACTGGAGCACCGCATGGCGGAGGCATTACTGGGCTCTTGTTTCTGTAGCTGTTTATTACGCTAACAAGTTAATGCCGTTATTAGGATAGTTGTAGCGTTGTAGATTTAATATTCAAGCTCTGCCGAGCAAACGTCAAGCAAGACTCGCATCTAACGTAGCTAGCAGGGCATAGATAATTAAGTCTCGACAGCTTTGACTGCTCAGCTTGAACAATCGCCTGAAGCTAATTTAACCAGTAAACTACGCTCTGTGCCATCTGCGCTCTTGGCTGCTGTTTTATAATATTAGCTCCACAGTGGTGCATACATCCGACGTGTCGTTACGAGGCAAATTTTGTTACAGCTGACGATTCTGATCGTGCTGTGACTTTAACGCCTGTTATTTCTGTTACATTTTGTTCGAATTTTGTTCAAAAAAGGTAAAGCGAATTTTTGTTGTTCCTAAAGAATTGTATTTATTCTTCTACACCAATGCTATTCCCTTCAAAATAGTACCAATTGCCTGTTATACACTTATTCCAGCGCTTCTTCCATCTCTAGGGGAACTCGATCTTTGGACCAGTTTTTAACTCTGTGAGCGATGTGCTTTTAATCTACATCCAACACAAGCCTTCAAAATTTTCTTTATTCTTAGGAACAAAAGAAAAGTCACATGGGACCATGTATGTCGAATATTTAGCCTAGGGCATGACTGCAATATCGATTTTGGCGAAAAATTGCCGAATGAGTGACCGAGAGTGGTTAGGTGCATTATCGTAATGCAAAAGCCGTGGATCGTTTCTACACGAATCAGGCTGTTTATTTCGGATTACTTGAGGAAATCGGCGTTGTAATTAGCGTTCCCTACTGTTCGTTCGACATAGTGTACCCAAAAACAACGGATCGTTTCGACACGAATCAGGGTGTTTATTTCAGATTACTTGACGGAACAGGTGTTGTAATTAGCGCTCCTTACTGATCGTTCGACATAGTGTACCCAAAAGCCGCGGATCGTTTCTACACGAATCAGAGTGTTTACTTAGGATTACTTGAGGGAACAGGTGTTTTAATTAGCGCTCCTTACTCATCGTTCGACATAGTGTACCCAAAAGCCGCGGATCGTTTCGACACGAATCAGGGTGTTTATTTCGGATTACTTGAGGTAATAGGTGTTTTCATTAGCGCTCCTTACTGATCGTTCGACATAGTGTAACCAAAAGCCACGGATCGTTTCGACACGAATCAGGGTGTTTATTTCGGATTATGAAACTTCCTGGCAGATTAAAACTGTGTGCCCGACCGAGACTCGAACTCGGGACCTTTGCCTTTCGCGGGCAAGTGCTCTACCAACTGAGCTACCGAAGCACGACTCACGCCCGGTACTCACAGCTTTACTTCTGCCAGTACCTCGTCTCCTACCTTCCAAACTTTACAGAAGCTCTCCTGCGAACCTTGCAGAACTAGCACTCCTGAAAGAAAGGATATAGCGGAGACATGGCTTAGCCACAGCCTGGGGGATGTTTCCAGAATGAGATTTTCACTCTGCAGCGGAGTGTGCGCTGATATGAAACTTCCTGGCAGATTAAAACTGTGTGCCCGACCGAGACTCGAACTCGGGACCTTTGCCTTTCGCGGGCAAGTGCTCTACCAACTGAGCTACCGAAGCACGACTCACGCCCGGTACTCACAGCTTTACTTCTGCCAGTACCTCGTCTCCTACCTTCCAAACTTTACAGAAGCTCTCCTGCGAACCTTGCAGAACTAGCACTCCTGAAAGAAAGGATATAGCGGAGACATGGCTTAGCCACAGCCTGGGGGATGTTTCCAGAATGAGATTTTCACTCTGCAGCGGAGTGTGCGCTGATATGAAACTTCCTGGCAGATTAAAACTGTGTGCCCGACCGAGACTCGAACTCGGGACCTTTGCCTTTCGCGGGCAAGTGCTCTACCAACTGAGCTACCGAAGCACGACTCACGCCCGGTACTCACAGCTTTACTTCTGCCAGTACCTCGTCTCCTACCTTCCAAACTTTACAGAAGCTCTCCTGCGAACCTTGCAGAACTAGCACTCCTGAAAGAAAGGATATAGCGGAGACATGGCTTAGCCACAGCCTGGGGGATGTTTCCAGAATGAGATTTTCACTCTGCAGCGGAGTGTGCGCTGATATGAAACTTCCTGGCAGATTAAAACTGTGTGCCCGACCGAGACTCGAACTCGGGACCTTTGCCTTTCGCGGGCAAGTGCTCTACCAACTGAGCTACCGAAGCACGACTCACGCCCGGTACTCACAGCTTTACTTCTGCCAGTACCTCGTCTCCTACCTTCCAAACTTTACAGAAGCTCTCCTGCGAACCTTGCAGAACTAGCACTCCTGAAAGAAAGGATATAGCGGAGACATGGCTTAGCCACAGCCTGGGGGATGTTTCCAGAATGAGATTTTCACTCTGCAGCGGAGTGTGCGCTGATATGAAACTTCCTGGCAGATTAAAACTGTGTGCCCGACCGAGACTCGAACTCGGGACCTTTGCCTTTCGCGGGCAAGTGCTCTACCAACTGAGCTACCGAAGCACGACTCACGCCCGGTACTCACAGCTTTACTTCTGCCAGTACCTCGTCTCCTACCTTCCAAACTTTACAGAAGCTCTCCTGCGAACCTTGCAGAACTAGCACTCCTGAAAGAAAGGATATAGCGGAGACATGGCTTAGCCACAGCCTGGGGGATGTTTCCAGAATGAGATTTTCACTCTGCAGCGGAGTGTGCGCTGATATGAAACTTCCTGGCAGATTAAAACTGTGTGCCCGACCGAGACTCGAACTCGGGACCTTTGCCTTTCGCGGGCAAGTGCTCTACCAACTGAGCTACCGAAGCACGACTCACGCCCGGTACTCACAGCTTTACTTCTGCCAGTACCTCGTCTCCTACCTTCCAAACTTTACAGAAGCTCTCCTGCGAACCTTGCAGAACTAGCACTCCTGAAAGAAAGGATATAGCGGAGACATGGCTTAGCCACAGCCTGGGGGATGTTTCCAGAATGAGATTTTCACTCTGCAGCGGAGTGTGCGCTGATATGAAACTTCCTGGCAGATTAAAACTGTGTGCCCGACCGAGACTCGAACTCGGGACCTTTGCCTTTCGCGGGCAAGTGCTCTACCAACTGAGCTACCGAAGCACGACTCACGCCCGGTACTCACAGCTTTACTTCTGCCAGTACCTCGTCTCCTACCTTCCAAACTTTACAGAAGCTCTCCTGCGAACCTTGCAGAACTAGCACTCCTGAAAGAAAGGATATAGCGGAGACATGGCTTAGCCACAGCCTGGGGGATGTTTCCAGAATGAGATTTTCACTCTGCAGCGGAGTGTGCGCTGATATGAAACTTCCTGGCAGATTAAAACTGTGTGCCCGACCGAGACTCGAACTCGGGACCTTTGCCTTTCGCGGGCAAGTGCTCTACCAACTGAGCTACCGAAGCACGACTCACGCCCGGTACTCACAGCTTTACTTCTGCCAGTACCTCGTCTCCTACCTTCCAAACTTTACAGAAGCTCTCCTGCGAACCTTGCAGAACTAGCACTCCTGAAAGAAAGGATATAGCGGAGACATGGCTTAGCCACAGCCTGGGGGATGTTTCCAGAATGAGATTTTCACTCTGCAGCGGAGTGTGCGCTGATATGAAACTTCCTGGCAGATTAAAACTGTGTGCCCGACCGAGACTCGAACTCGGGACCTTTGCCTTTCGCGGGCAAGTGCTCTACCAACTGAGCTACCGAAGCACGACTCACGCCCGGTACTCACAGCTTTACTTCTGCCAGTACCTCGTCTCCTACCTTCCAAACTTTACAGAAGCTCTCCTGCGAACCTTGCAGAACTAGCACTCCTGAAAGAAAGGATATAGCGGAGACATGGCTTAGCCACAGCCTGGGGGATGTTTCCAGAATGAGATTTTCACTCTGCAGCGGAGTGTGCGCTGATATGAAACTTCCTGGCAGATTAAAACTGTGTGCCCGACCGAGACTCGAACTCGGGACCTTTGCCTTTCGCGGGCAAGTGCTCTACCAACTGAGCTACCGAAGCACGACTCACGCCCGGTACTCACAGCTTTACTTCTGCCAGTACCTCGTCTCCTACCTTCCAAACTTTACAGAAGCTCTCCTGCGAACCTTGCAGAACTAGCACTCCTGAAAGAAAGGATATAGCGGAGACATGGCTTAGCCACAGCCTGGGGGATGTTTCCAGAATGAGATTTTCACTCTGCAGCGGAGTGTGCGCTGATATGAAACTTCCTGGCAGATTAAAACTGTGTGCCCGACCGAGACTCGAACTCGGGACCTTTGCCTTTCGCGGGCAAGTGCTCTACCAACTGAGCTACCGAAGCACGACTCACGCCCGGTACTCACAGCTTTACTTCTGCCAGTACCTCGTCTCCTACCTTCCAAACTTTACAGAAGCTCTCCTGCGAACCTTGCAGAACTAGCACTCCTGAAAGAAAGGATATAGCGGAGACATGGCTTAGCCACAGCCTGGGGGATGTTTCCAGAATGAGATTTTCACTCTGCAGCGGAGTGTGCGCTGATATGAAACTTCCTGGCAGATTAAAACTGTGTGCCCGACCGAGACTCGAACTCGGGACCTTTGCCTTTCGCGGGCAAGTGCTCTACCAACTGAGCTACCGAAGCACGACTCACGCCCGGTACTCACAGCTTTACTTCTGCCAGTACCTCGTCTCCTACCTTCCAAACTTTACAGAAGCTCTCCTGCGAACCTTGCAGAACTAGCACTCCTGAAAGAAAGGATATAGCGGAGACATGGCTTAGCCACAGCCTGGGGGATGTTTCCAGAATGAGATTTTCACTCTGCAGCGGAGTGTGCGCTGATATGAAACTTCCTGGCAGATTAAAACTGTGTGCCCGACCGAGACTCGAACTCGGGACCTTTGCCTTTCGCGGGCAAGTGCTCTACCAACTGAGCTACCGAAGCACGACTCACGCCCGGTACTCACAGCTTTACTTCTGCCAGTACCTCGTCTCCTACCTTCCAAACTTTACAGAAGCTCTCCTGCGAACCTTGCAGAACTAGCACTCCTGAAAGAAAGGATATAGCGGAGACATGGCTTAGCCACAGCCTGGGGGATGTTTCCAGAATGAGATTTTCACTCTGCAGCGGAGTGTGCGCTGATATGAAACTTCCTGGCAGATTAAAACTGTGTGCCCGACCGAGACTCGAACTCGGGACCTTTGCCTTTCGCGGGCAAGTGCTCTACCAACTGAGCTACCGAAGCACGACTCACGCCCGGTACTCACAGCTTTACTTCTGCCAGTACCTCGTCTCCTACCTTCCAAACTTTACAGAAGCTCTCCTGCGAACCTTGCAGAACTAGCACTCCTGAAAGAAAGGATATAGCGGAGACATGGCTTAGCCACAGCCTGGGGGATGTTTCCAGAATGAGATTTTCACTCTGCAGCGGAGTGTGCGCTGATATGAAACTTCCTGGCAGATTAAAACTGTGTGCCCGACCGAGACTCGAACTCGGGACCTTTGCCTTTCGCGGGCAAGTGCTCTACCAACTGAGCTACCGAAGCACGACTCACGCCCGGTACTCACAGCTTTACTTCTGCCAGTACCTCGTCTCCTACCTTCCAAACTTTACAGAAGCTCTCCTGCGAACCTTGCAGAACTAGCACTCCTGAAAGAAAGGATATAGCGGAGACATGGCTTAGCCACAGCCTGGGGGATGTTTCCAGAATGAGATTTTCACTCTGCAGCGGAGTGTGCGCTGATATGAAACTTCCTGGCAGATTAAAACTGTGTGCCCGACCGAGACTCGAACTCGGGACCTTTGCCTTTCGCGGGCAAGTGCTCTACCAACTGAGCTACCGAAGCACGACTCACGCCCGGTACTCACAGCTTTACTTCTGCCAGTACCTCGTCTCCTACCTTCCAAACTTTACAGAAGCTCTCCTGCGAACCTTGCAGAACTAGCACTCCTGAAAGAAAGGATATAGCGGAGACATGGCTTAGCCACAGCCTGGGGGATGTTTCCAGAATGAGATTTTCACTCTGCAGCGGAGTGTGCGCTGATATGAAACTTCCTGGCAGATTAAAACTGTGTGCCCGACCGAGACTCGAACTCGGGACCTTTGCCTTTCGCGGGCAAGTGCTCTACCAACTGAGCTACCGAAGCACGACTCACGCCCGGTACTCACAGCTTTACTTCTGCCAGTACCTCGTCTCCTACCTTCCAAACTTTACAGAAGCTCTCCTGCGAACCTTGCAGAACTAGCACTCCTGAAAGAAAGGATATAGCGGAGACATGGCTTAGCCACAGCCTGGGGGATGTTTCCAGAATGAGATTTTCACTCTGCAGCGGAGTGTGCGCTGATATGAAACTTCCTGGCAGAAGTAAAGCTGTGAGTACCGGGCGTGAGTCGTGCTTCGGTAGCTCAGTTGGTAGAGCACTTGCCCGCGAAAGGCAAAGGTCCCGAGTTCGAGTCTCAGTCGGGCACACAGTTTTAATCTGCCAGGAAGTTTCATATCAGCGCACACTCCGCTGCAGAGTGAAAATCTCATTCTGGAAACATCCCCCAGGCTGTGGCTAAGCCATGTCTCCGCTATATCCTTTCTTTCAGGAGTGCTAGTTCTGCAAGGTTCGCAGGAGAGCTTCTGTAAAGTTTGGAAGGTAGGAGACGAGGTACTGGCAGAAGTAAAGCTGTGAGTACCGGGCGTGAGTCGTGCTTCGGTAGCTCAGTTGGTAGAGCACTTGCCCGCGAAAGGCAAAGGTCCCGAGTTCGAGTCTCGGTCGGGCACACAGTTTTAATCTGCCAGGAAGTTTCATATCAGCGCACACTCCGCTGCAGAGTGAAAATCTCATTCTGGAAACATCCCCCAGGCTGTGGCTAAGCCATGTCTCCGCTATATCCTTTCTTTCAGGAGTGCTAGTTCTGCAAGGTTCGCAGGAGAGCTTCTGTAAAGTTTGGAAGGTAGGAGACGAGGTACTGGCAGAAGTAAAGCTGTGAGTACCGGGCGTGAGTCGTGCTTCGGTAGCTCAGTTGGTAGAGCACTTGCCCGCGAAAGGCAAAGGTCCCGAGTTCGAGTCTCAGTCGGGCACACAGTTTTAATCTGCCAGGAAGTTTCATATCAGCGCACACTCCGCTGCAGAGTGAAAATCTCATTCTGGAAACATCCCCCAGGCTGTGGCTAAGCCATGTCTCCGCTATATCCTTTCTTTCAGGAGTGCTAGTTCTGCAAGGTTCGCAGGAGAGCTTCTGTAAAGTTTGGAAGGTAGGAGACGAGGTACTGGCAGAAGTAAAGCTGTGAGTACCGGGCGTGAGTCGTGCTTCGGTAGCTCAGTTGGTAGAGCACTTGCCCGCGAAAGGCAAAGGTCCCGAGTTCGAGTCTCGGTCGGGCACACAGTTTTAATCTGCCAGGAAGTTTCATATCAGCGCACACTCCGCTGCAGAGTGAAAATCTCATTCTGGAAACATCCCCCAGGCTGTGGCTAAGCCATGTCTCCGCTATATCCTTTCTTTCAGGAGTGCTAGTTCTGCAAGGTTCGCAGGAGAGCTTCTGTAAAGTTTGGAAGGTAGGAGACGAGGTACTGGCAGAAGTAAAGCTGTGAGTACCGGGCGTGAGTCGTGCTTCGGTAGCTCAGTTGGTAGAGCACTTGCCCGCGAAAGGCAAAGGTCCCGAGTTCGAGTCTCGGTCGGGCACACAGTTTTAATCTGCCAGGAAGTTTCATATCAGCGCACACTCCGCTGCAGAGTGAAAATCTCATTCTGGAAACATCCCCCAGGCTGTGGCTAAGCCATGTCTCCGCTATATCCTTTCTTTCAGGAGTGCTAGTTCTGCAAGGTTCGCAGGAGAGCTTCTGTAAAGTTTGGAAGGTAGGAGACGAGGTACTGGCAGAAGTAAAGCTGTGAGTACCGGGCGTGAGTCGTGCTTCGGTAGCTCAGTTGGTAGAGCACTTGCCCGCGAAAGGCAAAGGTCCCGAGTTCGAGTCTCGGTCGGGCACACAGTTTTAATCTGCCAGGAAGTTTCATATCAGCGCACACTCCGCTGCAGAGTGAAAATCTCATTCTGGAAACATCCCCCAGGCTGTGGCTAAGCCATGTCTCCGCTATATCCTTTCTTTCAGGAGTGCTAGTTCTGCAAGGTTCGCAGGAGAGCTTCTGTAAAGTTTGGAAGGTAGGAGACGAGGTACTGGCAGAAGTAAAGCTGTGAGTACCGGGCGTGAGTCGTGCTTCGGTAGCTCAGTTGGTAGAGCACTTGCCCGCGAAAGGCAAAGGTCCCGAGTTCGAGTCTCGGTCGGGCACACAGTTTTAATCTGCCAGGAAGTTTCATATCAGCGCACACTCCGCTGCAGAGTGAAAATCTCATTCTGGTATTTCGGATTACTTGAGGCAATAGGTGTTGTAATTAGCGCTCCTTACCGATCGGTCGACATAGTGTACCCAAAAGCCGCAGATCGTTTCGACACGAATCAGGGTGTTTATTTCGGATTACTTGAGGGAATTGGTGTTGTAATTAGCGCTCCTTACTGATCGTTCGACATAGTGTACCCAAAAGCCGCAGATCGTTTTGACACGAATCAGGGGGTTTATTTCGGATTACTTGAGGCAATAGGTGCTGTAATTAGCGATCCTTACTGATCGTTCGACATAGCGTACCATGCTGCTAAGATCGAAAAACACAGTGACCGTAACATTCACATTTAGAGCACTTGTCGATATTTTTATCGGTCTTGACGATCCAGAATGCTTTTACTTGTGCGACTGCGTCTTAATTACGACGTCATACACGTAATCCCATGTTTCATCACCTGTCAGAACACGTTTCAGTAGATTTGCATGGTCGTGGAAGTGACCTAGAGATTCCTGATCAACTTGAATTTCTCACTGTGTCTGTTCCACATTCAGTTCGATACAAATTTAGCTGTCACGTGTTTCGTATGCAAAATAACGGAAAAATTTCATGGAATGAGAAAACTGAATTGTCAATATCACCAGTGATATTTCATATTGTAGTTTGGTGATTCTGCATAATAACTATTGCTTTTACTTTTTCCACGATTCTGTTGTTTGATGGTGTGCTGGGGCGTCTAGTGCATTCGTCACCTTCGAAGATGGTTATACTACTCGTAATCCGTTAGTCACGTTAAAAGCAATATTAAACATTTCTGAAAAGTTTGCTAGACTTTACACTGATGAGGCTGGCAGAACATTATGACCACTCCCCACCGCGATATTGTACGCTGCCCGATGGCGGTGAGAATACGTGACGCGGTATGAGAAGTATATGAGCGCAGGAGAGAGGAGTGGGGAATCATTCTAGCAACGATCAGGGGCGCAAATGCGGAAATCTGCCGCGCGGGGGAGCCGCGTGGTCTTAGGCGTCTTGTCACGGTCCGTGCGGCTCCCCCCGCCGGAGGTTCGAGTCCTCCCTCGGACATGGGTGTGTGTGTTGTGCATAGCGTAAGTTACTTTAAGCTAGATTAGGTAGTGTGAAACGCGCTGCTAAGCCCCCAGGACAGGACAGGACAGGTAATTTGAACTGTGGAAAGGGGCCAAAATAAGAAGCTGTCAGTTACACTCGGACATACAACTTTATTATTTGAACAAACATCACAAGAACCAAGAAAAATTTAAAAAAAAACACAGCATTAATGTTTGGAACTTAATAACCGGCTGAATACGCCATATAATCTCATGCCTGAAGGACAAGATCACTTTAATTTAAAATCGGCTGAAAGCCAATAACTTAAAACTCAAACCAAAATCAGAAATTTTAAAGGCAGAAGGCCTTATCTTAGAAAAGTTCTTTAATTAGGCTGTAGACCAAAACAATCTGACGCCTTAAGGGCAAAACAACCTTAATTTAAAAATAGGCGCCGGCTGGAGTGGCCGAGCGGTTCTAGACCGCGCGACCGCAACGGTCGCAGGTTCGAATCCTGCCTCGGGCATGGATGTGTGTGACGTCCTTAGGTTCGTTAGGTTTAAGTGGTTCTAAGTTCTAGGGGACTGATGACCTAAGAAGTTAAGTCCCATAGCGCTCAGAGCCATTTGAACCTGCATCCACAAAGGTCTGTACAGGACCTGCGACATGCGATGGTGCATTATCTTGCTAAAATGTAGGATTTGCAGGGATCAAACGAAGCGTAGGACCACGGGTCGTAACAGATCTGAAATGTGCCGTCCACTGTTCAAATTGCCTTCAATGCGAGGAAGAGGTGACCGAGACCTGTAACCAATGGCACCCCATACCATCACGCCAGGTGATACGCCAGTATGGCGATAACGAATACGCGCTTCCAATGTGCGTTCACCGCGATGTGGCCAAACACGGATGCGACCATCACGATGCTGTAAACAGAACCTGGATTCATCAGAAAAAAGGACGTTTTGCCATTCGTTCACCGAGGTTCGTCGTTGAGTACACCATCGCAGGCGCTCCTGTTCGTGATGCTGCGTCAAGGGTAACCGCAGCCACGGTCTCCGAGCTGATAGTCCGTGCTGCTGCAAACGCCGTCGAACTGTTCGTGCAGATGGTTGTTGCCTTGCAAACGTCCCCATCTGTTGACTCAGGGATCGAGACGTGGCTGCACGATCCGTTACAGCCATGCGGATAAGATGCCTGTCATCACGACTGCTATTGATACGAGGCCGTTGGGAACCAGCACGGCGTTCCGTATTACCCTCCTGAACCCACTGATTCCATATTCTGCTAACGGTCATTGGATCTCGACCAACGCGAGTAGCAATGTCGCGTTACGATAAAATGCAATCGCGATAGGCTCCAATCCGACCTTTATCAAAGTCGGAAACGTGATGGTAAGCATTTCTCCTCCTTACACGAGGCATCACAACAACGTTTCTCCAGGTAACGCCGGTCAACTGCTGTTTGTGTATGAGAAATCGGTTGGAAATTTTTCTCATGTCACCACGTTGTAGGTATCGCCACCGACGCCAGCCTTGTGTGAATGCTCTGAAAAGCTAAACATTTGCATATCACAGCATCTTCTTCCTGTCGGTTAAATTTCGTGCCTATAGCACGTCATCTGGTGTACCTATTTTAATGATCAGTAGTGTGTATTCCGCTCCACTCGACCAGCACACAAAAGGGAATTGAATGTAACAACGTAGAAAGTATAGGCGCCCACAACCAATCATACATGGAGGTGTCAAACTACACACCGTGCTGGACAGCAAGAACATGATGAGGAAAATATACGTCAATGGCCAGGGCAGTTAAGCAGAATGTTAATGGTCACAAGGCAGAAGATTCCGCTGGCGCACCCCAATTCAAAATAACCAAGTTCAGTGAAACACCACTGGGTGGAGGGTGCCTAAAATTTGTCAACTTGAAAACACACGTTCTTACTCACGGGAATGTCCCAACAGCTGGCAACGAAATCCAAACCACACAATGTGAATAATCGTGACTTGATGGTAGATGAAGTCAAAACTCAAGTTTTGTGTGCAGGACGGTGAGCCATGGACCTCGTAGCAATTAGAGATGGGGGATCCGCTCTTGAACTAATTCATAGAGTTGAATCTTTCAAAGGAGTGAACAATCAGTGATTCAGAAAAAAAGAACGGTAGCTCCAAACGTTTCCCACGGCAGAGAGAGAGAGAAAGACGGAGCATATCAGCAGCGCCTCTGCTGGTCAGAGCACAGTGCACGCCACACAACACAGCCAGCGCCGGCCTCTGCCCTGCTTCTACCTTGGCTGCCTGCATTGTGCAGTGCCCCATTGGATTTTGTGTTTCACATATGCCGTGCCGTCTCTGTGCGTCGTCTGCCGCTTGCAGTGTCTGGCGCAGCTTAATTTCGCATCACACTCTGTCGGCGATCGTTTCAGTCGCACGTCCTGCCCTCTGGGCAGTTGATGCGAGCAACAGGACAGAGAGCCACCTAGCGGATAACATAGGAACTACTTGCAACAACCTGCTCGCAAGGGAACGGACGATTTTGTCTCGTAGCGCATGAGTTCACCGCTCCCCCCACCCTCGGAACTCGCCCGCTCAACGCTCACCCCATCGTCTCGACTCTAGCCAGAGCGTTGAGCAAAGCGACTCAGGTATCACTCTGGTCTCTGCTGTCTCAGCTCACGCAGTAATGCAGCTCGCGGCTCGACCTGCTCGACTCACCGCCTCTGCATCGGAGTTCTTCGTAGTAATACCGCTATGTATATTACATTATTATGTTATGTATACATCAATTGTTTTTATTTTATTTTTATTTGTTTAAACTGATTAGATTAGGTTCCTGATGACTCCTCTTACTATAGGATTTTTATTATGGACACTCGAATTTACGCTTTAATTACGAGCGAACCGATAAACATATCGCAAAATGTGATATACCAATATTTTCCTTGTTTTATTCTGCGTAAGGCTATATGCAGCACTTTCGTTTTACAGTCAAATTTATATTTTTTTTGCTTATTCTGGTACGGATTTTGCGATTTTAGGCGTCTTCGGAAGGAAACGTTCACTTTAAAAATATATGGCTTGCGATGTATTTGTACGAGGTTAATGAAATTTTAATACATTATAGCCAAATATATTGTTAATATAAATCTCAAGTTACAACATTTTCCGATCACCCAGAAAACCACGATAGTGCAAAATAAATCAATAATCAAAAACTTTGTCATATCGTGGAAATTTCAATAAACAATACAAAATTCTTACTCATTATCTGTGTTACTTCAAAATAGGATCAAATAAGATCAAAATACAGGTATAGTACTGGAATAAACCAAGTTTAAAGGGCAATGTGCCTTCCATTTATTTTCTATTGTAAATGAGTGGTGAGTCATGAAAAAGAGCTAATTCATTTCAGGGAGTGAACAGTTCTGATCCAATCTCTGAAAAGAACAGTTTTGCCCATCTCTAGTAGCAATGGGAACAGCACCGCACACTACGACTGCGCGTGGACGCCGCCAGCAGCCCCGGCCAAACCACACCCCGTGAAGAGTTCCTGGCTGTTCCACGCCAACCGACCGACTGCCCAGCCTCACAACGGAACCTCCCCATCGCACCCCGCTCAGATTTAGCTATAATTTGGCATAGTGGATAGGCCTTGAAAAACTGAACACAGATCAGTCGAGAAAACAGGAAGAAATAGTGTGGAACCATGCAAAAATAAGCAAAATATACAAACTGAGTAGTCCATGGGCAACATAGGCAACATCAAGGATACTATGGGCGCAGGAGCGCTGTGGTCCTGTGGTTAGCGTGAGCAGGTGCGGAACGAGAGGTCCTTGGTTCAAGTCTACCCTCGAGCGAAAAGTTTATTTTTGTAAAGTTATGATCTTTCCGTTCGTTCATTGACGTCTCTGTTCACTGAAATAAGTTTAGTGTCTGTGTTTTGTGACCGCGCCGCGAAACCGTGCGATTAGTAGACGAAAGGACGTGCCTCTCCAATGGGAACCGAAAACATTTGATCCAGGAAAACACGTCTGATATATTCTATACGACACTGGTGACACAGCGGACACACCACGAACCGCGGTGTTGGCCGTCGAATGGCGCTAGCTGCGCAGCATTTGTGCACCGCCGCCGTCAGTGTCAGCCAGTTTGCCGTGGCATACGGAGCTCCATCGCAGTCTTTAACACTGGTAGCATGCCGCGACAGCGTGGACGTGAACCGTATGTGCAGTTGACGGACTTTGAGCGAGGGCGTATAGTGGGCATGCGGGAGGCCAAAGCGATGAGTAAATAAATCAGTAGTGCAACAGAGTCCTAGACAAAAAATAAAACAGTAGAGAATGTGGAACTCTCTCGCAGGCGGAACACAGACAAGCCGCTATATATCTACGTCTTCTGGTCGTGACGATGTGTAGTGATGTGATTATTATCAGAAGGCGTAGCTTACCATTCTCCATTGCAGTTGAAACTTGTGTGTTGTTCATGTTTAACAGCGGTGCTCTTACCATAGAATGTTATAATATTATATTGCTCAGAAGGCGCTCTTACCATAGAATGTTATAATATTATATTGCTCAGAAGGCATAGATTACCATTCTTGATTGCACTTGACGCTTGTGTGTTGTTCATGTTTAACAGCGGTGCTCTTACCATAGAATGTGATAATATTATTTGTATGTGATAATATTATATTGCTATTCACGGTATAATTTAGATGCTGAGTTGCAGATTGTTGGTTGAAAGCTCACTATCTGATAGTTCCTCTGTCGTGCATATTTCCGAATCAGCAACTCCTCTTTTATATGGTGAGTAGCAACTATCCTTTTCGTAAGATGTTCATGTTACTTTTCAGCGTGGATATGGTAACTGAACGTTATCGACATCAAATTGCATTCTCAGCAGATAATGCAGATTCATGTAATTTGAGTACGATTCCGGCCAGCCATATAGGCCGTCCGCTTTCTACTTCTCTCACTATTCCTCTTACTAAGCTTTAATCTTTCCTTTATTTAAAAAAAAGCACAAAGTCAAGCAAATACGATAAAGCCAAGAATTTTTCTCCCCAAACCACCATGTTAGAAGGAGAAGCGCCTCGCGCGCTAGTACTTCGCTCCCAGACGAGAACATCTTCCTCCTTGAAGTGTGCGTGCGCGATACAGCTGTCTAGTATAGGAAGCGGCAGCAGTTTACCTAGCAATAATGAACGCTTTAATATGTTGTTCCTCGGTTGAATAGGTCGATTACTGACAAATATTTTGAGCGACAGACATTTAATGTTATTGTAATATATTTCTTAATTTGACTTTGCTTCAGTGTGTGTACTGGATGAAGCTGTAGTCATATAACTGGTTATATGGATGTAATTTCTTATAAAAATATAGTAAAACATTTCACACATGTTTATGTCGTGGCCTTCAGTCCGAAGGCTGGGTTGATACAACTCTCCATGCTACTCTATCCTGCGTAAGCCTCTTTCTGAATCTGCGTAAAGTATTCATCTCTTGGTCTCCCTCCAGAATGTCAACCGCCCGACTCCCACTTCCCTACAGCACAATTAGTGTCTCAGAACGTTTCCTACTAATCGATCCCTTCTTCTAGGCAGATTGTGTCACAAATTTATTTGCTTCCCAATTCGGTTCAATACCTCCTCATTAGTTATGTGATCTTCAGCATTCATCTGTAGGATTACAATTCATAAGCTTTTATTTCCTTCTAGTCTAAATGGTTTGTTGTCTGTGTACCACTTCCACGCATGCCTACACTTCGGATAAATACTTTCAGAAAAGTATCTATAACTTTTAAATCTGTATTCGATGTTAACAACTTTTTTTTCTTCAGGAGCGCTTTTCTTGCCATTGCCAGTCTACATTTTATATCCTCTTTACTTCAGCCATCATCGGATATTTTACTGCCAACATAAGAAATCTCATTTACTACGTTACGTGTCCCGTTTCGTTATCTGATTCCCTAAGCATCCCCTGATGTAATTCGTCTAAATTCAGTTCTCGTTGTCTTAATTTTGTTGATGTTCATCTTATACTCTCCTTTCAAGACACTGTACAGTCCATTCAACTACCCTTCCACGTTCTTTGCCGTCTGTGACAGAATGACAATGTCATCAACAAATCTGAAAGTATTTATTTCTTCTCCCAGAACTTTAATTCCTGCCCCTAATTTTTCTGTTGTTTCCTTTACTGCTTGCTCAATGTACAGATTGAGTAACATCAACGATAGGCTAAAACCCTGTCTCACTCCCTTCTCAACCCCTGCTTCCCTTTCATGCCCCTTGACTTTTATGACAGCCGTGTGGTTCTGTAGAAGTTGTATATAGCCTTTCACCCCCTGTATTTTACCACTATTACATTCAGAATTTCGAAGAGGGAGTATTCCAGTCAGAAAGTCTGCAAATGCTATAATCGTTGGTTTGTCATTCTTTAACCCATCTTCTAAGTCATAGGGTCAGTATTGACTTGCGTGTTTTTACATTTGTCAGGAATCCAAACAAATCTTCCTAGAGGTCAGCTTTTTCCATCTTCAGGAGCAATTCTTGTTAGTATTTTACTACTGTAACTTATTAAACTGATAGTTCGGTAATATTCTCATTTGTCTAACCTGCTTTCTTTGGAACTGGAATTATTATGTTCTTCTTGAAATCTGTCGGAATATCTTATATATCTTGCACAGCAGGTGCACAAGATTTGTCATGGCTGGCTCCCTCAAGGCTAGTAGTAGTTCTGACGGAATGTCGTCTACTCGTGGGGACTTGTTTTGACTTAGGACTTTCAGTGATCTGTCAAATTATTCTCATACTATCAAATCTCCAATTTAATTTTCCTCTAAATCCTCTTTCATTTCTATAGTTTTGCCTTCCAGTTCATCTTCTCTGTACACACCTTCTAAATACTTTCACCT
The DNA here is from genome assembly GCF_023864275.1 of Schistocerca cancellata. Taxonomy (NCBI): domain Eukaryota; kingdom Metazoa; phylum Arthropoda; class Insecta; order Orthoptera; family Acrididae; genus Schistocerca; species Schistocerca cancellata. The sequence continues at coordinate 113,669,739 of NC_064636.1, read as the reverse complement.
TTCAGCTTTTCCTTCTTTTCTTAGGACAGGTTTTGCATCTGAATTTTTGATATTCATGCAGCTGCTTATATTTTCCCCATGGGCGTTTTCAGTTCTCCTGTAAGCTGTATCTAACTTACCCCTAGTGAAATTCTTACATTTGCCCTCTACCCATTTCTGCTTAGCCGTTTTGCACTTCCCGTCAGTCTCAATTTTTTGACATTTGTATTCCCCTTCGCCTGCTTCATTTGCTGCATTTTTAGTTTCCTCTCTTCACCTGTTAAATTCAGTATCTTGTCTTTCTACCTGTTTGATCCTCTGCTGCCTTCAGTGTTTTACCTCTCAAAGCTATTCATTCATCTTCTATCATATTCCTTTCCCATGTCCTTACTGACCGCCTAATGCTTCCTCCGAAACTCTCAACATCATCTGGTTCGTTCAACCTATCTAGGTCCCATCTTCTTAAATTCCTACGTTTTTTTCCCTTCATGCAGTTGTAATCTGTAGTTCCCACACAATGAACTGTGGTCAGAGCAGATTCCGTATCTGCCCCTGGAAGTGTCTTACAATTTGAAATCTGGTTTCGAAATTTCAGTTTTGCCATTATGCAGGGTATCCCACTCGAAGGAAGCCCCATAAACATGTGGAGCAATTCCGTTGAAATTGTACCCAGCAATTTATGACGTTAGGCATGGCAATACTGCACTACGCAACATCGTTTGACGCAACAGTGTTTCCGCGCGTCGCTGTGGCTGGAGATCAGTGTTCAATGTTTAGTGACAATGTATTGCTATGCTGTCGAAATGCACGTGTTTCTTGTGCAACAATATTAGATTACTGGTTCCAGTAAGATATATCCGCGAATGTTTGTTGAGCAGTTTTGACCAGCATGTTGTTGTTGTTGTGGCCTTCAGTCCTGAGACTGGTTTGATGCAGCTCTCCATGCTACTCTATCCTGTGCAAGCTTCTTCATCTCCCAGTATCTACTGCAACCTACATCCTTCTGAATCTGCTTAGTGTATTCATCTCTTGGTCTCCCTCTACAATTTTTACCCTCCACACTGCCCTCCAATGCTAAATTTGTGATCCCTTGATGCCTCAAAACATGTCCTACCAACCGATCCCTTCTTCTAGTCAAGTTGTGCCACAAACTTCTCTTCTCCCCAATCCTATTCAATACCTCCTCATTAGTTACGTGATCTACCCACCTTATCTTCAGCATTCTTCTGTAGCACCACATTTCGAAAGCTTCTATTCTCTTCTTGTCCAAACTAGTTATCGTCCATGTTTCACTTCCATACATGGCTACACTCCATACAAATACTTTCAGAAACGACTTCCTGACACTTAAATCTATACTCGATGTTAACAAATTCCTCTTCTTGAGAAACGCTTTCCTTGCCATTGCCAGTCTACATTTTATATCCTCTCTACTTCGACCATCATCGGTTATATTACTCCCTAAATAGCAAAACTCCTTTACTACTTTAAGTGTCTCATTTCCTAATCTAATTCCCTCAGCATCACCCGACTTAATTTGACTACATTCCATTATCCTCGTTTTGCTTTTGTTGATGTTCATCTTATATCCTCCTTTCAAGACACTGTCCATTCCGTTCAACTGCTCTTCCAAGTCCTTTGCTGTCTCTGACAGAATTACAATGTCATCGGCGAACCTCAAAGTTTTTACTTCTTCTCCATGAATTTTAATACCTACTCCGAATTTTTCTTTTGTTTCCTTTACTGCTTGCTCAATATACAGATTGAATAACATCGGGGAGAGGCTACAACCCTGTCTTACTCCTTTCCCAACCACTGCTTCCCTTTCATGCCCCTCGACTCTTATAACTGCCATCTGGTTTCTGTACAAACTGTAAATAGCCTTTCGCTCCCTGTATTTTACCCATGCCACCTTCAGAATTTGAAAGAGAGTATTCCAGTTAACATCGTCAAAAGCTTTCTCTTGGTCTACAAATGCTAGAAACGTAGGTTTGCCTTTTCTTAATCTTTCTTCTAAGATAAGTCGTAAGGTCAGTATTGCCTCACGTGTTCCAACATTTCTACGGAATCCAAACTGATCTTCCCCGAGGTCGGCTTCTACCAGTTTTTCCATTCGTCTGTAAAGAATTCGCGTTAGTATTTTGCAGCTGTGACTTATTAAACTGATAGTTCGGTAATTTTCACATCTGTCAACACCTGCTTTCTTTGGGATTGGAATTATTATATTCTTCTTGAAGTCTGAGGGTATTTCGCCTGTCTCATACATCGTGCTCACCAGATGGTAGAGTTTTGTCATGACTGGCTCTCCCGAGGTCATCAGTAGTTCAAATGGAATGTTGTCTACTCCCGAGGCCTTGTTTCCACTCAGGTCTTTCAGTGCTCTGTCAAACTCTTCACGCAGTATCTTATCTCCCATTTCGTCTTCATCTACATCCTCTTCCATTTCCATAATATTGACCAGCATATACCGTCTAAACGCTACATTCAAAAGTTAGTGAACAAGATGGAGAGTATTGGAACAGTGTTGGATCGTGACGGCCAATAGCGGAAGAAAAAGTGACTGACATGAAATAACAATTTTTACCTCTCCTGCAAAGTCTGGACGACGTTAACTCAGGAACGTGGAATGTCACGAAGCACTAGTCACGGAGCTGCGAAGAGGCTGACATGTATCCATACACGTTTACAGTTGTTCAGGAACTGAATGTCAACGACAAAGACAAACGGATTACATTTTGCTGTTGATATGATAATTAAACAACAATCTTGATCGTAAAATTTCTTTTAATCAGAGTGACCGGTTTCAATTCTTAAGGATCACCGAGCGAGGTGGTGCAGTGGTTAGCGAACAGGACTCGCATTCGGGAGGACGACGGTTCAATCCCGAGTCCGGCCATCCTGATTTAGGTTTTCGTGATTTCCCTAAATCGCTCCAGGCAAATGCCGGGATGGTTCCTTTGAAAGGGCACGGCCGACTTCCTTCCCTGGTCCGACGAGACCGATGACCTCGCAGTTTGGTCTCTTCCCACAAACAACTCAACCCAACCCTTTTAAGGATCATCTTCAGACTGTAGAACGGCAGGTGGACTTCCACGGAGTAGGCTGTGTCGAAGCACGACGCTGAATTGACTGCAGTCGTGGGTCGAAGCAGCCTGCTCCGTGGAAGTCCACCTGCCGTTCTACAGTCTGAAGATGATCCTTAAGGATTGAAACCAGTCACTCCGATTAAAAGAAATTTTGTGATCAAGACTGTTTTTTTAATTATCATATCAATAAAGGAGTGGTGATAATGTTTAAAAAATATTATTTTGCTGTCGGTTTCAGCAATTTATTGCTCAGAGTCCACAATATTGCAATACACGTGGTTCAGTGATGAGGCGTGGTTCCATCTCTCTGGCCATGTAAACACTCAGAATACATGTTTGTGGTGTAATGAAAATGCACATCCACTGGTCGACCAACCCCTGTATTCACAGAAGATTGGCGTGTTCTGTACAGAATCACACCACCACATGTAATTTTTTTCGAGTCTACTGTGACAAGTGCAGTATAAATCGAAACATTTCAGGAATTTGTGAACCAGTTGGACGATTAAGAACTAACAGGATGGCGCCACATGCCACTCGTCTCGAGTAACCGTGGCTGATGTCGAATCACTTATCCCTGACAGAGTGATTTCGAATGGACTTTGGCCACCAAGGTCACCCTATTAAACTCCACCTGACTCTTTCCTTTGTGGTGGCCTAAAAGGCGAGGTCTGCAGGAACAAACCACACAACATGGAAGATATACGATAGGTCATAATCTGTGAAATCCAGGCAGTGACACCAGAGGTTCTGGCAGCAACATTCGAGAATCTGCAGTGTCGTGATAAACTGTGTCTACAACTCGAGGGCGATCACTTCGAGCACCTTTTGTGATTCACCTTTATTTCCTCATGAACAATGTAGAACATGTTCATTTCATTTCGCTGGCCGGAGTGGCCGAGCGGTTCTAGGCGCTACAGTCTGGAACCGCGTGACCGCTACGGTCGCAGGTTCGAATCCTGCCTCGGGCATGGATGTGTGTGATGTCCTAAGGTTAGTTAGGTTTAAGTAGTTCTAAGTTCTAGGGGATTGGTTGGTTGGTTTGTGGGATTAAAGGGACCAGACTGCTAAAGTCATCGGTCCCTAAGTTCTAGGGAACTGATGACGTCAGAAGTTAAGTCCCATAGTGCTCAGAGCCATTTGAACCATTTGAGCCATTTCATTTCCTGGTGTTTATGCAAAGCCTTTAAGCGTAGTGTAAGAAAATATTTTTTTTTTTTTTTTTTGTGGGGCCTCTGTCGAGTGGGAGACCCTGATTAATCAGTCTGCAACCTTCCAGTGTCTCTGGGTCTCTCCACGTAAACAGCCTTCTTCTATTATTCTCAGATGAAGTGTTAGCGATGATTAAATCAATGCCCTACGCAAAGATCTACCAGGCAGCTTCTTACTTCATTCCTCTCCCCCGCCCCCCCCCCCCAGTCTACATTCGCCAACAATTTTTCATTGTCTTCGTTTTTCTACAATCAAATTCCAGTCCCTCATCACAATTTTCGTCTCCCTTAAGTGTCTGCATAACTTCTTTTGTCTCATCATACATTTCTCCAATCTCTTCATCACATGCATGGCTAGTTGGCATATAAACTTGTACTACTTTGGTGGGTGTTGACTTTGTGTCTATCTTGGCCAATATAGCACATTCACTCTGCTGCTCATAGTAGCTTTTATATATGTATATATTTATTAAACCATGGACCTAGAAACGACGGAGAAGCTTCGTCCCGTTGTAGCCCTCAGTGGTTCACAACCCCACAACAGGCCACAGCAGTCCACCCACCCCACCACCGCCCCACACTGAACCCAGGGTAATTGTGTGGTTCAGCTCCCAGTGGATCCCCTGCCCTGGTGAACTTCTCACACCAGACGAGTGTAACTCCAATGTTTGGGTGGTAGAGTAATTATGGTGCACGCGTACGTAGAGTCAGTGTTTCCGCAGCAATCGCCGACACAGTGCAACTGAGACAGAATAAGTGGAAGTAGCCCGCATTCGCCGAGGCAGATGAAAACCGCCTTTAAAACCATCCACAGGCTGGTCGGCGCACTGGACCTCAGCAGAAATCCCCCGGGTGGATTCGTGCCAGGGACCGGCACGACATCCCGCTCGGGAAGCAGCGCGTTACACCGCGCGGCTAGCCGGGCGGGATCATGGTAGCTTACTCGCAGTCCAAGTTTCTGATTCCTTATGAAACCTTCTATTGCCTTACCCGTGTTTGATTTTGCGTTTATAGCCTTATATTCACTTGACCAGAAGTCCTATGCTGCCTCCTGCTACTTCACTATTTCCCACTATACCTGACTTCAACCTCTCCATGATTCCCCTTTTTAAATGTTATAACATACCTGCGCGATTAAGGGATGTGACATTCCACGCTCCGATCCGCAGAACGCCAGTTTTGTTTCTCCCGGTGACTATACGCTCGTGAGTGGTCCACGCGCGAAGAATTGAATGAGGGACTATTTTAGCTGTGGAATATTTTATCCAAGAGGATACCATCCTCATTTAACCGTACAGTAGACTGTAGTTCACGGGGATGGGAAGGGGGGAGTGGGGGGCGGTTGGCCTTCACACAGCTCGCCAGAGGCCGAAACGTAAGAGAATTTTATATACTAACAGTGTAGTCACATACCCTGATGAATTTCGACGACGTTGATAACGGCCGAGGAAACTTACGGTGACATTTCATATATGTTGTAGAAGAATAGCCAGAAAACTATATCCTTCCTCTTCTACCCTTGTGAAAGCAGTGAACTAAACGACTTACAATCCTACAAAAAGAGAAATTCGGTGAACACGTGTAATCCAATCGTTTGTAAAAATAGAGAACTGCCAGTACAATGTTTGGAACTGTTTGTTACCTTTTCAGCCGTCTAAAAGTTAAGAACGGCCACCGTCGCATTAATGTTCAGAATTTCGAACAAATCAGGCTAACTGCATTATTACATGTGTGATACTAACACAAGTCGTTCAGCTGCTAAAACCAGGGCCTGATTGCAGCTATGACTGAAATAAAACCATCTGCAGGATCGAGTTATCGCAAAAAAATGGTTCAATTGGCTCTGAGCACTATGGGACTTAACTGCTGTAGTCATCAGTCCCCCAGAACTTAGAACTACTTAAACCTAACTAACCTAATGACACCACACTCATCCATTCCCGCGGCAGGATTCGAACCTGCGACCGTAGCAGTCACGCGGTTCCAGACTGTAGCGCCCAGAACCGCTCGGCCACACCGGCCGGCGAGTTGTCGCAGCTCGTAGCGACTGAAATGTGCTTCATGCACTCCATCACGTTGCTCAGACCTAAACACGGCTGAGGTGGGGCGAGCGCTCCATCCGCTTACTTAAGGCTAACTTAAATTAGCTGCTTTGTGCAGAGTTTACCTTGCGGCATTTCCTGTTACTGCTGAGGTGGTGTGTGTTTATGTTATCATCTTTATTTTTGTGTAATGTGTACGGTCTAAATTCAGTTTTGTCTGCTGCTTTCATTGCGATGTATTTTGCCATCATTCCCATGGTGTCAACAAGCCTACAATTACGGCATGTCTTACGAACCAAATTAAATTTCTTGTAATTATAAGCTATATCGATTGCATCACAATTGCCGGCTCTGGCTGCATGATAATATTATATTGATACGAAATTGACTGAATGAGGTTTCAAGCGTACTTGATGACATTAAAACATCGAATTTTAGGTAAAGCTTCGTGTCAGAATTTAGGTATTTCGAGCCTCGTGCTTCGACTGAAGGTCATCAGTTGCTGCGTAAGGGTTTGCAAATAATGTGAATGAGCTGTAATAAATGGCTCTGAGCACTATGGGACTTAATATCTGAGGCCATCAGTCCCCTAGAACTAAGAACTACTTAAGCGTAACTAACATAAGGACATCACACACATCCACGCCCGAGGCAGGATTCGAACCTGCGACCGAAGCGGTCGCGCCGTTCCTGACTGAAGCTCTCGGAATGAGCTATACTCTCATATTTGGCTTTGCAGTGACCTGATCAGGGTAAAGAACAAAATGCGATGTGTTTGTGTTCTTCTCGCAACATTAACCAATGGGTTCATGCTTACTGTAGGGCGACATGCGGTGGTTCGGTATTATTTATTTATTCATCTTCATATACAAGTGATGGCTCTCGCAATGATGAACATTGTGCTCAATGCGATGTGTTTGTGTTCTTCTCGCAACATTAACCAATGGGTACATGCTTACTGTAGGGCGACTTGCGGTGGTTCGGTATTATTTGTTTACTCATCTTCACATACAAGTTATGGCTCTCGCAATGTTGAACATTGTGCTCGAAGTATACGGTCAGATTGAGATGTTTTTTTATACTTGTAATAGAAGACACGCAACTCGCCTGCGAGAGAGTTCGACGTTCTTAGAACTTTAGCGGCAATCTTTGCAAAGTCAATTCCGTTGGCAGGTTACTGTAATGAAAGGATTCACTTTCGTCTTGAGATCTAGTGAGAGACTACGCGTATCACTACCAGTGTCAACTTGTATAACAAGGGTACTGTTGCTGGCTGCCGTTAATGACTGTCGGATGCCCGCATCTCGTGGTCGCGCGGTAGCGTTCTCGCCTCCCACGCCCGGGTTCCCGGGTTCGATTCCCGGCGGGGTCAGGGATTTTCTCTGCCTCGTGATGGCTGGGTGTTGTGTGCTGTCCTTAGGTTAGTTAGGTTTAAGTAGTTCTAAGTTCTAGGGGACTGATGACCATAGATGTTAAGTCCCATAGTGCTCAGAGCCAGCCAATGACTGTCGGAAGTTAATACAATGTAACCGACGCAAATAGTGTCAATATTTCGTCTGCAGATTGATGTAAAGGACTCAAGAATATATTTTCGTGGAAAAAATCGTGTAAAACAGTTTATTTCTTCAGTGACTGATTTACTATTGTGACTGTTGACTACATCCATACAATTTTTCGGAACGATGTTTGCTCGATGCTTCAACGACCGAATGTGCACGCACGGTCATTTATTCTTCGGGAAATATTACTGTAGCATTTTCTGATTTATGAATTCTACACTGCCGTTAAGATAATCCAAATCTCGTCGCCGAATTGAACTTGCACCCATACAGACTCCGTTGAGTCTATGAGGACGAGTACAGCACGTTTACAGATTACAGCGACGGTGGGACGTTCAACAGGGTCGCTGCTGAACTACGAGATCTTCAGAACTCAGTACCGTGACTGATAGAAAGTTTTTACGTCTTTTACCTTCGTCAAAAGCAGTTCATCATTCATGACACCAGTGTGCTTTAATTAGTCGACGAAGAAAGACTTAAATAATAAACTAACTCTAACCAAGACAATAATTAATTTTTAAATAAACAATTAGTGGAAGTTATAGCTCCACAAAATCTATTACATTGCTGCGAAATAAAACGTGGTTCCCGCTTTCAGTACGTGTAGTGATGGCTGAGGATAATTTCGGAAAGTAGGTTGCAGTACACTTGTTCGCCCACTGCTTGAATATTGCTCACCAGTGTGGGATCCGTACCAGATAGGGTTGATAGAAGAGATAGAGAAGATCCGACAGAGAGCAGCGCGCTTCGTTACAGGATCATTTAGTAATAGCGAAAGCGTTACGGAGATGATAGATAAACTCTAGTGGAGGACTCTGCGGGAGAGACGCTCAGTAGCTCGGTACGGGCTTTTGTTGAAGTTTCGACAACATACCTTCACCGAGGAGTGAAGCAGTATATTGCTCCCTCCTACGTATATCTAGCGAAGAGACCATGAGGATAAAATAAGAGAGATTAGAACCCACACAGAGGCATACCGACAACCCTTCTTTCCACAAACAATACGAGACTGGAATAGAAGGGAGAACCGATAGATGTGCTCACAGTACCCTCCGCCACACACCGTCAGGTGGCTGGTGGAGTTTGGATGTAGATGTAGACGTAGATCTAGGTGTAGAAAGAGAAACCGAAAACAAAATATGAGAACTTGAACAATAGGAAGACAGCTGAGGTAGTGAATTCAAATAAAAATAACTCGGTGGAACTGGAGGGAACCTCGAAAGGTATTTTATGTAGTGGTCGAAAGTGACTGTGATGTTATATCAGAACCAACTTAGGTTGTAGGTTGTAAAGTAGTTTTCATCTGATGCAACCAATTTAGAGTTCGTTAAGGATAGGAGGGTAAGTAACGAACTAAATTTTGTGCAAAGGCTGGAAGTTCAACCTGCGTCTTCTGTTTACAGGCAGAAGTACTATCAGCTACACCACCCTAAATGTAGCTAACGCAGCAGTACTGAATGCCATAGTCCAACGCCCTCCTTAACTCAGACTTCAATTCAGGAGTCAGCCCATCCCCTTGGCCCCAATTCATTACTTAAGGTTCTATCATCAGAGACAAAATTGAGGCTCAGTATGTCTCCAGGTTTCCAGGAAAATGTAATACACCAGATCGATTTGGAACTGTTGGATGCTTGCAGCTGATCTTGGCTGTATGAAATAAAGAGGCGAGTTCAATTGATTTGTATCCCCAGTTGCGAAGGAGGTTTGGGTAGCATAGCGTTCTCTTTTATTTTTGTGGCTTTCGAACGTCATCCACTTAGCCATCCTTAGATACATGATATGCTAGAGCTAAAATATTTCCAATGACACAGACACACACACACACACACACACACACACACACACACACACACACACACTCACACATGTACACCCATGACATACCTACAAAATATATATTGGTTTTAAACGTAATAATTGCATCATGATATGTTCAACCGCTGAACTGTTACATACACGCTCGAATCATGTTAATGTTCAACGTCAACGTGCAATAGCCACTCTCTAGTGCCAGGTGGCAGCAGCAGCAGCAGCAGCAGCAGCTGATGGTAAATAAAGTGCGTCGGTGGGACGTGGAAAACAGTGCAGTAACGTGGAAACTGAGTGATTTATCTGACGTCCCAAAGGGCATCATGATTGGCTTTCGAGCCAGTGGTGGAAATATTTCTAAAACAACTGAGTTCGTAAGCTGTTCGTGATTAAGGTATACCACGGACGGCAATACGGCGCTATCCCAAACTGGCACCAAGCCAACTGAGGTGCACCACAGATGACAGGGGTGAACGATGGTTGTGGAGATGGGTACGGGCGAGTAGACGTGCCGCTGTTGGACAAGTGAGCGTCTGGATGCACCAGCGGGCTATCAACAGCGTCTCCTTAGCGACCGTTCAGCAAACATTCCTGCACACGGGCCTCCACAGCAGGCACCTGGTCCATGCTGACTTCTGTTCATCTGTGACGAAGGCTGTAATTTGCATGCAGTTGCACGTCTATATATATACACTCCTGGAAATGGAAAAAAGAACACATTGACACCGGTGTGTCAGACCCACCATACTTGCTCCGGACACTGCGAGAGGGCTGTACAAGCAACGATCACACGCACGGCACAGCGGACACACCAGGAACCGCGGTGTTGGCCGTCGAATGGCGCTAGCTGTGCAGCATTTGTGCACCGCCGCCGTCAGTGTCAGCCACTTTGCCGTGACATACGGAGCTCCATCGCAGTCTTTAACACTGGTAGCATGCCGCGACAGCGTGGATGTGAACCGTATGAGCAGTTGACGGACTTTGAGCGAGGGCGTGTAGGGGGCATGCGGGAGGCCGGGTGGACGTACCGCCGAATTGCTCAACACGTGGGGCGTGAGGTCTCCACAGTACATCGATGTTGTCGCCAGTGGTCGGCGGAAGGTGCACGTGCCCGTCGGCCTGGGACCGGACCGCAGCGACGCACGGATGCACGCCGAGACCGTAGGATCCTACGCAGTGCCGTAGGGGACCGCACCGCCACTTCCCAGCAAATTAGGGACACTGTTGCTCCTGGGGTATCGGCGAGGACCATTCGCAACCGTCTCCATGAAGCTGGGCTACGGTCCCGCACACCGTTAGGCCGTCTTCCGCTCACGCCCCAACATCGTGCAGCCCGCCTCCAGTTGTGTAGCGACAGGCGTGAATGGAGGGACGAATGGAGACGTGTCGTCTTCAGCGATGAGAGTCGCTTCTGCCTTGGTGCCAATGATGGTCGTATGCGTGTTTGGCGCCGTGCAGGTGAGCGCCACAATCAGGACTGCATACGACCGAGGCACACAGGGCCAACACCCGGCATCATGGTGTGGGGAGCGATCTCCTACACTGGCCGTACACCACTGGTGATCGTCGAGGGGACACTGAATAGTGCACGGTACATCCAAACCGTCATCGAACCCATCGTTCTACCATTCCTAGACCGGCAAGGGAACTTGCTGTTCCAACAGGACAATGCACGTCCGCATGTATCCCGTGCCACCCAACGTGCTCTAGAAGGTGTAAGTCAACTACCCCGGCCAGCAAGATCTCCGGATCTGTCCCCCATTGAGCATGTTTGGGACTGGATGAAGCGTCGTCTCACGCGGTCTGCACGTCCAGCACGAACACTGGTCCAACTGAGGCGCCAGGTGGAAATGGCATGGCAAGCCGTTCCACAGGACTACATCCAGCATCTCTACGATCGTCTCCATGGGAGAATAGCAGCCTGCATTGCTGCGAAAGGTGGATATACACTGTACTAGTGCCGACATTGTGCATGCTCTGTTGCCTGTGTCTATGTGCCTGTGGTTCTGTCAGTATGATCATGTGATGTATCTGACCCCAGGAATGTGTCAATAAAGTTTCCCCTTCCTGGGACAATGAATTCACGGTGCTCTTATTTCAATTTCCAGGAGTATATATATATATATATATATATATATATATATATATAGGGTGAGTCACCTAACGTTACCGCTGGATATATTTCGTAAACCACATCAAATACTGACGAACCGATTCCGCAGACCGAACGTGAGGAGAGGGGCTATTGTAATTGCTTAATACAAACCATACAAAAATGCACGGAAGTATGTTTTTTAACACAAACCTACGTTTTTTTTTAATGGAACTACGTTAGTTTTGTTAGCACATCTCAACATATAAACAAATACGTAATGAGTGCCGTTTGTTGCGTTGTAAGATGTTAATTACATACGGATATATTGTAACCTAAAGTTGACGCTTGAAACCTCCGACGTTCAGTTGCGTGTTGTAACAAACACGGGCCACGGTCGTCGAGCAGCATCTGCAGGGACATGTTTACGATGACGACCGTGTTTACGAGTGTGGCTGTAGTGCACTGTTGTGGTTTGGTCTAGCTGTCGCAGTGTCCGCATGTAGCGCTTGCTGCTATTGTTATTCTGCATTCGTCTCCGCACGCAGACCAACTGTAGTACACCGTGTTACCAGACGTCTGTGATAGTGTAGTGTTGTAGAAACTGTGACCATGGTGTATTCGAACTCTGAAAAGGCGGAGGTGATACTCATCTATGGCGAGTGTCGACGAAATGCAGCTGAAGCCTGCAGGGTGTATGCAGAACGGTACCCGGACAGAGAGCATCCAACGTGCCGCACATTGCAAAACATCTACCGCCAACTGTATGCAACAGGTATGGTCGTAGCACGCAAACGAGTCCGTAACAGGCCCGTCACAGGCAGTTGGTGTGTTAGCTGCTGTTGCCATGAACCCACACATGAGTACACGGGACACTGCGAGAGCCGGTGGACTGAGTCAAAGTAGTGTCATGCGCATACTGCATCGTCACCGCTTTCACCCGTTTCATGTGTCGCTACATCAGCAATTACGTGGTGATGACTTTAATCATCGAGTGCAATTCTGTGAATGGGCATTAACAGAGAATGCTTTGCAGTTCTACCTGTTTACCGATGAAGTGAATTTCACAAACCACAGGGCAGTGAATCTACGGAACATGCATTACTGGTCCGTGGACAATCCTCGCTGGCTCAGACAGGTAGAGCGACAGCGACCGTAGACTGTAAATGTATGGTGCGGAATCATTGGCGACCACATTGGTCCTCACTTCATTGCAGAGGCCCAAACAGCTGCAACATACATCGCGTTTCTACAAAATGATCTGCCAACGTTGCTCGAAAATGTCCCACTGGAAACGCGTCGACGTATGTGGTATCAGCATGATGGTGCACCTGCACATTCCGCAATTAACACTAGGCTGACCCTTGACAGGATGTTCGACGGGCGTTTCATAGTGAAACGTCCCCTTAGAAAAATTAAACATCACTGTGCTTAACCTGACACACAATATTTTTTTTAGCGCAACGCAATCTGACTTTCAAGAATCCCTACAAAAGAATGGCCCTGACTAACATTAACCTCTACCTTTCATGAATTCTTACCTCACAAAAATCTTCGTTACTCGAACTACTGCAATACAGCGAGCGCCATTACTGCCAGCTAAATAAAAGATTCAAACTACTGAAGGCACTAACTACTGATAGGCGTAGTTAGCAAATGAAAGATTTTAATAGAGAACAAACAATGTATTTACCTTAATAATCATAATATATATAGCAGTTCATGATATCCAGTATTACAAATTTCAAAACTCCGCCATCTCTCTCCTCACATCCACCACTGCTGGCGGCTCACCTCCAACTGCGCAACGCTACGCGCTGTTCACATCCAGCTGCCGCTGCCCAACACTACAATGGCAGACAACAATGCAAACTAGCCACAGACTGCACACAGCACAGCCAGTGATTTTCATACAGAGCGCTACGTAACGTTGCCAATAAGAAAACATAAACAGCCTACTTACAATAGGACGTGGAGGACGCATAAATTGGCCAGCCCGTTCTCCTGATCTTACACCTCTGGACTTCTTTCTGTGGGGTTCGTTAAAGGAGAATGTGTACCGTGATGGGCCTACAACCCCAGAGGATATGAAACAACGTATTGTGGCAGCCTGCGCCGACATTACACCAGATGTACTGCGGCGTGTACGACATTCATTACGCCAGAGATTGCAATTGTGTGCAGCAAATGATGGCCACCACATTGAACATCTATTGGCCTGACATGTCGGGACACTCTCTATTCCACTCCGTAATTGAAAACGGAAACCACGTGTGTACGTGTACCTCACCCCTCATGGTAATGTACATGTGCGTCAGTGAAAAAGACCAATAAAAAGGTGTTAGCATGTGGACGTAATGTGCTGTTCCAGTCTCTTCTGTACCTAAGGTCCATCACCGTTCCCTTTGGATCCCTACGTAATTCGGTGCTCTCCGATACACACGATCGAACAGCGGAGGAGTGGTACTCAAGCGTCAACTTTAGGTTACAATATCTCCGGATGTAATTAACATTTTACAATGCAACAAACGGCACTGATTACGTATTTGTTTATATGTTCAGATGTGCTAACAAAACTAATGGGGTTCCATTTAAAAAAACGTAGGTTTGTGTTAAAAAACATACTTCCGTGCATTTTTTTATGGTTTGTATTAACCAATTACACTAGCCCCTCTCCGCACGTTCGGTCTGTGAAATCGATTCGTCAGTATTTGATGTGCTTTACGAAATATATCCAGCGCTAATGATAGGTGACTCACCCTGTAACCGTGGGGTCTTTAACGCATACCTTAAGAGCTATGACCAATTCTTGATCTTCGATACTGTGAAACAAATCTCTTCTACTGCGAGCTCTTTGCTTTCCATTTTTTGGGAAGTGGTAGTACGGACAAAAACAAGGAAAAATATTCCAGTAAACACGTGCACTAAATCGCATAACTTAAGAGCTATGGGCACTTGTTCATCTCCGCTATTTTGAAACACAACTCTTTTAACGAACAAGTGCTCATAACTTTTATGGTATGCATTTTCGAGTGCACGCTTACTAGACATTTTTTTTCCTTGTTTTGGCCCATTGTACAAGGGCTGAATGAAAGAATGAAAAGTAATGCTTCCACTTTCGTTAATTGGGTTTGGAGGGGAATATTTTAATAAATCAAACACAGAAATAATCCTTAGGTTGTGATCTTTAATTGCCAACATTCACTTTTCCGCAAAAATTACCAGCCACTTCGATACATTTCTGCCAACGATGGACAAGTTTTCTGAAGCCGTCACGGAAGAACTCGACCCACTATTTGCGCAACCACAGTTTCTCAGTTCTCTCAACGCCTTCATCAGAAGCTTAATGATGTCCCCGCAGATCATCTTTCACTATCGGGAACAGATGGGAGTCCTGCGGTGCTAAATCTGGACTGTATGGAGGATGCCGTACGGTGGTCAGATTCACTCACTGAAGTTCTGCTGTGGCCGCACGTGAAGTGTGTGGTTTGGCACTGTCATACTGCAGGAAAACATTTCCCATTTACTTTCGGACCCAACGACCCACGGTACTCACATCAACACAATCACCATAAACTGCTTTCATTCCCTGATGACTCTCCTTTGGGCTGACACCTTATGCTGTCAAGAATTCAATGACTGCACGTTGCTTCAGTTGCATTGACCAACCGTCTGCGCAGGGTTCCATACTTTACACTGTAACAACTCAACCGTTCAATACTAAGGCATCCCGCCAACTGGAGCTGTAGAGAAGAGGCTACGGAACAAGCCAGTACCTGCCGCATACCAATGCTGCCAACTGTTGAACAGTTACGAAGGTGGAGGCATTACTTTTCAGTCAACCCTCTTACCACTTCCCAAACATGGAAAGCAAAGAGCTTCCAGTAGAAGAGATTTGTTTCACAGTAACGAAGATCAAGAATTGTACATAGCTCTTAAGGTATGCATTTGAGACTGCATGTTTACTAGACTTCTTTGTTTCGAATGTTCATTCCTGTTATACCCCTGAACATTGATCACCACTTCTGAAACACCCTGTATATATAGTATAGGGTGATACACGAAGATATGGAAATATTTTAATATGTTATTCTACAAATAACACTAAAGAAAAAAGTTCATATAGACATAGGTTCGCAAGTGGGAAGGAAGAAGGTGCTTAAAATACCAGTGTAGGCCTGCGCTGTTATAATGTCACGCAAAACAACAAGGGGTGCATGCCCTTCCATGAAAAACACGACCACACCATAACACCACCGCCTCCGAATTTTACTGTTGGCACTACACACGCTGGCAGGTCACGTTCACCGGGTATTCGCCATACTCACACCCTGCCATCGGATCACCACAATGTGTACCGTGATTCGTCACTCCACACAATGTTTTCCCACTGTTCAATCGTCCAATGCTTACGCTCCTTACACCAAGCGAGGCTTCGTTTGGCATTTACCAGCGTGATGTGTGGCTTATGAGCAGCTGTTCAATCATGAAATCCAAATTTCCTGACCTCCCGCCTAACTGTCATAGTACTTGCAGTGTACCCTGATGCAGTTTGGAATTCCTGTGTGGTGGTCTGAATAGATGTCTGCCTATTAGACATTACGACCCTTTTCAACTGTCGGCGGTCTCTGTCAGTCAACAGACGAGGTCGGCCTGTACGCTTCACGTTTCCACTTCACTATCACATCGGGAACAGAGGACCTAGGGATGTTTAGCAGTGTGGAAATCTCACGTACAGACGTATGACACAAGTGACACCCAGTCACCTGACCACGTTGGAAGTCCGCGAGTTCCGCGGAGGCCCCCATTCTGCTCTCTCACGACGTCTAATGACTTCAAAAAATGGTTCAAATGGCTCTGACCACTATGGGACTTAACATCTATGGTCATCAGTCCCCTAGAACTTAGAACTACTTAAACCTAACTAACCTAAGGACATCACAAAACACCCAGTCGTCACGAGGCAGAGAAAATCCATGACCCCGCCGGGAATCGAACCCGGGCACGGGAAGCGAGAACGCTACCGCACGACCACGAACTGCGGACCTAATGACTAGACCACGGATTTTTAGGTCGTAAAAAAGTGTGTTTTAGGCACCTAAAGTAGGCTTCTTGAGTAGTTCATTCAGGCAATATAAAACCTAAAATAGGCTCTAATAAAAATGATGCAGAGAAAATAGCAATAAATTAAAATACACAGTGTTGACAGTATGAACATCTTATTAATCATTAAAACAATGAGAATGAATATTTACACAGTTACAGAGCACAGCAATCTACAACATAACTCAAAATATTTTTGAGTTCCTGCAAGATAAAGATCTCCGTAAAAAAGATGTGGCAATGGTTTAATTAATACATTCATAGTTTCACATATTCTGACCATAGTTGGCTTCACAATAAATAACCAAAATCTTTCCTAGGTTTTCTAGTGAAAACCTGTGGCGCTTGTCAGTCAGAATCAATTTATACGCTGAAAAAGAACGTTCTACATCAACAGATATTACAGGGGCGTACTTCATGTGCGTCACATGTTGGACAGGAATGCTGCAGTCAGGAGTGCTGGATTTTCCACTAAGTATGTCGGCAGCTGCACACAACTCCTTCAGGCCACTGTTCTTCTGCAAAACCATTTGCATTTTTGCCCGTACTTTTTCCCCTATTTCACCTGGCGCTTCATTAATTTTCATTTTGACTTCTTCAAGCAAAGAAATATTGCCGTAGGTAGGTCTCCCTGAGCCTTCTAATTGTGAAATTATTCTTGCCATAAATGTGTAGTGGGCCCTAATGTAAGATAAGTCCCGTTTTAAAGAAGAATCTTTGAGTAACTACATTGCTGCTGTTACGGATGCAGCATCCTCCGGTACATTTTCAACCACCTTCTGGACAGCTGAGAGATGCGTACTATAGTATTCTGCTGCTATCAGCCACGTGCCCCAGCGGGTGACAACAGGCTCTGGCGGCAATGGGACATCTGGAAGCTGTTCTTTGAATGCCTGTATTCTTGATGGTGCCTTAACAAAAATTTTCTTCACCATGGATATTACTTTATTTACTTTAGGAAACTGTAGCCTTACTTGCTCTGCTATGCGGTTGATCCCATGCACTACACAAGTTACGTGCAGCATCAATGGGTAGAATACTTTTAATAGTTCAAACGCTGCTATCATATATGCAGCGGCGTCAGTGACGGCCAGAAGCACCTTATTCTCATCCACTCCGTTTGGGTATAGCACCTTAAGCCCATTGTTCACTAACTGTGCTATTGTTTGTTGGTTAGTTTTTGCAAGCTGTTATGAGTAAATCAAATGAGCCCTGGATGGAGCATCTGGATCTAGCTTGCCAATACTCAGGTTTGCAAAATGGTTCAAATGGCTCTGAGCACTATAGGACTTAACAGCTATGGTCATAAGTCCCCTAGAACTTAGAACTACTTAAACCTAACTAACCTAAGGACAGCACACAACACCCAGCCATCACGAGGCAGAGAAAATCCCTGACCCCGCCGGGAATCGAACCCGGGAACCCGGCGTGGGAAGCGAGAACGCTACCGCACGACCACGAGATGTGGGCGTTTGCAATGTAACGGCCAAGACTGTCAGTAGTTTCATCCACAGAAATCCATATACAAGATTCTCCAACATCTTCTCGGATTCTGTGCAATGCAGCATTGTAAGCTGAATCCACATAATTCTTACGTAAAGCAGACTCTACAGGAATAGACTGATGGCAGTACTTCTCAAGAAAACCTCTGAAAATAGGGTTTTCTAGTTTCCGAAAAGGGATGTTTGCTGCCACAAGTGCATGACACAAATCACTGCAGAACTTGTTTTTTTCGGAGGATTCGCCAGATTTATTGGTTAAAAGAGTTTGCTTCAATTTTTACTTCTGTTCAACATTAGCTTTATGTGCGCTTCCATCTGCATGCTGAGTTAAGTGAGATTTCTTAACACTCAAAACCTAATACGAGAGAAAAGGGAAATGCAGTTTAGAATCGCATATAAAGAGTACTTCGTATTAGTAAAGGTTAGCGATAAAAAAGAATCCGAAGTGACAGGAAAATAAGAAGTCTAAGAAAAACATCAACTAACCTCCTTGTTGCATGCTTGGCAGAAAATAATTTTCCCATCTGTTGTATAATGCGTAAAATCTTGCAACCACTGCCTTATATGAATAGACTTTGAACTACCTGTATTCGGCATATCGTAGTTTTCTCACACAGAAACTAGAATTTATTTTGCACTTAGAACGTCAGTAACACTTAACAAGTCGGTCGCTACACAATGTACTGATTTGTTTTCGCTGGGAAAAGTGAATGACGACCTGTTTTTTTTTTCCTTTAACTGTGGTGCATGGGAGCGGTAGGGGAAGTACCTTACTTGTTGCTGGCCATATGGCACCTGACAGATGGCCGCCCCTTCGGAACAAGCGAGTGGAATCTACCTGTGCTTCAGATGAAAACATCTCACTACTGGCAAATTATTTTTCGAACCGGAAAATTCACGTATAATACCTTTCACGAAACAGAGTAGTTTGATAGGACTGCCTGTAGACAGCAGCGAGAAAATGCGCGAAGGGCAGCAATTTAGCTACAGAGGGCGTCTACGATTAACATTGTGATTTTTTAATCCGTGCTCAGCTTCAGGCCTATGAAACCGTTTCTTTGCGAAAATACACAGCTGGCCAGAATTCTACGAACGAAATATTTTCAAATATAACATTTAGTACTCCCACGTTCGATTCCAATGTGTAAATCAAATCTTTGACCGGTTCCCATTCGCTCACCGAAGTTAAGCGCTGTCGCGCTCGGCGCGTACTTGGATGGATGACCATTCAACCGTGCCGAGTGCTGTTTGGTAGTAAGGCAAGCAAAGGAATTGTAAACAGTCTCTAACGACCTTCGCCTTCGATGAGACGTAAAGCCCTAAGTTTACTTCCTTTTCTAGTCTTTGAAAACACAAGAACTCTATGTCAGATTAACGAAATGGGTACTTTTTAGGATTTTGATGCCGAAAGAGGCAAAATTAAGCGTCAACGTCGAAATACGCAATTTTAGGTCCTATAGAACTAACGGTATTCAGTTTAGTTACTTATGAAACGCATAAGTACCAACTTATATGCAAATTGGAGCTTAAGAAAAAAATAGGCTTTAACCTAAGATCCGTGATCTATTTTTACATATGAATAATAAAACATCTCTAAAGAGTATATGGCATTATCAGGGATAGCAATATAAAAAAATAAAAAAAGACCGAATTGTTAGGCAAATACGAAGCATGAGCGCATATCAGCTAGCCACCTTGCTGCACGCTGGGCAGAAAATATTTTTTTACATCTGTCGTATAGTGTGGAAAAACTTGGAGCCACTGTCTTATATGATGAAATAGGCACTTTTTAGGATATTAAAGCCGAAATAGGCAAAAATAGGCACAACGTCGAAGTAGGCTTTTTTAGTCCTATGGAATTAACGCTATTAAGTGTAAATAGTCATGAAACGCATAAGTACAAATTTTTATGCAAATAGGAACTCAGGAACAAAATAGGTTTTTGCCTAAACTCCGCGGTCTACTAATGATTACTGAGGTCGCTGATATTGGAGTAGCTGGCAGTTGGTGGCAGCACAGTGCACCTAATGTGTTTTTGTGGGTGTCCGGATACTTTTGATCGCATAGTGTACCTCGCAGCTGTAGCAGTTATAAAGTTAAGTACTGAAAAGTTATTCGTGCACTGTTAGATAGTTATTAAATTTAATAGTTTTCAGCGGTGTTTCGTGCTGTTTGTGGCGAAATAACGATTTAATAAAGTTTTGGAGAAGTTAGCTCGCTGTGTTTTTTTAGAGGTTTCTCTGCGTTGAAGTTATTTAGTAAATTTCGTGCTTTAGTTTTCAGGTGAAGTTTGTTATTGTTTCTAGTGAAATATTTCAGTCAAATTTTCATTCAGTGTTTTAACTTCGTTGACTGTTCCAGTGGCCGCTTGAATTTTTGGTTTTAGCTTATAATTTTGTGAAGTTTTTTTGGTATTGGTATTACCTGTGGTGTAGCATTATTATTAATACAAGTAGTTGCTTTCTTAGTAGACAGAGAATTTCGATACCGCTATTGTTAGTTCTACAAATAGTTCTGTTGGTGTAACTGAACTTGGGTAACATAACGTATAGTTTTTTTTAGTAACTATAATATTTTACTATGGGTGAGAAGTGTGGGCTCCGTTGTAGGTTTGTGAGTAGTGGGTTATGGTGTGGGATTTGTTCAAAGTATTTTCATTGGGGGGAATGCAGCGGGGAGGCCGGTGGGCATTCTAGCGAGATCTTCTCCCGTGAATGCAGAATCTGCAGTAAGAAATAAGTTGATAGAGGAGCAAGAGTGTAAGATTTGTGCCCTTCAGGTGCAGTTACAACGCGCAAAGGAAGATCTAGATAGGTTGAGGAGGGTGAAAGGTGTTGGGGACTGGGAAACGGCAGTTGGCAAGAATGCAGCTAGGAGGAGGAGGTGTTCAGACAGTTATGCTTTGCGCACATGTAATAGATTTGACCAACAGTCAGAATTGAGTGGAGAGGAGCCTCTTGTAGCTGTAGATGTGGGGAACATGCAGCAGTCCTCAGCAGGTAAGTCAGTTGCAAAGTTCAACAGGAAGAAGGAGGTTCTGCTGCTAGGTAGTTCGCACAGTAGAGGTGTGGGCCAGCAGTTGCAGGAAGTGTTGGGGAATGAGTACCAGGTCACCAGCATTGTGAAGCATACTGTAGGGTTGGTTCAGGTGACGGACAGCATAGGGGAGTTACGTAGGAATTTTACAAAAGAAGATCAGGTAGTGATAGTGGGCAGAGTAGGGAATAGTCTTGATAGGGATGGGGAATATGATGTAGGTGATGATCTGCTAAAGATAGCTACTCAAACTGGTGGCACCAATGTGCATTTCGTGCAACTGTTTCAGCGTCAAGATCGACCTCACCTTAATGCGGCTGTTGGGAGCGTTAATAATGGGCTGGAGGGATCGCTGATGGCAGAGGGCATGGGTCACATCTCAGTGGTGCCAGTTGGGTCTATCAGTAGATCGGGTTTATGGCCTGCACCTCAACAGGTATGGGAAGGGGAGGCTGGCAAAGTGTAGATGGAAAAATACCTGTAGTAGTTGGTGTTAGAGCTGCACCTTTCTTACATTGAAGTCAGCTGGGAGATATACCTGCTTAAAGGAAGTCCCTCTAACTAAGTTCTCACCTTCCCAGGACGCAATGTTTCCAAGTAGAGAAGGAATTAGCATATTTCATAAAAATATAAGAGGTATTAAAGTTAGTGAACTGCTTATGGATGTTGACTCTGAAATTACTGGTATATCGGAGCACCACTCAAATAACTTGACAATTCAGAAGCTTCGTTTACCAGGATACAGATCAGCTGGCTGTTTCTGAAGGAGTTCCTTGCGTGGTGGGGAGTGGCTATGTACCTAAAACACAGTATTCCATTTGTGTCCATAGACGTATCACAGCACTTCACTGAACACATATTTGAATTTTGTGCAGGGGCAGTTGAATTTAGTGAAATTAACTACTAATTGTTGTTGTTTATAGGTCCCCTAACCCAGACTTCAGAGCTCAAGCTAGAGAGGGTTCTTGATTCACTTTGTAGGAAGCACCAGAAGTTAGTTATATGTGGCGACTTCAATATAAATTTTGTATATAATGGTGCAAGAAAAAGGATGTTGGCAGATTTCCTAAATTCATATGCAGACGGTGTTTTCCCAACTAGGGTGCAGAGGAACAGTAGCACAGCCATAGACAATATTTTTATTCACTCTACATTACTAGATGGACATTCTGTTAGTAAAAGGGTGAATGGCCTTTCAGACTATGATGCACAAATTTGAACACTAAAAGGCTTTTGTACTCAAAAAATGCCACATATAATTACAAACTATGTAGGAAAGTTAATCCAGCAGCAATAGAGAGTTTTTAAAACCTTGTAAAGGAACAAGAATGACAAGATGCTTATGGTGCCGATAACATAGATGATAAATATAATGCCTTCCTTGACACATTTTTCATGCTCTTTGAGAGTTGCTTTCCATTAGAACATTCTAAACGGGGTACTGGCAGTAATAGGCAGACCGGGTGGCTGACTAGTGGGATTAGGATATCATGTAGAACAAAGTGGGAATTATATGAAAATGTTTGAAGTAGTCACAATCAGGCTACAGTAGCCCATTAGAAACAGTATTGAAAGCATATTAAAATGTTATTAGGAAGGCAAAGAGTATGTGGTACGCAAATAGAATAGCTAATTCACAGGATAAAATTAAAACCATATGGTCAGTTGTGAAGGAAGTATATGGTCAGCAGCAAAGGTTTGATGATATAAAGTCAGTTCATAGTGAAAATATTTCTGTTAGTGATAAATCAGATATATGTATAGTATGTAACAATCATTTCCTGAGCATTGCTGGTGAATTAAATACAAATATAGTTTCTACAGGGAATCACATAACTCTCTTGGCAAATGCCTTTCCGAGATTGATGTCTCAAATACTCCTCTTTGATACAGACAAGGGGGAGATTTAGTCAGTAATTAAATCACTGAAGACTATGGATTCTCATGGATATGATGGAGTGCCTAGCAGAATATTATTGTGCTGCACGTATTAGCCCTGTATTTAGCCATATTTGTAATTTTTCCTTCAGGAGTGGTCAGTTTCCTGAACGATTAAAGTACTCAGTAGTAAAGCCGATTTATAAAAAGCGAGAAGGGGATAATGTAGATAATTTTAGACCTATTTCTATGCCATCAGTATTTGCTAAAGTATTGAAATGGTCATGTATGTAAGGATAATTGATCATTTTATATTGCACGATTTGCTACCAAATGTACAATTTGGCTTTAGAAGTCGTTTAACAAATGAAAATGCTATATTCTCTTTTCTCTGTGAGATACTAGATGGGTTAAACAAAAGGTTTCGAACGACCAGCCATATTTTTTGGTTTAACTAAGGCATTTGATTGTGTTGATCACAAAACATTGCTCCAGAAGTTGTACCATTACAGAATACGAGGCGTAGCTCACAATTGGTTTACCTCTTACTTTAGCAACAGACATCAAAAGGTCATTATTCAGAGTGTTGAGATTGGCTGTGATGTGGGGTCTGAGTGGGGTAGTGACAAGCGGGGGTGGGGGGGGGGTGCCCCAGGGATCAGTGTTGGGGCCGCTCCTGTTCGTTATTTATATAAATGATATGCCCTCTAGTATTACGGGTAACTCTAAAATATTTCTGTTCGCTGATGACACTAGCTTGGTAGTACAGATGTTGTGTGTGTCAGTTTCAAATAGTGCAGTTCATGACATAAGTTCATGGCTTTTGGAAAATAAACTACCGCTAAATCACAGTAAGACTCAGTTTTTACAGTTTCTAACACACAATTCAACAAACCTGACGTTTTGATTTCAAAGAAGGGGCATATGACTAGTGAAACTGAACAGTTCAAATTTCTAGGTTTTCAGATAGATAGTAAACTGTCGTGGAAAGCCCACGTTCAGGATGTTGTTCAAAGAGTTAATGGTGCCATTTCTACTTTTTGAAAGATATCTGAAGTGACTGATCTTTCGACATGAAAATTAGTATACTTTGCTTATTTTCATTCGCTTATGTCGTGTGGTGTTATATTTTGGGGTAACTCTTCCCATTTTAAAAGGATATTTTTGGCTCAGAAAATGACGTTTCGGGCAATAAGTGGTGTAAGTTCACGAACTTCTTGTCGGCCCCTGTTCATGAGTTTGGGTATTTTGACATTGGCCTCTCAATATATGTATTCATTACTGTCATTCCTTGTTAACAATATTAGCTTACTCCCAAGAATAAGCAACTTTCACTCAGTTAATACTCCACATAAATCAGACCTGCATATAGATGACACTTGCTTAACTCTTGTGCAGAAATACCCCGTCGGCGGTTCGAGTCCTCCCTTGGGCATGGTTATGTGTGTTGTCCTTAGTGTAAGTTTAAGTTAGATTAAGTAGTGGGTAAGCTTAGGGACCGATGAACATACCAGTTTGGTCCCATAAGACCTAACCACAACTTTGCAATTTTTCTTGTGCAGGAAGTTGTGCAGTATATTGCTGCATCCATTTTCAATAACCTACCACTCGAATTGAAAGATCTTAGCAGTAATCTACGCGCATTCAAATCGAAACTGAAGAGTTTCCTCATAGGTCACTTCTTCTGTTCTGTCAAGGAGTTCCTTGAAAAATTAAATTGATTCTTGTTGTATTGTTGATTGTGTTTACTTAAACTCATGGAGTGACTGAAATTACACTGAAAGGAACACCCTTAGCTGCTTACAGGCGTTGACATACGTCAACTGGAATAGATGAAAATGTGTGTGCCCCGACCGGGACTTGAACCCGGACATGTCCGAAAGAACAGATACCATCTTAGTATATATATAGTTAAGGCCCACCGGCCACTTGACCATCTTCTTCTCCTGTGCGAATGCACAAACAGTGCCCGAAATCTTACGGGAATCGGCAACGCGCCGCGAGTAATGAGTATAATGGGCGGGGGCACTACGAATGTAGTGCGGGACAATACGTTGAGAGTGTGGGTTTCGCGGGAGGCGTGCCAGAGATAAATTCCCGCAGTCGCGCTATCGTCTGTGTCCTCGGTGGCTCAGATGGATAGAACGTCTGCCATGTAAGCAGGAGCTCCCGGGTTCGAGTCCCAGTCGGGGCACACATTTTCATCCGTCACTGTTGACGTATGTCAACGCCTGTAAGCGGCTACGGGTTTTCATTTAATTATAATTTCATTCTAACGAGCTGCATGGTCACCGATGGTATCTGTTCTTTCGGACATGTCCGAAAGCATACCAGTTATATAGTATATATTAGTATAGTATATATTATGGAGTATATATTATGGAGTCACTTTATTGAGGTTCATAAATATTTTATTTTTATCTGTTATTACTTTTATGCTGTAATTTCATGTGCTGACGCGTTCCATGACCTTGGAGATTTGCTCCTCAATTTGGTCCTACCGAACTTGGCGTGTAAATAAAAAAAAATAATAGATAGAAAAAAAGATGCTGTGTCGTATCGCTCGTGCGCCGACTGAAACACCACGTTGAGATTGACTCACATCTTGATAACGTGACATTGTAACAGCAGTAACCGATCTAACAATTGCGCCATACACTTTTTGTCGGTTCTAGGCGCTTCAGTCCGGAACCGCGCTGCCGCTACGGTCGCAGGTTCGAATCCTGCCTCGGGCGTGGATGTGTGTGATGTCCTTAGGTTGTTACGTTTACGTAGTTCTAAGTGTAGGGGAGTGATGACCTCAGATGTTTAAGTCCCATAGTGCTCAGAACCATTTGAACCATTTGCTGTCGTATAGAGCTTTGCCGACCGCAGCTCCGCGTTCTGCCTGTTTACATACGTCTGTATTTGAATATTGACGCCTATACCAGTTTCTTTGGCGCTTCGTGTCTATTAGCGTGACGCAGGTGACCACATATCTCCATTAGAAGGTGTGACGTTGGCACAAACAACGAAAGGCAGACCAGCGTAGAGAATTGGAGGAAAAAACAGGCGGCTACTTTCTGTGACGAGGATACTGAAAAGTTTGTACAATGCTACGATAGCCGCGAGGGGTTAGCCGAGCGGTCTGAGGCGCTGCAGTCACGGACTGTGCTGCTGCTCCCGGCAGAGGTTCGAGTCCTCCCTCGGGCATGGTTGTGTGTGTTTATCCTTAGCATAATTTAGGTTAAGTAATGTGTAAGCTTAGGGACTGATGACCTTAGCAGTTAAGTCCCATAAGATTTCACACATATTTGAACATTTCTATGCCACGATAAATGTCTAAGTCGCAAAGGTAGCTGGAGGGTGTGGCTAAATGTTACGCATAAAAAATTTGTGGTTTTCAATGAGGTTTTCATTTCATGACCGCTCGGGCCTTACTTTTCGAATACGTCTCGTAATATTTTGAATGAGAAGGTGTCGTTTCCGTTCTACGACAGTTTCAGTTCAGATGTTTAACTCATCTGCTTGAGGAACTGAATCAGGCATGGGGGAACAGAATTATTAGGTGACACTTCGAAAGGAAACATAACGAAAAATGCATTTGTCACTTAAGCACGTTTGTTACGTGTTTACATAATTCAACAAAAAAAAAACCAGCATGCTGTACGCACAGGACAGTACTGATGCATTCCAACAGGAGCTCGATGTGGCGACCACCAACGCTGTTACGGACACTTTACCTGTGGAGGGTGACCCGGTACACACTCTCCGTCCCACATGGCGTCTCTTCAGCGGTCAGAACTCGTCCCAGCAGATCTTCCTGTCTCTACAGCAGTCTCGTATATCAAACTTCGCATATGACCCTACAAGAAGTATTCCATACGAGTTAAATCCGGTGATCGAGGCGGCCACGAGTTTGGACCACCGCCGCGTATTCATCTTTCACCATATCGCCTGTTGGATGTCATCGAACCGCAAGTGAGAAGTAAGTTGGTGCACCATAGTGGTGAAACCGCATTTCCTGACGGAAATTCAATGGCACAACTTCCAAGACAGGGTCCAGTACGTTTTGTAGGAAGATCAAATGTGCAGGAGCTGCTAGCTTGAGTGAGAGGAGGTATGGCTCCATCACTTAACCCTCCAGAATACCTGCCCACACGTCAATAACAAACGGGTGCTGAAATCGCTGAACATGCTTGCCTCGATGGTTTTCGTCTGCTCAGGCATCGCTGTTTCACGAATTCAGAACACAGTCCCTAGAACTTACACCACTGGCAATTAAAATTGCTACACCAAGAAGAAATGCAGATGATAAACATGTATTCATTCGACAAATATATTGTACTAAAATTGACATGTGATTACATTTTCACGCAATTTGGGTGCATAGATCCTGAGAAATCAGTACCCAGAACAACTACCTCTCACCGTAATAACGGCCTTGATACGCCTCGGCATTGTCAAGCAGAGCTTGGATGGCGTGCACAGGTACAGCTGACCATACAGCTTCAACACCATACCACAGTTCATGAAGAGTAGTGACTGGCGTATTGTGACGAGCCATTTGCTCAGCCATCATTGACCAGACATTTACAGTTGGTGAGAGATCTGGAGAATATGCTGGTCAGGGCAGTAGTCGAACATTTTCTGTATCCAGAAAGGCCCGTACAGGACCTGCAACATGCGGTCGTGCATTATCCTGCTGAAATGTAGGGTTTCGCACTAATCGAATGAAGGGTAGAACCACGGGTCGTAACATATCTGAAAAGTAACGTCCACTGTTCAAAGTGCCGTCAATGCGAACAAGAGGTGACCGACACGTGTAATCAATGGCACCCCATACCATCACGCCGGGCGATACGCCAGTATGGCGATGACGAATACACGCTTACAATGTGCGTTCACCGCGATGTCGCCAAACACGGATGCGATCATCATGATGCTGTAAACGGAACCTGGATTTATCTGAAAAAATGACGTGTTGACATTCGTGCACCCAAGTTCGTCGTCGAGTACACCATCGCAGGCGCTCCTGTCTGTGATGCAGCGTCAAAGGTAACCACAGCCATGGTCTCCGAGCTGCTGCAAACGTCGAAGTGTTCGTGCAGATGGTTTTTGTCTTGCAAAAGTCCCCATCAGGGATCGAGACGTGGGTACACGATCCGTTACAGCCATGCGGATAAGATGCTTGTCATCTCGACTGCTAGTGATACGAGGCCGTTGGGATCCAGCACGGCGTTCCGTATTACCCTCCTGAACCCACCGATTCCATATTCTGCTAACAGTCATTGGATCTCGACCAACAGGTGTCGCCACCGGCGCCAGCCTTGTGTGGATGCTCTGAAGACCTAATCGTTTGCATATCACAGCATCTTCTTGCTGTCGGTTAAATTTCGCGTTTGTAGCACGTCATCTTCGTGGTGTAGCAAATTTAATGGCCAGTAGTGTGCTATACGGTCTCTACTGTCTACCCTACTGCACACCAGGACAAGAAACTTTGACACTTTTCTCTTTCGCTCAGGAGATGTGCACACGTTATACGTGTGAACTCAATCGTTCGTAGAATGGAAATGGTACATTTCCGGACCTGGGTTCCTGTTCAGAATATTATGTACTCACTCCCCCCTGCAAGTGGTAGAAGTTTGTAACGGTAATTTCCTTACACCCTGTATGGTATGCTATGCTTAATCCCAGCTATGTTTTCTTAATTACACTGAAGAGCCAAAGAAACTGGTACACCTGCCTAATATCGTATAGGACCCCACGAGCACAAAGAAGTGGCGCAACACGACACGACATGTTCTCGACTGTCTGAAGTAGCGCTGGGGGGGACTGCCACCATGAATCCTGCAGAGCTATCCATAAATCCGTAACAGTAAGAGGGGGTGGAGATCTCTTCCGAGCAGCACGTTGCAAGGCGTCCCAGATGTGATCAATAATGCTCATGTCTCGGCAGCCAGCGGAAGTGTTTCAACTCAGAAGAGTGTTCCTGGAACAACTCTGCAGCAATTCTGGACGTATAGGGTGTCGCATTGTCCTGCTGGAATTGCCCAAGTGCGTCGGAATGCACAATGGACATTAATGGATGCAGCTGATCAGACGGGATGCTTACATACGTATCATCTGTCAGAGTCGTATCTAGACGTATCAGGGGTCCCATATCACTCTAAGTGCACATGTCCCACACCATTACAGAGCCTCCACCAGCTTCAACAGTCCCCTGTTGACATGCAGGGTCTATGGATTCATGATTTTGCCTCCGTACCTGCACACGTTAGATACAATTTGTAACGAGACTCATCCAACCAGGCAACATGTTTGCAGTCATCAACAGTCCAATGTCGGTGTTGACAGGCCCAAGTGATGCATCAAGCTTTTTGTGTCGTGCAGATGTCAATGGTATTCGATTGGGCCTTTGACGCCAAAAGTCCATATCGATGATGTTTCGTTGAATGGTTCACACGCTGACACTTGTTGATGGCCCAGCATTCAAATGTGCAGCAATTTGCGGTAGGGTTGCAATTTGGTCACGTTGAACGTTTCTCTTCAGTCGTCGTTGGTCCTGCTCTTGCATGATCTTTTTCCGGCAGCAGCGATGTCGGAGATTTGATATTTTACCGGATTCCTGATATTCACAGTTGTTGTTGTTGTGATCTCCAGTCCTGAGACTGGTTTGATGCAGCTCTCCATGCTACTCTATCCTGTGCAAGCTTCTTCATCTTCCAGTACCTACTGCAACCTACATCCTTCTGAATCTGCTTAGTGTATTCATCTCTTGGTCTCCCCCTACGATTTTTACCCTCCACGCTGCCTTCCAATACTAAATTGGTGATCCGTTGATGCCTCAGAACATGTCCTACCAACCGATCCCTTCTTCTGGTCAAGTTGTGCCACAAACTTCTCTTCTCCCCAATCCTATTCAATACTTCCTCATTAGTTATGTGATCTACCCATCTAATCTTCAGCATTCTTCTGTAACACCACATTTCGAAATCTTCTATTCTCTTCTTGTCCAAACTATTTATCGTCCATGTTTCACTTCCATACATGGCTACACTCCATACAAATACTTTCAGAAATGACTTCCTCACACTTAAATCTATACTTGATGTTAACAAACTTCTCTTCTTCAGAAACGCTTTCCTTGCCATTGCCAGTCTACATTGCATATCCTGTCTACTTCGACCATCATCAGTTATTTTGCTCCCCAAATAGCAAAACTCCTTTACTACTTTAAGTGTCTCATTTCCTAATCTAATTCCCTCAACATCACCCGACTTAATTCGACTACATTCCATTATCCTCGTTTTGCTTTTGTTGATGTTCAGCTTATATCCTCCTTTCAAGACGCTATCCATTCCGTTCAACTGCTCTTCCAAGTCCTTTGCTGTCTCTGACAGAATTACAATGTCGTCGGCGAACCTCAAAGTTTTTATTTCTTCTCCATGGATTTTAATACCTACTCCGAATTTTTTTGTTTCCTTTACTGCTTGCTCAATATACAGATTGAATAACATCGGGGAGAGGCTACAACCCTGTCTTACTCCCTTCCCAACAACTGCTTCCCTTTCATGTTCCTCGACTCTTATAACTGCCATCTGGTTTCTGTACAAATTGTAAATAGCCTTTCGCTCCCTGTATTTTACCCCTGCCACCTTCAGAATTTGAAAGAGAGTATTCCAGTCAACATTGTCAAAAGCTTTCTCTAAGTCTGCAAATGCTAGAAACGTAGGTTTGCCTTTCCTTAATCTTTCTTCTAAGATAAGTCGTAAGGTCAGTATTGCCTAACCCTAAATGGTCGTTTGGGAGAGTCACCACTTCTTCGCTACCTCGTTGATGCTGTGATCCATCGCTCGTGCGTCGGCTATAACACCACGTTAAATCTCACTTAAATCTTGATAACATTTACATTTACATTTACATCCATACTCCGCAAGCCACCTGACGGTGTACGGCGGAGAGTACCTCGAGTACCTCTATCGGTTCTGCCTTCTATTCCAGTCTCGTATTGTTCGTGGAAAGAAGGATTGTCGGTATGCCTCTGTGTGGGCTCTAATCTCTCTGATTTTATCCTCACGGTCTCTTCGCGAGATATACGTCGGAGCGAGCAATATACTGCTTGACTCCTCGGTGAAGGTATGTTCTCGAAACTTCAACAAAAGCCCGTACCGAGCTACTGAGCGTCTCTCCTGCAGAGTCTTCCACTGGAGTTTATCTATCATCTCCGTAACGCTTTCGCGATCACTAAATGATCCTGTAACGAAGCGCGCTGCTCTCCGTTGGATCTTCTCTCTCTCTCTCTTCTATCAACCCTATCTGGTATGGGTCCCACACTGGTGAGCAGTATTCAAGCAGTGGGCGAACAAGTGTACTGTAACCTACTTCCTTTGTTTTCGGATTGCATTTCCTTAGGATTCTTCCAATGAATCTTAGTTTGGCATCTGCTTTACCGACGATCAACTTTATATGATCATTCCATTTTAAATCACGCCTAATGCCTACTCCCAGATAATTTATGGAATTAACTGCTTCCAGTTGCTGACCTGCTATATTGTAGCTAAATGATAAGGGATCTTTCTTTCTATGTATTCGCAGCACATTGCACTTGTCTACATTGAGATAAAATTGCCATTCTCTGCACCATGCGTCAATTCGCTGCAAATCCTCCTGCATTTCAGTACAATTTTCCATTGTTACAACCTCTCGATATACCACAGCATCATCCGCAAAAAGCCTCAGTAAACTTCCGATGTTATCCACAAGGTCATTTATGTATATTGTGAATAGCAACGGTCCTACGACACTCGCCTGCAGCACAACTGAAATCACTCTTACTTTGGCAGCCTTCTCTCCATTGAGAATGACATGCTGCATTCTGTTATCTAGGAACTCTTCAATCCAATCACACAATTGGTCTGATAGTCCATATGCTCTTACTTTGTTCATTAAACGACTATGGGGAACTGAATCGAACGCCTGCCATTGCAGCAACAGTAGCCAATCAAAAAACAGGGCCAGACAAATGTTGACTTATATATGCATTTCCGACCGCAGGCCCGTATTCTCCCTATTTAAATATCTGTGTATTTGAATACGCATGCTTATATCAGTTTCTTTGGCGCTTCAGTGTATTTTAGCCACATTTCCACATAAACAACTACATGTGTCTTCTCTATCACATTCATGTATCAACTCATATTTTATGACCCAGTCAATTCTTTTGGTGTTTTCTACTGGATACTAAGGAACGCATCTTCGGTATGACGTCACGACACCGCTGTCTGGCCGTGTCTTCAGGTGTTGCTCGTGACCAGCAGTCGGCGCCAGATTGTGTTAGCGACGGCGTTGACATAGAAGGCGGTGGGAGCGTCAGAGAAGTTAATCTGAATTCATGCGACGCAGCGACTTAAGAAGGCTATGGCCGGCCTAGCTGCCGTCTGACAGCCGCCAATACATAAATTCATGAGGCTGCTTAGCAAGTCTCCCGAGATAGCCGCAGATGCGATACTGATGTAAACAGCGCCGCGCCTCGCCTAGAAATTCTAGGCTAACTTCAGCTGCCTACCTGGCATTAGTGTCGTAGGTCATCTTACGATGCTCCTGTACTGCTTAAGGTTTCATGAGACACAAGTCATATCATTACCGTTTGTTGACATCGGTAGTGCGAAATTATCGCACCATCTACCAGGGACATGCAATAATTAAAGAGCCAGATAAGTCCGCAGCTCGTGGTCGTGCGGTAGCGTTCTCGCTTCCCGCGCCCGGGTTCCCGGGTTCGATTCCCGGCGGGGTCAGGGATTTTCTCTGCCTCGTGATGACTCGGTGTTGTGTGATGTCCTTAGGTTAGTTAGGTTTACGTAGTTCTAAGTTCTATGGGACTGATGACCATAGATGCTAAGTCCCATAGTGCTCAGAGCCATTTGAACCATTTTTAGAGATATATATGACGGTAGTATCTGTTCCCGAAAGAACAGATACCGTGGATGACCATGCAGCTTTGCTAGAAATGAAATGATAATTAAATGGACACCCTAGCTGCAAACAGGCGTTGATGTACTTCATTGGGGACATGTTGAAAATGTGTGCCCCGACCGGGACTCGAACCCGGGATCTCCTGCTTACATGGCAGACGCTCTATCCATCTGAGCCACCGCGGGCACAGAGGATAGTGCGTCTGCAGGAACTTATCCCTTGCACGCTCCCCGTGAGATCCACATTCCCAACATGTCCACACCACTACATTCGTAGTGCGCCTTATATATGTTTGTCCATCATATGATGGATAGAGCGTCTGCCATGTAAGCAGGAGATCCCGGGTTCGAGTCCCGGTCGGGGCACACATTTTCAACATGTCCCCAATGAAGTACATCAACGCCTGTTTGCAGCTAGAGTGTCCATTTAATTATCATTTCATTTTTTAGAGACAGACAGGTCTGGAGAAAAAAGCGTTTATTTTTACAAAACGATACTTTTTCTTCTTTTCAAACCCCTTGAACATTTATGCAATTGTTCCCACGGGCTACAAGCTTTTTTATTCCGACTGCAAAGAATTCCTTATCTTTATGTTTGAACCAATTTCCCACAAACTTCTTCACCTTCTCGTTGTCCTGGAACCTCTTCCCACGTAATGCTGCCTTCAGTGCAGCAAACAAATGGATATCACTAGGTGCTAAATTGGACAGTAAGGGGGATGAGGCTGTACTCCCCAGCCCATTTTGTCGATGGTTTCACGGCTTCGTTGAGCAATTGGAGGACGTGCGTTGGCTTGCTGGAGAATCACACCTCTCATCTTTGATCCACGAAGTCTGTCTCTCATGGCTGGCTTCACCTTGTTTAAAAGCAAATCCGAGTACTATTCGCTGTTCATTGTACGCTGATCTTCGAGATAATCACAAAAAACTGGACCTTCAGTATTCCAAAACACCGTCAATATGACTTTTCCTACTGATGCATGGGTTTTGAATTTTCTCGTGACAGGTGAGTTGGTGTGCTTCCACTCCATGCTTTGTCTTTTTGATTATGCCTCATAATAGTGAACCCAAGTTTCATCACAAGTTACAATTTTGTTGAGGAGGTGCTCACCTTCTCTTTCATAGCGTTCCTTTAGCTCTGTGCACACTCTCAACCTTGTATCCCATCTTGCGCATGTTTTGCGGTACTTCGACCTGTTACAGATAATGTTATGAACTGTACCAGTACTAACTTGAACCTTATCGACTATGATTTCCACAGTCACACGGCGGTCGGCACTAATAATGTCATCAATCCGACTTTGAAGTGAAGCAGTTGAAACTGCAACTGGTCGGCCAGTAAGGTGTTCGTCAGTCACTGAGTCGCGACGTTTTTTGAACTGCTCTACCCACTTGTAAAAATTTGCACGATGCATACAACCTTCACCATAAACTTTAGACAGTCTACAGTATATATTCACTGATTTCTCGGCTTCAGCAAGTAAAAAAAGGAATAACAGAACGTTGTTCAATGCGGACGTTTCACGCGGACTCGCCATATTGAAATGTATTTTTGAGGTTATAAAAAAAAAACAACAATATTGATACATCAGCTGATCAGGGTCCATCCAAGTGATGCCAACTTAAAGCCATAAAAGTACCAAACTTGCCCTACTGACAGTTGTTTCCCCAAACGAATTTGTCTCTTTAAATACTGAATGGTCCTCGTACAATTTTAACAACATCTATAACCTGTAGAGCGCTGTGTAGCTCAAGGCAGAGGGTGCTTGTTACTCAGCTTCTTCCAATTGCTTTGCGTACGTAAGGCTGGAATAATGATCGCTTCAACATCTTTGTTGCTGTTGTGGTCTTCAGCCCTGAGACTGGTTTGATGCAGCTCTACATACGCTACTCTATCCCAGTACCTACTGCAACCTACATCCTTCTGAATCTGTTTAGTGTATTCATCTCTTGGTCTTCCTCTAAGATTTTTTACCCTCTGCGCTGCCCTCCAATAGTAAATTGGTGATCCCTTGATGCCGCAGAACATGTCCTA
Source organism: Schistocerca cancellata (assembly GCF_023864275.1). Lineage (NCBI taxonomy): Eukaryota > Metazoa > Arthropoda > Insecta > Orthoptera > Acrididae > Schistocerca > Schistocerca cancellata. The sequence goes on along the minus strand of NC_064636.1, from coordinate 113,634,454 downwards.
CCAACCGATCCCTTCTTCTGGTCAAGTTGTGCCACAAACTTCTCTTCTCCCCAATCCTATTCAATACTTCCTCATTAGTTATGTGATCTACCCATCTAATCTTCAGCATTCTTCTGTAGCACCACATTCCGAAAGCTTCTATTCTCTTCTTGTCCAAACTATTTACCGTCCATGTTTCACTTCCATACATGGCTACACTCCATACAAATACTTTTAGAAACGACTTCCTGACACTTAAATCTATACTCGATGTTAACAAATTTCTCATCTTCAGAAACGCTTTCTTTGCCATTGCCAGTCTATATTTTATATCCTCTCTACTTCGACCATCATCAGTTATTTTGCTCCCCAAATAGCAAAACTCCTTTACTACTTTGTCTCATTTCCTAATCTAATACCCTCAGCATCACCCGACTTAATTCGACTACATTCCATTATCCTCGTTTTGCTTTTGTTGATGTTCATCTTATATCCTCCCTTCATGACACCATTCATTCCGTTCAACTGCTCTTCCAAGTCCTTTGCTGTCTCTGACAGAATTACAATGTCATCGGCGAACCTCAAAGTTTTTATTTCATCTCCATGGATTTTAATACCTACTCCAAATTTTTCTTTTGTTTCCTTTACTGCATGCTCAATATACAGATAGAATAACATCGGGGAGAGGCTACAACCCTGTCTTACTCCCTTCCCAACCACTGCTTCCCTTTCATGTCCCTCGACTATTATAACTGCCATCTGGTTTCTGTACAAATTGTAAATAGCCTTTCGCTCCCTGTATTTTACCCCTGCCACCTTTAGAATTTGAAAGACAGTATTCCAGTCAACAATGTCAAAAGCTTTCTCTAAGTCTACAAATGCTAGAAACGTAGGTTTGCCTTTCCTTAATCTTTCTTCTAAGATAAGTCGTAAGGTCAGTATTGCCTCACGTGTTCCAGTATTTCTACGGAATCCAAACTGATCTTCCCCGAGGTCGGCTTCTACTAGTTTTTCCATTCGTCTGTAAAGAATTCGTGTTAGTATTTTGCAGCTGTGGCTTATTAAACTGATTGTTCGGGAATTTTCACATCTGTCACACATGCTTTTTTGGGATTGGAATTATTATATTCTTCTTGAAGTCTGAGGGTATTTCGCCTGTTTCATACATCTTGCTCACCAGATAGTAGAGTTTTGTCAGGACTGGCTCTCCCAAGGCCGTCAGTAGTTCCAATGGAATGTTGTCTACTCCGGGGGCCTTGTTTCGACTCAGGTCTTTCAGTGCTCTGTCAAACTCTTCACGCAGTATCGTATCTCCCATTTCATCTTCATCTACATCGTCTTCCATTTCCATAATATTGTCCTCAAGTACATCGCCCTTGTATAGATGCTCTATATACTCCTTCCACCTTTCTGCTTTCCTTTCTTTGCTTAGAACTGGGTTTCCATCTGAGCTCTTGATGTTCATACAAGTGGTTCTCTTATCTCCAATGGTCTCTTTAATTTTCCTGTAGGCAGTATCTATCTTACCCCTAGTGAGATAAGCCTCTACATCCTTACATTTGTCCTCTAGCCATCCCTGCTTAGCCATTTTGCACTTCCTGTCGATCTCATTTTTGAGACGTTTGTATTCCTTTTTGCCTGCTTCATTTACTGCATTTTTATATTTTCTCCTTTCATCAATTAAATTCAATATTTCTTCTGTTACCCAAGGATTTCTACTAGCCCTCGTGTTTTTACCTACTTGATCCTCTGCTGCCTTCACTACTTCATCGCTCAAAGCTACCCATTCTTCTTCTACTGTATTTCTTTCCCCCATTCCTGTCAATTGTTCCCTTATGCTCTCCCTGAAACTCTGTACAACCTCTGGTTCTTTCAGTTTATCCAGGTCCCATCTCCTTAAATTCCCACTTTTTTGCAGTTTCTTCAGTTTTAATCTACAGGTGATAACCAATAGATTGTGGTCAGAGTCCACATCTGCCCCTGGAAATGTCTTACAATTTAAAACCTGGTTCCTAAATCTCTGTCTTACCATTATATAATCTATCTGATACCTTTTAGTATCTCCAGGGTTCTTCCATGTATACAACCTTCTATCATGCTATCATGCTACAGCTGTCTATAGCTGCGAAAGTTTTGCCGGTGCAGGATTTTGTGCACGAATTTTCTCTCGATTGTGTCCCATAAATGCTCGATTGGATTCACATCGGACGATCTAGTTGGCCAAATCATTCGCTCGAATTGCCCAGAATGTCTTCAAACCAATCACGAATAGTTGTGGCGCAGTGATACGTTTGGCGACATGAAGTCTATGAATCGCTAAAAATGGTCTCCAACTAGGCGAATTTGCAGTCAATGACCACAATAGTATGGACCCAGCACCAGCTTGCCCAGTGCCTTGTTGACAATCTGGCCCCATGGCGTCGGGGGGGTCTCAGCCGTATCGAGCACTACCACCAGCTCTTAACAGCTTAAATGAGGACGCATCTGACCTGGAGATAGTTTTCCAGCCGTCTAGGGTGCAACGGATATGGTCACGAGCGCAGGAGAGGCGATGCCCTCCAATGACGTGCTGCTATGAAAAGTGCTCGCGTCGGTCGTTCGCTGCCGCAGCCCATTAACGGCAGTTTTCTGCGCACTGTCCTAACGTTGTTGTACGACGTTGTCTGATTTATGTGGTTATTTCACGCAGTGCTGCTTGTCTGTTAGCACTGACAACTCTACACCAACGCCTCTGCTGTCGGTCGTTAAGTAAAGGCCGCAGGCCACTGGGTTGTCCGTGGTGAGAGGTAATGCCTGAAATATGGTGGTGTTGGCACACTCTTGATGTTGTGGGTTGGCAGGAGAGCCAACACCGGTTTACTAGAGGAAGCCGAAAGGCACGCGTTTTAGCTCACGCAGGCTGGCGTGAGGTCTGGGACAGGACAAGGAAATTAGAATTTAGAAAACACGGACGTAGCTCGTGGAATACTTAACTTTAATCCACTAATGGTGATCGTCGCTCTTGACTGTACAGCAGGCCGCGGTGGCCGTGCGGCTCTAGGCGCTCCAGTCCGGAGCCGCGCTGCTGGTACGGTCGCAGGTTCGAATCCTGCCTCGGGCATAGGTGTGTGTGATGTCCTTAGGTTAACAAACTCCCTATTGGCTTCTGTATCGGGTTCTTCGGCCGACGTTCATATAATGATTTTTCTGACGTTTCGCCATCACGAGTGTCTGGCATTGTCAAACCTAAGGTGTGGTACAGGTACGTCGATGATACTTTCGTGGTGTGGAGCCATGGTGAAGAACAGCTCGGTGACTTCGTAAGACACTTGAACAGCCTCCATGCCAACATAACATTTACCATGGAAGTAGGAAACGACAAGAAACTGCCATTTCTAGATGTGCTGGTCACGAGGGACGGCGAAAACCTGGGACACAGCGTGTATCGAAAACCGACACACACGGACCGATACCTGCACAAACTGTCAAACCACCACCCGAGCCAGAAAAGAGGCATGATTAGCACGCTCGTAACGAGAGCAGGACTAATATGTGAGCCGCAACATCTCAAACGAGAAATGCAACATCTGGAAACTGTCCTGAGGAGCAATGGGTACTCCACAAATTATATTAGAAGTGTAACGGAGCCAAACACTCGGCGAAGTAAGGAACTAAAAAAAAGAAATGTCGGGTACGGCCTTTCTGCCATACATTCCCAGAGTGACGGACAGTATCGGCCGTATATTGCGCAAACATGGCGTGAGGACGATTTTCAAACCGACAAGGAAGATCAAAGAGTGTCTTCGATCGGCGAAGGAGAAAAGAGACCCACTTGGAATGTAGGGAATATACCGTATACCATGCACATGCGGAAAAGTTTATGTCGGAATGACTGGACGATCCATCAACACCAGGATCAAAGAGCATAAGCGACATTGCAGGTTGGGGCAGGTGGAGAAATCGGCCGTGGCAGAGCACGCACTGAATGAGACCGACCACGTAATAAAATTCGCCGACACGGAAGTTCTGGCTGTAGAGAAGCACTATCACACGCGCTTGTTCAGAGAAGCTGTAGGAATCCAAAAACACGCGAACAGTTTGAACAAGAAAGAGGAAAGTCTTAAGGTAAACGGATCCTGGCTTCCCGTACTGCAGCGAACGACCGTCGCAGGTAGCAAGAGGAGAACCGCACTGGAAACGACCGCGGAGAAGCCCTCGGACGTCGGCGCGCCAGGTACATACAGCCTGCGGCCGCGAGCTCGGCTCCAGTTCACCACCGGCAATGGAGGGTGAAGCTTTGACAATGCCAGCCACTCGTGCTGGCGAAACGTCAGAAAAATCATTAGATGAACGTCGGCCGAAGAACCCGAGACAGAAGCCAATAGGCAGTTTGTCAACAAGTGGCCACGAAAGCCTTAACAATTTTGTGTCCTTAGGTTAGTTAGGTTTAAGTAGTTCTAAGTTCTAGGGGACGGATGACCACAGCAGTTGAGTCCCATAGTGCTCAGAGCCATTGACTGTACATGATTCAGTATCAATAGTAACTGGTAATGGCGCCTTACTAGGTCGTAGCAAATGACGTAGCTGAAGGCTATGCTAACTATCGTCTCGGCAAATGAGAGCTTATTTTGTCAGTGAACCACCGCTAGCAAAGTCGGCTGTCCAACTGGGGCGAGTGCTAGGAAGTCTCTCTAGACTAGACCTGCCGTGTGGCGGCGCTCGGTCTGCAATCACTGATAGTGGCGACACGCGGGTCCGACGTATACTAACGGACCGCGGCGGATTTAAAGACTACCACCTAGCAAGTGTGGTGTCTGGCGGTGACACTACACTTGACACTGTGGATCTTTGAATACGGAATTCCCTAACGATTTTCGAAATGAAATGTCCCATGTAGCTGACCTGTAACTATGATTTCGCGTTCAAGGTTTGTTAATTCCCGTCGTGCGGCCAGAATCACGTTGGAAAGCTTTTCACATGAATCAACCGATTACCAATGACAGCTCCGCCGATGCACTCCCCCTTCATGGCTTGTGTCCGCAGCACTACCGCCATCTGTACATGTCCTTATCACTATCCCACGACTTTTGTCATCTCAGTATTCATCCATAAATTCAGTCCTTAAAGGTGGTTCAACGTCGGTAAACAGACTTTGACTGGATTGTTCGCGTCTATCTTGAAGTGTCTGCCACTTCAGTTCCTTAGGCATCTCCGTGACTATCTAAAAAACTAAAAACTAAACTCCGCCCAAACACGCCATGAAGGCCCAACGGTACCATCCTCAGCCCACATGCGTGAATGGATGCGGAAGATATGGAGGGGGATGTGGTCAGCACATCGCTTACCCAGTCGTATGTCAGTTTACCGATACCGCCGTGACTTTCTGCCACCGGTCGAAAAACAAACATGTGTCCATTCGTGCTGCGCTTCTCTGTAACCGTTCAACATCCCCTGTTAGTACCGTTAGGGCGGGTCAAACACACCAAACACACTTAACCAATATTCTACCGCGTGTGACAGGTATCTTATAACCAGTCTCCTTTTTAGACTGACTTCTACGTAAGAACCGTAGTCTGTCATATGTTTTACCCCCGACTCTACCAATATATTTAATTTCGTATTCCTGCAAACTGTTACACTAATAGCCGGCCGGAGTCGCCGTGCGGTTCTGGGCGCTACAGTCTGGAGCCGAGCGACCGCTACGGTCGCAGGTTCGAATCCTGCCTCGGGCATGGATGTGTGTGATGTCCTTAGGTTAGTTAGGTTTAATTAGTTCTAAGTTCTAGGCGACTAATGACCTCAGAAGTTGAGTCGCATAGTGCTTAGAGCCATTTGAACCATTTTTTGTTACACTAATATATCGATAACTTCATCTATGACACATTGATGTGGCAGAGTTACAATGCTGCGTTCTTTAGTTTTGTGAAGCGCACAATTTTAAACTTTTACAATCTTACCACTATTCTGAAATCTTACTCACATCCGACTGCCTAGATGAGTACATTTTTTTTCAGATTACACTTTAGTGTAAACAACTGCTGCATCTGCTAAAACTCCGCGGTTGTAGCTGAAGAAATGTCTACCGGATTTCTGCTTGGCCTACCAGAATCAATGGTGTTTCGTGTAGATCACAGTATAGCATACATATATAGTCGCGTCACTCAAAGGTGTAAGAACTGTTACCGTCTGACAGGGAAAAAACAATAACGCACGTAGGGGCTAGAATGCCAGCCGAAAGGCTAATGTTTGTCTCTAATTATTTTTCTACTTAATTAACGAAATATTCCAAGAATTAGTAAATTAGAAAGACACGTGGACGATGTCAAAACAGCGGAATGTCACTATTTCAGTCATATAAGCTACAACGTATTCACTATGAAATACGTGTATCACTGCAGCTAATTTCGCTGAAAGCAAAAGAATATAAATACTTATTCCATGTATGAGAAATATACATTTACTGTTGTTGTCTGTTCTTATTATGATACGCACTTCCCTTAATAAGTAACAATTTTGTATGGCGTGTAGTTGGTTCAAATGGCTCTCAGCACTATGGGACTTAATATCGGTGGTCATCAGTCCCCTAGAACTTAGAACTACTTCAACCTAACTAACCTAAGGACATCACACACATCCATGCCCGAGGCAGGATTCGAACCTGCGACCGTAGCAGTCCCGCGGTTCCGGACTGAGCGCCTAGAACCGATAGACCACCGCGGCCGGCTATGGCGTGTAGTGATTCACACAGCATTACACTTCACTCGTCTTTCTAATACACGAATATTTTTACAAACGTAATTACTTTTGCGTCAGAAGGTATGGATCGAACATTCCTGCAGTTTGTGGCACAGATTTAGCAACAGTTATGGAATTGGTTTCTCATGTGTTGGGAGTTTAATTGCTTTTGACTTTTTATTATCAAGTCTATGTGGTTTTCCCTTCATCTATAATTACGATGGATTATTTGGTACCGTAAATGATGTTGATATTGGGAGTCCACACAAGTTTCCTGGATGTGTAGTGAAGAAAACTGCACCTTTTTCAGTAGATACAAGACGTATTTCTACAAAAGATCAGGTCTTCTCGTGTTTACTAGCCATTTCTTTATTCTTAAAAGAAAATGACATTCTTCAGAAAATACCTGTAGGTTACAAGAGAATCTTAAATAAATCTTAAATAAACTCTTGTGTAATGTACCGTATCACACCTCCCAGGGTTCCTTGGAAGCTAAAGATACACAACTGTCGTGTCATTTTTTAGTTAGTGCCATTCTTTATGCCAACGGCCTTGCCGTAGCGGTAATACCGGTTCCCCTCAAATCACCGAAGTTAAGCACTGTCGAGCTTGGCTAGAACTTGGATGGGTGACCGTCCGGTCTGCCGAGCGCTGCTGACAAGCGGAATACAGTCAGCCCTTGTGAGGCAAACTGAGGAGCTACTTGAATGAGAAGTAGCGGCTCCGGTCACAAAAACTAACAACAGTCGGGAGTGCGGTGTGCTGACCACATGCCTCTCCATGTGCGCATCCAGTGACGCCTGTGAGCTCAGGACGACACGGCGGCCGGTCGGTATCGTTGGATCCTCCGAGTCCTATTCTGACGGGGTTTAGGAGTCGGTTTTTATAGCACTACATACGCTCCGTATTATAACGTTACAAGTCAATATAAACAAAGTTGCAGGCACGGTTTTGTCAAAGGTGGGTCCAATTTGTTAATGAAGACCTTAAAAAGAAACGTTTTCCATTTACTCGGAAAATTTCAGCAAGTGGAGGTATAATCTCGTTACTTACGAGAGTTGCGTTTTGGCAAAGCAATAAGAAGCAGTAATGTTTCAATCCTGCTTTACCCTCCAAGTTCATTCTACACTCTTCTTCTTTGAGTTTGGATTTGAACTGGGGAAGTAATCAGAAATGGACGAGAGCTCATTTTTTGGGGTACCAAGATTATTACCGATAAACAATTTGTAATACAGGCGTCTGTGTTCAAGATAGAAGCTAGAACAATTTTTGGTGGCGAAAATGCAAAGGATCTGGAGTTATTCAACCTTACACTTTCCCAAATTTATGTATGCCTCTTCCAATTCTTGCACTCAAGAAAGATCATTTTCTGCATTAAAGAATGTCCCGCCAGACAAACGCATGAGCCAAAATGATAAGAACTTGCATGATTATTTATTTATGAGATGGCTTTTAATGCCAGGAATGTGCTCGGCTTGCCTCAAAGACAGCTCTTATCATGTAAGCATAGGGGCTACATCTTTAAGGAAACTGGAATCTGTCAGGAAAGAAAGGCATTCGGAGGGAACTGGCTGTGGTCTCTAGTGATGGGCCAACCTCGGAATGTGACTAAAATGAAAATGGGAGACCACAAGAAACTATTTTCGAGGTTGCCGGGAGATGGATTTGAACCACCTCGCGTCCAGAATCAAGGGATTGTTAGCTCAGCGCCTCAACATGCACAGCTACCTACCCCACGTCGGTGGAGAATTTGGAGAAAATGGTTGTTGTACACTGTTTTAAAATAAAATAAAATGAATCACAACAGTGAAGACCATATTGCATCTACAGAAAAATTTTTGCACGATTTCTTGTTAAGTATAATATATTTTGTTGTTACGAAACATAAACTATGCGTTTCTATAACATGTTTTCAGAATTCAAGTTTGACAGTTCTTGACTGCGATGCTACATGTTCACAAAACATCGTAATATCTGACAAAAACGTATGTTTTACGTTTCGTAACAACAAAAAGTATTACACTTACCAAGAAATGACATAAAAAATTTACTATAGATGTAATATCGTCGTCACTTCCAACTAGAAAACACTTTATAATCGCAGTTAGCCAAACAGGCCTGTCATGGAAACTATGAAAAATATATTATCTTACTGCGGCTAGTGTTGAAGTATTCGTTTTCATTATGTCTTATACTGATGTATACTATACTGTAGGTGCAATGGAATGTAGAGTATTGAATTTCATTTCATAAAATAGTGATAAATACTTGTCACTTAAACAGTAGATATGTAGTTTTCAGAAAGATTTTATTGCATCGTTGCTAGTTTCGTGCTTAAGCTCATCGTAGGACGGTAGCGTTGACTTCTTTGCAAGTTTTACATTTGTCTCTTCCTGAAAAGCCCTCCTTTACAAATTATAAGAAAAAGGTTTCATTTCATTTTACAATCCATAGTGAACGACGAACTGAACTAAACACCAGGTCGCGGAGACATTTTTTGGCCAACAAATGTTTACAAACAAATGTACCCGCCATTTTGTATTTAGTTCAGTTTATAAGTTTACAAACAAATGTGTCCGCTATCTTGTATTTATTTCAGTTCATTGATCAGCACGGACTGTAAAAGAAAATCAAACCTCTGTCTTATAACGTGTAGAGGAGGGCTTTTAGGAAGACATAAAAGTAAAACTTGCAAAGAAGTCAACGCTGCCATCTGACGATGTCCTCAGGACGAAACTAGTAATGGTGCCAAAAAATCGTTCCAAAAGGCTTGTGGCTGGTTAAAATAAATACTTGTCGTCTTTAATTACTTAAATAGCTCATTTTATTTGCGAATGCTGTATTTTTCAGTTCTCATCTATTGGTAAGATACTTACGATTGTGCAGCCAAGTCGGCCAAAGGGTGGTAACTGGAGTGATGTGCAGCCACCACACAGGCATTTGTTGCAGTCAGTATTTGTACTAGGTGGCAAGTTTACTTGACTCTCAGCTGTTTCGACCCCAACTTTAATATTATTAGTTGAAAGAGTGAGGGGGGGGGGGGGATTGAAAACACAGGTTTGCGGACGCCACCAGCTCAAGGGAGGCATTTCCCAGTCTAGAGAGACAGATGCCTGAGAATGCCTGAGATACCTGGCCAAGGTGCTTTCCGCAAATCTCCGCAAATCCTGCTCGCCGCATACTTCCGTGTCGGCATCTCTCCGGCATTCCTCACAATCAGCGCACAACGGCACGATGCCGGCGGTAATAACGAATGCAGTTGTTGTGAACCGCCTTATGGACGAAACGTGGAATCATTTGAGCAAGGGGGGAGGTTGATAAATGATTTAATCAATAAAAAGGGAGATTTCTTCATGGCAGAAAAATCTAACTAGGGAACAGTCACATGTGTAAACAAACGATCTTGACGAAAGTTGTCGGGTATGTAGAGGGAACAAAATAGTGCAGTACGTAGTTTTCGTTTTTGTCCAATTCCCCTTTTAAGGGATAAAACACACCCCAAAAGATAATATGGCATATTACACTTAAAGCAGGGGTGTCCAATAATTTAGCTTACTCGGGCCACATTGTAAGATGAGTATTTCTGGGCCACACATAATATACCTAACACTAACAGAAGAAAATGACCTAAGGTACACAGTTAACAATTTAAGTAATTTAGAATTTATTAATTCATGATTTTCTACTCTAAAGAATCAAGACTGTATTCATATGATGTTTTATATATATGTATGAGATTTCATTAATAATTTTATACACAAGTAATTACAAATGACGGAACTGAGATCACTGAATTTGGGAAACTGATTTGTCAGTATCTAGTTCGACTGAAGTGGTTCCAAGCCTCAAGATGTCACCCTGAGATTTTCGTTCTACTTTTACTCTCTCTGTGCTTCATTCTGAAACTACGCCCAAACTGAGATATATAAATTCATAAATTGTGCAGGAAGAGATATTTGTCTCTGGACCGGTATAATCTGTAGAAACCCAACAAAGATAAATGCTGAAATTTTTCTTTTAGCTACGTGTCAGACTACGGCTCTATGCGTTCCATCCGAAAATCTTTGGGCTACGATTCTGTATTATGTTGTCACAAAAACACAAAAAGTTTTTATTGTATTTTCGAAAATCCTGAAATCGATTTTTTTAAATTCTTGCAGCAAATCGCATAATATGGCTAGGTATTTCTTCCCATCCTTAGGATTATGTTTCATTTCATCGTAACATTACATAAACGGAAATCTTTTTTTTACTTATTGTGTGATAGTTACACACTTCTTCGGCTGCATTCGTAGCATTGATATTTGATTTGGGCTGCATGCAGAATGCAGGGGTTGGCCATGCCTGGTTCAGAGGGAATATCTTTAACACATTGATATATAAAAAAGGTTTTTCATATAAAAATTGAAATGTTATTATCGTCTTCAAAAACTGTATAATCAACTTTTGTAATAACAGAAATTTGGCAAAATACGCCTTCAGCATCAATTACTTTCGAAAAACGAAAACTTTTGTTCCAACATAAATTAAAGAAGTTTTCGTGCTAGACACACCTATGGCTAATAAAGCTGGTTTTCCAAGTACAGTTTTTTGGGAAAATAAGCTATACACGGTGCACTTTAGGAGCATTTTCAACATACGCAATTAAAACATCTAAACATTCATTATTCTTCTAATTATTTATTTTAATTACTTTGTTTTATGTTTTAAGCGGTTATTTTACGTTTTAAATACTTGTTTTTTTGTTTCGTTTTTTTACTATTTCACATACATGTAATTTATTAATTGAAAATAGTAAGTAATTCATTATTACGATACACAATCATTACAATAGCGATAATGAGTAAAGAAATGTTTAAAACATAACTTTTTTTACGCTATGCATATAGAATGAACGAAACTGACTGACACAATATACATAAGATACAACAGAATATAGAACAGACTCGAGCAGCATTTCATATTGTGACAGGTGATGCTATATATGTTCTGATTTCTGTTAATATATTACAGTAGTTAGTAAACCTTGGGAAATAGGACTGGTTATGTACTAGTGAGCGCAGCTTTATTTTCCTGTTACTCGGGTGGAGACTGACATCGTAATCGTCCAGCAGAACCATATCAGAAAATCTCTCCACAAAGTTCTTCCAACATCGAAAGCTGTATACATCCTGCAGCTGTATCTGTGCCGTCAAGCCTTTTGGGATCACCAGATGAGCAGCATCCCTCTCCACATGTGTGACACTCAAAACGGTTTATTCACAATGACAAACCATCTTTTTATAGCTTCGAAAGAAAGTAAAGGTGAGCTTGGTTTGAGAATTCGAGAACCTGTTTCTTAGGCCCCAAAAGACCTTGTGACAGTATCGGCATATGGTAACCAAACATCTGCTTAAAGGGCTCTATGGGACAAGCACATCCATTGGCAATATATGCCTTTCGATGTTAGAAGAACGCTGTAAGAAGATTTTCAGGTCAAGCTCTGCCGAACAGTTATGATGTCAATCTGCTCTTGAGAAGCAATGTTATCAAGCTGCAGTCACTAGTATATAATGAATTCTCGTGGACAAGATTTTCCAACGTACTGATGAAATTCACGATACTTACAGGGTCACCCACCACAATGCGGGAATCCTAATGAATTTTCTTTTCTAGTGTTTCATACGTCCTGCGTATTATGTGAAAATATTTCGTTCGTGGTCTAGAATAAACGTTATGCTTTGAGCATTTCTTTATAGTTTAACATTACTGTAATGATTTTGTATCATAATAATGAGTTATTTATTACATTAATTTAATAAAACGCACGTATGTGCAACAGTAAACTAAGACAAAAAACACGGATTTAAAATGTAAAAAAATAATTTGAAACTTGAAACTAAAATATACAGGGTGGTCCATTGATGATGACTTGGCCAAATATCTCACGAAATAAGCGTCAACCGAAAAAACTACAAAGAACGAAACTTGTGTAGCTTGAAGGGGGAAACCAGATGGCGCTATGGTTGGCCCGTTACATGGCGCTGCCGTAGGTCAAACGGATATCAACTGCGTTTTTAAAATAGGAACCCTCATTTTTTATTACATATTCGTGTAGTACGTAAAGAAATATGAATGTTTTAGTTGGACCACTTTCTTCGCTTTGTGATAGAAGGCGCTGTAATAGTCACAAACGTCTCCAGGACGACATCATCCAAGTGTTCGGACCGTTCGCAGGATAGTTAGGTTTTTTAAGGAAATAGGAAGTGTTCAGCCACATGTGAAACGTCAAATACGACCTGCAACAAATGATGCTGCCCAAGTAGGTGTTTTAGCTACTGTCGTGGCTAATCCGCACATCAGTAGCAGACAAATTCCGCGAGAATCGTCTGTGTTGACAATGCTACATCAACATCGATGATACCTGTACCATATTTCTATGCACCAGGAATTGCATGGCGACGACTTTGAACGTCGTGTACAGTTCTGCCACTGGGCACAACAGAAATTACGGGACGATGACAGAATATTTGCACGCGTTCTATTTATCGACGAAGCGTCATTCACCAACAGCGGTAACGTAAACCGACATAATATACACTATTGCGCAACGGAAAATCCACGATGGCTGCGACAAGTGGAACATCGGCGACCTTGGAGGGTTAATGCATGGTGCGGCATTATGGGAGGAAGGATAATTGGCCCCCATTTTATCGATCGCAATGTAAATGGTGCAATGTATGCTGATGTCCTACGTAATGTTCTACCGATGTTACTACAAGATGTTTCACTGCATGACAGAATGACGATGTACTTCCAACATGATGGATGTCCGGCACATAGTTCGCGTGCGGTTGAAGCGGTATTGAATAGCAGACAGGTGGATTGGTCGTCGAAGCACCATACCATGGCCCGCACGTTCGCCGGATCTGACGTCCCCGAATTTCTTTCTGTGGGGAAAGTTGAAGGATATTTGCTATCGTGATCCACCGACAACGTCTGACAACATGCGTCAGGGTATTGTCAATGCATGTGAGAACATTACGGAAGGCGAACTACTCGCTGTTGAGAGGAATGTCGTTACACGTATTGCCAAATGCATTGAGGTTGACGGACATCATTTTGAGCATTTATTGCATTAATGTGGTATTTACAGATAATCACACTGTAACAGCATGCGTTCTCACAAATGATAAGTTCGCAAAGGTACATGTATCACACTGGAACAACCGAAATACACTCCTGGAAATTGAAATAAGAACACCGTGAATTCATTGTCCCAGGAAGGAGAAACTTTATTGACACATTCCTGGGGTCAGATACATCACATGATCACACTGACAGAACCACAGGCACATAGACACAGGCAACAGAGCATGCACAATGTCGGCACTAGTACAGTGTATACCCACCTTTCGCAGCAATGCAGGCTGCTATTCTCCCATGGAGACGATCGTAGAGATGCTGGCTGTAGTCCTGTGGAACGGCTTGCCATGCGATTTCCACCTGGCGCCTCAGTTGGACCAGCGTTCGTGCTGGACGTGCAGACCGCGTGAGACGACGCTTCATCCAGTCCCAAACATGCTCAATGGGGGACAGATCCGGAGATCTTGCTGGCCAGGGTAGTTGACTTACACCTTCTAGAGCACGTTGGGTGGCACGGGATACATGCGGACGTGCATTGTCCTGTTGGAACAGCAAGTTCCCTTGCCGGTCTAGGAATGGTAGAACGATGGGTTCGATGACGGTTTGGATGTACCGTGCACTATTCAGTGTCCCCTCGACGATCACCAGTGGTGTACGGCCAGTGTAGGAGATCGCTCCCCACACCATGATGCCGGGTGTTGGCCCTGTGTGCCTCGGTCGTATGCAGTCCTGATTGTGGCGCTCACCTGCACGGCGCCAAACACGCATACGACCATCATTGGCACCAAGGCAGAAGCGACTCTCATCGCTGAAGACGACACGTCTCCATTCGTCCCTCCATTCACGCCTGTCGCGACACCACTGGAGGCGGGCTGCACGATGTTGGGGCGTGAGCGGAAGACGGCCTAACGGTGTGCGGGACCGTAGCCCAGCTTCATGGAGACGGTTGCGAATGGTCCTCGCCGATACCCCAGGAGCAACAGTGTCCCTAATTTGCTGGGAAGTGGCGGTGCGGTCCCCTACGGCACTGCGTAGGATCCTACGGTCTTGGCGTGCATCCGTGCGTCGCTGCGGTCCGGTCCCAGGTCGACGGGCACGTGCACCTTCCGCCGACCACTGGCGACAACATCGATGTACTGTGGAGACCTCACGCCCCACGTGTTGAGCAATTCGGCGGTACGTCCACCCGGCCTCCCGCATGCCCACTATACGCCCTCGCTCAAAGTCGGTCAACTGCACATACGGTTCACGTCCACGCTGTCGCGGCATGCTACCAGTGTTAAAGACTGCGATGGAGCTCCGTATGCCACGGCAAACTGGCTGACACTGAATGCGGCGGTGCACAAATGCTGCGCAGCTAGCGCCATTCGACGGCCAACACCGCGGTTCCTGGTGTGTCCGCTGTGCCTTGCGTGTGATCATTGCTTGTACAGCCCTCTCGCAGTGTCCGGAGCAAGTATGGTGGGTCTGACACACCGGTGTCAATGTGTTCTTTTTTCCATTTCCAGGAGTGGTTTTATCGTCCACGCTTCACTTCCATACACGGCTACACTCCATACAAATACTTTCAGAAACGACTTCCTGACACTTACTATACTCGATGTTATACTTATACTTACTATTTACTTATACTTCTAGTTACTATATACTTATACTTACTATACTCGATGTTAACAAATTTCTCTTCTTCAGAAACGCTTTCCTTGCCATTGCCAGTCTACATTTTGTATCCTCTCTACTTCGACCATCGTCAGTTATTCTGCTCCCCAAATATCAAAACTCCTTTACTACTTTAGGTGTCTCATTTCCTAATCTAATTCCCTCAGCATAACCCGACTTAATTCGACTACATTCCATTATCCTCGTTTTTCTTTTGTTGATGTTGATCTTATATCCTCCTTTCAAAACACTGTCCATTCCGTTCAACTGCTCTTCCAAGTCTTTTGCTGTCTCTGACGGAATTACAATGTCATCGGCGAACCTCAAAGTTTTTATTTCTTCTCCATGGATTTTAATACCTACTCCGAATTTTTATTTTGTTTCCTTTACTTCTTGCCCAATATACAGATTGAATAGCGTCGGCGGTTCTAGGCGCTACAGTCTGGAGCCGCGCTACTGCTACGGTCTCAGGTTCGAATCCTGCCTCGGGCATGGATGTGTGTGATGTCCTTAGGTTAGTTAGGTTTAAGTTGTTCTAAGTTCTAGGGGACTGATGACCTCAGAAGTTAAGTACCATAGTGCTCAGAGTCATTTTTTTCCGGATGCTTGCAATTGCTGCCCTTGTTGCCGGTGGTGTTCCAGATTCAATCCTCCAACGTCGTCGTACCTCACTCACATTGTACGTTTTCCAACAACACTTTATCGCCTGTTTCCGTTAAGCCAACGTCAACGCCGTGTTTGTTTACCATCCTGAAACAAAAAGAAGCTTTGATATGAAAGTTCCTGGCAGATTAAAACTGTAAGCCGGCTCGATACTCGAACTGGGGATCTTTGCCTTTCGCGGGCAAGTGCTCTCCCGACCCTTTTTTTTATCTAGTTTTCTACGTCATTGATCGTTGAATTTGTCCAGGGAGATCGTCTCAGGACCCACGTTCAAGTTCATCGTTATTTATTTACTCAGTTATTTTATTTCAGAGGGCACCTAACCCTCTGAACGAACGCGCTGAGCTACCGTGCCGGCAAACCGACTGAGCAACCCAAGCGCGACTCACGACCCACCCACACAGCTTCAGTTCTGCCAATAACTCGTCTGCTACCTTCCAATCTTCACAGCAGCTCTTCTGCGAACCTTGCAGAACTAGCACTCCTGCAAGAAAGCGTAATTCAGAGGCATGGATTTGCCACAACCTAGGGGATGTTTCCACATTGAGATTTTCACTCTGCAGCGGAGTGTGCAACGATATGAAACTTCCTGGAAACATCCCGAAGCCTGTAGCTAAGCCATTGCTAGCCGGCCGAAGTGGCCGTGCGGTTCTAGGCGCTTCAGTCTGGAACCGCAAGACTGCTACGGTCGCAGGTTCGAATCCTGCTTCGGGCATGGATGTTTGTGATGTCCTTAGGTTAGTTACGTTCTTCCAGGAGTGCTAGTTCTGCAAGGTTCGGAGAAGAGCTTCTGTAAAGTTTGGAAGGTAGGAGACGAGTTATTGGCAGAAGTAAAGCCGTGAGGACGGGGCGTGAGTCGTGCTCTGGTAGTTCAGACGCCGTCACGGTAGCTCAGCTTTTTCGGTCAGAGGGTTAGCTGCCCTCTGTAATAAAAAAAAACTGAGTAAATGGGTCAATAATAAACTTGAAGAAGCATCATGGGACGTCCCGCCCCTAACAAATACAGCGACCAATAACGAACAGAATGAGAATTTAAAAAAAGAGTCTGTAGAACACTTGCCCACGAAAGCAAAGGTCCCTAGTTCGAGTCTCGGTCCGGCACACACTTTAATCTGCCAGGAAGTATCATATCAGCGCACACTCCGCTGCAGAGTGAAAATCTCATTCTGAAGCTTCGTTATGTTTTTCACCGCCTTCTCAATTATTAATCGCCAAATAATTGTGTTTCTGTCTCCAAATGGCTCTGAGCACTGTGGGACTTAACATCTGTGGTCATCAGTCCCCTAGAACTTAGAACTACTTAAACCTAACTAACCTAAGGATATCACACACATCCATGACCGAGGCAGGATTCGAACCTGCGACCGTAGCAGTCCCGCGGTTCCGGACTCAGCGCCTAGAACCGCTAGACCACCGCGGCCGGCTTTCTGTCTCCTTTAATGAAAGAGATATTCAGTTTCACTGAGTGTATAAACAGTATAACCTCGTCAGGGCGAACTCGCATAAGACGAACTCGCGGTTAACGAGACAAAGATATTGGTCCCGCCAGGAATACATTAGTACTTATGGTATGTTTTATCGGTTAACACGAATTTTGGTTAAGGCGAATTACGAACTCTGTTTCAGTTCCTAGCGTAATTAAATTTCACTGTAACACAAACTTCCGACCTTAAGAGTATTCTAAACCGTAATTTTTTTTCCGAAATGAATGTAGGGAATGTAGCTACAAAGCTAATTATACTTACTGTTGACTCGTTTTTAACATATTGTAGATCGGTAGCCCCGATTATCACCTCAACAATCAGCGTATGCTGTACATTGTAAGACATTCAATAATGTGTGCAGCAGGATTTAGGAATGTACTGAGTGCCAGATTTGACAGGTGTTCTGTTAGTCTGGCCGTATCGAGTTGGAATACTGAATAAAAACTACAGTTACAACCGGTACTGTAGAACGCGAAAATGGCAAAGAGGAAACAGACAGCTCTAAATGTACCGTTAAAGCTTGAGATTCTAGATGAAGTGGACCGTGGTACCAAGAAAACAGCAATTGCAGAGCAGTTTGGAATACCTATATCAACTTTATCCACTATTATTAAGAATCGAGAAAAAATTATTAATGCTGCGGTATCAGGTTCTGGAAACAAATCTAAACGACTTCGTACCGCCGAGTATGAAGACATCGAGACGTTACTGCTAGAATGGTTCAGTCATATGTGTGCAACCAATGTATCTTTAACTGACTCTGTGATTCAGTCAAAAGCAAATGATATTGCTAAAGATACGGGCATCAAAAACTTCCGTTGTTCTGCTGGTTGGTTGTATCGGTTCCAAAAGAGACATTCAATTTCATCTGTACAAATTTGTGGTGATGCAAATAAAGTCGATGAAGAAAGTGCGAACAGCTGGTCGCTTGAATTCAACCGAGTGAGGGAAAAGTATGCCTCGTATGATGTGTTTAACATGGATGGAACTGGATTTTCCTACAATCTTTTTCCAAATCACACCCTGGGGATAAAAGGTCATAAGTGTCACGGTGGTGCACGAAGCAAACAACGTGTGACTGTTGTACTGTGCTGTAATGCTGACGGCAGTGAGAAGTTCCGTCCCTCGGTTATCGGTAAATCCGAGAAACCACGTTGTTTTAAAAACATAAATATGGACTCTTTACCTTGCATCTACTCTCACAACAAGAAAGCTTGGATCGATGGCACATCATTTCGCAAGTGGCTTCTTCGTTTCAACAGTCGAATGGTGGCTCAAAATGGACATATTCTTCTTCAATGGCTCTGAGCACTATGGGACTTAACATCTGAGGTCATCAGTCCCCTAGAACCTGGAATACTTAAACCTAACTAACCGAAGGACATCACACACATCCATGCCCGAGGCAGGATTCGAACCTGCGACCGCAGCGGTCGCGGGGTTCCAGACTGTAGCGCCTAGAACCGCTCGGCCACTCTGACCGGCCATGTTCTTCTTACATTGGACAGATGTACTGCCCATAACGTTCATGATCTGAACCTATCCAACATAAAGGTTCAGTTTTTTCCACCACAAGCCGCCTTCAGAATTTCGACCAAGGCATAATTTCTCTCATAAAGGGAGCTTATCGTAAGCGACTTAAAAGAGCTGAAATTCGTGCAGCTGAAAACAATGGTGCAACCCCAAATTGGAATCTGCTTGACGCAATAAAAGCCATCGCAGCAGCCTGGAACTGAGTATCGCCACATCATATAGGGAAGTGCTTTAACAGAGCTTGGAGACACAGCAACACTGAAGATGTCCACGAGTTAGAAGATGCCACTTCACCTGATGAATGGACAGTTCTGCAGGACGCTGCGAACCCTGGGATTAGTTTCGAAGAATTCATTAGTGTAGACGACGATATTGCCGCCGTATGTGCTTCTGTGGAATCGGATGTGCCAAAAGGTGTGAACGAGGCGCAAGATGGGCCATCAGAAGAAAGTGAAGAGGAAGAGAATACAGATACAATTCCTACTACCCGTCAGGAGATGTTTACAGCCTAGGACTTTTTAGAACGGTTCGCTTCAAGATCCGACGTCACTGCTGGATTTACGGACGCTATCACTACAATTGGTTGTGAAATTACGAAACATTATCGTTCCCATGAACGTCAGCGAATCATGACCGAATTTTTTCCAAGAGAGTAACGTACATAATTTGTGAGTACTTGAATTTTACAATCATTTTACAGTGCTATAAGTCTACAATAACGTGACTGATAGTGTAGTGTATTACACATTAGTGTACTGCTGTACATGTATACTTATTGAAATCTGTGTTTCTCACTTAACACGATTTTTTTAAACACGAACTCCTGATTTTTCGGTCCCTTCCGATTCGTGTTAACGAAGCTTTACTGTATTATTTTAGGGTGCCCCGATGGTTTTTGATCTCCCTACATCTCCACCAAGTTCCGCCGAGATGGTCTGTTTACAGAATTAAATTTTCACTCTACAGCGGAGTGTGCGCTGATATGAAACTTCCTGGCAGATTAAAACTGTGTGCCGGACCGAGACTCGAACTCGGGATCTTTGCCTTTCGCGGGCAAGTGCTTGGGTAGCTCAGTTGGTAGAGCACTTGCCAGCGAAAGGCAAAGGTCCCGAGGTCGAGTCTCGGTCCGGCACACAGTTTTGATCTCCCAGGAAGTTTCAGTCTGCTTACACCTAGGAGTGCCGCCGTGCAAGTGCCAGCTGGGGCCTGCTTACCTGCTGCTGGTTCTCGCGCTGCGTGTTGAGCCGCGCCTCGACGCACTGGCGCGTCTCTATGAAGGCCTGGCGCTGCGCCAGCTCGCTGGGGTAGTGCGTGAACACGCCCGCCACGTTGGCCGCCAGCAGCAGCAGAGCGTTGCAGCCCAGCTGCAACAGCAACAACAACAACAACACGTCAGTCAGCACCGACAACACCACCTGCAAGGCACACTACAGGAAGTCTCGTGTCACACCATCGACAGGTGGAGAACTCCACACATATTACACACTCCTGGAAATGGAAAAAAGAACACATTGACACCGGTGTGTCAGACCCACCATACTTGCTCCGGACACTGCGAGACGGCTGTACAAGCAATGATCACACGCACGGCACAGCGGACACATCAGGAACCGCGGTGTTGGCCGTCGAATGGCGCTAGCTGCGCAGCATTTGTGCACCGCCGCCGTCAGTGTCAGCCAGTTTGCCGTGGCATACGGAGCTCCATCGCAGTCTTTAACACTGGTAGCATACCGCGACAGCGTGGACGTGAACCGTATGTGCAGTTGACGGACTTTGAGCGAGGGCGTATAGTGGGCATGCGGGAGGCCGGGTGGACGTACCGCCGAATTGGTCAACACGTGGCGCGTGAGGTCTCCACAGTACATCGATGTTGTCGCCAGTGGTCGGCGGAAGGTGCACGTGCCCGTCGACCTGGGACCGGACCGCAGCGACGCACGGATGCACGCCAAGACCGTAGGATCCTACGCAGTGCCGTAGGGGACCGCACCGCCACTTCCCAGCAAATTAGGGACACTGTTGCTCCTGGGGTATCGGCGAGGACCATTCGCAACCGTCTCCATGAAGCTGGGCTATGGTCCCGCACACCGTTAGGCCGTCTTCCGCTCACGCCCCAACATCGTGCAGCCCGCCTCCAGTGGTGTCGCGACAGGCGTGAATGGAGGGACGAATGGAGACGTGTCGTCTTCAGCGATGAGAGTCGCTTCTGCCTTGGTGCCAATGATGGTCGTATGGGTGTTTGGCGCCGTGCAGGTGAGCGCCACAATCAGGACTGCATACGACCGAGGCACACAGGGCCAACATCCGGCATCATGGTGTGGGGAGCGATCTCCTACACTGGCCGTACACCACTGGTGATCGTCGAGGGGACACTGAATAGTGCACGGTACATCCAAACCGTCATCGAACCCATCGTTCTACCATTCCTAGACCGGCAAGGGAACTTGCTGTTCCAACAGGACAATGCACGTCCGCATGTATCCCGTGCCACCCAACGTGCTCTAGAAGGTGTAAATCAACTACCCTGGCCAGCAAGATCTCCGGATCTGTCCCCCATTGAGCATGTTTGGGACTGGATGAAGCGTCGACTCACGCGGTCTGCACGTCCAGCACGAACGCTGGTCCAACTGAGGCGCCAGGTGGAAATGGCATGGCAAGCCGTTCCACAGGACTACATCCAGCATCTCTACGATCGTCTCCATGGGAGAATAGCAGCCTGCATTGCTGCGAAAGGTGGATATACACTGTACTAGTGCCGACATTGTGCATGCTCTGTTGCCTGTGTCTATGTGCCTGTGGTTCTGTCAGTGTGATCATGTGATGTATCTGACCCCAGGAATGTGTCAATAAAGTTTCCCCTTCCTGGTGTGAATGAATTCACGGTGTTCTTATTTCAATTTCCAGGAGTGTATTATAGAAATCGATTTGCATATGTATGCTTGTTTGTATATACACTTAGAACTCATGGAATCGCCATATACACTACTGGTCATTAAAATTGCCACACCAAGAAGAAATACAGATGATAAACGGGTATACATGGGACAAATATATTGTACTAGAACTGACATGTGATTACATTTTCACACAATTTGGGTGCATAGATCCTCAGGAATCAGTACCCAGAACAACCCCCTCTGGCAGTAATAACGGCCTTGATACGCCTGGGTATATAATCAAACAAAGCTTGGACGGCGTGTACAAGTACAGCTGCCCATGTAGCTTCAACATGATACCACAGTTCATCCAGACTAGTGACTGGCGTATTGTGACGAGCCAGTTGCTCGGTCACCATTGACCAGACGTTTTCAATTGGTGAGAGATCTGGACAATGTGCTGGACAGGGCAGCAGTCGAACCTTTACTGTATCCAGAAAGGCCCGTACAGGACCTGCAACATGCAGTCCTGCATTATCCTGCTGAAACGTAGGGTTTCGCAGGGATCGTTGAAGGGTAGAGCAACGGGTCGTAACACAGCTGAAATACAACGTCCAATGTTCAAAGTACCGCCGATGGAAACAAGAGGTGACCGAGACGTGTAACCAATGGCACCCCATACCATCACGCCGGGTGATACGCCACTGTGGCGATGACGAATAAACCCTTCCAGTGTGCGTTGACCGGGATGTCGCCAAACAAGGAGGCGACCATCACGATGCTGTGAACAGAACCTGGATTCATCCGAAAAAACGACGTTTTGCTATTCGTGGACCCACGTTTGTCGTTGAGTAAACCATCACAGGCGCTCCTGTCTGTGATGCAGCTTCAAGGGTAACCGCAGCCATGACCTCCGAGCTGATAGTCCATGCTGCTGCAAACGTCGTCGAACTATTCGTGCAGGCGGTTGTTCTCTTGCAAACGTCCCATCTGTTGACACAGGGATCGAGACGTGGCTGCACGATCCGTTACAGCCTGTCATCTCGACTGCTAGTGATACGAGGCCGTTGGGATCCAGCACGGCGTTCCGTATTACCCTCCTGAAGCGACGGATTCCATATTCTGCTAACAGTCATTGGATCTCGACCAACGCGAGCAAGCAATGTCGCGATACGATAAACCATAATCGCGATATGCTACAATTCGACCTTCATCAAAGTCGGAAACGCGATGGTACGCATTTCTCCTCCTTACACGAAGCATCACAACGGCGTTTCACCAGGCAACGCCGGTCAACTGTTGTTTGTGTATGAGAAATAGGTTGGAAACTTTCCTCAAATCAGCACGTTGTCGGTGTCGCCACCGGCGCCAACCTTGTGTGAATGCTCTGAAAAGCTAATCATTTGCATATCACAGCATCTTCTTCCTATCGGTTAAACTTCGCGTCTGTAGCACGTCATCTTCGTGGTGTACCAATTTTAACTTCCGGTAGTGTACATATGTTATACAGATGACAGTTGTCTCACCCCCTTTTCAACGACTACTTCTGTTTGAATTCCTTCAACTATTATATCTACAGTCTGCTTACCGTACAAGTTGTGGATAAGCCTACTTGTATTTTCCTTCAGCTACCTTCATAATTTGAAAGACTGTATTCCATTACTCATCGTGAAGAGACCGTTCTAAAACAAAAAACCCGGAGAAGTTCGAGTGAAATTCGCGCTCTGGGTGTTCCGTACTAAACGTAATTACATAAACAGTAATAATAATTTCATGTTTCTGATTGACCTGGTTCGACTCTCTCTATTGGACGCCTTTTCGGCGACTTGTGTGTCCCTAACCTGCCCCAGTTACCCAAAGGGGACATAGAGTCTAACTTGAAATCTGAGTCACTTACGACTCCTCACATCAATGGGAGATGAAGGCCACGTTAAAACCAAGACTGAAAAAATCTGCGGTCCGAATTAGATTCCATTTGTCGACCTCCCGGTATCCTGGGCCGCGTTTTTACCGCTAGGCTACCAGACTCGACATGTACCTTAATCAACAGTTCATCTATATGTTTTGATGAGTGAGTTTGCGAGTACCATGATATGTGACATATAACATTCACTTGGAAACTTAAATTATTGACCTTAATACTTGAGATAAATTTCCGCTTCATACCCCTACCCGCCGGCCAGTGTGGCCACGCGGTTAAAGGCGCTTCAGTCTGGAACCGCGCGACCGCTACGGTCGCAGGTTCGAATCCTGCCTCGGGCATGGATGTGTAGGTTAGTTAGGTTTAAGTAGTTCTAAGTTCTAGGGGACTGATGACCTCAGATGTTAAGTCCCATAGTGCTCAGAGCCATTTGAACCATACCCCTACCCGTCCTGGTGAAAAAGAGGTCTACATCTACATCTACATGGCTACTCTGCAAATAACACTGAAGTGCGTGGCAGAGGGTTCATCGAACCACTTCCACAATATTCTCTATTATTCCACTCTCGAACAGCGCACGGGAAAAAAGGGCATCTATTCTTCCCCTGCGAGCTCTGATTTCCCGTAATTTATCATGCTGATCGTTTCTCTCTATGTAGGTCGACGTCAGCAAAACATTTTCGCATTCGCATTCGGAGGAGAAAGTTGGTAATTTGAATTTCGTAACAAGATCCCACCGCAACGCCTTTATTTTAATGATTTCCAGCCCAAATCCTGTATCATTTCTGTGACACTGTCTCCCCTATTTCGCGATAGTACAAAACGTGCTGCCTTGCTTTGAACTTTTGCGATGTACTCCGTCAGTCCTATCTGGTAAGGATCCCACATCGCGCAGCAGTATTCTAAAAATAGGAAGGACAAGCGTAGTTTAGGCCGTCTCCTTAGTAGGTCTGTTACATTCTCCAAATGTCCTGCCAATAAAACGCAGTCTCTGGTTAGTTCATGACAACATTTTCTATGTCTTCCTTCCAATTTAAGTTGTTCGTAATTGTATTTCCTAGGTATTTAGTTGAATTTGCGGTCTTTAGATCTCACTGATTTATTGTGTAACCGAAGTTTAGCGAATTCCTTTTACCACTCATGTTAATGACCTCATGTTTCTCATTATTTAAGGTCAATTTCCAATTTTCACATGATACATCTTTTCTAAATCGTTTTACACTGTGTTTTGATCTTCTGATGACTTCACTAGACGAAAAACGACAGCGTCATGTGCAAACAACCTGACGGCAGCTCAGATTGTCTCCTGAATAGTTTATATAGATGAGGAACAGAAGAGCGCCTAAAAACTACCTTGGAGAACGCCAGAAATCATATCTGTTTTACTCGGTGACTTTCCATCAATTTCAATGAACTGTGACCTCTCTGATAGGAAAAAACGAATCCAGTCGCAAAACTGAGACGATATTCCATAAGCACGCAATTTGATTAGAAGCCGCTTGTGTGAGGTACGGTGTCAAAATCCTTCTGGAAATCAGTTTGAAATCCCTTCTCGAAGGCACTCGGCACATCGCGTGAGTAAAGAGCTAGTTATATTTCACAAGAACGATGTTTCCTAAATCTGTATAGACGACCGTAGCTTTTCATTACATCGTCTTAGAAGCTTACATTCTCTTACATCGCCAAGGCAACTTAGTCCTTAGTGTTGTTGTTGTGTCTTCAGAGACCAAAGGCTGGTTTGAAAAAATGGCTCTGAGCACTATGGGACTCAACATCTGTGGTCATCAGTCCCCTAGAACTCAGAACTACTTAAACCTAACTAACCTAAGGACGCCACACACCTCCAAGCCCGAGGCAGGATTCGAACCTGCGACCGTAGCGGTCACGCAGTTCCAGACTGACGCGCCTAGAACCGCACGGCCACACCGGCCGGCGGGCTGGTTTGAAACAGCTGTGCTTGCTACTCTATCCTGTACAAGCTTCTTCATGTGCGAGTAAGTACTGCAACCTACATCCTTCTGAATCTGCTTAGTGTACTCATCTCTTAGTCTCCCTCTACGATTTTTACTCTCCACGCCTCCCTCCAGCACTAAATTGGTGATCTCTAGAGTCCTCAGAACGTGTCGTACCAACTGACCCCTTCTCCTAATCAAGTTGCGCCACAAATTCCTCTTCTGCCCAGTTGTATTCAGTACCTCTTTATTAGTTACGTGACGTACCCGTCTAATCTTCAACGTTCTTCTGTAGCACCACAAAAAAAAAAAAAAAAAAAAAAAAAAAGAAAAAAAAATGGTTCTAATGCTCTGAGCACTATGAGACTTAACTTCTAAGGTCATCAGTCCGCTAGAACTTAGAACTAATTGAACCTAACTAACCTAAGGACATCACACGCATCCATGCCCGAAGCAGGATTCGAACCTGCGACCGCAGCGGTCGCGCGGTTCCAGACTGTAGTGCCTAGAACCGCTCGGCCACCCAGGCCGGATGTAGCACCATATTTCGAAAGGTTCTGTTCTCTTCTTGTCTAAACTGTTTACTGTCCACGTTTCACTTCCGTACATGGCTACACTCCATAAAAACACTTTCAGAAAAGGCTTCCTGACACTTAGATCTACACTCGATGTTAACAAATTTCTCTTCTTCAGAAACGCTTTCCTTGATATCGCCGGTGTACATTTTATATCATGTCTAGTATTTGACATAAACCTCAACTTGATAGCTCTAACCGCGTTCCTGAGAAAACGGACTCGTGAAAGACAGACAACAGATGGCAAAAAAAGTTTTTAGTGTGATATAATAACAAATTGACAAATCTCGGATGTTTTCCTTTACTCGCACTGTGAAAACTTGCTGCAAGCGAAATTTCATTATTGTACGCCATCGGGGGAAGTACCGTATAGGTTGTCGGGCCGCATATTTCCTTGCATTGACTTACAAGATTTGATTTTTTTTTTTTTTTTTTTTTTTTTTTTTTTTGCTCCGCCAAGGTTCCAATTCCTTAGAATGTAACACATATTACAACTTGGTAAGTCTACTAGTTCCTGAGGACAGATCGACAATAGGAAAACAGATAAACTGACGTGGAACCAAGTGATCAGCTGCGTGGTCCAAGGCGCCTTGTCACGGTTCGCACGGCTACCTCACCCGTCGTTAGTTCGAGTCCTCCTTCGGGCATGTGTGTGTGTGTGTGTGTGTGTGTGTGTGTGTGTGTTGTCCTCTGCGTAAGTTAGTTTAAGTTAGATTACGTAGCGTGTAAGCTTAGGGACCGATGACCACAGCAGTTTGGTCCCATAGGAACTTACAACTACAAAGTGATCCTGTAGGGATCAGTTTATGCCGAATGAGGTACATAACGCTAAAAAGCTTTTAATTTGGGTTGTCCTGTGCGGCTGGTCCCGGCAGAGGTTCGAGTCCTCCCTCGGGCATCGGTGTGTGTGGTTTGTCCTTAGGATAATTTAGGTTAAGTAGTGTGTAAGCTTAGGGCCCGATGACCTTAGCAGTTAAGTCCCATAAGATTTCACAAACATTTGAACATTTTTTTCGGTTGTCTTTCTTCAACCTCTGCTCTAAGATAACTCGTACGGTCAGTGTTGCTTTGTGTGTTTCTAGCTCTTTCCCCAAATCAATTTGATCTTCCGCCACTCCTCCTCCACTTCATCCCCCCCCCCCCCCCGCGCTACCCCCGCTGCCCACTCACCCAATCCCTCTACCCCCCTGGCCTGTTTTATCAGTCGTTCCCTTCATCTGCAGATTACCGTTCGGTAGTTGGTTCCAGCACTACAAAATCACGCTGCATAATACCCAAAATAGGTTTTTTCTAACGGCCAAATTTTACTCCAACGCGGAGCCTTAACCTCTGCTGTAAATTCTGCGAATCTACGAAGCAGAAAATGGCACACGAAACGGCTGCGAACACTAAAAGGAGCGATTTTGTAACGAGACGATGTGACCAGCTCGTGTAGGTGAAGAGCTATTGCATATCCCCTGGCCGTTTCAAAGCAAACATGCAAATTAAATGTATTGTGTAAGCTGGCTTTAATTAATGGCACGAGCGATGCGGAGCAGATTAACGTGAAATAATAATTGTGTTCCATTTACAGCAAATTACGTAATCACCCCGTCTGATTACGAAGTTTGATGGGCCGGACTGTTTATCCCAGCATATGTTCAGCTAACGTCCATTACTGTATTGCTCGCAATTTTTGTTCTAGCTCGTCGTCTATTTATTTACTGGTAATAATCATCATCTTTGTAAATTACAGATTATATGTTTGATCTGTTCCGTCAAAGGTGGCGTCCCCGTTTCGCTGAGACTTGCGTCTCCATACTTAACAATGGCAGTCTGTTATCCTGCATTCGGCTCGCATTGGTCAAATACACTGAAGAGCCAAAGAAACTGGCACACCTGACTAATATCCTGTAGAGTCCCTTGCAGCACGCAGAAGTACAGAAACACTACGTGGTCTGGACTCAATTAATGTCTGAAGTAGTGCTGCAACGAACTGACGCCATGAATCCTGCAGGGCCGTCCATAAATCCGTACGATGGGGTGCAGATCTCTTCTGAACAGCACGATCGGAGGCATCAATAATGATCATGTCTGGTGAATTTGGTGTATACCGGAAGTGTTTTAACTCAGAAGAGTGGTCCTGGAGACACTCTGTAGGAATTCTGGACGTGTGGAGAGTCGCATTATCCTGCTCGAATTGTCCAGCTCCGTCGGAATGCACAATGGACACGAATGGGTGCAGGTGATCAGACAGGATGTGAGATTACGCATCACTTGTCAAATTCGTATCTAGACGTATCACAAATGGCTCTGAGCACTATGGGACTTGACTTCTGAGGTCATCAGTCCCCTAGAACTTAGAACTACTTAAACCTAACTAACCTAAGGACATCACACACATCCATGCCCGAGGCAGGATTCGAATCTGCGACCGTAGCGGTTACGCGGTTCCAGACTGAAGCGCCTAGAACCGCACGGCCACACCGGCCGGCTAGACGTATCAGGGCTCCTATGTCACTCCAGCTGCACGCGCCCCACACCATTACAGAGCCTCCACCAGCTTGAACAGTCCCCTGCTGACATGCAGGGTCCATGGATTCATCACGTTATCTCTATACCCGTACTCGTCCATCGGCTCGATACAATTTAAAACGAGACTCGCCCGATAGGCAACATGACTCCAGTCACCAACAGTCCAATGTCGGTGTTGACGGGCCCAGCCGAGGCGTGAAGTTCTGTGTCATGCAGTCATCAAGGTTACACGAGTGGGCCTTCAACTCCGAAAAAACAATGTTCAAATGTGTGTGAAATCTTATGGGACTTAACTGCTAAGGTCATCAGTCCCTAAGCTTACACACTACTTAACCTAAATTAGCCTAAGAACAAACACACACATCCATGCCCGAGGGAGGACTCGCACCTCCGCCGGGACCAGCCGTACAGTCCATCACTGCCGCGCCCCAGAACGCTCCGTTAATCCCGCGCGGCTCGACTCCGAAAGCCATGGATAATATTTCGTTGAATGGTTCGCACGCTGACACTTTTTGATGACCGAGTATTAAAATATGCATCAATTTGCGGAAGGGTTGCACTTCTGTCACGTTGAACGATTCTCTTCAGTCGTCATTGGTCCCGTTCTTGCAGGATCTTTTTCCGACCACATAGATGGAAAAATGGCTCTGAGCACTATGGGACTTAAGGGGCTCCGGAAAGGCTCAAAATCATGAAAAGTTCAATTTTTACTTTATTGCGTTTTCTGAATCTGCAGACTATTACCTTTTAATAGATATATAATTTATTCAATTCCGAAGACTACAACTATTTTAAAAATTTTTTTGAAATGTGTTCTACATGGGCGTGACCCACTGTGGCGCTGTTAAACTGCTGTCAAATGGTGTTATTATTAACGTCCGTGTTCATCAGGTACATTTTAGTGATGTGAGGTAAAGTATGTGTTGTGGCTAACGTATTTTCAGAGACTTAGCAGCACCTGAACGGTTGAAAAAGTGTATTCACGGAAAAACTCAAAACCCCAATGAAAGTGTAAATAGTGTTATATGGTCGAGAATCCCCAAGACTGTATTTGTTGGAATAGAAACACTTCACTTTGGTGTGTATGATGCTGTTGCGACTTTCAATGATGGCAACATTGTAAGGTGCAAGGTATTTAGAAATATGGGAATGAAGATAGGTTCTAACATGGTACGAGCGATGCTTGCTTTAGACAAGGAACGCCTTCGGGCTGCAGACAGGGCTGTAAAGAGTCTAGAAATACAAGCAAGAGTAAACAGGAGGAGGAACAAGAGGAAGCTGGAGGAGGAATGTGCAGAGGATGAAGATAATCCATCCTATGGACCTGGAATGCACTAAAAAGTTAATCCAATCTTTGTCGCTCGATTCCCAAAACTTTTATTTTCTCATACTAACTACATGTTTTCTAAGGATCTTCCAAACATATTTGTTTCAAACTTACAGTAAATGTTACACAGTACCTTCTGCATAATTTAACACAGCCTTTTTCCAAAAAACTGTATATTTTTGAATATATAAATAAAAAATTGCAAAAAAATGTTGTGAATTTTCATTACAATTGAAAAAAAAATCATCTTTAATAACTGAACTAAAATTTTGTAAAATCCCTGTGTTAAGTTGTATCCCATATTCCAATAAATAATCTGTAAAAAGTTCAACTTCCTACCTCAAATACTTTCTGAGGAAAGATGTAATTTATAAGCGTTATTTTAACATTGCAAGTATAGGGCGTTCCGGAGCCCCTTAACATCTATGGTCATTAGTCCCCTAGAACTTAGAATTACTTAAACCTAAGTAACCTAAGGACATCAGACAGCACCCAGTCATCACGAGGCAGAGAAAATCCCTGACCCCGCCGGGAATCGAACCCGGGCGCGGGAAGCGAAAACGCCACCGCACGACCACGAGCTGCGGACCCACAGAGATGTCTGAGATCTGATGTTTTACCGGATTCCTGGTATTCACAGAACACCCGTGCAATGGTCGTGCAGGAAAGTCCTCACTTCATCGCTACCTCGGAAATGCAGTGTCCCATCGCTCGT
Organism: Schistocerca cancellata; assembly: GCF_023864275.1. Taxonomy (NCBI): domain Eukaryota; kingdom Metazoa; phylum Arthropoda; class Insecta; order Orthoptera; family Acrididae; genus Schistocerca; species Schistocerca cancellata. The sequence goes on along the minus strand of NC_064636.1, from coordinate 113,603,420 downwards.
GCGCCGACTATAACACCACTTAAATCTTGATAACGTGCCACTACAGCTGCAGTAATCGATCTAACAGCTACGCCAGACACTTGTCTTATACAGGCATTGCCGACCGCAGGGCCGTATTCTGTCCATTTGCACTTCAAAAATGGTTCAATATCTCTGTATTTGCCTATGCCACTTTCTTTGCCGCTTCAGTGTATTTTTCTCTGTAATCTTTCATCTTCTCAAATTGTATGGAGCTGTGTTCTGTTATCATCCGTTGTTTGTTTGTCAACCCTCTCTACACCATTAATTCGTCTTAACATGCTAGTCCTCTTCGAAAATTTCAAAATATTAGATTTTTTTGCTTCAATGTCCGTCACAAGTTTGCCAGAAACTCCATTAACGAATTACAAGGCGATTTGTAAAAAGGTGACTCCGAAAATCATCCACAGCGCTAAAAGAAATGGTCTGTTTGTCTTTTCAACGACAATATAACGGACATTATGGAAATTATGGACGTGCTCGAACTAGAGAGCGGATCAGCCTACGGATGGTTTTACCCAAATTTGAAGATGCATCCGATTTAAAGATGAGTGCGAGACGTATTTCTGACATCATAGAAACGAAACTTAGCTTAAGACATTTCAAGACGCTTCCGTTCCACACAGAAACATAACATCTGGCGAACAACTTGTGAAGTACAGGGTGATTCAAAAAGAATACCACAACTTTAAAAATGTGTATTTAATGAAAGAAACATAATATAACCTTCTGTTATACATCATTACAAAGAGTATTTAAAAAAGTTTTTTTCACTCAAAAACAAGTTCAGAGATGTTCAATATGGCCCTCTCCAGATACTCGAGCAATATCAACCCGATACTCCAACTCGTTCCACACTCTCTGTAGAATATCAGGCGTAACAGTTTGGATAGCTGCTGTTATTTCTCGTTTCAAATCGTCAATGGTGGCTGGGAGAGGTGGCCTAAACACCATATCCTTAACATACCCCCATAAGAAAAAATCGCAGGGGGTAAGATCAGGGCTTCTTGGAGGCCAGTGATGAAGTGCTCTGTCACGGGCTGCCTGGCGGCCGATCCATCGCCTCGGGTAGTTGATGTTCAGGTAGTTACGGACAGATAAGTGCCAATGTGGTGGCGCTCCATCCTGCTGAAATATGAATTGTTGTGCTTCTTGTTCGAGCTGAGGGAACAGCCAATTCTCTAACATCTCCAGATACTGTAGTCCAGTTACAGTAGCACCTTCGAAGAAAAAGGGACCACAAACTTTATTCACTGAAATGGCACAGAAAACGTTCACCTTAGGCGAGTCACGTTCATACTAAGTTGTTTCCCGCGGATTCTCGTCGATTCACTTCTGCCGTACTCAATAACACAAAAAGCTGTCTGTTGAGCGGTCGCCACCTTAGCATCAACTGACGCTGACGCCTAGTCAACAGCGCCTCAAGCGAACAAATGTACAACTAAATGAAACTTTATAGCTCCCTTAATTCGCCGACAGATAGTGCTAAGCTCTGCCTTTTGTCGTTGCAGAGTTTTAAATTCCTAAAGTTGTGGTATTCTTTTTGAATCACCCTGTATTTCGTTGTAAATGTCCATTTCGGCAATATATTCCTTCAAAAACAGAAAAAATGTGGATTGAAGTTGTGTTCTGTATGTGACAATGCCACTTTTATATTCTCAACCTGCAGATTTACTCTTGTCGATAACGAAACAAATCACGTGAAGTTGGTCAAGGCAAGAGAGTTGCTTTAGGTATGGTGCAAGGCCTGGAAAACAGAATCAGTTATGTATCAGTTGACAATTTTTCCACAAGAGTCGTTACGTATTGTCCAAAAATGGGACAAAGTTATAATTTTGCTTAGTACAGTGCATTCAAGCAAGGAAGTGGACGATAATGAAGAATCCAAGCTAATGAAGACGCATGATTATAACAAAACAAATGGACAAGTTGGTTAGAACGCACGCTACAAAGAGGATAAGCAGAAAATGGCCAATGATATTATTTAGCAACACGATTAATCTTATCACAGTTTATCGTAAGAGTCGTGACATTCCATCTTGCTTTTGTTACCCATTGCGATAGGAACGCCCCAAGCGCCCAGCAAGAGATATTTCTGAATATGATATCAGACGAGAGCTAATTCAAACGTTCGTATAGATTTTAACGTAGTTTCTGCAATACCAAACGTATTTAGTGCCACTAAAATCAACAAAAAATGACACCACATTTGTGATAATTTAGCTTCTACATCTACATCTACATCCATACTCCGCAAGCCATCCTACGGTGTGTGGCGGAGGGTACCTTGAGTACCTCTATCGGTTCTCCCTTCTATTCCAGTCTCGTATTGTTCGTGGAAAGGAGGACTGTCGTTATGCCTCTGTGTGGGCTCTAATCTCTCTGATTTTATCCTCATGGTCTCTTCGCGAGATATACGTAGGAAGGAGCAATATACTGCTGGACTCTTCGCTGAAGGTATGTTATCGAAACTTTAACAAAAGCCCGTACCGAGCTACTGAGCGTCTATCCTGAAGTCTTCCACTGGAGTTTATCTGTCATCTCCGTAACGCTTTCGCAATTACTAAATGATCCTGTAATGAAGCGCGCTGCTCTCTGTTGGATCTTCTCTATCTCTTCTATCAACCCTATCTGGTACGGATCCCACACCTCTGAGCAGTATTCAAGCAGTGGGCGAACAAGTGGACTGTAACCTACTTCCTTTGTTTTCGGATTGCATTTCCTTAGGATTCTTCCAATGAATCTTAGTCTGGCATCTGCTTTACCGACGATCAACTTGATATGATCATTCCATTTTAAATCACTCCTAATGCGTACTCCCACATAATTTATGCAATTAACTGCTTCCAGTTGCTGACCTGCTATTTTGTAGCTAAATGATAAGGAATCTCTCTTTCTATGTATTCGCAGCACATTACACTTGTCTACATTGAGATTCAATAGCCATTCCCTGCACCATGCGTCAATTCGCTGCAGATCCTCCTGCATTTCAGTACAATTTTCCATTGTTACAACCTCTCGATACACCACAGCATCATCTGCAAAAAGCCTCAGTGAACTTCCGATGTCATCCACCAGATCATTTATGTATATTGTGAACAGCAACGGTCCCATGACATTCCCCTGTGGCACACCTGAAATCACTCTTACTTCGGAAGACTTCTCTCCATTGAGAATAACATGCTGCGTTCTGTTATCTAGGAACTCCTCAATCCAATCACACAATAGGTCTGATAGTCCATATGCTCTTACTTTGTTCATTAAACGACTGTGGGGAACTGTATCGAACGCCTTGCGGAAGCCTAAGGACCCAGAGACATATGAAACAGTGCGTTACAGGATTCTCTCGTAATGTACAGATATTTACTGAGGAATATCGTTTTTCTTCAATAACAGAGAATTGCTAGTAAACACCAGTACATCTGACTGTGAGTCTCCTAGACTTTGGCCGGCCGGGGTGGCTACAGTCTGGAACCGCGCGACCGCTACGGTCGCAGGTTTGAATCCTGCCTCGGGCATGGATGTGTGTGATGTCCTTACGTCAGTTAGGTTTAAGTAGTTCTAAGTTCTAGGGGACTGATGACCTCAGACGTTAAGTCCCATAGTGCTCAGAGCCATTTGAACCATTTTTGAACCCTAGACTTGGAACTACTTAAGCCTAACTAACCTAAGGACAGCACACACATCCATGCCCTGTCAGGGTGCGTCAGAATCTTGTTCGCTGATGTCATCCTTGCACTGAGGTTGATGGTCGTCAGTTTCAGTACGTTTGGCAAGATACAGTTCAAATGGTATGTTCGTCGAGTGAATGGTGATACTGAAGTTAACTGTAACAAAATAGTAATGTGATTTTATTCTTATTATCTCCTTAAGGCGGCTTCTCCGACCCCAGATTCCCTGCGCCAAATTGTTCAGTGGAGCATATCCTACGTCCTGTTAAATCGCCGCGCGGGGTAGCCGCGTGGTCTGGGACGCCTTTCACGGTTCACGCGGCTGCTCCCTTCGGAGGTTCGAGTCCTCCCTGGGGCTTCTGTGTGTGTGTGTGTGTGTGTGTGTGTGTGTGTGTGTGTGTGTGTGTGTTGTCCTTTGCGTCAGTTAGTTTAAGTTAGATTAAGAAGTGCTTAAGATTAGAGACCGATGACGTCAGCAGCTTGGTCCCATAAGACCTTACCACAAATTTCCAATTTCCTGTTAAATTTTAGCACTCTCTTATGGAAATACCCTATATACCAGCTGGTCAACCATCTGTCGGCAGTATTAAACTCCTAAGTCGGTAAATGTCAGCACCACATCAGGAACTCTGTACATTTCATTCAACGTTTGAATGGACCACGCCTTCGTGACCAGGAGCTTAATGCGGGCTTTGATGTGGTATCCCTTTTCGCCAAAGCGCCGCGTGCTGATTCCTTCAAGTTTATCAGGAAGAAAATCGACCCGACAATGACTGATCTCTTCTAAATTCTCCTCACATCTGCTTTCTTCCTTTTCAGCGGCTAGTATTACGAATTAATGGATGGCGTCGCCGCAGGGTGCCTTCTGTCACCGGCTGTGGCAAACTTTTTCATGGAGAAGTCCGAAGAGAAGGCTCTGGAAACAGCTGAACTGAATCCTACATGCTTTCTGAGATAGGATCATGATGCATTTGTGATATGGCAACATGGTATTGAAATACTTCTAGAGCCCCTCCAACATGCGAACTCTCGGCACCGCATATCAATTGCACCATAGAGGTGGAAGATAATGGCTAACTCCCCATTTTGGACGTCTCAGTCAAGCGCAAAACTGACGACACTATGGGACACAGCGTGTACACGAAAGCCACCCACACTGATATGTATGTCCAACCTGCCAGCTGCCATCATCCTTGAAAGCGTGAGGATGTGCTACGTACGCTAGTACACAGCGCCGTTGCAATACCAGGTGCAGAAAGCGTAGGTACGGAGCTCAACCACTTTAAGGCCGTACCCATGGTTCAAAAAATGGTTCAAATGGCTCTGAGCACTATCGGACTCAACTGCTGAGGTCATTAGTCCCCTAGAACTTAGAACTACTTAAACCTAACTAACCTAAGGACATCACAAACATCCATGCCCAAGGCAGGATTCGAACCTGCGACCGTAGCGGTCTTGCGGTTCCAGACTGCAGCGCCTTTAAGCGCACGGCCACTTCGGCCGGCCGTACCCATGGTGATCGGATATGACTGTCGACAAATCGAGCGTGCTTTCCTGTAGAAGGTAGAGGCCCAGCAAATAGAACACCACAATGAGGATAAAATAATGGCGTATCTGCTGTATTCTGGCAAATTATCGAACAAAATCCCGGTTCAACATACACTGAAGAGGCAAAGAAACTGCTACACATGACTAATATCTTGCAGGACCCCCGCGAGCACGCAAACGTGCTGCAGCACGACGTGGCATGGACTCCACCAACGTCTGAAGTAGTGCTAAAGGGAACTGACACCATGTATCCTGTTGGGCAGTCCATAGATCAGCAAGAGTACGTTGTAAGGCATCCCAGATATGCTCAATAATGTTCATGTCTGGGGAGTGTGATGGCCATCGGAAATTTTTAAACTCAGAAGTTTCTGGAGCCCCTCTATAGGAATACTGGACGTGTGTCGCATTGTCCTGCTGGAATAGTACCAGTCCGTCGCAATACACAATGGATATGAATGGATGCAGGTGATCAGACAGAGTGCTTACGTACGTGTCACCTGTCAGAGTCGTATCTAGAAGTATCAGGCGTCCCATATCACTCCAACTGCACACGCCCCACACCATTACAGAGCCTCCACCAGCTTGAACAGTCCCCTGCTCACATGCAGTGTCCATGCATACATGAGGCTGACTGCATAGCAGTACGTCCATCTGCTCGACCCAGGCATCATGTTTCCAGTCCTCAACAATCCAATGTCGGTGTTGACGGGCCCAGGCGAGGCCTAAAGCTTTCTGCTGTGCATTTGTCAAGGATACAGGAGCGGGCCTTCGGCTCCGAAAACCCATATCGATGATGCTTCGTTGAATGGTTCGCACGCTGACACTTGTAGATGGACCAGCACTGAAATCTGCAGCAGTTTGCGGAAGGGTTGCACTTCTCTCTCGTTGAACGATTCCCTTGTGTCGTCATTGGTCGCATTCTTGCAGGATATTTTTCCAGCAGCTGAGATATCGGAGATTTGATGTTTTATCGGATTCCTGATATTTACGGTACAATCGTGAAATGGTCTTACGGGAAAATCTCCACCCCATCGCTATCTCGGAGATGCTGGGTCCAATGGCTCTTGCGCAGACTATAACACTCACTTAAATCTTGATAACCTGCCATTGTAGCAGCAGTAACAGATCTAACAACTGCGCCAGACACTTGTTGTCTTATATCGGCGTTGCCGACCGCTGGGCCTTATTCTACCTGCTTATATATCTCTGTATGCCTATACCAGTTTCTTTGTGCGCTTTAGCGTATATTAAAACCGAGAAATCGGAGTGACAGGCCTAAACCACTAAAGACTTTCCAGAACCGCCCACGACTGACACAGGTTCGAGTATGGCCTCTCATTTTATTATGGTGGCATGTGATGTCACTCCTTTGGCGTCAAACAAGCCCTACGTCATAATTATGTAGTTTCGTAGGAATCGTATCAATATTTCCTTAATTTCCAATGATGGTGACGGCCGATGTACAGTATGAAACAGTAGACCAAATTCGTAGTCCGGGACTTTATAGTTTTCCGGTCCGGTTTGCTTGCAAATCGTGTTTACATTGACTGGACAGGTTTGACACGGAATAGAAGGGCTAAAAATAAACAAAAACGAAAAATCACTCCAGAAATGTCTAAACTGAATGGTACCTCTGTACACAGGGTGGTACAGAGGGTGGTTCAAAAATGGTTCAAATGGCTCTGAGCACTATGGGACTCAACATCTTAGGTCATCAGTCCCCTAGAACTTAGAACTACTTAAACCTAACTAACCTAAGGACATTACACACATCCATGCCCGAGGCAGGATTCGAACCTGCGACCGTAGCGGTCGCGCGGTTCCAGACTGAAGCACCTAGAACCGCACGGCCACACCGGCCGGCACACAGGGTGGTCAGAAAGATTCTACAAACCATGTAAGAATGTTGCAGGGTGGGTTGTGCTGAGAAATAATTCTTTGATACGTTACCCCCTTCCGATTTAATTAGCATTTAAGTTAGCCAATTAGGCCGTTGTGCGCGCAAATTCAAGCGGTCCACCAGATACAATTAGTGTCAGATTTTCTCATAGCGTAGATCATGGCGTACAAGACTGGTCAGACTTTGGCTCAGTTCGATGCTTGCTATCGTCTCATTTCTAATGTTTGCACCACTCTCCTTTTCGGTTTTAGGAAGCTAAACGAAAAATACATTCGACGACGCCGTCTCTGGTGCATCGTTTCAATATGCGCGCGCTACTGCCTGATTGGCTAACTTCCATGTTAATTAACTCGTTAATGGCCGAGCGGTTCTAGACGCTTTAGTCTGCTGGAACCGCGCGACCGCTACGGTTGCAGGTTCGAATCCTGCCTCGGGTATGGATGTGTGTGATGTGACGCCCTTAGGTTAGTTAGGTTTAAGTAGGTCTAAGTTCTAGGGGACTGATGACCTCAAAACTTAAGTCCCATAGTGCTCAGAGCCATTTGAACCATTTAAGTCCGAAAGGGAGCGACGTGTAGAATTTTTTGCTTAATAACAATTTCCCAACGCAACCTATGCTGCAACGCCGTTAGAAGCCTTTCAGACTGTTAAATGATCTCCCTGTCTAAAAAGAAATGTCCACACTGATTCATCAGTGTGCAGCCCAAACTGCTAAGGTCAGAAACTTGAAATATGGCGAATGTGTTGATCAGCTACCACAGGCATCGAGTAAGAAGGGATTTTTCGAAATTGCGATCTTAAGGGGGTGAAATAAGGAATGAAAGGATTTTTGAAAATATACAGCTATTAACGCAATTTTGAAGCTAGAACGACGAAACTTTGTATCTGGTTTCTCGGCCGGAAGTAAAGAAATACGTGTTTGACAATATTTTGAAATTTAATCCCTGTGAGGATGGAATAGTGGGTGAAAGTCTTTCTTTGAAAGTAAGTCATTCTTAAAGTAGTTCTAACGGTTCTCTTTTAACATTGTATATCGGTTTTACGTTTCTTTGATACTACACAAGATAAGAGGTTAGCATTAATTATTTTCTTTACGTAGGTGAGACCGTTAGAAGCAGAGTATCTTATAGGAGGTCGAAATAAATGTTTGTTTTCAATTTAAATGAGCACCAGGCTCCCTACAACACTATCATATCTGGTTTTCATCTGAATACAGTCAAGGCCAAAGTTCACAGATCTACGACAAATGGTATCTCTGAAAGTATTTGAACTCTCGCAAAATTAACTCATGGAACTATTCAGATTTAAATTAAATAATGTTTTGAAATGATTTTATCACTTCTGCTCTAGTGGAAAGTTGCAAGAACAGTTAATATTAAGTCCGCGGCGTAATGGCGGCCAATTGTTGCCAGTCAGCGATCACTGCTTTCGTCTGCTTGATAGCTGAAAAATACTAATTATTCTCTCTTTTTCAATTAAAAAATTAGGATTAGTGGCTGATATGTTCTTGAAATAATACATTGAACTCACTTTTATACATATATTTCCATCAATACCCTGATACACACCTTTTTTATCGTCTAGTCGAAAGAACAAAAGGAACATCTGCTAGCGTTCAACTCTACACACAATCTGTAGCTAACAATAGTAACATGAGAATCAGAAACAACAGAAGAGCGAGTAATAATTTATCTTTTCCATCTTCTATAGTTATAGGAAGATATAAATGTTTTATTTCAAAATATTCTTTACTGCGATATGGTTTATCATCGTCATTGTCTTTCCCTACCGTAGTATCGACGTTATAGTTTTTGCAAATAGTTTTATATTTTTTTCACAATTGACTTTTAGTCTGGTCTGTTTGATCTTATTCAATATTTTTATACACACTTCACATGCACATCGCAAAAGGGACACTGGATAGTATTAAAGCATTTTGTCAGGTACATCTCTGAAAATGGGTATATGAGTTCTCAGTTAGAAATAAAAGTATAGGTGTTTCAGTGTTTTTTAGAAATTGAACTCATAACTGGATGAAAGATGGGATGAAAATTCTTGTCAAACTGTTTCATTATATTGAAACATTTTTCACACCAGCTCTATGATAACTGGTAGTTTTCTTCTAAGGAAATGTATGTTAGGGGATGAATGTCTCTATAGAAATATCACCACAAGAGCTCAAAAGGCAGGGGTAACAAAGGCCTTCGGCTCCAGCAACCAAAGTCTCTTTTTGGTCAGAAATACATTCGCAAAAGACCATGTTTGTATCGCCTTAATTAGCGTGAAAAGTGTAGATGGAGTTGCAATTATGAACAACATACAAACTTGATTAAAGAAAAAAAATCTGTGCATACCATACAGTCCACATCAGCAAAGCAGTGGGTGCTAGGCGTGTGTGTGTGTGTGTGTGTGTCTGTGTCTGTGTGTGTGTAAGGAGTATCGTAAGTTATCGACGCATTTGAGTTGATGTTTTAATAAATTAATATTAATTAGAACACAGTCATATACTTCAATTACTGCAAAATGGCTTTTAAAGAATGTGTAGTAAAGTAAGTTCAGCAGTGCGCTCACATCAAGTTTGGTACGATTAGTTCGTGGAAACTACACTCCTGGAAATTGAAATAAGAACACCGTGAATTCATTGTTCCAGGAAGGGGAAACTTTATTGACACATTCCTGGGGTCAGATACATCACATGATCACACTGACAGAACCACAGGCACATAGACACAGGCAACAGAGCATGCACAATGTCGGCACTAGTACAGTGTATATCCACCTTTCGCAGCAATGCAGGCTGCTATTCTCCCATGGAGACGATCGTAGAGATGCTGGATGTAGTCCTGTGGAACGGCTTGCCATGCCATTTCCACCTGGCGCCTCAGTTGGACCAGCGTTCGTGCTGGACGTGCAGACCGCGTGAGACGACGCTTCATCCAGTCCCAAACATGCTCAATGGGGGACAGATCCGGAGATCTTGCTGGCCAGGGTAGTTGACTTACACCTTCTAGAGCACGTTGGGTGGCACGGGATACATGCGGACGTGCATTGTCCTGTTGGAACAGCAAGTTCCCTTGCCGGTCTAGGAATGGTAGAACGATGGGTTCGATGACGGTTTGGATGTACCGTGCACTATTCAGTGTCCCCTCGACGATCACCAGTGGTGTACGGCCAGTGTAGGAGATCGCTCCCCGCACCATGATGCCGGGTGTTGGCCCTGTGTGCCTCGGTCGTATGCAGTCCTGATTGTGGCGCTCACCTGCACGGCGCCAAACACGCATACGACCGTCATTGGCACCAAGGCAGAAGCGACTCTCATCGCTGAAGACGACACGTCTCCATTCGTCCCTCCATTCACGCCTGTCGCGACACCACTGGAGGCGGGCTGCACGATGTTGGGGTGTGAGCGGAAGACGGCCTAACGGTGTGCGGGACCGTAGCCCAGCTTCATGGAGACGGTTGCGAATGGTCCTCGCCGATACCCCAGGAGCAACAATATCCCTAATTTGCTGGGAAGTGGCGGTGCGGTCCCCTATGGCACTGCGTAGGATCCTACGGTCTTGGCGTGCATCCGTGCGTCGCTGCGGTCCGGTCCCAGGTCGACGGGCACGTGCACCTTCCGCCGACCACTGGCGACAACATCGATGTACTGTGGAGACCTCACGCCCCACGTGTTGAGCAATTCGGCGGTACGTCCACCCGGCCTCCCGCATGCCCACTATACGCCCTCGCTCAAAGTCCGTCAACTGCACATACGGTTCACGTCCACGCTGTCGCGGCATGCTACCAGTGTTAAAGACTTCGATGGAGCTCCGTATGCCACGGCAAACTGGCTGACACTGACGGCGGCGGTGCACAAATGCTGCGCAGCTAGCGGCATTCGACGGCCAACACCGCGGTTCCTGGTGTGTCCGCTGTGCCGTGCGTGTGATCATTGCTTGTACAGCCCTCTCGCAGTGTCCGGAGCAAGTATGGTGGGTCTGACACACCGGTGTCAATGTGTTCTTTTTTCCATTCCAGGAGTGTATTTCCGAGGTGTGTGGTATCAGCAGTTCTAAGTGCGCAGTGAGCACATAAAGAAGTCCAGCCCGGCCACGGTGGCCGAGCGGTTCTAGGCGCTACAGTCCGGAACCGCGCGACTGCTACGGTCGCAGGTTCGAATCCTGCCTCGGGCATGGATGTGTGTGATGTCCTTAGGTTAGTTAGGTTTAGGTAGTTCTAAGTTCTAGGGGACTGATGACCTCAGATGTTAAGTCCCATAGTGCTCAGAGCCATTTGAACCAAAGAAGTTCAGAAAACAGTCTCCCAACAAGTGTGAGGCCCTGATAAGACATTTCGCCTGATTTCATGCAGCCCACATAATGTAACCGTCTTGCGTTTGCTTCTTCATGACAATTCTTGGCTACACACTGCAGGGGCAGTGAAGCTGCTCCTACAGCATTTTCGATGAAAAGTGTTTCATCACCCACAATACAGCTCGTAATTGGCTCATCTTGAGTTTCATCTATGATCACATGAACGGCTGGCTATGATGACAACATTTGGGCACAGACAAAAAGCTGTACATCAGAGCAGACATTTGACGGAACACCTTTTATGACGAGGCTATTGGAAAGTTGGTACAATGCTATGACGAATGTCTAAGTTGGAGCGGCGAGTATGTACATAACTGGAACGTGTAGCTAACTGTTCCAAACCTAACATTTTTAATTTTCACGGTGGTTTCCAATTTACGACCGACCAGGCTTAATAAACAGATACTCTAGCACGTTCAAGAGAGGTAAACATATGTTTATACCATTTGCAGTTTTTGTAGAGTTGGCTGGTATGCAATGTTTTAAATTATGTGTGTATCAGGGATAAAATAGGCAACGGCCTTGCCACAGTGGATACACCGGTTCCGGTGAGATCACCGAAGTTAAGCGCTGTCGGGCGTGGTCGGCATTTGAATGGGTGACCACCCTGGCCGCAATGCGCTGTTGCTATTTTCCGGGGTGCACTCAGCCTCGTGATGCCAACTGAGGAGCTACTCGACCGAATAGTAGCGGCTCAGGTCAAGAATACCATCATAACGACTGGGAGAGCGGTGTGCTGACCCCACGCCCCTCCTATCCGCATCCTCCACTGAGGATGACACGGCGGTCGGATGGTCCCGGTAGGCCACTCGTGGCCTGAAGAAGGAGTGCTATGAGTGCTATCAGGGATAAAATGCAAGGAGAGAAAGGTTATCTACAACCTGTACAGATACCAGACAGCTGTTGCAAGATACGAATGACATGAAAAGGAAGTCGTAGTATCGATGGTGCTGAGACAGGTCCCTGTAGTTACTCAGTCTGTACAATGAGCAAGCTGTGAAGAAAATCGAGAGGAAAATTTAGAAACAGAATAAAAGTTTATCGGACAGAAATAAAACATTTGACGTTTACCAACGAGAGTGGCAGAGAGGCGAATGCTGTTGGAAGATGAGTTGAGCGGAATGGATTGTGCCTTGAAAAGAGTTTGTAGAATGAACACCAACAAAAATAAAACAAGGAGAATGGAAGGCAGTCAGTTTAAATTGGGCAATTCCAAGGGAACCATGTATTAGTAGTTAACAAAGTTCTCTTTTTCAGAGAAGCTTCCCTTGCTGAAACCAGTCTGCATTTTATATCCTCTCTACTTCGGCTATTGTCAGTTATTTTGGGCCCCAAACAGCAAAACTCGTCTACTACTTTCTGCCCCTCATTTCCTAGTCGCATTAATGTGCCCCGCCCGGTTGGTTGGGAGGTCTAATGCATGGCTTTCCAGATTGGGAAGGAGCGCCTGGTCCCCGGCACGAATCCGCCTGGCGGATTTGTGTCGAGGTCCGGTGAACTGGCCAGTCTGTGGATGGTTTTTAGGCGGTTTTCCATGTGCCTCGGTGAATGCGGGCTGGTTCCCCTTATTCCGCCTCAGTTACACTGTCGGCGATTGCTGCACAAACAAGTTCTCCACGTATGTGTTTACCATCATTACTCTACCACGCAAACATAGGGGTTACACTCGTCTGGTGTGAGACATTCCCTGGGGGGTCCACCAGGGGCCGAACCGCACAATAACCCTGGGGACGGTGTGGGGCGGCGGAAGGGGTGGACTGCCGTAGTCGTTGTGGAGTTGTGGACCACTGCGGCTGCGGCGGGGACGGAGCCTCTGCATCGTTTCTACGTCCCCGGTTAACTTACAGTACAATACAATACACATTAATGTGAGAACTGCCTATGTTAGATGTCAACGTGCAATAACTACACCCAAGTGGTAGGCGGCAGTTCTAGCAGTGGAGGGTGTATAAAGTGGGTCAGTGTGTGTGTGGGGGGGGGGGGGGCGGAAGGGGGGGATCACATGAACCAAGGGGTACCAACAGTGTCTCCTCAACGACCATTCATCAAACGTTGCTGTGCATGAGCCTCCACACCATGTCCCCAGTTCATGCACATATGCTGACTGCTGTACATTGTCAACAAAAGCCGGAATATGTAGACCAGTAATACTACTGGATGTTCACTGAATAGCGACAGAGGGCCTTTTCACATAAATCACGTTTTATGCTCAATCTGACAGTTGGTCATTGGCCATGTGCTACAATCTGGGGACAGTTTTCTGAAGCATCTGGGACATCTTGTTATTCTGGAAGGTACAATGGATCAAGTATGGATTATTCTTGAGGACCATGTCCACCCCTACATGCAGTTCGTTTTTTCTCACCATGATGGCATCTACCAGAAGGACAATGCAATGTGGTTCACAACCCACAGTATACGAGGGGCGTTTGAAAAGTCTGTGCATAGTCCGAGTGATGGCACCACCAGCGTGTATCGAGGTCATGTTTAGTTAGTAGCATCTCTGGAAAGAACGCACACCCACATTCATCCATATTGGTCTAAATGGTTCAAATGGCTCTGAGCACTATGGGACTTAACATCTGAGGTCATCAGTCCCCTAGACTTAGAACTGCTTAAACCTAACTAACATAAGGACATCACATACATCCACGCCCGATGCAGGATTCGAAACTGCGACTGTAGCAGCAGCGCGGTTCAAGACTGAAGCGCCTAGAACCGGTTGGCCACAACGGCCGGCCATATTGGCATTCGTGTGAATCAAGGAAGTCAAGTGATTGTCAAAAAATGGATGAAGCAGAATTTCGTGTGGAGATTAAACATTACTTTATGAAAGGCAAGACGCCTCAGGAGACTAAAGAGAAGCTTGATAACATTATGGTGACTCTGCACCTTAGAACAGTTTATAAGTGGTTTCAAAATTTTCGGAGTGGTCATATGGGCACATGTGATGCTGACCGTTCTGGACGCCCTGTGGAGGTTACGACTCCAGAAATAATTGATAAAATCCATGACATGGTGATGGATGACAGACAAGTTAAGGTGGGTGAGATTCCTAGTGCTGTGGGTATCTCGAATCAACCGGTACATAATATTCTACATAAACATTTGGACATGAGAAAGCTATCCGCAACATGGGTTCAGCGATTGCGCACGCTTGACCAAAAACAGAATCGTGTAAAGTGTTGCAAGGATGGTTTGCAACTGTGCAGGAAGAATCCGCAGGACTTTAAACGTCGTTTCGTCACTGTGGATGAAATATGGATACATTACTATACTCATGAGACCAAATAACAATCTAAACAATGGGTTACCAAGGGAGAATCTGCACCAAAAAAGGCGAAGACCACCCCTTTGGCCAGAAAGGTTATGGCGACTGTCTTTTGGGATTCGCAACGGATAATCCTTATCGGCTATCTGGAAAAGGGTAAAACTATTACAGGTGCATATTATTCATCGTTATCAGACCGTTTGAAAACCGAGTTGCTAGAAAAACGCCCGCAATTGGACCGCAAAAAAGTTCCTTTCCATCACGACAGTGCACCAGCACACACCTCAGCAGTTGTGGTCGCAAAATTAATGGAAATAGGATTCCATATCGTTTCACACCCCCTCCCCCCCTATTCTCCAGACTTGGCTCCCTCAGACTACTATTTGTTCCCCAATTTGAAGAAATGGCTGGTAGGACAAAGATTTCATTCAAACGAGGAGGTAATTGCAGCAACTAACAGCTATTTAGCAGACTTGGACAATTTCTATTATTCGGAAGGGATCAACAAATTATAACAGCGTTGGACAAAGTGTATGAGTCTAAAACGAGACTACGTCGAAAGATAAAAAACGTATACCCCAAATACGTAAGTAGTTTTTATTTTTGCACGGACTTTTCAAATGCTCCTCGTACATGGAGGATTTGAAGAGCATCAGGATCAGTTTACCATACTCAATGGCCAACAGACTCCATGGATTTAAATACAGTTGAGAAACTGTGGGACCACCTCCAATGGGCTGTTCACACTACGGATACTCAACCAAGAAACGTAGCACAGCTGGCCATGGGAATGGAGTCGGCATGGCAGGTTCAGTGACTGAGGTCTACTGACTGTTCTGGACATCATCAGCTTCAGCTGATGGTGCTATTCCGAAGATAGTCTAAAACTAGGTCAAAACTGGTCATTTTAAAAGAGAACTGTCATAATCCAGGTTCTTTTCTTCACTAATTTTACATTGCTTACTATTTTGTTGTTTATCAAAAATGTTACCAATAGTTTTGATTTGTCATAGCGTTGTACCAATGTTCCAATACCCTTGTCATAGAAGGCAGCCACCTATAATTTGCACCACGTCTCCATGCTGGCCTGCAGTTCTTTGTATGTACCAAAATGCTGTCTTCGTAGCCGGCGGTTCATGTGAGGAGAGACGAAAATCAGAGGGAGTCACATTTGGGCTGTATGGTGGGTTATCAAACAGTTTCCATCGGAAACGCTGATGCAGCAGCTTCGTTGCCCCTGCAGTGTGCTGCCGAGAATTGTCAATAAAGAAGGAAATGCCTGACAGTTACGTTATGTGGGCTGCCTGATATCAGGCGAAATCTCGCGGCAGGCACCCATGCTTAGCGGCAAACACTAATTTGTAGGCGTTTTCAGGTGCTCACTGTGCGCTCGGAACCGAAAAGAGCGACGTGATGCGATTGATGAATTACTAGGGACACTCAGCAACACTTCTGTGCAAAGCTTCATCGGACTTCCACTGCGGTTTTTGAGCTGTGACGAACTGGCGCCCATGTTATTTTGTTCATGTATCGTTGAGATCTATTGTGGTTGAGCTAAGTTATCTTTGCTTTCACATGTCTTATCTTGCAGATTGGCAGGCGAAGCGAGTTCGTTGTTAGCCTTCGACTGGTAACCCTCGACATCTCGTCACATTAGCGGGGAGACAAGTGTCAACGACTGTCGAACTAGCGTGATGACCATTACAAATTGTGGTGTGAAATCGGTTGGGCGTTTTGCCGACATGGGCAGCTTGGAGAGACAAGTTCTGTGACTTTGCTGGGAACCAAATTTGGAGGGAAGCGGTGAAGCTGTGGAACCAGCTCCCTCGTATTGTGTACCTGATATGGAGTAAGTCATCGTGATTGTTTTTGTTCACCGACAAACTCAGAGATTTCAAACTTTATTATTACGGTGAGACTTTCATAGTCGAACCTTAAGACGGTGGGGAAGAGTTCAGTTGGCCTAGTTAAATGTTGACCGTTATTTGAAAATTTTCTCAGTAGTTTTACTAGTGCTTTGTGTCTCTTGCGCCAGCCGGTGTTGCCGAGCGGTTCTAGGCGCTACAGTCTGGAACCGCGCGACCGCTACGGTCGCAGGTTCGAACCCTGCGTCGGGCATGGATGTGTGTGATGTCCTTACCTTAGTTACGTTTAAGTAGTTCTAAGTTCTAGGGGACTGATGACCTCAGATGTTAACTCCCATAGTGCTCAGAGCCATTTGACCCATTTTTGTGTCTCTTGCAATCAAATGATTTTATGTTGCCGTTTTTAAAGCCTGCACTCTATTAATACAGTTGTCCATGTCTAAGTGAGTCATAGGTTCTGACGACTGTTTCTACGTTTCAGAGTTACTGGAATGTCTTTGTGATTCACGCAGAAATTTTTGATTGTGCCAGCGACTTGGCGGGGAGTGAAATGTCATCCGAGGTCTAGGTCAGGCGGTGTTTAAGAACCTGGATACTACCGGAGTTGTTCACATATGGCCTTCCAAAGTTTAGTATTTATCTTCCTTTACGACAAGGCGGGTTAAGCTGGTAGGTATCTATATTGTATGTAACCTGTTTGTATATGAACTTGTTTTCTTAAATATTAGGGACTGGCAGCTGGCTAAACCTTAAACTGCATGGCAGCTGCTGAGTTCCTTGTGCAGCTTTTTCTAGTAATTTTTTTATTAACTCGTCTGAGCAAGTGAACATTTATTTTTTAAAGATCAGTGTTTCTGTTGTAATTTTTTTTATGAAGTGGTTCCATCATGTTATGTAATGGCTGTAATGGCATCTTCGCTTGGCAAGAGTGTTCAAATGTTATTAAGTCACCCTTTACATGTAATTGTTCTCATTATATCTATTTTGAGGAAAGTCCTATATAAGAGTTTGAAGTTGTCAAGTTCATCAGTAACCCTGTTCTCTTAATTTGGAATTGTTTGTTAGAGAGTGAGTACGTTGGGTTTCTAACTGTAATTGCAAGGTTTTATCTAGTGGCTCGTCCACAATTTGAAATTGTCAATTTTTTTAAAGGGGTAATGTCAATAAACTGTCTTAATTATAAATTGTGACTGCCAACCATCATTCCATACCGTTCCTCTTTTGTGGTGTTTAAGATATGGTGCGTACGTGTGGTACAATGACGGAATCACGTATCAGTTTTCATTTCACGTCCGATCGGACCTTACTTGCAGAATAGCCCTAGAATATCCCGTGAAAAGGTCACGAAAGTAAAATTAGGCATTAGAGCCCCGAAGAAGCCTTACTTGTGGTCGTCCTTCTCTTGAACCATCCATGACTAGAACAGGAAAGAGGGGAACTGCCAGTTATACAAGAAGTACTCTCCGCCACACACCTTAAAGTGTCTTGCGGAATACGGATATAGAAACAGACCAATTTCCTTCAACTGATCTTCTGATACTTTGTCGTCTCTGTGAGAGTTACAACGTTCAAATGGTTCAAATGGCTCTGAGCACTGTGGGACTCAACATCTTAGGTCATAAGTCCCCTAGAACTTAGAACTACTTAAACCTAACTAACCTAAGGACATCACACACACCCATGCCCGAGGCAGGATTCGAACCCGCGACCGTAACAGTCCCGCGGTTCCGGACTGCAGCGCCAGAACCGCTAGACCACCGCGGCCGGCAGTTACAACGTTATTAAACTTTCAAATACCCTCGTCATAGAAAGCAGCCGTGTCTGATTTCTGCCGCTTCTTTACGCTGGCCTGCAGTTCGTTGTCTTACAGACTTCTGAAGAAGAAGCGACGGTACCTGGATGCTTGTTGTTGTTACTAGTACGGCCTCGGTCTGGCAGTAAGACAATGCACCCCTTTTCCTGAGTGCTTGGCTGGACAATATAGCTGGCCGTCTGCAGCCGCGCACGTCTTGAAGGGACCGGAAGCACAAAGGGGGAGGCAATTTGTTTCGGCGTGCGTGCTTTTGTCTTGCTGGGGACGAAAGAGAAGATGGCGGAGAGGGGCAGGTAAATGGAAAGCCAATATTGAAACTCACTCAGCGTTCGCCTGCCTGCCGCGGCGGAATTTAATTAATATTGCCTTAGGCATCTTTTTAATATCGCCGGTAGACCGTCGCGGAGTCGCAAAAGGCCTATTGTGTTCAGCGGAAACGTTATACCGCCTCCCTCCACTCCGCCCCCCCCCCCAAACACACCCCCTCCCCAGCCCCCGCTATTTGATCGAAACCTGTAGAAACAAGTGTGTGTCCCAGCGTCGAGCTATGTCAAGGGGCTTATGAAACACGATCTCCATCTCGAAGGGTCAATAGTGCATAAAGTAGGTGGTAGACTTCGGTGAAATGATAGTATACTGGGAGAATGCAGGCTACATTGAAGTCTGTTTGCTAAAGAGTTGTGTGACACATATTGACGCGCCAAAGAAACTGGTACTGGTATGCCTATTCAAATACAGAGATATGTAAACAGACAGAATACGGCGTCTGTGTAAGATAACAAGTGTCTGTCGCCGTTGTTACATCCCATACTGCTGCTACAGTGGTAGGTTGTCAAGATGTAAGATAGTTTGAACGCGGTGTTATAGAGGGTGCGCGAGTGATGAGACACAGCATCTACGAAGTAGCGACGAGGTGGGGATTTTTCTGTACGACAATGTCACGCGTGTACTGCGAATGTCAGGAACCTGGTAAAACATCAGATCTCCGACATCGCTGCAACCGGAAGAAAATCCTGTAACAGCGGAACCAACAACGACTGAACAGAATTCTACAGAAATTGCTGCAGATTTCTGTGCTGGGCCATCAACAAGTGTCAGTGTGAGAAACATTCAACGATATATCATAGATATGGGTGTTCGGAGCTGAAAGCCCACTCATGTACGCTTGATGACTGTACGACACAAAGTTTTACACCTAGCCTGTGCCTGTCAACACCGGATTGTCGCTGACTGGAAACATGTAGCCTGGTCTCGTTCCAAATTGTATCGAGCAGATGGACGTGTACGAGTATGGAGACAACCTCATGAATCCATGGATCCTGCATGTCAGCAGGGTACTGTTCAGACAGGTGACACATACGTAAGTAACCTATCTGATCACCAACATCCATTCAGGTCCATTGTGCATCTGACGGACATGGGCAATTCCAGCATGACAATGCGACACCCCAAACGTCCAGGACTGCTACAGAGTGCCTCCTGTAACATTCTTCTGTGTTTAAACATTTCCGCCGATCACCAAACTCGCCAGACATGAACATTATTGAGCATATCTGGGATGCCTTGCAATGTGCTGTTCAGAAGACATTCCCACCCCTTCGTTCTCTTACTGATTTCTGGACAGCCCTGGAGGATTCACAGTGTCAGTTCCCTCCAGCACTACTTCAGAGATTAGTCGAGTCCACGCCACGTCGTGTTGCGGCACTTCTGCGTGGTCCCGGGGGTCCCTATACGATATTTGGCTCTCCACTCGAGTGTGTGGAACCTATCCCAAGCAGGACTGACCGAGGTTGTGTAACGTGTACAATGGAGAGCAGCATGAATGCTCAAAGGTTTCTCAGATCCAAGGAAGAGCATCACGGAAATGCTGAAAAACCACAAATTTCAGTTATTTCAACGTGGACACTGTTTCGGGAAATGCTGCTTACGAATTTTCAACAACCAGTATCATTGAGGATCCTTGGTATATACTACCTAGGCATAGTCTCCAGAGTAATGGAAAGAAGGCAGTTGATAGGTTTTCCAGCCACAGCTAAAGGCCTGATAATTGCGTAAACAACCATTAGAACACTCGTGACCTATCTCTCGTTCACGGTCGTTCGGTGTTTTCCTCCCTATACTATGTCAATCGTAACAATAAATCTGATGTTAACGTTAAACTTTGTGTTATTCCACGTTTGCTAGAATCTATTTGGATTTCGTCCGACGTGCAGCAGGACACAAGTACAATCAAGTACGATAATAGGGATACGTTTTGCGCTGTGCATTACGCGCACTTCGACTTAGCCGTAATACGGGACAACAGCTTTACCGGCGCATTTAACTTGCACAGCACTGGCTAGCCAGTTGGTCTGACCTACCTGTAGCGACTTGAGCAATTTCAGACTTATATAGGGACGAGCAGAGAAGCAATATAGTTTAAAATGTCATTTAATTTTTAAACGGAGCCGGCCGGAGTGGCCTAGCGGTTCTAGGCACTACAGTCTGGAACCGCGCGACCGCTACGGTCGCAGGTTCGAATCCTGCCTCGGGCATGGATGTGTGTGATGTCCTTAGGTTAGTCAGGTTTAAGTAGTTCTAAGTTCTAGGGGACTGATGACCTCAGAAGGTATTCAAAATATCCACGGGTGTGCTGCCGGTCTAGAGTGTCCAACGGGCACAATATTTCGGCAATCATACATGTCGCCATCATCAGGTGAACTGACGGACTGAGCTCCAGTGAACGTGCCGGCACGGAGATCCGTACGCTATGGCTGCTCAGAGGGAACTAGGTTTGGTCGCGGCGGCATCCGATTTAAATACCCTCCGCCCGCGGCGCGCTCCCTCCGCCGTCCGCGCCCCGCGCCACGGTCGCGCGGTGGAACAGACTGCGACGGCGTCTGAGATGACGTCGGTGTGATGGCTCTGTCCGCCGTGGTCGTCACAACTATACGTTTGCTCGAATTACTCTCGATTAACCCAATCGCTGGTTCCCAAGCCTTGCTAAGATTATAACCACAGTCACGGTTTATGAGGTCGTCATTGGTGCGAATTTCGATGGCCTCTCTAACAACGCTGTCCCAGTATCTCGATGTCTGTACCAGAATCCTCGTGCGGTCATACTCCATGGCGTGATTTTCCGACAAACAATGTTCAGCGACCGCCGACTTGCTCGGATACATCAGTCGAGTGTGCCTCTGGTGTTCACGGCATCGATCCTCGACGGTACGCGTCGTCTGACCAATGTACGACTTGCCACATTGACACGGAATCTGGTACACGTCGGCCTTCCTCAAACCGAGGTCATCTTTGGCGCTCCCCACCAGTGCACGAGTTTTATTTGGAGGACAAAACACAGTTCCGACCCGGTGTTTCTTCAGAATGCGGGCGATTTTCCCCGAGAGTGCGCCTGTGTATGGAATAAATGCAGTGCCCACCTCCTCCCTCGTGACTTCATCCATCTCAACAGGTTGTGCTGCAGTGGTTGGGCGGAGAGCACGTTGAATCTGCCACTCTGAGTACCCATTTTTTCGAAATACAGTTCTCAGTTGTTTGTCGGAAAATCACGCCATGGAGTATGACCGCACGAGGATTCTGGTACAGACGTCGAGATACTGGGGCAGCGTTGTTAGAGAGGCCATCGAAATTCGCACCAATGACGACCTCATAAACCGTGACTGTGGCTATAATCTTAGCAAGGCTTGGGAACCAGCGATTGGGTTAATCAAGAGTAAATCTAGCAAACGTATAGTTGTGACGACCACGGCGGACAGAGCCATCACACCGACGTCATCCCAGACGCCGTCGCAATCTGTTCCACCGCGCGACCGCGGCGCGGGGCGCGGACGGCGGAGGGAGCGCGCCGCGGGCGGAGGGTATTTAAATCGGCCGCCGCCGCGACCGAACCCAGTTCCCCCTGAGCAGCCATAGCGTACGGATCTCCGTGCAGGCACGTTCACAGGAGCTCAGTCCGTCAGTTCACCTAATGATGGCGACATGTATGATCGCTGAAATATTGTGCCCGTTGGACACTATAGACCGGCAGCACACCCGTGGATATTTTGATTATCAAATACGCCGGGAGAAACTCAAGAATCTCAGAAGGTATGTTCCTTAGCGCTCAGAGCCATTTGAACCATTTTTAAACGGAAATCGACAAAACAGCAGCATTACCGTTCGCTGTCTCAGGGGACCAGACAGAAAGTAATAGCATGATCTTGTTCTTCGGCCGGTATTACGCTATCATATTTCTTTGACAAATTACATCAGGTATGTAAAGTGTAGTATGTGTTTCACTACCCCAGTGTCGTACGCTAATTACCTCCCAAACTTCCCCTCTTTCTTACACTTATAATAATAATTATTATTATTATTTACAACAAGAACAACAAGCTTCCAAAAACATATATTCCCTTAGGTATTGAATAAGGAAACATTATAAATTTGCCCGCATCTGGTGGTCTGGCGGTAGCGTTCTCACTTCCCGCGCACGGGGACCCGGGTTCGATTTCCGGCGGGGTCAGGGATGTTTCCTGCCTCGTGATGACTGGGTGTTGTCGTGTCGTCATTATCATCATCATCATCATCATTCATCCCCATTACGGTCGGAGGAAGGCAATGGCAAACCACCTCCGCTAAGACCTTCCCTAGTACAGCGGTGCGGGTCTCCCGCATCGTCCCCTACACTCCTCGGACTATGGGATCACATCATCATCATCATTATAAATTTCTGAAAAATTATACAGGAGCTACTTTTATTTTCAACCACCGATCGGTCGTGAAATTAAATCCGGTGAAGCTTTGCGCAAGTGGTATGCCCAGCAATCGCGCCATGTCGCATTTTTGAGTTCTGAGCGCACAGAAAACACGCAAAGCTGACTACCGCCAACTGTGGGCAGTATTGGTCGCTCAATAAAAAAACACTCTGTGGGGATCGTGTGCTTCAATGTATGAACAAATACCTCTCACAGCTTCTCGCCAAAGTGAAACAGTGATTCCTGCAATGGCAGTCGACTGAATATGTCTAAGTCAAAATTGGAAGGAATGTTTGATGCTGGACGTCGTAAGTTCTTGAGTCGACGAACAAGGTCTTCTGAATTGCGGATGTGGTGCTCACATTTTCCTACCAAAGTGTCCAATTGTGCTGCCCGATTTTATGTTGGCGTCCCAACATTACTAACAGTTGATCGCAGTGGCACACTATCCTTATGAATCTTAGGCGACTGGGTTATGGCTCTGAGTACTATGGGACTCAACATCATAGGTCATAAGTCCCCTAGAACTTAGAACTACTTAAACCTAACTAACCTAAAGACATCACACACACCCATGCCCGAGGCAGGATTCGAACCTGCGACCGCAGCAGTCCCACGGTTCCGGACTGCAGCGCTAGACCACCGCGGCCGGCGCGACTGGGTTAATAAAGTTAATAAATGCAACCTGCTTGACACACAAAAACGCCAAGAACTTGGGCACCTGATTTCATGCAGTCCACATGTGTTTCCTTCTTCATGACAATTCCCGGGAAATTGAAGACACTCTTGCAACGTTTTCGAGGAGTAGTGTTTCACGAGGGTCACTCCAAAAGAAATGCACACTATTTTTTTTAAACCCATCTTTCATTCTACATGTTTGAAAGTTTTACAGTGTGTAGATACATTCTTTAGGAGCAATATTTTCATTTCTCCACATAAATTCCATCCCTCTCAACTGCCTTGCGCCATCTTGGAACCAGCGCCTGTATACCTGCACGGTAAAATTCTCGACCGACCTGTTGCAGCCATTGTTTGGCAGCGTGCGGAAGGGAGTTATCATGTTCAAACCTTGTTCCACGAAGAGAGTCTTTCAGTTTCCCAAAGTGATGATACTCATATGGAGCCAGGTCAGGACTGTAAGGCGGGTGTTTCAGTATTGCCCATCCGAGTTTTGTGATCGCATCCACGGTTTTTTGACTGACATGTGGCCGTGCAGTGTCGTGCAACAGCAAAACATCCTGCTTTTACCGATGTGGTCGAACACGACTCAGTCGAGCTTGAAGTTCCTTCAGTGTCATCACACACGCATCAGAATTTATGGTGGTTCCACTTGGCATGATGTCCACAAGCAAGAGTCCTTTGGGATCGAAAAACACATTAGCCATAACTTTTCCAGCAGAAAGTGTTGTTTTGAATTTTGTTTTCTTGGGTGAATTAGCATGAGGCCTCTCCTTTGATTGCCTCTTCCTCTCTGGTGATGGAGCTATGGTTCATCACCCGTCACAATTCTTCCAAGAAATTCATCTCCACTATTCTCGTTCTGTTCCAAAAGTTCGCTGCATACCGTTTATCCTGTTTCTTTGTGAGCCACTGTCAACATCCTGGGACCCCACCTGGCACAAACCTTTTTTAACGCCAACACTTTCAGCATTCTGCAAACACTTCCTTCCCCTATCCCAATGTAGCGTGACATTCCGTTCACTGTGATACGTCTGTCAGCAGTCACCAATTCGTTACCTCTCTGCACATTGTCTGGAGTGTGTGCAGTACGAGGCCTGCCGCTGCGAGAACAATCCTCAATATTTCCGTGCCCGCTTTCGTCACGTAACCTGCTTGCCCACCGACTAACTGTAATGCGATCGACAGCAGCATCTCCGTACACCTTTTTCAACCTCTTGCGGATATTTCCCACTGTCTCGTTTTCACAGCACAGGAATTTTGTGACAGCACGTTGCTTCTGACGAACGTCATCTTGAAGACATGCTGTGACGGCGCCACTCACGGGAACAGGTTGAACTAAGTTTGAAAACAAGTGGGAAGGATGTATCTACACACTGTAAAACATTCACACATGCAGAATGAAAACTGTATTTTTACAAAAATAGTGTGCATTTCTTTTGGAGTGTCCCGCGTATCACCTACTATACAGTTCATACTTGGTTCCCTCTGATTTTTATCCCTTCGTTCACATGAACCTCTGCCTATGGGGACAGAATTCTGGCACAGACAGCGGGCAGCAGAGGGTACTGGAAAGTTGGTTTCCAGGGTGCGACAAAGAGAAGCAACATCCCCACATCCAGCCCCGACGGAACGTGTGGTACCAGCTTGGATGTCAGCTCCATCAAGAGACAGAATCCAGGTTTTCTAGGACAAGTTGCAACAGTCATGGGCTAGCTTACCCCAGAAGACGATACATCACCTTAATTACACCCTCCCAAAGGGAGTTACTGCGTGCATCCAAGTCAGGGAGCCAACGGCCTTGCCGCAGTGGTAACACCGGTTCTCGTCAGATCACCGAAGTTAAGCGCTGTCGGACTGGGCTAGCAATTTGTTGGGTGACCATCTGGTTTGCTGAGCGGTGTTGGCAAGAGGGGTGCACTCAGCGCTTGTGAGGCAAACAGAGGAGCTACTTGATTGTCAAGTAGCGACTCCGGTCTCGTAAACTGACATACGGCTGGAAGAGCGGTGTGCTAACCATGTGCCCGTCCATGTCCACATCCAGTGACCCCTGTAGGCTGAGGATGACATGGCGGCCGGTCGGTAACGTTGGGCCTTCATGGCCTGTTCGGGCAGATTTTAGTCTTACTTTTTTTTATCAAAGTCAGAGGGTGTGCAGTGATGAGCTGGCTTATACTGCCAAGTTCTTTCACTCGATTTTGGATTCGGTGATATACACTCTTGGAAATGGAAAAAAGAACACATTGACACCGGTGTGTCAGACCCACCATACTTGCTCCGGACACTGCGAGAGGGCTGCACAAGCAATGATCACACGCACGGCACAGCGGACACACCAGGAACCGCGGTGTTGGCCGTCGAATGGCGCTAGCTGCGCAGCATTTGTGCACCGCCGCCGTCAGTGTCAGCCAGTTTGCCGTGGCATACGGAGCTCCATCGCAGTCTTTAACACTGGTAGCATGCCGCGACACCGTGGACGTGAACCGTATGTGCAGTTGACGGACTTTGAGCGAGGGCGTATAGTGGGCATGCGGGAGGCCGGGTGGACGTACCGCCGAATTGCTCGACACGTGGGGCGTGAGGTCTCCACAGTACATCGATGTTGTCGCCAGTGGTCGGCGGAAGGTGCACGTGCCCGTCGACCTGGGACCGGACCGCAGCGACGCACGGATGCTAGCCAAGACCGTAGGATCCTACGCAGTGCCGTAGGGGACCGCACCGCCACTTCCCAGCAAATTAGGGACACTGTTGCTCCTGGGGTATCGGCGATGACCATTCGCAACCGTCTCCATGAAGCTGGGCTACGGTCCCGCACACCGTTAGGCCGTCTTCCGCTCACGCCCCGACATCGTGCAGCCCGCCTCCAGTGGTGTCGCGACAGGCGTGAATGGAGGGACGAATGGAGACGTGTCGTCTTCAGCGATGAGAGTCGCTTCTGTCTTGGTGCCAATGATGCTCGTATGCGTGTTTGGCGCCGTGCAGGTGAGCGCCACAATCAGGACTGCATACGACCGAGGCACACAGGGCCAACACCCGGCATCATGGTGTGGGGAGCGATCTCCTACACTGGCCGTACACCACTGGTGATCGTTGAGGGGACACTGAATAGTGCACGGTACATCCAAACCGTCATCGAACCCATCGTTCTACCATTCCTAGACCGGCAAGGGAACTTGCTGTTCCAACAGGACAATGCACGTCCGCATGTATCCCGTGCCACCCAACGTGCTGTAGAAGGTGTAAGTCAACTACCCTGGCCAGCAAGATCTCTGGATTTGTCCCCCATTGAGCATGTTTGGGACTGGATGAAGCGTCGTCTCACGCGGTCTGCACGTCCAGCACGAACGCTAGTCCAACTGAGGCGCCAGGTGGAAATGGCATGGCAAGCCGTTCCACAGGACTACATCCAGCATCTCTACGATCGTCTCCATGGGAGAATAGCAGCCTGCATTGCTGCGAAAGATGGATATACACTGTACTAGTGCCGACATTGTGCATGCTCTGTTGCCTGTGTCTATGTGCCTGTGGTTCTGTCAGTGTGATCATGTGATGTATCTGACCCCAGGAATGTGTCAATAAAGTTTCCCCTTCCTGGGACAATGAATTCACGGTGTTCTTATTTCAGTTTCCAGGAGTGTAATATCACATACTCTATCAAACCATGAAGTTCCATGTCGATTCACCCTCCTATTCTGGGTGGTCTACTTTTTCTGTTACGCTGTGTTATTTCATCTTTAACAGGCTGTATCACATGCATATGCCAGTATGAAAACATGTGTCCTCGTTTTTTTTTCCAAGCGGTGGTGGGGGATGATGAATTTTTTTTATCTGCTCTGTAAAAACATTGAAAAGCGAGTTTGACGTAGAAAATCCTTGTATGAATCGAGAAGTGACAAAAAACATTTATAAGAGACAGTTTTGTACCTGGCTTCTGCAATTGGAGTTTTCAGAGCATATTTCTTATGCTAGGGTGCGTGAATGTATACGACTGCATATGAATAAATGTGGAAGTTGCAGTGCTCTTTCGCCACACATCGCAAATGAGGCTTTATGTTACCAACAGCGGTGACAATAGTGGCGTGAAAGGAAGCAGAGTACGTGTTTAGGAATTTGCATGAAACAGCCGTGAGGTCTTTATTCTCGGTTTCGGCGCTGCTCCGCAAATGCATGCTTTGTTACCCGGGCACTTCTCTCCACGGCAGCTTCCCTAATGGTTTGCAAGCTGCTCTCTGTTTATTCTCTCCTACACACAATGAAAACAGACAATCGTTGCATTCTATGTGTGTAATAAAATAAGACTTACATTTCCTTCTTGTGCAACATTACAGTAGCAAGCACCATCAATGGGTCTACGGGTAAATGGGATGAATAAAACGTTTATTTATCACCTGTACAAATTAAAGTTATATAATTAGCTTTTCTTGTTTGTAGCTGAAATGTGGATCTGTTGGATGATGATAAGTTTCCCTTTTGGGAAGACCACGGCATCAGAGAAGGACTTCTGACGTCGCACTTGACAATGGGAGCCAAACTTAAGAGCAGGCAAGTCACTTTCATAGCATTTGTCGACCTACAAGAAGTCTTCGACAAACTTAAATGGCACAGGACGGTCGAAATTCTCAAGAGAATATGTGTAAGCTAAAGAGAAAGTAGGCAAATCTCTAATATATATAAGAACCAAAAAGCAACAAAAGAAATGGTAGAATGAAGTGCTACTGTTCAATTTATACTTCGATAAAAAAATGGTTCAAATGGCTCTGAGCACTTTGGGACTCAACTGCTGAGGTCATTAGTCCCCTAGAACTTAGAACTAGTTAAACCTAACTAACCTAAGGACATCACAAACATCCATGCCCGAGGCAGGATTCGAACCTGCGACCGTAGCGGTCTTGTGGTTCCAGACTGCAGCGCCTTTAACCGCACGGCCACTTCGGCCGACATACTTCGATAAAGCAATGACAAAATGAAAGGCAGATTCTGAAGTGGTATTAAAATACACGATCAAAGTACAGAATGCTAATTATTGAACTATATGAAATAAAATCATGATAAATTCTGAATTGTTTGGGTTAGAATGTTCAATCTGCACGGTTGGCCAGGGAACACGATGGGAATTAGTATGTTCATGTATGGTTTGGCTTAGCGATGAAGCCCACTTTCATTCAAATGGGTTCATCAGCAAACAAAACTGGCGCATTTGGGGGACTGGGAATCTGCACTTCGCGACCAAAAAGTCTCTTCACCCTAAATGGGAGGCTGCGTGGTGTGCAATTTCCAGTCACAGAATAATTGGTGCAATATTCCTTGACGCCACAGTGATTACCGAATGGTATGTCCAGGCTTTGGAAGACAATTTCATTCCTATTATCCAAAATGACCCTGATTTCAACAAGATAACTGCTTGTGTAATGGCCAGAGATGGACTAACATGTTACTGACTTGCTGAATGTGTGAAACGTTATTGACATGTGTTATTGTTTCAAAAACCAAAGTTAAATTAGAAATTTAAACAGATAAAACTGGAGAAAAAGGTGCAGGATGCAGCCATGATCGTACAGTATAGCAATTTGTTCATAAATAATCCATATAGAACACTTAGAGCAATGTTTTAATGACTTATATCATGTAGGATGAATAAGAATAATTAGAAAAATAAATAGATAGAATTATGCAGAGGTATATAACATCTCACTAATATTACAGCATAAGAATTTGTTGATGTAATATGCAGATAGTAACTGTGAAATCAGGGATAAACTATTGAAAGTAATAAATTATGGGAAAAGTATAGGATATGCTCGAAATACCATAGACTTACATTTTTAGTTGCAATATGCAGATGGTAAATATGGAATGTAGCAAAAAAATTAATGATATGTCACAGTAAAAGGCAAAACTAGAAAAATAAATAGATAAAATTAAGCAGAAGTACAGGAGTCATCACTAACTTTGTAACGTAACTGTTTCCCACTGCGTTATGCCACTAGCAAATTTAATGCTCTATGTTCCAGTGGATGAGATGGTGCTACATGAATAAATAAAGTTTGAAAATGAAATGCATACAAATAAACGATAAAGCAGATTATAAGTCTAAAATTGCAGATTAAAAATATTTCGGTTTGTTATGTAAACGATGAATTCAGTGCATAGTGTTCAGTTCAATTGGATGTGGTAAAAAGGAAAAGTAAAAGATATGTAATTAAGAGAAAAGGACAGGATGCAACAATACAGTGTTGCATTATGCTAGTAGTTAATTTATTGCTTAATGTTCCACTGAATAAGGTGATGCAGCACTAATTAGTAAAATTGGACAAAAAATTGATAAGTCTCAGAAGTAAATAAATAATATATGACATCATACCATTAATGTTTGCACTATGTTCTATATTTATACCGATTTGTTGATGTAATATGCAAATATTAAATTTAGTGTGTAATATTTCAATTAATGAGATGATTTCACATCAACAAATGAAACTGGAACAGTACATAGATAAAATTAAGAATAAGTATGAGACCCATCCCTAATATGGTTTCACAATGATCTGTTGCTGTGTTATTCTAGCACTACATTTAATGAGTAATGTTGAAAAGAAACACATAATGCCTTATGTAAAGCTATGAAAGCAAATAAACAGCTTAAGGTTTCTTAACTTTTGATCAATGATATTTTTTTGTATTACACACATTTTGAATTCAGGGTTTATCTTATGGGGAATGAGATGACTTTGCATAAATAAGTAAAACTGGAAATTTTTAATACAGAAAATGAAGTAGAATTACAATGCACATTCTAATTATTTGAGATTTTTGGTGTATTATGCCAGCAGTGCATTTAGACCATAATGTACCGGGGAATAACCTTATATCCTATGAATAAGTAAAATTACAGATGTAAAGAGATAAAATTGAGTGTATCCCTAATATCATAAAATAAAGATTTGTTGATATATAATACAGACAGTAAATTGATATTGGAGTACACTTGCAATTGGCATGACAATGCTTAAGTGCGTGAAATCAGCAAAACAAAGTAACAAAATTAAGGAAAAGTGTGCAGGAGGTCGAGCATAACAATTTGTTGATGGAATATGCAGATAGTAATATTAGAGCTTAATGTTCCAATAGATGAGATGATATTGCACGAATGAGTACAAATAGATGTCAAATAGAAGTTAAAGCTGCATCCCTAATATTGCAGCATAAGGAATTGTTGCTGTACTGTGCCAGTGGTAAATTTGGGGCAGTGTTCCAGTGAATGAAATGATGTCATGTGAATAAAACTGTAAAATAAATGGTAAATAAATATAATTAAGTAAAAAAGCACAGGTTGTGTTATAGTGTAACAGTATGTGAATGTGTAATGGAAACTTAGATGGTAGTGTGACGGTGAATTAGATGATACCGCAAGAATAAGTAAAATTAGACAAGTAAATAGAGAGAATAAACGAGGCGTGGTGGAAATATTTGGTTAATGCGACGGCTGTCGGAGTGTTTTGTCTGTGCTGTGTGAGAGCTTTGGCTGCGGCGCGCAGCAGCCAGGCCGGCTATCCGTTGCTCGCTTTAGTCTCTGCTGGAGCGGCACTAACCGTGGAGAGACACACAGCGGCGGGGGGGAATAAAAAAGGGAGGGAAAAAAGGGCGCACCGGCCGGGGCCCTTTGACGGCAAAGGGCGCGCGCCCCAGGGACGCGGCGGAAGGACCGAAGGGCCAGGGGAAAGCGCGGAATACTTGGAGCGGTTCTTCGCGGAGCTATCGGAGAAACAGACGGGAGTGGAGTGGCGGATTCCGACTGAGATATTCCACAGAGGGTCTGTGTAAATAAAAATAAAAATACAATCCTGGAGCAGCAAAAGAGGGCTCTGTAATCGCTGCACTACGCCAGTACTTACACTTTATACGGCGTTCATCTGTATATTTATTTCCTCCTTCTCTTGTATCTAACCAGTCGTCCTTAAGAGGTTCTTTAATTATACGCATGACTCTAGTAGGTTCTAGTAGGCTCTTGTTCCTTCTTTATTCATTTCTTAGACTGCATCAATCAGATAATGTAGATCATCCACTGTTACGGAATTTTGTCATTCTTTTCTTGCAGGCTACGAGGGGCCCTCTGCCGGTCACGTTCCCCCAACCACCTCCCGCCTGTGCGGAATTCTGGCGTTAGCGATAACAGAGGGAGCTGATTATGTGCAGAACTATATTTTCATTCATTTGTGGCTCCTTTAGCGATTTGTTTTATGTTGTTTAATATTACCTGGTGCTATATCAATGGTGCTTAATATTTGTCATTGTCTAGAATATTCACACTAGAGCGCATGTCAACCACTCTTTTTTAACTCTTCGTCTTTTTAACAATATTACTTTTGTCACATTCGCCTTTTTATTGCTTTTTGTTACTATAAAACCTTTTATACTTTATAAGCTTATTACAGACTTTAACTATTGTATCCCCCTTTTACGAGGTGCATTCAAGTTCTAAGGTCTCCGATTTTTTTTCTAATTAACTACTCACCCGAAATCGATGAAACTGGCGTTACTTCTCGACATAATCGCCCTGCAGACGTACGTATTTTTCACAACGCGGACGCCATGATCCCATGGCAGTTGCGAAGGCTTCTTTAGGAGTCTGTTTTCACCACTGGAAAATCGCTGAGGCAATAGCAGCACGGCTGGTGAATGTGCGGCCATGGAGAGTGTCTTTCATTGTTGGAAAAAGCCAAAAGTCACTAGGAGCCAGGTCAGGTGAGTAGGGAGCATGAGGAATCACTTCAAAGTTGTTATCACGAAGAAACTGTTGTGTAACGTTAGCTTGATGTGCGGGTGCGTTGTGTTGGTGAAACAGCGCACGCGCAGCCCTTCCAGGACGTTTTTGTTGCAGTGCAGGAAGGAATTTGTTCTTCAAAACATTTTCGTAGGATGCACCTGTTACTATAGTCCCCTTTGGAACGCAATGGGAAAGGATTACGCCCTCGCTGTCCCAGAACATCATCATTTTTCCAGCACTGGCGGTTACCCGAAATTTTTTCGGTGGCAGCGAATCTGTGTGCTTCCATAGAGCTGACTGGCGCTTTGTTTCTGGATTGAAAAATGGCATCCACGTCTCATCCATTGTCACAACCGCCGAAAAGGAAGTCCCATTCGTCCTGTCGTTGAGCGTCAACATTGATTGGCAACATGCCACACGGGCAGCCGTGTGGTGGTCCGTCAGCATTCGTGGCACCCACATGGATGACACTTTTCGCATTTTCAGGTCGTCATGCAGGATTGTGTGCACAGAACCCACAGAAATTCCAACTCTGGAGGTGATCTGTTCGACAGTCATTCGGCGATACCCCAAAACAATTCTCTCCACTTGCTCAATCGTGTTATCAGACCGGCTTGTGCGAGCCCGAGGTTGTTTCGGTTTGTTGTCACATGATGTTCTGCCTTCATTAAACTGTCGCACCCACGAACGCACTTTCAACACATCCATAACTCCATCACCATATGTCTCCTTCCACTGTCGATGAATTTCAATTGGTTTCACACCGCGCAAATTCAGAAAACGAATGATTGCACGCTGTTCAAGTAAGGAAAACGTCGCCATTTTAAGTATTTAAAACAGTTCTCATTCTCGCCACTGGCGGTAAAATTCCATCTGCCATACGGTGCTGCCATCTCTGGGACGTATTGACAATGAACGCGGCCTCATTTTAAAACAATGCGCATGTTTCTTTTCAGTCCGGAGAAGAAAAATCGGAGGCCTTAGAACTTGAATGCACCTCGTATTTTCGCTGTTTCAATTAATTGTTGAAAACTAGTGTATGCCGACATTAGCGACATCTGGTCAACTTACAACACAAACATATTGTGGTTACTGTACGGCAGCTTGTTTTAAACACTAGTGCTACTGACAACATGACTTGTTCATGTGATGTTATCTATATGTATTTGACGATGCTGGTGCTGATTCCGCACTTAACATTTCACGATGCCACTATGGCTGCAGTACATTAGGACTTTGCTTTTATGAAACAGGTATGCCTCTTCATATTTAAAGCGCACAAATGTAAATTTTGTCTGTACTACTTTTCAATAAGCTCTATTATGTATTGTTCTTAAGCTGTATACAGTTTGTAAGTGCATTTATATTTATCCCATTTTTGCTGCAGATCTGATGATGGTCATTAATGGCCGAAACCGGTAATCTGTTAAACAAAAAAGATTGAGACCATAGACGTAAATTAAAGAAACTTATTTATATCTTGTTTTATAGGTTGAATGCAAAGCCCATTTCACCAGATATAGAGTACATGGTGTTCAAAATAAAAAATTCCAGTTTCAAATCGCTGCTCAGAATCACGTCAAATTTGAACAGCATATACTGACGCACGGGGAAACGTCGTAGAACATAAGAAAATATAACGAAAATTTGACCAGTAGATGGCACTGTAAGCTTCAGAATGCTGAAACCAACAGGCGCGCGACACACAGCTATCTCGCAGATTGCGTCCGAGATACCTGACACGGCTATCTCCACGAACGAACGCGCGCTTTTGGTACGGTGCAAGTATTTTACAAGAAAGGTGATTTTGTGACAGAAGCCCTGCAGAGGTTCTGGACAAAAAGGGTATGAAAAAAGGCACTGGTCCGATGTCTGATAAAGGTCTGCCGGCCGGAGTGGCCGAGCGATTCCAGACTGAAGCGCTTAGAACCGCTCGGCCGCACCGGCCTTCGGTATTGTAGTGTTAGTACGAGGGGGTACCCAAAAAGAAAAAAAAAAAAAAAACAGAAATAACAATGTCATGGGCGGAGCTTGTGTAGTACGCATTTCTGCCGCTAGGCGTGTATAGTGAAACGTTCAAATGTGTGTGAATTCCTAAGGGGCCAAACAGGTGAGGTCATCGGTCCCTAGAATTACACACTACTTAAACTAACGTCAACTAACTTAGGCCAAGAACAACACACGTGTCCATGCCCAAGGCAGGACTCGAAACTTCGGCGGGAGGTGCCGCGCAGTCCGTGACATGGCGCCTCAAACCGCTCGGCCACTCCGTGTAAACTGTACAGCACAACTCACTGCCAGCTCAGTGCCGCCTGTGTCATTGACCTGTCTTGTTCTGTTCGTCGGCAGTGATTGTTTTTGTTAGCGCTGTTTTGTTCTTGTTTCGTTTTTTTTTTATGATGGCAAGTTTAAGTGAACAACCTGCAGATGTGAAATTTTGTTTTCTACCCTGTAGAAATGCTGCTGAAACTGTTTTAATGTTGAAAACAGCATACCAAGATGACGGTATGAGAAAAACTGAAGTGTACGAGTGGTTTGCTCGATTTAAAAATGGCGACATCTCGATTGGTGCCAAGCCTCGGTCTGGATTTCCTTTTTTTGATGCCAATCGTGAGGTTCATCCAGAGTTTGTTCCCCCAGGTCACACCGTCAATCAAACCCTTTATTTCGATGTCTTAAGCGGCCTGTGCAACAGGGTTCGTCAAAAAGACCAGATCTGTGGCAGACAGGAGACTGGATCTTCCAGCACGACAACGCACCTGCACAAACAGCTACCTCTGTTCGACATTTTTTGACTAAAAATGGCAAGGTTCCGCTACCACACGCACCTTATTCTCGTGATCTAACTCCGTGATATTTTTTTCTATTTCCACACATCAAAAGGGCCTCGAACGAATCCGATTTGACAAAATTGAAGAAGTCAAGAAAAAGATGAGGGAGGAACTTTCGGCTATTTCTAAAGCTGACTACAAAAGTGTTTTGAACAGTGGAAGCACTGTGGTAAAAATGTGTTAGCACATATGGAGAGTATTTTGACGGCGATAAGGTTGTTTTGTAAACAGTTTGGAAATACAGAGCTTTTAAAAATTATTCGGTTTTTTTTGTTTTTTTTTGGGTACGACCTCGTAATTCATATGTCACTGCCATTGGCAGTCAGTTCTTGCAGAAGAGGCCTGTCTGATCACCCTCTGTTTTGATTATGCAAGCAGAAACAATGGGGGAAGTGGCAACAAAACGACTATTCACGTTGGTGTGTAGAATATATGAGTCTGGCGATATACCATCTGACTTTCGGAAAAGCATCATCCACACAATTCCGAAGACGGCAGGAGCTGACAAGTGCGAGAATTATCGCACAATCAGCTTAACAGCTCATGCCTCGAAGCTGCTTACAAGAATAACATACAGAAGAATGGAAAATAAAGTTGAGAATGCGCTAGGTGACGATCAGTTTGGCTTTAGGAAAAGTAAAGGGAGGAGAGAGGCAATTCTGACGTTACGGCTAATAATGGAAGCAACGCTAAAGGAAAATCAAGACACGTTCATAGGATTTGTCGACCTGGAAAAAGCGTTCGACAGTATAAAATGGTGCAAGCTGTTCGAGATTCTGAAAAAAGTACGGGTAAGCTATAGGGAGAGACGGGTCATATACAATATGTACAACAACCAAGAGGGAATAATAAAGGTGGACGATCAAGAACGAAGTGCTCGTATTAAGAAGGGTGTAAGACAAGGATGTAGCCTTTCGCCCTTACTCTTCAATCTGTACATCGAGGAAGCAATGATGGAAATAAAAGAAAGGTTCAGGAGTGGAATTAAAATACAAGGTGAAAGGATATCAATAATACGATTCGCTGATGACATTGCTATCCTGAGTGAAAGTGAAGAAGAATTAAATGATCTGCTGAACGGAATAAACAGTCTAATGAGTACACAGTATGGTTTGAGAGTAAATCGGAGAAAGACGAAGGTAATGAGAAGTAGTAGAAATGAGAACAGCGAGAAACTTAACATCAGGATTGATGGTCACGAAGTCAATGAATTTAAGGAATTCAGCTACCTAGGCAGTAAAATAACCAATGACGGACGGAGCAAGGAGGACATCAAAAGCAGACTCGCTGTGACAAAAAAGGCATTTCTGGCCAAGAGAATACTAATATCAAATACCGGCCTTAATTTGAGGAAGAAATTTCTGAGGATGTACGTCTGGAGTACAGGATTGTATGGTAGTGAAACATGGACTGTGGGAAAACCGGAACAGAAGAGAATCGAAGCATTTGAGATGTGGTGCTATAGACGAATGTTGAAAATTAGGTGGACTGATAAGGTAAGGAATGAGGAGGTTCTACGCAGAATGGGAGAGGAAAGGAATATGTGGAAAACACTGATGAGGAGAAGGGACAGGATGATGGGACATCTGCTAAGACATGAGGGAATGAATTCCATGGTACTAGAGGGAAATTTAAAGGGCAAAAACTGTAGAGGAAGACAGAGATTGGAATACGTCAAGCAAATAACTGAGGACGTAGGTTGCAAGTGCTACTCCGAGATGAAGAGGTTAGCACAGGAAAGGAATTCGTGGCGCGCCGCATCAAACCAGTCAGTAGACTGATGACCAAAAAAAAAACTGTGCTTAGAGGTGAAGAGTGTTTGCAACATTCATTACAGGGTAGAATAACGCTCCACCGAGGAGTACATCCTCTGACTAAACAACTTCAGCTATTTGAACGCGATCACACTGTGAGCATTCGGAAAACTGAGTGCGTCTGTTGATGGATTGCTGCACGTATTGCGCACAATGTACTGATGGGGTGTTGCTGCTATCAAGACTGGTCTGGGGGTCATTCCCACGCCCAAAGACCATGTTCTGGATGTCCCAACCAATTACAATAACCAGCGACAAACAATCTGTTATCTTTAAAGGTGATGATAAGGGAAAGGTTTAATTCGCCCCAACGCTTCGCTTTAGATTTTGCATTTATTGTCACACCCTTCAGTGCAAACCACAGAACACGCGAATGTAACAATGAGAGAATATTTGCACTAGTAATATTTGGTATATAACTTAAGAATTACTTAATAAAGAATAGGAATCTATGATTACTCCTTTAAACAAACATATATTTAAGACCATAAACGAAAGGACCACCAGTAACTTGATGAACCTGTGGATATTAAGCCGCGACGAATACAGGCATGCATCAACGCACCAGGATGTGCTACTGGGTATTAGAGGTACCGGTGTGTACAGCAATCTCGACCACCTCCTCTGAATGTCTCGCTGTATGGTGGTTCAACATGCAATGCGTGGTTCTCATTAGCAATAAACAGGGCAGAAATGATGTTTATGTTGATCTTTATTCTAATTTTCCGTACAGGTTCCGGAACTATCAGAACCGAGGTCATCCAAAAAAAATTTTTAATGTGTGTATTTTAGCAGTTTAGACCCTGATTGTGTGGGTTCTCCCTGCGGCTATTACACCCTTGGCCAAAAGTACTGAGCACCCTTGGGCCGGCCGGTGTGGCCGTGCGGTTAAAGGCGCTTCAGTCTGGAACCGCGTGACCGCTACGGTCGCAGTTTCGAATCCTGCCTCGGGCATGGATGTGTGTGATGTCCTTAGGTTAGTTAGGTTTAGGTAGTTCTAAGTTCTAGGGGACTGATGACCACAGATGATAAGTCTCATAGTGCTCAGAGCCATTTGAACCTTTTCAACTGAGCACCCTTGAAATGTAGCACGTGTACAATGTACACTACTGGCCATTAGAAATTGCTACACTAAGAAGATGACGTGCTACAGATGAGAAATTTAACCGACAGGAAGAAGATGCTGTGATATGCAAATGATTAGCTTTTCAGAGCATTCGCACAAGGTTGGCGCCGGTGGCGACACCTACAAGGTGCTCATATGAGGAACGTTTCAAACAGATTTCTTATACACAAACAGCAGTTGACCGGTGTTGCCTGGTGAAACGTTGTTGTGAAGCCTCGTGTAAGGTAGAGAAATACGTAAGGTGGAGAAATACGTACCGTTTCCGACTTTGATAAACGTCGGATTGTAGCCTATCGCGATTGCGGTTTACCGTATCGCGACATTGCCGCTCGCGTTGGTCGAAATCCAATGACTGTTAGCAGAATATGGAATCGGTGGGTTCAGGAGGGTAATACGGAACGCCGTGCTGGATCCCAACGGCCTCGTATCACTAGCAGTCGAGATGACAGGCATCTTATCCACATGGCTGTAACGGATCGTACAATCACGTCTCGATCCCTGAGTCAACAGATGGGGACGTTTGCAAGACCACAACCATCTGCACGAACAGTTCGACGACGTTTGCAGCAGCATGAACTATCAGCTCGGAGACCATGGCTGCGGTTACCCTTGACGCTGCATCACAGACAGGAGCGCCTGCGATGCTGCACTCAACGACAAACCTCGGTGCACGAATGGGAAAACGTCATGTTTTCGGATGAATCCAGGTTCTGTTTACAGCCTCACTATTGTCTCATCCGTGTTTGGTGACATCGCAGTGGACGCACATTGTAAGCGTGTATTCGTCAACGCCATACTGGCGTATCACCTGGCGGGATGGTATGGGGTGCCATCGGAAACACGTCTCGGTCACCTCTTGTTCGCATTGATGGCACTTTGAACAGTGGACGTTACATTCCAGATGTGTTACGACCCGTGGCTCTACCCTTCAGTCGATTCCTTCGAAACCCTACATTTCAGGAGGATAATGCACGACCGCATGTTGCAGGTCCTATACGGGCCTTTCTGGATACAGAAAATGTTCGACTGCTGCCCAGACCAGCACATTCTCCAGATCTCTCACCAACTGAAAACGTCCAGTCAATGGTGGCCGAGCAACTGGCTCGTCACAATACGCGAGTCACTACTCTTGATGAACTGTGGTATCGTGTTGAAGCTGCATGGGCAGCTGTACCTGTACACGCCATCCAAGCTCTGTTTGACTGAATGCCCAGGCGTATGAAGGCCGTTATTACGGCCAGAGGTAGTTGTTCTGAGCACTGATTCCTCAGGATCCATGCACCCAAATTGCGTTAAAATGTAATCACATGTCAGTTCTAGTATAATATATTTGTCCAATGAGTACCCGTTTATCGTCTGTATTTCTTCTTGGTGTAGCAGATTTTAATGGCCAGTAGTGTACTTAACAGTGAGTAAACCCTTTGGTTTAAAAAGTAGTCTGTCGGCATCGAAAAAGGCTGAAAACAATGATCAACTTCACAGCCACCAATAAAACCTCTGGTGTAATAAGATTTGTCATTTGAAAGTTGTTTTTTGTGTATGAATCAGTTCGCTACATTCGCTCGTTGTGGACGCACATCACCAATCTAGTGCTCTTTTCCTGTTTAGATCTTCGACATCGGTGATACTGCTGCATTATGTCTACAAGAAACGAACTTACTTTGGAAAAACGAGTGCAGATAAAGCTTCTGCATGAGGAAGGGAATCACAAGCGAAGATTTCTAAAACTGCGGAATGTTCATGTCGATACGTAGAATCTGCTACTGAGCGATTCACCACGACCGGGTCACATGTTAACAGGCCCAGAACTGGGCACAAGCGGATCACACTAAAGGACAGAATGATAGGAAGAGAGTCGCTAAAAAATAGGAAGAAAACACCTTTAGACCTCGCTGCTGAGTTGTCAGAAAGGTGTAAGGAAACAATATCTGCTCGGGCCACTCGCAGACGACTTCGAGAATCTGGTCTAAAAGGCTGTGAAGCCAGGAAGAAGCCATGGCTCTCTGACAGGAATGAGTGGCCCCTAAAAAACCAACGTTCACTGACCAAGATTGGTAAAGTATCGTGTGGTCTGACGAAGCAAATATTCTGGTAGGTCTGTCAACTTGATGCTCTAACAACACATACCAATTTGGGGAGAAAAAAAAAGTATTGATTTAAAAACTCATGAAAGAATTCTCTGCAGACTTTTGATACAACGAGTGTAGCGTATGCTCGTCGCCGGATGGGCGAGGAATATAAACCAGAGTGTGTGGTACCTACCGTAAAACACGGTACAGGGAGCATCATGATCTAAGGTTGCAAGAGCGCTGTAGGAGAGAGGCAAATAGTCGTATGACATAGCCGCATGGATTCCACAAAGTAACGGGTGATCAAAAAGTCAGTATAAATTTGAAAACTGAATAAATCACGGAATAATGTAGATAGAGAGGTACAAATTGACACAAATGCTTGGAATGACAAGGGGTTTTGAAACTTCCTGGCAGATTAAAACTGTGTGCCCGACCGAGACTCGACCTCGGGACCTTTGCCTTTCGCGGGCAAGTGCTCTACCATCTGAGCTACCGAAGCACGACTCACGCCCGGTCCTCACAGCTCTACTTCTGCCAGTATCCCGCCTCCTACCTTCCAAACTTTACAGGAGCTCTCCTGCGAGAGCACTTGCCCAGGAATGGCAAAGGTCCCGAGTTCGAGTCTCGGTCGGGCACACAGTTTTAATCTGCCAGGAAGTTTCATGTCAGCGCACACTCCGCTGCAGAGTGAAAATCTCATTCTGGAAACATGGGGTTTTATTAGAACCAAAAAAATACAAAAGTTCAAAAAATGTCCGACAGCTGGCGCTTCATCTGACCAGAATAGCAATAATTAGCATAACAAAGTAAGACAAAGCAAAGATGATGTTTTTTACAGGAAATGCTCAATATGTTGACGATCATTCCTCAACAATAGCTGTAGTCGAGAAATAATGTTGCGAACAGCACTGCAAAGCATCTCCGGAGTTATGGTGAGGCAATGGCGTCGGATGTTGTCTTTCGGCATCCCTAGAGATGTCGGTCGATCACGATACACTTGCGACTTCAGGTAACCCCAAAGCCAATAATCGCACGGACGGAGGTCTGGGGACCTGGTAGGCCAAGCATGACGAAAGTGGCGGCTGAGCACACGATCATCACCAAACGATGCGCGCAAGAGATCTTTCA
The DNA here is from genome assembly GCF_023864275.1 of Schistocerca cancellata. Classification (NCBI taxonomy): domain Eukaryota; kingdom Metazoa; phylum Arthropoda; class Insecta; order Orthoptera; family Acrididae; genus Schistocerca; species Schistocerca cancellata. Next base: position 113,561,833 of record NC_064636.1, on the reverse strand, counting down.
CGCGTCTAGCAATATGGCGTGTAGCGCCATGCTGCATAAACACATACGTTCCAGCAGCTGTTTATCAGCCAGGCTGGGGATGATGCGACTCTGTAACATATCGACGTGCATCTCACCCGTCACGGTAGCAGTTACAAAAGCAGAATCACGCATTTCCTCGAAGAAAAAAGGACCGACAACGGCAGATGTGGTAAATCCAACCCACACCGTGACTTTCTCGTCGTGCAATGGAGTTTCCATGACAGTTCTAGGATTTTCGGTAGCCCAAATTCTGCAGTTGTGGGCGTTGACAGACCCTCGGAGCGTGAAATGAGCTTCGTCGGTCCACAACACGTTACTCAACAAATCGTCACCTTCCGCCATCTTTCGAAACGCCCACACCGCAAATGCCCTCCACTTCACTTAATCGCCAGGTAACAGTTCATGATGTCGATGGATTTTGTACGGATAGCATCGGAGGGTATGCCTCAGTGCCAACCAAACAGTAGTGTATGGAATGCCGGTGCGACGTGCGACTGCACGAGCGCTGACTTCCCCGTGCATAGACGAACCCGCTACAGTCTCCATTTCTTCCTGAACTGTCTCAGCAGCATTACGTCTTGTGCTCGGTCGGCCACTACGGGGTCTATCGTCTAAACAACCCGTGGCTTCGAACTTCGAAATCATTCTCGCCACAGCTGCATTTGTCAACGGACCCTTACCCGTTCGAATCCCCTTCCTATGTCGATAGGATCGTAAAGCTGAACTAGCACATTCCCCATTCTGATAATACAGCTTCACTAAAAGCGCCTTTTCAGGTAACGTCAACATGCTGCAACTTTTAGCGCATCTGATTCTGTCATTACAGCTCCTTTTATACACGATTGTCATGTGCGGTGACTGACGTTTTGCTGTCCATCGCCATCTGTCGGACATTTTGGACTTTGTTTTTTTTGGGTTCTAATGAAACTCCATGTCATTCCAAGCATGTGTGTTAATTTTTACGTCTCTATCTACAGTATTCCGTGGTTTATTAAGTTTTCCAATTTAAACTGACTTTTGGATCACCCTGTACATAGATGCCCTAGAATCTATTTTACTGGCCTCTTTCACAACCCTTTCTGGCGACACAATCATGGACGTTGTTAAATTCCAACACGATAACGCAACCTGACATAAACCTGTCTGCACAATGATTTGGCTTCAGGAAAATAACATTGAGCTTGTGGACTGGCCTGCCCAATTACCGGACCTAAATTCCACACAGTCTTTATGGGGTTTGCTGAAGGTAATTACCCAATGAAGTCAAAAGAAGAATTATCAAAATACCGCCTGCACCATGAGTGCAATGTCATAAGTGCCGAATATTTTAAAAAGCTAGTGTACTCTGTACCAAAAAGAATTTCTACTGTAATGAGGGCAAAGGGTGGGGGGGGGGGGGCACGAAATATTGATTTTTTTGTCACTAATAAACAATATAAACTCTAAAATAGTGTTCCTATTTATTTAATTTTCTTATTTTTCACAACACTTAAAATTACCCAGGGTTCTCAATACTTATGGCCAAGGGTGTATCAGTAGAAGGCATGAGGTTTCAAGTAGGTAGGAAGGTCAACAGAAGAGCCAGTCCCGAAGCAATTACAAGACAGGCAGAGAAAGGGAACGCCACATCGTCAAGAATGGTACTACAGTAACAGAAGCACGGTTGTCTAATTATCGCAAAGAAGCAACAGTATCACAAGCATTTCCACTCTTGTTTTCCTTTTCTGTCAGTCTTCTACAGGAGAAGCGTTTCCAACAAGTAAAAATCGTTCAAAATGGTCAGCTAGCCTTCGTTGTGATAACGTTCAAACGACATTTTTATTTTCCTTTTCTTCTGGAGGAGGGAACTAGAGTCAGGAGAAATCAAGCCCCGAATGAGAAAGGGTTGACTTCACGCGACAGTGTTACGTAACAAAGGGGAGTCTTAATAAGGTCTAGAAGAGGCCAGGTGGTGAGGTAGTGATTGTGGGTGGGGGGGGGGGGGGGAGACGAGGGAGAATTGGAGCAGCGCAGTGTGCCAAAGAGCTTAAGGGTGCGCGCAGAACACCCAGTCCGCCGGCGCAGCCCGTCTGTCTAATTTTAATTATGAGCTCTGTTGGTGAAGCAGCGTTCCAGCTCTTTGTCTTCAACGGTCGCGCTCGTGTTCGTCTCTTGTCAGCGGACGAAATCCCAGGCGCGCTCTGGCGACAGCCTAATGAACTTAGGGTCGTGGCGCGTGGCTGCCCCAGTCTGCACCTTAACGCTCGAATTTACACGAGGCGCCATTGCCCTACCAGGGACGAGTAAAAGACTTATCCAGACTTATCTTCACTTTTAATTTATTCGTTATCCGCTCCATCATCGAAAATAAACAGGAAAAATTAATTAAGGGGCTCCGGAAAGGCTCAAAATCATGAAAAGTTCAATTTTTACTTTTTTGCGTTTTCTGAATCTGCAGACTATTACCTTTTAATAGATACATAATTTATTCAATTCCGAAGACTACAACTATTTTTAAATTTTTTTTGAAATGTGTTCTACATGGGCGTGACCCACTGTGGCGCTGTTAATAATAACACCATTTGACAGCAGTTTAACAGGTGAAGTGTACACTCATAAGCATAGTCTGCCTCATGCAATAATGGAGGTGATAAAACCTATTTTCAGAGACTTAGCAGCACCTGAACTGTTGAAAAAGTGTATTCACGGAAAAACTCAAAACCCCAATGAAAGTGTAAATAGTGTTATATGGTCGAGAATCCCCAAGACTGTATTTGTTGGAATAGAAACACTTCACTTTCGTGTGTATGATGCTGTTGCGACTTTCAATGATGGCAACATTGTAAGGTGCAAGGTATTTAGAAATATGGGAATGAAGATAGGTTCTAACATGGTACGAGCGATGCTTGCTTTAGACAAGGAACGCCTTCGGGCTGCAGACAGGGCTGTAAAGAGTCTAGAAATACAAGCAAGAGTAAACAGGAGGAGGAACAAGAGGAAGCTGGAGGAGGAGTTTGCAGAGGATGAAGATAATCCATCCTATGGACCTGGAATGCACTAAAAAGTTAATCCAATCTTTGTCGCTCGATTCCCAAAATTTTTATTTTCTCATACTAATTACATGTTTTCTAAGGATCTTCCAAACATATTTGTTTCAAACTTTCAGTAAATGTTACACAGTACTTTCTGCATAATTTAACACAGCCTTTTTCCAAAAAACTGTATATTTTTGAATATATAAATAAAAAATTGCAAAAAAATGTTGTGAATTTTCATTACAATTGACAAAAAATCATCTTTAATAACTGAACTAAAATTTTGTAAAATCCCTGTGTTAAGTTGTAGCCCATATTCCAATAAATAATCTGTAAAAAGCTCAACTTCCTACCTCTAATACTTTGTGAGGAAACATGTAATTTATAAGCGTTATTTTAACATTGCAAGTATAGGGCATTCCGGGAGCCCCTTAACTCAAAACGAATTTTTAACATACCAAGTTTTAAATCGGACTAAAAGGTGTAAAATAATTTCTCCTAGCCCCATTTAGATTTCTAATACCATACATACAGCCATAATAACTTGTGACTGACTTTTTTGTATCTATGAAAGCACTTGTAATTGGTATTTCAAATGAAAAAGTTGGGTGCATGCGATAGAGGTGACTCACTCATGCATCGATTAGTAGGTACAGTAATAGTAAAGAGGCAAACTGTTCATGCCTCCATTATTTTTTGCATGCGCCCCGTATCTTTCGTTTTAAATTAAAAATTATCATCATTGTTGTTGTTGTGTTCTGAGAAATTACGGCTGTAGTTTACCCTTGCTTTCAGCCGTTCGCAGTACCAGCACAGCAAGGCCGTTTTGGTTAGTGATACAAGGCCAGCTCGGTCAACCATCCACACTGTTGCCCCTGCAACTACTGAAAAGGCTGCAGCTCCTCTTCAGGAACCACACGTTTGTCTGGCCTCTCAACAGATACCCCTCCGTTGTGGTTGCACCTACGGTACGGCTATCTGTGTCGCTGAGGCACACAAGCCTCCCCACCAACGGGAAGGTCCATGGTTCATGGGGGGGGGGGGGGGTATTATCATAGCTATTAAAAATTGAAAGTCACAGATTGTAAAGGTTATGAAATTACCAACTGGGGCAGTACGTCTTAGGGACCTTAGTAGCGGCTCGCAACCACAAATTCGCAATTATTTCGCAAATGGCTCGTGTGATGAGTCATGTTTGCTGGGCATTTGTTTAAGGCTCAGAAACTGAGCGACTTGTACACACGGTACGTGGATGCAACGTGGATACACGATGACAGAGCGCTATAGCGGCGGTTGTCGGCTTATGTGGCTCGCACATGACACTGTTTATGGAACCGATGGGCGTAAAATCCTACGTCAGCTCTATTAAAACGCACTTTTCCCCCCTTGTCCATACGCAAGTTATGTTGTTCTGTCTGTAGTGTACATAAATAAAAACTACGATATACATGGACGCGTTATAAGGCAAAAAGGAAAAGTGTAATGCGCAATCAGTAAGAACATCGGCTTATAAAAATTCCGTTACTAATAGTGCGATACAGATTCGTACTTGATCACTGTTCCGATTCGTCAGCAAAATCTTTATAACGTATGAAATAAGAAATTTAGAACAAGAAAGCGCAAAATATCACACGGCACGTAGTGCAAGCAGTTTTGTTCGAGGCGTGTTTTTTTAAGTAAGCACCGTTTTGAAATTTAAAAAAGACGTGCTAAGATATCTCAATAATTTTATTTTTACATGAAAGCCTGTACCTTAATCTACTTTTCTACATAATTTCCGTCAATATTGAGGCACCTATCATAACGTTGTACCAGTTTTTGAAAACCCTTAGCCGGCCGGAGTGGCCGAGCTGTTAAAGGCGCTACAGTCTGGAACCGCACGACCGCTACGGTCGCAGGTTCGAATCCTGCGTCGGGCATGAATGTGTGTGATGTCCTTAGGTTAGTTAGGTTTAAGTAGTTCTAAGTTCTAGGGGACTTATGACCACAGCAGTTGAGTCCCATAGTGCTCAGAGCCATTTGAAACATTTTTTTTGAAAACCCTCCTCATAGAAGTCTGCCGCCTGACTTGTTAACCACTGCATCACCACTGTCTTGACGTCGTCATCGTCTTGAGGACGCTGACCGCCCAGGTGTTTCTTCAAGTGCAGGAACAGATGGTAGTCACTGGGCGCAAGATCGGGGCTGTACAGAGGATGATCTACAGTTTCCCATCGAAAAGTTGTGATGAGATCTTTGGTCTGATTCGCCACATGCGGACGGGCATTGTCTTGCAGCAAAACGATGCCCTTGCTCAACTTCCATGGACTGTTGCTTTGATTCTGGTGTGACGTAGGCCACCCACGTTTCATCGCACGTAACAACTTGGCTTAAGAAATCATCACCGTCGTTGTGGTACCGCTCAAGGAAAGTCAATGCACTGTCTGAACGCTCGGTTTTGTGCACATCCGTCAACATTTTCGGTACCCAACGTGCGCACAATTTTCGGTAATTCAAGTGCTCGGTCACAGTGCTATACAAAACACTACGAGAAACATTAGGAAAGTCGTCCCGCAAGGAGGAAATCGTAACGCGTCTGTTTTCTCTCACCTTATTGTCCACTTCCTGCACCAAACTTTCATTAACGACCGAAGGACGCCCACTCCGTTGTTCATCGTGCACATTTTTGCGGCCGTCTTTAAATGCTCTCACCCGCTTTCTTACCATTCCATCACTCATAATGTTTTCTCCGTAAACTGCAAAGATCTCACGACGAATATCGATTGCTTTTAGGCCTTTAGCACTGAGAAATCTTATAAGAGCCCGAACTTCACAGTCGGCGGGACTCACGATTATCGGAGGCATCTTAAACACTCAGTACTCAACGTAAACAAGAAAGAATCACAACGTAATGGCGTCAGTGCGTAGATTAAGATACAGGCTTTCATGTAAAAATTAAATTATTGAGGTATCTTAGCACGTCTTTTTTTAATTTCAAAATGATACTAAATTAAAAAACGCACTTTGTAGATTAAGCCTGTCGAATACACTTACTTTTGAGGAAGAGCGCACTTGTATTTACATAACGTGGAAATTATAGAATATACTTTTATTAGACTAATCAGAAAGTATTAGAACCTCTTAAAAAACGTGAAGGCTAGTAATAAAAATATTTAGATATACAGGGCTATTACAAATGATTGAAGCGATTTCATAAATTCACTGTAGCTCCATTCATTGACATATGGTCACGACACACTACAGATACGTAGAAAAACTCATAAAGTTTTGTTCGGCTGAAGCCGCACTTCAGGTTTCTGCCGCCAGAGCGCGCGAGAGCGCAGTGAGACAAAATGGCGACAGGAGCCGAGAAAGCGTATGTCGTGCTTGAAATGCACTCACATCAGTCAGTCATAACAGTGCAACGACACTTCAGGACGAAGTTTAACAAAGATCCACCAACTGCTAACTCCATTGGGCGATGGTATGCGCAGTTTAAAGCTTCTGGATGCCTCTGTAAGGGGAAATCAACGGGTCGGCCTGCAGTGAGCGAAGAAACGGTTGAACGCGTGCGGGCAAGTTTCACGTGTAGCCCGCGGAAAATTGGCTCATGCCAGAACTGGAGACCGACAGCGCCGACTTCATCTTTCAACAGGATGGTGCTCCACCGCACTTCCATCATGATGTTCGGCATTTCTTAAACAGGAGATTGGAAAACCGATGGATCGGTCGTGGTGGAGATCATGATCAGCAATTCGTGTCATGGCCTCCACGCTCTCCCTACTTAACCCCATGCGATTTCTTTCTGTGGGGTTATCTGAAAGATTCAAACCTCCTCTACCAAGAAACGTTCCAGAACTGCGAGCTCGCATCAACGATGCTTTCGAACTCATTGATGGGGACATGCTGTGCCGAGTGTGGGAGGAACTTGATCATCACTAAAGGGGCACGTATCGAACGTTTGTGAATGCCTAAAAAAACTTTTTGAGTTTTTGTATGTGTGTGCAAAGCATTGTGAATATATCTCAAATAATAAAGTTATTGTAGAGCTGTGAAATCGCGTCAATCATTTGTAATAACCCTGTAGTGTCGTGCCAATCATCAAACAGCTACTAATTACCTTGCCATTCTGCAATGCTACTCATTGCTCTAATCGACCATAACTTCTGAGCGACGATACTTTACACATTACCGTCTACAGAAAGCTTAAATGTAGATATGTTATTAACTGGCATTTAGTTATAACAAACTGTAACAAGAACATTGCGCTTCTTATGTATCGTCAGTGATCCGATGCCTTGAAACGGCATATACAAGTTACAGTAACATTTTAACCATCAATATGACGTTTCCCGTCAAATTAATTAGAAGAAATCATAGAATTAACGATGGGTTATCAAGGGAACCTCAATTTTCTGATGCTCAGAAACGGCATACATACATATGGGCTTGAAATCAAAGCCAATATGGCTCTGTGCTGAAGAGAAGATGGCGCGCGTGTGACGTAGATGGCGATCTTCATCTCATTGGCGAACGTTCAAACGGAAGTTCAGAATAAGTGTCATGTTAGACATTGCTCTGTACGTTCAGAAAGATTCCCCAACGAGCTTTTTCCACGCCATGGCGTCAGAAACTTGGCACCCGCAACGTTCAACGTTCGGATGCACGGTCTATGTGCTGACGATGTTAATGCCGGGCCTGTTGACCTGGGGCCGGCCGCAGTGGCCGAGCGGCTCTAGGCGCTACAGTCTGGAACCGAGCGACCGCTACGGTCGGAGGTTCGAAACCTACCTCGGGCATGGATGTGTGTGATGTCCTTAGGTTAGTTAGGTTTAAGTAGTTCTAAGTTCTAGGGGACTGATGACCTCAGATGTTAAGTCGCATAGTGCTCAGGGCCTTTGGAACGTGTTGACCTGATATGTTCCAATGAGCTGACTCGCGCTGACGTCACAATAGTGAGCAACCGGTTGCCTCACGGCGATGCACTGTGGGTGAAAAATGGGGGAGGTGAAGGCAAGGGAGGGGGTGGCTTTACAATTACGATATACGCACCATTATGATGAATGCCACTTTAGGACGAAAGTTAAATTGACGAACTTGTACCGGTATTTGGTTAACATTTTTGAGCCGTGGCGCTCGTTACTGGCGCGCCAGTCTCTTGGGTGTCCATTATCGATCCTTCGATGTTTCTAATCTTTGCTTGCCTTGTTGTTATCCGCATTCGCGGGGCGAGTGGTACTTGACGTTTGCTCGGGCTACCTACTGAGACGCCGCGAGGTACGAGAATCGAAGCAAGCACGTATATGTGGAGTTGGTTGTACGCGGTCTGTCGGTTCAGCATGGAGGATATGTGTTGGCTGCCTGCCTGTCTGCTCTCCTGATTTTGCTGGCCGTGCCTTGCGACCGCCTAGCTTGGGTTGCTGCCTGGTGTATCCTACACGAGCCATGCCGGACGTCCAGCAGAAGTTAAGCAGCCTTGTGTTTCTTTAAAGAAAAGGAGCAAATGTATAAGACTTTTTGTAACCAATTTTGGTGGCCTCTTAAGTGTGGCCTTAGCGTTTACACTGCCTTTGAGGAGAGCTATTTCTTTTAAATTTAAATAGTTGGGGTTCCCTGTCCTTTATAATCTTTTGGGGGTTTTATTTAAATTTTATCTTTGGGGTTCCTTCCTTGTGCTAGGTTAAATGATTACTTGTATAGCGGGAAGTGACTCCCGGTCGAAACTCGGATAAGGCGTTTGATGTTACTGCCGCCTCTGGCATTCGTCTTTTCAATTAAGTGTTGTCATCCCTTCGAGCGACCTGGTGTCACTCCTCGTTAATTAACGCTGGTTTATGTGTACTTAATTCTGAATTGGCCATTTGAATTAATATTTTGGAGCGCAGTATAGCACTAAGGCAACCTCATTGTATACCACCTTGTGCCCCGGTCTAGTACCTTAATCTTCAGTGGCACGAGTTAGCTCCACCACCGGTTTTACTCATGTGCTCCCTTCTAAATCTTGTCTTGTATAAGTTTGCCCCATGTGTGTCTGGGAACACAGAGATGAGCTTTAGTGTGACTTCAGTGCTAGTCAGTTAGTGGAATCTTCATTTTGGCTTGGCTTCCACTGAAGAGTTTGAGTGGAGCGTAGTGTGTTTGATTTGTCATTCATTTACTTACTGTAAGTTTGTTTTTTAATGGGGAGCAAGACATTTAAAGACTGTGGGTATTAACTCCCCTAGTTACTGGGTGTTGTTAATTCGTTCCAAATGGCCTACTATTTATTCAATGGCAAGGCTGTTGATTAATTGGTTACTGTGAGTACAAATTCACGCTATTTATTTGTTGCCGAAATTGTTAAAGTATGTGTTTCTTGATTCAATCACTAGCTACGTGTTTGAGCTAAATTGATATAAACCTTACATTGCCTCCTTAAAATTTGTTTCCAGCAGAAAGCCTTAAGAGAACTAAGTTTTGTCACTGCTGATGTTAACCTTTACTGGGAGCAATATTTCATGTAGTTAAATTTTGTCTTAAAATGTGTAATTCTCTGATGTAGTAAACGAGTGATAAAAGAAAAAAGCAAAGGGGCCTGATCCTTTCTATTGTGTCTGGTTTGTAACACGTATCAATTTTATTTGAACTTTAAACATGGAAACACCGGATGTCAATGAGTATTACTTTTTTTGTCTTTCACAAGCCAGCCATGTCTGGCACCAATGTCTGAGCACTGCTTGTCAAACTCATGACCCCCATACTCCCTCCCTGCTTGCTTTCCCCTCCGCCAGTTTTAAAACCCATGTTTACCAGCCAAATTTTCCTTTTCTTGGTCCATACTATCACCGCCGAAACTTACCTACCCTACAGTCTTAACAACAACGGTACTGGCGCATGTATTCCACTTTGAGATGTATTAGAAGATTCTCGGACTTGACTTTCGACTCTGACGTTTCCGGACCATGGTCCCTTACCTCAAACTGTTACGTTTACCCGTCTCCATCAAACCTGAAAGTTTGTAGCATCATCGCGAAATCATCCTGCATACCTGCATACCGTCCATACAGTTCCGGCGAGTTAGTGTGATGTCTTACTCACCTGAAGATGGCGAGCAGGTGGACCGCCGAAATATTGTGTCAAGATGACCTTATGTTCTGGCTGGACACCCAATATGAATTTCATCATTCACTACACCACGAAGGTTTATCGAGGCACAAACGAGGGGCTGTCTAGAAGAAATCACCCAGAATACCCAGATGGCATTAGTTAGCCTCCCTGTTCCATAGATAAAGTAAATGACTTTTTTTTTGAAACGATGTGTGACGAATCTGTTCACAGGATATGTGTACATGATTAGTTTCACTTTTCTAGTTGTGCAACTACACTTAAAAGAACTTTTTCCCTTCGAAGCCTATCAGTTTTTAAGTAAAAACTCGTTTGTGAAGTACAATTAGCTCACATTCATATTGGGTCTCCGGCGGGTATGTAACAAAATCTAGACAGAGTTGATTTCAGTTCCGGCGAGTTAGTGTAATGGCTTACTCACCTGAAGATGGCGATCTGGTGGACCGCCGAAATATTGTGTCAAGATGACCTTATGTTCCTGCTGGACACCCGATATCAATATTATCAATTGCTACACCACGAAAGTTTACGGAGCCACATACGAGGAGCTGTCTAGAAGAAATATTCTTATGTTTAAAATTTACTTTGGTAATGGGCAATTTCTATTGCTGGGAAACTGGACTAAAATACGAAAATGTTTGGCAAGGCCGTGAATCGAACCCAGGTCTCCTGGTTACAAGGCAGGTGCGCTAGCCACATGCCACCTTGGCTCAGCAGTTCACACACCAGCACGGATTACCCTGGCATACCTCAGTCCTCGATGCAAATTCTCACTGCCGCTCCAGTCTACTTTCAATTCTCCCATTCACACGATCAGAATGGCCGAGGCTCCCCATGTTCGTCTGTAAGGGGAAATTTGCGGTAGACAGGGGCAGCAGCGAGTGTTTGCGTCTAGAAGGGAGACATGCCAGGGTAATCAGTGCAGTTGTATAAACCGCTGCGCCAAAATGGGCTTAGTGGCTAACGCACCTGCCTAACAAGCAGGAGACCCGGGTTCGATTCCCAGCGTTGTAACAAATCTTCACTCGTCGCTTCAGTCTGTATACATAAAATCGTATCTGTATGAAACCAGTCAAGTCTCTGAAATTGCGTCATTTCGTCTGAACAAAAATAGCTGCTTTCTCAGCCACTGACGGCTTTGATGACTAGCAATTACACACAGAGTGAAAGATGCTGAATTTCATTGTTTGGTCTGCTCAGTAACATGTTTCTGGCACAAGAAGTGTGCAGCATTATTCTTCAATTGGCTGAACACAAGAACATATCACCATAACTAAGAAGAAGAAGAAGCCGAAAAGCTAAAATTTGAATCATACTTAGAACTACTACCATTCTGTTGCATTACCACTAGGCACAATAATTTGAAGTTAGTAATAAATTTCGTAATAAAAGCTGTAATCGATATATACACCCAAAACTTTGGAGCGTTCTACCCTGTTTAATATGGTCCATTGATGCGCTACATCAGTTGTTCTATGATGTATTTGTAGTACAGAATTTAATATGGTATGCTTCCTCAAAATGAAGAGAGAGCACATATTCAGAAAGTCAGTTGGTAATTCATCGAAAAACATCATTAAAATTTTTTTTCCATTCTTTTCTCTCCAGTGGGATATATTATAACACTAGTAACCTCAGCATTTCTGCTTGATGAATCGTAAGCATGAGAATTATATGTTTTTCAACCTGTAATCAGTCACTAAATTAAAACCACAGTGAAAATTTGGTGTAGCTTTGCACAGATGTGTTACGCAATGTGTCACGTCGCACTTTTCAGTTCTGAGCACACAGCGAGAGTCTGAGGATAGCTAGAAAATAGTGCGAGTGCCTGCTGAGGTGTTCCACCTGATTGGATGCAGCCCACATAACATAACTGTCACGCATTTCCTTCTTCTTGACAATTCTCAGCAACACATTGCAGGGGCAATGAAGACACACCTGCAGCGATTCCTGTGGGAAGTGTTTGATGACTCAGCATACAGACCAGACTTGGCTATCTCTGTCTTTCTTCTCTTCGCTCACATGAACTGCTGGGTATGAGGAAAGCATTTTTTCACAGACACCGAGCTTCAGACCAGTGTAGGAAATTGGCAGAAACCACAGGTTTCCATGAACAGGGTATTGGGAAGTTGGTACTACGACTGTACCTAAGAGTTACTGCTATCTAGTTGCTCTTCTAAACAGCATTCCATATGAGAAAGCCAGTTGCGTCTTTACATGTGGTTACTCGTACTGTACGTACTTGGCCTATGTATGGCTCTTTTTAAAAAGAATAGTTCTATGTAGTCATGGGGCAGAGCCTGCTTTCATGCCCCACAGCTAAATAGTTGCAGTTAATAGTCTCTAGCTCTAATCCTCTAGTCAAAATTGTATGCACTGGCTACAGCTTCGAATTAATAAAAAGACACAGAAATATAAAAGAAAAGATAAATGAATAATTTCATAAAAAGGGTTCTATTTTAACGTCTACAATTGATGTTGACGACGGAGAATTATGATGAGTAGTGCTTATTCAAGAAAGGACATCTGAACTGAATGGAACGTGGTCCTACAATAGTCGCAATACAGAGAGAAAGTACATTTATCAAATGTAGTAAAATTACATTGACAGCCTTATGAAAATGGTAACGAAATCCCCAAGCTGTAATGAAAGATTTGCGAAAACTAATTTCATTTCTAATCACAGTACACGAATATTCACCAGTTCAAAGAAGTTCAGAGTTTAATATCATGATTCACAAATTGAGAGAAGCGATACAGTGAATACTAATTCAAACGCTGTCTATCCTCAGTTCCGTAATACAGTCGGAAAAAGTTCAGAGTACTTCACTGGAGTATATTCAAATCTCCTGAAATTTAAAGTCACTTCAAAAATTGAAAGTATGGTAGCAGCCATTCACCGCCAGAATCAATCGAATACCAGTCGTTACCATGGCAAGCACAAACGTAAAAGTGTCCATAATCAAAATTTATGATTAGAACCTCTGTGTCCTATTTGAACACATAGATTTTAGAGGTAAGTACTACCTCCAAAACTTCATTTACATAACAGAACACGAAAAGACATAGTCATATGGTAAACAAAACTTGCAGGGACCATAGATAAAATTTAAAGGAAAATAAGAACAGCGATAGGTAACATCATCTCTGGTAAGTTATACATACTTTTTTAACATATAGCATCATCGCACTGAACTGTCCGAATAACTGACAGAACCATATTTTTACATTTCGTTAAATGTAGACTAGCAATGGCAAGGAAAGCGTTTCTGAAGAAGAGAAATTTGTTAACATCGAGTATAGATTTAAGAGTCAGGAAGTCGTTTCTGAATGTATGGAGTGTAGCCATGTATGGAAGTGAAACATGGACGATAAATAGTTTAGACAAGAAGAGAACAGAAGCTTTCGAAATGTGGTGCTACAGAAGAATGCTGAAGATTAGATGGGTAGATCACATAACTAATGAGGAAGTATTGAATAGGATTGGGGCACAACTTGACAAGAAGAAGGGACCGGTTTGTAGGACATGTTCTGAGGCATCAAGGGATCACAAATTTAGCGTTGGAGGGCAGTGTGGAGGGTAAAAATCGTAGAGGGAGACCAAGAGATGAATACACTAGGTAGATTCAGAAGGATGTAGGTTGCAATAAGTACTGGGAGATGAATAAGCTTGCACAGGATAGAGTAGTATGGAGAGCTGCATCAAACCAGTCTCAGGACTGAAGACAACAACAAACAAAAAACATCCACAAGAACTATCATACTTACTGAGACATTACAGAAAGACTTTTCTATAGATGCAATATGATCGTGACTTCCAACTAGACATAAATATGTGTGTAAATGTGAACAGCCACAATTTGTGTACAAATAATATTACTAATGTTATTTAGCAGGGCCCTTGATAATGTGAATATGCTGAAACAGACCTGTCGTAAAAAATGTTAAAAGAAAATCATATTATCTTATTGCAGCTGGTTTGGAGCATTCATTTCAATAATGAGTCAGTAGAAGTGATCAAGATGCATGAGGCACACTGAACCCTGTAGGATTCTCCGTAATTTCTTCCCAGTCACCGTAATCTTCTCTTCATCTTACAATGTCAGAATCAAATGAAGCTGTATGGCTCCAGAGAGCTTTTCATGATCCAAACGATTATGATGTATATATGCAGACTGAAGTGATGAATGAAAATTTCTACCCAGTGTGGGATTCGAACCCAGGTCTCATAGATATCTCAGGCTTCAAAAAGTCTCTGGAACCATATAGGCCAGCCGGTGTGGCCTAGCGGTTCTAGGCGCTTCAGTCTGGAACCGCGCGACCGCTACGGTCGCAGGTTCGAATCCTGCCTAGGGCATGGATGTGTGTGACGTCCTTAAGTTAGTTAGGTTTAAGTAGTTCTAAGTTCTAGGGGACTGATGACCACAGATGTTTAGTCCCATAGTGCTCAGAGCCATTTGAATCATTTTTTTTTATATAAGTCCCATTGTGCTGAGAGCCATTTGAACCATTTGCACATACAGTTTCATTTGACTGCAGTACCAATGCCTGTGTTTCAGGCAAGATCCCCCATTTCGTTTGATACTGAGGTGTTATCCCAATATACACTCCTGGAAATTGAAATAAGAACACCGTGAATTCATTGTCCCAGGAAGGGGAAACTTTATTGACACATTCCTGGGGTCAGATACATCACATGATCGCACTGACAGAACCACAGGCACATAGACACAGGCAACAGAGCATGCACAATGTCGGCACTAGTACAGTGTATATCCACCTTTCGCAGCAATGCAGGCTGCTATTCTCCCATGGAGACGATCGTAGAGATGCTGGATGTAGTCCTGTGGAACGGCTTGCCATGCCATTTCCACCTGGCGCCTTAGTTGGACCAGCGTTCGTGCTGGACGTGCAGACCGCGTGAGACGACGCTTCATCCAGTCCCAAACATGCTCAATGGGGGACAGATCCGGAGATCTTGCTGGACAGGGTAGTTGACTTACACCTTCTAGAGCACGTTGGGTGGCACGGGATACATGCGGACGTGCATTGTCCTGTTGGAACAGCAAGTTCCCTTGCCGGTCTAGGAATGGTAGAACGATGGGTTCGATGACGGTTTGGATGTACCGTGCACTATTCAGTGTCCCCTCGACGATCACCAGTGGTGTACGGCCAGTGTAGGAGATCGCTCCCCACACCATGATGCCGGGTGTTGGCCCTGTGTGCCTCGGTCGTATGCAGTTCTGATTGTGGCGCTCACCTGCACGGCGCCAAACACGCATACGACCATCATTTGCACCAAGGCAGAAGCGACTCTCATCGCTGAAGACGACACGTCTCCATTCGTCCCTCCATTCACGCCTGTCGCGACACCACTGGAGGCGGGCTGCACGATGTTGGGGCGTGAGAGGAAGACGGCCTAACGGTGTGCGGGACCGTAGCCCAGCTTCATGGAGACGGTTGCGAATGGTCCTCGCCGATACCCCAGGAGCAACAGTGTCCCTAAGTTGCTGGGAAGTGGCGGTGCGGTCCCCTACGGCACTGCGTAGGATCCTACGGTGCGTGTGATCATTGCTTGTACAGCCCTCTCGCAGTGTCCGGAGCAAGTATGGTGGGTCTGACACACCGGTGTCAATGTGTTCTTTTTTCCATTTCCAGGAGTGTAGTTCCAGGGTTTCTGCCATGCTATTCGAATTTGGGGGAATATGAGGTGGATTGAGTTTTGTGCAGGAATTTGGATTCAGGAGGGAGGTGTGCTAGGACAGTCTGTACAGTCGCACACTCTGCCAAGGTGGCGTAGTGGTTAGTGCTTCTACTTTCTGAGTCGGAGAACCGGGTTCGAACCCAGGCCTTAGTACAAATCTTCATCGGACATTTTAGTCTGCATGTATTGTCAGAATGTTCGAAAGTGCTACTAACCAGGTGTATTCTTTTCAGTATGTGCACGTTTCGTACTACGTCAAACGGCTTGTAGTCTGAAAGCAGTGTATTCTGTATCCACTCCGCCGCATCATAATTTCCTCTCTGCCCCATCCTTCATCCCCAGCCTATAAAGCCGTGAAACCAGTTTATCGGTTTTACGCAAAACTCTGCGTCGCCAAAGTCTGTCCCTTAAAAGCATCCATCAGGGGCGATCCGCACGCGCTCGCCATTAACTGGCGGTGGGCAGGCGGGAAGCGAGAGGAAATTTTATCCTCTGTGAGAGCTACTCTATCGGCGCTCGTATCGTCTGCAGCTCTCGAGAACGAGGTAGCCCACAAAAGTTAAACTGCGCTAAAGTTTGCATAATCCGCTGTCATCCTCAGCCGCTGACGTCTATATCAGATGACATGGCCGAAGGGAGGAAGCTTTTAGTCTAGAATCCAGTGAAAGCTGCTGCCGTTAGATGCAGACCCTCAGAGTCCTGTGATAGGGCCCCTGCTTTTCACGATATACACCTCTGTCGATGTAGTCTTCTGCCCGAAGGCTGGTTTGATGCGGTTCTCCATGCTGCTCTGTCCTGTGCACGCCTCTTCATTTCTGCAGAACTATTCACACATACACCCATTTTAGCTTGCTTACTGCACTCATGTTGAAAAAAACCGGACACCTTGAACGTCTAGAGATAGGACGTTCATATTCGCAGGACATATACACTCCTGGAAATGGAAAAAAGAACACATTGACACCGGTGTGTCAGACCCACCATACTTGCTCCGGACACTGCGAGAGGGCTGTACAAGCAATGATCACACGCACGGCACAGCGGACACACCAGGAACCGCGGTGTTGGCCGTCGATTGGCGCTAGCTGCGCAGCATTTGTGCACCGCCGCCGTCAGTGTCAGCCAGTTTGCCGTGGCATACGGAGCTCCATCGCAGTCTTTAACACTGGTAGCATGCCGCGACAGCGTGGACGTGAACCGTATGTGCAGTTGACGGACTTTGAGCGAGGGCGTATAGTGGGCATGCGGGAGGCCGGGTGGACGTACCGCCGAATTGCTCAACACGTGGGGCGTGAGGTCTCCACAGTACATCGATGTTGTCGCCAGTGGTCGGCGGAAGGTGCACGTGCCCGTCGACCTGGGACCGGACCGCAGCGACGCACGGATGCACGCCAAGACCGTAGGATCCTACGCAGTGCCGTAGGGGACCGCACCGCCACTTCCCAGCAAATTAGGGACACTGTTGCTCCTGGGGTATCGGCGAGGACAATTCGCAACCGTCTCCATGAAGCTGGGCTACGGTCCCGCACACCGTTAGGCCGTCTTCCGCTCACGCCCCAACATCGTGCAGCCCGCCTCCAGTGGTGTCGCGACAGGCGTGAATGGAGGGACGAATGGAGACGTGTCGTCATCTGCGATGAGAGTCGTTTCTGCCTTGGTGCCAATGATGGTCGTATGCGTGTTTGTCGCCGTGCAGGTGAGCGCCACAATCAGGACTGCATACGACCGAGGCACACAGGGCCAACACCCGGCATCATGGTGTGGGGAGCGATCTCCTACACCGGCCGTACACCACTGGTGATTGTCGAGGGGACACTGAATAGTGCACGGTACATCCAAACCGTCATCGAACCCACCGTTCTACCATTCCTAGACCGGCAAGGGAACTTGCTGTTCCAACAGGACATGCCGGCCGGAGTGGCCGAGCGGTTAAAGGCGCTACAGTCTGGAACCGCACGAACGCTACGGTCGCAGGTTCGAATCCTGCCTCGGGCATGGATGTGTGTTATGTCCTTAGGTTAGTTAGGTTTAAGTAGTTCTAAGTTCTATGGGACTTATGACCACAGCAGTTGAGTCCCATAGTGCTCAGAGCCATTTGAACCATTTTGAACCAACAGGACAATGCACGTCCGCATGTATCCCGTGCCAACCAACGTGCTCTAGAAGGTGTAAGTCAACTACCCTGGCCAGCAAGATCTCCGGATCTGTCCCCCATTGAGCATGTTTGGGACCAGATGAAGCGTCGTCTCACGCGGTCTGCACGTCCAGCACGAACGCTGGTCCAACTGAGGCGCCAGGTGGAAATGGCATGGCAAGCCGTTCCACAGGACTACATCCAGCATCTCTACGATCGTCTCTATGGGAGAAAGCAGCCTGCATTGCTGCGAAAGGTGGATATACACTGTACTAGTGCCGACATTGTGCATGCTCTGTTGCCTGTGTCTATGAGCCTGTGGTTCTGTCAGTGTGATCATCTGATGTATCTGACCCCAGGAATGTGTCAATAAAGTTTCCCCTTTCTGGGACAATGAATTCACGGTGTTCTTATTTCAATTTCCAGGAGTGTACATCAATGTGTTCTGCAGAAACTGGCATTTCACTCACCTCGGTTCGGCATGTGTCAGGTTGCCTATTGGGCACAGGGTCCTCCGTGGGCCCTGATAACATGTTCCATGCATGATGGCATCGACGCGTATAAAAATTGGAAGTTTGATGTAAGGTCTTATTGGACCAAACTGCTGAGGTCATTGGTCGCTAAGCTTACGCACCACTTAATGTAACTGAAAATAACATGGGAGCCTCGTATTTTATGTCTGCAGTGCCTCTTACTTTAAGGACAAAGAATCACCGTAAATTTGGTGAATATGAATCTGTATGTGTGTGGGCTAAAGGCTCAGGCAGTTGTGCTAATGTTAAAATTGTTGGTGATTTGACCCACTATTACAGAAATTAACGAAGTGTCCTGTCCTTTCCTTATCTCCTTTCTGTTGTTGTTGTTGTGGTCTTCAGTCCTGAGACTGGTTTGATACAGCTCTCCATGCTACTCTATCCTGTGCAAGCTTCTTCATCTCCCAGTACCTACTACAACCTACATCCTTCAGAATCTGCTTAGTAAATTCATCTCTTGGTCTCCCGCTACGATTTTTACCCTCCACGCTGCCCTTCAATACTAAATTGGTGATCCCTTGATGCCTCAGAACATGTCCTACCAACCGATCCCTTCTTCTGGTCAAGTTGTGCCACAAACTTCTGTTCTCCCCAATCCTATTCAATACTTCCTCATTAGTTATGTGATCTACCCATCTAATCTTCAGCATTCTTCTGTAGCACCACATTTCGAAAGTTTCTATTCTCTTCTTGTCCAAACTATTTACCGTCCATATTTCACTTCCATACGTGGCTACACTCCATACAAATACTTTCAGAAATGACTTCCTGACACTTAAATCTATACTCGATGTTAACAAATTTCTCTTCTTCAGAAACGCTTTCCTTGCCATTGCCAGTCTACATTTTATATCCTCTCTACTTCGACCATCATCAGTTATTTTGCTCCCCAAATAGCAAAACTCCTTTACTACTCTAAGTGTCTCATTGCCTAATCTAATACCCTCAACATCACCCGACTTAATTCGACTACATTCCATTATCCTCGTTTTGCTTTTGTTGATGTTCATCTTATATCCTCCCTTCAAGACACCATCCATTCCGTTCAACTGCTCTTCCAAGTCCTTTGCTGTCTCTGACAGAATTACAATGTCATCGGCGAACCTCAAAGTTTTTATTTCTTCTCCATGGATTTTAATACCTACTCCGAATTTTTCTTTTGTTTCCTTTACTGCTTGCTCAATATACAGATTGAATAACATCGGGGAGAGGCTACAACCCTGTCTCACTCCCTTCCCAACCACTGCTTCCCTTTCATGCCCCTCGACTCTTGTAACTGCCATCTGGTCTCTGTACAAATTGTAAATAGCCTTTCGCTCCCTGTATTTTACCCCTGCCACCTTTAGAATTTGAAAGAGAGTATTCCAATCAACATTGTCAAAAGCTTTCTCTAAGTCTACAAATGCTAGAAACGTAGGTTTGCCTTTCCTTAATCTTTCTTCTAAGATAAGTCGTAAGGTAAGTATTGCCTCACGTGTTCCAACATTTCTACGGAATCCAAACTGATCATCCCCGAGGTCAGCTTCTACTAGTTTTTCCATTCGTCTGTAAAGAATTCGTGTTAGTATTTTGCAGCTGTGGCTTATTAAACTGATTGTTCGGTAATTTTCACATCTGTCAACACCTGCTTTCTTTGGGATCTCCTTTCTAAAAAAAAAAAAAAATTTAATCTCACATAGAGACTCTGAGATGTACTCTGTGTGAGCGCATCTCGGTGTGACGTTGAACGGGACTTAGCCTCCGAGCGCTGCTGGCACGGTGTCATCTTCTACATTCTCTTGTATCACCCTATTACAAAATTTTCAAATCTCTTTTCGTCTGAACTGCTCATCCCTCACGTTTCACTACCGTACAGCGCTAGAGTCCAGACAAATATCTTCAGTAAAGTCTTTATAACACTTAAGTTCATATTATACGTAAACACCTTTTTTTTCAGGAATGCTTTCAGTACTAACGGCCGACTGCATTTCATATTCTCTCGCCTTCGGCTATCAGTAGTTATTTCGGCGCTCACACAGCAAAATTTATCTGCTATTTCTAGTGTCATATATCCTAACCTAATTCCCACAGCGTCGCCTGACTTAATTCGACACCATTCCGTTACGCAATGTTGACGTTCATCTTACGTGGGGCATTCGATAACAAATGGAACACATTTTTCCTTCTCGCCAACTTTCAGTTCAAACAATGCGGCATTTGGTGTCGGGCATCACGGATATTCCCGTTCCATCCCGTACAGTCTAATGAAGGCGAAGTTACACATAGGCATCAACATGACGTCTGCAACGGTGGTGCTTTCCTAGAATAGTACTGTCATTAACTTTATTTTGGCAGGAAACCAGTGCATCACAGATATTCATAGGCGCTTGCTGAATGTCTATGGAGACGTGGCAGTGGACAAAAGCACGGTGAGTCGTTGGGTGAGGCGTCTGTCATAATCCCAACAATGTGATGCAAACCTGTCCGGTCTCCCTCTTGCCGACCAGCTGCGCACAGCCGTGACACCTGCTAACTGGAACGTGCGGACAGTCTCATTCGAGGTGATCAGCGAAACACAATCAAATAACTCGCTGCAGAACTGGTCATCCCGTCCACACTCAAAGGTGTCTGCCTGCTGTGTTCCTCACTGACTAACTGAACACCATAAATCCGGCCGCTGTGGCCGAGCGGTTCTAGGCGCTTCATTCTGGAACTGCAGGTTCGAATCCTGCCTCGGGCATGAATGTGTGTGATTTCCTTACGTTAGATAGGTTTAAGTAGTTCTTAAGTTCTAGGGGACTGATGACCTCACATGTTGAGTCCCATAGTGCTTAGAGCCATTTGAACCATTTTGAAGACCATAAAGGACAATGAAGGACCGTTCATTGATTGTGATAATTTTTTGTCGCACATAGTCACAGGGGTGACCAGGGGTGACCAGAAACGAAACGGCACCCCTGGAATGGCGGCACACAACTTCTCCTGCGAAGAAAAAGTTCAAAACCGCACCCTATGCCGGTAAAGTCGTGGCACCACCTTCTGGAACTGTGAAGGGGTTATTGTTTCTCAGGTCTTTCCTGACGGTGCAAGGGATTAAGTCGGAATTGTATTGTGCTGTCCGCTCCGTACCGTAGCGGTAGCATTACCGCCTGCCACGCAGGGGTCCCAGGTTCGATTCCTGGCAAGGGACTAGGTGTTGTGTGTCCTTCATTTTCATCATCACTGACTCGCAAGTCACCGAAGTGACGTCACGTAAAATGGACTTGCAATAAGGCGTCCGAACTTCCCCGAATGGGGCCTCCCGGGCAACAATGCCATATAACCATTTCATTTGTATTGTGCTACACTCAGGAAATTGCAGATACGACTTCAGCGTGATCGTCGCCGCAAAAATGCAGTCGAACTTCTTCCTCACTGCAACGCAAGGGCTCAAACAAGTATGCGCACTTGATAGGAGGTTACAAAACTTTGTTGGACTGTTCTTCCTTATACACCCTACAACACTTGAATTTGCAAGTTCCGACTTCCATCTGTTTGGTTCAGTGTAGGACCCGCTCTGTGCCAAGCAGTACGTGGATGACGGGAGGTTACTGATGCAGCGAGATGTTGGCTCTGACGTCGACCAGTAGGGTTCTGCCGTGGGGCATACAGGGGCTCCGTGTAAAGTGGCGTAGGGCCATCACACTGGAGATTATATTGAAAAACAGGGTTTTGTAGGCAAAAGAGTGGAGAATAATATGTTATAGTGGAATCACAAATAAAAAGAATCTGCTTTCAGAAAAAAATGTGTTGCATTATTTATTCAAAGCCGCCGGGCAGTCTCCTTTTAAGACACCGTCCATTAAGTTCAACTGATATTGCAAGTCCTTTGCTGTCCATGACAGAATTACAACAGCATTTGCAAACCTCAGAGTTTATATATCTTCCCACTGAAGCGTAACTCCTTCTAAAAGTTTTTTTTTTTGTTTTCTTTACAGCTTGCTCAAAGTCTTCTTCTTCTTTTGCTACGCTCTTTGTTCCGCATCCTGTGCAGGAACGGCAGGGTTAAGTACGGACTTGGCATCGTTAATGTAAAGGGGTGGCCGGATGCCCTTCCTGCCGCCACTCCATACCCCCCAGGATGGAATTAGCGTACCCCAACTGTGTGTGTCTAGGGTAAATCGTGAAAGGGTGCAAATCGGTTTCAAATGTCTGTGAGCCCAGTATTCACCTAGTGGGACGTGGAAAACCGCCTAAAAACCACGTCCACGCTGGCTGGCACAGCGGCCCTCGTCGTTAATCCGCCGGGCGGATTCGATCCGGGGCTGGCGCGCCTACCCGAGTCCAGGAAGCATTGCATTAGCTCTCTTTTTTTTTTGTTGAAATCAATAAATAGCGGTGGAATGATATCTGTAACAATGGTTCAACAGTGGTAAACTGTGATGTCACTTCTAGCCCCAAATGTGACTTAAATTAATACGTTATGTGATTCATTGTAGCGTTTGTGTTGTATGATGTTAGGATTTTTTTTAACTCTGCGTTATTTTCGATAGGGATAGAAACTGAAGTAATGAATTAAAATTTCTTCCAAGGTTGGGGCTCGAAGCCGTGTCGTATATTTACAAAGCAGACGTGTTGTCCACTACACCATCTGTTTTTTTTTTATTGCTCTACCAACGGTTTTTTTTTGTTTATTAATAATTATGTCTCCCCCTTTCAAAAAGCATTGGTAGAAGCTGGAATCGCACCTAGACTGTCAGTATAGGAACCTATTAGCAATCTTTTTTTTTTCAAAAGATTGAAACAAAATTTGGCATTCAATGTGCAATCCTGACTTATAGAGGCTTGCAATTCTCTTTAATCAATTTCTTGAGGAATTTTCATGATTAACTACAAATTAAAAGAGACATTTGAAAAAAAAGGAAACAGAAGTAGCATAGACGGGTCTCGAACCAAGGTCGCCTGGTCGGGAGTCCCGCTCGCTTGCCAATTTTTTTTCCTTAACCACTTTTTTCCATTTTTTTTTCTTTTCCGTTTTTTTATTTTTGTGTTTTTTTTAATTTTTTTAATTGTAATTATTTCCTCTGCCAACCTTTTTTTTATACAGTTGGAAAAAGGCGTCTTTCAGTTACGACAAACTAAATTAGAATAGACATCCGTAGCAACAACAGAACAAGAGTTCCTTCTAAAACTATAAAATAGAAGTTGAAACCAATCGTGTGATGATAGATAATATCGCTCTCAGCTAACCTGGCAGGTAACAGCTTGCTCGAAGTACAGATTGAATAACATCAGGGGTAGGCTACAACACTGTCTCACTCCCTTGTCAACCACAGCTTCCCTTCCATGCCCCTTGAGACTTATAACTGACGTATGGTTTCTGTGCAAGTTGTAAGAGGCCTTTAGCCCCTGCATTTATCCCTGTTACCTTCAGAATTTCGACGAGAGTATACCAGTCAACATTGCCAAAAGTTTTCTCTAAATGTACAAATGCTGTAATCGCAGATCTGCCTTTCCTTAACCTATCTTCTAAGAAATGTTGTAGAGTCAGTATTGCCACGCGTGTTCCTACATTTCTCCGATTCCAGCTTCTACGAGTTGTTATGTTCATCTGAAAATTATCTCTGTCAATATTTTGCGACCATGACTCATTAAAATGATTGTTCGGTAATATTCGCACATCTTGCCACCCTCTTTCTTTGCAATTAGCGTTATTACATTCTGGAATAATCCTTTGGAAGTGTACATAAATATATTGCAGCAAGCAATAGAGGTCTAATTTATGAAACTAACTGCACAAACTTAAATTCCGAAACAGTTAAAGTAAGAGGTCAGTCTCCATGAAGTACGACTTTTTCGATTTCTCGTCTGTAAGAAGCAACACTAAGTCCCTAGGCAACGATCGTGTGAATCTCAGCTCGCTCGGTTCGCCCACTCCGCAGCTCGTGATCTACTGGCTAGTGTTGCTGCCTGTGGATCACGGGGTCCCTGGTTCGATTTGCGACCGGGTTGGGGATTTTCTCCGGCCGGGGACTGGGTGTTTGTTTTGTACTAATCATTTCATCATCATTCATGAAAGTGGCGAGATTGGACTTAGTAAAGGTTGGAAATTTGTACAGGCGCTGATAACCGCGCAGTTGAGCGCCCCACATCCCAAACATCATCATCATCGTCATCGGTTCGTCGATGGGACCCCGAGAGCAGCGTACACAGACGCTCAGGTTGATGCCGTGTTCCTTCACTTCCCAAAGGCATTCCATACAGTTCCGTACTGCTGTCTAGTGAACAAAATACGAGCTTGTTTACCAGCTGAGTGAGTGAAATGAAGAGTTGCTACGAAACAGAACATAACCATGTCGTTCTCAACGAAGGGGACTCATCAGACGTAAAAGTGACTTCGGGTGTGCCCCAAGGGAGCGCTGGAGAACCATTACTTTTCACAACAAGTGCAAATGGCACAGTGGATAATGTCGGAAGTTCCACGAGCCTTTTCGCAGATGATGTTGTTGCATACAGGGAAGTCGCAACGCTAGAAAATTTTGGCGAAATGCAGGAAAACATGCTGTACACTCGGTTCGGGAACTGACGGGGAACCCTCATCGTGACTAAAAGTACCGTATTGCGCATTTACAGGAAGAAACAGACACTTTTGTACGACTAGAGAAAAAAATGAAATGATTGTGTGGCATTGATGGCTGGGAGGACCCATCCGGGAAAGTCTTGCTCAAGTTATGCCGCACTGAGCGGCTTGCGTGTCCGCTATGATGAGATGATGATGAGGACAACACAACACGCAGTCCACGAACGGAGAAAATCTCCAAGCTGGCCGGGAATCGAACCCAGGCCAGCTGCATGGTAGACAAATAAGTTACCACTTTTTTTTTTAATTTAATTTTGTTCGTCCCATGTGTTCGGGGCGGACGTCCCATGACACCCCCTCAAGTTCGTCGTTGATCCATTTAGGCCTTTTTTTCTTTTTCTTTTTCTTTTTTTTGTTACAGAAGGTTACTAACCCTCTGACCGAACACGCTGAGCGACCGCACCGGCACTACTCAGCTAAGCAGGCGGTCTATGCGACCAGACGATTGCACATTTATCACTGAAAGCATTTACAGGGTGTTTCAAAAACGACCGGTATATTTGAAATGGCAATAAAAACTAAACGAGCAGCGATAGAACTACACCGTTTGTTGCAATATGCTTGGGACAACAGTACATTTTCAGGCAGACAAACTTTCGAAATTACAGTAGTTACAATTTTCAACAACAGATGGCGCTGCAAGTGATGTGAAAGATATAGAAGACAACGCAGTCTGTGGGTGCTCCATTCTGTACGTCGTCTTTCTGCTGTAAGCGTGTGCTGTTCACAACGTGCAAGTGTGCTGTAGACAACACGGTTTATTCCTTAGAACAGAGGATTTTTCTGGTGTTGGAATTCCACCGCCTAGAACACAGTGTTGTTGCAACAAGACGAAGTTTTCAACGGAGGTTTAATGTAACCAAAGGACCGAAAAGCGATACAATAAAGGATCTGTTTGAAAAATTTCAACGGACTGGGAACGTGACGGATGAACGTGCTGGAAAGGTAGGACGACCGCGTACGGCAACCACAGAGGGAAACGCGCAGCTAGTGCAGCAGGTGATCCGACAGCGGCCTCGGGTTTCCGTTCGCCGTGCTGCAGCTGCGGTCCAAATGACGCCAACGTCTACATTTCGTGTCATGCGCCAGAGTTTACACCTCTATCCATACAAAATTCAAACGCGGCAACCCCTCAGCGTCGCTACCATTGCTGCATGAGAGACATTCGCTAACGATATAGTGCACAGGATTGATGACGGTGATATGCATGTGGGCAGCATTTGGTTTACTGACGAAGCTTATTTTTACCTGGACGGCTTCGTCAATAAACAGAACTGGCGCATATAGGGAACCGAAAAGCCCCATGATTCAGTCCCATCGTCCCTGCATCCTCAAAAAGTACTAGTCTGGGCCGCCATTTCTTTCAAAGGAATCATTGGCCCATTTTTCAGGTCCGAAACGATTACTGCATCACGCTATCTGGACATTCTTCGTGAATTTGTGGCGGTACAAACTGCCTTAGACGACACTGCGAACACCTCTTGGTTTATGCAAGATGGTGCCCGGCCACATCGCACGGCCGACGTCTTTAATTTCCTGAATGAATATTTCGATGATCGTGTGATTGCTTTGGGCTATCCGAAACATACAGGAGGCGGCGTGGATTGGCCTCCCTATTCGCCAGACATGAAGACCTGTGACTTCTTTCTGTGGGGACACTTGATAGACCAGGTGTACCGCCAGAATCCCGAAACAATTGAACAGCTGAAGCAGTACATCTCATCTGCATGTGAAGCCATTCCGCCAGACACGTTGTCAAAGGTTTCGGGTAATTTCATTCAGAGACTACGCCATATTATTGCTACGCATGGTGGATATGTGGAAAATATCGTACTGTAGAGTTTCCCAGACCGCAGCGCCATCTGTTGTTGAAAATTGTAACTACTGTAATTTCGAAAGTTTGTCTGCCTGAAAATGCACTGTTGTCCCAAGCATATTGCAACAAACGGTGTATTTCTATCGCTGCTCGTTTAGTTTTTATTGCCGTTTCAAATATACCGGTCATTTTTGAAACACCCTGTACATGCCCAAAATATTTTGAGGCCTGTATACGGAGAGTTTTAAAGTTAAAAGATACCATAAAATTTATTGTAGGAAAGATAGCGGCCAGAGTGAGATTCCCTGTAAGCATTCCCATGTAGCTTTGTCTACCTAAGAAAGCGGCATCTCACGAAACACTATTTCGAGCGCATTCTTCATTATTACTAATCAGGCTCTCGGACACATAAAAGATTTGCTTGATAAAACAGAGAAGATCCAGAGAAGAGCAGCACGTTTCGCTACAGGTACATTCAGTAAGAGCGACAGCGTCTCGGAGGTGCTCAGGTGGTGCGTGGAGTACACCTGTAGATTTATTAGGTGTACAACTACGCTTCCGCAGTTTTGCAATAGATGGCAGTAGCGACAAGTGGTGGTACAGGTGGCAGGTAGTAAGTATCATACCATAAGCTTAACCATTTGTAAACACAACACATTTGTGATTGCCTCATCAAATTATTCTCGAGTGAATACGTCAGTTTACGAGCCCAGTTGTCGTCAGTTGGCGGGAAGTTTAAATTTTCTGCATAAGCGTGAAGGAATCTGCGCCTGACTCTCATAAAATGATGGGTAAGTCCTCTGGTGAGGCACCTATTAGTGAAACGACGTGCAAAGAACTGTGAATTTTACGTCAAAGACCGGCGTGGCGATGGAAGAGATGTTTCAGAAGGTCCATAACCGACGGAAACAATAACAGGAGATCGTTATCGAAAGCAGTTGAAGCTTTTCAAGCGAGCACTGAAAGTCAAACGTCCACAACACAGCGATAGACGTGAACAGGTGATTTTTGCAGCATGACAGTGCTCGAACCCATGTCGCAAAATCCATCAAAATATACATGCAAACGTTGGAGTGGAGAGTCCTACCCCACTCGCCGTATTCTCCAGGCGTTGCTCCCTCTCACCACCACCTTTCTCCATCAGCGGCACACGCCGTGGTTGACCAGCACCTCCTGGCACATGAAAAAGTGCTAATTTGTATTGTTTAATGAATCTCCTCAAAACACGTACAGTTGTTCTGCTGCAGGCTTCGTATGGTGCCCAAAAGACGGGAGAAAATACTTGCCAGTCCGTGTATCAAAAGTCAATAAGCAATTCGAAAACGATTTTCACCCACCGCCCTGACGAAAATCCCTGACGAAAATATTGTCCACGTTTTAATATTACGCACAGTGTCAGTACCGTAAATAATTCTAATGGAAGCTAAAATGAAGGGCCAAAGAAACTAGTATTCCTGCCTCATATCGTGTACGGCGCCCCCACTAGCACACAGAAGTGGCGCAACACGACACACAATGGACTAAAATGATGTCTCAAGTAGTGCAGAGCGGCCCATAAATCTGTAAGAGTACGAAGGGGTGGAGATCTCCTCTCAACAGCACGTTGCACGGCGTCCCAGATATGCTCAACAATGTTGATGTCTTGGGAGTCTGCTGGCCAGCGGAAGTGTTCAAACTCAGAAAAGTGTTGTTGGAGCCACTTGTAAGGTGGCTACACTGAGTCACAGCGCCAGAGATTGCGCCAAAGATTATTATTATTCCGCCGCCTCCACTGGTGCAGTAGTAGTAGAGAGGTTGCTGTGGGCAGTACTTGTTGAGAGGATGTCGAAAGCAGTACTAGTTCAGAGGATGTCGAGTGCAGTTTTAGTTCTGTTGGGCGAGAGAGTAGATGCTGTTCGCTTGGTGTAATGTATAGATGGAAGATGTTGCAATGATCACAGTGTATTTTTCGTCAATATATATTGAGGTAAAAAAAAATATATTTCAAAATTCTTTAATGACAATGCCTCTTGGTCACAGGTTCAGTCAACAAAGCATCTGGCTTGTGTTAGACTTGTAATTCTGGTTTCTATGTGCAATTATAGTATTTCTGGTTTTTCAATTAGTTCATTGTAAATGGTGTTTAAAATACACTCCTGGAAATGGAAAAAAGAACACATTGACACCGGTGTGTCAAACGCACCATACTTGCTCCGGACACTGCGAGAGGGCTGTACAAGCAATGATCACACGCACGGCACAGCGGACACACCAGGAACCGCGGTGTTGGCCGTCGAATGGCGCTAGCTGCGCAGCATTTATGCACCGCCGCCGTCAGTGTCAGCCAGTTTGCCGTGGCATACGGAGCTCCATCGCAGTCTTTAACACTGGTAGCATGCCGCGACAGCGTGGACGTCAACCGTATGTGCAGTTGACGGACTTTGAGCGAGGGCGTATAGTGGGCATGCGGGAGGCCGGGTGGACGTACCACCGAATTGCTCAACACGTGGGGCGTGAGGTCTCCACAGTACATCGATGTTGCCGCCAGTGGTCGCGGGAAGGTGCACGTGCCCGTCGACCTGAGACCGGACCGCAGCGACGCACGGATGCACGCCAAGACCGTAGGATCCTACGCAGTGCCGTAGGGGACCGCACCGCCACTTCCCAGCAAATTAGGGACACTGTTGCTCCTGGGGTATCGGCGAGGACCATTCGCAACCGTCTCCATGAAGCTGGGCTACGGTCCCGCACACCGTTAGGCCGTCTTCCGCTCACGCCCCAACATCGTGCAGGTCGTATGCGTGTTTGGCGCCGTGCAGGTGAGCGCCACAATCAGGACTGCATACGACCGAGGCACACAGGGCCAACACCCGGCATCATGGGTGTGGGGAGCGATCTCCTACACTGGCCGTACACCACTGGTGATCGTCGCGAATAGTGCACGGTACATCCAAACCGTCATTGAACCCATCGTTCTACCATTCCTAGACCGGCAAGGGAACTTGCTGTTCCAACAGGACAATGCACGTCCGCATGTATCCTGTGCCACCCAACGTGCTCTAGAAGGTGTAAGTCAACTACCCTGGCCAGGAAGATCTCCGGATCTGTCCCCCATTGAGCATGTTTGGGACTGGATGAAGCGTCGTCTCACGCGGTCTGCACGTCCAGCACGAACGCTGGTCCAACTGAGGCGCCAGGTGGAAATGGCATGGCAAGCCGTTCCACAGGACTACATCCAGCATCTCTACGATCGTCTCCATGGGAGAATAGCAGCCTGCATTGCTGCGAAAGGTGGATATACACTGTACTAGTGCCGACATTGTGCATGCTCTATTGCCTGTGTCTATGTGCCTGTGGTTCTGTCAGTGTGATCATGTGATGTATCTGACCCCAGGAATGTGTCAATAAAGTTTCCCCTTCCTGGGACAATGAATTCACGGTGTTCTTATTTCAATTTCCAGGAGTGTATCTTGTCGTATTGAGGAAGAACCGTGCCAGATACATGTACGTTGAACCACACTACAACACAGAGAACAGTTACACTTGTGCTTTGTTGTTTCATAGCTTTTATAGTTGCAGGGGACTTAATTAATCAATTGTGTTAACGGAAATTTCTTGTCATTCTTTATTTTTATTTTATGCAGTCAGATTCCGTGCTAATACTACTTAGGGGCAACCGGTTACGAGACTTCGCAACCGGTCACACAGCTACTAAAGTTATTGCATTTATTCATTATTCTTTTTAATTAAGCCCCCATGCACACTGTGTAACAATTCTGGACATGTAGGGTGTCGCATTGTCCTGCTGGAATTGCTCAAGTCCGTCGAGATGCGGAATGGACATGAATGGACGCAGGTGATCAAACAGGATGATTACATACGTGTCACCTGTCAGAGTCGTATCTAGAGGTATCAAGGGTCCCCTATCACTCCAGATGCACACACTCATTACCATTACAGAGCCTCCACCAGTTCTAACAGTCCCGTGCTGACATGCAGGGTCCATGGATCCATGAGCTTGTCTCCATACCCGTCCACGTCGATTCTCTCGATACAGTTTGAAACTAGACTCGTCCGACCAGGCAACTTGTTTCGAGTCATGTCTAATGTCGGCGTTGACGGGCCCAGGCGAGGCGTAAAGCTTTGTGTCGTGCAGCCATCAAGGGGAAACGAGTGGGATTTCTGCTCCGAAAGCCTATACTGCTGATATTTCGTTGAATGGCTCGAAGGCTGACACTTGTTGATGGCACAGCATTACAATCTGCAGCAATTTGCTTGAACGGCTGCACTTCTGCCACGTTGAACGATTCTCTTCAGTCGTCGTTGGTCCCGTTCTCGGAGGATCTTTCTCCGCAACGCAGCGACATCGGAGGTTTGATATTTTACGGGATTCCTGATATTCATGGAACACTCGTGTAATGGTCGTATTGGAAAATCCCCACTTCATCGCTAGCTCGGAGATGTTTGTCCCAATAGATAGTGCGCCGAGTACAACAGCACGTTCAAACTCAATTAAATCTTGATAACCGGCCATTCTAGGAGCAGTGACTGATCCAACAACTATTCCAGACACTTGTTCTCTTATATAGGCGTTGCCAACCGTAGCGCCGTATTCTGCCTGTTTACATATCTCTGTATTTGAATACGAATACCTATACCAATTATTTTGGCACTTCAGAGTATAGTATCAGTTTTAATGTTTATCTACACTTGAGTGTAGACCTACGAGGGCAGTTCAATAAGTAATGCAACACATTTTTTTTTCTGAAACAGGGGTAGTTTTATTCAGCATTGAAATACACCAGGTTATTCCCCAATCTTTTAGCTACACAACACTATTTTTCAACGTAATCTCCATTCAATGCTACGGCCTTACGCCACCTTGAAATCAGGGCCTGTATGCCTGCACGGTACCATTCCACTGGTCGATGTCGGAGCCAACGTCCTACTGCATCAATAACTTCTTCATCATCCGCGTAGTGCCTCCCACGGATTGCGTCCTTCATTGGGCCAAACATATGGAGATCCGACGGTGCGAGATCGGGGCTGTAGGGTGCATGAGGAAGAACAGTCCACTGAAGTTTTGTGAGCTCCTCTCGGGTGCGAAGACTTGTGTGAGGTCTTGCGTTGTCACGAAGAAGGAGAAGTTCGTTCAGATTTTTGTGCCTACGAACACGCTGAAGTCGTTTTTTCAATTTCTGAAGAGTAGCACAATACACTTCAGAGTTGATCGTTTGACCACGGGGAAGGACATCGAACAGAATAACCCCTTCAGCGTCCCAGAAGACTGTAAGCATGACTTTACCGGCTGAGGGTATGGCTTTAAACTTTTTCTCGGTAGGGGAGTGGGTGTGGCGCCACTCCATTGATTGCCGTTTTGTTTCAGGTTCGAAGTGATGAACCCATGTTTCATCGCCTGTAACAATCTTTGACAAGAAATTGTCACCATCAGCCACATGACGAGCAAGCAATTCCGCACAGATAGTTCTCCTTTGCTCTTTATGGTGTTCGGTTAGACAACGAGGAACCCAGCGGGAACAAACCTTTGAATATCCCAACTGGTGAACAATTGTGACAGCAGCACCAACAGAGATGTAAAGTTGAGCACTGAGTTGTTTGATGGTGATCCGTCGATCATCTCGAACGAGTGTGTTCGCACGCTCCGCCATTGCAGGAGTCACAGCTGTGCACGGCCGGCCCGCACGCGGGAGATCAGACAGTCTCGCTTGACCTTGCGGCGATGATGACACACGCTTTGCCCAACGACTCACTGTGCTTTTGTCCACTGCCAGATCACCGTAGACATTCTGCAAGCGCCTACGAATATCTGAGATGCCCTGGTTTTCCGCCAAAAGAAACTCGATCACTGCCCGTTGTTTGCAACGCACATCCGTTACAGACGCCATTTTAACAGCTCCGTACAGCGCTGCCACCTGTCGGAAGTCAATGAAACTATACGATACGAAGCGGGAATATTTGAAAATATTCCACAAGAAATTTCTGGTTTTTTCAACCAAAATTGGCCGAGAAAAAAAATGTGTTGCATTACTTATTGAACTGCCATCGTACATATTACGAGTCACCAAACACTGACAGGATAAAAGTCATAGGATGGTGGTAGTACCGCGTAGACAAAGTACGGAGCTGTCATTTGTAGTCAGGCGATTCGTGTGAGAAGGTGTCCGATGAGATTATGGCCGCTCAACGTGAATTAACAGACTTTGATCGCGGTATGGTAGTTGGACCTAGACGCGTGGTACATTTCGTTTCGGAAATCGTTAGAGAATTCTGTACTCCGAGACCCACAGTGTGAAGGGTATGTCAAGGAATTACCTCTCACCGTGGACAACGCAAAGGCCGACAGGCTTCACCTAACGACCGAGAGCAGCGGCCTCTGCGTACAGTTATTTGTATTAACAGACAAGCAACGCCGCATTAAGTAACTTCAGAAATCGATGCGGGACGTACGACTAACGTATCCTTTAGGACAGAGCGGCGGAATGTGGCGTTAATGGGCTATGACAGCGGACAATCGACGCGAGTGGCTTCGTTAATAGTAAGACATCGCCTGCAGCTCCTTTCCTGAGCTCGTGACCATATAGGGTGGACAACTGGCAAATCGTGGCCTGGTAAGATGAGTCAAAATTTCAGCCGCGTGGTCTAGGGCGCCTTGTCACGGTCCGTGCGGAGGTTCGACTGCTCCCTCGGACATAGGTGTGTGTGTTGTCCATAGCGTAAGTTAGTTTAAGTTAGGTTAACCCTAGGACGCCCAAGCCTTTTTTACTAACTTGGATGCCTAAGGGGGGGGGGGGGGGGTCCGGCGAGCCCACAGGTATTAAATAAGTTTACTGATGAAAAATTACAACTTTCAAAATGGTTTGTGTATTTTAACTAAGGCATTGGTTTATAAATGTTGTTAATTGTTACAAATATTGATTGGATTGAGTGAATAAAAAATTGACATATTACAATACAAAATACAGATGTGTTCATAAACAATAGACTACTCTGAGTCCTCAACTTCAAGGCAAGAGACACACTTCACAATTTTTTCTGAAAGTGTGTTACACACATGTTTATGACACTGTCCACAATACTGTTTTCGTTTACTTACATTGTTGTACTTCTGCTTCTTTGTTTTAGCTTTTCTTACACAAATATGGCACCGACCTTTCCCTGCAGGAGGCTGACGTGCTTCTGTTGTCACTTCTTTGATTTTCTTTTGTAGAACAGTCTCCACTGATTGATCAATTTGGTTAGATAACCCTCTTGCATTGGCAATTTCACTAGTTCCATCCCAGCTTGCAGAATATAAAGTTTCCGTTTGTTCTGTTTCTTTTCATTCCATCTTGGATGTTGATGGATGAATATGGTGGTTGCAATGATAGCACAAATGTCGATGAGAGAGTAAAATACAGATAGAGGCCATCTCTTTGTTCCCCTCTTGCAGGTGTACATACGCGCCATTTGATCAATGGTACCAATTCCACAGTTTGTTGTATTATAATATGCATTTATCTCGCTTTTAATCTTCTCTCCACCAACAGTGCCTTTAACTTGGTGCATTGTTGACATCAGTAAGTTTTTATTTGGTTTCGTTTTTGCTGTGTAGGACACCAAAGTCACTGGAGGCCTAGGTGTTGGGAACTGCACTAACTCACTGCAAGTTTACAAGATAAATGATAAATAACAGCTGACTGACATCAACAACACTTCCTCTGAAAGTGTTGTGAATATAAAGAATACCAACCAACAAGAAACTAACTAGCATTGTTGTAGAGGTGAGAAAAACGAAATCCTACTATGGGAAATTTTCTATAGCATGGAAGCCTAAGGGGGGGGGGGTTTGTTGTACCCAAAATAAGTTTATTTATTTTTTCTTTCAAAGCAGGAATTTTCTATAAAATACACTCCTGGAAATTGAAATAAGAACACCGTGAATTCATTGTCCCAGGAAGGGGAAACTATTGACACATTCCTGGGGTCAGATACATCACATGATCACACTGACAGAACCACAGGCACATAGACACAGGCAACAGAGCATGCACAATGTCGGCACTAGTACAGTGTATATCCACCTTTCGCAGCAATGCAGGCTGCTATTCTCCCATGGAGACGATCGTAGAGATGCTGGATGTAGTCCTGTGGAACGGCTTGCCATGCCATTCCCACCTGGCGCCTCAGATGGACCAGCGTTCGTGCTGGACGTGCAGACCGCGTGAGACGACGCTTCATCCAGTCCCAAACATGCTCAATGGGGGACAGATCCGGAGATCTTGCTGGCCAGGGTAGTTGACTTACACCTTCTAGAGCACGTTGGGTGGCACGGGATACATGCGGACGTGCATTGTCCTGTTGGAACAGCAAGTTCCCTTGCCGGTCTAGGAATGGTAGAACGATGGGTTCGATGACGGTTTGGATGTACCGTGCACTATTCAGTGTCCCCTCGACGATCACCAGTGGTGTACGGCCAGTGTAGGAGATCGCTCCCCACACCATGATGCCGAGTGTTGGCCCTGTGTGCCTCGGTCGTATGCAGTCCTGATTGTGGCGCTCACCTGCACGGCGCCAAACACGCATACGACCATCATTGGCACCAAGGCAGAAGCGACTCTCATCGCTGAAGACGACACGTCTCCATTCGTCCCTCCATTCACGCCTGTCGCAACACCACTGGAGGCGGGCTGCACGATGTTGGGGCGTGAGCGGAAGACGGCCTAACGGTGTGCGGGACCGTAGCCCAGCTTCATGGAGACGGTTGCGAATGGTCCTCGCCGATACCCCAGGAGCAACAGTGTCCCTAATTTGCTGGGAAGTGGCGGTGCGGTCCCCTACGGCACTGCGTAGGATCCTACGGTCTTGGCGTGCATCCGTGCGTCGCTGCGGTCCGGTCCCAGGTCGACGGGCACGTGCACCTTCCGCCGACCACTGGCGACAACATCGATGTACTGTGGAGACCTCACGCCCCACGTGTTGAGCAATTCGGCGGTACGTCCACCCAGCCTCCCGCATGCCCACTATACGCCCTCGCTCAAAGTCCGTCAACTGCACATACGGTTCACGTCCACGCTGTCGCGGCATGCTACCAGTGTTGAAGACTGCGATGGAGCTCCGTATGCCCCGGCAAACTGGCTGACACTGACGGCGGCGGTGCACAAATGCTGCGCAGCTAGCGCCATTCGACGGCCAACACCGCGGTTCCTGGTGTGTCCGCTGTGCCGTGCGTGTGATCATTGCTTGTACAGCCCTCTCGCAGTGTCCGGAGCAAGTGTGGTGGGTCTGACACACCGGTGTCAATGTGTTCTTTTTTCCATTTCCAGGAGTGTATATTGACACTAAGGTGTCATAAAATAGCCAACAAACAATAACTCAAAGGAAATATGTAGTTACTTGGGCAAAAGCAGGGGACATAAAAAAATTGTGGGTTCAACGAACCCCCTCTTTAGGCGTCATATGGTTAAGACCCGTGGTCTGGGGGTAGCGTGTTTGATTCATAATCAAAACGTCTCCGGTCCCGGGTTCGATCCCCGCCACTGCCTAAATTTTGATAAATAATCAGCATTGGCAGCCGAATACTTCCGGCATAAGAAGTGAGCCTCATTCTGCCAACGGCTTTGTCAAAGAGGGCGGAGGAGCGGATAGAGGTTCAGGGCACTCTCTTGTCCTAGGGGTGGGAAATTGCCCCTAAAGGCGGAAGAATCAGCAATGATCAACGACATGAGGATGCAGAAGGCAATGGAAACCACTGCATTAAAGACACGTAACGTGTATCCACAGGACATGTGGCCTGTATTTGAAGAAATGTCATGATGATCTCTCCATTGGCAAAAGATTCCGGAATCCCCCATTCGGATCTCCGGGAGCGGACTGCCAAGGGGGAGGTTACCATGAGAAAAAGATTGAATAATCAACGAAAGGGTAACGTTCTACGAGTCGGGGAGTGGAATGTCAGAAGCTTGAACGTGGTAGGGAAACTAGAAAATCTGAAAAGGGAAATGCAAAGGCTCAATCTAGATACAGTAGGGGTCAGTGAAGTGAAGTGGAAGGAAGACAAGGATTTCTGGTCAGATGAGTATCGGGTAATATTAACAGCAGCAGAAAATGGTATAACAGGTGTAGGATTCGTTATGAATTGGAAGGTAGGGCAGAGGGTGTGTTCAGTGACTGGGTTGTTCTAATCAGAATCGACAGCAGACTAACGCCGACAACGATAGTTCAGGTATACATGCCGACGTCGCAAGCTGAAGATGAACAGATAGAGAAAGTGTATGAGGATATTGAAAGGGTAATGCAGTATGTAAAGGGGGACGAAAAGCTAATAGTCATGGGCGACTGGAATACAGTTGTAGGGGAAGGAGTAGAAGAAAAGGTTACAGGAGAATATGGGCTTGGGACTAGGAATGAAAGAGGAGAAAGACTAATTGAGTTCTGTAACAAGTTTCAGCTAGTAATAGCGAATACCCTGTTCAAGAATCACAAGAGGAGGAGGTATACTAGGAAAAGGCCGGGAGATACGGGAAGATTTCAATTAGATTACATCATGGTCAGACAGAGATTCCGAAATCAGACACTGGATTGTAAGGCGTACCCAGGAGCAGATATAGACTCAGATCACAATACAGTACTGATGAAGAGTAGGCTAAAGTTCAAGACATTAGTCAGGAAGAATCAGTACGCAAAGAAGTGGGATACGGAAGTACTAAGGAATGACGAGATACGTTTGAAGTTCTCTAACGCTATAGATACAGCAATAAGGAATAGCGCAGTAGGCAGTACAGTTGAAAAGGAATGGACATCTCTAAAAAGGACCATCACAGAAGTTGGGAAGGAAAACATAGGTACAAAGAAGGTAGCTGCGAAGAAACCATGGGTAACAGAAGAAATACTTCAGTTGATTGATGAAAGGAGGAAGTACAAACATGTTCCGGGAAAATCAGGAATACAGAAATACAAGTCGCTGAGGAATGAAATAAATAGGAAGTGCATGGAAGCTAAGACGAAATGGCTGCAGGAAAAATGTGAAGACATCAAAAAGGTATGATTGTGGGAGGGACAGACTCAGCATACAGGAAACTCAAAACAACCTTTGGTGACATTAAAAGCAACGGTGGTAACATTAAGAGTGCAACGGGAATACCACTGTTAAATGCAGAGGAGAGAGCAGATAGGTGGAAAGAATACATTGAAAGCCTCTATGACGGTGAAGATTTGTCTGATGTGATAGAAGAAGAAACAGGAGTCGATTTAGAAGAGAAAGGGGATCCAGTATTAGAATCGGAATTTAAAACAGCTTTGGAGGACTTACGGTCAAACAAGGCAGAAGGGATAGATAACATTCCATCAGAATTTCTAAAATCATTGGGGGAAGTGGCAACAAAACCACTATTCACGTTGGTGTGTAGAATATATGAGTCTGGCGATACACCATCTGACTTTCGGAAAAGCATCATCCACACAATTCCGAAGACGGCAAGAGCTGACAAGTGTGAGAATTATCGCACAATCAGCTTAACAGCTCATGCATCGAAGCTGCTTAGAATATTAATATACAGAAGAATGGAAAAGAAAATTGAGAATGCGCTAGGTGACGATCAGTTTGGCTTTAGGAAAAGTAAAGGGACGAGAGAGGCAATTTTGACGTTACGGCTAATAATGGAAGCAAGGCTAAAGAAAAATCAAGACACTTTCATAGGATTTGTCGACCTGGAAAAAGCGTTCGACAATATAAAATGGTGCAAGCTGTTCGAGATTCTGAAAAAAGTGGAGGTAAGCTATAGGGAGAGACGGGTCATATACAATATGTACAACAACCCAGAGGGAATAATAAGAGTGGACGATCAAGAACGAAGTTCTTGTATTAAGAAGGGTGTAAGACAAGACTGTAGCCTTTCGCCCCTACTCTTCAATCTGTACATCGAGGAAGCAGTGATGGAAATAAAAGAAAGGTTCAGGAGTGGAATTAAAATACAAGGTGAAAGGATATCGATGATACGATTCGCTGATGACATTGCTATCCTGAGTGAAAGTGAAGAAGAATTAAATGATCTGCTGAACGGAATGAACAGTCTAATGAGTACACAGTATGGTTTGAGAGTAAATCGGAGAAAGACGAAGGTAATGAGAAGTAGTAGAAATGAGAACAGCGAGAAACTTAACATCAGGATTGATGGTCACGAAGTCAATGAAGTTAAGGAATTCTGCTACCTAGGCAGTAAAATAACCAATGAGGGTCGGAGCAAGGAGGACATGAAAAGCAGAATCGCTATGGCAAACAAGGCATTTCTGGCCAAGAGGAATCTACTAATATCAAATACCGGCCTTAATTTGAATAATAAATTTCTGAGGATGTACGTCTGGAGTACAGCATTGTATAGTAGTGAAACATGGACTGTGGGAAAACCGGAACAGAAGAGAATCGAAGCATTTGAGATGTGGTGCTATAGACGAATGTTGAAAATTAGGTGGACTGATAAGGTAAGGAATGAGGAGGTTCTACGCAGAATCGGAGAGGAAAGGAATATGTGGAAAACACTGATAAGGAGAAGGATCCTGTCCCTTCTCCTTATCAGTGTTTTCCACATATTCCTTTGTGAAACATGGACTGTGGGAAAACCGGAACAGAAGAGAATCGAAGCATTTGAGAAGTGGTGCTATAGACGAATGTTGAAAATTAGGTGGACTGATAAGGTAAGGAATGAGGAGGTTCTACGCAGAATCGGAGAGGAAAGGAATATGTCTAAAACACTGATAAGGAGAAGGGAGAGTATGATAGGACATCTGCTAAGACATGAGGGAATGACTTCCATGGTACTAGAGGGCGCTGTAGAGGGCAAAAACTGTAGAGGAAGACAGAGATTGGAATACGTCAAGCAAATAATTGAGGACGTAGGTTGCAAGTGCTACTCTGAGACGAAGAGGTTAGCACAGGAAAGGAATTCGTGGCGGGCCGCATCAAACCAGTCAGTAGACTGATGACCAAAAACAAAATAAAGGGTTAAGTAGTGTGCAGGCTTAGGAACCGATGAACTCAGTAGTTTGATCCCATAAGACCTTACCACAAATTAAAATTTTATTTTTTCAAAATTTGAATTAGTAAGAGCTTTGACTGTGACACAGACCCCATGAAGCCAGGAAGTTGTTAGCAAGGTATCGTGCGAGTTAGTGGTGGCCCCGCGATGGTGTGGTCTGCGTTCACATGGAATCAACTGGAACTGGGCCTGCTAGCCCAACTGAACCGATGTTTGAGTGGAACTGGGTCTTCTAGTCCAACTGAACCGATGTTTGAGTGGAAATGGGTCTTCTAGTCCAACTGAACCGATGTTTGAGTGGAAATGGGTCTTCTAGTCCAACTGAACCGATGTTTGAGTGGAAATGGTTATGCTCGCTACTCGGAGACCATCTGCAGCCATTGATGGACTTCATGTTCCCAAGGAGCGATGGAATTTTTTTGGATGACAATGCGCCATGTCACCAGGCCACAGTTGTTCGCAATTGGTTTGAACATCATTTCTGGCAATTTCAGTAACTGATCTGAGCACCCAGATAGCCCGAATTGAATCCCACTGAACATATATGAGACATAATCGAGAGGTCATTTGGTGCACAAAATCCTGTACCGGCAACGTTTTTGCAATTATGGAGGGCTATAGAGGCAGCGTGGTTCAGTATTTCTGCAGAGGACTTACAACGACATGTTGAGTCCGTGACACGTCGAGCTGCTGCGCTACTCCAGGAGAAAGTGGTCCGGCACGATATTACGAGGTGTAAATAAATCATGTGGAAGGAGGCACCTTTTACGAAGCATATACACTGTGTGAACTAAACTGTCAGGACACCTGGCTGAAAATTACTTACAAGTTTGTGGCGCCCTCCATCGGTAATGCTGGAATTCAATATGGTGCTGGCCCTGATGACAGCTTCCACTCTCGCAGGTATACGTTCAATCAGGTGCTGGCAGGTTTCCTGGGGAATGGCAGCCCATTATTCACGGAGTGCTGCACTGAGGAGAGGTATCGATGTCGATCAGTGAGGTCTGGCACGAAGTCGGCGTTCCCAAACATACCAAAGGTGTTCCATAGGATTCGGGTCAGGACTCTGTGCAGACCAGTCCATTACATCCATTACAGGGACGTTATTGTCGTGTAACCAATCCGCCACAGGCCGTGCATTATGAACAGAGGTGCTTAATCGTGTTGAAAGATGCAATCGCCATCCTCGAATTACTCTTCAACACTGAGGAGCAAGAAAGTGCTTAAAACATCAATGTAGCCCTGTGCTGTGATAGTGCCACGCAAAGCAACAAGGGGTGCAAGCCCCCTCCATGAAAAACACGACCACACTATAACACCACCGCCTCCGAGTTTTGCTGTCGGCACTACACACGCTGGAAGACGATGTCCACCGGGCATTCGCCATACACGCACCCTGACATCGGGTCGCCACACTGTGTACCGTGATTCGTCACTCCACACAACGTTTTTCCACTGTTCAATCGTGCAATGTTTACGCTCCCTACACCAAGCAAGGCATTGATTGGCATTTACCGGAGTGATGTATGGTTTATCAGCAGCCATTCGACCATGAAATCCTGCCTAACTGACATAGTACTTGCAGCGGATCCTGATGCAGTTTGGGGCTCATGTGTGAAGGTCTGGATAGATGTCTGCCTGTTACACATTACGGCCCTCTTGAACTGTCGGCAGTCTCTGTCAGTCAACAGACGAGGTCGGCCTGTACGCTTTTGTGCTGTACGTGTCCCTTCACGTTTCCACTTCACTATCACATCGAAAACAGTGAAACTAGGAATGTTTAGGAATGTGAAAATCTCGCGTACAGAAGTATGTCACAAGTGACACCCAATCACCTGACCACGTTCGAAGTCCACAAGTTTCGCAGAGCGCCCCATTCTGCTCTCTCATGATATCTAATGATACGGAGTACCTGGCAATAGGTTGCAGCACAATGCAGCTAACATGACAAACGTATGTTTTTGTGGGTGTCCGGATACTTTCGATCACACAGTGTGTGTCAGAATCCGGCTAGAAGTCGGAACTGCTTGACGGGGTTAGTACTGCAGAGTCAAAGCATATGTAGGTGGGTGAAGTGTGTCGAGTGGCGTGGGAAATCAAAATTTTAGAGAGAGAATAAGTCTCGACTATAAGCGACGTCAAGTCGATATAAGTTGCAGAAGTTAAGGAGAGATAAAGAAGAATAGGTTAAAGTGGAGGGCTGCATCACACCAGTCTTGGACTGAAGACCAAAACGACAGGTGTGTTTGGTAGTCTCAAGAAGTATTTCCACCCACCTCCTTCCCTTTCCTCCACACATCTGAGCTTCTTAATTGAAACAGTAGTCTCTCGCTACCGTTTAAGCACGTAAATTTCGTGTCGCTGCAAATCTGTGCAATTAATTCAGAGAGCGCCACGGTAAGTCACGGCGTGATTGACTGACACCTGCCTGGAACCTTGATGCGCTCAGGATGTACGCGTGTGATGCAGATTACGGTAATCTCGCGGTAATCCGTACCGCTGCTCTTTGACCGCGGGCTCTGAGCCCACATATGTGTGCCGAGTCACGCACACCCGCTGCGTATGTCAATACGCACAAGCTAATAGATACGCAAACTGGCCCCATTGTGTGCCCGTAATCAGCCACATCAAAGTGTCGGAGTGTGCGTACCGGTTGCCTTACTGTTGCGGGGTGTTAGGTATCTCGTAACCTCAGAAAGTTCAGCCTGTACGCTCTCACTTTGCGCTTTTTATCACTCACCCTCCCTCCGCCCCCCCCCCCTTCCACCCAAACACATTTTCACACATTACCGTATTGACGATCCCTTTACCGTTTTGACGATCCCTTTGCGCCTCAGGATGTGTTCTATCAATGAATTCCCGGAAGCATAAGACACTGTTTTATTTGCAGAATACTTGATTTTGCCAGCAGACAGAGAAAGCCCTTTACAAAAAAATGTGTTTGAAATGAATAACGTTTAACAGGCTTATCAAATGGTTATACAGGGTGATTCAAAAAGAATACCGCAACTTTAAAAATGTGTATTTAATGAAAGAAACATAATATAACCTTCTGTTATACATCATTACAAAGAGTATTTAAAAAGGTTTTTTTCACTCAAAAACAAGTTCAGAGATGTTCAATATGGCCCCCTCCAGACACTCGAGCAATATCAACCCGATACTCCAACTCGTTCCACACTCTCTGTAGCATATCGGGCGTAACAGTTTGGATAGCTGCTGTTATTTCTCGTTTCAAATCATCAATGGTGGCTGGGAGAGGTGGCCGAAACACCATATCCTTAACATACCCCCATAAGAAAAAATCGCAGGGGGTAAGATCAGGGCTTCTTGGAGGCCAGTGATGAAGTGCTCTGTCACGGGCTGCCTGGCGGCCGATCCATCGC
The DNA here is from genome assembly GCF_023864275.1 of Schistocerca cancellata. NCBI lineage: Eukaryota > Metazoa > Arthropoda > Insecta > Orthoptera > Acrididae > Schistocerca > Schistocerca cancellata. Next base: position 113,518,534 of record NC_064636.1, on the reverse strand, counting down.
CTCGGGTAATTGACGTTCAGGTTTCATAACTAACCTTTTTCGTAGGACTCTCCATACAGTTGATTGTGGAATTTGCAGCTCTCTGCTAGCTCTGCGAGTCGATTTTCCTGGGCTGCGAACAAATGCTTGCTGGATGCGTGCTACATTTTCATCACTCGTTCTCGGCCGTCCAGAACTTTTCCCTTTGCACAAACACCCATTCTCTGTAAACTGTTTATACCAACGTTTAATACAGCACCTATCAGGAGGTTTAACACCATACTTTGTTCGAAATGCACGCTGAACAACTGTCGTCGATTCACTTCTGCCGTACTCAATAACACAAAAAGCTTTCTGTTCAGCGGTCGCCATCTTAGCATCAACTGACGCTGACGCCTAGTCAACAGCGCCTCAAGCGAACAAATGTACAACTAAATGAAACTTTATAGTTCCCTTAATTCGCCGACAGATAGTGCTTAGCTCTGCCTTTTGTCGTTGCAGAGTTTTAAATTCCTAAAGTTGTGGTATTCTTTTTGAATCACCCTGTATATGTAAAGAACACAAAATTGATATCACTGGAAGGGAAATAGATACGAAGAACAAAAATAGTGGTAAACAATAAGCTATTGGGACAGCTAAATTACTTTAAATATCTCGGGACACACAAACTATTATACACTCCTGGAAATTGAAATAAGAACACCGTGAATTCATTGTCCCAGGAAGAGGAAACTTTATTGACACATTCCTGGGGTCGGATACATCACATGATCACACTGACAGAACCACAGGCACATAGACACAGGCAACAGAGAATGCACACTGTCGGCACTAGTACAGTGTATATCCACCTTTCGCAGCAATGCAGGCTGCTATTCTCCCACGGAGACGATCGTAGAGATGCTGGATGTAGTCCTGTGGAACGGCTTGCCATGCCATTCCACCTGGCGCCTCAGTTGGACCAGCGTTCGTGCTGGACGTGCAGACCGCGTGAGACGACGCTTCATCCAGTCCCAAACATGCTCAATGGGGGACAGATCCGGAGATCTTGCTGGCCAGGGTAGTTGACTTACACCTTCTAGAGCACGTTGGGTGGCACGGGATACATGCGGACGTGCATTGTCCTGTTGGAACAGCAAGTTCCCTTGCCGGTCTAGGAATGGTAGAACGATGGGTTCGATGACGGTTTGGATGTACCGTGCACTATTCAGTGTCCCCTCGACGATCACCAGTGGTGTACGGCCAGTGTAGGAGATCGCTCCCCACACCATGATGCCGGGTGTTGGCCGTGTGTGCCTCGGTCGTATGCAGTCCTGATTGTGGCGCTCAACTGCACGGCGCCAAACACGCATACGACCATCATTGGCACCAAGGCAGAAGCGACTCTCATCGCTGAAGACGACACGTCTCCATTCGTCCCTCCATTCACGCCTGTCGCGACACCACTGGAGGCGGGCTGCACGATGTTGGGGCGTGAGCGGAAGACGGCCTAACGGTGTGCGGGACCGTAGCCCAGCTTCATGGAGACGGTTGCGAATGGTCCTCGCCGATACCCCAGGAGCAACAGTGTCCCTAATTTGCTGGGAAGTGGCGGTGCGGTCCCCTACGGCACTGCGTAGGATCCTACGGTCTTGGCGTGCATCCGTGCGTCGCTGCGGTCCGGTCCCAGGTCGACGGGCACGTGCACCTTCCGCCGACCACTGGCGACAACATCGATGTACTGTGGAGACCTCACGCCCCACGTGTTGAGCAATTCGGCGGTACGTCCACCCGGCCTCCCGCATGCCCACTATACGCCCTCGCTCAAAGTCCGTCAGCTGCACATACGGTTCACGTCCACGCTGTCGCGGCATGCTACCAGTGTTAAAGACTGCGATGGAGCTCCGTATGCCACGGCAGACTGGCTGACACTGACGGCGGCGGTGCACAAATGCTGCGCAGCTAGCGCCATTCGACGGCCAACACCGCGGTTCCTGGTGTGTCCGCTGTGCCGTGCGTGTGATCATTGCTTGTACAGCCCTCTCGCAGTGTCCGGAGCAAGTATGGTGGGTCTGACACACCGGTGTCAATGTGTTCTTTTTTCCATTTCCAGGAGTGTACAATGACAAGTTGTTGTTTAACGTTGTTACCAAAAAAAAAAAAGTTTCAAGTGGCTGTAAGCACTATGGAACTTAAAATTTGAGGTCATGAGTGCCCTAGACTTAGAACTACTTAAACCTATCTACCCTATGGACATCACACACATCCACGCCCGAGGCATGCGGACCAGGGAAGTTACCTCTACGCGGTGCAGTCGGTTGGGTCCGCTGGCGGTCCCTGCGGAGTGTCGGAGCGTGTGTGGAGCTGTCCGATCGCTACGAGCTCCGTGGCTCACCGAGCCAGTACTTCAAACTTGAGTAGTGGTTTCAACTACCCAAGCCACGTCCATTCATGTTGTGTGGTTCGATTCGGTGGTTCGCTTTTGGGGAGGTTTCCCTGAGAGCAACACTGAGTGTTTCAATTGCTGAAATTTAGCTGCCATGCGGTGCGATTAATTATATTGGTTGAACACAAATTGAGTGCACCAGCGGAATTTTCTGCCTTGTGGCCGTTAGTGTTCTGGTTACCTGCCCTGGCCACTAACGTGATTTCACGCAGCGTACTTTCCTCACCTGTTGTCGCTGTCCAACATGGTGTGTAGATTTGACAGCTAATACATATTTCATTGTGGAATATCACGCTCGTAAGCTTTTGTGTTTGAGTTTTCATGTACTGATTGGTGGCAAGCGGGTCATTGTGTCGGCGGGTCCATGGCTGGCCCCTGTTTGGGTTCCGACAGATCAAGTACAGTTGGGCTCACCACCTGTCTCGCCTAAGTGAACCAGGGCAGACCGACCTCCCTGGAGGATTCTGAATGCCGTTTTCTTTATTGGCCTTCTCACCGGTTTTTAATTACCTGTTTATAATCTATCATAGCCAATTATTTAAAAAAATCCTTGTTCTTACTGGTCCTTATCTATTTTTGAATTCTGGAAAATCAATTGTGGGCTTTAAGCCGCTTAAAAACTTATTCTTGAAATTACCCTTTAAGCAGAATCATACTGCCTTAAAAGATTATTGTAATATATTCTGAAATTGTCAAACATCAACGGCTTACATCATGTTGGCGGGCCGCTTGCCCGGAGCTTATACTACGGTTCTTCTCAATCTTCTGTAGAACCCGGTCCTCCAGATCTGGTGTACGCCCAGTCCACCACCTCCCTGTACGTTCGTCTTGTCCGCAGCTCGTGGTCGTGCGGCAGCGTTCTCGCTTCCCACGCCCGGGTTCGATTCCCGGCGGGGTCAGGGATTTTCTCTGCCTCGTGATGGCTGGGTGTTGTGTGCTCTCCTTAGGTTAGTTAGGATTAAGTAGTTCTAAGTTCTAGGGGACTGATGACCATAGCTGTTAAGTCCCATAGTGCTCAGAGCCTTTTGAACCATTTTTTGAGCCTCTCGACAGCTTCCATATGCTCGACCGTACACATACACCATCTCGTCTTGTCTCCAAAATGAATACCGCACCATTCTGCTGATTACAGTACGCTGCGTCAGTAACACAGCCTGCTGCACTATAATATAATAAAATAATAAATAAAAATAATGTGTGGCCTTTTAGATATATTTAATAAATGAGATTAATTTTTCCGGTACTCGGACAAGCACAATAATCTGGACTATGCCTGTAAACGGGTACAGAATCCTTCCATATTAGTTCCACGTAAACGGAATAGCGCTTCTCTCGTTGTAGGTTTGCCAACGGCCTTGCCGCAGTGGTAACACCGGTTCCCGTCACATCACCGAAGTTAAGCGATGTGGGGCTGGGTTAGCACTTGGATGGGTGACCGTCCGGTCTGCCGAGCGCTGTTGGCAAATGGGGTGCGCTCAGCCCTTGTGAGGCAAACTGAGGAGCTACTTGACTGAGAAACAGCGGCTCCGGTCGGAAACTGACACACGGCCGGGAGAGCGGTGTGCTGGCCACGTGCCCCTCCATAACCGCATCCAGTGACGTCTATAGGCTGTGGATGACACGGCGGCCGGTCGGAACCGTTGCGCCTTCATCGCATGTTCGAGAGGAGTTTTGTTGTGGGTTTATGCTTACCAATTAATAACATTATGCCCGATCGCCGTATTCGCCTGCTAAATCTTGACCGTGTTCGTCGTTACTTTGCCAATCGGATCTTCGTAATTTTCCGAAGTACACAGGTGGGCTTCAGTTGTTCTTGGAATAATAACTCAGACAATCATTCAGTTCAAGAAAAGCACTCCGTCTTCAGGCTACGGCCGGCTTCTAGGCGCCAGTCTGGAACCGCGCGACTGCTGCGGTCGCAGGTTCGAATCCTGCCTCGGGCATCGATGTGTGTGATGTCCTTAGGTTAGTTAGGTTTAAGTATTTCTAAGTTCTAGGGGACTGATGACCTGAGGTGTTAAGTCCCATAGTTCTCAGAGCCATTTGATTTTTGGTCCAGGCCACGAGTGGCCTAGCGGGACCATCTGACCGCCGTGTCATCCTCAGAGGAGGATGCGGATAGGAGGGGCGTGGGGTCAGCACACCGCTCTCCCGGTCGATATGATGGTATTCTTGACCGAAGCCGCTACTATTCGGTCGAGTAGCTCCTCAATTGACATCACGAGGCTGAGTGCACCCCGAAAATTGCCGAAAGCGCATGGCGGCCTGGATGGTCACCCATCCAAGTGCCGACCACGCCCGACAGCGCTTAACTTCGGTGATCTCACGGGAACTCGTAATCTTTCAGTTAGTAAAATAATATTATATTCTTCTTTTCGATGCACATAGAAAATACATATTCACTTATTCACATAGCACAAAAGGCTGACTCGATTACGCTCTAACATAACGTGCGTCTACCTTCGTTCTCTAGCAGAGCGCGAAGCCTTCCTCCTGCTGAGGAAGAGGGAAAACATCTTATGTTTTTTTTAACATTTGAAAATCAAAAATAGATGACGGTAGGCGCAGGCTCTACCCTGGGCTACCGCTTCGTCTTTTCTCTTTGCCTTTAAAGTAAACGAAAACATAAAAGTAAGAAATGCAAAAGATTTATCACAGCACACAAGGGACACACGGCACGTGGCCAAGGGAACTGTCATTCGTCAGCGCCATCTACTGTTCCAACGATGCATTTCCGGGCACATATTTGTAGGACCTTTTTTCCTCCATTTTCGGTCAGGAATTCGTCGATGCAGTTTGTTTGTTTTATTAACTTTCACCCCGTGCGTTTCTTCCAGCTATAACAACTGTCCGATGTTTTTCTTTTTTTCTTTTTCGCAGTCAGTTTAAAAAAAAAAATGGTTCAAATGGCTCTGAGCACTATGCGACTTAACTTCTGAGGTCATCAGTCGCCTAGAACTTAGAACTAAACCTAACTAACCTGAGGACATCACACACATCCATGCCCGAGGCAGGATTCGAACCTGCGACCGTAGTGGTCGCTCGGTTCCAGACTGAAGCGCCTAGAACCGCTCGGCCACTCCGCCTGGCAGTCAGTTTCAACCACCGATTTGTTTAAAAATATCTATCCTGCTGACAGTCACCATTTTCTTTTATTCACATTTTACACCACTCTTTTCGAACCAAGATTCCCATTTTAAAGTGTGTTTTCTCTTTGTACTAAGGTACTGCTTCGTTTCGTTAACTTTACCGCAGTATGTAAGGAACGCGCAGTTTTTAGTTAGTTATCGATCTTTATGTGTAGTTAAGGGCGAATTTTGCAAGAACTTGTACTTGCAGTTTTCTTATGTTCCATTTTTGCAGATTAAGTGTTTATTGGAGATACGTGCAGATATTTATATCAATGGGTCAATAACTGTTCCCGGCCTCCTCCTTCGTACTGTACAACATTTATTATAATTTTGAGTATGTAATCTTACCCTCACAAGCTTCGTGAGGCGTAAGATCTACAAAAGAAAAACTTTTTACTTGTCTTCATTTTCTCTTGTTGCTGGCTCCAATGATAGCGTGTAGGGGCAGATTCTTGTGGCTGAAATTTTAACTTACTGGGTTCCAGATGACTAAGTAAATGAGGAAGTACTGCCTGTTCCTAGGATTTTGTTTTATTTTATCCCATTCTTCGATATCACACTGACTTGACAGTCTCCATTCTCATACAACCATCAATTCCATTGTAGTAGACGAAATTAAATAAAACGCGTGTGTTTCCATCAGGCACGCCCGCTACTACTTACATTCTGCGCCACTCGCAATATTCCAAAGAGTTTACAAAGCGAAAGACTTTACATACTTTCTTGACAAAAGAAGAATCTTCGCTAAAATATAATATTATTTTATAAATGAAACCATAAATAAATTTAATAATTAGCGTTAGATTGTTCAATTAATAATATGAATTTTAAGTGTGCCAGATATTTCGTAATTTCAAATTTTTTACAAGAAGAATAGTTTTAGCTGTATCGATTGTAACAACTGAATTTCTTTTTATGCGTTTTAGCCTGAAATATAATACATCGTATACACAATAAAATGAAATTCTTTCATGGAAACAGTCGAGGTTCACCTACATCAGATTCGAGATTAATCCAGATAGCGGCTACTTCTATGTATAAAAAAAAGGTTATGTTAGAAAAGGGTGCCCCATTACAAGTTCCATACCATCATGGTGGACTAACTTGCAACGAAGTGACAGAATTCTCAGGGATACCCCAAACTAGTTATTAATATTTTGTAACGGGCGGTAGCCAAATTATTAGCACGAGGTGCGTAGGCTGTATTATTATCTGCAGTCTCTTGACTTTTTTCTGAGAGGAAGAGACGTGAAAGTCAGATTAGTTATTTTGAATGAATTTACTGCACGATGCAGTTTCTTTTACTTTATTTTATTAGCGGTGCCCGGAGAGGCGGAACATTCCTGAATGCAGTGAGGCCCTTACCCCAACGCCGTTATAGTCTACACTGAAGAGGCAAAGAAACTGTTACACATGCCTAATACCGTATAGGGCCCTCGAGAGCACGCAGAAGTAACACAGTACGACGTGGCATGGACTCGATTAGACTCTGAAGTAGTGGTGGAGGGAACTGACGCCATGAATCCTGCAAGACTGTCCATAAATCCGCAAGAGTACTAAGGAGCGGAGATCTCTTCAGAACAGCGCGTTGCAAGGCATTCCAGATATGCTTAAGGGGCTCCGGAACGCCCTATACTTGCAATGTTAAAATAACGCTCATAAATTACATCTTTCCTCACAAAGTACACTCCTGGAAATTGAAATAAGAACACCGTGAATTCATTGTCCCAGGAAGGGGAAACTTTATTGACACATTCCTGGGGTCAGATACATCACATGATCACACTGACAGAACCACAGGCACATAGACACAGGCAACAGAGCATGCACAATGTCGGCACTAGTACAGTGTATATCCACCTTTGGCAGCAATGCAGGCTGCTATTCTCCCATGGAGACGATCGTAGAGATGCTGGATGTAGTCCTGTGGAACGGCTTGCCATGCCATTTCCACCTGGCGCCTCAGTTGGACCAGCGTTCGTGCTGGACGTGCAGACCGCGTGAGACGACGCTTCATCCAGTCCCAAACATGCTCAATGGGGGACAGATCCGGAGATCTTGCTGGCCAGGGTAGTTGACTTACACCTTCTAGAGCACGTTGGGTGGCACGGGATACATGCGGACGTGCATTGTCCTGTTGGAACAGCAAGTTCCCTTGCCGGTCTAGGAATGGTAGAACGATGGGTTCGATGACGGTTTGGATGTACCGTGCACTATTCAGTGTCCCCTCGACGATCACCAGTGGTGTACGGCCAGTGTAGGAGATCGCTCCCCACACCATGATGCCGGGTGTTGGCCATGTGTGCCTCCGTCGTATGCAGTCCTGATTGTGGCGCTCACCTGCGCGGCGCCAAACACGCATACGACCATCATTGGCACCAAGGCAGAAGCGACTCTCATCGCTGAAGACGACACGTCTCCATTCGTCCCTCCATTCACGCCTGTCGCGACACCACTGGAGGCGGGCTGCACGATGTTGGGTCGTGAGCGGAAGACGGCCTAACGGTGTGCGGGACCGTAGCCCAGCTTCATGGTGACGGTTGCGAATGGTCCTCGCCGATACCCCAGGAGCAACAGTGTCCCTAATTTGCTGGGAAGTGGCGGTGCGGTCCCCTACGGCACTGCGTAGGATCCTACGGTCTTGGCGTGCATCCGTGCGTCGCTGCGGTCCGGTCCCAGGTCGACGGGCACGTGCACCTTCCGCCGACCACTGGCGACAACATCGATGTACTGTGGAGACCTCACGCCCCACGTGTTGAGCAATTCGGCGGTACGTCCACCCGGCCTCCCGCATGCCCACTATACGCCCCCGCTCAAAGTCCGTCAACTGCACATACGGTTCACGTCCACGCTGTCGCGGCATGCTACCAGTGTTAAAGACTGCGATGGAGCTCCGTATGCCACGGCAAACTGGCTGACACTGACGGCGGCGGTGCACAAATGCTGCGCAGCTAGCGCCATTCGACGGCCAACGGTTCCTGGTGTGTCCGCTGTGCCGTGCGTGTGATCATTGCTTGTACAGCCCTCTCGCAATGTCCGGAGCAAGTATGGTGGGTCTGACACACCGGTGTCAATGTGTTCTTTTTTCCATTTCCAGGAGTGTATTTGAGGTAGGAAGTTGAACTTTTTACAGATTATTTATTCGAATATGGGCTACAACTTAACACAGGGATTTTACAAAATTTCACATCAGTTATTAAAGATGATTTTTTTTTCAATTGTAATGAAAATTCACAACATTTTTTTGCAATTTTTTATTTATATATTCAAAAATATACAGTTTTTTGGAAAAAGGCTGTGTTAAATTATGCAGAAGGTACTGTGTAACATTTACTGAAAGTTTGAAACAAATATGTTTGGAAGATCCTTAGAAAACATGTAATTAGTATGAGAAAATAAAAGTTTTGGGAATCGAGCTACAAAGATTGGATTAACTTTTTAGTGCATTCCAGGTCCATAGGATGGATTATCTTCATCCTCTGCAAACTCCTCCTCCAGCTTCCTCTTTTTCCTCCTCCTGTTTACTCTTGCTTGTATTTCTAGACTCTTTACAGCCCTGTGTGCAGCCCGAAGGCATTCCTTGTCTAAAGCAAGCATCGCTCGTACCATGTTAGAACCTATCTTCATTCCCATATTTCTAAATACCTTGCACCTTACAATGTTGCCATCATTGAAAGTCGCAACAGCATCATACACACGAAAGTGAAGTGTTTCTATTCCAACAAATACAGTCTTGGGGATTCTCGACCATATAACACTATTTACACTTTCATTGGGGTTTTGAGTTTTTCCGTGAATACACTTTTTCAACAGTTCTGGTGCTGCTAAGTCTCTGAAAATAGGTTAAGCCACAACACATACTTTATCTCACATCACTAAAATGTACCTGATGAACACGGACGTTAATAATAACACCATTTGACAGCAGTTTAACAGCGCCACAGTGGGTCACGCCCTTGTAGAACACATTTCAAAAAAAATTTAAAAATAGTTGTAGTCTTTGGAATTGAATAAATTATATATCTATTAAAAGGTAATAGTCTGCAGATTCAGAAAACGCAAAAAAGTCAAAATTGAACTTTTCATGATTTTGAGCCTTTCCAGAGCCCCTTAATAACGTTCATGTGTGCGGAGGTTGGTGGCCAGCGGAAGTGTTGAAACTCAGAAGAGTGTTCCTGGAGCCACTCTGTAGCAGTTCTGGACGTGTGCGGTGTCACATTGTCCTGCTGGAATTGCCCAAGTGCGTCGGAATGCACACTGGACATTAATGGATGCAGGTGATCAGACAGGATGCTTACGTATGTGTCACTTGTCACAGTCGTATCTAGACGTATCAGAGGTCCCATATCATTCTAACTGCACACGTCGCTCACCATTACAGAGCCTCCACCAGCTTGAACAGTCCCCTGCTGAGATTAACGGTCCATGGATTCAAGAGGTTGTCTCCATACCCGTACACGTCCATTCGCTCGATACAATTTGGAACGAGAATCGTCCGATCAGACAACATGATTCCAGTCATCAACAGTCCAGTGTCGGTGTTGACGGGCCCAGGCGAGGCGTAAAGCTCTGTGTCGTGTTGCTATCAAGGGTATACGAGTGGGCCTTCGGCTCCGAAGGACCATATGATGTTTCGTTGCATGGTTAACAGACCGACACTTGTTGATGGCGTAGCACTGAAGTCTGCAGCAATATGCGGAACGCTCGCACTTCTGTCACGTTGAACGACGTTCTTCAGTCGTCCTTGGTCCCGTTCTTGCAGGACCTCTTTCCGGCCCCAGCGATGTCGGAGATTTGGGTTTTGCCGGACTCCTGATATCCACGATACACTCGTGGAATGGTCGTGTGGGAAAATTCCCGGTTCAGCGCTACCTCTGAGATGCTGTGTCCCATCGTCCGTGCGCCAACTATAACACCACATACAAACTGATTTAAATCTTGTAGCAGCAGTAACCGATCTAACAACTGCGCTAGACACTTGTTGTCATATGTAGGCGTTGCCGATCGCAGTGCCGTATACTGTCTGTTTACACATTTCTGTATTTGAATGCGCATGCCTATACCAGTTTCTTTGGCGCTTCAGTGTAACTTTTATTTTTGCGGATTTTTATGTCAGGTCTTGTACAACGTTGGTTCATCCGAGACCAGTTTTCTGCTCAACTTAAGTGCTCGGGACCAGACGGCTTTGAATAACATTTAATTATATTGAAACCTCATTCCATTTTACACAAAGGTGAGCCTCGCCACAATTCACACACTGCTGTCAACAACAGGCCCGACACGATACCTGGGTCCACACGTAGAAATGACAAACCAGAGGAAGTTGAGTAAAGCAAGACAGAATGGCATGCTCCCTTCACTAACAACAAAAGAATGGGAAACACTGATTTCCGTACCTGGAAGCGAAAACGGCACAAAGAAAAACCATCCACTCTCACCCACACGCCCGCATAGTCACAGTCTGTGTTCATAACCATAGCGATAAGTGCAATAATGATGATGGTGAGTGAGTACGTCAGTTTTATATCGGTTAAGTTATGAACATTGCAGTAGTGGTGTAAGTAGGCTGTTTATGTTTTCTTATTGGCAACGTTACGTAGCGCTCTGTATGAAAATCACTGGCTGTGCTGTGTGCAGTCTGTGGCTAGTTTGCATTGTTGTCTGCCATTGTAGTGTTGGGCAGCGGCAGCTGGATGTGAACAGCGCGTAGCGTTGCGCAGTTGGAGGTGAGCCGCCAGCAGTGGTGAATGTGGGGAGAGAGATGGCGGAGTTTTGAAATTTAACTGCTATATATATTATGACTATTAAGGTAAATACAGTGTTTGTTCTCTATTAAAATCTTTCATTTGCTAACTATCCCTACCAGTAGTTAGTGCCTTCAGTAGTTTGAATCTTTTATTTAGCTGGCAGTAGTGGCGCTCGCTGTATTGCAGTAGTTCGAGTAATGAAGATTTTTGTGAGGTAAGTGATTTGTGAAAGGTATAGGTTAATGTTAGTCAGGGCCATTCTTTTGTAGGGATTTCTGAAAGTCAGATTGCGTTGCGCTAAATAATATTGTGTCAGTTTAAGAACAGTAATTCTATAATTTCTCTAAGGGGACGTTTCAGTGGGTCCACTTTGATGCTTCTATAGTTCTTAAAACAGTCCCACGTCAAATGTGTCTACCTCACAACTTTTCAGTCCAACTGTTTCCAAATTGGCAAGCGCGCAACTGAAGGATCGTCTTACGGTTACTATCGTACAGTACAGGATCACAATATCAATACTGCACGCCTCTTCATGCTTAGGCAAATGGAGCCAGTCGATTGGCACGCATTATATGTGGGCTATGGGGCGCCTTATGGGGATTATGGAGCCGCTATTAGCAGATGAGTGGCTCCTGAGTAAACCAGATAAACTTGGCTATTGGCTACCAAAACCTAGCTGTGGATTCCAAAAGACGTAAGACGGGAAGGAAGGAGGGGAAATCAAGCAGCAAGACGCAGAAAGACTGTATGGAACACGCACTGGATGATAATTAAATTGTTTCTAGAGGAGAAATGGCTAAAATTTTTGTGATACGTTCCTAAGATCCCGATCTCAGACAGACCTGAAAATTTTATTGGTATCTTTATCTGTTAGCGACATACAGCGGTTGAAAGTTATCCTACTTGTGCGCGTAAAGTACACAAATAAAGTCGTGCATCAGGCGTAAACGTAGTTTATAAAGTGCAGTAGCATGGAGGAATATTTTGTACAGTGTCTCCGTTAAATCATCAGAAACGTTCTAGGAAACGCACACATAAATTTTGCACACAAGTAAAATCCGGTATAAGGTGTAAAATACGTTTTGCGTTATTTCAGTTTCACATAACTATCAACATTTTCCTGACCCGTAGAGCTCTTTTCATATGAGCGTCATGTCCTGCTGTGGCAGGGCAAACAATGGAACTTCAGGAAAAACGTACGAGAAAAAGATACCACTACAGGTAGACATTGAGAATGTCTTCACAGTACCACATGACTAATTTCGACGATACATTACAGCCATCCCCAGACCGCAGCATTGCCAAAAAAACATTTGATTTTCTTGGCGCATTTATTGGAAACAACACGGCATCAAGTATAGACTGTTAATGAAAGCTTGCCCACATGTGTTAGTAACAAGAATTCCGCAGTGAGTGGACCATGGAAATGAAATACTCTTTCCGCAGTGATGGGGGCTGAGGAAGAGTGTAATGTGCTGCGGAACTAGTCGTGTGATAAAATAAAGACATTCTCAAGATAGAGGTGTGGTAGTACTTTTCCTCCTAGTCTATACAGGGTTATTACAAATGATTGAAGCGATTTCACAGCTCTACAATAACTTTATTATTTGAGATATTTTCACAATGCTTTGCACACACATACAAAAACTCAAAAAGTTTTTTTAGGCATTCACAAACGTTCGATATGTGCCCCTTTAGTGATTCGGCAGACATCAAGCCGATAATCAAGTTCCTCCCACACTCGGCGCAGCATGTCCCCATCATGAGTTCGAAAGCATCGTTGATGCGAGCTCGCAGTTCTAGCACGTTTCTTGGTAGAGGAGGTTTAAACACTGAATCTTTCACATAACCCCACACAAAGAAATCGCATGGGGTTAAGTCGGGAGAGCGTGGAGGCCATGACATGAATTGCTGATTATGATCTCCACCACGACCGATCCATCGGATTTCCAATCTCCTGTTTAAGAAATGCCGAACATCATGATGGAAGTGCGGTGGAGCACCATCCTGTTGAAAGATGAAGTCGGCGCTGTCGGTCTCCAGTTCTGGCATGAGCCAATTTTCCGCGGGCTACGCGTGAAACTTGCCCGCACGCGTTCAACCGTTTCTTCGCTCACTGCAGGCCGACCCATTGATTTCCCCTTACAGAGGCATCCAGAAGCTTTTAACTGCGCATACCATCGCCGAATGGAGTTAGCAGTTGGTGGATCTTCGTTGAACTTCGTCCTGAAGTGTCGTTGCACTGTTATGACTGACTGATGTGAGTGCATTTCAAGCACGACATACGCTTTCTCGGCTCCTGCCGCCATTTTGTCTCACTGCGCTCTCGAGCGCTCTGGCGGCGCAAACCTGAAGTTCGGCTTCAGCCGAACAAAACTTTATGAGTTTTTCTACGTATCTGTAGTCTGTCGTGACCATATGTCAATGAATGGAGCTACAGTGAATTTATGAAATCGCTTCAATCATTTGTAATAGCCCTGTATATCATCAGCACAAGTCCCTTGTCCATGCAAGAAGATGGCCATCCATAAACAGCGGAAATAAGCTCCTATTGGAGCACAAAAAAGGCGAATGTAGTCCTGTTTCGAAAGACTCTGATTGAAAATAGGGGTGGCAGCTGCCTCATTGTAGACTATGTGATCAAAAGTATCCGCACACCTGGCTGAAAATGACTTACAACCTCTTGGCGCTGTACAACGGCAATGCTGGAATTCAGTATGGCGTTAGCCCAACTTTAGCCTCGATGACAGCTTCCACTCTCGCAGGCATACGTACAATCAAGTGCTGGAAGGTTTGTTTGAGAATGGCAGTCCAGTCTTCACGGAGTGCTGCACTGAGGAGAGGTACCGATTTCGGTCGGTGAGACCTAATTCGAAGTCGGCGTTCCATGAGATCCCAAAGGTCTTCTATAGGATTCAATTCAGGATTCTGTGCAGGCTAGTCCATTACAGGGATGTTATTGACGCGTTAACACTCCGCCACAGGCCGTGCATTATGAACAGGTGCTCGATCGACTTGAAAGATGCAATCGCCATCCCCGAATTGCTCTTCAACAGTGGAAAGCGAGAAGGTGCTTAAAACATGAATGTAGGCCTGTGATGTGATGTTGTTGTTGTTGTGGTCTTCTGTCCTGAGACTGGTTTGATGCAGCTCTCCATGCTACTCTATCCTGTGCAAGCTTCTTCATCTCCCAGTACCTACTGCAACCTACATCCTTCTGAATCTGCTTAGTGTATCGCTTGGTCTCCCCCTACGATTTTTACCCTCCACGCTGCCCTCCAATACTAAATTGGTGATCCCTTGATGCCTCAGGACATGTCCTACCAACCGATCCCTTCTTCTGGTCAAGTTGTGCCACAAACTTCTCTTCTCCCCAATCCTATTCAGTACCTCCTCATTAGTTATGTGATCTACGATCACTATCCATGCTGTGATAGTGCCACGTAAAACAACAAAGGGTGCAAGTCCCCTCCATGAAAAACACGACCACACAATAACGCCAGCCCCTCCGCAATTTTACTGTTGGCACTACACACGATGGCAGACGACGTTCGCCGGGCATTCGCCATACCCACACCCTGCCATCGGATCGCCACATTGTGTACCGTGATTCGTCACTCCACACAACGTTTTTTCACTGTTGAATCGTCCAATGTTTACGCTCCTTACACCAAGGGGGGCGTCGTTTGGCATTTATCGGCGTGATGTGTGGCTTATGAGTAACCACTCACCATGAAATCCAACTTTTCTCACCTCCCGCCTAACTGTCATATACTTGCAGCAGATCCTGATGCAGTTTCGAATTCCTAGGTGATGAGCTGGATAGATGTCTGCCTGTTGCACATTACGACCCTCTTCAACTGTCAGCGATCTCTATCAGTTAACAGACGGGGTCGGCCTGTACGCTTTTGTGCTGTACGTGTCCCTTCACGTTTCCATTTCACTGTCACATCGGAAACAGTGGACCTAGGGATGTTTGGGAGTGGGGAAATCTCGCGTACAGACGAATGACACAAATGACACTCAATCAACTGACCATTTTCGAAGTTGGTGACTTCCACAGACTGCCTCATTCAGCTCTGTGACGATGTCTTATGACTACTGAGGTCGCTGATATAGAGTACCTGGCAGTAGGTGGCAGCACAGTGTACCTAATATGAAAAACGTATGTTTTGGGGGTGTCAGGATAATTTTGATGACATAGTGTATGTACAAACAACTGCTACAGTGTAGTACACTTTTATTGCAAGACAGTAAATGGTTCAAATGACTCTGAGCACCATGGGACTTAACTTCTGAGGTCATCAGTCCCCTAGAACTTAGAACTACTTAAAGTAACTAACCTAAGGACATCACGCACATCCACGTCCGAGGCAGGATTCGAACCTGCGACCGTAGGGGTCGCGCGGTTCCAGGCTGTAGCGCCTAGAACCGCTCGGCCACTCCGGCCGGCGAAAGACGGTAATTATACTGCAGTCATTTAAGTTCATTATGATAACTTGGACATTGAAACGGCTGGACGTGGGTCTTTACAGCAAGTCTAATCACCACGGACGGAAGTGTATGCTGTCAAACGTTCTCCCACGCTTGCTACATGGTTGGTAAGAAGTTCGTCGCAAGGTGTTCCTTGCCTCCAGCAGCACGGTTAACAAGTGTTTGATGGTCCCTGGAGCGTGTGGACGTGCTGCATGCAGTGCGTCTCCCCAGTGCATCCCACATGTGCTCGTTGCGTTTCAAGTCAGGGGAAAGGGCAGGCCAGCCGGTTCGCCGAAAATCTTCCCGTTCGAAGAGCACCTTCAGCAGCAATGTTCGATGCGGTCCGTAAAAATGAAGTCTACGTCCTCAATTATTTGCTTGACGTATTCCAATCTCTGTCTTCCTCTACAGTTTTTGCCCTCTACAGCTCCCTCTAGTACCATGGAAGTCATTCCCTCATGTCTTAGCAGATGTCCTATCATCCTGTCCCTTCTCCTTATCAGTGTTTTCCAGATATTCCTTTCCTCTCCGATTCTGCGTAGAACCTCCTCATTCCTTACCTTATCAGTCCACCTAATTTTCAACATTCGTCTATAGCACCACTTCTCAAATGCTTCGATTCTCTTCTGTTCCGGTTTTCCCACAGTCCATGTTTCACTACCATACAATGCTGTACTCCAGACGTACATCCTCAGAAATTTCTTCCTCAAATTAAGGCGGGTATTTGATATTAGTAGACTTCTCTTGGCCAGAAATGCCTTTTTTGCCATAGCGAGTCTGCTTTTGATGTCCTCCTTGCTCCGTCCGTCATTGGTTATTTTACTGCCTAGGTAGCAGAACTCCTTAACTTCATTGACTTCGTGACCATCAATCCTGATGTTAAGTTTCTCGCTGTTCTCATTTCTACTACTTCTCATTACCTTCGTCTTTATGCGATTTACTCTCAAACCATACTGTGTACTCATTAGACTGTTCATTCCGTTCAGCAGATCATTTAATTCGTCTTCAGTTTCACTCAGGGTAGCAATGTCATCAGCGAATCGTATCACTGATATCCTTTCACCTTGTATTTTAATTCCACTCCTGAACCTTTCTTTTATTTCCATCATTGCTTCCTCGATGTACAGATTGAAGAGTAGGGGCGAAAGGCTACAGCTTTGTCTTACACCCTTCTTAATACGAGCACTTCGTTCTTGATCGTCCACTCTTATTATTCCCTCTTGGTTGTTGTACATGTTGTATATGACCCGTCTCTCCCTACAGCTTACCCCTACTTTTTTCAGAATCTCGAACAGCTTACACGATTTTATATTGTCGAACGCTTTTTCCAGATCGACAAATCCTATGAAAGTGTCTTGATTTTTCCTTAGCCTTGCTTCCATTATTAGCCGTAACGTCAGAATTGCCTCTCTCGTCCCTTTACTTTTCCTAAAGCCAAACTGATCGTCAGCTAGCGCACGCGGTGAGCGTACCGTGATCAAAGGTCTGGAGGTCTGTAGCCCCATGCACCACTGTGACTCTTCACACCGTAACACCAGAATCGCGTAAGTGATAACGTTGGACAATGTTGGACGTACCTTAATATAGTGAGAGGTGCGAACACACAACGCACCCTATCGTCTCTTTGCGTATTTCTTTCAGTTACAGGATCTATCAAAAAGAATCAACCGAATTTTAAAAAATCATAACTATTATGTTGTTTGAGGTAGGTGTGTGAACAACGTACTGTTGGAAATAGAAAACTCTCCAGTTTTACATGGTTCTCGCTAGGTAGCAGCAGTGTGCGCCCACTTCACTTCTAGTAAAAATGGTGTCGGGTCAATAGAAATCGTTTTGTGTTCTGCGTTTTGCGCAGTGCGGGTCAGTGATAACAGTTGAGCGTGACTATGTACGGTGTGGATCATACTACAGCACAGAGCATTAGACGATGGCAAGAGCAAGTCCGAGTAACAGGTAGTTTGTGTAAAGGCAAATCGCCGGGACGTCCCCGAGTGTCTGTCACAGATGTCGAACACATTCGACGTAGTTTCACAAGGAGACAGCAGAAATCCGTTCGCCATTCAGTTCGTCAGATCAGCATACACGCAATGTCCGTATGTCGTGTGTTGCGTTGACGTTTACACGTGAAAGCGTACAAAACTCAGCTACTGCAAGCTCTTTGTGAAGGTGACAAACAACAACGTGTGGAGTTCTGTGATTTCGTTCTTGGCAAGATGACAGTTTCCTTCCACGGTTAGTTTTTGCTGACTTTTTTTCCCTTTATTGAGTTTCGATTCCCCCTAAAGGGGGCGGGCTGGCAGCAGCTTATTACGCCGCTCTTCAGCCTACTGAATTTGTTTTAAAAAGATGGAGATAATAAAAAAATATTAACAGTTGGCGATAAAATCGGTGACTTAAAGGTAAAAATGGCAGAAAATTTTGGAGCGTAAAACATAAAACACAGGGTCGATGAAGCTAATAAAACACACAGGAAGCAGAAAAACAATAGACAGACAATTAAAAAAACACGGCGACAGTCTGGGTTCTGTTCACAAGAGATATAAAAAGCACACCCAGCGACAGCATGATTTCTGTTCGCAACACTGTGGAAGGACGCACAACACCGAACACTCACTTAAACACTGCGCTAAAAGTTGGCACAAATACGACATACCACACCCGAGAGCGGGTGGGGGAAACTGGTCAGATGATGGGAAAAAGGGATTGGGGGGGGGGGGAAGGAGAAGAAAAGTGGAGGGGGAGGGGGGGGGAAGGAGCCAATGGAAGAGGAGGATCCATAAGATGGGTGGGGGGTGCTCAGCAGACGTGCCAGGGATTGGGAAGGCAGAGGAGGGGAGTACAAAAGGACTCGGGGGGGGGGGGGGGAGAGAAAGGAGATGATAGGCGGGGAGAAAACACAGGATGGAAGGGGGGGGGAAGAGGGAGCCCTTTTTTTGTGTTTGCTGACGAGGCAACATACCATTTAAATAGAAAGGTGAACCGTCATCATTTGAGAATATGGGTTACGAAAAAACCATATGAAGATGTAAAACATGAGAGGGACACTCCAAAATTTAGTGCGTTTTGTGCAGTTTCACGGGAAGAGGTGTACGGTCCATTTTTCTTTGCCGAGAACGCTGTGACAGGAAGCACATATCTCGATATACTGGAGAACTTTCTTTTGCACTGTTGGACACTGATCCCAACGACTGCATTTGCCAACAGGATGCGCCACTGCCACACTGGCATCCAGAAGTGCGAAAATTTTTAAATCAAAGGATTAAGGAAAGATGGCTGGGTCACACTGGACCAAATGATCGAGCCTTACATTACTGGCCTCCAAGGTCATCGAACCTGACTGTATGTCATTATTTCTTGTGGGGGTTTATAAAAGCCCCTGTTTATGTGCATCTGTTACCAACAACAAAGAGCGAACTGAGTCATCGCGTAACAGCCGCTATGGAAGCTGTAACTCAAGAATGCTCGCTGCAGTGTGGGATCAATTTGAAACCTCACTGACACATGCGGTGCATCTCAAGGGGGACATATTGAACACCTATGAAAAGGTATGAGAAAAAAGTTTTTGAGTTTCTCGTTCATCAAAAAACAAAACTGATTGTATAGGTTTATTAGTGTCAGAAATACGGACGTGCCAAATCGAATGATTCTTTTGATATATCCTGTTTTTCCTGTGCTATACTGTAGCAGTTCTTTCTGCATAAGGTTCAAGTTTCATCGAACTATGTTGCATGGCATGTGAAAGCTATTTTTAAATTTTGCATACCACTGTGCCAGTTGTAAAACTGACTGTGAAATTTATAATCAAATATAATCTTATGCTATAAAATCCTAAACGATTATTGAAACATGGAGACATGGCTGCATGGGTTTCAGGCCGAAAACCCAATGAAACGAATGAGAAAAAGGTTATACACAGCTTGTGGAAAAATCAGACAAGAGTTATAAGACACGGACCTGTAAGGGAAGCAAAGGTTGAAAAGGGATTGATACAGCGCTGCAGCCTATCCCAGATATAACCCAAACCGTGCGTTGAGTAAGCGCTGAAGGAAACCACAGAAAAATGTGGAAAGGGAATTAAAGTTCAGAGAGAAGAAATAAAAACTCTGAAAGTCGGAATGAGCACGTGACTCCAATGTGCCTGAAGGCATGAGCATCTCTCCACGCCCTACAAAAATACACTCCTGGAAATTGAAATAAGAACACCGTGAATTCATTGTCCCAGGAAGGGGAAACTTTATTGACACATTCCTGGGGTCAGATACATCACATGATCACACTGACAGAACCACAGGCACATAGACACAGGCAACAGTGCATGCACAATGTCGGCACTAGTACAGTGTATATCCACCTTTCGCAGCAATGCAGGCTGCTATTCTCCCATGGAGACGATCGTAGAGATGCTGGATGTAGTCCTGTGGAACGGCTTGCCATGCCATTTCCACCTGGCGCCTCAGTTGGACCAGCGTTCGTGCTGGACGTGCAGACCGCGTGAGACGACGCTTCATCCAGTCCCAAACATGCTCAATGGGGGACACATCCGGAGATCTTGCTGGCCAGGGTAGTTGACTTACACCTTCTAGAGCACGTTGGGTGGCACGGGATACATGCGGACGTGCATTGTCCTGTTGGAACAGCAAGTTCCCTTACCGGTCTAGGAATGGTAGAACGATGGGTTCGATGACGGTTTGGATGTACTGTGCACTATTCAGTGTCCCCTCGACGATCACCAGTGGTGTACGGCCAGTGTAGGAGATCGCTCCCCACACCATGATGCCGGGTGTTGGCCCTATGTGCCTCGGTCGTATGCAGTCCTGATTGTGGCGCTCACCTGCACGGCGCCAAACACGCATACGACCATCATTGGCACCAAGGCAGAAGTGACTCTCATCGCTGAAGACGACACGTCTCCATTCGTCCCTCCATTCACGCCTGTCGCGACACCACTGGAGGCGGGCTGCACGATGTTTGGGCGTGAGCGGAAGACGGCCTAACGGTGTGCGGGACCGTAGCCCAGCTTCATGGAGACGATTGCGAATGGTCCTCGACGATACCCCAGGAGCAACAGTGTCCCTAATTTGCTGCGAAGTGGCGGTGCGGTCCCCTACGGCACTGCGTAGGATCCTACGGTCTTGGCGTGCATCCGTGCGTCGCTGCGGTCCGGTCCCAGGTCGACGGGCACGTGCACCTTCCGCCGACCACTGGCGACAACATCGATGTACTGTGGAGACCTCACGCCCCACGTGTTGAGCAATTCGGCGGTACGTCCAACCGGCCTCCCGCATGCCCACTATACGCCCTCGCTCAAAGTCCGTCAACTGCACATACGGTTCACGTCCACGCTGTCGCGGCATGCTACCAGTGTTAAAGACTGCGATGGAGCTCCGTATGCCACGGCAAACTGGCTGACACTGACGGCGGCGGTGCACAAATGCTGCGCAGCTAGCGCCATTCGACGGCCAACACCGCGGTTCCTGGTGTGTCCGCTGTGCCGTGCGTGTGATCATTGCTTGTACAGCCCTCTCACAGTGTCCGGAGCAAGTATGGTGGGTCTGACACACCGGTGTCAATGTGTTCTTTTTTCCATTTCCAGGAGTGTATAAAACACTATTCCCTCTTGACCTGAAAAAGAGACTTTTACAAACGCTTATACTTCCAATTACTGATTACAGCGATGTTATTCCGCAAGGTCTTTCGCAGGAAAGCTCACACAGCCTTCAAATGGTTACGAATGCCGTTGTTCATTATATCTGAGATGTTCGACTGTTTGATCACATTTAGCCATCGTAATGCACAGCTGTCGTGGCTGTGTGAGGACAGGCGCAGAGATTTCCATACCCTCAGCCCTCTCTACTGTCTCAAGCCCGTTCTCATCACAGCAAAATCCAGTCATTGCCACTCTATCGTTCAGCCACTTTATCGAAGTCTTTATCAGGTGCAAGAACCCACTGTGGAATAACCTCTGTCGTTATATTAAGGAACTGAATGCCATCTCCAGCTTCAGAAGACAGTTAATTACGTATCTGCCAAAGCAACAACAATGACTGCCACTACCCCTGTACCCACCCGTTGCCCTTTTACATCATTCTCTCCAAGTAGATCTTCCTCATTTCCCACTATTCTTAGCTGGTGCAGTCTCCTTAAATTTGCTGTCCCCAGAACTCGCTACAACAGAAAACTGTATTTTCTTCCTGAATAAAATGTTTTTATATCTGCCACTATCATTACTGCTATTATTATTATTATTATTATTATTTTCGATTATTCCCATTTAAGAGAGCGTTTGAACTTGAATTCCTTTATGATGAATGTTTATGTTCTTTTTGAGCCCAAATTTTCTTCATGTGTTCACTGTGTTGTTTCTTTCGCACCGCTGTCCATTTGCATCCTGGTCTCTTCTGTGTTGTGGTGTCAAATTTATGTTTTTTGATGATGTTCCTGAATTCAGTTCTATTTTCTGCGTCGTTTACTGTTATGTGTGCTTGTCTGACGTCCTCTTCAAGTTCTTTTATCCATTTTGTTTTTCCCCTGCCTGAGTTGATGACTTTAAGAATTCGCTTTGAAATTCTGTTTTCATTCATCCTGTGGTTATGTCCGTAGAACTGCATTCTTCTTTTCCTTATTGTATCTGTAATCTTGTCTGTGTATTTATATAATTCTGATGTTGGTCTCTTCTTCCAGATTCCTTGCTCTTGTATCGGGCCAAAAATTTTCCTGAGAAATTTCCTTTCTTGTTTCTCTGATTTTAGTTTGCCCACCTATTTGTGTTGTTTCAGATGCATACAGTGCCTCCGGAAGTACGACAGTGTTGTAGTGCCTCAATTTTGCGTTAATGGATATGGACTTTTTGTTATAATAGTTCCACGTGAGTTTATATGCTTTCTGTAGTTTTTTTATTCTTTCCTCATTGGCCTTTAGGTTGATCCCTGATGGCTGGATGATTTCTCCCAGGTACTTAAAATGTGGTACTTGTACGATTTTCCCATTGGTTGTCACAATAGGCAATTTGTCTTGTTGCACTCTTTCTATGTACTGGGTTTTCTCATATGAGATTTGCAGGCCAGTTCTTTGTGCAATTTCGTGTAACTTCTCTATCGCATTAGTGGCTTCTTTTCTATTATTTGCGAGGATTGCAAGGTCATCTGCAATCTTCATTACTGCTATTATTATTATTATTCTTATTATTATCATTATCACTATTAGTGGCAGCAGCAGTAGTTGTTCAATTACTACCAGTATAAACTTTGTTAGTCCATAGTCAGCAATATTTATTGACATGGCCCTTATCAGATCAGGTTAAATAAATGAAAATAAATAAAATAAAGATAGTACCAAACAAATGCTTTAACTTGAGAAACAAATTCCCGAGAGCAAAATCGTTTCAGCTCAGCGGACAGTGGGAAACCTCGAAGAGAATCTATGCGTCTGAAATGTGGTGCTATAGAAGGAATGTAAAAAAATCTTTCCAATCGAACGCCGTGTTCGATTGCAAAGAAATCGCCCAGTATACTCACACGAAGTTTTGCTCATTTATTTAATGATTACCAGTGAGGAACACTGGCTATTTTGTTAGCCATTTGTGTGTTGGAAGGGGAACAGTCTGAGTACGCTTACGTTTAAGGCAAATTTTGAAAATGGACGTGATGGTCCCAAACTAGTCACCACAAGCAAATGACTACCAATGCAACTGCGACCGATACTAGAAGAAAATAAAAATTTAACAATTTTATATTGGTATGTATAGTATAACGAAAGTTCAGTTCTTACATGTACCTTGATTTTGTTCACCTCTTATATGAAATTTTCTGTATTTCAGATTTCAGACTGAATCGAACTGGGACAAAGACAAATTTTTCGCCCAACTTGACTGAAAGGGGGAATCGATTGATAGGGCACAACCTGACGTACAAGGGATCCTTCAATTTGTAATAGAGGTACGCTTGGGAGTAAAAACTGAAGAGGAGGCGAACGCTCGACCGGAGTGGCCGAGCGGTTCTAGGCGCGTCAGTCTGGAACCGCGCGACCGCTACGGTCGCAGGTTCGAATCCTACCTCGGGCATGGAAGTGTGTGATGTCCTTAGGTTAGTTAGGTTTAAGTAGTTCCAAGCTCCAGGGGACTGATTACCTAAGAGGTTAAGTCCTATAGTGCTTAGAGCCATTTGAACCATTTGAGGCGAACGCTGCAATACAGTAATCAGATTCAAATGGGTGCAGGTTGCAAAAGTTGTCCAGAATGAAGAGGCTTGGGTGGAGAATTGTATCAAACGAGTGCCTGGACTTAAGATAACAACAACAAACGGAAACGATGCACTAAACGCTGATGTAAATAATTAGATATTTTTATTACCTTAACACTTTTATGTATTTTACTGTAAAGGTAACATTTATTATTACTGTGTTAAAATAAATGATAAATTTCATTGTTATTAGTAAAATAATAGGCACGTGTCATTGTTAAAAATGAGCCTTGTGGCAAGTTATATTTACGAGGGAGGATGGAGGCAATAACAGAGAGAGAGAGAGAGAGAGAAACAAAGTGGCTGGTGTGTGTTTGTGTGTGTGACAGAGAGAGACATAGAGAGATAGTGTGTGTTACAGGGAAGGGTAGGCTGAGGAGAGGTTTGTGAGGAGTGCAGAGAATGAGAGAGAGAGAGGGAGAGAGAGTGAGAGAGAGAGAGAGGGGGGAGGAAGGGAGAGGGAGAGAAAAAGAAACAGGGAGAAAGTTAGAGGGGATAGCGAAGAGTCCATTGAAAGGCCGTAAATTAGTCGTGAACAGTGAAAGGTTTGCGCCGACATTTAGTAGATTGCCGATGGTAGCGGAGGCAGTGTTATCCACCTGTTCATTCCGCACTCCACGTCCCCTGTGAAAGATTGACCGGCGAGAGTCGTTTCATCACAGCCTAATCGTTGCATCGTCAGGCGATTGCTCTGCGCCAAGCCTGCCGGAATGACAAATGGCCGACATCCGCTCCAATCAGCAGCTGCCTGATTACCAGCCACGGCAGGGGGACACTGCAGAGCGGAACGAATACCACTCTGGTTGTTAATGTCGGCTCTCTAGTACACCAGCCGATTCTCATTAGCGGCAAAGTTACGTGCCTGTCACAATTATGGATCTGTCTGTCTCCACAAGTTCACTTCGTCAAGTTCAACAGCAATATTAAAAAAAAAAAACTGTATCCCACATTATTCCACCAAATTCTGAGAAAAATAAAAGTAAGCCGGCCGTTGTGGCCGAGCG
Organism: Schistocerca cancellata; assembly: GCF_023864275.1. NCBI lineage: Eukaryota > Metazoa > Arthropoda > Insecta > Orthoptera > Acrididae > Schistocerca > Schistocerca cancellata. The sequence goes on along the minus strand of NC_064636.1, from coordinate 113,493,535 downwards.
GTTCTAGGCGCTTCAGTATGGAACCGCACGACCGCTACGGTTGCAGGTTCGAATATTGCCTCGGGCATGGATGTGTTTGATGCCCTTAGGTTAGTTAGGTTTAAGTAGTTCTAAGTTCTAGGAGACTGATGACCTCAGATGCAGTTCAAATTCAAATGACTCTGAGCACTATGGGACATCTGAGGCCATCAGTACCATAGAACTTAGAACTATTTAAACCTAAGGTCATCACATACATCCATGCCCGAGGCAGGATTCGAACCTGCGAACCTAGCAGTCGCGCGGTTCCGGACTGACGCGCCTAGAACCGCTCGGCCACACCGGCTGGCCAGATGTTAAGTCCCATAGTGCTCAGAGCCATTTGAACCAATAAAAGTAATCTATAAGGAAAGTTACAAGAAAAAGCTCTACTGCTCTGTCCCAGATAGACCAGTCGGGACCGACAGACCGCCGTGTCATCCTGAACCAAAGGCGTCGTGCGGAAGCAGTGTGGAGAGGTGTGGGTGCAGCACTTTGCTCTCACGGTGGGTATCGGCATAGGAAGAAAGAGATAATGTATAATATGTACAAGAACCAAGAGAGAGCAGAGTGGAAGAACAAGAACGAAGTGCTCAGATTAAAAAACAAGTGCAAGACAAGTGCCTTGCCTTTCGCTCCTACAGCTCAGTCTATGGATCAAAGAAGCAGCAACGGAAATAAAAGGCAGGTTCAGGAACGGGATTAAAATTCAAGGTGAAAGGAAATCAATGATCAGATTCTCTCATGAGGTTACTATCCTCAGTGAAATTGAAGGAGTATTGCGGAATGGAGTCTCATGAGTGAAGAGTACGAATTGACAGTAAACCGAAGAGACATGAAAGTAGTGAGAAGTAGCGGAAATGAGGTAGGAGATGAAGTTAACATTAGAAATGGTGACCGCGAAATAACCGACAGTAAGGAATTCCGCTACCTAGGCAGGAAAATAACCCATGACCGACGCAGCAACGAGGAGACACACTGAGATGACAAAATTAGTGTGACAGCAGTGTGCACATATAAAGATATATCTACATTTATACTCCGCAAGCCACCCAACGGTGTGTGGCGGAGGGCACTTTACGTGCCACTGTCTTTACCTCCCTTTCCTGTCCCAGACGTGTATGGTTCGCGGGAAGAACGGATGCCGGAAAGCCTCCGTCCTCGCTCGAATTTCTGTAATTTTACACTCGTGATCTCCTCGGGAGGTAGAAGTAGGGGGAAGCAATATATTCGATACCTCATCCAGAAACGCACCCTCTCGAAACCTGGACAGCAAGCTACACCGCGATGCAGAGCGTGTCTCTTGCACAGTCCGCCACTCGAGTTTGCTAAACATCTCCGTAACGCTATCACGCTTACCAAATAACCCTGTGACGAAACGCGCCGCTCTTCTTTGGATCTTCTGTATCTCCTCCGTCAACCCGATCTGGTACGTATCCCACACTGACGAGCAATACTCAAGTATAGGTCGAACGAGTGTTTTGTAAGCCGCCTCCTTTGTTGGCGGAACACATTTTCAAAGAACTCTCCCAATGAGCCTCAACCTGGCACCCGCCTTACCAACAATTAAATTTATATGATCATTCCACCTCAAATCGTTCCGCACGCATACTCCCAGATATTTTACAGAAGTAACTGCTACCAGTGTTTGTTCCGCTATCGTATAATCATACAATAAAGGATCCTTCTTTCTATGTATTCGCAATACATTACATTTGTCTATGTTAAGGGTCAGTTGCCACTCCCTGCACCAAGAGCCTATCCGCTGCAGATCTTCATGCGTTTTGCTGCAATTTTCTAATGCTGCAACTTCTCTGTATGCTACAGCATCATCCGCGAAAAGCCGCACGGAACTTCCGACATTATCTACTAGGTAATGTTGCGTATACGAGGTGTAAAACGGCAGTGGATTGGCAAAGCTGTCATTCATGTGAGAAGGTTTCCGATGTGACTACGGCTGCAAGACGAGTATTGACAAACTTTGAAGGCAGAATGATAGTTGAAGCTAGACGTATGGAACATCCCATTTCGGAAATCGTTAGGCCATTCAGTTTTCCTAGATCCACAGGGTCAAGAGTGTGTCGATAATATCGCATTTCAGGCATTACTTCTCGCCATGGAAAAGCGCATTCGCTGACGGCGTTCACTCATTCACCAAGGGCAGCGTAGAGTTGTCAGTGCTTACAGACAAGCAAAACTGCGTGAAATAAAGGCAAAAATCAATGTGGGACGTACGGCAAACGTATCCGTTAGGACAGTACTGCGGCGAAATCTACGTCTACATCTACATCCACACTCCGCAAGCCACCTGACGGTGTGTGGCGGAGGGTACTTTGAGTATCTCTATCGGTTCTCCCTTCTATTCCAGTCTCATATTGTTCGTGGACAGAAGGATTGTCGGTATGCCTCTTTGTGCGCTCTAATCTCTCTGATTTTATCCTCGTGGTCTCTTCGCGAGATATGCGTAGGAGGAAGTAATATACTGCTTGACTCCACGGTGAAGGTATGTTCTCGAAACTTCAACAAAAGCCCGTACCGAGCTACTTAGCGTCTCTCCTGCAGAGTCTTTCATTGGAGTTTATCTATCATCTATCATGACGAAATTTGTCGTCAACGGGCTATGACAGCAGACGACCGATGCGAATGCATTTGCTAACTGCAGCGACTCTGAAACTTCCTGGCAGATTAAAACTGTGTGCCCGACCGAGACTCGAACTCGGGGCCTTTGCCTTTCGCGGGCAAGTGCTCTACCATCTGAGCTACCGAAGCACGACACAAGCGCGGTACTCACAGCTTTACTTCTGCCAGTGTCTCGTCTCCTACCTTCCAAACTTTACAGAAGCTCTCCTGCGAACTTTGCAGAACTAGCGCTCCTGAAAGAAAGCATACAGCGGAGACATGGCTTAGCCACAGCCTGGGGGATGTTTCCAGAATGAGATTTTCACTCTGCAGCGGAGTGTGCGCTGATATGAAACTTCCTGGCAGATTAAAACTGTGTGCCCGACGGAGACTCGAACTCGGGACCTTTGCCTTTCGCGGGCAAGTGCTCTACCATCTGAGCTGTGAGTACCGCGCGTGAGTCGTGCTTCGGTAGCTCAGATGGTAGAGCACTTGCCCGCGAAAGGCAAAGGTCCCGAGTTCGAGTCTCGGTCGGGCACACAGTTTTAATCTGCCAGGAAGTTTCATATCAGCGCACACTCCGCTGCAGAGTGAAAATCTCATTCTGCAGCGACTCTCCTGGACTCGTAACCATATCTGTTGGACCCTAGACGGCTGGAAAACTGTGGGCTAGTAAGGCGAGTCCCGATTTCAGTTGGTAAGACCTGATGGTAGGGTTCGAGTGTGGCGCTGAGCCCTCGAAACCACAGACCCAAATTGTCAACGAGGTACTGTGCAAGCTAGTGGTGGATCCATACTGGTGTGGGCTGCGTTCGCATGTAATGGATTGGGTCCTCTGATTCAACTGAACCGTTCATTTACTGGAAATGTTTATGCGCGGCTACTCGGAGACAATTTTCAGCAGTTGATGGACTTCATGTTCCCAACCGATGATAAACTCAGAATGAGATTTTCACTCTGCAGCGGAGTGTGCGCTGATATGAAACTTCCTGGCAGATTAAAACTGTGTGCCGGAGCGAGACTCGAACTCGGGACCGTTGCAATTCGGGGACAAGTGCTTTACCATTCGCAGGAGAGCTTCTGTAAAGTTTGGAAGGTAGGAGACGAGGTACTGGCGGAAGTAAAGCTGTGAGGACCGGGCGCGAGTCGTGTTGGGGTAGCTCAGATGATAGAGCACTTGCCCGCGAAAGTCAAAGGTCGCGAGTTCGAGTCTCGTTCCGGCTCACAGTTTTAATCTGCCAGGAAATTTCAATGATGGACTGTTTATGGATGACAATGCGCCATGTCATCAGGCCACAGTTGCTCGCGATTGGTTTGAAGAACATTCACGACAGTTCGAGTGAATGATTTGGCGACCTACAACGCCCGACATGAACCCCATCGAACATTTATAGGGCACAATCGAGGGGAAACAGGTGCTGACAGATGTGAAAATTACCGAACAATCAGTTTAATAAGTCACAGCTGCAAAATACTAACGCGAATTCTTTACAGACGAATGGAAAAACTGGTAGAAGCCGACCTCGGTGAAGATAAGTTTGAATTCCGTAGAAACATTGGAACACGTGAGGCATACTGACCTTACGACGTATCTTAGAAGAAAGATTAAGGAAAGGGAAATCTACGTTTCTAGCATTTGTACACTTAAAGAAAGCTTTTGACAATATTGACTGGAATACTCTCTTTCAAATTCTGAAGGTGGCAGAGGTAAAATACAGGGAGCGAAAGGCTATTTACAATTTGTACAGAAACCAGATGGCAGTTATAAGAGTCGAGGGGCATGAAAGGGAAGCAGTGGTTTGGAAGGGAGTGAGACACGGTTGTAGCGTATCCCCGATGTTATTCAATCTGTATATTGAGCAAGCAGTGAAGCGAACAGAAGAAAAATTCGGAGTAGGTATTAAAATCCATGGAGATGAAATAAAAATTTGAGTTTCGGCGATGACATTGTAATTCTGTCAGAGACTTCAAAGGACTTGGATGAGCAGTTGAACGGAATGGACAGTGTCTTGAAAGGAGGGTATAAGATGAATATAAAAAAAACCAAAACGAGGATAATGGAATGTAGTCGAATTAAGTCGGGTGATGTTGAGGGTATTAGATTAGGAAATGAGACACTTAAAGTAGTAAAGGAGTTTTGCTATTTGTGGAGCAAAATAACTGATAATGGTCGAAGTAGAGAGGATATCAAATGTGGACTGGCAATGGCAAAGAAAGCGTTTCTGAAGAAGAGAAATTTATTAACATCGAGTATAGATTTAATTGTCAGGAAGTCGTTTCTGAAAGTATTTGTATGGAGCGTAACCATGTATGGAAGTGAAACATGGACGATAACTAGTTTGGACAAGAAGAGAATAGAAGCTTTCGAAATGAGGTGCTACACAAGAATGCTGAAGATTAGATGAGTAGATCATATAACTAATGAGGAGGTTTTGAATAGGATTGGACAAAAGAGAAATTTGTGGCACAACTTGACTAGAAAAAGGGATCAGTTGGTAGGACATGTTCTGAGGCATCAAGAGATCACCAATTTAGTATTGGAAGGCAGCGTGGAGGGTAAAAATCGTAGAGGGAGACGAAGAGATGAATACACTAAACAGATTGAGAAGGATGTAGGTTGCAGTAGGTACTGGGAGATGAAGCAGCTTGCCCAGGATAGAGTAGCATGGAGAGCTGCATCAAACCAGTCTCTGGACTCAGGACCACAACAACAACAACCGGGAGGTCAATTCGTGCACAACATCCCGCACCGGCAACACTTTCGCAATTACGGACGGCTTATTCCGAAGGCTCCAGTCAAATCTTTACAAGTTTTCTCCCAGAGCAACTTCCGCTGTGCCTACGTGAGTCGAACTGCCTTCCTTTAAGAACGGAGGCAGTTGTATGTGTAGTTAAATCTGAGATCGCTAGCAAATCCACGCCATCGGTTTTAGCCAGTAGCGTTTGTGGATGAAGGTCACGTGCAGAACACACTTGCTTGTCTGTTGCCTGCCAGCCTTCTTACCCTCAGTACGTATGCACCGACACTTATTCGACCCCTGATGACGTACGCAGCTCCTGTCTGGGGATACGCTGCGCCCACACGCCTACGCCGTCTGCAGATCGTACAAAACAAAGTACTCAAAATCGTAAGCAATACTCCACGATACACACGCATCGCGGATCTTCACCGGGAATACCGACTTGAGTCTCTGACGGAGGTAATTCACAAACTCACCACAAGACTATATAGAAACTCCAGACATTCGCAGAACCCGTTTATTCTGAATCTGGGGAACTACGACCACAACCATAGATCGAAACATAAAAGACCAAAAGAAATACTTGTAAGGACCTAACGTCTATGGCTAAGCACACGCAAACACAACGGTACTGGTGAGCCCCTGTTAATCAGACGCCATTACTGGATATCCAGCTGGAACACACTTGCCGAATAACTGGCACCACGCAGGGAAGCCGTACCGTACACTGCATGCAGACACAGTGAGATGATCTACGGCCGATCTCCCACTACTGTATAACGATCTTGATTGTGCCAGGAATGCAGCGGCTGCAGCAAACCGGGATACATCGCCATCGCCTGCCACGGTAATGATACATGATAGCCACACTAACAAACCTAACCTTGCATGAACTGTCGGAGCTAGCAAGCCACTACTGCTCTTACTACCCATCCCACTGTCGCAGAGGTTTTTTTCGCACGGCACGAGCCTTGGCACTTTTTTCCCTTTGCTCTTCAAATTGCTACCCTCACTCGCTTTTCGTCCACTATCACCTGATGGACCGTGCTAATGCGTAGTCTTACCCAGACGCACGGATAACATCATAGCTCAGCATAGTGTGCACCAGTCCTTTCTTTCTTTTTTATTTATTTATTTATTTTTTGGTCATCAGCCTACTGACTGGTTTGATGCGGCCCGCCACGAATTCCTTTCCTGTGCTAACCTCTTCATCTCACAGTAGCACTTGCAACCTACGTCCTCAATTATTTGCTTGACGTATTCCAATCTCTGTCTTCCTCTACAGTTTTTGGCCTCTACAGCTCCCTCTAGTACCATGTGTAAGTAGGCTGTGGTAACGCCACGTAGCGCTCTCTATATGAAAATCACTGGCTGTGCTGTGTGCAGTCTGTGGCTAGTTTGCATTGTTGTCAGCCTCTGTGGCTAGTTTGCATTGTTGTCTGCCATTGTAGTGTTGGGCAGCGGCAGCTGGATGTGAACAGCGCGTAGCGTTGCGCAGTTGGAGGTGAGCCGCCAGCAGTGGTGGATGTGGGGAGAGAGATGGCAGAGTTTTGAAATTTGTAATACTGAATATTATGAACTGCTATGTATATTATGATTTTTCAACGCTATTAAGGTAAATACATTGTTTGTTCTCAATTAAAATCTTTCATTTGCTAACTATGCCTACTAGTAGTTAGTGCCTTCTGTAGTTTGAATCTTTTATTTAGCTGGCAGTAGTGGCGCTCGCTGTATTGCAGTAGTTCGAGTAACGAAGATTTTTGTGAGGTGGGTGATTTGTGAAAGGTATAGGTTAATGTTAATCAGGGCTATTCCTTTGTACGGATTTCTGAAAGTCAGATTGCGTTGCGCTAAAAATATTGTGTGTCAGTTTAAGCACAGTCGTGTACAATTCTTCTAAGGGGACGTTTCACATGGAAGTCATTCTCTCATGACTTAGCAGATGCCCTATAATCCTGTCCCGTCTCCTTATCAGTGTTTTCCACATATTCCTTTACCTCTCCGATTCTGCGTAGAACCTCCTCATTCCTTACCTTATCAGTCCACCTACTTTTCAACATTCGTCTATAGCACCACATCTCAAATGCTTCGATTCTCTTCTGTTCCGGTTTTCCCACAGTCCATGTTTCACTACCATACAATGCTGTACTCCAGACGTACATCTTCAGAAATTTCTTCCTCAAATTAAGGCCGGTATTTGATATTAGTAGACTTCTCTTGGCCAGAAATGCCTTTTTTGCCATAGCGAGTCTGCTTTTGATGTCCTCTTTGCTCTGTCCGTCATTGGTTATTTTATTGCCTAGGTAGCAGAATTCCTTAACTTCATTGACTTCGTGACCATCAATCCTGATGTCAAGTTTCTCGCTGTTCTCATTTCTACTACTTCTCATTACCTTCGTCTTTCTCCGATTTACTCTCAAACCATACTGTGTACTCATTAGACTGTTCATACCGTTCAGCAGATCATTTAATTCTTCTTCAGTTTCACTCAGGGTAGCAATGTCATCAGCGAATCGTATCACTGATATCCTTTCACCTTGTATTTTAATTCCACTCCTGAACCTTTCTTTTATTTCCATCATTGCTTCCTCGATGTACAGATTGAAGAGTAGGGGCGAAAGGCTACATCCTTGTCTTACACCCTTCTTAATACGAGCACTTCGTTCTTGATCGTCCACTCTTATTATTCCCTTTTGGTTGTTGTACATGTTGTATATGACCCGTCTCTCCCTATAGCTTACCCCTACTTTCTTCAGATTCTCGAACAGCTTGCACCATTTTATATCGTCGAACGCTTTTTCCAGGTCGACAAATCCTATGAAAGTGTCTTGATTTTTCTTTAGCCTTGCTTCCATTATTAGCCGTAACGTCAGAATTACCTCTCTCGTCCCTTTACTTTTCCTAAAGCCAAACTGATCGTCACCTAGCGCATTCTCAATTTTCTTTTCCATTCTTCTGTATATTATTCTTGTGAGCAGCTTCGACGCATGAGCTGTTAAGCTGATTGTGCGACAATTCTCGCACTTGTCAGCTCTTGCCGTCTTCGGAATTGTGTGGATGATGCTTTTCCGAAAGTCAGATGGTATATCGCCAGACTCATATATTCTACACACCAACGTGAATAGTCGTTTTGTTGCCACTTCCCCCAATGATTTTAGAAATTCTGATGGAATGTTATCTATCCCTTCTGCCTTATTTGACCGTAAGTCCTTCAAAGCTCTTTTAAATACCGATTCCAATACTTTCTATGGAGGGAGATATACTCTTTTACTCTTTCCGTACAATGTGCGGCTCACTCCGCTACCGTAGCCCGTTTTCGTGAATATTGTACCCCTCAGCGGTAGATCTTGGGAATAAAATCCATTTTTCTCTGAATCCTAAGATTTCTCATTTCACGTGTAGGAAAAACACCTGGCACGTCCACCTGAGCTCCTGATAGCATCCTGACTTGTGAATGGCTCCGTATTTCTGCGGGATACTTCCAACGACCAGTTGAGTCCATGAGACGTAGAGGCAAAAGACGGTCCGACACGATGTTAGGAAGCATTCCATGACTTTTGTAAACTAAGTGTAGAGTCTCTCCTGTAGAAATCAACGTGGGTTCAGAAAATTACGGTAATCTGAAATCCAGCTTATTCTGCTTGTAGACATGACGCATGAAACTGTAGATATCAGCGCCCAAGTTGACACAGTGATCCTTGATATCCCTAAGGCGCTGGAAAGCGTCCCGCACTTTCCCCTAGTAAGTTCAAAAATATCTCTGAGCACTATTGGACTCAACTGCTGTGGTCATAAGTCCCCTAGAACTTAGAACTACTTAAACCTAACTAACCTAAGGACATCACACACATCCATGCCCGAGGCAGGATTCGAACCCGCGACCGTAGCGGTCCCCCTAGTAAGTACTCAATATCAGACTAGAAGTGGCTCTGAGCACTAGGGGCCTCAACATCTGAGGTCATCAGTCCCTTAGAAGTATTTAAATCTAAGCAACCTAAGGACATCACACACATCCACGCCCGAGGCAGGATTCGAACCTGCGACCGTAGCAGCAGCGCGGTTCCGGACTGAAGCGCTTAGAACCGGTCGGTCACAGCGGCCGGCTATCAGACCAGACTAAAGAGTGTCGGGCCGACAGAAGAACAAGTCATGTGACTGTCAACAGGGACAAATCTTCAGACATAGAAATAACTTGGTATATACTCCAAGCAACAGTTAAAAGACCACTCATTTTCACAGATTCTATCACAATTAATGGCGTAAGTGCACACAGTGGAAAGTACAGCGTACTCAAAGCAAAAAACTCCCGTAGAAATGGGGTTTAAAGTGTATACCTTAGGAGATATAAGCACTTCTTTATCTCCGATACTCTTTCTTCTACTGCAACCTTTTTGCAGTCCGTATTTTCAGATCTGGTCGTATGGGCCAAAACAAGGAAAAAAAAGTCTAATAAACATGGACTTCAAAATGCATACCTTAAGACCTATAGGGACTTGTTGAACAGAAGAAATGTGTTGGACAGTTGCGAAGACGAACAACTGCTCATGGCTCTTAATCCATGCACTTAAAAATCCATGTTTACTGAAAGTTTTTTCTTGTATTAGCTAGAAGGCTCTCGACACCGTTCCTCACAAGCGTCTTCTAACGAAACTGCGTGCCTACGGAGTATCGCCTCAGTTGTGCGACTGGATTCGTGATTTCGTGTCAGAAAAGTCACAGTTCGTAGTAATAAACGGAAAGTCTTCGAGTAAAACAGAATTAATATCCGGCGTTCCCCAAGGAAGTGTTATAGGCCCTCTATTGTTCCTGATCTATATTAACGACATAGGAGCCAATCTGAGTAGCCGTCTTAGATTGTTTGCAGATGATGCTGTCATTTACCGTCTAGTAAAGTCATGAGGTGATCAAAACGACTTGCAAAATGATTGAGGTGCGAAAAGTGGCAACTGAACCTGAATAAAGAAAATTGTGAAGTTATTCACACAATTGTGAAGTTATTCACACTAAAAGAAATCAGCTAAATTTCGATTACGCGATAAGTCACACAAATCTGAGGGCTGTAAATTCAACTAAATACTTAGGGATTACAATTACAAGTAACCTAAATTGGAACGATCACATGGATAATATTGTGGGTTAAGCAAACCAAAGATTGCGATTCACTGGCAGAACACTTAGAAGGTGCAACAGGTCTACCAAAGATACTGCTTACACTACGCTCGTCCGCCCTATTCTGAAGTATTGCTGTGCGGTGTGGGGCCCGCATCAGGTGGGACTGACGGATTACATCTAAAAATGACAAAGAAGGTCAGCTCGTTTTGCATTAGCGCGAAATAGGGGAGACAGTGTCACAGACATGATACGTGAATTTTAGTGTCAATCATTGGAGTTTTTCGTTGCGACGGGTACTTGTCACGAAATTTCAATCACCAGTTTTCTCCTCCGATTGCGAAAACGTCATAACGATAAAATAACAGAGATCAGGGCTCGCACAGATAAATTTAAGTGCTCGTTTTTCCCGCGTGCCGTTCGGGAGTGGAACGGTAGAGAGACAGTATGAAGGTGGTTCATTGAACCCTCTGCCCGGCACTTTATTCTGAATAGCAGATTATCCACGTAGATGCAGATGTAGATGTACTTTCAGCCCTCAAAAGATGGACAGCAAAGTGTTTGCAGTAGAAGATATCCGTTTGGCGCTATAGAATATGAAGAAGTGCCCGTAGCTCTTAAAGTATACGTTTTCGAGACAATTTTTCCTAGACTGTGTTGCTACTACCATCTGTACTTTCAACTGCATCCGTTTACGCCGTTAATTACGATACACAGCGTCTAAATGTCTTGATGGATAATCTAGTTATTTCCACGAGGCTTTTTGCGGACAGAGAACTCACGACGCTAGAGAACTGCAGCGAAATGCAGAAAGAGCCGCAGAGAATCGATGCTCGGTTCATGACTGTGCACCGGCCGCTGTGGCCGAGTGGTTCTAGACGCTTCAGTCCGCAACCGCGCTGCTGCTACGGCCGCAGGTTCGAATCCTACCTCGGCATGGATGTACAGGGTGTTTAAAAAATGACCGGTATATTTGAAACGGCAATAAAAACTAAACGAGCAGGGATAGAAATACACCGTTTGTTGCAATATGCTTGGGACAACAGTACACTTTCAGGCGGACAAACTTTCGAAATTACAGTAGTTACAATTTTCAACAACAGATGGCGCTGCAAGTGATGTGAAAGATATAGAAGACAACGCAGTCTGTGGGTGCGCCATTCTGTACGTCGTCTTTCTGCTGTAAGCGTGTGCTGTTCACAACGTGCAAGTGTGCTGTGGACAACATGGTTTATTCCTTAGAACAGAGGATTTTTCTGGTGTTGGAATTCCACCGCCTAGAACACAGTGTTGTTGCAACAAGACGAAGTTTTCAACGGAGGTTTAATGTAACCAAAGGGCCGAAAAGCGATACAATAAAGGATCTGTTTGAAAAATTTCAACGGACTGGGAACGTGACGGATGAACGTGCTGGAAAGGTAGGGCGACCGCGTACGGCAACCACAGAGGGAAACGCGCAGCTAGTGCAGCAGGTGATCCGACAGCGGCCTCGGGTTTCCGTTCGCCATGTTGCAGCTGCGGTCCAGATGACGCCAACGTCCACGTATCGTCTCGTGCGCCAGAGTTTACACCTCTATCCATACAAAATTCAAACGCGGCAACCCCTCAGCGCCGCTACCATTGCTGCACGAGAGACATTCGCTAACGATATAGTGCACAGGATTGATGACGGCGATATGCATGTGGGCAGCATTTGGTTTACTGACGAAGCTTATTTTTACCTGGACGGCTTCGTCAATAAACAGAACTGGCGCATATGGGGAACCGAAAAGCCCCATGTTGCAGTCCCATCGTCCCTGCATCCTCAAAAAGTACTGGTCTGGGCCGCCATTTCTTCCAGAGGAATCATTGGCCCATTTTTCAGATCCGAAACGATTACTGCATCACGCTATCTGGACATTCTTCGTGAATTCGTGGCGGTACAAATTGCCTTAGACGACACTGCGAACACCTCGTGGTTTATGCAAGATGGTGCCCGGCCACATCGCACGGCCGACGTCTTTAATTTCCTGAATGAATATTCCGATGATCGTGTGATTGCTTTGGGCTATCCGAAACATACAGGAGGCGGCGTGGATTGGCCTCCCTATTCGCCAGACATGAACCCCTGTGACTTCTTTCTGTGGGGACACTTGAAAGACCAGGTGTACCGCCAGAATCCAGAAACAATTGAACAGCTGAAGCAGTACATCTCATCTGCATGTGAAGCCATTCCGCCAGACACGTTGTCAAAGGTTTCGGGTAATTTCATTCAGAGACTACGCCATATTATTGCTACGCATGGTGAATATGTGGAAAATATCGTACTACAGAGTTTCCCAGACCGCAGCGCCATCTATTGTTGAAAATTGTAACTACTGTAATTTCGAAAGTTTGTCTGCCTGAAAATGTACTGTTGTCTCAAGCATATTGCAACAAACGGTGTATTTCTATTGCTGCTCGTTTAGTTTTTATTGCCGTTTCAAATATACCGGTCATTTTTGAAACACCCTGTATGTGATGTCCTTAGGTTAATTAGGTTTAAGTAGTTCTAAGACTAGTGGACTGATAACCTCAGATGTTAAGTCACATAGTGCTTAGAGCCATTTTAACAATTTTTTTCTTGATTGTGCAGTTGTGTGGCAGTTGGCCTCCAACAAAACAGATGTAACGTTTTGTCTTCAGTTGGAAAAAAAAATCATTATTTTATGACTACGCGACTTGCGAACGATTAGTGGGCGTATTCATGTCCATTTAAATATCTGGAGTATGCGTACAGAGTGAAATGGAGTGGAACGAGCACATAAAACTAATGTCAGGTGACCAATCTCTGTCTTCCTGCACAGATTCTATCCTGTAGTACCACGGAAGTTATTCGCTGATCTCTTATCACACGTCCTATCATCCTGTCTCTTCTCCCTGTCAGTGTTTCCCATACATTCCTTTCCTCGCCGATTCTGTGTAGAACCTTCTCATCCCTCACCTTATTTGTCCACCTACTTTTCAATATTCTTCTGTAGCACCACATCTCAAATGCTTCAGTTCTCTTCTCTTCTGGTTTTCCTACAGTCCATGTTGCACTGCCAAACAATGCTATGCTGAGCTACAAACGTAACATCATCAGATTAAGAACCGTATTTGGTACTAGTAGTCTACTCTTGGCCAGGAATGCCCTTTTTTACGTTCTCCTCGCTGCATACGTCATGGATTATTTCGCTGCCTAGGTAGCAGAATTCGTTAACTTCATCTGCTTCGTTACCTCAGTCCTGATGTTGAGTCCCTCGCTGTTATTATTTCTGTTACTTCTCATTACTTTCGTCTTTCTTCGACTTACTTTCAGTCTATATTCTGTACTCATTAGATTATTCATTCTATTCAACACATCCTGTAGTTCTTCATGACTTTCAAAAACGGTTCAAATGACTCCGAGCACTACGGGACTTAACATCTGAGGTCATCAGTCCCCTTGACTTGGAACTACTTAAACCTAACTAACCTAAGGACATCACACACATCAATGCCCGAGGCATGATTCGAACCTACGACCGTGTCAACAGCGGGGTTCCGGACTGAAGTGCCTAGGACCGCTCGGCCACAACGGCCGGCTCTTGACTTTCACTGAGGATAGCAAAGTCATTAGCAAATCTTATAATTCCTATCCTTCCACCTTCGATTTTAATTCTACTCTTTAACCTTTCTTTTATTTGCATCATTGCTTCTTCGATGTACAGACTGAATAGTAGGGGAGAAAGACAAGATCCCTGTCTTACACCATTTTTAATCCATTTCGTCCTTGATCTTTCACTCTTATTGTTCCCTCTTCGCTCTTGTACGTATTATACATTACCCGTCTTTCTCTTTATCTCACCCCCATTTTTCTCAGAATGTCGAACATCTGTACCATTTAACTTTGTCAAACACTTGTTGCAGGTAGACAAATGCTTTGAACGTGGCCTCGTTTTTGTTTAGTCTCGCTTCCATTATCAACTGAAAAGTCCGAACTGCGCCTGTGGTGCCTTTACCTTCCCTAAAGCCAAACTGACTGTCATCTTATACATCGTAAATTTTCTTTTTCATTCTTCTGTATACCTTTAGCAGATGCAATATTCATATATATAGTAAATAGAGAAGATCGAAAGAAGAAAAAAAAATTGACTCTGAGCACTATGGGACTTAACAGCTATGGTCATCAGTCCACTAGAACTTCGAACTAAGGACATCACACAACACCCAGTCATCACGAGGCAGAGAAAAACCCTGACCCCGCTGGGAATCGAACACGGGAACCCGAGCGCGGGAAGTTCGAAAGAGTGCGTATTGTTACAGGTCCATTAAGCACGAAAGCGTCACGGAGCTGCATAGCCAACTCCTGTGGCAGACGTTGGAAGAGAGACGTTGTGCGTTACTGTTGAACTTCCGAGTACGTACGTTCCTAGATGTGTTCCAAGATGCTACTCCAGGAGGGTGTAAAATGAATGAGCGCAACGGAGAATAATACACGCTAAAACGAAGATTTGGCCCTGTCTGACTGAAGCAGATCTTAGGATGTCTTAATTCTATAAATTACAATCTAAACATAAATGTATGATGAAGGCAACCATAGTTCAATTCCTTTATCTTGGCGGTTCGCGCATGCCCGCCCAGACGCGGGAGATTGCTGCGTTGCCAGTTGTACGCGCCCAGAGAAGCAGCACCATAGTATTTTTCGCAGACTTACGTTTAGGGGCGAGCGCGCAGTTTATGAAGTAAAGCCACCACGGCCGCATTAACCCTTTCACTGCTACAGAGACGCGCTCTCCGCATTCCGCGATGTGCGCGATTTTGTCATAATTGCACTGCTCGCCTGTGCAGACACATGGTGTTTCGACTGTTTTGACACACTTATCATTCGATTTCACAAAAACTATTTGGCCCAAAAATTCGATTTTTACACATCTTCTTGACTGATACCTCCCCCCCCCCCCCCCCCCATGAATGACTTAAATTTGTTTCGAAGTTCAACGCAGTTATTGTGCAGCATTAGATGTAGTAAACCATACTTTCCGTATGGTCGATTTTAGTTGCCACTAGAAATTTCATGAAAATTACATTCAAGCGAATAAAATTCATGAAGTAAGACACTTCGATATTGTTTTTAAATAAAGAAGATATTAAGCACTGAACAAGGTTTGAACTCAAAACCTTTCGCTTAGCAGCCATACACGTTAGCCATTACACTAATGCAGCTTGTCATTTAATATGCTTCCCGGAAGAATTTAAAATATCATGCAAAATACCGACAAACACTGTTGGTATGACTATGAATTACTCACGTTTCGTCGAAGTACAATAGGAAATAAACAATTACCGCTGTTCTTTATTGCGAAAAAGCGGTTAGTGAGAATGATACAAACACCTTTCCTTGCTATCTCCTGAATTAGGAGGCTTATTGCTTGTTTGGTTTAATTAATTAATAGTATATGAAGCAACTGGTATAAAGAATGCTTTTTCCAAACTTTCTATAAAAGAAAGTCTCCTATCAAGACATTGCTTTTGTTCTATTACCGTACTTTATTTATGACTGAACGTTTCCAAAACTGACGACACTCGTCCATGCTCTGCACTGCAGTCGAGCTCTGGCAACGTCGTTCTCTGTTCATTGGCTGACTGTGTTTTGTGACGTCAGATGCGCAGAACGAACCTAAACTCGGCCGCCGTCATAAATGACGCGCACTTTAATACTACTAAATGATAAACGTTGTTCCTGCTTATATATTTATTGTAGGTTAAAAAAATCTTTATATTACAAAGTTTACATTTCCTTAGTAAAATTACTAATCAATTGCCCAACTCTGCCCCTTATTATGACCGCGCGACCTAATTTCAATAGCTGGCCGGACTGGCCGAGTGGTTAAAGGCGCTACAGTCTGGAACAGCAAGACCGCTACGGTCGCAGGTTCGAATCCTCCCTCGGGCATGCATGTGTGTGATGTCCTTAGGTTAGTTAGGTTTAAGTAGTTCTAAGTTCTAGGGGACTGATGACCTCACATGTTAAGTCCCATAGTGCTCAGAGCCATTTGAACCATTTAATTTCAATAACACGAAATGACTGACATCATCTACGTACCAAACGCTAGAAGACACTACTTTCAAAGTTGATCTACGGTGGTTGGAACCTAAGTGGAAATACGAAGTGCATTCAAATTCTAAGGCCTCCGATTATTTTTCTCCAGACTGGAAAGAGATAGAAACATGCGCATTGTTTTAAAATGAGGCTGCATTCATTGTCAATACATCCCAGAGATGGCAGCACCATACGGCAGATGGAATTTTACCGCCAGCGGCGAGAATGAGAACCGTTTTAAGTACTTAAAATGGCGACGTTTTCCTTACTTGAACAGCGTGCAATCATTCGTTTTCTGAATTTGTGTGGTGTGAAACCAATTTCAATTCATCGACAGTTGAAGGAGACATGTGGTGATGGAGTTATGGATGTGTCAAAAGACTGTTCCGGCTCGTACAAGCCGGTCTGACGACACGATTGAGAAAGTGGATGGTACTTGTTTTGGGGGATCGCCGAAAGACTGTTGAACAGATCGCCTCCAGAGTTGGCATTTCTGTGGGTTCTGTGCACACAATCCTGCACGACGACCTGAAAATGCGAAAAGTGTCATCCAGGTGGGTGCCACGAATGCTGACGGACGACCACACGGCTGCCCGTGTGGCGTGTTGCCGAGCAATGTTGACGCGCAACAACAGCACGAATGGGACTTTGTTTTCGTCGGTTGTGACAATGGATGAGACGTGGATGCCATTTTTCAATCCAGAAACAAAGCGCCAGTCAGTTCAATGGACGCACACAGATTCACCACCACCAAAAAAATTTCGGGTAACCGCCAGTGCTGAAAAAATGATGGTGTCCGTGTTCTGGGACAGCGAGGGCGTAATCCTTACCCATTGCGTTCCAAAGGGCACTACGGTAACAGGTACATCCTACGAAAATGTTTTGAAGAACAAATTCCTTCCTGCACTGCAACAAAAACGTCCGGGAAGGGCTGCGCATGTGCTGTTTCACCAAGACAAAGCACCCGCACATCGAGCTAACGTTACGCAACAGTTTCTTCGTGATAACAACTTTGAAGTGATTCCTCATGCTCCCTACTCACCTGACCTGGCTCCTAGTGACTTTTGGCTTTTTCCAACAATGAAAGACACTCTCCGTGGCCGCACATTCACCAGCCGTGCTGCTATTGCCTCAGCGATTTTCCAGTGGTCAAAACAGACTGCTAAAGAAGCCTTGGCCGCTGCCATGGAATCATGGCGTCGGCGTTGTGAAAAATGTGTACGTCTGCAGGGCGATTACGTCGGGAAGTAACACCAGTTTCATCGATTTCGGGTGAGTAGTTAAATAGAAAAAAAATCGGAGGCCTTAGAACTTCAATGCACCTCGTAAATTAACGTGATCACAGCTGTTTAGCTTTTGTGGCCCTAATAAGCCGAAGCAGTTTGCGATATCACCGTATGTACCGCATGCGGTGCGTCGAAGTAGTGGTTCTCGTACTCGTCTGCGACGATGGAAGAACTCCAGCCACAAATAAATTCTTTCAAACACTAGGGCGGCAGAAGGCGGTCCTCTGACTAATATACTCTAGTACTGTCTTCTGCTCTCTGTGTTCTACAGACGAGAAACGCGAACTCCCAGCCACAAGGGCGGCTTTCAGATAACGTCTCAATGTAAGTATAGCGAGAGGAAGTGGTCTCAATTACTGAACGCTGCGTACTCAAGGACGACGAATCGTATAGGTTCGCAACATTACAGTACCTAACTGTTCTAACTATAAACTCTCCTGAGAGCAAAGACAGCAAGTCCGTCTGTACCAACAGAAGCTCATACTGAGCGACCGTCACACACGGGCGCCCACAACGGAGTCCGCCGCTCGTGGTCTCGCGGTAGCGTTCTTGCTTCCCGAGCACGGGGTCCCGGGTTCGATTCCCGGAGGGGTCAGGGATTTTCACCTGCCTCGAGATGACTGGGTGTTTCTGTTGTCCTCATCATTTGATCATCATCCAGGACAGTGGCGAAATTGGACTGAGCAAAGATTGGGTAATTGTACGGGCGCTGATAACCACGCAGTTGAGCGCCCCACAAACCAAACATCATCATCATCATCATCCCACAACGGAAGACCTCTTCTCTCCACCGCTGGCCTCCCAGTAAGGCTCGGCTCCCCACACTCGTAATTCCGAAAACGAGTCACATTCTCGAAATCAAGCAATATTCTCCCTCTCTACAGATTCTTCCGAACGCCGACCAACCATATTTTAGTCTTCTGTCGTCCAGCGCGGGAAGTTTAAGAGGAAAAACCTATACTCGTACAATGGTACGCTTCTGAGTGAAAATCCTAGGAAATAACCCAACCTGCATGGTTAACGAGGTGCCGCTTCTTCGTTCCTCTCACTTGTGTCCAAGATTTTCAGCGTTCGGAAGTATTATCCTGTTATCCTTCCGGTCCTGCTACAATAGCGGCCGGCCGTCACCCTATTGTGCTCCAGAGCTCAGGTGCCACAACGTCCGTCTGGCTACTTGCTGTGTTTAAGCAGGACCGACAACTGTGTCGGCCTTCCACCAGAGCTTGAGTTCTGCCTGCCGTTTCATCTCCACCCAACCTCTGCTAGTATAGGGAATCATTCATTACGCCGTTTTTATAATAAAGACGCTCCGTCACCTTTCATGCAATACGCGTTAACAATTATTTACAAGAAGTACGTGACAATGTCAGTCTCCTTTGTATATTCATATGCAGGGTGAGTCACCTAACGTTACCGCTGGATATATTTCGTAAACCACATCAAATACTGACGAATCGATTCCACAGACCGAACGTGAGGAAAGGGACTACTGTAATTGGTTAATACAAACCATAAAAAAATTCACGGAAGTATGTTTTTTTAACACAAACCTACGTTTTTTTAAATGGAACCACGTTAGTTTTGTTAGCACATCTGAACATATAGACAAATACGTAATCCGTGCCGTTTGTTGCATTGTAAAATGTTAATTACATCTGGAGATATTGTAACCTAAAGTTGACGCTTGAGTACCACTCCTCCGCTGTTCGATCGTGCGTATCGGAGAGCACTGCAACATACATCGCGTTTCTACAGAATGATCTGCCAACGATGCTCGAAAATGTCCCACTGGAAACGCGTCGACGTATGTGGTATCATCATGATGGTGCACCTGCACATTCCGCAATTAACACTAGGCTGACCCTTGACAGGGTGTTCGACGGGCGTTTCATGGGACGTGGAGGACGCATAAAGTGGCCAGCCCGTTCTCCTGATCTTACACCTCTGGACTTCTTTCTGTGGGGTACGTTAAAGGAGAATGTGTACCGTGATGTGCCTACAACCCCAGAGGATATGAAACAACGTGTTGTGGCAGCCTGCGGCGACATTACACCAGATGTACTACGGCGTGTACGACATTCATTACGCCAGAGATTGCAATTGTGTGCAGCAAATGATGGCCACCACATTGAACATCTATTGGCCTGACATGTCGGGACACACTCTATTCCACTCCGTCATTGAAAACGGAAACCACGTGTGTAAGTGTACCTCACCCCTCATGCTAATGTACATGTGCGTCAGCGAAAAAGACCAATAAAAAGCTGTTAGCATGTGGACGTAATGTGCTGTTCCAGTCTCTTCTGTACCTAAGGTCCATCACCGTTCCCTTCGGATCCCTACGTAATTCGGTGCTCTCCGATACACACGATCGAACAGCGGAGGAGTGGTACTCAAGCGCCAACTTTAGGTTACAATATCTCCGGATGTAATTAATATTTTACAATGCAACAAACGGCACTGATTACGTATTTGTTTATATGTTCAAATGTGCTAACAAAACTAACAGGGTTCCATTTAAAAAAACGCAGGTTTGTGTTAAAAAACGTACTTCCGTGCATTTTTTTATGTTTTGTATTAACCAATTACACTAGCCCCTCTCCTCACGTTCGGTCTGTGGGATCGATTCGTCAGTATTTGATGTGGTTTACGAAATATATCCAGCGGTAACGTTAGGTGACTCACCCTGAATACGATGTACAACCCATCAAACGATACCTAATTGTGGTTGTAGACCACGGCAAAGTATGTGGATGAGTTCTTGTAAGGTGCAAAATTACAGCCAACTTACAATTTCAGCCAATATATTGATTCCTATTACGTACATCTCGCGAAAAGACGATGGATGTAAAATTAGAGACATTCAAGCCGACTCGGAAGTTTACTAACGACCGTTCATGCCGCGAGCTATTAGTGACTCGAAGAGAAAATGGGGTGAACTGACTGTAGTACACGAAGTACTCTCCGCCACACACCATAAAGTGACGTGGAGAATATACCGGGTAATCAAAAAGTCAGTACAAATTTGCAAACTGAATAAATCATGGAATAATGTAGATAGAGAGGAACAAATTGGCACACATGCTTGGAATGACATGGGGTTTTATTAGAACCAAAAAAAATGCAAAAGTTCAAAAAATGTCAGAGAGATGGCGCTTCATCTGATCAGAATAGCAATAATTAGCATAACAAAGTAAGACAAAGCAAAGATGTTCTTTACAGGAAATGCTCAATATGTCCACCATCATTCATCAACAATAGCTGTAGTCGAGGAATAATGTTGTGAACAGCACTGTGAAACATGTCCGGAGTTACGATGAGGCATTGGCGTCGGATGTTGTCTTCCAGCATCCCTAGAGATTTCGGTCGATCACGATACACTTGCGACTTCAGGTGACCCCAAAGCCAATAGTCGCACGGACTGAGGTCTGGGGACCTGGGAGGCCAAGCATGACCAAAGTGGCGGCTGAGCACACGATCATCACCAAACGACCCGCGCAAGAGTTCTTTCACGCGTCTAGCTATATGGGGTGGTTCTAATAAAACCCATGTCATTGCAAGCATGTGTGTCAACTTTGACCTCTGTATCTACATTATTCCGTGGTTTATTAAGTTTTCAAATTTATACTGACTTTTTGATCACCCGGTATATAGGTAGAAGAAACAGGCAGTTGTGGTGACACGAGTCAGCGGTTCTTTGAGGATTAAGGCTAAATGATATGTCAGAAGGAGTTGTGTGATAAAGCTATATTTGTTCAAGATGTTCGGTAGAACTTCACGACTGCCTTTAGAAGAGCCTAATGAGGTATCAATGCACGAGTATGCCATGTTGTGGAATCGTACTGTTGAGGCAAAGGGTCTCCGCAAGGCTATCGAGATATTTTTGTACGTTTCCAGCGTGGGCGCCGGAACAGCCGGGTCGATACCTGTATCGCAGGAGGCCAGAATCGGACTTCCATCGCCGCCTGTCTCGCGCCATTTCCCGCCCGCCTCGGACCGGAAATGCTGGGCCGTCCGTCACGCACGGCGAGCAGCGAATTTCCGCCCAACACCCACGCCGAGATGGGCGGGCGGAATGCGGCGTGTGTGTATATTCGTAGGTAGCGACGCTGCGTCAGCGCGGGACTTGGGTGCCCCAGCTGGGTACAGACGCTGCGCCCGTAATGACGCGCTGACCAGCTGACGATCAGATCGTTCCGGCAAAAGCGAAGTGAGGGGCCGAACACGCAGTTGCAGCAAAAAGGAAAAGCGAGTTCCTAAACGATAAGTACTGGCGAAAGTTGAGTGTGCAACCAAGATATTCTCGATCTCACCCTCAGCTAACAATGACGGAAAATCCTTTGGACGGAAGTAACCACCGCGAGTCCGCTGTTAACTACACTGCTGGCCATTAAAATTGCTACACCACGAAGATGACGTGCTACAGACGCGGAATTTAACCGACAGGGAGAAGATGCTGCGATATGCAAATGATTAGCTTTTCAAGGTTGGCGCCGGTGGCGATCACCTACAACGTGCTGACATGAGGAAAGTTTCCAACCGATTTCTCATACACAAACAGCAGTTGACCGGCGTTTCCTGGTGAAACGTTGTTGTGATGCCTCGTGTAAGGAGGAGAAATGCGTACCATCACGTTTCCGACTCTGATAAAGGTCGGATTTTAGCCTATCACGATTGCGGATTATCGTATCGCGACATTGCTGCTCGCGTTGGTCGAGATGCAATGACTTTTGGCAGAATATGGAATCGGCGGGTTCAGGAGGGTAATACGGAACGCCGTGCTGGATCCCAACAGCCTCGTATCACTAGGCATTTTATCCGCATGGCTGTAAAGGATCGTGCAGCCACGTCTCGATCCCTGAGTTAACAGATGGGGACGTTTTCAAGACAATAACCATCTGCACGAACAGTTGGACGACATTTCCAACAGCACGGACTATCAGCTCGGACACCATGGCTGGGGTTACCCTTGACGCTGCATCACAGGAGCGCCTGTGATGGTGTACTCGACGACGAATATGGGTGCACGAATGGCAAAACGTCATTTTTTCGGATCAATCCAGGTTCTGTTTACAGCATCCCATTGGTCGTATCCGTGTTTGGCGACATCGCGGTGAACGCACATTGGAAGCGCGTATTCGTCATCGCCATACTGGCGCAATGGTATGGTGTGCCATTGGTCACACGTTCGGTCACCTCTTGTTCCCATTGACGGCACTTTTAACAGTGGATGTTACACTTCAGATGTGTTACGACCCGTGGCTCTACCCTTCATTCGATCCCTGCGAAACCCTATATTTCAGCAGGATAATGCACGACCGCATGTTGCAGGTCCTGTACGGGCCTTTATGGATACAGAAAATGTTCGACTGCTGCCCTGGCCAGCACATTCTCCAGATCTCTCACCAACTGAAAACGTCTGGTCAATGGTGGCCGTGGAACTGGCTCGTCACAATACGCCAGTCACTGCTCTTGATGAATTGTGCTATCGTGTTGAAGCTGCATGGGCAGCTGTACCTGTACACGCCATCCAAGCTCTGTTTGACTCAATGCCCAGGCGTATCAAGGGCCGGCCGCGGTGGTCTAGCGGTTCTGGCGCTGCAGTCCGGAACCGCGGGACTGCTACGGTCGCAGGTTCTAATCCTGCCTCGGGCATGGGTGTGTGTGATGTCCTTAGGTTAGTTAGGTTTAAGTAGTTCTAAGTTCTAGGGGACTTATGACCTAAGATGTTGCGTCCCATAGTGCTCAGAGCCAGCGTAACAAGGCCGTTATTACGGCCAGAGGTGGTTGTTCTGGGTACTGATTTCTCAGGACCTATGTACCCAAATTGCGTGAAAATGTAAACAAATGCCAGTTCTAGTATAATACATTTGTCCAATGAATACACCTTTATCATCTGCATTTCTTCTTGGTGTAGCAATTTTAATGGCCAGTAGTGTACATTCGTAATCAACAAGTGTTCAAATGGTTCAAACGGCTCTAAGCACTATGGGACTTAACATCTGAGGTCATCAGTCCCCTAGAATTAGAAACTATTTAAACCTAACTAACCTAAAAACATCACACACATCCATGCCCGAGGCAGGATTCGAACCTGCGAGAGTAGCAGCAGCGCGGTTCCAGAATAAGCGCCTAGAACCGCTCGGCCATGAAGGCCGGGCAATCAACAAATGTTCCTACATCTACATCTATTCTCCGCAAGCCAGCTGACGGTGTGTGGTGGAGGGTACCTTGAGTACCTCTATCAGTTCTCCCTTCTATTCCAGTCTCGTACTGTTCGTGGAAAGAAAGAGTGTCGGTATGCCTCTGTGTGGGCTCTAATCTCTCTGATTTTATCCTCATGGTCTCTTCGCGAGATATACGTAGGAGGGAGCAATAAACTGCTTGACTCCTCGGTGAAGGTATGTTCTCGAAACTTCAACAAAAGCCCGTACCTAGCTACTGAGCGTCTCTCTTGCAGAGTCTTCCACTAGAGTTTATCATGTTCGTAACGGTCTAGCGATTACCAAATGATCCTGTAACGAACCGCACTGCTCTCCGTGCTATCTTCTCTATCTCTTCTATCAACCCTATCTGGTACGGATCCCACACCGGTGAGCAGTATTCAAGCAGTTGGCGAACAAGTGTACTGTAACCTATTTCCTTTGTTTTCAGCCTGCATTTCCTTGGGATCCTATAAGTTTGTTGTCTACAAGTAGCAAACCAAGACTTTTCTTTTTGCATTATCACACTTTGGCTGGTTTGTTGACGCCTGCCACTACTTGCTCTGCTGTTCCAACCTCTTCGTCTCAGAGTAGCACTTGGAACCTACCTATTTGCTGGATATGTTCCAATATCTGTCTTCACGAACAGTTTTGCCCTCTGCAGCTGTTGTAGCATCACGGGAGTTATGCCAAGATTTCTCATCACATGCTCTATCGTCATACACAGTGTTTTCGTTAGAGTGTTCTACATGTTCCTTTCTTGGTCGATTCGGCCAAGAACCTCTCATTTATTATCAGTCCATATGATTTTCAATATACTTCTACAGCACCACACCTTGTATTTCAATTTTTTTAATTTAAGGATTTTGCAATCTACGGCAACTGTTTGAAAAACAATGGCAACATGCTACTCTGTCCGTCGATTTTCGACGTGCATGTGCGAGCATCCAGCATCCACAGGAACAGCCTATAGAATGCACTACGTGACTTCAGAATCCATGAGAAGCTAGTGAAAATGGTACAAACTTGTGTGGGTGGGTTTCCGAGGAGTCAAGTCAGACATGTTCGAGGTTGAGACAAGTCACAGACACGAAGGTGTTCTCTCGTTTGTTCTGTTCAATGTCGTCTTAGAGAACCTAAATAGAGAATGTAGGCAACAGGAGTGGCCTGCAGTGCAGATGGACTGTACTTTCAATTGTTTCATAAATGCAGATGGTTCTGTACTGCTAAGCCAATCAAACCGTGAGTTGGAAAAAACGTACCAGACAATGGACAACTGCGCGACGGAGGTTGAGCTAAAGGTGAATCAAGATAAATCGGAGTCCGTGGAATTAGGAAGAAGAGAAGAGTAGCAAGAAGTTCTTGAGATAGATGGCATCAAAGTCGACAGAGTTTACCGGTTCAAATACTTGGCATCTTATCATCTTGAGATTGAAGCTCTTTTGTCCGCATTTGCTTTAACAATACGTATGGTTTAGCAAAAAATAAATGAATACACTGTTGTCTGCAGTGGAACTCTGTTCTCTAGAACCCCCCCCCCTCCTACACACACACACACGCACATACGCACACACACATCCACAGACACACACACACCAACTGAAGACAAAACGCTACATTTGTTTTTATTGGAAGCCAACTGCCACACAACAATAAGTTGTACACACACACACACACACACACACACACACACACACACAAACACACACAAAAGTCTCTGAAAGATTCAAAACAACAGCCAGGAACACTGTCCCAATGTCCGCCATCTTGATTATACAACTGGTAAACAGTGGAACAATGACAGTGACAGCTCGATATACAGAACTTCACAGTGAAGAAGGTGAGGGAAAAATAAAACGTAAGTGAAAAATAATGTAAATAGACACACACACACACACACACACACACACACACACACATACATACATACACACAGCCTTCGACAGAGAATTAATTAATTTCAGGCATTGCCATAACATTTTCCAAATCCTAATTATTATTTAAATAATTTGTCTACATTAAGTTGCATATGGCTGCAGATGGCAAACTGTGAAAGAAACAGGCACTATAGAAACATAATACCTCAGGAAAACCACACCATGTGGTAAAACGGTACGAATACACAACTTTATGTGTTCTTCAAAAAATTGGTAATTACGGTTTTAAAAACTAATATTTACATGTGTACAAGCAGTAAAGAACATTCTATATGTTTAACAGGCATAAAATAAAAGCCCATTGATGATGCCGCAACTGCAGTGAAAAATGTTTGGGATATAAAACAAAACTGTGTTTTGCTAAAGATGGACCCCATCCAAAAACATATGTACCTGGGATCTTGGTTAACCAGCAACAACAGCATAGAAACGGACACAAAGGAAAGAGCAGCGGTGGGAATGAAATGCGAGTATTCCGTCAGGGAGACACTCAGGTTAAAATCAGTATCGACTAATACTAATGTGAGAGTATACAACACAGTAATATGGCCAGCTCTCATTTACAGCTCGAAACCTGGAGCATGACTGCGTGAGACAAGGAAAAACTATTAATATTTGAACGAAGAGTGATGAGGAAGATATTGGGACCGATCTCAGATAAATGAGGATGGAAAAGGAGGAAGAATGAGGAAATCTACCGCTTGATGCAACAACCAAAAGTTCTACAGAGAATGAAGAGCGAAAGAATGCAGTGGGTGGCCATGTCGCTTGAATGCCAGACGGAAAACATGTGAAGAGAGCACTTGAGGGGAAATAAAACACCGAAGGACCCATAGGATGACTGAGGTAGCGTTGGATGGATGACCAGGCAAAATATCTGCCAGCCCTTGGGACTGAAGATACCTGGAGGAACAGACCACAAAACAGAGGAGAATGAAGGCAATTTGTTGAAGCAGCGCGTGATGTGCAAGGTCTACAACCGCTGGATATGTATGTAGCTATGCATGTATGTTATGTATTTATGTACAAACATTTTTACGAAATGCATTTTCAACTAATGTGGGGCAATTATTATATACTCAGTTTTGCATGTCGAGGTTTGTAAGCCTGCTTCACCCGATGTGCTTCTGGCGAGGTCTGTTTTTGTGATAGCTGAAAGTAATGTTGCCAAAGATTGCAAGGTCATCCAAAAAGGCCAGGTAGTTGATTTTGTATCTATTGTGTTTCGTTCCTAGTTTTGTTTGTAGATTTAGTCAAGCGTTTCGTAACACACTTCCCCATTCTGAATGATTTCTTTTTCCGAAAACGAAATTAAAAAGTACAGGGGAGACCCCATGCCGTTGTCAGACTCCTGACATGATTTCAAATTGTGCAGAAATTTCCTCTTGCAATTTAACTTTTAGTGTTGCTGAGACATTATTTAATTAAGCTAAGAGTTTCGTTATCGACTCCACATTCTTGTAGTACAAAGAATAGTGTTCGCCTGTCGACAGAACTGTAAGCCTTCTCTCTCTCTTTTAATCAACAGAGTTGATGACACGGCTTTTCATTGTCATCGTGTGGTCCGTTATAAATGATTGCGATTGAATATCTGCTCAAGTCATGATCTTCCTCCGGGGAAACCTCCTTAATTTTTTTTGTCTTTGTATGACCATCTAGGATCAAGTAGGTGTGGTCGAGCGGTCCTAGGCGCTTCAGTCTGGAACCGCGTGACCGCTACGGTCGCAGGTTCGAATCCTGCCTCGGGCATGGATGTGTGTGATGACCTTAGTTTAGTTAGGTTTAAGTAGTTCTAAGTTCTAGGGGACTGATGACCTCAGAAGTTAAGTCCCATAGTGCTCAGAGCCATTTGAACCATTTAGCCATTTAGGATCAAGTAAATAACCTCACTCCTACTCTTTCGACGTTGTTTTTCCAGCACTCCTTCATTTCCACTACACATTGTCTTTTCTGTTCTACTGTCCATTTGTTCCTCAATTCTTCATTATTCCATCTTGAAAGTCTTCTAAATTTAGTGTTGTTCTCTCAAAATGGTTGCTTTCTGTCATTTACAAATCTGTGATGGTGTTTCTTTGTAGAACACTTCTTGTTTCTCTAATCCATGCTACTATCGATTTCCTTTTAGCAAACAGAACACAGCATGTTGTTCTCAATGGAGAGACATCTACAGACGTTAAAGTAACCTCTGGCGTGCCACAGGGGAGTGTTATGGGACCATTGCTTTTCACAATATATATAAATGACCTAGTAGATAGTGTCGGAAGTTCCATGCGGCTTTTCGCGGATGATGCTGTAGTATACAGAGAAGTTGCAGCATTAGAAAATTGTAGCGAAATGCAGGAAGATCTGCAGCGGATAGGCACTTGGTGCAGGGAGTGGCAACTGACCCTTAACATAGACAAATGTAATGTATTGCGAATACATAGAAAGAAGGATCCTTTATTGTATGATTATATGATAGCGGAACAAACACTGGTAGCAGTTACTTCTGTAAAATATCTGGGAGTATGCGTGCGGAACGATTTGAAGTGGAATGATCATATAAAATTAATTGTTGGTAAGGCGGGTACCAGGTTGAGATTCATTGGGAGAGTCCTTAGAAAATGTAGTCCATCAACAAAGGAGGTGGCTTACAAAACACTCGTTCGACCTATACTTGAGTATTGCTCATCAGTGTGGGATCCGTACCAGATCGGGTTGACGGAGGAGATAGAGAAGATCCAAAGAAGAGCGGCGCGTTTCGTCACAGGGTTATTTGGTAACCGTGATAGCGTTACGGAGATGTTTAACAAACTCAAGTGGCAGACTCTGCAAGAGAGGCGCTCTGCATCGCGGTGTAGCTTGCTCGCCAGGTTTCGAGAGGGTGCGTTTCTGGATGAGGTATCGAATATATTGCTTCCCCCTACTTATACCTCCCGAGGAGATCACGAATGTAAAATTAGAGAGATTAGAGCGCGCACAGAGGCTTTCAGACAGTCGTTCTTCCCGCGAACCATACGCGACTGGAACAGGAAAGGGAGATAATGACAGTGGCACGTAAAGTGCCCTCCGCCACACACCGTTGGGTGGCTTGCGGAGTATAAATGTAGATGTAGATATATATATATATATATATATATATATATATATATATATATATATATATATATATATATATATATATATAGGGTGTTACAAAAAGGTACGGCCAAACCTTCAGGAAACGTTCCTCACACACAAATAAAGAAAAGATGTTATGTGGTCATGTGTCCGGAAACTCTTAATTTCCATGTTAGAGCTCATTTTAGTTTCGTCGTCCACCTACGCTCAATGGAGCACGTTATCATGATTTCATACATGATACTCTACCTGTGCTGCTAGAACATATGCCTTTACAAGTACGACACAACACGTGGTTCATGCACGATGGAGCTCCTGCACATTTCAGTCGAAGTGTTCGTACGCTTCTCAACAACAGATTCGGTGACCGATGGATTGGTAGAGGCGGACCAATTCCATGGCCTCCACGCTCTCCTGACCTCAACCCTCTTGACTTTCATTTATGGGGGCATTTGAAGCTCTTGTCTACGCAACCCCGGTACCAAATGTAGAGACTCTTCGTGCTCGTATTGTGGACGGCTGTGATACGATACGCCATTCTCCAGGGCTGTATCAGCGCAACAGGGATTCAATGCGACGGAGGGTGGATGCATGTATCCTCGCTAACGGAGGACATTTGAACATTTCCTGTAACAAAGTGTTTGAAGTCACGCTGGTACGTTCTGTTGCTCTGTGTTTCCATTCCATGATTAATGTGATTTGAAGAGAAGTAATAAAATGAGCTCTAACAAGGAAAGTAAGCGTTTCCGGACACATGTCCACATAACATATTTTCTTTCTTTGTGTGTGAGGAATGTTTCCTGAAAGTTTGGCCGTACCTTTTTGTAACACCCTATATATATATATATATATATATATATATATATATATATATATATATATATATATATATACTCCTGGAAATGTAAAAAAGAACACATTGACACCGGTGTGTCAGACCCACCATACTTGCTCCGGACACTGTGAGAGGGCTGTACAAGCAATGATCACACGCACGGCACAGCGGACACACCAGGAACCGCGGTGTTGGCCGTCGAATGGCGCTAGCTGCGCAGCATTTGTGCACCGCCGCCGTCAGTGTCAGCCAGTTTGCCGTGGCATACGGAGCTCCATCGCAGTCTTTAACACTGGTAGCATGCCGCGACAGCGTGGACGTGAACCGTATGTGCAGTTGACGGACTTTGAGCGAGGGCGTATAGTGGGCATGCGGGACGCCGGGTGGACGTACCGCCGAATTGCTCAACACGTGGGGCGTGAGGTCTCCACAGTACATCGATGTTGTCGCCAGTGGTCGGCGGAAGGTGCACGTGCCCGTCGACCTGGGACCGGACCGCAGCGACGCACGGATGCACGCCAAGACCGTAGGATCCTATGCAGTGCCGTAGGGGACCGCACCGCCACTTCCCAGCAAATTAGGGACACTGTTGCTCCTGGGGTATCGGCGAGGACCATTCGCAACCGTCTCCATGAAGCTGGGCTACGGTCCCGCACACCGTTAGGCCGTCTTCCGCTCACGCCCCAACATCGTGCAGCCCGCCTCCAGTGGTGTCGCGACAGGCGTGAATGGAGGGACGAATGGAGACGTGTCGTCTTCAGCGATGAGAGTCGCTTCTGCCTTGGTGCCAATGATGGTCGTATGCGTGTTTGGCGCCGTGCAGGTGAGCGCCACAATCAGGACTGCATACGACCGAGGCACACAGGACCAACACCCGGCATCATGGTGTGGGGAGCGATCTCCTACACTGGCCGTACACCACTGGTGATCGTCGAGGGGACACTGAATAGTGCACGGTACATCCAAACCGTCATCGAACCCATCGTTCTACAATTCCTAGACCGGCAAGGGAACTTGCTGTTCCAACAGGACAATGCACGTCCGCGTGTATCCCGTGCCACCCAACGTGCTCTAGAAGGTGTAAGTCAACTACCCTGGCCAGCAAGATCTCCGGATCTCCGGGACTGGATGAAGCGTCGTCTCACGCGGTCTGCACGTCCAGCACGAACGCTGGTCCAACTGAGGCGCCAGGTGGAAATGGCATGGCAAGCCGTTCCACAGGACTACATCCAGCATCTCTACGATCGTCTCCATGGGAGAATAGCAGCCTGCATTGCTGCGAAAGGTGGATATACACTGTACTAGTGCCGACATTGTGCATGCTCTGTTGCCTGTGTCTATGTGCCTGTGCTTCTGTCAGTGTGATCATGTGATGTATCTGACCCCAGGAATGTGTCAATAAAGTTTCCCCTTCCTGGGACAATGAATTCGCGGTGTTCTTATTTCAATTTCCAGGAGTGTATATATATATTGCTTTTATTCATTCCATAAACGTGTGCAATGAAGATTTATCTTCGCTTTGGTTTACTTGTAATGTTTTCTCTATATTTTCGCATATATTGTTACTTCCTATTTTTAATTACCTGTCGTATGTATGGCAAGCATTATTTGTCTAATAATCCGTCTGTCACTACCTGTATTCTGTCAGGCTTATAGGCCTCTGAAAATGACCAATTAATTTGTCGAAACTGATAATGGCTCTGAGCACTATGGGACTCAACTGTTGAGGTCATCAGTCCCCTAGAACTTAGAACTACTTAAACCTAACTAACCTAAGGACATCACACACACCCATGCCCGAGGCAGGATTCGAACCTGCGACCGTAGCGGTCGCGCGGTTCCAGACTATAGCCCCTAGAACCGCTCGGCCACTCCTGCCGGAGCGAAACTGATATACTTGCAACTGACGACTGAAATTTGTTCTGAAATATATTTACTTTTCCGTTGAGCATTCGCATGCTAATAAGAATTCTTATAACGGTGTTATAGTCTATTAGTTCTGCTTTACATTTCTTGTTTTAGAAATTTTTTTGCAAACAATGTGCTTTTCTCCGTTTTATTAATTGTAACATATATTGCAAATTTTTCTAGTACATGCTACTTATATTTCTCCAAGGTACCGAAATTTACTAACTGGCTCTATTTTACCGATTTCAGCTTCTGTGAGCCACGCGTGGCTTGTGTTCGACCCATCTCTTATTTAACATCCATACTGCCACCTCGTTATGTTAATTTCAATTACTTGTGTCACTGAGTTGCTGCTTTGCTGCCCGTGAGCGGCAGCAGCAGCACTTATAGATATAAGCCCTGCTGTATTATATTTTCTGGACTGATATTACTTCCCCCGTCATCGTATGTCGACGGGTCAGTTGGAATGTGCCAGCAGGTAGTTGGGACCTGGCAGTGTTTGAGTCGGCACGCGGCACAAGTTCAGGCGGGGCGGGGCAGCAGAGAGGTCCGGACCGCCATGATACGGCCTACGGTTGCCGACACACACGACTGGAGTGGCGACGACTTTGGTTGGTCGTCGGTCGGTCGTCTTGCCAGACTACGTGTATTTGGCCGGCGATCGCTTATGGGTTGGCTGTGCTTGCCGACTCGTGATTCGTCCCTGTTATTGTACAGCAACTGCCATTAGCATTATCTGGTTCTTCGTGCAAGTGTTCGTGAAACAGTGTGTAGCTTGTGTGATTTTGACTGACAAGTTATGTAACGTTGTTGGTTTAATTTGTTCTGTAAGCGGTGCTGATATACAATAAAAGCGGGTGAAAAGCTGTGAGCTGTCTGGGGAAGTTAACCTCGCATTACTGCGCAACTGTTTCACCAGGTATCCTGTCTAGCTTAGCAAATTCCCAACCAGACTAACATTAATTATAATCTTTTAATAGTCATACGACAACCGGTGATATATATATATATATATATATATATATATATATATATATATATATATAAAAGAGAATTTAAATAAAAAGAAATAAATCAGTTTATATTTGGAAATTTATTTTAACATTGATCATTGAAATTTCAGCATATTAAACGTGAGTCATAACTAAGCTGGTGCCCTATTTAGGACTGTGAAAATGTGAGTTTGTAATCTTACGGAACACATCAAATATGGAGCCAAGATTGGGAGACTGCATACAACACTGCATTCATAAAATAACACACGAACAACATTGAAACATATGCAAGAGGAAATTAACCACAACCAACCGATTCAATTTTCACCCAAAGAAGTTACGTTCGTAGCACAATCCTGTCCGTCATGTAATTACCACACACTGGTATACTAAATTCATAATAACTCCCTGTGAAATCTTCCCGAAAAGAGTAGCTGAGGGCTACTTTGATGATTACACGACATGCTTCACGTGGTCAACTTGGTTTACACAAAGAGTGTAACTCCACAATAAATTTCGATAATTAAAATAAATTAGATCGAAAAGCAATTTACAAAAGAAAAACCTCAAATTGGTTACTATCGTCTTACTATTAACCTGATGGGTTAAACAATTGTATAAGCACGTGGTACTGGTCTCACAAAGTACACCCCACGTGGGTGCTATATTGAAAAATATTGTCAAGACGAGACGTTATAATCTCACGCACATTCGCATTGAAGATTGATGATGCTAGTTAGAGTTACTGATCAACACGCGGTTCCACTTTACTCACAAAGTAGTGACAAAGCAACTACCGGAATATATTCTGAACTTCACACTCGAATTACACTGCGTTGCAATTTAAGATGACATTAGATATTTTAGAGCTAAACCTGAAATAAAGGTGATTAAATTTTCAGTTAGGCTGAACTTAAGAAATCCATTGTCCTACGGACTTAGCAGAGACGCGCTTAGCCGGAGATCTTACCACTTCAGACGCTCGCCACGGACAGACTGCTGTGGTCCCTTCCTGAGGGTGGCTCACAAATACAAACGGAAGTGGCCAGAGGGGCTGCTTCGTATACCAACATGACAAGGGACGGACAGGACCATACTTAGGATAGAAACCTCTTTGCTCTTAGAAAGCGTAGCTGCCTGTTCCGACGTTGGTCGTACTGTTCTCTAGCAGACAGGCTTGTCTGCTACCATCCAGCATGCAACTAGAAATACATTTGCTCCTTCATCCTCTCACACAGAAGGGAAGGGGGATGACAGTATCTTATCATATACAGTATATAAAAGAAAGCGGGTGTAGGTTCCGTGTGAGACTGTGTGCCATGAATTACATATAAACTGTGTTTTAAAGTGTAGTAGTGTGACAGATCGTTCTTGTTTATGTGTAAAAGTAACACGTTCCACTGCTCAGTCTCCTCCCAGATAGTCAGAAACACCACAGTAAATTTAGAAGAGGAATTTATGCCGTAAATGACAACATATTTAAGAAATTAACCTGAAAGGAATCCAACAGAGACCTTTGAGTTATTTTAAATGTTGTCCGCGTACTGGCTCTGAGGAGTCGGTCGGTTGGCGTGGAGCAGCGAGGAATTCTCGGCGGGGAGTAGTTTTGGCCGGACCCGCTGGCGGTCTCTACGCGGTGTCGGAGTGTGTGGCGCTGTTCCCATTGCTACGAGGCCCGTGGCTCACCGGCCCTGGTCACGAAACTTGAGTTTTGATTTAACCTGCCAGCAAGTCAAGACTGTTCACATTGTGTCGTTTGGAGTTCGTTGTCTGCTGTTGGGATATTGCCGCGAGCAACAACGTGGGTTTCAAGCTGGAAAATTCTAGCCACCCTCCGGTGGAGTTTCACATTATTTGTTTTTTTGAACTGAAGTACACCAGCGGAATCTTGTGCCTTGTAGCAATTAATGTCCCGGTTACCTGCCCTGGGCGTTGACATAACTTTCAGGCAGTGTAGTTTCCTCATCGTGTTGTTGTTCAGCACAGTGTGTATTTTAGCAGCTCCATGTACAGGGTGGTTCAAAAGTATGGAAACACCCTGGTAAAATCCAGATGGAGTAGCAAACACGGAAACAGAGTTCCTACACACGAGGAACGGGAAGGGGGAAACTTTATAGGCAATTCCACCAACATGGCGGCCATCTTAAAAGCCGCCATCTTGGATTCAACTTCAAAATTTCAAATGGGAATGTGGTCATGTGACATATCAAACAGATAGAGAATTTCACCAGAAAAACAATGCCGTTGTTATTTCAAACATAGCTTTGTTCATTCTCAGGTTATAGCCAATTACTTTCGGCAGCAGTGGGACGCTCGGCAGCGTGAGTATTACGTACTGAGAAGTCATAAAATTGAGCCTGAAACGGTGTAAAGTGACTATCCCATGTGTTTAACTGTTAGGTATCATTTACTCATGCTGACCTTTTAATCATTGTTTCCTTATTTACAGGCTACCAAATGTCCTTAACACATGAAGAATGCATTGAAATCATCTTGATATCAGGAGAAAGAAGCACATACGTCATTGCTGAGGATTTCAACAGTCATCACCCAACCAGACAGCCCATCACTCACAGCGCAGTTGCGAAGCTTTTGCCCAAATTCCTAGCAACAGGTTCTGTCGCATATAAACCTAAGGTTGGAAGACCAAAATCCGCCACCGATGAAGCAACAACACTGAGCGTGTTGTCATCATTTAGCAAGAGTCCACAACGGAGTATTCGTCGCCTGTCACAAGAATGTGGGTTAGCCGTACCTCCATACTGCGAATTTTATCGCAGCACAAATGGCACCCGTACAAAATTCAGCTGCTCCGACACCTGAACGAGGATGACCCAGATCGTCGGGCACAGTTCGCAGAATGGGTGACACAGCAGCTGCAGATAAACCCACGTTTCCCCTATCAGGTGCTGTTCAGTGATGAAGCCAATTTCTTTATCAATGGTGAAGTGAACAAGCAGAATCACAGATACTGGTCCGACACAAATCCGCAGTGGATCGATGCTTCCAAAACGGACGACTCATAAAAAGTGATGGTCTCGTGTGGTGTGCGGGTTACCAAAGTCGTTGGACCTTTTTTATTGATGGTACGTTAACAGCAAACGGTTATCTGAGGTTATTGGATGAAGAAGTGTTCTCCTCGTTGTTAACGGAGGATGGGACATTTCCGACATCTTCCAGCATGATGTAGCCCCATCACATTATGGGCACAATATGCGAGCATACCTGGAGGTGCAGTTCCCTCAGAAGCGGATTGGTCGTAAGGGTGCTGTGGAGTGATGGAGTGCCCACCGCGTTAACCGGATTTGACTCCTTTGGATTTTTATCTTTGGGGTCATGTCAAAGCACTGGTTTATTCTATGCAAATACGGGATTTGCATCATCTAAAGCAGCGCATTGTTGATGCGTGTGGTCAAATTCAGCCAGATGTGTTGGTCAAACAAAGTTCATCAGGACTAGGTTCAGAGGATAGCATTAACAATACAACATAATGGACAACATATCGAGCCATCCCTATGACTGTTGGTGGTCTCTCAGGACTGTGTAACATCGGCGTAATGTTTCTTCGGCACATTACACACATGCTGCCGAGCGTCCCACCACTGCCACATGCAACTGGCTATAACCCGAGAATGAATAAAACTATGTTTAAAATAACAACGGCATTGTTTTTCTGCTGAAATTCTCTATCTGTTTGATATGTCACATGACCACATTCCCATTTGAAATTTTGAAGTTGAATCCAAGATGGCGGCTTTCAAGATGGCCGCCATGTTGGTGGCATAGCCTATAAAGTTTGCCCCTTCCCGTTCGTCGTGTGTAGGGACTCTATTTCCTTGTTTGCTACTCCATTTGAATTTTATGGGGGTGTTTCCGGACTTTTGGACCACCCTGTATAATTGGTTGTGAGCTCCGATATTTTCTGCGTTGTTCCATTGAACTCCCTGTTGTGTGCTGGTCAGGTGAAGTGGAGGTGGGTCCGCTGACTTTCAGTCGGTTGGGTTGTTGTCAGATCGTGAATGGTCGGCCCGACCGACACCCCCGGGATAACAAGGCCGCCCAGCAGTGTTCGTGACGTCACATTAAGCGGCAGCAGTCCACGGACACCTCCGTACAGACGCGGCTGCTGCTACCCATCTTCTGTCCGTCATACAGAAAGGAGCGAACTATAATTCGAACCAAAGACCAAATTATATATATTCTTGTAAACAGCATGAAGGTTCATAACGAAATACTGATTACATATACGGGCAGGAATAGGTTCTACAACTCCTCTGAAAAGTGTTTATCTTCAGTACCAGAATGAACATCAAATTGTCAGGTTTTCTAAATAGAAAAGCACTTTGTTAGTAACAGACAGCAATAATGTGACTTGCAGTTGGTGATTTCTACGCGGAAAAGGAAATAAGCTGTAGAGAGATTGAAAATGGTAAGTAAAGAGAGCCTCAGCCTTTTGCTCACATTCTTACACGTAATGCACTTGGTTGTTTTTCATTTCCTTTCATAACATTTTTAATATTGTTTCAAGAAGTGTATCTTCAATAGCAGAGTGAACTTCAAATTGTCAGGCTTTTCTTAAAGGAAAGAGCAGTCCCTTAGTATCGCAGTGCAAGACAGAATCTTGTGTTCAGTGATGTCTGTGTTAAAAGGAGAATATTTCACATCTATCTTTTGTTTCCATTCTTTATTACTGGGGATACACTTGTAAAAATTCTTGAAAAGAGCTGTCACCATGAACATATGAGGAAATTCACAATAGTCATGTGTTTTATGAGATAAAGCGAACTCTTGTTACCTTATTGTAAACGAAAGTTGTGAGGATTTTGCTATGTATGACAGTGTTTGAGATAATTTACTTTCAGTGTAATAGCTTGAAAATGTTAAGTCCTGCTGCCAGTTGGCATTTGTCGCCACCTGTATGCGAGTTTTAAAGCTAAATAGTGTTCTGACAATTATAAAGTAGTGGCAAAGTTCCTCAATGGATTAAACTTATTCCTGCCCATATATGTAATCGGTATTTCGTTATGAACCTTCATGCTGTTTACAAGAATATATATAATTTGGTCTTTGGTTCGAATTATAGTTCGCCCCTTTCTGTATGGCGGACAGAAGATCGTTAGCATCAGGCGCGTCTGTACGGAGGTGTCCGTGGACTGCTGCGTCGGCTATGGGACGCTTAGTGTGACGTCACTAACACTGCTGGGCGGCCTTGTTATCCCGGGGGTGTCGGCCCGATTGCCTGTCTCACCTAAGCGAGTGTTAGTGCTTGAATTACAGGCCCACCCTCGAACATCTGGGCTCTGCCTTCTTTTTTTTTTTTTAAATTGTTCATGTTGTTTGTACTTGTATGCCTTCTAGCGGGTTCTGTGTTTTAAATTAGAGTTGTTTTACTCTTAAGGCCTTCAGCCTGGTTTAAGGTACTGTTTCATGAAAGCCCTTTGGCATTTAAATTTTATTTTTATTTTTTAAGTCTTCGGCCTTCAGCTGATTTGAATTTAACTTGTTTACTTCAACCTGTTGAATTTTTGAGTCTTTGGCCTTCAGCCGGTTTGAGTTTCAGTTTGTAACGGAACTGAAATGATGGTGGGCTGATAGTAATTTGGAGCCCGCGCGTCGGAAACGGGCGCGCTTGTTTGAGACTGCCAGGGAGTGCACCCTGATGCCATCTATTGGCGAAACTGGGAATTAGCGCTACCTGTCAGACAATGCACTAAGCTCTCGGAGTCAAATGTATTCTCTTTCTTGGTAATTATAAGTTATTACTGTATAATTTAATGTTGTAAAGCGCTAGTAGTAAATCATTATAACTGGTATGAACTCCAGGGTAATAAATATAAATATTCTTAAATACTAAATGATTTCGGTAAAAAGGTGGTAGGGGAACGCCCCCACTCTTGGTGATACGAGTGTACCTAGGGGTAGCTGGAGACACAGGGACTGAACAATGGAATGGCCTGGGGAGTGTTGACGTGATCGGACGTGCGTAACTGTGCTCACGCAAAAGTGATTGTGCAACAGAGAAGAGGCGAATATCGTCGCCGTTTTTGGAGTAAAACGCGACGAATGGTTGTTGAAGCCTCCTCTATGCCACTGGGGCTGACTGTAAGAGTTCCTGCGCCCAGGTTTTATGGCGCACGTGCAGTAGCTTATACGAGTGCTACAGCTCGTAGTTCCAGCCGCCATTAAGGGCATGAGGCGTGAAGAGCAGCGTTAGCCACGTGCATCTCACCACCAGCACCGACACGTCTACCCAAGGCAAGACTGCTTGCAATTGTTAAGTCGAACTTTGTATACATGTAAAAGGAGAATACCGGTTTTCTTTTATGCAAGTGCAGAGGACAGAATATAGTAATGAGTAAAATTACGACGCATGTTGTTCATTGTAAAGTGTAGTAACCTCAAACATAGTACAGTGAAATCAGACTGAGGCCACCATCGCCTCTTTCATTTACAATTCTTTTGGTTGTAGAATACTTTAGCGTATAAGAATGTTGAAAAGAGCAATGGTCACACCAGAATGAGTCGCCTATTTATAGTTACTTAAATTTTTCTGAGTAACCTTTCAAGTAAAGTCACTTAACTAATTCTGTATCAATTGTCCAAAGAGTAATACCCAAAATCATTAAATAAGTTGAAGGATAGAATTTTGTTAACCCAAGTTGCATAAACTGTCTTGGTAGTAATTACCAAGCCAACTCACAGAAATTGAGAGAGTATTTGCTTTGTAGAATCATCTAGAATGATCAGAAATAGTAATATTCAGAATTAAGTTTAAATTCAACTCAAGCCATTTCACTTTGAAACGAGCCAAAAATTGATTTATTCTTTTGCTCCTTCAGAGCTGGCGACCGTAGTTATAAGTATTTTCAGGAGGATTCGACGGTAAGTCTGCTGCTCTCGTCGTGCTGATGGGATTGTCCACTGCTGCTAGCAGTGGTGATTGGATACATAAGCTCACTACCAAGTTAAGTCGGTCAGGTAGGCAGTGTTACCGTGTGAACTGTAGGGCACTGTAGGCCGTGGATCGAACCCGTTCAATCATCACAGCTCTTAGGGAAATAGTCCGGTTAGGAGTGTACTAATCATTAGGTAAATACTGGCGAGTAACGGTCAAAAATGTATACGCAAGTGAATTTAGCAAGGTCCACGTAGCACCTAGTTAATGTGGTGCAATGGCGAAGGTAGGAGTGGAGTAAAAGTGAGCTGAGCTTGTGGCAGCTGTGCTGGATTCAAATATTAACAACGTGAATTCACTACTACCTCTTACCATTAGGACTGATCTATTTACAGTTAAAATACGTAGCAGTAAGCGCAAAGGCGTGACAGGTACAAGTCCGTATTGGTTTTATACATACGGAATTAGGAAGCGGATCATTCCGTCAGTGGAGGGGATTAAAACAACCGAGTCAGTTGAGAACATACCCCATTTACTGATGGAAAGATTCGGCGGTTCGGTCGCAAGTTGTTTCTTCTTAAGGCCTTCAGCCTAAATTAAAGAACTGTTTTACGTAAGGACTTCGGTATTTTTTTTAAAAAGATTAAGCCGATTTGAATTTAACATCTTTCCCTCAGCCTAACTAAAGAACTGTTTCAAGATAAGGCTTGCCTTTTAAATTTCTGATTATGCTTGAGTTTTAAGTTAATGGCCTTCAGCCGCTTTTAAATTAAAGTGGCTTTCAGCCGGTAATTAAGTCCCAAAGATTAAAGCTGTGTGTTTAAACAAATTTTTGTTTGGGCTCTTGTAGTGTTTCATCAAATAATAAATTTGGTATGTTCGAGTGTAACTGACGGCCCCTTATTTTGGCCCCTTTCCACAATTTATTCTATCTGTCCTGTCCTGCAAGTTAAGCAGGGCATTTCAGAAAGCTCTTTATTTTTATTTTCTATTTTTTTGCAGAGCGCGATCTGCTTATAGATGCTTGGACGAGTGTGTGCGGGAGATTAAACTGCTACAGTCAAGAGCTGTGAAACAAACCAACGCTCCATGTTTTCTACGTTTTTTCACAATTTTTTTTTTTTACTCCTTCTGTCGGCACACAATTGATGGCCTTTCTGCTCTTGCTAGCTCTGCTCTTCTGCCGGCGCAGAATTAGCGAATCGGCTTTTGTGAAACGATCCCTCACATAAGCTATCGCAGAGCGAGGCAACAGAA
Organism: Schistocerca cancellata; assembly: GCF_023864275.1. Lineage (NCBI taxonomy): Eukaryota > Metazoa > Arthropoda > Insecta > Orthoptera > Acrididae > Schistocerca > Schistocerca cancellata. The sequence goes on along the minus strand of NC_064636.1, from coordinate 113,452,551 downwards.
GCTGTTTGATTTTTGTTCAGCCCGTGCTCGAGCGTTGCCGAATCCCCTGTGACTAACCAGTGACTGTACAGCGCGCAACGGGAGGGGAGGGAGAACTGTACGCACTCAAAAAGTCAGCACCGGCGCCGCTGTGAGGGATCTACGCTGGATTCACTTCCACCGTGTGGTGCTCAACACTGACATTTACACCGTGGACTGGTATTATTGTGATCAACTCACCAATACCGTATTTACTGCGGGTTACTCGACGTTGTTCCGGAGACGGATTTCGCCATCACTTCATAAGACTATCCGAAACTGTCACATAGTGCCGTTGTTAATATATACCAAGGTATGAATGTCATCGAATCTCGGTTGCAAAAACGAAAGACTTGAACGATGGTTTTATAGGCGAAGCCAAAGGCGACATACAGTAATGATTTTTATATGGGGTAGAAAAACATGAAATAACACATAAAGAGAAATTAAATTTTGTCGCCCAAGGTCTGTCTACATCCACATCTCTATCTACATCTACACAGATACTACGCAGGCCATCGTACGGTGCGAGGCGGAGGGTACCTTCTACCATTGTTAATTTCCCTTCCTGTTCATTCGCAAATAGAGCGAGGTAAAAACGACTGTGTATATGCCTCCGTTGTTGTTGTTGTGGTCTTCAGTCCTGAGACTGGTTTGATGCAGCTCTCCATGCTACTCTATCCTGTGCAAGGTTCTTCATCTCCCAGTACCTACTGCAACCTACATCCTTCTGAATCTGCTTAGTGTATTCATCTCTTGGTCTCCCCCTACGACTTTTAGCCTCCACGCTGCCCTCCAATACTAAATTGGTGATCCCTTGATGCCTCAGAACATGTCCTACCAACCCATCCCTTCTTCTGGTCAAGTTGTGCCACAAACTTCTCTTCTCCCCAATCCTATTCAATACTTCCTCATTAGTTATGTGATCTACCCATCTAATCTTCAGCATTCTTCTGTAGCACCACATTTCGAAAGCTTCCATGTTTCACTTCCATACATGGCTACACTCCATACAAATACTTTCAGAAATGACTTCCTGATACTTAAATCCTTACTCGATGTTAACAAATTTTTCTTCCGTATGAGCCCTAATTTCTCGAGTCTTGGCGGCTGCAGAATCGTTCGGTAGTAAGTTTCAGATGCCGGTTCTCCAAATTTTCTCAGTAGTGTTTCTCCAAAAGAACGTCGCCTTCCCATTTGAGATGCCGAAGCATCTTCGTGACACCTATATGTTGTTCGAACTTACCGGTCACAAATCTAGCAGCCTGCCCCTGAACCGATTTCTTCCTTCATTCCGACCTGATACGGATCCCAAACACTCGTGCATTTCCTTATGTATATCAACGATTTGGGAAACAATCTGAGCAGCCGTCTTCGGTTGTTTGCACATGACGCTGTCGTCTACAGACTAATAAAGTCATCAGAAGATCAAAACAAACTGCAAAACGATTTAGAAAAGATATCTCAATGGTGCGAAAATTGGCAGTTGACCCTAAACAACGAAAAGTGAGGTTATCCACATGAGTGCTAAAAGGAACTCGTTAAACTTCGGTTACACGATAAATCAGTCTAATCTAAAAGCCGTAAATTCAACTGAATACTTAGGTATTGCAATTACGAAGCGTTTTGTTGCCAGCACGCTTAGAAAATGTAACAGACGTACTAAGGAGACTGCCTAGACTACGCTTGTCCGTCCTCTCTTAGAATACTGCAGCGCGGTGTGGGATCCTTACCAGATAGGACTGACGAACTACGTTGAAAAAGTTCAGAGAAAGGCAGCGCGTTTTGTATTATCGCGAAATATGGGAGAGAGTGCCACAGAAATGATACAGTATTTGGGCTGGAAATCAGTAAAAGAAAGGCGTTTTTCGTTGGATCGGAATCTTCTCACGAATTTCCAACCACCGACATTCTCCTCCCAATGTGAAAATATTTTGTTGACACCGACCTACATAGGGAGGAACGACCACCACGATAAAATAAGGGAAATCAGAGCTCATGAGGAAAGATATAGGTGTTCATTCTTTCCGCGCGCTATACGAGATTGAAATAATAAATGGTTCAAATGGCTCTGAGCACTATGCGACTTAACTTCTGAGGTCATTAGTCGCCTAGAACTTAGAACTAATTAAACCTAACTAACCTAAGGACATCACACACATCCATGCCCGAGGCAGGATTCGAACCTGCGACCATAGCAGTAGCGCGGTTCCAGACTGAAGCGCCTTTAACCGCACGGCCACACCGGCCGGCGATTGAAATAATAGAGAGTCGCGCGGGATTAGCCGAGCGGTGTAGGTGCTGCAGTCATGGACTGTGCGGCTGGTCCCGGCGGAGGTTCGAGTCCTACCTCGGGCATGGGTGTGTGTGTTTGTCCTTAGGATAATTTAGGTTAAGTAGTGTGTAAGCTTAGGAACTGATGACCTTAGCAGTTAGGTCCCATAAGATTTCACACACATTAGAAGAATAATAGAGAATTGTGAAGGTGTTTCAATGACCCACTGACAGGCACTTAAATGTGATTTGCAGAGTATCCATACAGATATACACTCCTGGAAATGGAAAAAAGAACACATTGACACCGGTGTGTCAGACCCACCATACTTGCTCCGGACACTGCGAGAGGGCTGTACAAGCAATGATCACACGCACGGCACAGCGGACACACCAGGAACCGCGGTGTTGGCCGTCGAATGGCGCTAGCTGCGCAGCATTTGTGCACCGCCACCGTCAGTGTCAGCCAGTTTGCCGTGGCATACGGAGCTCCATCGCAGTCTTTAACACTGGTAGCATGCCGCGACAGCGTGGACGTGAACCTTATGTGCAGTTGACGGACTTTGAGCGAGGGCGTATAGTGGGCATGTGGGAGGCCGGGTGGACGTACCGCCGAATTGCTCAACACGTGGGGCGTGAGGTCTCCACAGTACATCGATGTTGTCGCCAGTGGTCGGCGGAAGGTGCACGTGCCCGTCGACCTGGGACCGGACCGCAGCGACACACGGACGCACGCCAAGACCGTAGGATCCTACGCAGTGCCGTAGGGGACCGCACTGCCACTTCCCAGCAAATTAGGGACACTGTTGCTCCTGGGGTATCGGCGAGGACCATTCGCAACCGTCTCCATGAAGCTGGGCTACGTTCCCGCACACCGTTAGGCCGTCTTCCGCTCACGCCCCAACATCGTGCAGCCCGCCTCCAGTGGTGTCGCGACAGGCGTGAATGGAGGGACGAATGGAGACGTGTTGTCTTCAGCGATGAGAGTCGCTTCTGCCTCGGTGCCAATGATGGTCGTATGCGTGTTTGGCGCCGTGCAGGTGAGCGCCACAATCAGGACTGCATACGACCGAGGCACACAGGGCCAACACCCTGCATCATGGTGTGGGGAGCGATTTCCTACACTGGCCGTACACCACTGGTGATCGTCGAGGGGACACTGAATAGTGCACGGTACATCCAAACCGTCATCGAACCCATCGTTCTACCATTCCTAGACCGGCAAGGGAACTTGCTGTTCCAACAGGACAATGCACGTCCGCATATATCCCGTGCCACCCAACGTGCTCTAGAAGGTGTAAGTCAACTACCCTGGCCAGCAAGATCTCCGGATCTGTCCCCCATTGAGCATGTTTGGGACTGGATGAAGCGTCGTCTCACGCGGTCTGCACGTCCAGCACGAACGCTGGTCCAACTGAGGCGCCAGGTGGAAATGGCATGGCAAGCCGTTCCACAGGACTACATCCAGCATCTCTACGATCGTCTCCATGGGAGAATAGCAGCCTGCATTGCTGCGAAAGGTGGATATACACTGTACTAGTGCCGACATTGTGCATGCTCTGTTGCCTGTGTCTATGTGCCTGTGGTTCTGTCAGTGTGATCATGTGATGTATTTGACCCCAGGAATGTGTCAATAAAGTTTCCCCTTCCTGGGACAATGAATTCACGGTGTTCTTATTTCAATTTCCAGGAGTGTAGATGTAGAAGAATAGGTCGCACATGCGTCCTAAATGTGGCCTCCTTTACAGGTGAACCCAGTAAACCGAAGTCGGACATTAACCTCCCCCACCACTCTCACATGCTCGTTTCATTTCACATCACTTTGCAACGTTACGTCCACATATTTAAACAACGTGAATGTGTCAAGCAGAACACTAGTAATACTGTAACCCAATATTCCAGGTTAGTTCTTCCTATTCATCCGCATTAAGTTACATTTTTCCACGTTCAGAGCTAGCTGCCATTCACCACACAGACTAGAATTTTGTCTACGTTGTATTGTAGACTTCTTACAGCACACCACAGCCTCATCAGCAAACAACTCCAGATTTCTGCCCACCTTGTCCGCCAAATCATTTATGTATATGCAGAACAACTGCAGTCCTACCACACTTCCCTGCGGCACTGCTGACTCGCCGTCGAGAACAACATGCTGGGTTCTATTACACTACTGGCCATTAAAATTGCTACATCAAGAAGAAATGCAGATGATGAACGGGTATTCATTGGAAAAATATATTATACCAGAAGTGACATGTGATTACATTTTCACGCAGTTTGGGTGCATAGATCCTGAGAAATCAGTACCCGGAACAACCACCTCTGGCCGTGATAACGGCCTCGATACGCCTGGGCATTGAGTCAAACAGAGCTCGGATGGCGTATACAGGTATAGCTGCCCATGCACCTTGAACACGATTCACAGTTCATCGAGAGTAGTGACTGGCGTATTGTGACGAGCCAGTTGCTCGGCCACCATTGACCAGACGTTTTCAGTTGGTGAGAGATTTGGACAATTTGCTGGCCAGGGCAGGAGTCGAACATTTTCTGTATCCAGAAAGGCCCGTACAGGACTTGCAACATGCGGTCGTGCATTATCCCGCTGAAATGTAGGGTTTCGCAGGAATCGAATGAAGTGTAGAGCCACAGACTGTAACATATCTGAAATATAACGTAAACTGTTAAAAGTGCCGTCAATGCGAACAAGAGGTGACCGAGACGTGTAACCAATGGCACCCCATACCTTCTCGCCGGGTGATACGCCAGTATGGCGATGACGAATACACGCTTCCAATGTGCGTTCATCGCGATGTCGCCAAACTCGGATGCGACCATCGTGATGCTGTAAACAGAATTTGGATTCATGCGAAAAAAAGACGTGCACCCAAGTTCGTCGTCAAGTACAGCACCGCAGGCGCTCCTGTCTGTGATGGAGCGTCAAAGGTAACCGCAGCCACCTTCTCCGAGCTGATAGTCCATGCTGCTGCAGACGTCGTCGAACTGTTCGTTCAGACCGTTGTTGTCTTGCAAACGTCCTCATCTGTTGACTCAGGGATTGAGACGTGGCTGCACGACCCTTTACAGCCATGCGGATAAGATGCCTGTCATCTCGACTGCTAGTGGTACGAGGCCGTCGGGATCCACCATGGCGTTCCGTATTACCCTCCTGAAGCCACCGATTCCATATTCTGCTAACAGTCATTGGATTTCGACCAATGCGAGCAGCAATGTCGCGATACGATAAACCGCAATCGCGATAGGCTACAGTCCGACCTTTATCAAAGTCAGAAACGTGGTGGTACGCATTTCTCCTCCTTACATGAGGCATCACAACGACGTTTCACCAGGCAACGCCGGTCAACTGCTGTCTGTGTATGAGAAATCGGTTGGAAACTTTCCTCATGTCAGCACGTTGTAGGTCATCGCCACCGGCGCCAACCTTGTGTGAATGCTCTGAGAAGCTGATCATTTGCATACCACAGCATCTCCTTCCTGTCGGTTAAATTTCGCGTCTGAAGCACGTCATCTTCGTGGTGTAGCAATTTTAGTGGCCAGTAGTGTATATAGAGAACATGAATTCTGGTCGTCGAGAACAATATGCTGGGTTGTATTATTTAAGTATTCGAACCACTCACATACCTGTGAACGTATTCCACCTGCTCGTAGCTTCGTTAACAGCCCGCAATGGTGCACCGTGTCACATGCTTTGCGGAAATCTAGAAACATGAAATCTGCCTGTTGGTCTTCATCCATAGCTCTCAGTATATAATGTGAGAAAAGGGACAAGCTGAGTTTCGCCTGAGCCTTGGTTTGTGAAACCATTCTGATACGTGGACATATGCTTCTCAGTCTCAAGAAAGTTGATTATATTCGAAATGAGAATATGTTCAAGGATTCTGCAGCAAACTGTAGTTAGGGACATTGGTCTGTAATTTTGCGGGTCCGTTCTTTTACCCTTCTTATATACTGTAGTCACATGTCCTATGTACTAGGACTGTCGATATTTTTAAAAAATCGGGAGTCCGATATATCGATATTTCACTAATTTCGTTATCTACCCCCATTGTATCTAAAGAATTATCGATACATCGTTATATCGCCTGAGAATTATTGACGCACCGGCTACACATTGTAAATATACAGCCAGTTTTAGAGCTGCGTATTTAAGTACTGATTTATTATTGGATATTCTGGACAACAACAAGCTAGCAGCCTACTTGTCCCCCACAGTGTAGGAACTGAAAGGAAAACGATGCGCGTTGAAAGGTGGCTACACTGAGCCACAGCGCCAGAGATCGCGCCAGAGAGTATTGTTCCGCTGCCTCCACTGGCAGTGATTATTGAGAAGTAGCGGCAGGCAGTTCTTGCCGAGAAGTTGTGGTGGGCACTGCTTGTCGTGAAGTCGGAGTGAGATGTGGTAGTGGAGAGTGTTGTTCCATGTTTTATGCAGTGGTTTGATAGGAGAGATAGCAGATGTTGTTCCAATGGAGATATTGTAATGATCTGAGTGCTTTTCGTCAATATATATGAAGGTAACAAATTCCCTGTTTTTTCTTTTTAATATTTCTGTATCTCAAATAATGCATCATTACAGGTTCAGTCAACAAAGCATCTGGCTTGTGTTCTTGTATTAGAGTGTAATTCTGCTTTCCTTACGCAATTATAGTATTTCTAATTTTCTTTTATCACGTCAGTATAATTGGTATTTAAAAATTCTTGTCTTGTTGAAGAAGAACCGTGCCAGATGTGCGTTGAGTCATACTACCACACACAGAACAGCTACACTTGTGCTTTGTTGGCTTCGTAGATTTTATAGTTTCTGGGGACTTAATTAATTAATTGTGTTAACAGGAAATTTTCATTTCAGTCTTTGTTGTTGTTGTATGCAGTCAGATTGCGTACAAAAACTAGTCAGGGCCAGCCGTTTACGAGACTTGCGTAATCGGACTAACAGCTAATAAAAATATTTGCATTTAATTTTAATTAAGCACCCATGCAGCGTTCACGCTTGGCGATAACCACTTTCCTAGCAGTGGTTACTGCATCTAAATGGCACAATAAGAGGTATCCGATGGGTCCTCCGTTCCGTTTGTCGCATATCAGATTACTCTGGAACACTTCATGTCGACATCCCTGGGTCTTCATTTCTTCAAACGGCAGCATACTAGCAGTCTAAACATCAAAATTGCGTGGCGAAGATAAACGTTTCAGTTTCTGTCGGTAGCGTCGGGCGCTGATTACGTCAGCGTTTCCCCTCTCACGTCTTCGCCCACCGCAAGGACCGATCTTGTCATTAAAATTTTTGTTCATGAGTTGCAACAACCGTTTTTAAACAAAGCCGATGTGAAAAAATAGCACACTAGTTGCTTTGAAAATTGTTGTAAACGCAACTGGTGTGCTAATTCTTCACATCGGTTATTTTGTTATTCTGTTCACACCACCAACACTACCCCCCCCCCCCTTCCCTCTCCCCAGTGCAATCGGACTTCTATTTTGTGCCATCTATACTTGCTATGCGCAGTCAAAGAGGAAGACTGGACGTGTTGAAAGTTCGGAAAGTAGAAAGACACTTTCACTCAGTGAAAGTAAAATTATGTTCTACTACAGTTTCAACCGAAAGTGGTCCCACAAATTACGAAAAAATGTAATACAAAAATATTGGTGCTCGATATCGTCATTTCGATGTCGATATACCAGTTGATCAAAAAGTCAGTATAAATTTGAAAACTTAATAAACCACGGAATAATGTAGATAGAGACACACATGCTTGGAATGACATGGGGTTTTATTAGAACAAAAAAAAAAAAAAAAAAAACAGAGTATTGCTAGACGTGTGAAAGATCTCTTGCGCGCGTCGTTTGGTGATGAACGCGTACTCAGCCGCCACTTTCGTCATGCTTGGCCTCCCAGATCCCCAGACCTCAGTCCGTGCGATTATTGGCTTTGGGGTTACCTGAAATCGCAAGTGTATCGTGATCGACCGACATCTCTAGGGATGCTGAAAGAAAACATCTGACGCCAATGCCTCACCATAACTCCGGACATACTTTACAGTGCTGGTCACAACATTATTCCTCGACTACAGCTGTTGTTGAGGAATGATGGTGGACATATTGAGCATTTCCTGTAAAGAACATCATATTTACTTCGTCTTACTTTGTTATGCAAATTATTGCTATTCTGATCAGATGAAACGCTATCCGTCGGACATTTTTTGAACTTTTGTATTTTTTTGGTTCTAATAAAACCCTATGTCATTCCAAGCATGTGTGTCAATTTGTACCTCTCTATCTTCATTATTCCGTGTTTTATTCAGTTTTCAAATTTATAGTCACCTTCTGATCACCCGGTATACGTGAAAAAGATGTCACTGATGTCTATAGATATATATTTTCGAAAATATATCGATATATCAATATACTGACATTTTGACAACAGCCATAGTATGAACACGGCAACGGCCTTGCCACAGTGGATACACCGGTTCCCGTGAGATCACCGAAGTTAAGCGCAGTCGGGCGTGGTCGGCACTTGGATGGGTGACCATCCCGGTCACCATGCGCTGTTGCCATTTTTCGGGGTGCACTCAGCCTCGTGATGCCAATTGAGGAGCTACTCGACCGAATAGTAGCGGCTTCGATCGAGAGTACCATCATAACGAAAGGGAGAGCGGTGTGCCGATCCCACGCCCCTCCTATCCGCATCCTCCACTGAGGATGACACGGCGGTCGGATGGTCCTGGTAGGCCACTCGTGGCCTGAAGAAGGAGTGCATACTATGAACACGGATTCCTATAGCCAGTCTCTTCCTCAAGATACACTCCACAAACCGTCTAAAATTCTCGCCATAATTTTTAGCCAATATACAATGTCTGAGAAAGAAATAGATGCAAACAAAAGGGAGGGGGGGGGGGAGGAAGCGAAATGGAACTTCATTGGTTGAGAGGATGTCACGATAACGAACTGATTACAATATCGATCGAAATTTATAAATAACTTCGCAATATGAGCGCAATTATCAGTATGTTGTTCCACCCTCTCTGGGCTAGCTGCATGCACTGATCCAGTTGGGATCCAGAGTTCCAGCCAGGGTGGCCGAGCGGTTCTAGGTGATTCAGTTTGGAACCGCGCGACCGCTACGGTCGCAGGTTCGAATGCTGCCTCGGGCATGGATGTGTGTGATGTCCTTAGGTTAGTTAGGTTTAAGTAGTTCTAAGTTATAGGGGACCGATGGCCTCAGATGTTAAGTCCCACAGTGGTCAGAGCCATTTGAACCATTTCATTTGTATCGAGAGGCAAAATGGTCCACAAGTGTTCTAACTGGTGCTTGGTGCTCCGGAAACTGTCATTTGGACACATTTGGCTTCCGAGCTCGTTCCGCAGATGTTCTATCGGGGACAGATCTTGGAATAATGCCGGCCACTGGGGTACCCCATCATCACGCAGACGGTTCATAGAAACATGTTGACGAGCATTATCCTTTTGAAAGTACCAAGATACTATCATACAAGAGGAGAGCGAGCGGGGTGGCGCAGTGGTTCGCACACTGGATTTGCAGGAAGACAGCGTTTCAAACCCGCGTCTGGCCATCCTGATTTAGGTTTTCCATGAGTTCCCTAAATCGCTTCAGGCAAATGCCGGGACGGTTCCTTTGAAAGGGTAGGGCCGATTTCCTTCCCCATTCTTCCAGCCATTTGTGTTGTGATGTTAACGGCAGCCTACGCATGGGACAGCAATACCACAGATCTGTTGAATGAAAAGAACATTGTGACGAGTAAATAATATGAATTGAGAGTAAACCAGAAAAACACAAAGGCAATGTGGTGTAGCAAAAATGAAATTACCGGAAATCTTAACATCGAAATTGGGAATCAAGAAGTAGTTCAAGTTGAGGTTCTGTTGCCTTGGAAACAATGTTACTCATGACGGACAAAGAATAGAGAACGTAAGGAGCAGACAAGCACAGGTAATGAGGGCATTCTAGGCCAAGACAAAACTACTGATTCCAAACAGTAGCCTTAATTTGAGGAATAAACTCTGTGCTCTATGTGATCACAAGTATCCGGGCACCTGGCTAAAAATGACTTACAAGTTCGTGGCGCCCTCTATCGGTTAAGCTGGAATACAATTCGGTGTTGTCCCTCCCTTAGCCTTGATGACAGAGTCTATTCCCACAGGCATAGGTTCAAGCAGGTGATGGAAGGTTTCTTAGGGAATGGCAGCCCATTCTTCACGGAGTGCTGCACTGAGGAGAGGTTTCGATGTCGGTCGGTGAGGCCTGGCACGAAGTCGGCGTTCCAAAACATCCTGAAGGTGTTCAACAGGACCCAGGTCAGGACTCTGTGCAGGCCAGTCCATTACAGGGAGATTATTGCCGTGTAACCGCTCCGCCACAGGCCGTGCATTATGAACAGGTGCTCGATCGTGTTGAAATATGCAATGTTTACGCTGCTTAACTAGGCGAAGCGTCGTTTGGCATTTACCGGCGTGACGTGTGGCTTATGAGCAGCCGCTTGACCATGAAATCCAAGTTTTCTCACCTCTCGCCTATCTGCCATAGTATTCGTACTTACAATGGATCCTGACGCAATTTGCAATTCCTGTGTGATGGTCTGGATAGATAACTGCCTATTATACACTCCAGGAAATGGAAAAAAGAACACATTGACACCGGTGTGTCAGACCCACCATACTTGCTCCGGACACTGCGAGAGGGCTGTACAAGCAATGATCACACGCACGGCACAGCGGACACACCAGGAACCGCGGTGTTGGCCGTCGAATGGCGCTAGCTGCGCAGCATTTGTGCACCGCCGCCGTCAGTGTCAGCCAGTTTGCCGTGGCATACGGAGCTCCATCGCAGTCTTTAACACTGGTAGCATGCCGCGACAGCGTGGACGTGAACCGTATGTGCAGTTGACGGACTTTGAGCGAGGGCGTATAGTGGGCATGCGGGAGGCCGGGTGGACGTACCGCCGAATTGCTCAACACGTGGGGCGTGAGGTCTCCACAGTACATCGATGTTGTCGCCAGTGGTCGGCGGAAGGTGAACGTGCCCGTCGACCTGGGACCGGACCGCAGCGACGCACGGATGCACGCCAAGACCGTAGGATCCTACGCAGTGCCGTAGGGGACCGCACCGCCACTTCCCAGCAAATTTGGGACACTGTTGCTCCTGGGGTATCGGCGAGGACCATTCGCAACCGTCTCCATGAAGCTGGGCTACGGTCCCGCACACCGTTAGGCCGTCTTCCGCTCACGCCCCAACATCGTGCAGCCCGCCTCCAGTGGTGTCGCGACAGGCGTGAATGGAGGGACGAATGGAGACGTGTCGTCTTCAGCGATGAGAGTCGCTTCTGCCTTGGTGCCAATGATGGTCGTATGCGTGTTTGGCGCCGTGCAGGTGAGCGCCACAATCAGGACTGCATACCACCGAGGCACACAGGGCCAACACCCGGCATCATGGTGTGGGGAGCGATCTCCTACACTGGCCGTACACCACAGGTGATCGTCGAGGGGACACTGAATAGTGCACGGTACATCCGAACTGTCATCGAACCCATCGTTCTACCATTCCTAGACCGGCAAGGGAACTTGCTGTTCCAACAGGATAATGCACGTCCGCATGTATCCCGTGCCACCCAACGTGCTCTAGAAGGTGTAAGTCAACTACCCTGGCCAGCAAGATCTCCGGATCTGTCCCCCATTGAGCATGTTTGGGACTGGATGAAGCTTCGTCTCATGCGGTCTGCACGTCCAGCACGAACGCTGGTCCAACTGAGGCGCCAGGTGGAAATGGCATGGCAAGCCGTTCCACAGGACTACATCCAGCATCTCTACGATCGTCTCCATGGGAGAATAGCAGCCTGCATTGCTGCGAAAGGTGGATATACACTGTACTAGTGCCGACATTGTGCATGCTCTGTTGCCTGTGTCTATGCGCCTGTGGTTCTGTCAGTGTGATCATGTGATGTATCTGACCCCAGGAATGTGTCAATAAAGTTTCCCCTTCCTGGGACAATGAATTCACGGTGTTCTTATTTCAATTTCCAGGAGTGTACATTTCGACCCTCTTCAACTGTCGGCGGTCTCTGTCAGTGCTGCACGTGTCCCTTCACGTTTGCACTTCACTATCACATTGGAAACGGTGGACCTACAGATGTTTAGAAGTCTGGATATCTCGTGTACAGACATATGACACAAGTGACACCCAATCATCTGACCACTTTCGAAGTCCGTGAGTTCCGTAGAGCGCCCCATTCTGCTCTCTCACGATGTCTAATGACTACCGAGGTCGCTGATATGGAGCACCTGGCAGTAGGTGACAGCACAATGTACCTAATATGAAAAACGTATGTTTTTGTGGGTGTCCCGACACTTTTGATCACATAGTGTACGTTCGGAGCACAGCATTGTATTGCAGTGAGACACTGACAGTGGAAAAACCGGAAAAGACTGGAAGCGTTTCAGAAGTGGTGCGAAGAAGAATGTAGAAAGTTAGGTGGACTGATAAGATAAGGAATAAGGAGGTTCTGAGCAGAATCGGCGAAGGAAGGATGGATGACAGGAGGTATGTTAAGGCGTCAGGGAATAATCTTCATGGTACTAGAGTGATCTGTAGAGTGTAAAAATTGTAGAGGAAGACTAACATTTTAATACATCCGACAAATAAGTGAAGATGTAGGATGTAAGTGTTTCGCATTATGAGACGAGGTGGTTAGCGCAGCAGAGGAATTCGTAGGGGTCTAATCAAACCTGAACGTAAGTAAACATACTGCGCATACATAGGAAACGAAATCAACTTCTTTACAGCTATACTATTGATGACAAACAGCTGGAGACAGTGCCTGCCGTAAAATATCTAGGCGTAACTACCCAGAGAGGCCTCAAGTGGAATGACCACATAAAACAGATAGTGGGGAAAACAGACAACGGAAGAATATTACGGAAATTTACTGATCCGCGAAAGAAGTGGCTTATAAGGCGCTTGTTCGCCCGATTCTTGAATGTTGTTCATCTATCTGGGATCCCTATCCGGTAAAATTGACAGAGGAAGTAGAGAAGATCCAACGAAGAGCGGCGCGTTTCGTCACGGGAGAGAGCGTTACGGATATGCTAAACAAACAAACTCCATTGGCAGGCCGGCCGGTGTGGCCGAGCGGTTCTAGGCGCTTCAGTCTGGAACCGCGTGACCGCTACGGTAGCAGCTTCAAATCCTGCCTCGGGCTTGGATGTGTGTGATGTCCTTAGATTAGTTAGGTTTAAGTAGTTCTAACTTCTAGGGGAGTGATGACCTCAGGTGTTAAGCCCCATAGTGCTCAGAGCCATTTGAACCATTTTTCAATTGGCAGACGTTATAAGAGAGGCTTGTGCATCGCGGAGAGATTTACTATTAAAATTTCGGGACAGCACTTTTTGGAGATTGGAGATCTTTGTGGTAAGATATTATGGGCCCTAACTGCTGAGGTCATCGGTCCGTAAGCTTACACGCTACTTAATCTGACTTAAAATACACTCCTGGAAACTGAAATAAGAACACCGTGAATTCATTGTCCCAGGATGGGGAAACTTTATTGACACATTCCTGGGGTCAGATACATCACATGATCACACTGACAGAACCACAGGCACATAGACACAGGCAACAGAGCATGCACAATGTCGGCACTAGTACAATGTATATCCACCTTTCGCAGCAATGCAGGCTGCTATTCTCCCATGGAGACGATCGTAGAGATGCTGGATGTTGTCCTGTGGAACGGCTTGCCATGCCATTTCCACCTGGCGCCTCAGTTGGACCAGCGTTCGTGCTGGACGTGCAGACCGCGTGAGACGACGCTTCATCCAGTCCCAAACATGCTCAATGGGGGACAGATCCGGAGATCTTGCTGGCCAGGGTAGTTGACTTACACCTTCTAGAGCACGTTGGGTGGCACGGGATACATGCGGACGTGCATTGTCCTGTTGGAACAGCAAGGTCCCTTGCCGGTCTAGGAATGGTAGAACGATGGGTTCGATGACGGTTTGGATGTACCGTGCACTATTCAGTGTCCCCTCGACGATCACCAGTGGTGTACGGCCAGTGTAGGAGATCGCTCCCCACACCATGATGCCGGGTGTTGGCCCTGTGTGCCTCGGTCGTATGCAGTCCTGACTGTGGCGCTCACCTGCACGGCGCCAAACACGCATACGACCATCATTGGCACCAAGGCAGAAGCGACTCTCATCGCTGAAGACGACACGTCTCCATTCGTCCCTCCATTCACGCCTGTCGCGACGCCACTGGAGGCGGGCTGCACGATGTTGGGGCGTGAGCGGAAGACGGCCTAACGGTGTGCGGGACCGTAGCCCAGCTTCATGGAGACGGTTGCGAATGGTCCTCGCCGATACCCCAGGAGCAACAGTGTCCCTAATTTGCTGGGAAGTGGCGGTGCGGTCCCCTACGGCACTGCGTAGGATCCTACGGTCTTGGCGTGCATCCGTGCGTCGCTGCGGTCCGGTCCCAGGTCGACGGGCACGTGCACCTTCCGCCGACCACTGGCGATAACATCGATGTACTGTGGAGACCTCACGCCCCACGTGTTGAGCAATTCGGCGGTACGTCCACCCGGCCTCCCGCATGCCCACTATACGCCCTCGCTCAAAGTCCGTCAACTGCACATACGGCTCACGTCCACGCTGTCGCGGCATGCTACCAGTGTTAAAGACTGCGATGGAGCTCCGTATGCCACGGCAAACTGGCTGACACTGACGGCGGCGGTGCACAAATGCTGCGTAGCTTGCGCCATTCGACGGCCAACACCGCGGTTCCTGGTGTGTCCGCTGTGCCGTGCGTGTGATCATTGCTTGTACAGCCCTCTCGCAGTGTCCGGAGCAAGTATGGTGGGTCTGACACACCTGTGTCAATGTGTTCTTTTTTCCATTTCCAGGAGTGTAACTTACGCTGACAACAGACACACGCACCCATGTCCGAGGAAGGACTGGAACTTCGACGGGGGAACCCACGCAAACCGTGACAAGATCCCCTTCGACCGCGCGTCTACCCCGCGCTGCGCAGTATTCTTCAGGAGTTGTGGGACAACATATCGCTTCGCCCCATGTACAGTCGTGGACAAAACGAGCGAGACCCCTCTCCTTTTCGTTATGCTGATCCGCACAGGTTTACAGTCTGATACACAGCATAACAGGCAAGGAGACGAAGTGCTACCAACATACTATGCACAGGCGTGAAATTGACAAACTATCCGAACGTTGTCAGACTGTTTTCAATCATGTGTATGACTATATTAATGCTGATTAGTGTGGTTAACACAACACGTAAATATAAGATGTAAATGAAAGAATAAACGCTAATTAGTATGAACTGTACTAATAAAAATGAATTTCAGCTTATCGAGATAACATAACTGTTTAGTAAGACAAAGTACCCCAAATCGTTACGAATTAGCAAAATATGCGTATTCGGCTGCGAAACGGTCTGTGTCAACGTTCAGGCCAGTTATACTGGATTACCGTTGCTGACCTGCCATGAAAATGTGCAAATTTAGCAATGGGTGAAGATTCATAACGAAATTCAGTTAAAAATCATTCAGTGCCACACGTAAGTCAATTCAATTATTGACAGAAGCGGAAAAAGTAATCAGTAAGAAGTATGAAAGGCTACAAGATCTTACATCCACAGGGCGCCGGTACAGAATAAAGGTAGCAATAAAACGTATTGGGGGTGCGAGAATTTCTTA
The DNA here is from genome assembly GCF_023864275.1 of Schistocerca cancellata. NCBI lineage: Eukaryota > Metazoa > Arthropoda > Insecta > Orthoptera > Acrididae > Schistocerca > Schistocerca cancellata. Next base: position 113,436,520 of record NC_064636.1, on the reverse strand, counting down.
AAATTGCTTTACTGCTAGTCTATCTGCCTCCATCGAGATTAGAACCGAAAACAAACCAAACCTCCCTCGCAATAGCAAACACCTTTCACTACGCTAGCAGACAACCCAGGCAACGAGCCCTCTATTATTACTTGACAGACAGACTTGAATAAGCCGGCAATTTTGCAATGAAAATGGCAAAATGATCTGCAGTTTCTGTTGCATAGATCTTTCTGGACTCTAAAACAAGAATTTTCTACCTTTATGTCACCGCTTGTGAGACAATTATTCGGGATGTTTATCTAAATAACAAAATACTGTTATTAGCGAATAAATTTAGCAGGATGATTCTGCACCACCCCAGGAAATATACGGCTACATATCTGCCAAACGTATTATACAATGTTTCGAATTTTCCATTAGACTTGCCACAGCCAGAAAACGTTCATTAGCCGAGGTGTTTCTTAAGCTACCTGGCAATGGGAATGCTCCCACTTCTAAAACGCGGTGGCATTAATACTGGGATCTGAATTACCATGTGTATAGGCATACGGATTTTATTTGCATTCCTCTAAACGTGATTTGGATCGAAAGCATAGCTACGAGTAATATGCTGATGTATCGACTGCAACTAGTACATTTCCAATAAAGCGTAGGGGGGATTATTTATGCGGCCCTCATCTTCAGTAACTCTCGTAGCTATTTTGGTTGTTAGGATTTCGTCACCTAAATTGGTTAAAATGGAACCCTACTAGTCTCACTTTCTTGACCGTCTATCTGTCTACCCAGCCCTTAAAACCCGTTTTGCTAATTCGTAACGATCTGGGGTACTTTGTCTTACTAAAACAGTATGTTATCTCGATAAGTTGAAATTAATTTTTATTAGTACAGTTCATACTAATTTCATTTCTTCTTTTATTTATGTCTTATATATACGTCTTACACGTGATTGAAAACAGTCTGAGAAAATTCGGATAGTTTGTCAATTTCACGCCTGTGCATAGTATGTTGGTAGCACTTCGTCGCCTTGCCTGTTATGCCGTGTAGCAGACTTTAAAGCTGTGCGGATCAGCATAACGAAAAGGCGAGGGGTCTCGCTCGTTTTGTCCACGACTGTACATATCTCGTATTGACCACGAGACAAATTCCTAAAATTAGAGCCAATTCTTCGCAGCACCATTCGCGCGTGGAACAGTGTTGGAGGGATCAGACAATGGTACCGAAAGTACCCTCCGCCACACACCATTAGGTGCATTTCCGGAGTATGTCATAGATGTAGATGTAGATGAGGCAAAGAAACGGTAAGTGCTAGTGTGCGTAACACAGAGTAAAGTGCAGTTGTGTTTGAAATTTCTAATACAGATTCAGCAGCTTGGGCAGTGCTTCACGAAACTCGTAACACAGACACCGATACTGTGGTGGTGGCAAATGTGTATTTGCACGCATTGTCTCAAACTGGTTGTGAGCCCCACTCGTTCGGGAAATGTCTTCTTCCCGAAGATATATGTTTAGTTACAGAAGTTGAGATTGTTAATTTTCTGAAGACTTTTCAAACTTCTTAGCATATATTTTGTGCTCTTGATTCATTGATACGACTATTTACCTGCCCATAACTCATGACGGAAATACATAAATAACATTCCGAAAGAGTACATACTGGCATGTTACAGGCTGATTCTTCCAGGGAACAAAACAGCAAACCAGCCACTTTTTACGAGGGTTGGAACTTTCATAGTGGCAACTATTTATTTACAGCTCGTACAAAATAGATACCTCTTTCGAAGTGTTACTGACCTTCAGAGTAGTCACTAGCATTGTTGCCAGCGATGTGGAAGTCGTAGCAGTGCCAGTTGTGTTGAGAGTTCGAGCGGCGCGGTCAATTGCCCGACGAAAATTCCAGTAGCTCTGAAGCGAATGAGCCGGCCGTTGTGGCCGAGCGGTTCCAGGCGCTTCAGTCTGGAACCGGGCGACCGATACGGTCGCAGGTTCGAATCTTGCCTCGGGCATGGATGTGTGTGATGTTCTTAGGTTAGTTAGGTTTAAGTAGTTCTAGGGGATTGATGACCTCAGATGTTAAATCCCATAGTGCTCAGAGCCATTTGATTTTGAAGCGAATGCCGTGAAGTGTTTCCTTCGGTTTAAAAATCGAGTTGAACTCACGAGGGCTTAAGTCAAGGGAGTGCAGTAGGTGGTATAGCACTTAGCAGCCCCATCAGTCAAACAAAATCAGTAACAGTTGGCACTGTACGTACTTGAGCAATGTGATGCAAAATGATGGTCAGGTCCTCCAGAAAGTGTCATCACTTCTGTCTCTAAGCTGGTTTTAGACTGTTCCAGAAATGAACAGCATAGAGACAGAAGTGAAGACACTATCTGGAGGACCTGCCCATGATTTTGCAGGACTCTGCTCAACCATGTACAGTGCTCTACCACCTACTGCACGCCGGATGTTGTGGCCGAGCGGTTCTAGGCGCTTTAGTCCGGAACCACGCGACTGCTACGGGCGCAGGTTCGAATCTTGCCTTGGGCATGGATGTGTGTGATGTCCTCAGGTTAGTTCGGTTTATGTAGTTCTAAGTTCTAGAGGAGCGATGACCTCAGATGTTGTCCCATAGCGCTCAGAGCCATTTGAACCATTTTTTGAACCTACTGCACTCCCCTGACTTAAGCTCTCGTGAGTTCAACTCGATTTTTAAATCGAAGGAAACACTTCACGGCATTCGCTTCAGAACTGCTACAGATTCGTCGGGCAACAGACCGCGCCGCTCGAACTGTCAACACAACTGGCACTGCTAAGAGTATCTTGCGACTTCCATATCGCTGGCAACGGGTTATACACGATGCTGGTGACTACTTTGAAGGTCAGTAAAACTTCGAACCAGGTATCCATTTTGTACGAGCTGTAAATACATAGTTGCCGCTGTTATATTTCCAACCCTCGTATAATGCCACTTATTGACATAAACAGTACCGTTACCGGCATCGAACAAATGGTTGAAATGGCTCTGAGCACTATGCGACTTAACTTCTGAGGTCATCAGTCGCCTACAACTTAGAACTAATTAAACCTAACTAATCTAAGGACAGCACACACATCCATGCGCGAGGCAGGATTCGAACGTGCGACCGTAGCGGTCGCTCGGTTCCAGACTGCAGCGCCTGAAACCACACGGCCACTCCGGCCGGAGGCATCGAATAGATAGGTCTGTCACGTTAAGATACGTAATTATTACTGTTCACACTAGTTTGCAGTTTTTATTCCTGTTTGTGGTGCAAAGTCCTCGGAGTGGTGGTACCGTCGACAATGCTGCGTCATTGCGCTGCGATGCTGGTTGCTTGTGTTCAGGCAGTAGAGAAGATGATATGAAGCACTTTTTTGCTACACAGGGTCATTCAAAAAGAAATTACAGATTTTAGTTGTTTATTACGGGCAATCTACGAAAGACGGAAATAAATAGCGCATGTGACTGGACAGAGGAAAGTTCGATGTTTTATTTTTCCGCACCAATGCACTGAACATGAACACCATGCGTTGCTCGACAAACATCGAAACTGTAGTCTATCTCATTCCACACACAAATCAACAGGTCCCTATTTATTGACACGACAGCTTCAACAATTCCATTTCTCAACTTTTCACGAGTAGCTGCAACAGGTAGGGCAAAGACTGCGTCTTTAATGTGCATCCATAGAAAAGAATCGGAAGGTGTGCGGTCTGGTGACCTGGAAGGCGAAAGGCAACGAGCTGGACCTCCTTATCCAACTCTTCCAATCCGGCGTTTGGGAAGGCGTTGTTCAGGTAACGCCGCACCCAAAGGGGAGAGTGAGACGGGGCGCCGTCGTCCGTAATACACTCCTGGAAATTGAAATAAGAACACCGTGAATTCATTGTCCCAGGAAGGGGAAACTTTATTGACACATTCCTGGGGTCAGATACATCACATGATCACACTGACAGAACCACAGGCACATAGACACAGGCAACAGAGCATGCACAATGTCGCCACTAGTACAGTGTATATCCACCTTTCGCAGCAATGCAGGCTGCTATTCTCCCATAGAGACGATCGTAGAGATGCTGGATGTAGTCCTGTGGAACGGCTTGCCATGCCATTTCCACCAGGCGCCTCAGTTGGACCAGCGTTCGTGCTGGACGTGCAGACCGCGTGAGACGACGCTTCATCCAGTCCCAAACATGCTCAATGGGGGACAGATCCGGAGATCTTGCTGGCCAGGGTAGTTGACTTACACCTTCTAGAGCACGTTGGGTGGCACGGGATACATGCGGACGTGCATTGTCCTGTTGGAACAGCAAGTTCCCTTGCCGGTCTAGGAATGGTAGAACGATGGGTTCGATGACGGTTTGGATGTACCGTGCACTATTCAGTGTCCCCTCGACGATCACCAGTGGTGTACGGCCAGTGTAGGAGATCGCTCCCCACACCATGATGCCGGGTGTTGGCCCTGTGTGCCTCGGTCGTATGCAGTCCTGATTGTGGCGCTCACCTGCACGGCGCCAAACACGCATAAGACCATCATTGGCACCAAGGCAGAAGCGACTCTCATCGCTGAAGACGACACGTCTCCATTCGTCCCTCCATTCACGCCTGTCGCGACACCACTGGAGGCGGGCTGCACGGTGTTGGGGCGTGAGCGGAAGACGGCCTAACGGTGTGCGGGACCGTAGCCCAGCTTCATGGAGACGGTTGCGAATGGTCCTCGCCGATACCCCAGGAGCAACAGTGTCCCTAATTTGCTGGGAAGTGGCGGTGCGGTCCCCTACGACACTGCGTAGGATCCTACGGTCTTGGCGTGCATCCGTGCGTCGCTGCGGTCCGGTCCCAGGTCGACGGGCACGTGCACCTTCCGCCGACCACTGGCGACAACATCGATGTACTGTGGAGACCTCACGCCCCACGTGTTGAGCAATTCGGCGGTACGTCCACCCGGCCTCCCGCATGCCCACTATACGCCCTCGCTCAAAGTCCGTCAACTGCACATACGGTTCACGTCCACGCTGTCGCGGCATGCTACCAGTGTTAAAGACTGCGATGGAGCTCCGTATGCCACGGCAAACTGGCTAACACTGACGGCGGCGGTGAACAAATGCTGCGCAGCTAGCGCCATTCGACGGCCAACACCGCTGTGCCGTGCGTGTGATCATTGCTTGTACAGCCCTCTCGCAGTGTCCGGAGCAAGTATGGTGGGTCTGACACACCGGTGTCAATGTGTTCTTTTTTCCATTTCCAGGAGTGTAATTAAATCACTGGAATCTTCGTGAAGTTGAAAAAACAGACAATTTTCCAGCTTGTCAAGGTATGACATTCCTGTCACACTTCCCTCCGCAAAATGGAAGAATCCATATACTTCGTGTACAGAAACGGCAAAAAACACATCCAGTTTCGGTGAGTATTTTTCATGCTCGACGACACCAAGATTTTCTAATCCTGAGATTCTTATATTACGGTGGATTAGTTTACCCGACAGACGAAACGTCGATTCCTACGAGCAGATGAGCCGTTTGGAGAACGTGTCCTCTACTACACTACTGGCCATTAAAATTGCTACACCACGAAGATGACGTGCTACAGACGCGAAATTTAACCGACAGGAAGAAGATGCTGTGATATGCAAGTGATTAGCTTTTCAGAGCATTCACACAAGGCTGGCGCCGGTGGCGGCACATACAACGTGCTGACGTGAGAAAAGTTACCGCCAGATTTCTCATACACAAACAGCAGTTGACCGGCGTTGCCTGGTGAAACGTTGTTGTGATGCCTCGTGTAAGGAGGAGAAATGCGTACCATCACGTTTCCGACTTTGATAAAGGTAGGATTGTAGCCTATCACGATTGCGGTTTATCCTATAGCGACATTGCTGCTCGCGTCGGTCGAGATCCAATGACTGTTAGCAGAATATGGAATCGGTGGGCTCAGCAGTGTAATACGGAACGCCGTGCTGGGTCCCAACGGCCTGGAACAGTCGAGATGACAGCCATCTTATCCGTATGGCTGTAACGGATCGTGCAGTCGCGTCTCGGTCCCTGAGTAAACAGATGGGGACGTGTGCAAGACAACAACCATCTGCACGAACAGTTCGACGTCGTTTGCAGCAGCACGGACTATCAGCTCGAAGACCGTGGCTGCGGTTACCTTGACGCTGCATCGCAGACAGGAGCGCCTGCAATGGTGTGTACTCGACGACTAACCTGGGTGCACGAATGGCAAAACGTCATTTTCTCGGATGAAACCAGGTTCTGTTTACAGCATCACGATGGTCGCATCCGTGTTTGGCGACATCGCGGTGAACGCACATTGGAAGCGTGTATTCGTCATCGTCATACTGGCGCATCACCCGGCGTGATGGTATGGGGTGCCATTGGTTACACGTCTCGGTCACCTCTTGTTCGCATTGTCGGCACTTTGAACAGTGGACGTTACATTTCAGATGCGTTACGCCCCGTGCTTCTACCCTTTATTCGATCCCTGCGAAACACTACATTTCAGCAGGATAATGCACTACCGCATTTTTCTGGTCCTGTACGGGCCTTTCTGCATACAGAAAATGTTCGACAGCCGCCCTGGCCATAACATTGTCCAGATGTCTCACCAATTGAAAACGTCTGGTCAATGATGGTCGAGCAACTGGCTCGTCACAATACGCCAGTCACTACTCTTGATGAACTGTGGTATCGTGTTGAAGCTGCACGGGCAGCTGTAGCTTTACAAGCCATCCGAGCTCTGTTTGACTCAATGCCCAGGCGTATCGAGGCCGTTATTACGCCTAGAGTTGGTTGTTCTGGGTACTGATTTCGCAGGATCTATGCACCCACATTGCGTGAAAATGTAATGACATGTCAGTTCTAATATAATATATTTGTCCAATGAATACCTGTTTATGATCTGTATTTCTTCTTGGTGTAGCAAGTTTAATGGCCAGTAGTGTCGGAGAACTGAAATGTGATATTCGCACCTTCTGTTACGGTCAGCGGTACGCAGTTGCTGCAATAACTGCAATTTGTAAGGCTTCGGATGCAGGCGTCGTTCCAGAACACTCCGCACCGTTGTTTGAGGAAGACGAAGTTCCTGGCCTGACCGTCTTCTGTACCTCCGAGCCCTCCGTGACAACGCTTCTCGACATTTTCACCAGACGTGCTGCTCCGTTTACATATGCTACCAAATCCCAGAATCTGTATGCCAGTCATAAATCTACTTCTGCAGAGGCGGTTTCTTGCTGAATCTACGGCGAAATGCACGGAGAACCTGAAGGCTGAATTGACTCCACGCAAATTCCAACAAGCAAAATGGTTTTCTTCTGGTGTAGTCGCCAAGTACAACAGCGCAACTGTGTCGAACCTTTGACCCTTGCCCTATCCACTGATATGCGGTACGTGTTTCTGTCTTTGAAACAGTGAAGAGCCAAGGACACAGGTCTCTCTCTTGTCTCTCTATTCGTTTAGTCAAATGGTTCAAATGGCTCTGAGCACAATGGGACTCAACTGCTGTGGTCATAAGTCCCCTAGAACTTAGAACTACTTAAACCTAACTAACCTAAGGATAGCACACAACACCCAGCCATCACGAGCCAGACAAAATCCCTGAACCCGCCGGGAATCGAACCCGGGAACCCGGGCGTGGGAAGCGAGAACGCTACCGCACGACCACGAGATGCGGGCTATTCGTTTAGTCGGTTCCGACTCTTCGTGACCCCACGAACCAAATAACGCTACTTTTTCCTGTCTTGCACTTTCTCCCGTAGGCCTTCCACGTTCGAACACATTGCTTCTCTGATTCCATCGATCCACCTCATCCTCTGACGTCCTCTTCTTCTAGTTCCTTCAATCTTCCCCAGCATTAATGTTTTTTTTCCAGCGAGGCATGCCTTCGTATTGTGTGTCCAAAGTAGGTCAGCTTTTGTTTTAACATTAGACCTTCCAGGGAGAAATCTGGTTTTATTTGCTCCAATATTGATCTGCTGGTTGTCTTTGCAGTCCATGGAACTCTAAGAAGTTTCGTCCAACACGACAATTCGAAGGAGTCAATTCTTCGCCGTTCAGCCTTTCTAATGGTCCAGGTCTCACATCCGTACATCGCAACTGGAAAGACCGTAGCCCTCACAATACGGATCTTTGTTGCTAGTGTTATATCTCTGGACCTTATAACCTTGTCAAAGTTTGACATCGCCTGTCTACCGAGCATCAGGCGTCTCCGGATATTATGGCTGCAGTCGCCATCAGCAGAGATCTGGGAACCGAGATAACTGAATGTGGTCACTACCTGCATGGTTTCTCCTGCTATATCCCACGAATTGGTAGGTGTAGTTGCCATAATTTCCGTTTTCTTCACATTCTGCCTAAGACTGGCTTTTTCACTTTCACCTTCAGCGAGAGTATTCTCAATTCTTCTTCACTTTCTAGCAACAGGATCGTATCATCCGCGTACCTGAGGATATTTACATTTATTCCAGCTATTTTAATTCCTGTTTCTCTTTCATCTATTCTCGCATTCCTCATAATATGTTCTGCATTCAGATTGAATAAGTACGGTGACAGTATGCAGCCTTGCCGGACCTCTTTCTGAATCTTTATCCATTTCCCTGTTCCATACATAGTTCTCACCGTGGCTTCTTGGTCCAGGTATAAACTCCGTATCAGATAAATGAGGTGATCTGGTACACCTCCCTAATATCGTGTAGGGTCCCCGCGAGCACGCAAAAGTGCCGCAACACGACGTGGCAGGGACTCGAGCAATGCCTGAAGTAGCGCTGGTGGGAACTGACACTATGAATCCCGCAGGGCTGTCCATAAATCCCCAAGAGAACGAAAGCTGGAGATCTCTTCTGAACAGCACCTTTCATGGCATCCCAGATATGCTCAATAATGTTTCATGTCTCGGGAGTTTGTTGGCCAGTGGAAGTGTTTAAGGTCAGAAGAGTGTTCCTGGAGTCCCTCTGTATCAATTCTGGACGTGTGGGGCGTCACGTTATCCTGCTGGAACTGCCCTAGTCCGTCGGAATGCGCACTGGACACAATGGATGCAGGTAATCTGACAGGAAGCTTACATAAGTCCCATATCACTCCAACTGCACAAACCCCACACCATTACAGAGCCTACACTAGCCCCTGTTGACAAGGACTCATCAGGTTCTTTCCATACCCGTATGCATCCATCCGCTCGATACAATTTGAAACGAGTGTCGTCCGACCAGGCAACATGTTTCCAGTCATCAACTGTCCAATGTCGGTGTTGACGGGCCCAGGCGAGGCGTAAAGCTTTGTATCGTGTAGTCATCAAGGGTACACGAGTGGGCCTTAGGTTCCGACAGCCCATATCGGTTATGTTTCGTTGAATGGTTCGGACGCTGAAGCTTGTTGATGGCCCAGCATTGACATCTGCAGTAATATGCGTAAGGGTTGCACTTCTGTGACGTGAAACGATTCTTTTCAATCGTCGTTGGTCCCCTTGTTGCAGGAACTTTTTCCGGGCGCAGCGGTGTCGGAGATCTAATGCTTTACCGGAGTCCTGATATTCGCGGCATACACTTGAAATGGCCGTACGGCAAAATCCCAGCTTCATCGCCACCTCGGAGATGTTGTGTCCCGCCGGCCGTGGTGGCCAAGCGGTTAAAGGCGCTACAGTCTGGAACACGCGACCGCTATGGTCGCAGGTTCGAATCCTGCCTCGGGCATGGATGTGTGTGATGTCCTTAGGTTAGTTAGGTTTAAGTAGTTCTAAGTTCTAGGGGACTGATGACCTTAGAAGTTAAGTCCCATAGTGCTCAGAGCCATTTGAACCATTTTTGTTGTGTCCCATCGCTCGCTCACCGACTATAACACCACGTTCTAACTAACTTAAATCTTGATAATCTGCCATTGTAGCAGCAGTAACCGATCTAACAACTGCGCTAGACTCTTGTTGCCCTATAGAGACGTTGGCCACTGCAACGCCGTATTCTGCCTGTTTACATCCCTATACCAGTTTCTTTGGCACTTCAGTGTATTTTGTAATCTGTTCTATCTTTCTGAATCACACGGTATATGTACGTACGTAGCGTAAAGCACAGTATACATACACCAAGAAGTTTTGACAGCTTAAAGGATGCATTATTACAAGTGTCTGCTCCCTCGTCTCTCCAAGAATAAAACCGTATTTTCTACACCGCCACTGTCTGACAACGTCCGTTTTCGACAAAATAGCACATTGATACGGATTTCATTGTTGTGCTGGACAGAACATTTTTTTATTTGAAGTGTTCAGAGGCACGAGTTGCTATTAACTTTTCTTTACCAACATTCGTGCAGGCTCTCTTGTAGCAAAGTTGTACAGTAGTAATCTCCATTCTCGCAGCACTGTGCGAACTGCAGTATTAAACTGTTGTTGTTGTGGTCTTCAGCCCTGAGACTGGTTTGATGCAGCTCTCCATGCTACTCTATCCTGTGCAAGCTTCTTCATCTCCCAGTATCTGCTGCAACCTACATCCTTCTGAATCTGCTTAGTGTATTCATCTCTTGGTCTCCCTCTACGATTTTTACCCTCCACACTGCCCTCCAAAGCTAAATTTGTGATCCCTTGATGCCTCAAAACATGTCCTACCAACCGATCCCTTCTTCTAGTCAAGTTGTGCCACAAACTTCTCTTCTCCCCAATCCTATTCAATACCTCCTCATTAGTTACGTGATCTACCCACCTTATCTTCAGCATTCTTCTGTAGCACCACATTTCGAAAACTTCTATTCTCTTCTTGTCCAAACTAGTTATCGTCCATGTTTCACTTCCATACATGGCTACACTCCATACAAATACTTTCAGAAACGACTTCCTGACACTTAAATCTATACTCGATGTTAACAAAGTCCTCTTCTTGAGAAACGCTTTCCTTGCCATATCCAGCCTACATTTTATATCCTCTCTACTTCGACCATCATCGGTTATTTTACTCCCTAAATAGCAAAACTCCTTTACTACTTTAAGTGTCTCATTTCCTAATCTAATTCCCTCAGCATCACCCGACTTAATTTGACTACATTCCATTATCCTCGTTTTGCTTTTGTTGATGTTCATCTTATATCCTCCTTTCAAGACACTGTCCATTCCGTTCAACTGCTCTTCCAAGTCCTTTGCTGTCTCTGACAGAATTACAATGTCATCGGCGAACCTCAAAGTTTTTACTTCTTCTCCATGAATTTTAATACCTATTCCGAATTTTTCTTTTGTTTCCTTTACTGCTTGCTCAATATACAGATTGAATAACATCGGGGAGAGGCTACAACCCTGTCTTACTCCTTTCCCAACCACTGCTTCCCTTTCATGCCCCTCGACTCTTATAACTGCCATCTGGTTTCTGTACAAACTGTAAATAGCCTTTCGCTCCCTGTATTTTTTGCGGTGTTTTTATTACTGTACTTGGACCGTACGTACTCAGACCGCGGTTTGTAACGACATTCCACTTTAACCATAATTCTCCTGAGCTTACTACACAGGGCCAGGTCCGGTGCAGAATATAACCCGGTCGGAGCCCCCAAATCTGGAGCAGACTGTGCGGCCCTGTACTTGTGCAGCCCTCGGCCCTTGGCCCTTGGCCCTTCTTACGCCCTCTTGGGCGCTCAAGGGCTTCGGCGCCTCCTTTGTCCGGCCGCACCCTTCGCGACCACCCCTGCTGTCTGCTCCCGCCTCACCTCGGCTCTAGGCCCTGGCTCTACTCAGTCCAGAACATCGCCTTAAGATGCGTTACAAGGGCCGTAAAAATTGCATATTGCACGTAACAGAAGGGGTTCAAAAATGGTTCAAATGGTTCTGAGCACTATGGGACTTAACATCTGAGGTCATCACTCCCCTAGACTTAGAACTACTTAAACCTAAAGACATCACACACATCCATGCCCGAGGCAGCATTCGAACCTGCGACCGTAGCAGTCGCGCGGTTCCGAACTGAAGTGCTTAGAACCGCTCGGCCACCGCGGCCGGGTAACAGAAGGGGCGTTCAATAAATAATGGAATACTTTTTTCCTGAAAGCAGGTTGCTTTTATTCATTATTTCAATATTCGATATTATTTCCCACTCTTTTGGCTACAAATCGCTGTTTTTCAACATAATCTTTGTTCAATGCGACGACCTTAGCCCACCTTACTGGCAGGACCTGTATGCCCGCTGGTGGACGTTGAAGACGACGTCTTACTGCATCAGTAACCCCATCACCTACGCACTGCTTCTCGCGGAGTGCATCTTTCATTTGGCCACTCAGATGGACGTGTCAGAGAAATCCAGTTGTGTAGCGAGGAGATTGTGATCAGTTGACGACCTCGAATGAGAGTGTCCGCACGTTCCAGCATTGCAGGTGTTACAGCTGTTTGCAGCAGATTGGACAGGTTTGCCCGACCCTGCTGCGATGATGACAGACTGCTAGCCCAACGACTCACTGTGCTTTTGTTCACAGCCAGGTCTCCGCTGTCACCCTGCAAGCGCCTACGAATATGCGCGATGCTCTGGTTTTTCGCCACAAGAACGTTAATGAGAAGTCTCTGCTTGCAACGCACTTCCTTTAAGACGCCATTTTGGTCGCTGCTATAGGGCCCTGCGTATTAGAACTTCATGAAATTGTAATGGCTGAAGTGGGAATATTCCACGATGTACCGCAACAACTTCCGCTGTCCTTCAAACGAAACTCGCCAAGAGAAAAAAATGTGGTGTATTACTTATTGAACGACCCGCGTAATTTCCGGCAGTGTTGTCTGGTAACATTGCGGGACACGGATTGTGGCCACGTCTACGACGGCATTCCGGGCCACTATTGCCCAGCAATGTTTCTATCAACAAATTTTCGGGCCAGCATTCTTTACACGGGACCAAGCTAATTCCACAAAGCCGCGCGGGATTAGCCGAGCGGTCTAGAGCACTCAAGTCATGGACTGAGTGGCTGGTCCCGGCGGAGGTTCGAGTCCTCCCTCGGGCATGGGTGTGTGTGTTTGTCCTTAGGACAATTTAGGTTAAGTAGTGTGTAAGATTAGTGACTGATCACCTTAGCGGTTAAGTCCCATAAGATTTCACACACATTCGAACACTTGAAATTCCACAAAACGAAGGTGAGCTAGCGGAAGTGACTGCGGCTGTACTGCTTTAACATCACACAAGAAGTCAAATTAAGAGAGAACAAGAGAAATAGCTCTTTCCAAATTTTTTTTTATTAAGTAAGTGGAATGCTTCAGAAAATGCGGCTTGTCAACTAAGGCTAAATACATGCCTGTTGCAGGATTTTATCAAAATGTCGACCCACAGCGTCGAACATCTCATACAAGCAATTGGTCCGAGAATTACTAAAAGCGATCCAAAGATGAGGTAGTGTGTACCAGTTACAGCACGATTGGCGATCACTCTTTGGTTTTTAGCTACTGGTGTCTGGCACACAAGTTTATGGAGCACTGTTCATTAATGAGCCTCTTTCAGTCCTGGTTTGATGCAGCTCTCCATGCTACTCTATCCTGTGCAAGCTTCTTCATCTCCCAGTACCTACTGCAACCTACATCCTTCTGAATCTGCTTAGTGTATTCATCTCTTGGTCTCCTCCTACGATTTTTACCCTCCACGCTGCCCTCCAATATTAAATTGGTGATCCCTTGATGCCTCAGAACATGTCCTACCAACCGATCCCTCCTTCTGGTCAAGTTGTGCCACAAACTTCTCTTCTCCCCAATCCTATTCAATACTTCCTCATTAGTTATGTGATCTACCCATCTAATCTTCGGCATTCTTCTGTAGCACCACATTTCGAAAGCTTCTATTCTCTTCCTGTCCAAACTATTTACCGTCCATGTTTCACTTCCATACATGGCTACACTCCATACAAATACTTTCAGAAATGACTTCCTGACACTTAAATCTATACTCGATGTTAACAAATTTCTCTTCTTCAGAAACGCTTTCCTTGCAATTGCCAGTCTACATTTTATATCCTCTCTACTTCGACCATCATCAGTTATTTTGCTCCCCAAATAGCAAAACTCCTTTACTACTTTAAGTTTCTCATTTCCTAATCTAATTCCCTCAGCATCACCTGACTTAATTCGACTACATTCCATTATCCTCGTTTTGCTTTTGTTGATATGGTAGGAGGACTGAATGATTTCATTAAAGAACGTTTGAAATAAGAACACAGTTTCTGTTTATACTGCGTGGTTATAAGTAAACGGCAGGTACGCACGGAGGTCCAATGTGGGCCGTAATTATCGTACTGTAGCGAAACTCGGTAGGTACGCTAATCCGTTAATACGGAAACGATCTATGCTGGAAAAAAAAATTAGTTCCAATTTTCGCCACCAGGTGCACATCTCGCGCTGTACAGCATCTCGTCGATGTATTCAGTGCTCGTGTTGAACGAACTGTGTAAGTGGCTGTTAATATCAACATCTACAGTAAGCCTACCTCATTTGTTTGAAATTCTCTCACCACATCCCGTACACAGTAACAGATAACATTTAAACATTCCTATGTGTCTTTCTTGCATTCACAGCGCCAGATTTGCACCTGGTGGGCAAAATTGGCGCTCATAACTATTGAACAACTTCATCTGTTTTCTATATGTATGTGTACCAAATTAAGTTAAACGCGTTGGAACACTTTAATTATGCAAAGTCAGTCAGCTATGCAAAGGGGCACTAACAGTGTGTAAATTTACACAAAAACAGTAGACGTAACAACATACAAATATGATTAAAGAAAAACGAAACAACTCCGTCGAGACGACTTCGAAAGTGGTCACGTGATTGGGTGTCACTTGTGTCATACGTCTGTACGCGAGATTTCCACACTCCTAAACAGGTCCATTGCTTCCGATGTGACAGTGAAGTGGAAACGTGAAGGGACACGTACAGCACGAAAGCGTACAGGGCCGACCTCGTCTGTTGACTGACAGAGACCGCCGACAGTTGAAGAGGGCCGTAATGTGTAATAGGCAGGCATCTATCCAGGCCATAACACACGAATTCCAAACTGCATCAGGATCCACTGCAAGTACTATGACAGTTAGGAGGGAGGTGAGAAAACTTGGATTGCATGGTCGACCGGCTGCTCATAAGCCACACATCACGCCGGTAAATGCCAAACGGCGCCTCGCTTGGTGTAATTAACGTAAACATTGGACGATTGAACAGTGGAATACCGTTGTGTATAGTTTCGAATCACGGTACACAACGTGGCGGGGTGTGGATATGGCGAATTCCCAGTGAACGTCATCTGCCAGCGTGTGTAGTACCAATAGTAAAATTGGGACAAGGTGGTGTGATGGTGTGGTCGTGTTTTTCATCGTGGGGGCTTGCATCGCTTGTTGTTTTGCGTGGCCTGCATTGGCGTTTTAAGCACCTTCTTGCTTCGCACTGTTGACGAGCAGTTCGGGAAAGGCGATTGCATCTTTGAAGACGATCGAGAAACTGTTCGTAATGCATGGCGCGTGGCCGAGTGGTTACACGACAATAGCATCCCTGCAATGCACAGAGTCCTGATCTGAATCCTATAGAACGCCTTTGGGATGTTTTGGAACGCCGACTTCGTGCCACCCCTCACCGACGGACATCGATACGTCTCCTCAGTGCAGCACTCCGTGAAGAATGGGCTGCAATTCCCCATGAAACTGTCCGGCACCTGACGGAACGTATGCCAGCGAGAGTGGAAGCTGTCATCAAGGCTAAGGGTGGGCCAACACCGTACTGAATTGCAGTATTATCGATGGAGGGCGCCACGAACTTGTAAGTCATTTTCAGCCAGATGTCCGGATACTTTTGATCCAATAGTGTATACTTTCTAATTATTATTATTATTATTATTCACGTATGGTCCCAGTAGGACCACGCTAGGTCCGATCTATCAATGGCACATTTGATAGTTGGCCTGTCTTGGTGCCCAAATTTCTTTAGTCATTCTTTCTTTCATCAGACCACTGTGTTCCAGTCCGTTTTATAATTTCCCTCTGACCAACTATCCAATCAAATATCTTTTGTCTGAATGTTTTTCTATCTGCCTGAGTTACACTGGCTACTTTAAAGCCCTCTTTAATCGCCTCGATCCATTTAATTCGCTCAGTTTTGGCCTTACTTCTGTTTTTGTAGAATTCTACTATATGTTTTGTCAACCTAGTGGGTGGCACTCTTTTAATGTGTCCCTAGTTAAAATTTCCAGATCATCTGCAAAGGCTTGATTGATTGGTCTATATTCTGAATCGACTTCTGCTCTCGCCATTATGTAATTACCTTTCCCAAAACACAGTTAAACAGTAATGGAGAGAATATATCTCCCTGTGTAACTGTACCGCTGTAGAAATAACACCACTGGTCAGAATGACGTCAAATTGCGACGGAATATTATGGGAGAAGGGGGAAAACGTATGGCAGAAGAAAAATAAATAGTTACAAAAAGTAACAATAGATGGTGCGGTAAACATCATAATTTAATAGTCGTCGACTACAAACGACAAATGAACTATACAACAATGCCTACGATGTATGTTTGACGTTAAATAAACTGTACTACTCAATGTGCATGGGTGTACAGGCGTTATACTGTTAGTTACGTAGGCCCATCCACCATGGGAAGGTCATCACATCGGATGGGAAAAATCTGTTTTAAATTTTCGTGAGGCCAAAAACCGTAGATAGTGTATTTTCCCGGTTTTTGCTGGACTATGATTTTATTATGTTGTTCTTTACATAAACGATGAGTCCCATTTCGAGATACTTAATATATAGACTTTTTGCACATAAAATTGTAAAACGCAAGTTAGATGTGTAGACTGAAGGTGGAGTGGGGAAGGGAGGAAAGGAAAGGGGAGGGAACACTGCTGTCAACTGCATTGTGCCGGACCGGGATTCGAACCGGGGATCTCCTGCTTACAAGGCAGGTGCGGTAGCTACTATCCCACCCAGCAGACAGTTTTACCGCACGGACTATCTCGGCTCGGTTCACATTGGATCCACCGTCCCACACCCTCCCATCGAGCTCCTGTCTATTTCATCCATATTCTCTCTTCCGAGATTCTGGAGGGAGGTCGGACATACTTGTGCATCCACACTGAATAAGGTGGTTTCATTGCCCAGCTAGGCCTACCAAATTATATGAATGTGTGGTGTTTGTTCTTTCGGACATGGCAGGAAGCACAGACATCACACATTCATACAGTAAGTTAGACGGTCTACACCTGTTTTTGCGGATGGAGTGTCTATTGAGACTGAGTCTTAGCTTCCGTGCTGTTGATGCTTGTTGGATTGTGCGCACCTTTTTACTAGCGAATGCTTGTTCTAAAAGTCGGCAAGGTATGTCTGAAGTGATGTCTGTCTCAAAAATCTTCGGATATTAGCCACTGAATGCTGACCACTATTTTGAGTGGACCAAAGCTTGGAATCTCTACACCTCGGTCATGGGCTCTGAAGATGACGTAATATAGCGCCGAAACCGATAGCTCAATAAAATATCAATTTATAAATTTAGACGACTCAAAGGTGTTCGATTTGACATTCTTTATGTAGCGAGTGTGACCTGTGACAGACATGAACGTTATTTATGGTCCGCAGCTGGTGGTCGTGCGGTAGCGTTCTCGCTTCCGAGGCCCGAGTTCCCGGGTACGATTCCCGGCGGGGTCGGGGATTGTCCCTGCCTCGTGATGACTGGGTGTTGCGTGATGTCCTTAGGTTAGTTAGGTTTAAGTAGTTCTAAGTTCTGGGGGACTGATGACCATAGATGTTAAGTCCCATAGTGCTCAGAGCCATTTTGTTATTTATGCCTGCTATCCACCTTTCCCGTGTGGTGAAACCTGTACCATTTTTCGTTATACCACCCCACCTGTACTACATATGTACTGTGTTTCAAGTCGTCCGTCCAACATCGTCTGTGATTACCGCTTTCTAGAAATGTCTCCCTGTTCGTTAGAAAATGTCAAGCAGTTAAAGTGTTACTACGCTTACACTTGTAACGTAATAAAAATATCATCACTGCTAACAGACATGAGGAAATTTGTGTTATCGCTTTGGAAGGAAAAGGAGAAGTCGTAACCAAATGCACGACCTCAGTATTGCAAAAAAAAAAAAAAAAAAAAAAAAAAAAAAAAAAAAAAAAAAAAAAAAAAATCAGTCGCATTGTAAACAATAAGAGGGAATTTTTCTGGAGAGAAACTTCAGACGGACTCAGTTGCTGATGATATTTAATAATTTAATGGTCAACACTTAACTAAAAAAACTCCACCCAAACAGGCTATGATTGCCTAACGGTACCGACCAGCCGCCGTGTTATCCTCATGCGTCACTGGATGCGGATATGCAGGGGCATGTGGTCAGCATACCTTTGAACATTCATGCTGCTCTCCATTGTACACGTAGCACAACCTCGGTCAGTCCTGCTTGGAATAGGCTCCACACGCTCGAGTAACAGACTAAGACACAATGGAGAGCCAAATATCGTGTAGGGCCCCCGCGAGCACGCATAAGTGCCGCAACACGATGTGGCAAGGAGTCGACTAATGTCTGAAGTAGTGCTGGAGGGAACTGACACCATCAATCCTGCACGCCTGCCCATAGATCTGTAAGAGTACGACGGGGTGGTGAGCTCTTCCGAACAGCAAGTTGCTCAATAATGTTCATGTCTGACGAGTTTGGTGGACAGCGGAAGTGTTTAAACATATAAGAGTGTTCCTGGAGCCACTCTGTAGCAGTTATACGCGTGGGTTGTCGCATTGTCCTGCTGGAATTGACCAAGTCCGTCGGAATGCACAATGGACACGAATGGATGCAGGTGCTCAGACGGGATGCTTACGTACGTGTCACCTGTCAGTCGTATATATATATCAGGGGTTCAGGGGTCTCATATCACTCCAACTGTACACGCCCCACACCATTACAGAGCCTTCACCAGCTTGAACAGTCCCCTGCTGACATGCAGATCCATGGATTCATGAGGATGTCTCTATATCTTTACACGTCCAGCCGATCGATACAATTAGAAACAAGACTAGTCCGACCAGGCAACATGTTTCCAGTCATCAACAGTAAAGCTTTGTATCTTGCAGTTATAAGGGTACACGAGTGGGCCTTCGCCTGCAAAAGCCCATGTCGATGGTGTTTCGTTGAATGGTTCGCACACTGACACTTGTTGATCGCCCAGCATTTAAATCTGCAGCAGTTTTCGGAGCGGTTGGACTTCTGTCACGTTGAACGATTCTCTTCAGTCGACGATGTTGCAGAATGTTTTTCCGGCCGCAGCGATGTCGGAGATTTGATGTTTTACCGGATCACTGATATTCACGGTACACTCGTGAAATGGTCGTACGGGAAAATCCCCATTTGACTGCTACCTCGGAGATGGTGTGTCCCATGGTTCATGAGCCGACTATAACACCACGTTGAAACTCACTGAAATTATGATAACCTGCCATTGTAACACTTGTTGTCTTCTACATGCGTTGGTGTCAGCAACGCCGTATTGTGCCTGTTTACATACCTCTGTATTTGAATAGGCATGCCTATACCAGTTTCTTTGGCGCTTTAGTGTATCTACTGAACTATGAAAGATAGGTGCTTCCCCACTGTTGCGTCACAGTAAGGAATACGTGTACCTAGTTAGGTTGAAGTTGGTCCAGTGGTTTAGGAGGAGGAGTGCAACATACACACATAGTTACATTCATTTTTACAATATGCGTGCATTACTGGTGGCAACGTAGCGTTGAAGCTGTGTCCATGTTAATTCTGTTGTGATGAAATGACAGTGATAATACGAGGTGCATTCAAGTTCTAAGGCCTCCGATTTTTTTTCTAATTAACTACTCACCCGAAATCGATGAAACTGGCGTTACTTCTCGACGTAATCGCCCTGCAGATGTACACATTTTTCACAACACTGACGCCATGATTCCATGGCAGCGGCGAAGGCTTCTTTAGGAGTCTGTTTTGACCACTGGAAAATCACTGAGGCAATAGCAGCACGGCTGGTGAATGTGCGGCCACGGAGAGTGTCTTTCATTGTTGGAAAAAGCCAAAAGTCACTAGGAGCCAGGTCAGGTGAGTAGGGAGCATGAGGAATCACTTCAAAGCTGTTATCACGAAGAAACTGTTGCGTAACGTTAGCTCGATGTGCGGGTGCGTTGTCTCGGTGAAACAGCACACGCACAGCCCTTCCTGGACATTTTTGTTGCAGTGCAGGAAGGAATTTGTTCTTCAAAACATTTTCGTAGGATGCACCTGTTACCGTAGTGCCCTTTGGAACGCAATGGGTAAGGATTACGCCCTCGCTGTCCCAGAACATGGACATCATTTTTTCAGCACTGGCAGTTACCCGAAATTTTTTTGGTGGCGGTGAATCTGTGTGCTTCCATTGAGCTGACTGGCGCTTTGTTTCTGGATTGAGAAATGGCATCCACGTCTCATCCATTGTCACAACCGATGAAAAGAAAGTCCCATTCGTGCTGTCGTTGCGCATCAACATTGCGTGGCAACATGCCACACGGGCAGCTGTGTGGTCGTCCGTGAGCATTCGTGGCACCCACCTGGATGACACTTTTCGCATGTTCAGGTCGTCGTGCAGGATTATGTGCACAGAACCCACAGAAATGCCAACTCTGGAGGTGATCTGTTCAACAGTCATTCAGCGATCCCTCAAAACAATTCTCTCCACTTTGTCGATCGTGTCGTCAGACCGGCTTGTGTGAGCCCGAGGTTGTTTCGGTTTATTGTCACACGATGTTCTGCCTTCATTAAACTGTCGCACCCACGAACGCACTTGCGACACATCCATAACTCCATCACCACATGTCTCCTTCAACTGTCGATGAATTTCAATTGGTTTCACACTACGCAAATTCAGAAAACGAATGATTGCACGCTGTTCAAGTAGGGAAAACGTCGCCATTTTAAGTATTTAAAACAGTTCTCATCCTCGCCGCTGGCGGTAAAATTCCATCTGCCGTACGGTGCTGCCATCTCTGGGACGTATTGACAATGAACGCGGCCTCGTTTTAAAACAATGCGCATGTTTCTATCTCTTTCCAGTCCGGAGAAAAAAACTCGGAGGCCTTAGAACTTGAATGCACCTCGTAAGCTGACTGCCTGATAACTCTTTGACTGTATGTTTTTGTTACCTCATCGATATCCTACAAGCCGAAATCTGTTTTACGGAGCCATATTATATTCGTAAGCTCATTCTTTTTTAAACTTATCACTGATTCTTGACGATTCGAAACTCAAGCCAGTCATCTTCTCCTTTTGCTTTGCCCCGGTAGGCGCCTTATCAACATTAGCAAAACGGTTGGGAGAATTATCAAGAACAATAGTTGGCAGTGTTTGTGTAGGCACACAAGGCGCAGGTTTTTTCTTGTCCCCTGGCCAAGAGAGCAAGGCCCAACATTACCACCGAACAACATTTAACTTTCTCGTTTCTGACTTTTGTAAGGGATTTACTAAGGTATAAGAACATGGGGCGAAGAACGGCTAAGCAATAGGACAGTGCACAGAGCAGATTAAAGCAGAAAGTAGCCCATAGCAGATAATTCTCGTTGTCAGTCGATACCAATAAGTCGTAAGGTATTAGCAGAAAGTTGCAGATCGTTTTCACTATCTATTAGCTCATAGTGTGAAAGCAACAGGATAGTACACGTATAGGTTAACGAAAAGACAAGTGTAGAGCTCATGTGGTCCCCTTTTGTTAATGTTAACGCCGGACAGCATGACATATGCGAATTTGTGTACATGCGATGCATGACTTAACGTTGTATTTTAGGCTTACCGGTAGCAATTACTGAACTATATGAACAAAACGTAAATTAGTCACAAACTACGTCGTACACTCACGTTATTCAACATGTAAACGTCACTACGGATATTAGGATTTAGATTATGACATGTTCGATAGCCCTGCCTGATTGGCCATGATGTAGCGTAGAGGAATAGCGAAACTCTGCATGAACCGCTGAAGTGTCGGAACATCGATGCTGTCGATGACCTCGTGGATGGCTGTTTTCAGATCAGCAATGGTTTTGGGGTTATTGCTGTACACCTTGCCTTTAATAAAGCCCCGTAAACAGGAGTCGGGTGTGTTTAGATACGGAGAATATGGCGGCCAATCGAGGCCCATGCCAGTGGCCTCTGGGTACCCCAGAGCCAGAACGCCGTCCCCAAAGTGTTCCTCCAGGACATCACTCTCCTATTTCGGTGTTGTCGGGCTCCGTCTTGAATGGCCCACATCTTGTCGAAATAAGGGTAACTTTGGATAACGGGGATGAAATCATCTTCCAATACCTTTACAGAGGTATCTCTTTAATCAGCGTTGTGGGTACAATCTTCTCAGGTATTGTTGAAAGGAAAGTGCGAGTATTAGTTGAGGACCAATTGGATGAAAATCAGTGTGGGTTTAGGCCTCTTAGAGGTTGTCAGGACTAGATCTTTAGCTTACGGCAAATAATGGAGAAGTGTTACGAGTGGAACAGGGAATTGTTTCTATGCTTTATAGATCTAGAAAAGGCATATGACCGGGTTCCTAGGAGGAAGTTATTGTCTGTTCTACAAGATTATGGAATAGGAGGCAAACTTTTGCAAGCAATTAAAGGTCTTTACATGGATAGTCAGGCAGCAGTTAGAGTTGACGGTAAATTGAGTTCATGGTTCAGAGTAGTTTCAGGGGTAAGACAAGGCTGCAACCTGTCTCCACTGTTGTTCATATTATTTATGGATCATATGTTGAAAACAATAGACTGGCTGGATGAGATTAAGATATGTGAACACAAAATAAGCAGTCTTGCATATGCGGATGACTTAGTTGTGATGGCAGATTCGATTGAAAGTTTGCAAAGTAATATTTCAGAGCTAGATCAGAAATGTAAGGACTATGGTATTAAGATTAGCATCTCCAAAACGAAAGTAATGTCAGTGGGAAAGAAATATAAACGGATTGAGTGCCAAATAGGAGGAACAAAGTTAGAACAGGTGGACAGTTTCGAGTACTTAGGATGCATATTCTCACAGGATGGCAACATAGTGAAACAACTGGAAGCGTAGCAAAGCTAATGCAGTGAGCGCTCAGCTACGATCTACTCGCTTCTGCAAGAAGGTAGTCAGTACCGAGACTAAGTTATCTGTGCACCGTTCAATCTTTCGACCAACTTTGTTGTATGGGAGTGAAAGCTGGGTGGATTCAGGTTACCTTATCAACAAGGTTGAGGTTACGGATATGAAAGTAGCTAGGATGATTGCAGGTACTAGTAGATGGGAACAATGGCGTGAGGGTGCCCACAATGAGGAAATCAAAGAAAAACTGGGAATGAACTCTATAGATGTAGCAGTCAGGGCGAACATGCTTAGATGGTGGGGTCATGTTACACGCATGGGGGAAGCAAGGTTACCCAAGAGACTCATGGATTCAGTAGTAGAGGGTAGGAGGAGTCGGGGCAGACCGAGGAGAAGGTACCTGGATTCGGTTAAGAATGATTTTGAAGTAATAGGTTTAACATCAGAAGAGGCACCAATGTTAGCACTGAATAGGGGATCATGGAGGAACTGTATAAGGGGGGCTATGCTCCAGACTGAACGCTGAAAGGCATAATCAGTCTTAAATGATGATGATAAATGATGATGATGATACCTTTACGTACCGTGCCACCGAGGAATGTCGCTCCGATTATTCCGTGACTGGACACTGCACACCACCACGCAGTCTGCTGTTGAGGGTGAAGAGACTTCTCGATCGGTAAATGTAGATTGTCAGTCCCCTAAATGCCCCAATTTCGCTTGTTGAGGACTCCACCTAAATGAAAATAGGCCGCGTTTTTAAACGAAACCATATCAGCGCACACTCCGCTGCGGAGTGAAAATCTCATTCTGGAAACATCCCCCAGGCTGTGGCTAAGCCGTGTCTCCGTTGTATCCTTTCTTTCAGGAGTGCTAGAGCTGCAAGGTTCGCAGGAGAGCTTCTGTAAAGTTTGGAAGGTAGGAGACGACGTACTGGCAGAAGTAAAGCTGTGAGGACGGGGCGTGAGTCGTGCTTCGGTTGCTCAGATGGTAGAGCACTTGCCCGCTAGAGGCAACGGTCCCGAGTTCGAATCTCGGTCGGGCACACAGTTTTAATCTGCCAGGAAGTTTCACATCAGCGCACACTCCGCTGCAGAGTGAAAATCTCATTCTGAGACCATTTTCACATCAAAGTCCTTCAATTCTGTGAACAATAGCCTTGGCGAAACACAACCTCTGTTACAAGGCCCTGAGGCTTACTCCCTGATAGGCTTGAATTTTGTGCATGGGAAGAGAAGCATGTCTTTAACAACAATTTGTCGCAGTGCGTCGCAGTTGATTGTCACCGGTTTTGCAGTTCGTCTGATCGATTTCCTGGGGCTGTTTTAAAACCCTGCACTCGTCTTCTCGACGTTTTGAGGCGATTGCACCCTTTTTCTACGACCGACATTCCCAACACTGTCACAACGAACACCACCCGTTCTCTCAAACTTGCGAATCAAATTCTTGATTGTTAACACACTTGGACCGGTTGTCTCAGCTCGAACTCGGTTGTCAACTTCCCTTGAGCCGCAATTGAGCTGTTATCGCTAGAATAGTAGACCTTCACAAGCGCTATACGCTTACGCACGCTGCGCCCTGACGTTTTAACGTGGAAATGGTCTACAACAACAGGGCGTGTGCCCTTGCGCGTACTAATTCACGTCATGTCCCGTGGCCAACCATGCAGTTTGATTGTCCTAACGCAAACCGTTCAGAAATTATGACGATCTTATTTCATATACAAGGTGCATTAAAGTTCTAAGGCCTCCGATTTTTTTTCTCTCGACTGGAAAGAGATAGAAACATGCGCATTGTTTTAAAATGAGGCCGCGTTCGTTGTCAATACGTCCCAGAGATGGCAGCACCATACGGCAGATGGAATTTTACCGCCAGCGGCGAGAATGAGAACTGTTTTAAATACTTAAAATGGCGACGTTTTCCTTGCTTGAACAGCGTGCAGTCATGCGTTTTCTGAATTTGCGTGGTGTGAAACCAATTGAAATTCATCGACAGTTGAAGGAGACATGTGGTGACGGAGTTATGGATGTGTCGAAAGTGCGTTCGTGGGTGCGACAGTTTAATGAAGGCAGAACATCGTGTGACAACAAACCGAAACAACCTCGGGCTCGCACAAGCCGGTCTGACGACATGATCGAGAAAGTGGAGAGAATTGTTTTAGGGGATCGCCGAATGACTGTTGAACAGATCGCCTCCAGAGTTGGCATTTCTGTGGGTTCTGTGCACACAATCCTGCACGACGACCTCAAAATGCGAAAAGTGTCATCCAGGTGGGTGTCACGAATGCTGACGGACGACCACACGGCTGCCCATGTGGCGTGTTGCCGAGCAATGTTGACGCACAACGACAGCACGAATGGGACTTTCTTTTCGTCGGTTGTGACAATGGATGAGACGCGGATGCCATTTTTCAATCCAGAAACAAAGCACCAGTCAGCTCAATGGAAGCACACAGATTCACCGCCACCAAAAAAATTTCGGGTAACCGTCAGTGCTGAAAAAATGATGTTGTCAATGTTCAGGGACAGCGAGGGCGTAATCCTTACCCATTGCGTTCCAAAGGGCACTACGGTAACAGGTGCATCCTAAGAAAATGTTTTGAACAACAAATTCCTTCCTGCACTGCAACAAAAACGTCCGGGAAGGGCTGCGCGTGTGCTGTTTCACCGAGACAACGCACCCGCACATCGAGCTAACGTTACGCAACAGTTTCTTCGTGATAACAACTTTGAAGTGATTCCTCATGCTCCTTACTTACCTGACCTGGCTCCTAGTGACTTTTGGCTTTTTCCAACAATGAAAGACACTCTCCGTGGCCGGACATTCACCAGCCGTGCTGCTATTGCCTCAGCGATCTTCCAGTGGTCAAAACAGACTCCTAAAGAAGCCTTCGCCGCTGCCATGGAATCATGGCGTCAGCGTTGTGAAAAATGTGTACGTCTGCAGGGCGATTACGTCGAGAACTAACGCTAGTTTCATCGATTTCGGGTGAGTAGTTAATTAGAAAAAAAAATATCGGAGGCCTTAGAACTTGAATGCACCTCGTAGTTCAAGAATTGTCACAATGTATGTGAGAGTTTCTTGAGGAATGTCATATACACATGTGATCAAAAGTATCCGGACATCCCCAAAAACATGCGATTTTCATATTAGGTGCATTGTGCTGCCACCTACTGCCAGGTGCTCCATATAAGCGACCTCAGTAGTCATCAGACATCGTGAGGGAGCAGAATGGGGCGCTCCGCGGAACTCACGGACTTAGAATGCGGTCAGGTGGTTGGGGGTCACTTACGTCATACAGACTGTGCGCGAGATTTCCACACTTCTAAACATCCCGAGGTCGACTGTTTCCGATTTTATAGTGAAGCAGAAACGTGAAGGGACATGTACAGCACAAAAGCGTACAGGCCGACCTCGTCTGTTGACTGACAGAGATCGCCGACAGTTAAAGACGGTCGTAATGTGTAATTCGCAGACATATATCCAGACCATCACACAAAAATTCCAAACTGCGTCAGGATCCACTGCAAGTGCTATGACAGTTAGGCGGGAGGCGAGAAGATTTAGATTTCATGGTCGAGCGGCTGCTCATAAGTCACACATCACGCCGGTAAATGCCAAACGACGCCTCACTTGGTGCGAGGAGCGAAAACATTGGACGACTGAACTGTGGAAAAACGTTGTGTGGAGTGACGACTCTCGGTACACAATGTGGTGATCCGATGGCAGGGTGTGGGTATGGCGAATGCCTTGTCTACGTCGTCTGACAACGTACGTTGCGCCAACTGTAAAATTCAGGGACGGTGGTGTTATGGTGTGGTCGTGTTTCTCATGGAGGGGGCTTGCACCCCTTCTTTTGCGTGGTACTATCACAGCACAGGCCTACATTGATGTTTTAACCACCTTCTTGCTTCCCACTGTTCAAGAGCAGTTTGGGGATGGCGATTGCATCTTTCAGCACTATCGAGCACCTGTTCATAATGCACGGCCTCTGGCGGAGTGGCTACACGAAAATAACATCACTGTAATGGACTGGCCTGCACAGAGTCCTGACCTCAGTCCTATAGAACACCTGTGGTATGTTTTGGAACGCCAACTTCGTCCCAATCGGCCAGACTTCACCGACCGACATCGATACCTCTCCTCAGAAGAATGGTCTGCCATTCTCCAAGAAACCTTCCAGCACCGGATTGAACGTATGCCTGCGAGACTGGAAGCTGTCATCAAGGCTATGGCTGGGCCAACACCATATTGATTTCCAGCGTTATCGATGGTGGGCGACACGAACATCTAAGTTATTTTCTGCCAGGTGGCCGCATACATTTGATCACATAGTGTAAATAGTACCGAATGTGGGAGAGACAATTTTAGAGTGCATAAAATAGGTGTCTTCCTGTTTATCACTATCCTTCTGTGAGACGGAACAAATTAACTGCTAAGAGGACTTGTAAGTAGGCTGTTTAGGTTGTTATATTGGCAACGTTACGTAGCGCTCTGTATGAAAATCACTGGCTGTGCTGTGTGCAGCCTGTGGCTAGTTTGCAGTGTTGTCTGCCATTGTAGTGTTGGGCAGCGGCAGCTGGATCTGAACAGCGCGTAGCGTTGCGCAGTTGGAGGTGAGCCGCCAGCAGTGGTGGATGTGGGGAGAGAAATGGCGGAGTTTTGAAATTTGTAAAAATGGATGTCATGAACTGCTATACATATTATGATTATTAAGGTAAATACATTGTTTGTTCTCTATTAAAATCTTTCATTTGCTAACTATGCCTATCAGTAGTTAGTGCCTTCAGTAGTTTGAATCTTTCATTTAGCTGGCAGTAGTGGCGCTCGCTGTATTGCAGTAGTTCGAGTAACGCAGATTTTTGGTGAGGTAAGTGATTTGTAAAAGGTATAGGTTAATGTTAGTCAGGGCCATTCTTTTGTAGGGATTTCTGAAAGTCAGATTGCGTTGCGCTAAAAATATTGTGTGTCAGTTTAAGCACAGTCGTGTATAATTGTTCTAAGGGGACGTTTCAGACTAAAGGGGAACATCTGGAAAGAACTAGGTGGTATCATGGGTAGACATAGACGTTTCGTAAATAACTGTAAACAAACCAGTGTGTGTTCCTACAAAACTCCGAGGATAATTTTCTGCAGAAGGGAGGAAATTGTAAGGGCTTATAGAAAAAATGACTCCATAATACAATTGCTACTGCTTATTTCCAGCAATCGTTTTCACTGAACGATGTAGCATTTATCACTGCATCGTCCGTGATATTTACAATTTCTCCTCAGAAAAGGAAGCTATCTACATTGTGGACAGACCCTTGTTACACTTGACTGAAGTGTCCCCTTCACAATTCAAATGATAAAGCCTACAGCTGCTATTTTGTCTAAAACTGATATCGTGAGACCGTGGCTGTGTACAATTAATGTAGGTTAATTCTTAGAAAGAAGAACGCAGCAACCAGCCACTATTAATACTGCTATTTATTTAGGTAAATAGCGCCGTAACCGCTTTCGAACTGACAAGTTAATCATCAGACGACTGTTGACATGATTTGCAAGATACACTTCACATAATTGTCAGTTTTAGATTTATGTTCTTCCATTGTGGCGAAATATTCTTGGTGCGTTGGTGCCCTACGGTAAAAACAGCGTTAGAAGCGCCCTATGTGAAAATAACTAACCTCCAAACGATGAAATACAGAGTAAATAAATATGTGAGGTTAAGTGGTCGAAAATTCCGCGAAGTTGCAGGATTGTATTTTCCGAATATTCCAAAATATATACAGCTCTTACGTAATTTGAACATCACCATATTGTGCAAAGCACCACACACACACACACACACACACCAAAAATAATTTCCACATCTGAACCAGATGGCGCTATGGTTGGCCCGCTGGATGGCGCTGCCATAGGTCACACGGATATCAACTGCGGTTTTTTTTAAATAGGAACCCCCATTTTTTATTACATATTCGTGTAGTAAGTAAAGGAATATGAATGTTTTAGTTAGACCACTTTTTTCGCTATGTGATAGATGGCGCTGTAATAGTCACAAACGTATAAATACGTGGTACCACGTAACATTCCGCCAGTGCGGACGGTATTTGATTCGTGATACGTTACCCGTGTTAAAATGGACCGTTTACCAATTGCGGAAAAGGTTGGTATCGTGTTGATATACGGCTATTGTGATCAAAATCCCCAACTGGCGTGTGCTATGTATGCTGCTCGGTATCCTGGACGACATCAGCCAAGTTTCCGGACCGTTCGCCGGATAGTAACGTTATTTAAGGAAACAGGAATTCTTCAGCCACATGTGAAACGTCAACCACGATCTCCAACAAATGATGACGCCCAAGTAGGTGTTTTAGCTCCTGTCGCGGCTAATCCGCACATCAGTAGCAGACAAATTGCGCGAGAAACGGGAATCTCAAAAACGTCGGTGGTGAGAATGCTACATCAACATCGATTGCACCCGTACCATATTTCTATGCACCAGGAATTGTATGGCGACGACTTTGAACGTCGTGTACAGTTCTGCCATTGGGCACAAGAGAAATTAAGGGACGATGACAGATTTTTTGCACGCGTTCTATTTAGCGGTAACATAAACTGGCATAATATGCACTATTGGGCAACGGAAAATCCACGGTGGCTGCGACAAGTGGAACATCAGCGACCTTGGCGGGTTAATGTATGGTGCAGCATTACGGGAGGAAGGATAATTGGCCCCCATTTTTTTGGTGGCAATCTAAATGGTGCAAAGTATGCTGATTTCCTACGTAATGTTCTACCGATGTTACTACAAGATGTTTCACTGCATGACAGAATGGCGATGTACTTCCAGCATGATGGATGGCCGGCATGTAGCTCGCGTGCGGTTGAAGCGGTATTGAATAGCATGTTTCATGACAGGTGGATTGGTCGTCGAAGCACCATACCGTGGCCCGCACGTTCACCGGATCTGACGTCCTCGTATTTCTTTCTGTGGGGAAAGCTGAAGATATTTGCTATTGTGATCCACCAACAACGCCTGAGAACATACGTCAGCGCATTGTCAATGCATGTGCGAACATTACGGAAGGCGAACTACTCGCTGTTGAGATGAATGTCGTTACACGTATTGCCAAATGCATTAAGGTTGACACGCTCTAACAGCAAACGTTCTCAGAAATGATAAGTTCACAAAGATACATGTATCACATTGGAACAACCGAAATAAAATGTTCAAACGTACCTACGTTCTGTATTTTAGTCTAAAAACCCTACCTGTTGCCAACTGTTCGTCTAAAATTGTGAGCCATAAGTTTGTGACTATTTCAGCGCCATGTATCACAAAGCGAAAGAAGTGGTCCAACTAAAACATTCATATTTCTTTATATACTACACGAATATGTAATAAAAATGTGGGTTGGTATTTTAAAAAACGCAGTTGATATCCGTTTGACCTGTGGCAGCGCCATCTAGCGGGCCAACCATAGCGCCATCTGGTTTCCCCCTTCAAGCTAGACGAGCTTCGTTCTTTGTAGTTTTTCGTTTGATGCTTATTTCGTGAGATATTTGGCCCGGTCACTATCAGTGAACCATATATATATCAGCAGCACTGTATTCCCAATATTCTACCATAATACACTCCTGGAAATTGAAATAAGAACACCGTGAATTCATTGTCCCAGGAAGGGGAAACTTTATTGACACATTCCTGGGGTCAGATACATCACATGATCACACTGACAGAACCACAGGCACATAGACACAGGCAACAGAGCATGCACAATGTCGGCACTAGTACAGTGTATATCCACCTTTCGCAGCAATGCAGGCTGCTATTCTCCCATGGAGACGATCGTAGAGATGCTGGATGTAGTCCTGTGGAACGGCTTGCCATGCCATTTCCACCTGGCGCCTCAGTTGGACCAGCGTTCGTGCTGGACGTGCAGACCGCGTGAGACGACGCTTCATCCAGTCCCAAACATGCTCAATGGGGGACAGATCCGGAGATCTTGCTGGCCAGGGTAGTTGACTTACACCTTCTAGAGCACGTTGGGTGGCACGGGATACATGCGAACGTGCATTGTCCTGTTGGAACAGCAAGTTCCCTTGCCGGTCTAGGAATGGTAGAACGATGGCTTCGATGACGGTTTGGATGTACCGTGCACTATTCAGTGTCCCCTCGACGATCACCAGTGGTGTACGGCCAGTGTAGGAGGTCGCTCCCCACACCATGATGCCGGGTGTTGGCCCTGTGTGCCTCGGTCGTATGCAGTCCTGATTGTGGCGCTCACCTGCACGGCGCCAAACACGCATACGACCATCATTGGCACCAAGGCAGAAGCGACTCTCATCGCTGAAGACGACACGTCTCCATTCGTCCCTCCATTCACGCCTGTCGCGACACCACTGGAGGCGGGCTGCACGATGTTGGGGCGTGAGCGGAAGACGGCCTAACGGTGTGCGGGACCGTAGCCCAGCTTCATGGAGACGGTTGCGAATGGTCTTCGCCGATACCCCAGGAGCAACAGTGTCCCTAATTTGCTGGGAAGTGGCGGTGCGGTCCCCTACGGCACTGCGTAGGATCCTACGGTCTTGGCGTGCATCCGTGCGTCGCTGCGGTCCGGTCCCAGGTCGACGGGCACGTGCACCTTCCGCCGACCACTGGCGACAACATCGATGTACTGTGGAGACCTCACGCCCCACGTGTTGAGCAATTCGGCGGTACGTCCACCCGGCCTCCCGCATGCCCACTATACGCCCTCGCTCAAAGTCCGTCAACTGCACATACGGTTCACGTCCACGCTGTCGCGGCATGCTACCAGTGTTAAAGACTGCGATGGAGCTCCGTATGCCACGGCAAACTGGCTGACACTGACGGCGGCGGTGCACAAATGCTGCGCAGCTAGCGCCATTCGACGGCCAACACCGCGGTTCCTGGTGTGTCCGCTGTGCCGTGCGTGTGATCATTGCTTGTACAGCCCTCTCGCAGTGTCCGGAGCAAGTATGGTGGGTCTGACACACCGGTGTCAATGTGTTCTTTTTTCCATTTCCAGGAGTGTAGGTAACATGAATATGTATAATGAAAATAGTAAAATAATATCACTCACATTGTACGAGAAGTCACTCAATAATAGCAATTTAGTCTAATGAGATGTGTAGCACAAGTGAAAAGATATAAATTAAAGTCACAAAGCAGTGCATCTGAACACTTCATATAAATATGTCAGCTGCTGACTTACACTAGGCTGCAGGTTCTATGGAACGTAAAACCTTCCTCTTTCCTCAAATGAAGAAACCATTTTAATTGAATCAACTGTGGGTTCTTGGTGAAACATTGTAAGTTAACTAAACAAACGCTGTTCATAATGAAATTGGGCTTATCGCCCGAAACCTAAGTTGTCCAATAACAACAATAATAAAATTTTGAAACAAGGCCAAAAAAACAGTGTTTGTTTACTTGAAGAAACCATTGTTTGGCACGCATTTGAAGACTGACGACGAGGTGGAACGTTTTCTGAACAGTTAAAATCTTTTCCTGTCTACTCCATTGTTATTTATGTAATGTTCAGTTTTTACTTTTTTATTGCAAAGATGTTACTAACTGTATGTTTCTACTTCAATCTACATGTGTTACTTCTCTTCCAATGTTGTTAACCAACTTTTAACTTCTTTGGTGATAATACTCAGTAAATGTCTAGAGATGACGTTGTAAGCCGAAAACCGGTTAACAATAAAAGTAATATTGTAGAACAAAAGCAAACTGGTGCTTTTCATTTATTATAATGTTGTTCAACCAAGAACCGACGGAAGATTCTGTTAATATGATTAAATGCAGAATTTTACATCCAGGGTCTCGTCAGCATCAACCATCTTTGGGAAATGGTTCAAATGGCTCTGAGCACTATGGGACTTAACTTCTGAGGTCATCAGTCCCCTAGAACTTAGAACTACTTAAACCTAACTCACCTAAGGACATCACACGCAACCATGCCCGAGGCAGGATTCGAACCTGCGACCGTAGCGGTCGCGCGGTTCCAGACTGTAGCGCCTAGAACCGCTCGGCCACCCCGGCCGGCAATCTTTGGGAGAAATTTGTCGCACTGAAGGGCGAATGGAGGACTAACGCCTTCAGCAGGACTCATGGTGGCAGCTGGAGCTCTTTTTGAGATGATACTTAAAACTTTGTGACTGTTTCTCCGCGTCGAGGCTGTTTGATATTTTATGTTCTTTGCATTGCAGAGAAGTCGTCTGTAGTTTCGTATTGTAAATATGGTGTTAATTAAATTTTCTGTGTGCACTGAAATTCGCTGTTAGGGCCAAAATCGAATCTCGCGTTGGCTTCAGTACATTTTGTGACAAGTTGAGAGACGAATATTTTTGTTTGCGAATACTAGATCAACGTTTCTTACATATTCTATTTAGTTACGTTAATACGTGTATTTTTTGTTTGTAAATAAGGTATCAATGAAATTTCTGTGTTTGCTCGAGAGTTGCTGCTAGTACAAATACTGAATTTTAATCGTATAATATTAGCTTGAATAACAGTTGACAGGTTAATGTATTTATTTCAGTATGTTAGTTTACGTCAGTCTTCCCTTTGTATGCTACTTGGTCAAGCAATCACGTGTATTTCCGCATCGTAAATACGGTGCTAATAAAATTTACTGCCTTCTGCTGAAATTCGCTTCCAGTACAAACACGCGGTATCGGATTACGTCCAGTAATACAGTTCTTATTTGTCGCGGCAGCGCGGCATTCCCCGAGGCAGCGTCCCGTTTAAAGTGCGTGGGGCGACAAGGGAGTCTTTGATCGTCGCTTTGGTGTAAGCCCGGTATTTGCAGGACAGCGCGAGTGGTGTTGGTAGAGGGGGGGGGGGGGAGGGGTCAGGAGGGGGAAATATGGCGTCTGCTCAAAGGCGGAGTCGGAGCTGCGAGCTGCGCGGCGCTGAATATTCATAGCGCAATGTTTACCGGCAGCGGGGGAGTCGCCGGCCGGGAAACACACGCGAATGTTCTCTGGGCGCCGAAATTAACGCCGGCGTGCGACTCTGCGCTCGCCTCCGGAATGAGTCGGTCCCCTAATTAGCGGGGGGAGGGGTGAGGAGGAGGACGGCGTATCTGGCCGTAAAGTGTTTCCCAGCTACCTGCAGCAGCGGAGTGGGGAGACGCCAACCCTGTGGAGGCTACTCGCTGGGTAGGTCGGTCGGCTATGGTTGCCTCCACGGCGTTTGCGTGTCTAATTTGGAGTCACTTGTGGCCCAAGTCTCGCGGCACGGAACTTGCTAACAACTCTGCGTAGTCACTGTGGGCAACACGAATGCAAGACGCCCAGAATGTGGGTGTTAATGTACAAGAATCTGAGTTGATTACGTGCACAATTACACAAATGTGTCCGGAGGAACAGACGCCATTTTCATCTTGCAGCCGCTACGAATCAAGACGCAAAGGAATGAAAGACATTAGCTGCTAGTGGACATCGATTTATGTCAATGGGGAGAGTTGAAAATTTCTGCCAGACCAGGATCCGAACCCAGGTCCCCTGCTTAAAAGGCAGTTGTGTTGGCCAGTAAGCCTTTTTTTTTAGCTTTTATATAGAATCTAAAGCCAGAAAGATAACGGAATCACGTTGTAAGCTTAATTGTACGTCGCTGACGTAGACCGCAAACCTTCTTTCCTTCCCGTCTGGGCAAGCTGTGCCGTGACTGTACATGTAAAGCTTAATGGGACAGGCTAAATACTTGCTGCAATGAAGTTGATAATTCGATTGTGATACTGGCTTTTGACGGCCGCAGTGACCAAGCGGTTCTAGGCGCCTCAGTCTGGAACCGCGCGACTGTTACTGTCGCAGGTTCGAATCCTGCCTCGGGCATGGATGTATGTGCTGTCCTTAGGTTAGTTAGGTTTAAGTAGTTCTAACTTCTAGGGGACTGAAATGTTAAGTCCCAGCCGGCCGCGGTGGACGAGCGGTTCTAGGCGCTTAAGTCTGGAACCGCGTGACTGCTACGGTCGCAGGTTTGAATCCTGCCTCGGGCATGGATGTGTGTGATGTCCTTAGGTTAGTTAGGTTTAAGTAGTTCTAAGTTCTAGGGGACTGATGACCTCAGATGTTAAGTCCCATAGTGCTCAGAGCCATTTTTTGAATACTGGCATTTTAATTTGATATCCTCCACAACTGACAAAATGTACAAAAAATGTGAATTTGTTTGTCCACCCACACACTCCTGAGAATGGCACATTAATAATTTGGAGGCCGGCCGGAGTGACCGAGCGGTTCTAGGCGCTTCAGTCTGGAACCGCGCGACTGCTACGGTCGCAGGTTCGAATCCTGCCTCGGTCATAGATGTGTGTGATGTCCTTAGGTTAGTTAGGTTTAAGTAGTTCTAGGTTCTAGGGGACTGATGACCTCAGATGTTAAGTCCTAGCCGGCCGCGGTGGCCGAGCGGTTCTAGGCGCTTCAGTCTGTAACTGCGCGACTGCTGCGGTCGCAGGTAAGAGTCCTGCCTCGGGCATGCATGTGTGTGATGTCCTTAGGTTAGTTAGGTTTAAGTAGTTCTAAGTTCTAGGGGACTGATGACCTCAGCAGTTAAGTCCCATAGTACTCATTTAAACCATTCAATAATTTGGAATTACGCGCTCCTATTACCGGCAGCTACGTTGATAAATACTCGGCACCTCACAAGGATAACTACCAGATCAAGAATATTAGGTAAGTTGTTGGAAGTGGATAAGCGTTGGTGAAAGTCTCGCTTCTGGGCACACGAAGAGCTCTGACCGCAGATCTATGCACGGAACTCGCGTTGGTGCAGTGCTGCGATACAGACCGTATATCTCCCTTCGAAGACGATGGCCAAGGCACTGTCTCCAAGTCCGTACCGCTCGATGGCTCAAGGCTAACTTCACCCTCTCCACAATTCTCTCGTCTCCCACGCGTACGAAAACGCGGCGGAAGAATACTCAGTTTCGGCCAATGTCGAACGCTCACATCGCCCAAATCCCTCCAACGGCACTTCTGAGATCTACCCAATGACCGAGTAGGTCATAACGCCCCTAGGCAGACGAAATTCCTCACTTGTTGCCGGGCCACCCACAGAAGCGCCGTACTGTCCCGCGTTTCCGGTGACCGCTACCTGCCACCCACGGAGGCCCGGCGAGCTACGACCAG
This sequence comes from Schistocerca cancellata, assembly GCF_023864275.1. Taxonomy (NCBI): domain Eukaryota; kingdom Metazoa; phylum Arthropoda; class Insecta; order Orthoptera; family Acrididae; genus Schistocerca; species Schistocerca cancellata. The sequence goes on along the minus strand of NC_064636.1, from coordinate 113,400,371 downwards.
CTGCAGACTTTACATTCCACAAGTCTCAACTTTTCACCAACGATTTAAGTTAGTGACTCAGTAACATAGACACGGAGGGAATAGTGCTCGAGAGTGCCTCATCTTTATCATAATTCAATAGAGCCATGATCTGAAGCCCTTGCCGGTCCTTTTATTATTAATACTAATGTTCGTAAGCCAACGTGTAAGTGCCCATGTTCTGGCACCTTACAACGTTATATTCTAAACAGCAAACTAAGAAAATCTCAATTCGATTGCAAGGATTGTATACGCTCGTATGTATATATACTTCATCTATACTTCTCTTACAATAGAACTGGAGCATTGCTTAGTGAAAACACAAAATATGTGGTGTCACCGCCAGACACCCCACTTGCTAGGTGGTAGGCTTTAAATCGGCCGCGGTCCATTAGTATACGTCGGACCCGCGTGTCGCCACTATCAGTGATTGCAGACCGAGCGCCGCCACACGGCAGGTCTAGAGAGACTTCCTAGCACTCGCCCCAGTTGTACAGCCGACGTTGCTAGCGATGGTTCACTGACAAATTACGCTCTCATTTGCCGAGACGATAGTTAGCACAGCCTTCAGCTACATCATTTACTACGACCTAGCAAGGCGCCATTACCAGTTATTATTGATGCTGTAAAACATGTACCGTCAAGAGCGATGTCCACCAATTATGGATTAAAGTTAAGTATTCCAGCTGCTACGTACGTTTTTTACTAGTCTCATTTCCGTGTCCTGTTCCAGACCTCACGCCAGCCTGCGTGAGCTTAAACGCGTGCCTTTCGGCTTCCTGTCATAGTGGATTGGCTGTCTTACCAGTCCACAACAATAACGAAATAGGGAAACTAGGGGAGAACAAAGTGAAGCAAATCAGAAGGAAACAAACATGACAAAGAAAAACAGCTATCATCAGTAAAATGAAATTAAAACCAGCACCTTGCCGACGGAAAACAAGATTCAGCATGAAACTTCCTGGCAGATTAAAACTGTGTGCCGGACAGAGACTCGAACTCAAGACCTTTGCCTTTTGCGGGCAAGTGCTCTACCACCTTTTTTTCTATATACTGGGTGATCAAAAAGTCAGTATAAATTTGAAAACTTAATAAACCACGGAATAATGTATATAGAGAGGTAAAAATTGACACACATGCTTGGAGTAACATGGGGTTTTATTAGAACAAAAAAGAAAAAAAAAAATTGCTAGACGCGTGAAAGATCTCTTGCGCACATCGTTTGGTGATGATCGTGTGCTCAGCCGCCACTTTCGTCATGCTTGGCCTCCCAGGTCCCCAGACCTCAGTCCGTGCGATTATTGGCTTTGGGGTTACGTGAAGTCGCAAGTGTATCGTGATCGACCGACATCGCTAGGGATGCCCCACCATAACTCCGGACATGCTTTACACTGCTGTTCACATCATTATTCCTCGACTACAGTTATTGTTGAGGAATGATTGCGGACATATTGAGCTTTTCCTGTAAAGACCATCATCTTTGCTTTGTCTTACTTTGTTATGCTAATTATTGCTATTCTAATCAGATGAAGTGCCATTTGTCGGACATTTTTTGAAGTTTTGTATTTTTTGGTTGTAATAAAACCCCATGTCATTCCAAGCATGTGTGTCAATTTGTACCTCTCTATCTACATTATTCCGTGATTTATTCAAATTTATACTGTATTTTTGATCACCCGGTAGTTCGTTTCGTATGGTCTGGGCGGACGTCAAGTTGATAGTTGATTCCTTGACTCAGTTTTTTTTATTACAGACAGCAAGCAGCCCTCTGACCGAACACGCTGAGCTACCGTGCCGGCGCCACTGAGCTACCCAAGCACGACTCACGTCCGGTACTCACAGCTTTACTTCCGCCAGTACCTCGTCTCCTGCTTTCCAAACTTCACAGGAGCTCTAACGCGAACGTTGCAGAACTAGTACTCCTGGAAGGAAAGGATATTGCGGAGACATGGCTTAGCCACAGCCTGGGGGATGTTTCCAGAATGAGATTTTCACTCTGCAGCGGAGTGTGCGCTGATATGAAACTTCCTGGCAGATTAAAACTGTGTGCCCGACCGAGACTCGAACTCGGGACCATTGCCTTTCGCGGGCAAGTGCTCTACCATCTGAGCTACCGAAGCACGACTCACGCCTGGACCTCACAGGTTTACTTCGACCAGTACCTCGTCTCCTACCTTCCAAACCGTAAGCGGAACATATGTCATTTCCATAAGAAACGACCAGACAATAGTTATAGTTTCTTCCCCATCGTCGAGGGAACCGGATAAACTAGGGACACGCAATAAGATTTGCATAAGACGTACGTATCCAGCATTCGGACTTTCTACAGCGGAGTAATAAAACGCCTTTCATGCTCTAGTATCGATCCCTGAATTTTTCCCGTAATAGACTTCCAGTTGAGCGTGGCCATTTTGAGTGGACAACGATCAATGATGATACCGAGAGACGTATGCCGATCCACCTCAGTAACCCATGGAACAACCACGTCATCAAAACCTCACAACGTAAGAACCCTTCATTTACCTTCATCAAGGGGCTCCGGAAAGGCTCAAAATCATGAAAAGTTCAATTTTTGCTTTTTTGCGTTTTCTGAATCTGCAGACTATTACCTTTTAATAGATATATAATTTATTCAATTCCGAAGACTACAACTATTTTTAAATTTTTTTTTGAAATGTGTTCTACATGGGCGTGACCCACTGTGGCGCTGTTAACAATAACACCATTTGACAGCAGTTTAACTGGTGAAGTGTACACTCATAAGCATAGTCTGCCTCATGCAATAATGGAGGTGATAAAACCTATTTTCAGAGACTTAGCAGCACCTGAACTGTTGAAAAAGTGTATTCACGGAAAAACTGAAAACCCCAATTAAAGTGTAAATAAGTGTTAAATGGTCGAGAATCCCAACACTGTATTTGTTGGGATAGAAACACTTCACTTTGGTGTGTATGATGCTGTTGCGACTTTCAATGATGGCAACATTGTAAGGTGCAAGGTATTTAGAAATATGGGAATGAAGATAGGTTCTAACATGGTACGAGCGATGCTTGCTTTAGACAAGGAACGCCTTCGGGCTGCAGACAGGGCTGTAAAGAGTCTAGAAATACGAGCAAGAGTAAACAGGAGGAGGAACAAGAGGAAGCTGGAGGAGGAGTTTGCAGAGGATGAAGATAATCCATCCTATGGACCTGGAATGCACTAAAAAGTTAATCCAATCTTTGTCGCTCGATTGCCAAAACTTTTATTTTCTCATACTAATTACATGTTTTCTAAGGATCTTCCAAACATATTTGTTTCAAACTTTCAGTAAATGTTACACAGTACCTTCTGCATAATTTAACACAGCCTTTCTCCAAAAAACTGTATATTTTTGAATATATAAATAAAAAATTGCAAAAAAATGTTGTCAATTTTCATTACAATTGAAAAAAAATCATCTTTAATAACTGAACTAAAATTTTGTAAAATACCTGTGTTAAGTTGTAGCCCATATTCCAATAAAAGATCTGTAAAAAGTTCAACTTCCTACCTCAAATACTTTGTGAGGAAAGATGTAATTTATAAGCGTTATTTTAACATTGCAAGTATAGGGCGTTCCGGAGCCCCTTAAGCAGTGCACCTGGACTCCGACAAAACTCCTCGATTATAGCCATTAGTCGAGGTATCTCCGCAGGATTGCGAAGTAGACCCGTCACGTTATCCGTGTATGCACGAACAGTCCCGCCGGACAGCGTTCAACCTGTCATCTGGGACGCTAGCTTCCCAAGTTGGGGCTCCACAGACAACACAAACAAAGCCATTGATTGCGGGCTTCCTTGAGGCAGTCCACTACGGATATTTATCGGGGCCGTCAGTTGGCCATTAACAGTCACCGAAGCCGAAATACCCTTGGTTCAAATGGCTCTGAGCACTATGCAACTTAACTTCTGAGGTCATCAGTCGCCTAGAACTTAGAACTAATTAAACCTAACTAACCTAAAGACTTCACACACATCCATGCCCGAGGCAGGATTCCAACCTGCGACCGTAGCGGTCGCTCGGCTCCAGACTGTAGCGCCTAGAACCGCACGGCCACTCCGGCCGGCCGGAAATACCCTTGAACAGATTTGAAAGCACTCGCCGTGTGTCAACAGTAAAACCAACTGCCTCCAGAAGCCGAGACAAAAAATTATGATTAACACGATAGAATGCCTCACCGAAGTCTAGAAAAAGGCGCAAGGGACGGACGTTACAGCAGCAACCGAAACCACCTCACGACACTCGACTATAGGGGTAAGAATGGTATGAACTGGTACGAAGCTTTGATGTTTTACAACAATCGCCTTCATCAGAGCCGACATCTTACTAACAAATGCCCTCGCCACAGATCAAAGTTTAACAAAGTAGTTGTGAACACAATGGTCACCACAACCACACTGACCACCCCAGCACAGTTTCCGTCAGACGGAAACTCTCGACTTGCACCATACACCACTCATGTAGTGTCCCTGCTCATTAGCTTCCTCACTCGCAGCATCTCGCAAATTCCCGTAAGAGCTAGGTGTGCATCTGCATTGATGGTATAATTGCCCATTATCACCTTAATTATACAGGATGTCTCACATAAAACCGGTACGTCTCATGTCCGAGATTCGAGTCACATTGAACTAACTAAGAAAGAATAGATAATAGTAACGTTAAAACCATGCAGCTACCTGTTTACAGGAGGTGCTGGAAGTGGTGGCCATAGACATCCAGGCATCGCTCAATTCGTTTGATGACGGAACCAGCAACACGCTGTAATTCTGTAGCCTCCACGGTGTTAATTTCCCTACTGATGTCCCGTTTAAGATTTTCTGCTGTGCCGACCGGGGTGGCCGAGCGGTTCTAGGCACTACAGTCTGGAACCGCGCGACCGCTACGGTCGCAGGTTCGAATCCTGCCTCGGGCATGGATGTGTGTGACGTCCTTAGGTTAGTTAGGTTTAAGTACTTCTAGGGGACTGATGACCTCAGAAGTTAAGTCCCATAGTGCTCAGAGCCATTTGAACCAGCCATTTTCTGCTGTGCGAGGACTCTTAGCGTACACTTTACCTTTTAGTATGCACCATAAACAAAATAGGACGATGTAAACGTAGGCTTCCGTGGCCGTTGTCACTGTCAATAAAATTCTTCCGGTTTTGGGACCGCATTGTCAACTCTAAAATTCCGACGTTTCGGCGACAATTGCAAGACGCATTCTTTCTCAGGGTGTATTGGTAACTGCTGTTAGCTGGATGGTAAGCTTGGACATAGAGCTTATACATCGCCCACCAACAGAGACAGGTATCTGCATGCATCCTCCGACCACCATCCTACGCAAAAGAAATACGCCCTGCAAACTGTGACTAAGAGAGCCGACAGGATCAGCGATGAAACAGTCTCAATGCTGGAATACAGAATCTCGGGTCCATTTTGGGAGCTAATGGCTACGACGTGAGGATGATACATAACACTAAGGCGCCAAAGGAGGAGAGCAGTAGGGAAAGGGAGAACGAAGCGCGGAAAACCGTCCTGCTACCATACGTACGAGGTGTCATTGAACGTCTGGGCAAACTTCTGATACAACAGACAAGTTTCATTCCGCCGGGCCGGCCGCGGTGGCCGAGCAGTTCTAGGCGCTTCAGTCTGGAACCGCGGGACTGCTACGGTCGCAGGTTCGAATCCTGCCCCGGGCATGGGTGTGTGTGATGTCCTTAGGTTAGTTAGGTTTAAGTAGTTCTAAGTTCTAGGGGACTGATGACCTCAGATGTTAAGTCCCATAGTGCTCAGAGCCAGTCCGCCGGAGTTTAACAAACCGATTGTGAATGTGGAGTGGTACATGTGGTGGGCGTCCGATAAGCACAAGGGTGTCCGAACACGGGAGATACATCCGTCTCAAACAACATTACAAATCAGCCGTGGCAGAACACCAGGAACAGAGCAGGAAGAAGATCGAATTTTGAGAGACCCGCGTACTGTCGAAAGAGTCGACTAGCTTGAAGACGAAGATTAGAGAGTCTACAGAAATAGCCAATCGATCCGACAAGATGGGCAGAGAAGACGGGTACCGACTCCCAGCGTCTTGGCTGCCAGCAGTGACAGCTTTGCGGAAGGACAACATACTCTTGCAGAGCAACAGGCGGGCGGTGTGTCACAGCAGCGGAGGGTACACAGAGTGCTGATGCGCCATAGTCGATACCAGGCAGTTGGCAAACAGCGCCACGCTGCAGTTTCCTATTCGCCGATCTCCACCAATGGCAAGCAGTAAAGGAAACTCCAATGGCGTACGCCTGTTTCCGCCCATGACAACACGCAACGCAAAGACCAATAAAAGAACACCTAATATTATTCCTCCTCACCCCCATATCCAATGACAGCATTCCTCCATAGTATATAAATAATCAAACCAGTGCCCATTGGCTCTAAATGGCTCTGAGGTCATCAGTCGCCTAGAACTTACAACTACTTAAACCTAACTAACCTAAGGACATCACCCTCATCTCCAGACCGTCCAGCAGAAAGCCCATTCCCGTCTCCGCCTTCTGAAACTCCTGTCCTATCCTCTGTTATGCCAGCATTGCCTGGATCTCTGCCCCCACCCGCTTTTACAAGGCCCTCCAAATCCTTGAACGGCATGCGCTCCGCCTTGCCTTCCGTATCCGCCTTCCTTCCTCCACACAGCTCCTGTATGAACTGATCCCCTTCCCCCACCTCCTCCTGTTCCTCCCATATCTCCGCATCCTTTACATTGTCCGCAGGCTCGATCCCCCCCACCCTCTGGTTTCCTCCTTCCTCTCCACCCCACGCCCGTTACCACGCCTCTATCGCTGTATCCCTCCCTCTCTCCACCTCCACACCCTCCATCTCCTTCATCAGGGCAATTTCCAACGCCTCCCCCTCCCGGATGACGAACTTCGCCTTCCAATTATAACCTGGCCTTGTTCCCCCCCCCCCCCCCTGGGCTCCCTTTTTTCCTCTTCCCTCCTTCTCCCAGAGCGGATTTTCCTCCCCCCCCCCCCTCACCCTGAGACCCTGCACCCCATACTTGCCTCTTTCCTTCCCACGTCCCTCCCTACCTAGCCCTCTTCAGCGCGCCCCCCGCTCATCTCTCCCCTCTCTTCCCCTCCCTCCCTTCTTCCAGTCTCCCTCCCCTCCTTGCACCTGGCAGATCCTCTGTCTTGATCATCGTCAGTGTGCCACATCAGTGTTGTGTTTAGTGCTGTTTCTCCTGTGCGTCAAGAGGTGTGATTTTAATTGTGTACTGCCTTGAGGTTCGCCATCAGTGTTTGTTATGTGCTACACCACCCGTCGATACCTTTCATGCTCCAGTCATACTGTGCCTTGTGTTCTTTTAATTGTCGCAGTGTGTGGCTTTTTGTATGTGCTACTTTTAAACAGTTTTAACAGTTTTTTTATCTCCAGTTGGTCACCCCGTTTTTTGTCTATTGCCTTCCATGATGATCCCCCTTTTTTATATCTATGTTCACCATATTCTCTCCTTTGTTCTTTTTAAATGTCTTCTATTGTTTGTTCTATGTCTTTCGGCTGAAGAGCAGCGCATGTGCTGCTGCCAGCCCGCCCCGATGGGGAATTGAAATACAATAAAGAAAAAAGAAAAAAAGGACATGACACACATCCATGCCCGAGGCAGGATTCGTACCTGCGACCGTAGCGGTCGCACGGTTACAGACTGAAGCGCCTAGAACCGCTCGGCCACACCAGCTGGCCCCCGACCGAAAAAAACACGCCAAAATTGGTCGAAGGTGAAGAGAATGTTGATGATTTTTTTTTCGATTGTACCGGTACTGTGCATCATGAATTTACCCGTGGAGGACGGACAGTTAACCAGGAATACTACAGATGTCTTTGAGCATTTGCGCGAAAAGGTGCGGAAGGAAAGGACGGCATTGTGGAAATAAAGGCTCATCGTGACTTCTCCATCGTTGTATTTTTGACCAAATTCAAAATTCCTGTGCTTCCATAACCACCATATTCCCCTGATGTGGCCCCTGCAGACTTCTGCCTATTTCCTAAACTGATATTTTCACTGAAAGGGAAGCGATTTGGCTCGATTGAAGACACCCAGTGAAATACGGAGAGCGTCTTCAATAGGCTTCAGGGAAAAAAAATTCCAAAAGTGGAAACACCGTTGGAGTCGATGATTTCGGTCAGAGGGGGACTATTTTGAAAGAGATACGTCGCAGCAGCAAGTAAGTACCACCACTGTACAATTACAAGCCCATCTTATAACATTCCAATTACACCTAGTATTTGGGTGGACACAGTGCCCAAAGAGAAATGGATACTAGTGTTCATCCAAATGGTTTAAATGGCTCTGAGCACTATGGGACTTAACTTCTGAGGTCATCAGTCCCCTAGAACTTAGAACCAGTTAAACCTAACTAACCTAAGGACATCACATACATCCATGCCCGAGGCAGGATTCAAACCTGCGACCGAAGCGGTCGCGCGGTTCCAGAATGTAGCGCTTAGAACCGCTCGGCCACCACGGCCGCCGTGTTCATCCAGTTTGCATTCCAGAATAACGAGGTCACTCAGAGTATGCCACGAAAATACACTCCTGGAAATGGAAAAAAGAACACATAGACACTGGTGCGTCAGACCCACCATACTTGCTCCGGACACTGCGACAGGGCTGTACAAGCAATGATCACACGCACGGCACAGCGGACACACCAGGAACCGCGGTGTTGGCCGTCGAATGGCGCTAGCTGCGCAGCATTTGTGCACCGCCGCCGTCAGTGTCAGCCAGTTTGCCGTGGCATACGGAGCTCCATCGCAGTCTTTAACACTGGTAGCATGCCGCGACAGCGTGGACGTGAACCGTATGTGCAGTTGACGGACTTTGAGCGAGGGCGTATAGTGGGCATGCGGGAGGCCGGGTGGACGTACCGCCGAATTGCTCAACACGTGGGGCGTGGGGTCTCCACAGTACATCGATGTTGTCGCCAGTGGTCGGCGGAAGGTGCACGTGCCCGTCGACCTGGGACCGGACCGCAGCGACGCACGGATGCACGCCAAGACCGTAGGATCCTACGCAGTGCCGTAGGGGACCGCACCGCCACTTCCCAGCAAATTAGGGACACTGTTGCTCCTGGGGTATCGGCGAGGACCATTCGCAACCGTCTCCATGAAGCTGGGCTACGGTCCCGCACACCGTTAGGCCGTCTTCCGCTCACGGCCCAACATCGTGCAGCCCGCCTCCAGTGGTGTCGCGACAGGCGTGAATGGAGGGACGAATGGAGACGTGTCGTCTTCAGCGATGAGAGTCGCTTCTGCCTTGGTGCCAATGATGGTCGTATGCGTGTTTGGCGCCGTGCAGGTGAGCGCCACAATCAGGACTGCATACGACCGAGGCACACAGGGCCAACACCCGGCATCATGGTGTGGGGAGCGATCTCCTACACTGGCCGTACACCACTGGTGATCGTCGAGGGGACACTGAATAGTGCACGGTACATCCAAACCGTCATCGAACCCATCGTTCTACCATTCCTAGACCTTCAAGGGAACTTGCTGTTCCAACAGGACAATGCACGTCCGCATGTATCCCGTGCCACCCAACGTGCTCTAGGAGGTGTAAGTCAACTGCCCTGGCCAGCAAGATCTCCGGATCTGTCCCCCATTGAGCATGTTTGGGACTGGATGAAGCGTCGTCTCACGCGGTCTGCACATCCAGCACGAACGCTGGTCCAACTGAGGCGCCAGGTGGAAATGGCATGGCAAGCCGTTCCACAGGACTACATCCAGCATCTCTACGATCGTCTCCATGGGAGAATAGCAGCCTGCATTGCTGCCAAAGGTGGATATACACTGTACTAGTGCCGACACTGTGCATGCTCTGTTGCCTGTGTCTATGTGCCTGTGGTTCTGTCAGTATGATCATGTGATGTATCTGACCCCAGGAATGTGTCAATAAAGTTTCCCCTTCCTGGGACAATGAATTCACGGTGTTCTTATTTCAATTTCCAGGAGTGTGTTCACCTGACCATAACAGTCCCTCCTTTGGCTTGGACCATTCCGAGGATGGCTGCACTAGCCAACTGTCGTGTGTCTGATGGAGCACAAAACATAAGGAGGCCGTCTGTCGGCAGTCACTGGACGTCCAGTTGCGCTGCTGGCGTGCAATTCCAGCCTTCTTCGCCCATGAAGAAGAGTCAGTATAGGCGAACAGATTAGGCGCCCCCAGCATTGTTCTCTGACTGGTCATTGAGGAGACGCTGTAGCTGCTTGGTTCGTCTGGGCAGTCAGTTGATCAACAGTTGCCCATGCACATGCTCGCAAGTGTCGCTCTTTTCTGCCATCGATTGCCCGTGGCGATACACAGTTCCATTGGCCCTAGTTTTGAAAGGCGCCATTTCCCCATGCGTGGTACACTTTAATCACAGGGCATAAAGACATATTACAGTACAAGATTGTTAAGGCTTTCGTGGCCACTTGTTGACAAACTGCCTATTGGCTTCTGTCTCGGGTTCTTCGGCCGACGTTCATCTAATGATTTTTCTGACGTTTCGCCAGCACGAGTGGCTGGCATTGTCAAAGCTTCACCCTCCATTGCCGGTGGTGAACTGGAGCCGAGCTCGCGGGCGCAGACTGTATGTAGCTGGCGCGCCAACGTCCGAGGGCTTCTCCGCGGTCATTTCCGGTGCGGTTCTCCTCTTGCTACCTGCGACGGTCGTTCGCTGCAGTACGGGAAGCCAGGATCCGTTTACCTTAAGGCTTTCCTCTTTCTTGTTGAAACTGTTCGCGTGTTTTTGGATTTCTACAGCTTCTCTGAACAGCTTCTCTACAGCCAGAAATTCCGTGTCGGCGAATTTTATTACGTGGTCGGTCTCATTCAGTGCGTGCTCTGCCACGGCCGATTTCTCCACCTGCCCCAACCTGCAATGTCGCTTATGCTCTTTGATCCTGGTGTTCATGGATCGTCCAATGATTCCGACATAAACTTTTCCGCATGTGCAAGGTATACGGTATATTCCCGACATTGCAAGTGGGTCTCTTTTCTCCTTCGCCGATCTAAGACACTCTTTGATCTTCCTTGTCGGTTTGAAAATCGTCTTTACGCCGTGTTAGCGCAATATACGGCGGATTCTGTCCGTCACTCTGGGAATGTATGGCAGAAAGGCCGTAAAGAAATGTCGGGTACGGCCACTACTTAATTTACATTATCCTAATGACAAACACACACACCCACGCCCGAGGGAGGGCTCGAACCTCCGCCGGGACCAGCCGCACAGTCCATGACTGCAGCGCCTTAGACCGTTCGGCTAATCCCTCGCGGCGTCCATTTACAGAAGGTGTCCCAAGTGATGACCATTGGTATCAGTGTAATGCTGCGATCTTCTTATGATGGATCGAGTGGTATTCCCTATCACTTCGCCGGCCGGTGTGGCCGTGCGGTTCTAGGCGCTTCAGTCTGGAAACGCGTGACCGCTACGGTCGCCGGTTCGAATCCTGCCTCGGGCATGGATGTGCGTGATGTCCTTAGGTTAGTTAGGTTTAATTAGTTCTAAGTTCTAGGCGACTGATGACCTCAGAAGTTAAGTCGCATAGTGCTCAGAGCCATTTGAACCAACCTTATCACTTCGGCACTTATCGAAGCACATGCTCTGACAATTCTCTCTCGTATATCGTGCAAATAGTAAATATTCGCCGACTACGGCGTATCCATCTAACGTGTCATTGACATGTAAACACCATTCGTCGGTTTCGCAATACAACACTAATAGGAACGGTATGACGAGTTTCGTCGAATCAAACGAATGTGAATGATGTACTCCTTCGAAGAACAAGTCGATAGTTTCTCAATTTACGGAGAATACCAACGAAATTTAGTGACAGCTAGAGTCTTACTCTCTGAAAGATATCTTCAACTTACTCATCCTACACGTCGCACATTTAAATACACTAATGGCCATTAAAATTGCTACACCAAGAAGAAATGCAGATGATAAACGGGTATTCATTGGACAAATATATTATACTAGAACTGACTTGTGATTACATTTTCACGCAATTTGGGTGCATAGATCCTGAGAAATCAGAACCCAGAACAACCACCTCTGGCCGTAATAACGGCCTTGATACGCCTGGGCATTGAGTCGAACAGAGCTTGGATGGCGTGTACAGATACAGCTGCCCATGCAGCTTCAACACGATACCACAGTTCATCAACAGTAGTGACTGGCGTATTGTGACGAGCCAGTTACTCGGCCACCATTGACCAGACGTTTTCAATTGGTGAGAGATCTGGAGAATGTGATGTCCAGGGCAGCAGTCCAACATTTTCTGTATCCAGAAAGGCCCATACAGGACCTGCAACATGCGGTCGTGCATTATCCTGCTGAAATATAGGGTTTAAGCAGGGGTCGAATGAAGGGTAGAGCCACGGGTCCTAACACATCTGAAATGTAACGCCCACTGTTCGAAGTGCCGTCAATGCGAACAAGAGGTGACCGAGACGTGTAACCAATGGCATCCTATACCATCACGCCGGGTGATACGCCAGTATGGCGATGACGAATACACACTTCCAATGTGCGTTCACCGCGATGCGCCAAACACGGATGCGACCATCATGATACTGTAAACAGAACCTGGATTCATCCGAAAAAATAGCGTTTTGCCATTCGTGCACGCAGGGTCGTCGTTGAGTACACCATCGCAGGCGCTCCTGTCTGTGATACAGCGTCAAGAGTAACCGCAGCCACAGTCTCCGAGCTGATAGTCCATGCTGCTGCAAACGTCGTCGAACTGTTCGTGCAGATGGTTGTTGTCTTGCAAACGTCCCCATCTGTTGACTCGGGGATCGAGACATGGCTGCACGATCCGTTAGAGCCATGCGGATAAGATGCCTGTCATCTCGACTGCTAGTGATACGAGGCCGTTGGGATCCAGCACGGCGTTCCGTATTGCCTCCTGAACCCACCGATTGCATATCCTGCTAACAGTCATTGGATCTCGACCAACGCGAGCAGCAATGTCCGAATACGATAAACCGCAATCGCGATAGGCTCCATCCGACCTTTAGCGAAGTCGGAAACGTGATGGTACGCATTTCTCCTCCTTACACGAGGTATCACAACGTTTCACCACGCAACGCTGGCAAACTGCTGTTTGTGTATGATAAATCGGTTGGAAACTTTCCTCATGTCAGCACGTTGTAGGTGTCGCCACTGGTGCCAACCTTATGTGAATGCTCTGAAAAGGTAATCATTTGCATATCACAGCATCTTCTTCCTGTCGGTTAAATTTCGCGTCTGTAGCACGTCATCTTCGTGGTGTAGCAATTTTAATGGCCAGTAGTGTATGTGTATGATAAACTGAGAATACCTGGATCTTTAACGCATCGGAAACGTATGCGGCAAAGAAAATTTATTAACGAGGAAACGGAAATTGGTAATCTTGCCAAGATCCTTGTGTTAGTTCGCGTCAAAGCGCAAGGGGAATCTGGCATGAGCCAGAGTAGTGTTGTTCGTGTTCTACATGGCCATAAATATCATCCTTACCACATCAGTCTCCACCAAGAATCAACTGGTACGGGTTGTATGCGCCGCATTCAATTCTGCCGATTGGCTGAAGTTCAGATTGAGAGGGATGACACATTTAGTAATTTGATTTTATTTACTGAAGAGGCTGCTTTCACGAACCATGGAAATGTTAATTTCCATAACACGCATTATTGGGCAACTGAAAATCCATATTGGCTGCGGAAAGTTACACACCAAAAATCGTGGTCGGTGATTGTACGGTCTGCTATTCTGGAGGACAGAATTATAGGCCCCTTTCGTTGAAGGAGATCTTAATGGCAGGAAGTACACCACATTCCTGAAAGAAACATTAGGTTTGTAATTGGAAGAAATACCTTTAGGAACAAGGAATACAATGTGGTATCAACACTATGGGTGTCCGGCACATTTTTCGCTGATGCCTCCAAATGAGTTGCAGACACAATTCCCAAATGTTTGGACTGGACGCGGAGGAGATGTGTCGTGGCCGGCTCGTTTGCCAGACTTGACGCCTCTGGATTTTTACTTGTGGGGGTTGCTAAACGACATTGTTTATAAAGATGTTCCAACTACACCAGAAGATTTGCGAGAGAGAATTGTCAGAACATGTGCTTCGATAAGTGCCGATGTGATACGAAATACTACTCAATCCATGATAAGGAGATTGCAGCATCGCATTGATACCAATGGTCATCACTTCGAACACCTTCTGTAAATGGACGTTCATGTCACCTTTGTGACCTTCGTTGACCTTCAGAGACCTTACTGTTTCACATCACTTCGATAGCCGCTATCAGAAAATAAGTACCAAACTAAAAAAACAAAGTTGACCTTCATATCTTTGAAGCGACCCCACCAAGCATCAAAAAACCAACGTCGTATTATGGCCCCAATTGCCCCTTGCAACATTTGTCCCACAAACGTTTCAGTTCCTATCATACTTTCGGAGTTATTCTTGGTGGCACTAGTTAGTGACTCACCCTGTACAAGCGGAGGCTTCCGCGGTCATTGTCACAGTCAATAAAATTTTTCTGGTATGTGAGCGCATTGTCAATATGGAAAAGTACCGACGTTTCGGTCACTGTTGCAAGTGATCTTCTTCAGTGTTTTTTTTTTTTTTTTTTTTTTTTTTTTTGCTTACTAAGACGAACAACACCGTGAAAAAATGCCTTGCGACAGCGACCGAAAGGTCGGTAGTTTTACATATTGACAATGCGGCCACAAACCCAGAAGAGTTTTATTGACAACGACTGCAGTGTTTCGTCTGTCCTCCTGACACGCTTTGCGCTGTGTACCCTCCACTGCTAGTGCTGCCACGCGCCGTCCGTCAGTGGTTATTGCACAGTGAAGCGGAACGCAGGCACTGGTCACATTAATGTGAATGGTCTGTACAGTCAGGAAACGAGGCCAGTATCGTGGCTGGCGTAAATGTGAAATTTCTGTGACAACTTAATTAACGACTCTGTCGAAAGGAAGATATCAGCAGACGTAATAAACAGGGGTGGAAGTTTCGGGTTTAGTGGAGTTTGGGGTCACGTACCCGATTTATTGAAATCTCCCCAGCCATCACATCCGCGGGAGCTGGGGAACGCTGAAGCGGAGTGAGTCTGTTTCACGGAGTACCAGGGCGGTCTCTGGAAAACAATTAATTCCGTGATGCGGTATGCAGATTTTCTGTCCGATGGAGTAATGCATGCGTAATGTGGGATTTGATTAGTATATAGGGCAGGAATGGTGTTAGTCGAGCTCCTGTTTTGCAATGTTTCTGTGTGTAGTGAGTCTGTATGTAGTAACTCGTCGGAGCAGCCGAGCAATGGCCAAGGGCAAATGAGGACTGGGTCACGAAACCGGCCGGGATCTCGGCTATAGACCACTCTAATTCCATAAAAAAAAGAAAAAGAAACTGAAACATGGCAGAAACTTTCGGGACAAAGTCCAGAACAAAACACCAAAAGTTCCAAAAAAATCCTCTTTTCGAAAAATACGCCATCTTGAAAAGAACGCCTCCATCTTGGAATTCTCGAGTTACAACCGTAGTGCATCTCCATCTATATCTACGTGATTACTCTGATATTCACAATAAAGTGCCTAGCAGAGGGTTCAATGAACATCCTTCAAGCTGTCTCTCTACTGTTCCACCCTCGAGCGGCGCGCGGGAAAAATGAGCACTTAAATTTTTCCCTGCGAGTCCTGATTTCTCTTATTTTATCGTGATGATCATTTCTCCCTATGTAGGTGGGTGGCAACAGAATGTTTCCACAAGCGGAGGAGAAAACTGGTGATTGAAATTTCATGATAGGATACCATCGCAACAAAAAACGCCTTTGTTTTAATATTGCCACTCCAGTTCACGTATCATGTCTGTGGCACTATATCCCCTATTACGCGATAATACAAAACGAACCGTCCTTTTCTTAACTTTTTCGATGTCATCCGTCAGTCCCACCTGATGCGGATCCCACACCGCACAGCAATACTTCAGAATACGGCGGACAAGCGTGGTGTAAGCAGTCTCTTTAGTAGACCTGTTGCACCTTCTAAGTGTTCTGCCAATGAATCGCAATCTTTGGTTTGCTCAACCCACAACATTATCTTGTTATCGTTCCAATTTAGGTTATTTGTAACTGTAATCCCTAAGTATTTAGTTGAATTTACAGCCTTCAGATTTGTGTAAACGATATTTAGCTGATTTCTTTTAGTACTGATGTGAATAACTTCACATGTATCTTTATTCAGGGTCAATTGAAACTTTTCGCACCATACAGATATCCTATCTATGTCAGTTTGCGATTCGTTTGGGTCATCCGATGAGCTTATAAGGCGGTAAGTGACAGAATCATCTGCAAACAATCTAACAGGACTACTCAGATTGTCTCCTATGTCGTTAATGTAGATCAGGAACAATAGAGGGCCTATAGCACTTCCTTGGGGAGCGCCGGATATGACTTCTGTTTTACTCGACGACTTCCCGTCTATTACTACGACCTTTCTGATAGGAAATCACGAATCCAGCCGCAGAACTGAGGTGAAACTGCATAGGCACGCAGTTCGGATAGAAGACGCTTGTGAGGAACAAAGCGTCTGATTGGAAGAGTCGAGGGACATGAAAGGGAAGCAGTGGTTGGGAAGGGAGTGAGACAGGGTTGTAGCCTCTCCCCGATGTTATTCAATCTGTATATTGAGCAAGCAGTAAAGGAAACAAAAGAAAAATTCGGAGTAGGTCTTAAAATCCATGGAGAAGAAATAAAAAGTTTGAGGTTCGCCGATGACATTGTAATTCTGTCAGAGACAGCAAAGGACTAGGAAGAGCAGTTGAACGGAATGGATGGTGTCTTGAAGGGAGGATATAAGATGAACATCAACAAAAGCAAAACGAGGATAATGGAATGTAGTCGAATTAAGTCGGGTGATGTTGAGGGTATTAGATTAGGAAATGAGACACTTAAAGTAGTAAAGGAGTTTTGCTATTTGAGGAGCAAAATAACTGATGATGGTCGAAGTAGAGAGGATATAAAATGTAGACTGGCAATGGCAAGGAAAGCGTTTCTCAAGAAGAGAAATCTGTTAACTTCGAGTATTGATTTAAGTGTCAGGAAGTCATTTCTGAAAGTATTTGTATGGAGTGTAGCCATGTATGGAAGTGGAACATGGACGGTAAATAGTTTGGACAAGAAGAGAATAGAAGCTTTCGAAATGTGGTGCTACAGAAGAATGCTGAAGATTAGATGGGTAGATCACATAACTAATGAGGAAGTATTGAATAGGATTGGGGAGAAGAGAAGTTTGTGGCACAATTTGACCAGAAGAAGGGATCGGTTGGTAGGACATGTTCTGAGGCATCAAGGGATCACCAATTTAGTGTTGGAGGGCAGTGTGAAGGGTAAAAATCGTAGGGGGAGACCAAGAGATGAATACACTAAGCAGATTCAGAAGGATGTAGGTTGCAGTAGGTACTGGGAGATGAAGAAGCTTGCACAGGATAGAGTAGCATGGAGAGCTGCATCAAACCAGTCTCAGGACTGAAGACTACAACAACAACAACAACAACACTTACTATAGCGCAGTTTTGCTTTTCAAGAAACAATAATGTCCTTTTTAACTGAACTAGCATTGAAAAATGTTGTGACTTGGGAAGACAGCCAAGCCACTATGGCCGGTAGCCGAAAGGCACGCGTTTAAGCTCACGCAGGCTGGCGTGAGGTCTGGAACAGTTAAAGGAGTTGAGTCTAGTAAAAATAATACGTAGCTGCTGGAATACTTAACTTTAATCCATAATTGGTGAACATCGACCTGACGGTACATGCATCACAAGATAAATAGCAAATGATAATGGCGCCTCGCTAGGTCGTAGCAAATGACGTAGCTGAAGGCTATGGTAACTATCGTCTCGGCAAATGAGAGCGTGTTTTGTCAGTGAACCATCGCTAGCAAAGTCGGCTGTACAACTGGGGCGAGTGCTAGGAAGTGTCTCTCTAGACCTGCCGTGTGGCGGCGCTCGGTCTGCAATCACTGACAGTGGCGACACGCGGGTCCGACGTATACTAACGGACCGCGGCCGATTTAAAGGCTACCACCTAGCAAGTGTGGTGTCTGGCGGTGACACCACAAAAAATATATCTACAATTCTGCAACTTTGACCATACGTTGTTGATTTTTTTTTAACTGCGAGCAATGTTGTAACAAACAAACAAACACCGTCGGAACAGGCCATGAAGGCCGAACGGCACCGACCGGCTGCCGTTACACCCTCAGATCTTGGACGTCACCGGATGCAGATATGGAGGGGCATGTGGTCTTCACACCTCTCTCCCAGCCGTATGTCAGTTTCCGTGACCGGTGCTGCTACTCCTCAATCAGGTAGCTCCTCAACTGGCCAGACAAGGGCTGAGTGTAGCCCGCACTAGCCGGACCTGGATTGTGACCCATATGACTGCTAGCCAATCCCACCAATCCCAACAGCACTTAACTTTTTGGTCTGACGGGAACCGGTGTTATCACTGCGGTAAGATTGTAGTAATGTAGTAACACACAATGAAAACCAAAAGGAATATAAATGATTTACACGATATGGGAAACATGAAATACAGGGTGATTCAAAAAGAATACCACAACTTTAAAAATGTGTATTTAATGAAAGAAACATAATATAACCTTCTGTTATACATCACTACAAAGAGTATTTAAAAAGGTTTTTTTTTCACTCAAAAACAAGTTCAGAAATGTTCAATATGGCCCCCTCCAGACACTCGAGCAATATCAACCCAATACTCCAACTCGTTCCACACTCTCTGTAGCATATCAGGCGTAACAGTTTGGATAGCTGCTATTATTTCTCGTTTCAAATCATCAATGGTGGCTGGGAGAGGTGGCCGAAACACCATATCCTTAACATACCCCCATAAGAAAAAATCGCAGGGGGTAAGATCAGGGCTTCTTGAAGGCCAGTGATGAAGTGCTCTATCACGGGCTGCCTCCCATCGCCTCGGGTAGTTGACGTTCAGGTAGTTACGGACAGATAAGTGCCAATGTGGTGGCGCTCCATCCTGCTGAAATATGAATTGTTGTGCTTCTTGTTCGAGCTGAGGGAACAGCCAATTCTCTAACATCTCCAGATACTGTAGTCCAGTTACAGTAGCACCTTCGAAGAAAAAGGGACCAAAAACTTTATTGGCTGAAATGGCACAGAAAACGTTCACCTTAGGCGAGTCACGTTCATACTGAGTTGTTTCCCGCGGATTCTCAGTGCCCCATATACAGACATTGTGACGGTTGACTTTCCCGTTAGTGTGGAAAGTTGCTTCATCACTAAACACAATCTTTGAAGCGAAAGATTCATCTGTTTCCATTTGAGCAATGATAAAATCACAGAAATCGATTCTTTTAATCTTATCAGCTGCAGACAGTGCTTGAACCAATTTCAGACGATAAGGTTTCATAACTAACCTTTTTCGTAGGACTGTCCATACAGTTGATTGTGGAATTTGCAGCTCTCTGCTAGCTCTGCGAGTCAATTTTCCTGGGCTGCGAACAAATGCTTGCTGGATGCGTGCTACATTTTCATCACTCGTTCTCGGCCGTCCAGAACTGTTCCCTTTGCTCAAACACCCATTCTCTGTAAACTGTTTATACCAACGTTTAATACACCACCTATCAGGAGGTTTAACACCATACTTCGTTCGAAATACTTCTGCCGTACTCAATAACACAAAAAGCTTTCTGTTGAGCGGTCGCCATCTTAGCATCAACTGATGCTGACGCCTAGTCAACAGCGCCTCAAGCGAACAAATGTACAACTAAATGAAACTTTATAGCTCCCTTAATTCGCCGACAGATAGTGCTTAGCTCTGCCTTTTGTCGTTGCAGAGTTTTAAATTCCTAAAGTTGTGGTATTCTTTTTGAATCACCCTGTACATCGTTGTTGGGCTGTATTGTTGCAGACCAAAATAGTTCGCTGAAGCGATGCTCACTCATTGGCCAAAAATTAATTACAGGAATACGCTATCTGAAAAAAAACTACAGTTAGAATTGCTTTTATAAAAATGAAAAAAAAAAAAACAATGGACACAACTTTTTGCGTTTCGTGATAAATGTAAACGTCGTGTGACTAGGGCCTCCCGTCGGGTAGACCGTTCACCGGGTGCAAGTCCTTCGATTTGACGCCACTTCGGCGAGTTGCACGTCGATGGGGATGAAATGATGATGATTAGAACAACACAACACCCAGTCCCTGAGCGGAGAAAATCTCCGACCCAGCCGGGAATCGAACCCGGGCCGTTAGGATTACCGTTCTGTCGCGCTACTGGGGGCGGACATTTCGTGATTATTTTCCGTTTTCATGTGAACACGTCATCAAAGTTTGGACGTCGTCTTCGGTATCAGTGACAGCGAAGTCCACCCGTTTTGTGCAGTCACGTCCAGCGCCGTAGTCACTCATACTTGCGCAACATAAGTCACTTATCCTGCGTACGCACTTGTTTTCGCAACCAGGTATAAGGTTGCAGGATACAATATGAAATACTTGCTTCGGCGCTGGTTCGTCTTCAGTTGGTTCCAGTGGTTCAAATGGCTCTAAGCACTACGGGACTTAACATCTGAGGACATGAATCCCCTAGAACTATTACTACTTAAACCTAAATAACCTAAGGACATTACACACATCCATTTCCGAGGCAGCATTCGAACCTGCGACCGTAGCAGCCGCGCGGTTTCCGGACTGAAGCGCTTAGAACCGCTCGGACACAGCGGCCGGCCGTCTTCGGTTGGAATTGGGTTAAGCTGACCGCCATGCACGGCCAATACCCATTCTTTTCCTGGAAGGTGATTTCTCAACCGTACTTGCTCATGAGGGTAATGATCCAAATCAGTTAGAGACACGAGTGTGTCTGTTCAAACAAATTTCGGGCTTGCACCCGGTCGTCGTTCAATACTTTGCACGATATTTCAACTGGGCACCTGCCAGTCATCTTCAGGTGAGCCGTCGCAGACTGGCGATAACGTCTTTTTTTTTCTTTATTGTAATTTTTAACACCTTACATAAGGTGGGCTGTCAGCAGCTGAGTACGCCGCTCTTCAGCCTTGAGATTTACAATAAAATAGAGGGGACACAGCGAATACAATCAAAAATGGTGGGCATAACAATGTAGACACCAAAAAACAAAACAAAAAAACACAGTTTCGTTCACGCCTGACGAAAAAACATCACTGACACTAGTTGACACGGCGCACAAAACACGGACGGCTGCGACGGAACACGTGAACAGAGGAGGCGTGACGACGAAAGAACACTAAACACAGACGAAGGCACACACACGAGACACTGATGGCGACGATCTCCGGCGCGCGAATGTTCACAGAGCGTGTGCGAGTCCGGGGACCTGCCAAGAGAGGAGGAGGAGGAGGGGGAGTGGGAGAGGGAGAGGGGAGAGCAGAGATGCCATGGGTAGGGGAGAGTGGAGGAGGGGGCACGGGGGAG
This sequence comes from Schistocerca cancellata, assembly GCF_023864275.1. Lineage (NCBI taxonomy): Eukaryota > Metazoa > Arthropoda > Insecta > Orthoptera > Acrididae > Schistocerca > Schistocerca cancellata. The sequence continues at coordinate 113,378,850 of NC_064636.1, read as the reverse complement.
GGGAAGCCCGGGGGAAGAGGGGTGGAGGACGGGGGATGGGGGAAAAAGGAAAGAGAAGGGAGGGAGGGTGCCTAAAGGAAGGGAAACAGGGAGTGGAGGGGAGGATCAAAGTTGATAGGAGGGGTAAATGGAAGGGAGGAGGACATCATCAGGGAGGGGGAGCTGGCGGAAGCCACCTCGGGAGAGGGTAAGGAGGGTGGAGAGATGGAGACCGGGTGGGACGTGGGAATACAGGCGCGGCAGCGGGCGGGGGTGGGAGAGGAGCTGGAAGACGAGCGGGTGAGGAGGATCGAGTTTGCGGGAGGTGTACAGGATCCGTATCCTTTCAAGGAAGAGGAGAAGGTGGGGGAAGGGGATGAGATCGTAGAGTATCTGCATGGGGGAGGGGAGACGGATGCGATAAGCGAGGTGGAGAGCATGGCGTTCAAGGATTTGGAGGGATTTGTAAAAGGGAGGGGGGGGGGGCGGAGATCCAAGCCGGATGGGCATAACAAAGGATAGGGCGGATGAGGGATTTATAGGTGTGGAGGATGGTGGAGGGGTCCAGACCCCACGTACGGCCGGAGAGGAGCTTGAGGAGACTGAGGCGGGAGCGTGCCTTGGCTTGGATTGTCCGGAGGTGGGGAGTCCAGGAGAGGCGACGGTCGAGGGTGACGCCAAGGTACTTAAGGGTGGGAGTGAGGGCGATAGGACGGCCATAGACGGTGACATAGACATCAAGGAGGTGGAAGGAAGGGGTGGTTTTGCCTACAATGATCGCCTGGGTTTTGGAGGGATTGACCTTGAGCAACCACTGTTTGCACCAAGCGGTGAACCGGTCAAGATGGGATTGGAGAAGGTGTTGGGAGCGCTGCAGGGTGGTGGCAAGGGCGAGGAAGGCGGTGTCATCGGCAAACTGGAGAAGGTGGATGGGTGGTGACGGTTGCGGCATGTCCGCCGTGTACAAAAGGTACAGAAGGGGGGAGAAGACGGATCCTTGGGGCACACCGGCAGAGGGGAAAAAGGTGTAGGAATCTGTGTTATGGACGGTGACATAGGAAGGACGGCGGGAGAGAAAGGAGCCGATCAGATGGACGTAGTTAATGGGAAGGGCGAAGGTTTGGAGCTTGAAGAGGAGGCCGGAATGCCATACACGGTCATAGGCACGTTCGAGGTCCAGGGAGAGGAAGATTGCGGAGCGACGGGAATTAAGCTGTTCGGAAAGAAGATGAGTGAGGTGAAGGAGAAGGTCGTCGGAAGAGAAGGACGGCCGAAAGCCACACTGGGTAACGGGAAGGAGGCGGTGCTGGCGGAGATGCTGGTGGATGCGTCGGGTCAGGATAGATTGCAGGACCTTGCTGAAGACCGAGGTAAGGCTGATGGGACGGTAGGAGGAGACGGCGGACGGCGGTTTGCCAGGCGATAACGTCCTCCGCTCCGCAATATATAGCGTACTGTAACTATTCTGCGCATGCGTCGAAAACTTGATAATTGAACCAACAACACTGCCCGCCGGCAGCGCCCTCGCTGGTGGAATAGCGCAACTCAGTCGCCCTCTGCGTTGCTGTTTGCCACGGCCGTCGACGCACTCTGTCGTCTTCGATTTGAGCAAATCGTGGAGATGTTGGGATTCCATGCACTGTCCAGCTGGTAGCCGCTGTCACGGTTTAACTGATTTTCCGCCAGTCGTATTTCTACGGATTCTTTAATAATGGAGTCCCAGAAAAAGGTCGCTGTGGACAAAATCATTGTTTTCTCATACTCCATTGAATGTCCAGTAGAAATACAATGTTCAGCAATAGCGGACTTGCTTGCCTGCAAAAGGCGGGTGTAACGTTGATGTTCAGTGCAGCGTTCTTTCACAGTGCGTGTGGTTTAACCTATGTACGCCATACCACATTGGCACGGTATCTTGTAAATTCCGGCCTTTCATAGTAACAGATTGTCCTTAACTGATCCCACAAGGTCCGCAATCTTCGATGGTGGGCGGAAAACCACTTTTATCTGAAAATCTGTTAAACCGTGACAGTGGCTACCAGCTGGACAGTGCATGGAATCCCATCATCTCCACGATTTGCTCAAATCGAAGACGACAGAGTGCGCCGACGGCCGTGGCAAACAGCAACGCAGAGGGCGACTGAGTTCCGCTATTCCACCAGCGAGGGCGCTGCCGGCGGGCAGTGTTGGTTCAACTATCAAGTTTTCGACGCATGCGCAGAATAGTTACAGTACGCTATATATTGCGGAGCGGAGGACGTTATCGCCTGGGGTCTGGACCCCTCCACAATCCTCCACACCTATAAATCCCTCATCCGCCCTATCCTTTGTTACGCCCATCCAGCCTGGATCTCCGCCCCCCCTACCTTCTATAAATCCCTCCAAATCCTTGAACGCCATGCTCTCTGCCTTGCCTATCGCATCCGTCTCCCCTCCCACACGCGGATGCTGTATGATCTCATCCCCTTCCCCCACCTCCTCCTTTTCCTTGAAAGGATACGGATCCTGTACACCTCCCGTAAACTTGATCCTCCTCACCCGCTCGTGTCCCCGATCCTCTCCCACCCCTGCCCACTGCCGCGCCTGTATTCCCACGTCCCACCTGGTCTCCATCTCTCAACCCTCCTTACCCTCTCCCAAGGTGGCTTCCGCCAGCTCCCCCTCCCTGATGATGTCCTCGTCCCCTCCATCTACCCCTCTTATCAACTTTGATCCTCCCCCCCCACCTCCTGTGTCCTTTCCTTTAGGCACCCTCCCTCCCCCCCCTTTCCCTTCCCTTCTCTTTCCTTTCCCCCCTCCCTCCTAACCTCTCCTCCGGGCTTCCCCTCCCCCTTCCTCCCTCCCCCTCTCTCCTTTGCCCATGGCATCTCTGCTCTCCCATCTCCCCTTCCTCCTCCTCCACCTCCTCTCTTGGCAGGTCCCCGGACTCGTACATGCTGAGTGAACATTCGCGCGCCGGAGATCATCGCCATCAGTGTATCGTGTGTGCCGTCGTGTTTAGTGTTCAGTTTCGCCGTCACACTCCATTGTTCACCAGTGCCATTGTCTTCTTCAGTGTTTGTGCGTCGTGTCAACAGTTCGTAGTGTGGATTGTCATCGAGTGTGAACGGCTTCTTGTGTTTTTATGTTCATGAGTCTACTGTTTTTTCCCGCCGTTTTTCTAAGTGATGTCTCTTCTCTGTTTATTTCCTTGTACTCTCTTCGGCTGAAGAGCGGCGTATTGTGCTGCTGCCAGCCTACCTGCTTGCTCAGGTGTCAAAATAACAATAAAGTAAAAAAAAAAAGACGTTATCGCCAGTCTGCGACGGCTCACCTGAAGATGACTGGCAGGTGCCCAGTTGAAATATCGTGCGAAGTACTGAACGACGACCGGCTGCAAGCCCGAAATTTGTTTGAACAGTCAATTCGCCGGGAAAATTTTAAAATTCACACGAGGGTGTCTGTCTATATTAGACGAAATCCTCAGCAGTGGTAAACTCGATAAGAATGGCGCCTGGTGTCTCGATAATAGAGCGATGAACCGCACTTTGTTTTCAGCGTTAGTCAAAAAGGCTCCTGGAGGAGATGCCGATGATGTAGCGCCATCAATTAAAGCCTCTGCCGCTGCTCCAGTAGGGTTTCTTTTGGTGTGTTCTTCATCCACGGCACTTGGAGAGTCGTAGCATAGTGACAACCCGACCAGAGTGATTGCTGTCGATATTTTTAAATATATCTAGAACCCGATATATCGGTATTTAAAATATACCGGGTGACCAAAAAGTCAGTATAAATTTCAAAACTGAATAAATCAGGGAATAATGTAGATAGAGAGGTACAAATTGACACACATGCTTGGAATGACATGGGGTTTTATTAGAACCAAAAAAACACAAAAGTTCAAAAAATTTTAGACAGATGGCGCTTCATCTGATCATAATAGCAACAATTAGCATAACAAAGTAAGACAAAGCAAAGATGATGTTCTTTACAGGAAATGCTCAATATGGCCACCATCATTCCTCCACAATAGCTGTAGTCGAGGAATAATGTTGTGAACGGCACTGTAAGGAATGTCCGGCGTTATGGTGAGGCATTGGCGTCGGATGTTGTCTTTCAGCATCCCTAGAGATGTCGGTCGATCACGATACACTTGCGACTTCAGGTAACCCCAGAGCCAATAATTGCACAGACTGAGGTCTGGGGACCTGGGAGGCCAAGCATGACAAAAGTGGCGGCTGAGCACGCGATCATCACCAAACGACGCGCGCAAGAGATCTTTCACGCGTCTAGCAATACTTTTTTTTTGTTCTAATAAAAGCCCATGTCATTACAAGCATGTGTGTCAATTTGTACCTCTCTATCTACATTATTCCGTGGTTTATTAAGTTTTCAAATTTATACTGACTTTTTGATCACTCGGTTAATGAACGTCCCTTGATATCTCGAAAAAAATTTTCGATGTAGCAAATAAAAAATATCGACGGACGGGCCTTTAAAAATATCGGCTGCACATTGTAAATATACTGCCGGTTTTAGAGTTGTATATTTAAGGATTTATTTATTATTAAGTATTCTGTACATCAATAAGTTAGCAGCCTGCCTGTCCCCGTTAGAACAAGAATTGAAAGAAATACAGTTAATTTAAAATTTTGGAAGTTAATAATTTACAACACTAGAAGAAAGGTTGATCTTCGCTATTACGGATTACATCTCACTTAGGCATAGAAAGGAGTGAATTATTTTGCTACAAAAACCTTTGGTCATTTGCGAAATAGCATTAAAAGTCTGCACAGTTAGCCAACCAACATTTAAAGGCAAATTCAAAGAATTTCTGAATGACAATTCCTTGTAATCAATAGTTCAATTTTTAGATATGAAGTAATAATTGTAAAAAAAGTTGATAATTAAATATTCTGTGTGAAGCAAACTTATCTTAAAGTGACACGTTCCACATGATTACCAAAAGTCGTATTCACGATCTATGGAACAAGTATTAATGTTTGTATGTGTGTATGGGACTTTGTGTATATGAAAGGCTTGTATTACAATACTTTTTCGGTCGACTGTTGTGTTGTTAACTAACAACTGTGTACATGGGGCATTTCAATGCAGTATTTCATTCCAGTAAACCTCTCATATTTTCTTAATTCGTCATTGGCTGCATGTCGAAATACACCTTTCTTCATGCCTGTGTAGGAAAACTGTGTGGTGAAGCTAAACGTCCCAGTCTCTACTGCTAGCGCCGAGAGCCGATTACGTCAGCATTTCCGCTCACACGTCTCCGCACATCGCAAAGACCAATTTTGTCATTTTCAGTTTTATTCGGCATTTTCAACAAATATTTTCGAAGAATGTCGATGTGTATAAATAGCACACTAGATGCGATGAAAATGGTTTTTTAACGCAACTGGTGAGCTATTTCTTCACATCGCAAATCTTGTTATTTCATTCACCATCCCCATTCCGCCTCCCCCCCCCCCCCCCCAACCAGTGCAACCGGATTTCATATTCTGTGTCACCTTTACTTGTCGAAGCGAAAGACTGAACGAGATCAAAAATGTAGTAAGACCACACAGTGACAGAAAAATCATGTTCTACTGCAGTTTCAAAAGAACGACTTCAAATTTTTACCTAAAACTGCTAAAAATGTAGTATAAAATAAATATACAGGCACTCGATATTACCATTTCAATATCAATAGCCAGCCGGTGTGGCCGAGCGGTTCTAGGCGCTTCAGACTCAAACCGCGCGATCGCTACGGTCTGAGGTTCCCAGATATGTTGATGGTTACTATAAATAATTAAATGAAAAAATAAAAATAAAAGAGGGCCTTCGTATTATACCTAGATAAATGCAGAAATCCTAAACATTAGTAATTTACAAATCTTCAAGGAAAATATTTTTTTTAAATTTTATCCGTATTTCACAGCTCAAACCTGGCTGTATTCAATATACTACAAGTATGAATTAAAAAACGCATTATGTACACGATGCATTTTGGACCCTGTGGGTCCATCATTCGGTTTAATTTGTCTTAATACATGCTTTTTTTGTCTTAAATGAGGTCAAATGCATATTCCTTTCATAAAAACGTTTGATGTTAGGTTACGACTTTCGTAAATCGAACGCCGAAAAGATGTGGGAAATAGTGGAAAAGATGAACACTGTAAACTTACCACCTGATCCAAGAAAAACTTTTTTGCGTTTTAGCACCAGCATACATTCTTTTCTCCATAATTTTCGTACACATCACTTCATTAAAGAGGGATATTTACATACACATGTTTGTATAATTAAGTACACGATGCACAAACATGTGTTTGCAAATATCCCTCTTGAATGAAGTGATGTGTACGAAAACAACGGAGAAAAGAATATATGCTGGTGCTAAAACGTTAAAACAGCTTTTCTTGGTTTATGTTTACACTGTTCATCTTTTCCACATATTTCGCACATCTTTTCCGCCTTTAACTTACGACATTCATAACCTAACATCAAACCTTTTCATGACAGGAATGTGCATTTCACCTCATTCAAGAAAAAAATATGAAGCATGTACACTACTGGCCATTAAAACTGCTGCACTACGAGGATGAGGTGCTACAGGCGCGAAACTTAACCGACTTGAAGAAGATGTTGTGATATGCAAATGATTAGCTTTTCAGACCATTCACACAAGGTTGGCGCCGGTGGCGACACCTACAACGTGCTGACATGAGGACAGTTTCCAACCGATTTCTCATACACAAACAGCAGTTGACCGGCGTTGCCTGGTGAAACGTTGTTGTGATGCCTCGTGTAAGGAGGAGAAATGCGTACCAGCACGTTTCTGTCTTCGATAAAGGTCGGATTGTAGCCTGGGGTTTATCGTATCGCGACATTGCTGCTCGCGCTGGTCGAGATCGAATGACTGTTAGCAGATTATGGAATCGGGGGGTTCAGAAGGGTAACACGGAACGCTGTGCTGGATCCCAACGGCCTCGTATCACTAGCAGTTGATATGACAGGCATCTTATTCGCACGGCTGTAACGGATCGTGCAGCCACGTCTCGATCCCTGAGTCAACAGATGGGGACGTTTGCATGACAAGAACCCTCTGCATGAACAGTTCGATGACGTTTGCAACAGCATGGACTATCAGCTCGGAGACCACAGCTGCGGTTACCCTTGACGCTGCATCACAGACAGGAGCGCCTGCGATGGTGTACTCAACGACGAACCTCGGTGCACGAATGGGAGAACGTCATTTTTTCGGATGAATCCAGGTTCTGTTTACAGCGTCATGATGTTCCCATCCGTGTTTGGCGACATCGCGGTGAACGCAGATTGGAAGCGTGTATTCGTCACACCCGGCGTGATGGTATGGGATGCCATTGGTTACACGTCTCGGTCACCTCTTGTTCGCATTGACGGCACTTTGAACGGTGGACGTTACATTTCAGATGTGTTACGACCAGTAGCTCTATCCTTCATTCGATCCGTGCGAAACCCTACATTTCAGCAGGATAATGCACTACCGCATGTTTCAGGTCCCGTACAGGCCTTTCTGGATACAGAAAATGTTCGACTGCTGCCCTGGCCAGCACATTCTCCAGATCTCTCACCAATTGAAAACGTCTGGTCAATGGTGGGCGAGCTACTGGCTCGTCACAAGACGCGAGTCACTATTCTTGATGAACTGTGGTATCATGTTGAAGCTGCATGGGCAGCTGTACCTCTACGCGCCATCCAAGCTATGTTTGACTCAATGCCCAGGCGTATCAAGGCCGTTACTACGTCCAGAAGTGGTTGTTCTGGGTACTGATTTCTCAGGATCTATGCACCCAAATTGCGTGAATATGTAATCGCAGGTCAGTTCTAGTATGATATATTTGTCCAATGAACACCCGTTTATCATTTGCATTTCTTATGGTGTAGCAATAGTGTATTGAGACAAGTTGCACCTGAAGATGGATCCACAGGGCCCGAAACGCATAAAACACGAAAAGGTGTGACTGAAGGCGTTTTTTGATTCATATTTGCGGAATATGTTGTACAGCGCTGCTCCACAACAGGTACCAGCGTACGGATAATCGAAATGTCGCTTATGTGAACGCCGTCTGTGTGGCAGGCTGACGACTCGTCGCCACATCGGCTCTCGCAGCGGTAGGCTGCGACCTCCACACTTGTCACGAGACCACTGTCTCCAGCTCCAGCTGCGCCGTCACGGTACGCAGCTCGACATTAATCACGCAGACTTAGCCCACCCCCGCCTCCGTAATACCTCCCGCGTCGCCTCTGCGTCTTCGGCTAACTCCTCCTTACAGGCAGTTTACCATCTCTTGGAAAGCCCATCCTCTAATCGCTCCGTCATCTCCAGCCACTCCTAAGGGGGTGAGTGGAATTACCTGCTGAATGCGCTTGGCGGTATTATCCAATGGCTCTGAGCACTATGGGACTTAACATCTATGGTCATCAGTCGGCGGTATTATCCCCATCCTCTAACGCAGACAGCATTCTGAGAAAGCAAGATGACGGATTTTGGCGAGGGCCATTTTCTTGCAGACGTGGTGACTGTAGTGTGCTGGAGAATACGGTAGGACAGCTTGGGGATGTGGGCGGGAGGCAGGTAAGAATCGCATACAACAGAAGTAACAATGGGGAAAAATGTAAGCGTACTTCAGAGGTAGGACATTGCTTCCGTTCTTCGCTCGGCAGGATATGGCTGACGGTGGGCAGTATTCATAGTGAAGGTCTAGACAACTGCAGGAACGAGAAAGGTGGCGCAGTGGTTAGCAAACAAGACTAGCATTTGGGTGGATGACGGTTCAAACCCTCGTCCACCTGTAATGGCACTTCCTCGGACGAGAAATATAAATCAAAGATTATCTCCCAATACCCCAAAGATTCCCCCCCCCCTCCCCCCAAGTCCCAAATTCCCAGAAAAGTGAATAAGCGAACGAAGTTCCATTTATCACTATTATTAGGACAAGAACAAGTAATTAAATCAGGAATCTAAGACTTGACAATTTAGCAATTTACGAAAGAAAGATTAAATTTCAGTAAAATTAAAATCAAAATCATAATACATCGCAAAAATAGTATAAATTAACATTCGCAAAGTAGAACCAACGATCCCAAAGAATACTCCGTGTAAGTACTCTTTGCGAATCGTGAGTAATGACTAAGAATAATTTAATGCATTTTCCCTACGTTACGAGAGTTAGCCGAAGCAGGTCATATATTTGCATGCTCGTACATGTAGGCGCGCTTAGAATGTTTTTGAATTGCGATCTACACTCCTGGAAATGGAAAAAAGAACACATTGACACCGGTGTGTCAGACCCACCATACTTGCTCCGGACACTGCGAGAGGGCTGTATAAGCAATGATCACACGCACGGCACAGCGGACACACCAGGAACCGCGGTGTTGGCCGTCGAATGGCGCTAGCTGCGCAGCATTTGTGCACCGCCGCCGTCAGTGTCAGCCAGTTTGCCGTGGCATACGGAGCTCCATCGCAGTCTTTAACACTGGTAGCATGCCGCGACAGCGTGGACGTGAACCGTATGTGCAGTTGGACTTTGAGCGAGGGCGTATAGTGGGCATGCGGGAGGCCGGGTGGACGTACCGCCGAATTGCTCAACACGTGGGGCGTGAGGTCTCCACAGTACATCGAAGTTGTCGCCAGTGGTCGGCGGAAGGTGCACGTGCCCATCGACCTGGGACCGGACCGCAGCGACGCACGGATGCACGCCAAGACCGTAGGATCCTACGCAGTGCCGTAGGGGACCACACCGCCACTTCCCAGCAAATTAGGGACACTGTTGCTCCTGGGGTATCGGCGAGGACCATTCGCAACCGTCTCCATACAGCTGGGCTACGGTCCCGCACACCGTTAGGCCGTCTTCCGCTCACGCCCCAACATCGTGCGGCCCGCCTCTAGTGGTGTCGCGACAGGCGTGAATGGAGGGACGAATGGAGACGTGTCGTCTTCAGCGATGAGAGTCGCTTCTGCCTTGGTCCAATGATGGTCGTATGCGTGTTTGGCGCCGTGCAGGTGAGCGCCACAATCAGGACTGCATACGACCGAGGCACACAGGGCCAACACCCGGCATCATGGTGTGGGGAGCGATCTCCTACACTGGCCGTACACCACTGGTGATCGTCGAGGGGACACTGAATAGTGCACGGTACATCCAAACCGTCATCGAACCCATCGTTCTACCGTTCCTAGACCGGCAAGGGAACTTGCTGTTCCAACAGGACAATGCACGTCCGCATGTATCCCGTGCCACCCAACGTGCTCTAGAAGGTGTAAGTCAACTACCCTGGCCAGCAAGATCTCCGGATCTGTCCCCCCCTGAGCATGTTTGGGACTGGATGAAGCGTCGTCTCACGCGGTCTGCACGTCCAGCACGAACGCTGGTCCAATTGAGGCGCCAGGTGGAAATGGCATGGCAAGCCGTTCCACAGGACTACATCCAGCATCTCTACGATCGTCTCCATGGGAGAATAGCAGCCTGCATTGCTGCGAAAGGTGGATATACACTGTACTAGTGCCGACATTGTGCATGCTCTGTTGCCTGTGTGTATGTGCCTGTGGTTCTGTCAGTGTGATCATGTGATGTATCTGACCCCAGGAATGTGTCAATAAAGTTTCCCCTTCCTGGGACAATGAATTCACGGTGTTCTTATTTCAATTTCCAGGAGTGTACGACCTTCTGACTTCAAATATCACGGCATTAGAAGTGAAACGGAGGACTTTTACCTACTAGAATAAAGTGATCTTTTAACTAGATAACTGAACTAAACATTACTTGGACAGGGATTTAGGCAACGAACACTGATAGACAATTTTCATTCATAATAGCCAGTGGTTTATGGAACTTCAGTGATAGGTCCGAAGCATATAATTTAAATCCCCCCAACACCTGGGAAAGTTTTCTTCTCAAGGCTCGGTTAGGAAGTGACTGATACTGTGCAATAAAACACCCTCTCGTGCCAAGTCGTGCATTTGTGATTTAAAATTCTATCAAATTATTGAGACGAAACTCCCGAGTAATAATTACGCGCAGCGATAATATTTGTCTGTAGCGCTCGGCGCTTGTCTAGAATCTTTGACTCAAATAACAAGCCCACTGTTACTGTTTCTTAGATGCCTTAAATTACGACCAGCTTGTAGGGAATTTGTTGTAGATGTGACTGTATTGGTTTTATCATTAATATTTCATCATCAATCAGTTAAACATCGATTACGAACGATTAATTACGATTCTTGGTGAAGGTAATATCTCACGCACGTCGACATTTCGGTTCAGCACTGTTATTTTGTGTAACGTCGTCTTCGTGGCTTGATAACTATCTCAATACTCTACCGACTGTCACCGAGTTTTAGCCGAGACCACGTACAAATCAAACCAAATCATCGAGAAGAAGAGCCGTTATATACCCATCCTGATTTAACCCTTTGCATGTCCATCCTTTTAGCAGGACGTCTCTGGGACGACGGGCGTTTACTATCGTGACAAAAAATAGAAACACCTGTAGCCGTCCTTATGATTTTATTTTATTTTGTCGCTACCAGTTTCAACGCTTCATTTCGTCATCTTCAGGCTGTTTTGATGCGGTACAGGTTGATACGATCCCCATGCATAGCCTATCACGTGCCAGCATTACTGTTGACAGTTGATGGTTGGAGTGCTGACACATTATCAGCGAATCGAGTAATGCTGGCACCTGATGGGCTACACATGGGCATCGTATCAACCTTTACCGCATCAAAACAGCTTGAAGATGACGAAATGAAGCGTGAAAATTGGTAGCGACACTATAAAATAAAATCATAAGGACGGCTGCAGGTGGTTTTATTTTTTGTCACATCCTGATTTCGGTCCTAAATCACTTCAGGTAAATTACGGGATAGTTCCTTTGAAACGTGTAATGGTACTTGAATTACGTAACCACCTCACCTCAACCTCTCGATACCAGCAATATTCTACTGTGTTTCTGTAAAATAGTTAACATATTTCTGTGACAACATTCAGATTTTATTTCATTAATGCAGAGGTACTTCGATACATCGATATGTATATATTGCAATGATATTATTCTTATTTGTATTGTTTCTTTTGTCACTATGATCTTTGACGTACTTTGTAACTCTGATTTTTGGGCGCGTAAGCGGTTATTAGAGAGTCAAGCTTTGGTCGTCATGTTAAAGAGACGCAAATGGTAGTCAGTTTATGAAATGTGAACTTTAACAGTGAGGAAGATATTTTCAAGTATGTTTTATATTGTGAAGTGATGTTTTGGAACGAGTTACGTGATATTGCAACAAGTAATAAAAAAGAAGTGTAACTTAAATTCGGAGTGCTGATTACTTTTTTACACCACTATTGTCCTAACTTTTAATCTTCAAGAATGGTTTATGAAACACATCTATAAAACTTTTGAATATCGCAGAATAACACCTAGGCCTCTTTGCATCCGAGGTTGGAATCGTCACTACCTAGATTTTCGACGGTTGAGCCGTGAGTTCACAACGAGACCAGCGTGGGAAACACGAAAAGATGAGTGCCTAGTTTATCCATTAGTTCAAGAAATGGCTTTATTAACTGTGCTCTAATGACACCTACCACATAGCATAACTTTGTTGTTGCCCAAAAATGCAATATTTAGCATCGTGAGCAACACTACAATCATAATTAAGTTTTGACCTTTGTTGTGGTAGGGCAGTTAGAAACGGCACGGCCGACTTCCTTCCGCATCCTTCTCTAATGCGATGGGACCGATGACCTCGCTGTTTGCTCCCCTCCCCAAAATCAACCAACCAAGCAACAATTGTAGTTGGCAGATAAGACAAATAATGGGCGAATGTAATCGCGCGGTCTAGAGCGTCTTGTCGCGGTCCGCAAGGCTACCCTCATCGGAGGTTCGAGTCCTCCCTCAGGTATGGGTGCGTGTGCTGTCCATACTGTAAGTCAGTTTGTTATATTAAGTAGTGAGTAAGCTTAGGGACCTATGACCTAAGTAGTTTGGCCCCGTAAGATCTTACCGCAAACTTACCTCAGTGAATGCAGTAACATGACGAGACTGGAACGACAGAATTACCGACGACAACGCCTTTACTCTGCAATTACTTTAGAAGCTGTGCTGTATGAAGTATTGTGCCACTTACAAGATTTCTGTCTTCAATAATATTAATCATACTGCGACAAACGGAGTGTTAGCATTTGTGGTGTCTGTTCTCTCGCATGTGTCTGAAAGGACTGACACTATTCATGATTGTCCGCAGCTCGTGGTCGTGAGGTAGCGTTCTCGCTTCCCGCGCCCGGGTTCCCGGGTTGGATTCCCGACGGGGTCAGGGATTTTCTCTGCCTCGTGATGGCTGGGTGTTGTGTGCTGTCCTTAGGTTAGTTAGGTTTAAGTAGTTCTAAGTTCTAGGGGACTGATGACCATAGATGTTAAGTCCCATAGTGATCAGAGCCATTTGAACCATGATTCAGCCGCCGTGTACATACATGATGAACGAGAAATTTCGGCTCAGCTGCAACTGAAATAAATCCAATGGCGACAGGCGAAAGATTGTGTCAGGACTCAAACCTGGATTTCCTGTTTATCTCGAGCGGTCGCCGTAACCACTTCGGCTATCTGGCCAATCCAAATTCCCATATGTCGCACCCTACATACGTAGTGTGTCGCCTGTCCATTATCACCATTGCTCGCAGCCGTGCCTGATTCGCACAAGACGTCGAACGAAAAGTGTATTCGCAGTGAAGCTACCATTATTCGACGGGAAAGAGCATATATTTACATATATTGCGTCTGTTCTTTTCGACATGTCTGATACCTTCGGTGTGAATGCATTCTCCGTTCAACGTCTGACGGGAAAACAAGTGAGGTTGCGAGCAATGAGAACAATGGACAGGGGACACATCGTATGCAAGTGTCATACATAATGGAATTTGGAAACTTATTTTCCACTAGGGATCAGGTCAGATGTCGAAATGTGGACACGTGGGAGTAAAGCGGTTAGTCTATACCGACAGGCGCAGTCTGCTCTAGTGTTGCTAAAACATTGAAAGGTCTCTGCTGGATTCCTTTCATGTTAATTTCTTAAATCCGTTGTCATTTACGGCATAAATTCCTCCTCTAAATTTACAGTGGCGTTTCTGACTATCTGGGAGGAGACTGAGTAGTGGAACGTGTTACTTTTACACATAAACAAGGACGATCTGTCACACTACTACACTTTAAAACACAGTTTATATGTAATTCATGTCACACAGTCTCATACGGATCCTACATCCGCTTTCTTTTATATACTGTATATGATAAGATACTGTCATCCCCCTTCCCTTCTGTGTGAGAGGATGAATGAGCAAATGTATTTCTAGTTGCATGCTGGATGGTAGCAGACAAGCCTGTCTGCTAGAGAACAGTAGGACCAACGTCGGAACAGGTAGCTACGCTTTCTAAAAGCAAAGAGGTTTCTATCCTTAGTATGGTCCTGTCCGTCCCTTGTCATGTTGGTATAGGAAGCTGCCCCTCTGGCCACTTCCGTTTGTATTTGTGAGCCACCCTCAGGAAGGGACCAGGGCAGTCTGTCCCTGGCGAGCGTCTGAAGTGGTAAGATCTCCGGCTAAGCACGTCTCTGCTAAGTCCGTAGCACAATGGATTTCTTAAGTTCAGCCTAACTGAAAATTTAATCACCTTTATTTCAGGTTTAGCTCTAAAATATCTAATGTTATCTTAAATTGCAATGCAGTGTCATTCGAGTGTGAAGTTCAGAATATATTCCAGTAGTTACTTTGTCAGTACTTTGTGAGTGAAGTGGAACCACGTGTTGATCAGTAACTCTAACTAAGATCATCAATCTTAAATGCGAATGTGCGTGAGATTATAACGTCTCGTCTTGACAATATTTTTCAAGATAGCAACTTTTCTTTATGTTCAACCCACGTGGGGTGTACTTTGTGAGACCTGTACCACGTGCTTATACAATTGTTTGACCCATCAGGTTAATAGTAAGACGATAGTAACCAGTTCGAGGTTTTTCTTTTGTAAATTGCTTTTCGATCTAATTTATTTTAATTATCGAAATTTATTGTGGAGTTACACTCTTTGTGTAAACCAAGTTGACCACGTGAAGCATGTGGTGTAATCATCAAAGTAGCCCTCAGCTATTCTTTTCGGGAAGATTTCACAGAGAGTTAGTATGAATTTAGTATACCAGTGTGTGCTAATTACATGACGGACAGGATTGTGCTACGAACGTAACTTCTTTGGGTGAAAATTGAATCGGTTGGTTGTGGTTAATTTCCTCTTGCATATGTTTCAACGTTCTTCGTGTGTTATTTTATGAATGCAGTCTCCCAATCTAGGCTCCATATTTGATGTGTTCCGTAAGATTACAATCTCACATTTTCACAATCCTAAATAAGGCACCAGCTTAGTTATGACTCACGTTCAATATGCTGAAATTTCAGTGATCAATGTTAAAATAAATTTCCAAATATAAACTGGTTTATTTCTTTTTATTTAAATTCTCTTATATATATATATATATATATATATATATATATATATATATATGTTTATATATATATATAAGAGAATTTAAATAAAAAGAAATAAACCAGTTGATATTTGGAAATTTATATGTATATCACCAGCTGTCATATGACTATTAAAAGATTATAATTAATGTTAGTCTGGTTGGGAATTTGGTAAGCTAGACTGGATACCTGGTGAAACAGTTTCTCAGTAACGCAACGTTAACTTCCCCAGACAGCTCACAGCTTTTAAACCGCTCTTATTGTCAATCAGCACCGCTTTCATAGCAAATTAAACCAACAACGTTACAACAGGATAACTCTCGCCCACATGTCGCTGTTGTAATCCAACAACCTTTACAGTGTCTACATGTTGTCTTGGACCGCTCGACCACCAGGTCTGTCTCCAGTCGAGCACGTAAGAGACATCATCGGACGGCAGCTGCAGCGTCATCCACGAACAGCAATTAACCGTCCGTGTACTGAGCGACCAAGCGAAACAGGCGTGGAACTCCATCCCGCAGACTGACATCCGCCCCCTCTACAACACGAGGCATGCACATTTGCATGCTTGCATTCAACATTCTGTCGGTTACGCCACTTATTGATGTACCAGCATTTCGCATTCGCAATATCTAACTCGCGCTTACATCAATCCAAGGTCTTGCAACGTTAATCTGTTACGAATATTTACCATCAAAAACAGCCTTGATCGCATTTATTTATTGAGGTGACCGGTTTCTACCACTACTGTGGTCATCATCAGTGAATCTCCAGCAAGAAAGAGTTTCCTACTCAATCGTCTGATGTGGTAGAAACCGGTCACCTTAATAAATAAATCGTGATCAAGACTGTTTATAATAGTAAATATTTGTAACACATTGATCACTGTCACTCCCATAATGTATTCAAAAGTAATTCAAAAATGGTTCAAATGGCTATGAGCACTATGCGACTCAACTTCTGAGGTCATTAGTCGCCTAGAACTTAAAACTAATTAAACCTAACTAACCTTAGGACATCACACGCATCCATGCCCGAGGCAGGATTCGAACCTGCGACCGTAGCGGTTGCTCGGTTCCAGACTGTAGCGCCCAGAACCGCTCGGCCACTCCGGCCGGCTCAAAAATAATTGTTACAAATATATTCGCGAAATTTCATTACACTGCATTAATTATTTTTTGTGCTGTAATTTTTTCCCTTCAGTGTATAGCGCCGGCGTTCCTAATTCTCTATATGGCGATGTTCTGTTGCAAAGCAAGGTGCCAATCCGTTTTTTGAAGATTAAATATTAGAGTACTTTGATCTGTGGCTATGACACCTGTTTCATGAGTATTTCATTGATATCGTCACAGATGTGCTAAAAGCAAGTTCAAATGGCTCTGAGCACTATGGGACTTAACATCTGAGGTCATCGGTCCCCTAGAACTTAGAACTACTTAAATCTAAGTAACCTAAGGACATCACATACATCCGTGCCCGAGGCAGGATTCGAACCTGCGACCGTAGCAGCAGTGCGGTTCCAGACTGAAGCGCCTCGGTCACACCGGCCGGCTAAAAGCAAGTAAGAGAGACGTAAGAAAGATAGGCAGGGGAGGTTCTGTTCAACTCCCGTGGAAACTGAAAACAACAACAAAGTGGAAATCATAATTCAACAGCAACAGACGTCAAAAGATCCTTCTGCGCTACAGAAGATACGCCAAACTGTCTGCTGTATGTTACCGAAAACGTCAGCTTCATGTATTTAGTCATTATTGATGCATTTGCAGTGGCCTTCCTTAGCCGTTCCGCCCGTGTATTTGCTGGTATCTACAAGCTGCTGTGCCGCTAGACCCAACAAATTTCGGAACTAATATGGACAGACAAATATTTTGGAATTCTCAGCGATGTTTGTGCGGTATGCGGAGCGGGCCCTTATGTAAACAACTGGGTCTCGCTACGGGACGCTACCAGATGGTTGAAGGGCAAGGGGCGGAAGAAATGTTGTGGACTGACAAGACAGCCAGTCCACAGTGACGTGTAACCGAAAGGCACGCGTTTACACACGCCGGCTGGCGTTAGGTCTGAAACAGGATACGTAATGAATGCTATAAAGCAAAGTACGTAGCTTCTGGAATACTTAACTTTAATCCATCATTTGTATACAGCATTCTTGATGATACAAGTGAGACTCTCTCTAGAAATGGTTAATGGCGCCTTGCTAGGTCGTAGCCATGGACTTGGCTGAAGGCTATTCTATCTCTCGGCAAATGAGAGAAAGGCTTCGTCAGTGTAGTCGCTAGCAAAGTCGTCCGTACAACTGGGGCGAGTGCTAGTACGTCTCTCTAGACCTGCCGTGTGGTGGCGCTCGGTCTGCAAGTACTGACAGTGGCGACACGCGGGTCCGACATGTACTAATGGACCGCGGCCGATTTAAAGCTACCACCTAGCAAGTGTGGTGTCTGGCGGTGACACCACAAGAAATGACTACTTTCTGATCTCTTCCACGTCACTTCGCCCCCAAATAACACACAAAGACCTGTGTACAGTCGCTCTCTCACGTAATTGCTCTCCCGGCTAACGTTGCGTTACTATACAGGGCGTATCAAAAAGAAGCACCCGACTTAGCACGTGTATACTTCTGAAATTAATAAAAATATACGATGAATTTTGTTTTTTGATGAACGAGAAACTCAAAAAGCTTTTTTCGTACCTTTCCAGAGAGGTTCAATATGACCCCCTTGAGATGCACGGCATACGTCAGTGCGGTACTCAAATTGTTCCCACACTGCAGCGAGCGTGTCCTGAGTTACTGCTTCCACAGCTGCTGTTACGCTATGTTCCGGTTCAATCATTGCTGTTGGTAATGGAGGCACATCAGCAGAGTCTTTTATAAATCCCCCACAAGAAATAATCACATACAGTCAGGTCCGGTGACCTTGGAGGCCAGCAATGTAAGGCCGAATCATTTGGTACAGTGCGACCGGTCCATCGTTCAGTAATCCTTTGATTTGTAGAATGAAGGCTTTCACGACCGGTTGACATGGCTGACCAGGCAACCACCAAGTGAAGTTTTCGGATACCGAAGTTTTATCTACAACGTTAAATTACTACCCACGGCTTTATAGAGAAGCTATCGAAATTTATAAACATAACGATAATTTTAATAGGAAAGAGGAGGCTATGAAACTTAGCGATATATGGACAGTGGCTCTACAAAACTGGTAACAATTTTTATCTTTGACAAGGTGGTAATCGATAGTCAACCTTATCTTTGCTATGGATTATCACTGCTCATCACGTGTCACCTGAACCACGCCCCCCTTTCTCACAATATATAAGTCGCTCTCAGACACCCGACCAGTCAGTCGGCAAGACTCAGCGGAGCAGCGCCTCTGAGGAAGTCCAGCGCAGTCCTGGACGAAACGTAAGGAGCAGAAAAGTTCTTGGACCACGCCCTCTCATCCCGGAAAGTATATCAACAGCCAATCCTTTGATTTAAAAATTCCCTTAGCAAAAACAGACATAATGTCTTATGGGATAACAGCAATCAGTAATTTTATAATGTTATTTAAAATCCGTCTTGATTGCAAAAATTTTTTTTATTATTCATATGACCGGTTTCGGTTCATTCAGAACCATCTTCAGATCTGATATTTCAGAGTAACCCGTCCAAATCCAGCAACTTTCACATGCTACGTCACATCGTCACATGCTACGTAGCATGTGAAAGTTGCTGGATTTGGACGGGTTACTCCTGTAACTGAAATATCAGATCTGTAGATGGTTCTGAATGAACCGAAACCGGTCATATGAATAATAAAAAAAATTTTTTTGCAATCAAGACGGATTTTAAGTAACATTAAAAATTCCCTCACTCCCAGATGCCAGTGTGGCGGTGCCCCATCCTGTTGGTAAATGAAGTCGTTCGAATCAGTCTCCAACTGTGGGAAAAGAAAACTATGGCGGATGCGTTCGACGTCTGTGTCAGACACTGGGGGACGGCCCGGCGATTCGCCTCCACACAGACAACCTGTTTCTCGGAATTGTTCATACCATTGTCTAATACGCAGTGCTGTAGGAGGATCCACACCAGACATAGCACGAAAGTCACCCTGAGCAGTTATTGCTGACCTGTACGCCGCAAAAAGTGGAAGCATTACACTTCATCCATTCAACATACACATTCATTCGCGCCGCCGTTTAGAGACTCCTATATCCGAACACATAGCATCATTCAACAACTATCACTTGCTCTTATCTAATAACTCATCCACCAGGTCTGGGGGCAAGGTCACCCCTTTCTTTCTTTCTTTCTTTCTTTCAGCAGGAGAGAGCTATTTTTTACAGTGCTAGCCAAATTGCGCCATCAGCTTTACATCACCAATCGCGAAACGTATCTTCAAATACGTAAACACTCTCACTCAATTACACAGCGGTCCCGCTGAGGACATGACCTTTAATATTACATTAATATTAATATTATATGGTTCGCAGGAGAGCTACTGTAAAGTTTGGAAGGTAGGAGACGAGATACTGGCAGAAGAAGAGCTGTGAGTACCGGGCGTGAGTCGTGCTTCGGTAGCTCAGATGGTAGAGCACTTGCCCGCGAAAGGCAAAGGTCCCGAGTTCGAGTCTCGGTCGAGCACACAGTTATAATCTGCCAGGAAGTTTCATATCAGCGCACACTCCGCTGCAGAGTGAAAATCTCATTCTGGAAACATCCCCCAGGCTGTGGCTAAGCCATGTCTCCGCAGTATCCTTTCTTTCAGGAGTGTTAGTTCTGCAAGGTTCGCAGGAGAGCTTCTGTAAAGTTTGGAAGGTAGGAGACGAAACACTGGCAGAAGTGAAGCTGTGAGTACCGGGCGTGAGTCGTGCTTCGGTAGCTCAGATGGTAGAGCACTTGCCCGCGACAGGCAAAGGTCCCGAGTTCGAGTCTCGGTCGGGCACACAGTTTTAATCTGCCAGGAAGTTTAATATTACAGTTCTTAATCCAATAACCACCAAAACAGGTACTAAATGGTCAAACTAATCCCATAGCACCTTACAAAGCGAGCATCTGAGCGCCGGCGGCGGCATGTCAAAGCCACATATCTGTCCATCTAAACAGCCGTCCACTCAGCCCCAGGACCAGCGTACTGAAGTGGGCTCTCTCTATACCTGCTCTCCAGCTAGTGTCTAACGACATACAGTGCACAAATGGATACCTGAATAGCGCAGATCTCTATCTACCCCTTGCATCTCCAACAGGACATGTAAACAGTGTCCCCCCAGCCAGCGAACCCGACGTCATTCACACTGCACTGACAATGTCCACTGACAAATCTTAAAGACTCGCATATATAAAAGCCTATTCACTCCTGCCAAAACTCAATAATAAAAAAGCATTCTCCCCTTCTAAGCATACATGAGTATGCATTTAGAACAAATAGACAAACATAATTCAAAAAAATGGTTCAAATGGCTCTGACCACTATGGGACTTAACATCTGTGGCCATCAGTCCCCTACAACTTATAACTACTTAAACCTAACTAACCTAAGGACATCACACACATCCATGCCCGAGGCAGGATTCGAACTTGCGACCGTAGCAGTCGCGCGGTTCCGGACTGAGCGCCTAGAACCGCTAGACCACCGCGGCCGGCAAACACAATTCCAAGCAGAAGTCATACATGTGATTAAAATGACCTCAATTTAGGTTACCCGACATTTATTTACATGTCCTACTGATGCAGTCATAGATGAATCGTGTCATCCACTCGCTCAATCCTTCAACACACGTTTTCGCAGAACTTGTTCTACTTATATGCCACCCACCCTGTTATAGTAATTTTGTACAAGCATTTACGCCCCCACATACAACCATGCTCAATAGAACATAGTTGTTGTGGTTGGCAGGAGAGACAACACCGTGTTACTAGAGGAAGCCGAAAGGCACGCGTTTTAGTTCACGCAGGCTGGCGTGAGGTCTGGAGCAGGACAAGGAAATTAGAATTTAGAAAAAAACGGACGTAGCTGGTGGAATGCTTAACTTTAATCCATTAATGGTGAACGTCGCTCTTGACGGTACATGATTCACAGTATCAATAGTAACTGGTAATGGCGCCTTGCTAGGTCGTAGCAAATGACGTAGCTGAAGGCTATGCTAACTATTGTGTCGGCAAATGAGAGCGTATTTTGTCAGTGAACCATCGCTAGCAAAGTCGGTTATACAACTGGAGCGGGTGCTAGGAAGTCTCTCTAGACCTGCCGTGTGGCGGCGCTCGGTCTGCAATCACTGACAGTGGCGACACGTGGGTCCGACGTATACTAACGGACCGCGGCCGATTTAAAGGCTACCACCTAGCAAGTGTGGTGTGTGTGGCGGTGACACCACAATAGAAATTCCTTTTTCCACAGGTAGTCATATTCGGTGAAGAATTAAACGTAATAAATTACGCATACATGTAGTCAAATAAGCAAATAGTTTTACAGACATACACACCCCTCTCACTGACGATAGGGCATTTAATATTATATACTTAAACACATACCAATGATAACAATATTCCGACGCGCACCTTGTCCTTGTAATAAAGATAAATTCATTTTCCTATACGGTACAAGTCGCTCTGAGAACAGTTCAGCTAATTCAAGAGCCTTTTCTCGTTGACATCACTTTTACTAGAAATGAAGTGGAAGCACACTGTTGCTACCTAGTGGGAGCCACGTAAAATTCGAGAGGTTACTCTTTCCAACAGTACGTTGTTCACGGACATATCTCAAATAACATAAGAGTTATTACTTTTTTTTTAAATCGGATGATTCTTTTTGATACACCCTTTGTTTTACACTCTAAGAATTTCCCATCTGGATTCCCTGCTTTGTTCCAGACCAAGCTATTTACATCTGTACTCTATAAGCATCTGAGAACTCGATAGTGAACGGTACTTACCATTCTACAGCTACGCACATGCACCGCAAACAACGATATGGTGCGCGGTGGTGGGTACCACTCTTAGACGAAATGTACTTTGGCGACAGCTGAACTGTTCTAAGGTACCTTCAGATGCCTGTTCTCCAAAATTTTGTGCGTGGTGTAAAGAACTTCACCTTACCTCCTGGGATTATCATTTGAGTTCACTGAGCATACTTGCGTATTGATCGAACTGTAAGTAGGCTGTTTAGGTTCTTTTATTGGTTACGCCGCCGCCACGTAGCGCTCTCTGTATGAAAATCACTGGCTGTGCTGTGTGCAGTCTGTGGCTAGGTTGCATTGTTGTCAGCCATTGTAGTGTTGGGCAGCTGGACGTGAACAGCGCGTAGCGTTGCGCAGTTGGAGGTGAGCCGCCAGCAGTGGTGGATGTGGGAAACGAGATGGCGGATTTTTGAGTACAGAATGGATGTCATGAACTGATATATATATTATGACTATTAAGGTAAATACTGTCTTTGTTCTCTATTAAAATCTTTCATTTGCTAACTATGCCTATCAGTAGTTAGTGCCTTCAGTAGTTTGAATCTTTTATTTAGCTGGCAGTAGTGGCGCTCGCCGTATTGCAGTACTTCGAGTAACCAAGATTTTTGTGAGGTAAGCGATTTGTGAAACGCATAGGTTAATGTTAGTCAGGGCCATTCTTTTGTAGGGATTTCTGAAAGTCAGATTGCGTTGCGCTAAAAATATTGTGTGTCAGTTTAAGCACAGTCATGTATAATTGTTCTAAGGGGACGTTTCAGAACCTGTCGGTAACAAAACTACCATCTCGCCTCTGTACTGCTTCGATGCCTTCCTTTGATCCGACCTGGCGGAGTCCTAAAAACTCGAACAGTGCTCGAGAATGGGTTGCTCAAGTGATGAATATAAGGACTGCTTTACAGATGAGCCGAGGTGACCGTGCGGTTCTAGGCGCTCCAGTCCAGAGCCGCGCTGCTGCTACGGTCGCAGGTTCGAATCCTGCCTCGGGCATGGGTGTGTGTGATGTCCTTAGGTTAGTTAGGTTTAAGTAGTTCTAAGCTCTAGGGGACTGATGACCACAGCAGTTGAGTCCCATAGTGCTGAGAGTCATTTGAACCATTTGAACTTTCCTAAAATGTTCAAATGAGTGTGAATTCTTAAGCGACCAAACTGCCGAGGTCATCGGTTCAAGGAAGAGCTGCACGTTTTGTATTATCACGAAATAAGAGAGACAGTGTGTCACTGACGCAGTACAGTTGGGGTTGGGGTTGGGTTGTTTTGGGGCAGGAGACTAGACAGCGAGGGTACAGGACTTGGGGTTGACATCATTAGAACAAAGCCGTTTCTCGTTGCGGCGGGATTTACTCTCGAAATTTGAATCACCAACTTTCTCCTCAGAACGTGAAAATATTTTGCTGACGCCGACCTACGTAGCCCATAGGGAGAACCTATCATAATAATAAAATAAGGCAAATGAGAGCGCGCACGGAAAGATGTACGAGTTCCTTTCTTCTGGTTTGAGTGAAATAATACACTACTAGCCATTAAAACTGCTACATCAAGAAGAAATGCAGATGATAAACGGGTATTCATTGGATAAATATATTATATTAGAACTGACATGTGATTACATTTTCACGCAATTTGGGTGCAGAGATCCTGAGAAATCAGTACCCAGAACAACCACCTCTGGACGTAATAACGGCCTTGATACGCCTCGGCATGGAGTCGTACAGAGTTTGGATGGCGTGTACAGGTACAGCTGCCCATGCAGCTTCAACACGATACCACAGTTCATCAATAGTAGTGACTGGCGTATTGTGACGAGCCAGTTGCTCGGCCACCAGTGACCAGATGTTTTCAATTGGTGAGACATCTGGACGATGTGCTGGCCAGGGCAGCAGTCGGACATTTTCTGTATCCAGAAAGGCCCGTACAGGACCTGCAACACGAGGTCGTGCATTATCCTGCTGAAATGTAGGGTTTGGCCGGGATCGAATGAAGGATAGAGCCACGGGTCGTAACACATATGAATTGTAACGTCCACTGTTCAAACTGCTGTCAATGTGAACAAGAGGTGACCGAGATGTGAAACCAATGCCACCCCATACTATCAGGCCATGTGATACGCCACTATGGTGATGACGAATACACGCTTGCAATGTGCGTTCACCGCGATGTCGCCAAACACGGATGCAACCATCACGATGCTGTAAACAGAGCCAGGTTCGTCGTCGAGTACACCATCGCAGGCGCTCCTGTCTGTGATGCAGCGTCAAGGGTAACCGCAGCCACGGAGCTGATAGTCCGTGCTGCTGCAAACGTCGTCGAACTGTTCGTGCAGATGTCTTGCAAACGTCCCCGTCTGTTGACTCAGGGATCGAGACGTGGCTGCACGATCCGTTAGAGCCACGCGGATAAGATGCCTGTCATCTCGACTGCTAGTGATACGAGGCCGTTGGGATCCAGCACGGCGTTCCATATTACCCTCCTGAACCCATCGATTCCATATTCAGCTAACAGTCATTGGATCTCGACCAAAGCGTGCAGCAGTGTCGCCATACGATAAACAGCGATCGTGATAGGCTACAAACCGACCTTTATCAAAGTCGGAAACGTGATGGTACGCATTTCTCCTTCTTACACGAGGCATGACAACAACGTTTCACCAGGCAACGCCGGTCAAGTGCTGTTTGTGTATGAGAAATCGGTTGGAAACGTTCCTCATGTCAGAACGTTGTAGGTGTCGCCACCGGCGCCAGCCTTGTGTGAATGCTCTGAAAAGCTAATCATTTGCGTATCACAGCATCGTCTTCCTGTCTGTTAAATTTCGCGTCTGCAGCACGTCATCTTCGTGGTGTAGCAATTTTAATGGCCAGTAGTGTAGATAATTATTGTGAAGGTGGTTCGATGAACCATTTGTCAGACACTGAAGTGTGACTGCAAAGTATCGATGTAGATGTAGATGTAGATGTAGATGTAGATGAAACGGGTGCTGTCATTCTATCTCTTCTTGCTGACTGGTACCGCCTGATTTCATGCAGCCGGCTTCGATGACCGTGCGGTTCTAGGCGCTTCAGTCCGGAACCACGCGCATGCTACGGTCGCAGTTTCGAATCCTACCTCTGGCATGGCTGTGTGACGTCCTTAGGATAGTTAGGTTTACGTAGCTCTGAGTCTAGGGGACTGATGACCTCAGATTTTAAGTCCCATAGTGCTCAGAGCCATTTGACCCATCTTTTCATCGGTCCCTACACTTACACACTTCTGAAACTAACTTAAGCTAACTTATGCTAAGAACAATTCACACACACCGATACCCGAGGGAATACTCGAACCTCCGGGCGGGAGGGGCCGCGCAATCCGTGACATGGTGCCTCAAACCACGCGGCCACTCCGCGCGGCACACTTTGCTAAAATTGTGCCAATAGACGCAACTCGAGCGTTAATCTTTCCTAGAACCTATATGAAGATGGTATCTGTTCTTTCGGACATGTCCGAAAGAACAGATACCATCGGTGACCATGCAGCTCTCTTAGAATGGAATGATAATTAAGTCAAGACCCTAAGCTGTCGACAGGCGTTGATATAAATCAACGGGGACAGTTGAAAATTTGTGCTGCGACCGGGACTCGAACCCGGGAACTCCTGCTTACACACAAAGCATAGTGCGACTGCACTACGGGCCAATGATCTTCTGCAGTGTGGGTTCACTCACACTGCTCAAACTGTTACGGGAATCGGCCGACTGACTGCCGCGAGTAATGGGTATAGTGGGCAGGGGCACTACAAATGCAGTGAGTGGACAGAATGTTGGGAATGTGGGTCTCACGGGGAGCGTGCAAGGGATGAATCCTTGCAGTCGCGCTGTCCTCTGTGCCCTCGGTGGCTCACAAGGGAACATCCCCATCGCACCCCCCTCAGATTTAGTTATAAGTTGGCACAATGGATAGGCCTTGAAAAACTGAACACAGATCAATCGAGAAAACAGGAAGAAGTTGTGTGGAACTATGAAAAAATAAGCAAAATATACAAACTGGGTCGTCCATGCGTAAGATAGGCAATATTAAGAGCAATGTCAGGCGAGGAGCTCCGTGGTCCCGTGGTTAGCGTGAACAGTTGCAGAACGAGAGGTTCTTGGTTCAAATCTGCCCTCCACTGAAAATTTTGCTATCTTTATTTTCGCAAAGTTATGATCTGTCCGTTCGTTCATTGACGTCTCTGTTCACTGTAATAAGTTTAGTGTCTGTGTTTTGCGACCGCACCGCAAAACCGTGTGATTAGTTGACGAAAGGATGTGCCTCTCCAACGGGAACCGAAAACATTTGATCGCAAGGTCATAGGTCAACCGATTCCTCCACAGGAAAACACGTCTGATATTTTGTATACGACACTGGTGACAACATGTGCGTCACATGACAGGAATATGTTGTCGACCCACCTAACTTGTACACTTGGCGAATGGGTGAAAAGTTTCTTCTACCTTGCCCGATTTAGGTTTTCCTGTGGATGTAATAATCACTCCAAAAAAAGTGATGAAAACATAAGAGTTTTTCACATAAACTGAAAATAAAAAGTTAAAATTTTCGGTCGAGGAAAGATTTGAACCAAGGACCTCTCGTTCCGGAGCTGTTCACGCTAACCACGAGGGCATATTTGAACCAAGAACCTCTCGCTCTGCAACTGTTCACGCTAACCACGGGACAACGGAGCTCCTCGCCTCACAGTGCCCTTAATATTGCATATCTTACGCATGGACGATCCAGTTTGTATATTTTGCTTATTTTTTCATAGTTCCACACAACTTCTTCCTGTTTTCTCGATCGATCTGTGTTCAGTTTTTCAAGGCCTATCCACTGTGCCAACTTATAACTAAATCCGAGGGGAGTGCGATGGGGATGTTCCGTTGTCAGATGGATTGCAGGTACGGTAGCTCATCGTGCTCGGTCAGAGGGTTAGCCGCCCTCTGTAATAAAAAAACTGAGTTAATAAATCAACAACGAAATTAAAAGGGTGTCTTACGACGTCCGCCCCGATCACATACAACGAAGGAAAACGAACAAAATGAAATGAAAAAAAAAAGATGGATAGAGCGTGTGCTGTGTAAGCAGGAGATACCGGGTTCGAGTCCCGGTCGGGGCACACATTTTGAACTGTCCCCGTTGATGTATATCAATGCCTGTCGACAGCCTAGGGTCTTGATTTAGTTATATTTTCACTGCCTAGTGCCGTCATCACGCGCTCGTTCCATATCATCTCGGTCTGCAATCTTGCTCCTAGACGTTTAATCGATGTGACTGTCTCGAACAGGACGCTAGCAGTGCTGTGTCAGAACGAAAATTGAGTTCTGACGTTGCGGTTGATAACGGAAGCAAGAACGAATAAAAATATGGACTCGTTCAGTAAATTTGTTGACCTGGAAAGAGCATTCTACAATATAAATTGGTGTAAGCTATAGGGAAAAACGGGTACTGTATAATATGTACAAGAACTAAAAGGAAAGAGTACGAGTGGAAGACCAAGAATGAAGTGCTCGTATTAAAAAGTGTGTAAGACAGGGATGTAGCTTTTCGCGGTTACTGTTCAACCTGTACATCGAAGAAGCAATGATGGAAATAAAAGGAAGATTCAGAGGTGGAATTAAAATTCAAGGTGAAAGGATATCAATGATGCGATTCGCTGATGACATTGCTGTCCTGCGTAAATGAAATGTCGTGTGACGAGGGCCTCCCGTCGGGTAGACCGTTCGCCAGGTGCAGATCTTTCGATTTGACGCCACTTCGGCGACTTGCGCGTCGATGGGGATGAAATGATGATGATTAGGACAACACAACATCCAGTCCCTGAGCGGAGAAAATCTCCGACCCAGCCGGGAATCGAACCCGGGCCCTTTGGATTGACACTCGCGCTGACCACTCAGCTACCGGGGCGGACGCTGTCCTGAGTGAAAGTGAAGAAGAACTACATGATCTGGTGAATGGAATGAACAATCTAACGAACACAGAATATGGACTGAGAGTAAATCGAAGAAAGACGAAAGTAATGAGAAGTAGCAGAAATGGGAACAGAAAAAGGGCAACTAGGCAGCAAAAATACCTATGATAGACAGAGCAAGGAGGACACCAAAAGCAAACTAGCACTGACAAGAAAGGGCATTCCTGGGTAAGAAAAGTATACTAATGTCAAACATACGCGTTAATTTGAGGAAGGAATTTCTGAGCACAATATTGAATGGCAGAGAGACAAGGACAGTGGGAAAATTTCAACAGCCGTTGAAGTTTGGTACTGCAGAAGAGTGTCGAAAATTAGGTGAAATGATAAGGTAAGGTATGAGGAAGTCCTTCGCAGAGGAAAGGAACATATGGAAAACGCTGATAAGTAGAAGGGAAAGGACGACATGTCTTGTGTTAAGGCATCTCGGAATAATGTCCGTGGTACTAGAGGGAGCTGTAGAGGATGAAAACTGTAGAGGAAGACAGAGGGTGGAATACATCCAGGAAATAATTGAGGACATAGGTTGCAATTGCTACTCTGAGATGAAGAGGTTGCAACAGGAGAGGAATTCTTTGAGGACCGTATCAAAAGAATCAGAAGACTGATGACACAAAAGAAAGAAAAGAAAAATAGGAATGAGGTGATCAAGGGAAAACGCAATAGAACGTATTAAAAGAAGACAGCAGATACCTGGGGTTGGCTAGTCGCTGGAAGAAAAGGGTGTGGACCAGCCACTGCATAACACTAAAATCTGCAGCCTAAAAGCTTAGGTCAGAGTCCAGATATACACTCCTCGAAATTGAAATAAGAACACCGTGAATTCATTGTCCCAGGAAGGGGAAACTTTATTGACACATTCCTGGGGTCAGATACATCACATGATCACACTGACAGAACCACAGGCACATAGACACAGGCATAAGAGCATGCACAATGTCGGCACTAGTACAGTGTATATCCACCTTTCGCAGCAATGCAGGCTGCTATTCTCCCATGGAGACGATCGTAGAGATGCTGGATGTAGTCCTGTGGAACGGCTTGCCATGCCATTTCCACCTGGCGCCTCAGTTGGGCCAGCGTTCGTGCTGGACGTGCAGACCGCGTGAGACGACGCTTCATCCAGTCCCAAACATGCTCAATGGGGGACAGATCCGGAGATCTTGCTGGCCAGGGTAGTTGACTTACACCTTCTAGAGCACGTTGGGTGGCACGGGATACATGCGGACGTGCATTGTCCTGTTGGAACAGCAAGTTCCCTTGCCGGTCTAGGAATGGTAGAACGATGGGTTCGATGACGGTTTGGATGTACCGTGCACTATTCAGTGTCCCCTCGACGATCACCAGTGGTGTACGGTCAGTGTAGGAAATCGCTCCCCACACCATGATGCCGGGTGTTGGCCCTGTGTGCCTCGGTCGTATGCAGTCCTGATTGTGGCGCTCACCTGCACGGCGCCAAACACGCATGCGACCATCATTGGCACCAAGGCAGAAGCGACTCTCATCGCTGAAGACGACACGTCTCCATGCGTCCCTCCATTCACGCCTGTCGCGACACCACTGGAGGCGGGCTGCACGATGTTGGGGCGTGAGCGGAAGACGGCCTAACGGTGTGCGGGACCGTAGCCCAGCTTCATGGAGACGGTTGCGAATGGTCCTCGCCGATACCCCAGGAGCAACAGTGTCCCTAATTTGCTGGGAAGTGGCGGTGCGGTCCCCTACGGCACTGCGTAGGATCCTACGGTCTTGGCGTGCATCCGTGCGTCGCTGCGGTCCGGTCCCAGGTCGACGGGCACGTGCACCTTCCGCCGACCACTGGCGACAACATCGATGTACTGTGGAGACCTCACGCCCCACGTGTTGAGCAATTCGGCGGTACGTCCACCCGGCCTCCCGCATGCCCACTATACGCCCTCGCTCAAAGTCCGTCAACTGCACATACGGTTCACGTCCCCGCTGTCGCGGCATGCTACCAGTGTTAAAGACTGCGATGGAGCTCCGTATGCCACGGCAAACTGGCTGACACTGACGGCGGCGGTGCACAAATGCTGCGCAGCTAGCGCCATTCGACGGCCAACACCGCGGTTCCTGGTGTGTCCGCTGTGCCGTGCGTGTGATCATTGCTTGTACAGCCCTCTCGCAGTGTCCGGAGCAAGTATGGTGGGTCTGACACACCGGTGTCAATGTGTTCTTTTTTCCATTTCCAGGAGTGTATATGTAAACAGGTAAATTGCGGCAACACATATGTAACACGTCTGTAGCAGTTGTTAGATCGGTTACAGCTGCTACCATGGCAGGTTATCAAGGTTTACGTGAGTTTGTACGTGGTGTTGTAGTCAGCGCATGAGCGATGGGACACACAACGAGGTATCGATAAAGCGCAGATTTTCCCGTATGACCATTTCGCGAGTGTACCGTGAATACTAGGAATCTGGTAAAACATCAAATCTCCGACATCGCTGCTGCCGGAAAAAAGATCCTGCAAGAACGGGACCAACGACGACCGAAGAGAATCGTTCAACGTGACGGAAGTGCAACTCTTCCGCAAATTGCTGCAGGTTTCAATGATGGGCCATCAACAAGTGTCAGCGTGCCAACCATTCAACGAAACATCATCGGTATCGGGTTTCGGAGCTGAAGGCTTACTCGTGCACCTTTGAAGACTGCACCTCTCACCTGGGTCCGTCAACATCGACATCGGACAGTTGATGACTGGTAACACGTTGCCTGATCGGCCGAGTCTCCTATCGAACTGTATCCAGCGGATGCACGTGAACCTCATGAACCTCATGAATGCATCGGACCTGCCTGCCAGCAGGGAACTGTTCAAGGTGGTGGGGCGTTAGTAGTGGGAGTGATATCGATCCCTGGTACGTCTAGATACGAGTCTGACAGGTGACACGTACGTAAGCATCCTGCCTGATCATCTGCAACACTCGTGCCCATTGTGCATTCCGACGGACTTGGACAGTTTCAGAAGGACAATGTGACAACCCACGCGTCCAGAATTGCTACAGAGTGGCTCCAGGAACATCTACATCTATATCTACATCTACGTCCATACTCCGCAAGCCACCTGACGGTGTGTGGCGGAGGGTACCCTGAGTACCTCTATCGGTTCTCCCTTCTATTGCAGTCTCGTATTGTTTGTGGAAAGAAGGATTGTCTGTATGCTTCTGTGTGGGCTCTAATCTCTCTGATTTTATCCTCACGGTCTCTTCGCGAGATATATGTAGGAGGGAGCAATATACTGGTCGACTCCTCGGTGAAGGTATGTTCTCGAAACTTTGACAAAAGGCCGTACCGAGCTACTGAGCGTCTCTCCTGCAGAGTCTTCCACTGGAGTTTATCTATCATCTCCGTAACGCTTTCGCGATTACTAAATGATCCTGTAACGAAGCGCGCTGCTCTCCGTTGGATCTTCTCTATGTCTTGTATCAACCCTATCTGGTACCGATCCCACACCGCTGAGCAGTATTCAAGCAGTGGGCGAACGAGTGTACTGTAACCTACTTCTGAGTGTAAACACTTCCGCTGCCCACCAAATTCCCCAGTATATCTGGGATGCCTTGCAACGTGCTGTTCAGAAGAATTCACCGCTCCCTTGTACTCTTACGGACATAATGGACAGCCCTGCATGATTCATGCTGTCAATTGCCTCCAACGCTACTTCAATTTTCAAATGGTTCAAATGGCTCTAAGTACTGTGGGATTTAACATCTGAGGTCTTCAGTCCCCCAGACTTAGAACTACTTAAACCTAACTAACGTAACCGAGCGAGGTGGCGCAGTGGTTAGCACACTGGACTCGCATTCGGGAGGACGACGGTTCAATCCCGTCTCCGGCCATCCTGATTTAGGTTTTCCGTGATTTCCCTAAATCGCTTCAGGCAAATGCCGGGATGGTTCCTTTGAAAGGTTCCTTCCCCATCCTTCCCTCACCCGAGCTTGTGCTCCGTCTCTAATGACCTCGTCGTCGACGGGACGTTACACACTAATCTCCTCCTCCTAACTAACGTAAGGACATGACACACATCCATAGACTGAAATTTCCACTCTACAGCGGAGTGTGCGCTGATATGAAACTTCCTGGTAGATTAAAACTGTCTGCCGGACCGAGACTCGAACTTGGAACCTTTGCCTTCCGCAGGCAAGTGCTCTACAACTCAGCTACCCAAGCACGAATCACGCCCCCTCCTCACAGCTATAATTCCGCCAGTACCTCGTCTTCTACCTTCCAAACTTCACAGCAGCTCTCGTGCGAACCTTGCCGAGTTCGAATCTCGGTCCGGCACACAGTTTTAATCTGCCAGAAAGTTTCACACACATCCACGTCCGAGGCAGCATTCGAACCTGCGACCGTAGCAGCAGCGCGGTTCCGGACTGAAGCGCCTAGTACCGCTCGGCCACAGCGGCCGGCTACTTCAACTTTAGTGGAGTCCATGCCACCTCGTGCTGCGGCATTTCTGCTTGCTCGCAGGGGTCCTACACGATATTAGGCAAGTGCACCAATTTCTTTGGCTCTTCAGTGTACACAACGGCTGTTGACTAGTGTTATTCTCTCAAGAAAATGAGCATTAATGCTGTGGTGTCACCGCCAGACACCACACTTGCTAGGTGGTAGCCTTTGAATCGGCTGCGGTCCGTTAGTATACGTCGGACCCGCGTGTCGCCACTGTCAGTGATTGCAGACCGAGCGCCGCCACACGGCAGGTCTAGAGAGACTTCCTAGCACTCGCCCCTGTTGTACAGCCGACTTTGCTAGTGAGGGTTCACTGACAAAATACGTCCTCATTTGGCGAGACGATAGTTAGCATAGCCTTCAGCTACGTCATTTGCTACGACCTAGCAAGGCGCCATTATCAGTTGCTATTGATATTGTAAATAATGTACCGTCAAGAGCGACGTTCACCATTAACGGATTAAAGTTACGTATTCCACCAGATGCGTCAGTTTTTTCTAAAGTCTAATTTCCTTGTCCTGTTCCAGACCTCACACCAGACTGCGTGAGCTAAAAAGCGTGCCTTTCGGCTTCCAGTATTTATACGGGTTGGCTCTCCTGCCAGCCCACAACAAATGCAGCGTTAGAATCACTGGCAGGCAATGCTCACCTCTCTGGTGTTCTCTAGCATTCGGTCCCCTGTAAATGCCTGGCGAATGACAGTATACGCTGCTGAATTAACTCCGAATACTCGTTCGCTCCCATTCTTTCGCATATAAATGAGTGTTTAGATGTCTTAGAACGCACGGCTGTGGAACAAAAGATGCATCCGCTATAGCGAGACGCGCACAAATCCTGTGAGGAGCAGTTGTTTGAGATGAGGAGTTGGTCGTCTTGAAACACTGTGTAAATCGGCAGATCAAAGAGGAGGACTTGAGCGACTCTGTGCGCGGTCTGAAACTACGTTGCCGTTACTCCAGTGATTGCGACCAGATTATGGGGTGTGGCAGGGGAGTACGGTGTCACTGCCGGCGGCTGGAGGCCAGACAAAGGCGGCTGGCCCAGCTCACAGCGCGCTCCCTGGCTTGGCTAAACTTGCTACACTGGGCGCGGTAATACCACAGAAACGCCAGCTTCGGGACACTGTTGAAACCTGATAATTAAGGATGGCAGTATTGGGTTACGACTGTGGACGCGGCCCCATTCAATTACTGATGGTTTGCTTTGCAGTTTCACTCATTCATTTTAGTAAATAATTTCTGAAAACAAACCAATGAGGTCGCAATCAGATTTTGAAACAAGTAACCACTATCATGGCTGAAGGCCTTTATACGTCCAAAATAGCAATTATTAAAAAAAAATTAGCAAACATGTCTTGAAGGAGGATATAAGATGAACATCAGCAAAAGCAAAACGAGGATAATGGAATGTAGTCGAGTTAACTCGGGTGATGGTGAGGGAATTAGATTAGAAAACGAGACACTTAAAGTAGTAAATGAGTTTTGCTATTTGGGTTAGAAAATAACTGATGATGGTCGAAGAAGAGAGGATATGAAATGTAGACTGGCAATGGCGAGGAAAGCGTTTCTGAAGAAGAGAAGTTTGTTAACATCGAGTATGGATTAAAGTGTCAGGGAGTCGTTTCTGAAAGTATTTGTATGGAGTGTAGCCATGTATGGAAGTGAAACGTGGACGAGCAATAGTTTAGACAAGAAGAGAATAGAATCTTTCGAAATGTGGTGCTACAGAATAATGCTGAAGATTAGATGGGAAGATCATGTAACTAACGAGGTGGTATTGAATAGAATTGGGGAGAAGAGGAGTTTGTGGCACAACTTGACTAGAAGAAGGGATCGGTTGGTAGGACACGTTCTGAGGCATCAAGGCACACGAATTTAGTATTGGAGGGCAGCGTGGAGGGTGGAAATCGTAGAGGGAGACCAAGAGATGACTACACTAAGCAGATTCAGAAGGATGTAGGTTGCAGTAGGTACTGGGAGATGAAGAGGCTTGCACAGAATAGAGTAGCATGGAGAGCTGCATCAAACCAGTTTCGGGACTGAAGACCACAACAACGACATAAAACACAGGCAGCAAAAATTTTTTGAAAACAAGCCAATGTGGTCGCAATCAGAATTTTAATGCAAGTAACCACAATCACGGCTGAAGGCCTTTAACGCCCAAAATAGCAATTATTAAAAAATTTAGCAAACATACATAAAACACAGGCAGAAAATAATTTTTCAAAACAAGCCAATGTGGTCGCAATCAGATTTTAAAGCAAGTAACCACAATCGCGTGTGAAGGCCTTTAAACGCCAGGATGGCAATTATAAAAAAATTTAACAAATATGCTGTCAAACGGCGAATGGCATAGCAAAGTTAATCTTTAAAAAACAAACAACAAATCACCAAACAAGTGAGACAAATGATGGTAACTTAATAATACAATAATAAAATAAAACACATGGGGCAGTGACAGACGGTGCTCCCGGAGTCGGCCTCTGAGCAGGTCACACCAAAAACACTTTTGCGAGCAAAGAAAAAGGCAGCCAATAGTTGCATTCAGATCACAAGATGGTAACTCGGACTAGTGGCAGTCTAACGAGCGACTAATGATAATCTTGGTGAGGCTACCAACATGTAACAAAACAAATGTAAGATGTAAAATTACGCCAAAGCCGGAATCAGCGAACTGGACTCCGCCCACAGAATACTGTGCTTAGAGCGCCCGGAACGAGAAAGGAATCACCACCACCAGAGTAGAAGAATCACCAACCGGCCTACAATCAAGAAAGCTGTCAAAACTACACGCCTTGCCGGACAGCAGCGGCAAGGCTAGGAAACGTACACTGCCATTACATACACTAGCCCCCAGGGCAGGAAACTGGGGCGTTAGCAGCCACCAGGCAAGAAAAATACCGCTGGTTGAACTTAACAATGTAAGAAGCAGAAAATAGTCTACTAATTAGAAGCTCAGTAAGGCTGACCAGATCCGCCTTCCCCAAGTACTCCACTCGCTACTTTTCGCCTCGGCGACAAGAAATGGTTCAAATGGCTCTGAGCACTATGGGACTTCTGAGGTCATCAGTCCCCTAGAACTTAGAACTACTTAAACGTAACTAACCTAAGGACATCACACACATCCATCTCCGAGGCAGGATTCGAACCAGACTGTAGCGCCTAGAAGCGCTCGGCCACTCCGGCCAGCCTTTTTGGGTGTATAATAGATAAGTTTTAGAGTCAGAATTGCTTTCCGCGTTCCTAGATTTTCTGCAAGGTTGGCAATGCACTGGCTTCGTTCCAGTGGTTTATACCAGGCGCAGACATTTTCCGACATTTCTAACCAATATTTTTTTTATTTGTTCTGGATTTTTTTGATTATCCGCGAATTAAAAAAAGCTCACAGCGTCGGCTGAACAAATACAGCTAGTAGTATCCACTGCCTGATAGCAATATCGAAAATGTGTTTCAAATTAATAATTTCCGATACATTCCGCACCGTCTGCGAAATAAATGTAATTTAATGCATTTACAAGTGGATTCCGCATGCCTCTGAATCAAGAAGAGCTACATTTTTTGCCGCCTATTTGGGAAGCGGCAGATAAATATTGTCAACGAAACGTTACATGCAATCAGCGTGGACCAGTAATATCTCTGTATGTATACAATGCAGTTATTTTCGTGCACTCTTTATTGGCACCGCACACGTATTAATAATTCTCGATGCACTCGGTGTAACACCCCGTTCTGCGTTCCGACACGGTGGGCAAACTGAAACTAGCCGGAAAATATTTCATACATCGTGAGACAGCAACAGAGTGTGCGAGGACGTGCTGAAAAGTAATGGCCCCGGTTATTGAGGTTCCATAGCTCAATGGTATCACATTGTTGTCCATTTGTCCGACTGTTCAAAACCTTTTTCTCACGAACGGATAGACTGGTCAAGTTCAAATTTATGTCACATAGGAATATCTACGGGCGCTTGCAGGTATAATAGTCAGAAATGGCTCTGAGCACTATGGGACTTAACATCTGCGGTCATCAGTCCCCTAGAACTTAGAACTACTTAAACCTAACTAACCTAAGGACATCACACACATCCATACCCGAGGCAGGATTCGAACCTGCGAGCGTAGCGGTCGCGCGGTTCCAGACTGTAGCGCCTAGAAGCGCTCGGCCACTCCGGCCGGCCCCTCGGCGGCATTACGAGCAGCAACACGAACCCAGGTCACCGGAGAATCGTAGGAATTCACAAGGGTGGAGGTTTCTCTACACGAATTGCAATGCACTCAAATGTAGGATCCGGTTTCGACGAGATCGTGCAGCCTCGTGACCACTGCCCTTCGACCTGGTGACTGGTTTGATGCGGCCCGCCACGAATTCCTTTCCTGTGCTAACCTCTTCATCTCAGAGTGGCACTTGCAATCTACGTCCTCAATTATTTGCTTGACGTATTCCAATCTCTGTCTTCCTCTACAGTTTTTAAACTCTACAGCTCCCTCTAGTACCATGGAAGTCATTCCCTCATGCCTTAGCATATGTCCTATCATCCTGTCCCTCCTCCTTATCAGTGTTCAAAGTGCCGTCAATGCGAACTTGCGTGTAACCAATGGCACCCCATACCATCACGCCAGGTGATACGCCAGTATGGCGATGACGAATACACGCTTCCAATGTGCGTTCACCGCGATGTCGCCAAACACGGATGCCACCATCATGATGCTGTAAACAGAACCTGGATTCATCCGAAAAAATTACGGTTTGCCATTCGTGCACCCAGGTTCGTCGCTGAGTATACCATCGCAGGCGCTCCTGTCTCTGATGCAGCGTCAAGGGTAACCGCAGCCATGGTTTTCGAGCTAATAATCCGTGCTGCTGCAAACGTCGTCGAACTGTTCGTGGAGATGGTTGTTGTCTTGCAAACGCCCCATCTGTTGACTCAGGGATCGAGACGTGGCTGCACGATCCGTTACAGCCGTGCGGATAAGATGCCTCTCATGTCGACTGCTAGTGATACGAGGCCGTTGGAATCCAACACGGGGTTCCGTATTACCCTCCTGAACCCACCGCTTCGATATTCTGCTAACAGTCGTTGGATCTCCACCAACGCGAGCAGCAATGTCGCGATACGATAAACCGCAATCGCGATAGGCTACAATACGACCTTTATCAAAGCCGGAGACGTGATGGTACGGATTTCTCCTTACACGAGGCATCACAACAACTTTGCACCAGGCAACGCCGGTCAAGTGCTGTCTGTGTATGAGAAATCGGTTGGAAACTTTACTCATGTCAGCACGTTGTATGTGTCGCCACCGGCGCCAACGTTGTATGAATGCTCTTAAAAGCTAATCATTTGTATATCGCAGCATCTTCTGTCGGTTAAATTTCGCGCCTACAGCACGTCATCTTCGTGGTGTAGCAATTTTAATTGCCAGTAGTGTACTAAGGCCGCATAAGTGCTTGGATAAGGGCCAGAGGTAGACCAAAGCTGTATTGACTTGCTCAATTTTGTGATGCTCTTTGTCTTGAACAAATCATCCAATTTCTCTGAAATAGTAATAATTTGTTTCTCTGTTGATGTACATCGCATGTAGTGATTTTCGTCCCATTAAGATAGTTCCTTCGTCTTTTTTTTCCTTTTTTTTATTAGAGTGTATTTACAGATGTTGAACAAAATACAACGTAATATTTAAAAAAAAAGAAAGAAAATAGTAGCTGCAGAAAATTGCGGAAACGTCTTATGGTGGTCTCTAGTACACATTCGTTCATTTAAATGTAACATCAGTCACTAGACATGTGAAAGTAGGACTATCTTAAAGACACAACATTCTTCCCTTGTATGAATTTTATGTCGACCTGTCCCGTTTTGTTACACTGTCGCAACACGTAACATGGTTCGATTGATGCGTGTCTAAGAAGGATGGGATGCAGCACTCTACTCCACACACCATACAGTAATGTGCAAATGTCTAGAGTTCGGGACGGAATGAGGGGGGAGAGATGAACGTTGAGGTCGGGGGAAACCGATGCTGCCCTAACAATGACACACAATATTCGCGCCGCGCCGCAAATACAGTTTTGTGCTGTTGTTACCGTTTGTATAGCGAAAACCCGCTGCCGCACTGTTTTTATTGGCAGCGCGGGTTTCATAAACACAGCTCGTCCACCGCTCAGAACAACGAAGAGAATCCGCATGTCCGAGAGTTTGAAGGCTTCAACAGTGTGTTGGTAGCTGGGAAGGGAGATGTGGGGGAAACGAAAGAGAACGGCAAATGCAGGCGGCGTATGAAATACCTGATTGTGTCTTCATACGTATGTTTTAAATGGGATTTGTGATAAACACCTGACATTGTCACTTGCATTGGAGGCGATCTCAGAATCTAAACATGGTTGTTCTTTTTATCACATAAGTTTATTCCCCCAGATCGCACAAAAGTACACAACGATTACTAGTTTCAGCGAAATTAAATCGTCATCTCCAGATGATTCGTATTGAAAAAAATTTTAGTCGTCTGTTCACGTTAATTGGATACAACTTATAGAGACGGCATTCAATAGTACCGTCTATGGTCACACAATAAGAGAATAGCTGAGCGAATTGTGGACAATAGTTGCAAGGAAAATGCATAAGATATGTATAAAACGATTTCATGTTGCCTCCTTGTTGACGTCTCTTATGTACTTTATTTCTAACTATTGTGCTCTGTTCGTACAGGCATTCTCTTATTGTGTGACGAGAGATAGTATTATGGAATGCCGTCTCTATAAGTTGCATCCTATTAACGTGCACAGTCGACGAAATGGATTGGCCCCGTAGAAACTTTTTTTGTATACAAATGATCTGAAGATGGCGGTTTAATTTCGCTGAAACTAGTAATCATTGTGTACTTTTTCTGCGATGTGGGTGAATAAACTTCTGTAAAAAGAAGAATAACTGTGTTTATGTTGGACTATTTACGCAGGTTGTTTAACAAAAGAAATGTCCTGCATTGTTACAGGAGACAGTGCTGCCCAAAACTAGAAAATAGTCCCACAGACGTACACTGCCCAAATGAAAGAGATTGCCACACAGATACATGGTCAAATGTAAATGTAACTTCTTATATGTAAGGTGGGCATGTAATTGGAATGTTTGCGAGTTATCGATGTGCTGGTCAGAGAGAGAGAGCAAGTTATGTTACTCTCAAACAGCCATTGGTCTTGTTGTGGCACAGTCTTTGCCTCTGCGCCGTCTGATAGATTTGTAGTTGAGGTGTGGCAAGTGCTGGGACTTATTCAGCCCAGCTGTGCTATGTTAACTTGTGATTGTATGTATTACATGAAGAAAGATTTATTGTAAAGGACAGCAACGGTGAATATGATGCATATAATGAATGATGAAAGTAATCCGTCTTCAGGCCACAAGTGACCCATCGGGACCATCCGACCGCCGTGTCATCCTCAGCTGAGGATGCGGATAGGAGCGGCGTGTGGTCAGCACACCGCTCTCCTGATCGTTATGATGGTTTTCTTTGACCGGGGCCGCTACTATCCGGTCGAGTAGCTCCTAAATTGGCATCACGAGGCTGAGTGCACCCCGAAAAATGGCAACAGCGCATGGCGGCCCGGATGGTCACCCATCCAAGTGCTCGCCACGCCCGACAGCGCTTAACTTCGGTGATCTAACGGGAACCGGTGTATCCATTGCGGCAAGGCCGTTGCCCAATGATGAAAACAACATAAATTATTAATAATTTTTTGACAGAAGAAACTTGAGATAAGACCACAGCATTGTACAGCAGACATGTCGGAATTATTATTCTCAACTAGTTAACTTTGTTCACTTCCTGGCCATCATAGTGCGTAAGTGTTGTCGGTGTTTAAAGTTGTTACCAAGCTCGGTACAGTATACACGAGACACAAACAGCTTCAGATGTCGAGTGATCACCGTGGAGGGCACGGAGATGCCACGTACTCCTGTGAGACAGCGTTATCAGCATGTCAAAGATTTTTAAACGGGGTTCACTCTGGGTCTCTCTTTGGCTGGCTGGTCCAATCACGCGGAATTCAGATTTGTGTGTCATTCGGATTTGACAGTGCCTTCAGGTTGGACTACATGGGAAAGTGAGGGCACACGTACTCATCGTCAAGCTTCTGGTCGACCACAACTGACCACCAGAATGGAGGGTCGGTGTATCGTACATCAAGCATGTCGTAACCACATCTGCGCCTGCCCCTCAGAACCTGTAATGGACTTCCTGTTACATTCTGTGTCATCCCATAGCATTGGTCACAGAGCAGCAAGATCAGGACATGGGAATTACCGACCCACGCGTAGCTGCAGTTAAGACAACAACACAAATATGTGAATTTGGGGTGAGGCCATGTGTAGGATGCATG
Organism: Schistocerca cancellata; assembly: GCF_023864275.1. NCBI lineage: Eukaryota > Metazoa > Arthropoda > Insecta > Orthoptera > Acrididae > Schistocerca > Schistocerca cancellata. The sequence continues at coordinate 113,337,629 of NC_064636.1, read as the reverse complement.
GCCTGATGATGAACAGCGTCGCATTGTGTTCAGTGATTAGTCACAGTCCTCCACTACTCCAGTTGACCACCTGCTGAGAGGTCCACTCTTACAATGTTTTGGTCAGGCACAGCACTGCTGGCCCCAGCATCATTGTGTGGGGAGACATCCGTATTAACCTCACACCAGGGCTGGCAGAATTCTAACATCCCAACACTACATCTCAGTCATCATGTGCCCCCATGTCTTACCTTTCATGTGATGGTACACTACTGGCCATTAAAATTGCTACACCAAGAAGAAATGCATATGATAAACGGGTATTCATTGGACAAATATATTATACTACAACTGACATGTGATTACATTTTCACAGATAGTGCATAGATCCTGAGAAATCAGTAGCCACAACAACTACCTCTGGCCGTAATAACGGCCTCAATACGCCTGGGCATTGAGTCAAACAGAGCTTGGATGGCGTGTACAGGTACAGCTGCCCATGCAGCTTCAACACGATACCACAGTTCATCAAGAGTAGTGACTGGCGTATTGTGACGAGCCAGTTGCTTGGCCACCATTGACCAAACGTTTTCAGTTGGTGAGAGATCTGGCCAGGGCAGCAGTCGAACATTATCCGTATCCAGAAAGGCCCGTACAGGACCTGGAACGTGCGGTCGTGCATTATCCTGCTGAAATGTAGGGTTTCGCATGGATCGAATGGAGGTAGAGCCACGGGTCGTAACACGTCTGAAATGTAACGTCCACTGTTCAAAGTGCCGTCAATGCAAACAAGAAGTGACCGAGACGTGTAACCGATGGCACGCCATACCATCACGTTGGGTGGTACGCCAGTATGGCGGCACGCTTCCAATGTGCGTTCACCGCGATGTCGCCAAACACGGATGAGACCATCGTGATGCTGCATACAGAACCTGGATTCATCCGAAAAAATGACGTTTTGCCATTCGTGCACCGAGGTTCGTCGTCGAGTACACCATCGCAGGCGCTCCTGTCTGTGATGCAGCGTCAAGGGTAACCGCAGTCATGGTCTTCGAGCTGATAGGCCGTGCTGCTGCAAACGTCGTCGATCTGTTCGTGCAGATGGTTGTTGTCTTGCAAACGTCCCCATCTGTTGACTCAGGGATCGAGACATCGAGACGTGGTTGCACGATCCGTTACAGCCATGCGGATAAGATGTCTGTCATCTCGACTGCTAGTAATACGAGGCCGTTGGGATCCAGCACGGCGTTCCGTAACACACTCCTGAAAACATCGATTCCATATTCTGCTAACAGTCATTGGATCTCGACCAACGCGAGCAGCAATGTCGCGATACGATAGACTGCATTCGCGATAGGCTACAATCCGACATTTATCAAAGTCGGAAACGTGTTGGTACGCATTTCTCCTCCTTACACGAGGCATCACAACAACGCTTCACCAGGCAACGCCGGTCAACTGCTGTTTGTGTACGAGATATCGGTTGGAAACTTTCCTCATGTCAGCACGTTGAAGATGTCGCCACCGGCTCCAACCTTGTGTGAATGCTCTGAAAAGCTAATCACTTGCATATCACAGTATCTTCTTCCTCTCGGTTAAATTTCTCGTCTGTAGCCCGTCATCTTCGTGGTGTAGCAATTTTAATGCCCACTAGTGTATATTGCTACCATATTTCACGTCTCACCTCTCAGGTGATGCTACCATTTTTCAACAGGACAATGCTCGTTCTCTATGAAATATGTGCGTGATGTTAAGGCAATCCCATCGCCAGGAGTGTTTTCAGATCTGTCTCTGACAGAACATATGTGGGACCAGTCTGAACGTCCCTGCTGACCCAGTGCCAATACCGTGGATACAGCAGTCCAGGTATAACAGTCGTGGGCTGGTTTGCCCCAGGAGCAGATACAACAGCTATATGACACCCTTGCCAAAGGAATCGTTGGACGCATCCAGACCACACGGTGTACAACATCGTATTGATAAGTGGACTCATACTGCCAAGTTCTTTGTAAATGTGTATGATTCTGTAATCACTGAAATAACATCACATAACCCTGTGATGTTTCAGTACGTTTCCCCCTCCCCTTCTGTGTGGTTCACCTTCTTTTTAGCCAGTGTAATATATTGTAGGACACGCAGAAGTGCCACAACATAACGCGGCATGGAGTCGACTAATGTCTGAAGCAGTGCTGGAGGGAACTGACACCATGAATCCAGCAGGGCTTTCCATAAATCCGTAAGAGAGCGAGGGGGTGAAGATCTCTTCTGAACAACACGTGTCAAAAAAATCAAATGTTCAAATGTGTGTGAACTCTTATGGGACTTAACTGCTAAGGTCATCAGTCCCTAAGCTTACACTCTACTTAACCTAAATTATCCTAAGGACAAACACTCACACCCATCCCCGAGGGAGGACTCCAACCTCCGCCGGGACCGGCCGCACAGTCCAAGACTGCAGCGCCTTAGGCCGATCACGTGTCAAGGCATCCCAAATATGATCAATAATGTCTGTGTCTGGGGAGTTTGGTGGCCAGCGGAAGTGTTTAAACTCAGTTCCTGGAGCCACTGTATAACAATTCTGGACGTGCGGCGTGTCGCATTGTCCTCCTGAAATTGCCCAAGTCCGTCGTAATGCACAATGGACACGAATGTATGCAGGTGATCAGACAGGATGCTTACATATGTGTCACCCGTCAGACTCGTATCAGGGATTCCATATCACTCCAACTGTACCAGCCCCACGCCATTACATAACCTCCACCAACTGTCCCCTGCTGATATGGGGGGTCCATGGATTCATGAGGTTGTCTCCATACCCGTACACGTCCATCCGCTCGATACAATCTGGTTCAAAATGGCTCTGAGCACTATCCGACCTAACTTCTGAGGTCATCAGTCGCCTAGAACTTAGAACTAATTAAACCTAACTAACCTAAGGACATCACACACATCCATGCCCCAGGCAGGATTCGAACCTGCGACTGTAGCGGTAGCCCGGTTCCAGACTGTAGCGCCCAGAACCGCACGGCCAATCCGGCCGGCGATACAATCTGACACGAGACTCGTCCGACCAGGCAACATGTTTCCAGTCATCAAGAGTCCAATGTCGGTGTCGACGGGCACAGGTGAGACGTAGAACTTTGTGTTACGCAGTCATCAAGGGTACAATGGGTGGGCCTTCGGCATCGAAAGCCCATATCGATAATGTTTCGTTGAATGGTTCACACACTGACACTTGTTGATGGCCCAGCATTGAAATCTGCAGCAATTTGCGGAACGGTTGTACTGCTGTCACGTTAAACGATTATCTTCATTCGTCGTTGGTCCGTTCTTGCAGGATGTTTTTCGACCGCAGCGATGTCGGAGATCTGATGTTTTACCCGATTCCTGATACTGTACGCTCGTAAAATGGACTTACGGGAAAGTACCCATTTTGTCGCTACCTCGGAGATGCTGTCCCATCGATCGTGCGCTGCCTATAACACCACGTTATAACTCACGTAAATCTTTATAACTTGCCATTGTTACAGCAGCAGCCGATCTAACTACTGGGCCAGACACTTGTCGTCTTATATAGGCTTTGCCGACCGCAGCGCCGTATTATTCCTGTTATCTCTGTGATTGAATATGCATGTTTATACCAGTTTCTTTAGCGCTTCAGTGTATATCTTCCCCTGCACATGTATGTCAGAACTTTTTTCTAATTCTGTCCAGTAGTCCCGTGGGGCACTTTGCATATAAACTTGTATATTTTATCTGAAACTTTCCGATGTCTCTACGTATTTTTCAAATAAACAGCTTTCTTTCTCGATTCTTAAGTGTGATGTTAGGTATGTTTAAATCGTACTCAGTGCGAAATTTTAGCACAGGGCCTCGGTTTTCATTCTCTTCTTCCAATGCCGTTTCTCCTACAACTTTTATTTCTTTTATTTCGCGTACTATCGTATTCCATTTCTCCATCACATTCAGATTTTGATCTCCTGTATCTTCATGAACAACGCCTTTTACCTCATTGTAAGTTAACACACTCTCCCGATTTCTGGATCTCCACTTTGGTCCATACAATTAACATAAAACTTGGTTCACTTTGCTAGAATAAAATTTTAACTCCGCAGCAAAGTGTGTACTGATATGAAATTTTCTGGCATATTTAAAGTATGTGACGGACCGAGACTCGAATTCGGGACCTTTGTCTTTCTTGGGAAAATGCTCTACTGACTGAGGGAAGTGAAGCTTTTAGGACCTGTCGTGATTTGTGCTTAGTTACCTAAATTAGTAGAGCACTTGGCAGCAAATGGCAAAGGTCCCGAGTTAGAGTCTCCATCCTGCACAAAGTGTTAATCTGTTAGGAAGTTTCATATCTACTGTAGAGTGAAAATTTCGTTCTGGAAACATCCCCCAGGCAGTGGCTTAGCCATGTCTCCGCAATATCCTTTCTTCGAGGAGTGCTGGTTCTGCAAGTTTCGCAGGAGAGTTTCTGTGAAGTTTGGAAGGTGGTAGAAGTGGTACTGGCGGAAGTAAAGCTGTGAGGAGGGGTCGTGGGTCTCTGCTTGGTGGCGGAAGTAAAGCTGTGAGGAGGGGTCGTGGGTCTCTGCTTGGGTAGCTCAGTCCATGGAACACTTGCCTGCGAAAGGTTAAAATAGTTCAAATGGCTCTGAGCACTATGGGACTTAACTTCTGAGGTCATCAGTCCCCTAGAAATTAGAACTACTTAAACCTAACTAACCTAAGGACATCACACACATCCATGCCTGAGGCAGGATTCGAACCTGCGACCGTCGCGGTCGCGCGGTTCCATATTGTAGCGCCTACAACCGCTCGGCCACTACGGCCGGCCCCGCGAAAGGCAAAGGTCCTGAGTTCGAATCTCGGTCCGGCACACAGTGTTAGTCTTGCAGTTTGGATCCATTTATTAGCAGTTACACTCATTAAATATCTTGTTTACTAAAGCCTGTTTGTACTAGTTCCACCGTTGTGTGTCACAGCTACCCCTTCTGCAAGTGAAAGCTAGAATCCATCAGCCAATACGCGAGCAGGAACGTTTCGAATAAAGAAGTGAAAGATACTGTCATGTCATGGCTCCCAAATAGACCCTCACGCCCTTTATCATCATCATCTTCTGTGACGAAACATTTCTTTTTTCAAAAGTTGTGTGTGTTGGAGAACGGACCAAAAATATTTAGTCATTTCTTGAAGGCTGTCAATTTTGCTTTGACAAACGTTCGTCCCACACATAACTTTGATTTTTGCAGTTCGTACAAAGGGTTGGTCTCCTCGGTTAGCGTCAAACTTACAGGATTCTGAGGTCGTCACCTGGAGACATCATTTTCCTAAGGGAGTATGGCGCAGTTGTCACCAGCACTCAAAAAGATGGACCTTGAATTCTGGAAAATCGAAGTGCTGTAATGTTTAGGGGAGTGTTTTACGTGGAGGATAGTTTACCTGGAAACACTTGATTTTCCCTAGTCGATGTTTAAATCTACTGACCGATTTTGAAATCACGCGGAGGAACGGGCACTAGAGACGGACTGTTTTTGTTGTTGTGAGACATGTGGTTGTGTTTTGTGCAACGTTTGTAAATATTTTCAGATCTACATGTTTAAGTGCCGTATGATATATTAAAGCCATTTTCAGGATACTGTTAATTCTTCAGTTACGGAGTTTTATTTTATTTTGTATTTTTAAGGTTAGTTACGTGATGACTTGACAGTTAAGCCTTACTTCTTAAGTCGCACGTTATTTGCAAACGAACTGACTTTCTTTAGTGCCTCAATAACTTTCCCTGTATCGAATACAGACATTAGTGTTAGTTGCCAATAGCTTCTGCTTTAAAATGTGTTTAACTGGTTTTTGATAATAGTTCTTCTTCATTTGATTTCACTTACTGATTACTGGTTCGTAGTAAAGTAATAATGTAAAACGTAGACAGTATTTAACAGGTTTTCTCGATCGCAACGCTTTTAAATTTGGCTAGAGTATTTATTCTTAGTTATTTCATTCATAGTAGCGAGTGTTGTACCTTGTTATAGTTTTTTTCACATTTGGAAAGACTTTACTTTTTCGAAATAATTTCCGTTATTTCAAGAAAAGACTAGAGTACACGTAAAGTGCATGCTATAATTTCTAAACGGAATACGAAGATACACTAACTGTAGAAAGGTCACTGCTTTTTCTCTAACTCGTAATACCTAAAGGGAGGGCATACTTTATTCCCAGCAAAAAAATGCAAAAGAAAGAGAAATTTCGTTAATTGTTGTTAAATTTTAAGGATAACATACTTTTCAAATGGGTACTGATGTATAAGCAAGGTGCCGAACCAGAAAATATCTTTTAGCACAATCTTGTATCTTGAAAAAGAAGACTGGAACACGTGTTATTTGCAAACGAACTGAGTTCCTTTAATGCCTCAATAATTTTCCGTCTCGAATACGGAAATTTTTCTTAAAGTGTGCACCAAAATGTTCTAGGATCAAATATTGTCCTTAATTTGAGGAACAAATTTCTGCGAATGTACGTTTTCAGCACAGCATTCTAGGTAGAGAATCATAGAATGTGGCAAAAACTGGAAGAGAAGAGAATAGAATCGTTTGAGATGTATTGTTACAGAAGAAGGTTGAAAATTTGGTGGAATGAGGAGGTTGAAAAATGGTTCAAATGGCTCTGAGCACTATGGGACCTAACTGCTGTGGTCATCAGTCCCCTAGAACTTAGAACTACTTAAACCTAACTAACCTAAGGACATTACACACATCCATGCCCGAGGCAGGATTCGAACCTGCGACCGTAGCGGCCACTCCGGCGGGCATGAGGAGGTTCTCTGCAGAATCAATGAAGCAAGGAACGTTTGCAAAATACTGGAAGGAAGACGAAACAGGAAGATAGGACAAGTGCTATGGCATCAGGGAATAACTTCCATGGCACTAGAGGGAGCTGTAGGGTGTAAAAACTGTAGGGTAAAAGAGAGATTTGAATATGTACAACAAATAATTGAGGATGTAGGATGGAAGGGCTACTCTGAGATGAAGAGGTTGGCACAGGAGAGGAATTCATAGTGTGGCACTTTAAACCAGTCAGAAGACTGTTGATTTAAAAAATAAATAAAGAAATAAAAGAAACATAAGATCGAGTATGAGTGTTGGAAGTATTCTGTAAAACTGTATTGTGGCCTTAAAGAGAAGTGGAGTTACAGAGAAAAAAAGAAAATGGACGGTTCTGAAATGTGTTGCTACAAAAGCAGTGCGAAAATTAGACGGTTAGAGCACATAACTCATGAGAATGTGATAGATCAAATTAAAGAAACGAGTAGTTTGGCTGATACAAGGTACAAAGTTACGAGAGATTCTAAGGAGTCGAGGGATTACCAAGTTGATAGTGGAGGGAAGTGTCAGGTGGCAGGTACGAATTGTAGAACTTGATCAAGGCATGATAGTAGGAAGTAGATGGATCAGGGTGTGGATTGCGGTAGTTTACTAAGATGAAGAGGCTTGCACAGGATACAGTATCGTGGCGAGCTGCGTCAAAGCAGTCTTCCAAGTGTCGATTGCAGCTTTGCCTCAGCTCTGCATATACATGGATACTCTGCAAATCAAATTTAAGTGCCTGGCAGAGGGTTCATGGAACCACCTTCACAATAATTATCTATTATTCCAATCTCGTATAGCGCCAACGCCTATACGTTTCCGTGCGAGCTCTGATTTCCCTTATTTTATCATGTTGATCGTTTCCCCCTCTGTAGATCGGCGTCAGCAAAATATTTTCGCATTCGGAGGAGAAAGTTGGTGATTGCAGTTACCTGAGACCATTCCGCCGCAACGAGAAACGGCTTTGCTTTAATGATGTCCATCCCAAATACTTTATCATTTCAGTGTCACTCTCTCCCCTATTTTGCGATTATAAAAAACGTGCTGCTCTTTCTTGAACTTTGTCGGTGCACTCCGCTAACCCAATATGGTAAAGATCCTAGATGGCGCAACAGTATTCCAAAAGAGGCCGAACAAGCGCAGTATACGCAGTTTCTTTATTAGATCTATTAAATTTTCTCAGAGTCCTGTCAATAAAGCGCAGCCCGCATCTCGTGGTCGTGCGGTAGCGTTCTCGCTTCCCACGCCCGGGTTCCCGGGTTCGATTCCCGGCGGGGTCAGGGATTTTCTCTGCCTCGTGATGGCTGGGTGTTGTGTGCTGTCCTTAGGTTAGTTAGGTTTAAGTAGTTCTAAGTTCTAGGGGACTGATGACCATAGATGTTAAGTCCCATAGTGCTCAGAGCCATTTTTTGAATAAAACGCAGTCCGTGTTTAGCCTTCCACACAACATTTTCTACGTGTTCGTTCCAATTTAAGTTGTTCGTAATTGTAATTCCTCGGCATTTAGTTGAATTTACGGCCTTAGATTTGACTGATTTATCGCGTAACCGAAGTTTATCAGATACCTTTTCGTTATTCAGAGTCAAATGGCAATTTTTTCACCGTATAGATATTTTTTTCTAAATCGTTTTGCAATTCATTTTGATCTTCTGATGTCTTTACTAGACAATAAATGACAGCACCATCTGCAAACAGCCTAAGACGGCTGCTCAGATTGTCTCTCAAATCGTTTATATAGATAAGGAGCAGCAGGGGCCCTATAACACTACCTTTGGGAATGGCAGAAAGCAGTTCTGTTTCTCGTCAGATACTGCGAATTGTGACCTCTGTGACAGGACGGCCGAAGTGGCCGAGCGGTTCTAGGCGCTACAGTCTGGAACCGCGGAACCGCTACGGTCACAGGTTCGCATCTTGCCTCGGGCATGGATGTGTGTGATGTCCTTAGGTTAGTTACGTTTAACTAGTTCTAAGTTCTAGGGGACTGATGGCCTCAGAAGTTAAGTCCCATAGTTCAAATGGCTCTGACTTAAAATCTATGGTCACCAGTCCCCTAGAACTTAGAACTACTTAAACCTAACTAACCCAAGGACATCACACCACACCCAGCCATCACGAGGCAGAGAAAATCCCTGACCCGGCCGGGAATCGAACCCGGGAACCCGGGCGCGGGAAGCGAGAACGCTACCGCACGACCACGAGCTGTGGGCTAAGTCCCATAGTGCTCACAGCTATTTGAAGCATTAATGGTGGTTTTATGAACATTGTTTTAACTAGTGAAAATTGGCTGAGTAAATTTTGAAAGATCTGTATCTATCAATTAATGTTTTGATCTGAGTCCTGCTCGTGTTTCGGTATGGCAGGTGCCTTTTATTATAATCGTTGTTACTGTTGATTTCATTAAGAGCATGTGTTTGTAATAAAGAATTGTATGGCAATTATAAACTGGTTATGTGTTTAATTTAGATGTCGAAATGAATAACACATCATAGTGGAGTACTCCTACTGCATATCTTGAATGTTGGTGTGATCTGTGCAACTTGCCAGTCTTTGGGTATAGACAATTTCGTCTAGCAAACGGTGGTATACGAGGTGCGGCTAGAAAAAAACCGGACTGATGCTGGAAAAAACATTTACTTACAATTATTTACAATTTCATGTACTCTCCTCCTCGGTCTCTACACCGCTCCATACGAATTTTCCAGTGTTCATAGCAATGCTGCAGATCATTTTCGGTAAGTCCATACATTACTTCCGTCGCTTTTTCTTTTACTGCTTCAACAGTCTCAAATCTAGTTCCTTTCAAAGCTGACTTGACTTTACGGAAAAGAAAAAAGTCACAGGGGGCCAAATCAGGTGAGTAGGGTGGATGATCTAAGATGGGAATGTTGTGTTTTGCCAAAAACGTCTTCACTGACAACGCACTGTGAGCTGGGGCATTGTCTTGGTGAAGGATCCATGACTTTTTTCTCCACAAATCGTTCCGTTTTCTCCGTACTCGCTCACGTAGGGTAGCCAGGACGCTGATGTAGTAATGCTGATTCACTGTTTGTCCCTCTGGTACCCAATCAATGTGCACAATCCCTTTGATGTCAAAAAAACAATCATCATTGCCTTGAATTTCGATTTTGACATTCGTGCTTTTTTTTGTCGTGGAGAACCAGGAGTTTTCCAATGCATCGATTGGCGTTTAGTTTCGGGATCGTAAGTAAAAAACCACGATTCATCCCAAGTAATAACATTTTGTAAGAAGGTGGGATCACTTTCAATGTTTTCCAGGATGTCAGAACAAATCATTCTTCGGCGTTCCTTCTGTTCAATTGTGAGACACTTTGGAACCATTTTTGAACACACTTTGTTCATGTTGAAACTTTCATGAAGAATCTGCCTAACACTTTCCTTGTCAACTCCTGTTAACTCAGACACTGCTCTGATTGTTAAACGGCGATCTTGTCGAACAAGTTTACCGATTTTTTCAATGTTTGCATCAGTTTTTGCTGAGGATGGTCTGCCAGTGCGAATGTCATCACTGATGTCTTCGCGGCCATCTTTAAATCGTTTAAACCACTCAAACACTTGTGTTCGCGATAAACAATCATCGCCGTGCACTTGTTGTAACATTACAAACGTTTCACTTGCAGATTTTCCTAGTTTGAAACAAAATTGGATGTTAACACACTGTTCTTTCTGTGCACTCAACATTTTCCGACGCACAGACAAAACGTCAACTACTTAAAACAGACGCCACGGGCAGACTGAGTGCAGGAGGCAGATGAAACTCGAGCAGTAGGCGGAGCGAGAGTCACGTGACAGGCCACGCGACTTTCAGCCTCATTGCATTCGTTTTATTGTTTCACCAGTGCTAGTCCGGTTTTTTTCTAGCCACACCTCGTATGATTGTTAAGTAAGGAGCTAGTGTACTGCATGTAAAGTTTGATATCAGCAATTAGCAGCTTCGTGGATTGAACGTGCTGTTTACGAAAGCCCAAATTATCGCAATTTCACGCTTGCGAGGGCACAGTTAAACTCCGTAGCCCTATCCCCCTGCACCTGAAATGCAGAAGTTTATCGGCGGATCGGTGCGTGCGCGCGTGTACGTTTCGGACAAAGAGAGGCTGGCCGTGTGTACGTCGGGTCTGCTAAATGCCGACATCCACTGCGAGCGTATCGGATGGCCCGGTTTGTTCAGCGGCTCCGGCCTCCAGATAAAGGCTGCCCAACAAAGGGGGGGAGGGGGGGGGGCGAGGGGTTTGCCCAGCTGACTCCGGCGCCAGCATTCGCCACGCGTGACGTGCGCAGCTGTGCGTGCTTGCACGTGTGGGGGGAGGGGGAGAGGGGGAGCTGCGGTCGCCGAGCAGAGGGAAAGGGCGAAGGGTTACGCGACCGCCAGCGGGCGGTTTTGCCTGCCTCGCTAACGCACAGATGCGTAGCTGCGTTACCACAGAAAGGCCTCGGCCATTGTCTTGCTCAGTGTCTTTTTTGGCACTGGGGGTTGGAGAGGAGCGTATGTGCTTACGTGAATCTCTATGTCAATCTCTATCTCTCTCTCTCTCTCTCTCTCTCTCTCTCGCCATGTGTGTGTGTATGTACAGCGTGATCAAAAAGTCAGTATAAGTTTGAAAACTTAATAAGCCACTGAATAATTTAGATAGAGAGGTAAAAATTAAACACACATGCTTGGAAAGACATGGCGTTTTATCAGAAAAAAAAGTTCACAATATGTCCGACAGATGGCGCTGGACAGGAAAACTGCTACCGTGGCGGGTGAGAGGTACGCCGATATGTTACAGAATCGCATCGTCCCCAGCCTCGCTGATAAACACCTACTGGAACGTGCGACGTTTATGCAGGATGGCGCTCCACCCCATATTGCTAGACGCGCGAAAGATCTCTTGTGCGCGTCGTTTGGTGACGATCGTGTGCTCAGCCGCCACCTTCGTCATGCTTGGCCTCCCAGGTCCCCAGACCTCAGTCCGTGCGATTATTGGCTTTGGGGTTACATGAAGTCGCAAGTGTATCTTGATGGACCGACATCTCTAGGGATGCTGAAAGACAACATCCGACGCCAATGCCTCACCATAACTCCGGACACGCTTTACAGTGCTGTACACAACATTATTCCTCGACTACAGCTATTGTTGAGGGATGTTGGTGGACATATTGAGTATTTCCTGTAAAGAACATCATCTTTGCTTTATCTTACTTTGTTGTGCTAATTATTGCTATTCTGATCAGATGAAGCGCTATCTGTCGGACATTTTTTGAAAGTTTGTATTTTTTGGTTCTCATAAAACCCCATGTCACTCCAAGCATGTGTCAATTTGTACCTCTCTATCTACATTATTCCGTGATTTATGCAGTTTTCAAATTTATACTGACTTTTTGATCAACTCGTATATACACTCCTGGAAATTGAAATAAGAACACCGTGAATTCATTGTCCCAGGAAGGGGAAACTTTATTGACACATTCCTGGGGTCAGATACATCACATGATCACACTGACAGAACCACAGGCACATAGACACAGGCAACAGAGCATGCACAATGTCGGCACTAGTACAGTGTATATCCACCTTTCGCAGCAATGCAGGCTGCTATTCTCCCATGGAGACGATCGTAGAGATGCTGGATGTAGTCCTGTGGAACGGCTTGCCATGCCATTTCCACCTGGCGCCTCAGTTGGACCACCGTTCGTGCTGGACGTGCAGACCGCGTGAGACGACGCTTCATCCAGTCCCAAACATGCTCAATGGGGGACAGATCCGGAGATCTTGCTGGCCAGGGTAGTTGACTTACACCTTCTAGAGCACATTGGGTGGCACGGGATACATGCGGACGTGCATTGTCCTGTTGGAACAGCAAGTTCCCTTGCCGGTCTAGGAATGGTAGAACGATGGGTTCGATGACGGTTTGGATGTACCGTGCACTATTCAGTGTCCCCTCGACGATCACCAGTGGTGTACGGCCAGTGTAGGAGATCGCTCCCCACACCATGATGCCGGGTGTTGGCCCTGTGTGCCTCGGTCGTATGCAGTCCTGATTGTGGCGTTCACCTGCACGGCGCCAAACACGCATACGACCATCATTGGCACCAAGGCAGAAGCGACTCTCATCGCTGAAGAAGACACGTCTCCATTCGTCCCTCCATTCACGCCTGTCGCGACACCACTGGAGGCGGGCTGCACGATGTTGGGGCGTGAGCGGAAGACGGCCTAACGGTGTGCGGCGAATGTTCCTCGCCGATACCCCAGGAGCAACAGTGTCCCTAATTTGCTGGGAAGTGGCGGTGCGGTCCCCTACGGCACTGCGTAGGATCCTACGGTCTTGGCGTCCATCCGTGCGTCGCTGCGGTCCGGTCCCAGGTCGACGGGCACGTGCACCTTCCGCCGACCACTGGCGACAACATCGATGTACTGTGGAGACCTCACGCCCCACGTGTTGAGCAATTCGGCGGTACGTCCACCCGGCCTCCCGCATGCCCACTATACGCCCTCGCTCAAAGTCCGTCAACTGCACATACGGTTCACGTCCACGCTGTCGCGGCATGCTACCAGTGTTAAAGACTGCGATGGAGCTCCGTATGCCACGGCAAAGTGGCTGACACTGACGGCGGCGGTGCACAAATGCTGCGCAGCTAGCGCCATTCGACGGCCAACACCGCGGTTCCTGGTGTGTCCGCTGTGCCGTGCGTGTGATCATTGCTTGTACAGCCCTCTCGCAGTGTCCGGAGCAAGTATGGTGGGTCTGACACACCGGTGTCAATGTGTTCTTTTTTCCATTTCCAGGAGTGTATATTTGTGTGTGTGTGTGTGTGTGTGTGTGTGTGTGTGTGTGTGTGTGTGTGAGAGAGAGAGAGAGAGAGAGACTGTGTATGTGGACACAAAACCCATTTGTTTCGGCATTTGCACACGTCCTCAGCAAATCTCAATGGTAGTAAAGTTTCTTGCACTGAGTACTCCACAGACCTGCACTCTCAACGAGGTATGTTCAAAAAAATTCCGAGACATTCGTAATTTCACGCCAACGGCGTATTGAGCGAAATGCGGTTGGCATCTCTGCACACGCCTCTGTTTAATGTGGAACTGCCGGAAGTTTCATTCTTGTATGTCTGTTACTTATTGTTCAGTGCTGTATAGGGTAGAACGTTGTGTTGCAGCACAGTTTGTGAATTTCGAGATGGCAGAGTTAGAGGGCAGCGCGTTTGCATTAAATATTACGTAAAAAAAAGAAAAAAGAAAAAACTTTTCAAATGCCTACAGTTGTCAGTGCTAACAGACAAGCAACACTGCGTGAAACAACCGCAGAAAGCTTATGATACGAGTGCTTAAGCCGCTCTCGGTGTTACGAATGGTTCACACAGTTTACAAATGGCCAGGCGGAACCCTCGTTCAGAACGCCCTTCGACATCCACCGACGACGCTCATATCAAGAACGTCAACGAAATTGTCCGTGCCAGTCTAAGACTGATGGTCCCAGAGGTTACAGAAGAATGTAACATTTCAGTTATACCATGTGATGGTTGTTGGTTGATTTGGGAATGAGGGGGGGGGGGGGGAGGAGACCAAACAGCGCGGTCGTAGGTCCCATTGGATTAGGGATGGATGGTAAAGGAAGAAGGCCGTGCTATCTCAAGAAACCATCCAGACATTTGCCCGAAGCGATTTATGGAAATCACGAGAAACCTAAGTCAGGATGGCCGGACGCGGGTTTGAACCGTAGTCCTCCCGAATGCGAGTCCAGTGTGCCAACCACTGCGCCACCTTGCTCGGTGATCGGTGTCAGCATCTTGCAATGCATCGGTTGCCGCCATGTTCGTCCCATGGCCAAGACTGGAAAGACCTTCGCCCGTCGACAACGAGGTCATTAGAGACGCAGCACAAGCTCGGATTAGGGAAGGATAGGGAAGGAAGTCGGCCGTGCCCTTTCAAAGGAACCATCCCGGCATTTGTCTGGAGTGATCTAGGGAAATCACGGAAAACCTAAGTCAGGATGGCCAGACGCGGGATTGAACCGTCGTCCTCCCGAATGCGAGTCCAGTGTCCTACCACTGCGCCACCTCGCTCGGTGAGAACGAGATGTTGCTTAAGAGAATCATAACTGGTGACGAGACCTGGGTATACAGTTATGATGTTGAGAAAGGTTCAGTCTTCACAGTGATCGGGAAAGGTTCTCAAAAGCGCGACAGATCAGGTCAAATGTCAAGGCCATGCTTATAGTTTCCTTTGACTTGGAAGGATTGGTTCATGGTGAATTGATGCTACAGGGACAAACTGTTAACCGATGGCACTATGGGGACATGTTGCAACGCGCCTGCGAGAAAATGTGAGAAGGAAACGGCCTGAAATGTGGCGAGACAATTCACGGCTCTTGCATGATCATAACGCACCTGCACACTCATCCCCGATGGTGAGCGAGTATCGCGCAAACAACGATATGGAATATCGTCTCAGTTATGTGACTGGATTTGTGACTTCCTGTCAGAGACGTCACAGTTCGTACTAATTGACGGAAAGTCATCGAGTAAAACAGAAGTGATTTCTGACGTTCCCCAAGGTAGTGTTATAGGCCCTTTGTTGTTCCTTATCTATATAAACGACTTGGGAGACAATCTGAGCAGCCGTCTTAGGTTGTTTGCAGATGACGCTGTCGTTTATCGACTAATAAAGTCATCAGTAGATCAAAACAAACTGCAAAACGATTTAGACAAAATATCTGAATGGTGCGAAAAGTGGCAGTTAACCCTAAATAACGAAAAGTGTGACGTCATCCACATGAGTGCTAAAAGGAACTCGTTAAACTTCTGTTACACGATAAATCAGTATAATCTAAAAGCCGTAAATTCAACTAAATGCCAAAGTATTACAATTACGAACAACTTAAATTGGAATGGACACATGGAAAATGTTGTGGTGAAGGCTAACCAAAGGCTGCGTTTTATTGGCAGGACACTTAGAAAATGTAACAGACCTACTAAGGAGACTGCCTACACTACACTTGTCCGTCGTGATTTAGAATACTGCTGCGCAGTGTGGGATCCTTACCAGATAGGTCTGACGGAGGACATCGAAAAAGTTCAAAGAACGGTAGCACGTTTTGTATTGTAACGAAATATGGGAGGGAGTGTCACAGAAATGATACAGGATTTGGGCTGGAAATCATTAAAAGAAAGGCGTTTTTCGTTGCGACGGAATCTTGTCACGAAATTTCAATCACCAACTTTCTCCTCTGAATGCGAAAATATTTTGTTGATATCGACCTACATAGGGAGGAACGATCACCAAAATAAAATAAGGGAAATCAGAGCTCGTACGGAAGGATATAAGTGTCCATTCTTTTCGCGCGCTATACGAGATTGGAATAATAGAGAATTATGAAGGTGGTTCGATGAATTCTCTGCCAGGCACTTGAATGCGATCTGAAGAGTATCCATGTAGATGTAGATGTAGATATCACAGTACTTTTCGATAGTTTAAATCCCCGATGAAAGGTCGAATATTTACAAGGATAGACGAGGCAAAAGAAAATTCGCAGAGGGTGCTTCGCGGCATCCAGCAAGAGGCGTACCACAACAGCTTCCGAAAGTGGAAACGGCGTTGGTGGCGGTTATTACCTCTGGAGGAAAGTACACTCCTGGAAATGGAAAAAAGAACACATTGACACCGGTGTGTCAGACCCACCATACTTGCTCCGGACACTGCGAGACGGGTTGTACAAGCAATGATCACACGCACGGCACAGCGGACACACCAGGAACCGCGGTGTTGGCCGTCGAATGGCGCTAGCTGCGCAGCATTTGTGCACCGCCGCCGTCAGTGTCAGCCAGTTTGCCGTGGCATACGGAGCTCCATCGCAGTCTTTAACACTGGTAGCATGCCGCGACAGCGTGGACGTGAACCGTATGTGCAGTTGACGGACTTTGAGCGAGGGCGTATAGTGGGCATGCGGGAGGCCGGGTGGACGTACCGCCGAATTGCTCAACACGTGGGGCGTGAGGTCTCCACAGTACATCGATGTTGTCGCCAGTGGTCGGCGGAAGGTGCACGTGCCCGTCGACCTGGGACCGGACCGCAGGGACGCACGGATGCACGCCAAGACCGTAGGATCCTACGCAGTGCCGTAGGCGACCGCACCGCCACTTCCCAGCAAATTAGGGTCACTGTTGCTCCTGGCGTATCGGCGAGGACCATTCGCAACCGTCTCCATGAAGCTGGGCTACGGTCCCGCACACCGTTAGGCCGTCTTCCGCTCACGCCCCAACATCGTGCAGCCCGCCTCCAGTGGTGTCGCGACAGGCGTGAATGGAGGGACGAATGGAGACGTGTCGTCTTCAGCGATGAGAGTCGCTTCTGCCTTGGTGCCAATGATGGTCGTATGCGTGTTTGGCGCCGTGCAGGTGAGCGCCACAATCAGGACTGCATACGACCGAGGCACACAGGGCCAACACCCGGCATCATGGTGTGGGGAGCGATCTTCTACACTGGCCGTACACCACTGGTGATCGTCGAGGGGACACTGAATAGTGCACGGTACATCCAAACCGTCATCGAACCCATCGTTCTACCATTCCAAGACCGGCAAGGGAACTTGCTGTTCCAACAGGACAATGCACGTCCGCATGTATCCCGTGCCACCCAACGTGCTCTAGAAGGTGTAAGTCAACTACCCTGGCCAGCAAGATCTCCGGATCTGTCCCCCATTGAGCATGTTTGGGACTGGATGAAGCGTCGTCTCACGCGGTCTGCACGTCCAGCACGAACGCTGGTCTAACTGAGGCGCCAGGTGGAAATGGCACGGCAAGCCTTTCCACAGGACTACATCCAGCATCTCTACGATCGTCTCCATGGGAGAATAGCAGCCTGCATTGCTGCGAAAGGTGGATATACACTGTACTAGTGCCGACATTGTGCATGCTCTGTTGCTGTGTCTATGTGCCTGTGGTTCAGTCAGTGTGATCATGTGATGTATCTGACCCCAGGAATGTGTCAATAAAGTTTCCCCTTCCTGGGACAATGAATTCACGGTGTTCTTATTTCAATTTCCAGGAGTGTATTTCCAAGGAGGCCATACCAGAATAAGTAAAAGGTAAGCGTAGGAAACGTTTATGGTCGAAGTTCTGGAATTTTTTGATCAGGCCTCATACAACCTCCCCAGAAAATAGTGGAGATGCGTGGCAGAGAGTGCTTAATGTAATACAAGTACAGTCGCGTATGGAGTGCATGGAGCATGTTCACTGCAATTACACTTAGGTGACAAAAGTCAAGCGATAGCAATATACACATATACAGACTGCGTTAGTATCACATACACAAGATATAAAAGGGCTCACTTCTCATTTGATTCAAGGTTCAAATGGCTCTGAGCACTATGGGACTTAACGTCTGAGGTCATCAGTCCCCTAGAACTTACAACTATTTAAACCTAACTAACCTAAGGACATCACACACATCCATGCCCGAGGCTGGATTCGAACCTGCGACCGTACCGGTCGCGCGGTTCCAGACTGAAGCGCCTAGAACCAACCGCTCGGCCGCACTGGCCCGCGAGTTCTCATTTGCGCTCGGAAGATTCACGTGAAAAGGTTCCTGGTCACACGACGGGAATTAACAGACTCTGAACGCGGAATGATAGCTGGAGCTAGACGTATGGGAGAGTCCATTTCGGAAATCGTTAGCGAATTCAATATTTCCAGATTCACACTCTCAAGAGGGTGCCCGAGAATGCCAGATTTTAGTCATTATCTCTCACCACCGCGAACACAGTGGCCGACGGCTTTCACTTACCGACCGAGAGCAGCAGCGTTTGCGTAGTCAGTGCTAACAGACAAGGAACACTGCGTTAAATAACTGCAGATATCAATGTGGGCCGTGCGACTAGCATATTGTAGTGTCGCAAGTTGTTTCTAGCGAACGTTTGTTTTAGGATAGTTGGCTCCTAGTGACTTTTGGCTTTTTCCAACAATGAAAGACACACTCCGTGGCCGCACATTCACCAGCCGTGCTGCTATTGCCTCAGCGATTTTCCAGTGGTCAAAACAGACTCCTAAAGAAGCCTTCGCCGCTGCCATGGAATCATGGCGTCAGTGTTATGAAAAATGTGTACGTCTGCAGGGCGATTACGTCGAGAAGTAACGTTAGTTTCATCGATTTCGGGTGAGTAGTTAATTAGAAAAAAAATCGGAGGCCTTAGAACTTGAATGCACCTCGTACTACTGTACTGAAGGGCAGGGTGTCACTCCGGTCCTATTAAAGCGTCGTTCTCTATTTCTTTCTTTCTGTCTCTCTCTCTCTCAGTCTCACTCTCTCTCTCTCTCTCTCTACTATGCTGTAGCCGTTTTGATGAGATTCGTCGTCAACGATATCAATGCCAGGCTTTCTACTGCCACATACATCGTGTGCCTCTGAAGAGCCGCACTACAGCACTACAGCACTACAACAACAGAACACAGACCGATGGGTTTCCAGCGCACAGACAGACACACGAACTGTACCTGACTCACGTCTTTGCTTGCTTCTGATACACTCGGGCAGGCGGGCTCCTTCTCCTGAAAGCGCGGAAAAAACGAACGCCCATATCTGTCCGTGCGACCTCTGATTTCCCTTTTTTATTACGATGATCGTTTCTCCCTTTGGGTTTGCATCAAGCAAATATTTTTGCAATGGGAGGAGAATGTTGGCGACTGAAATTTCGTGAGAAGATTCCGCCCCAAACAGAAACGCCTCTGTTTTGGCAATGTCCACCCCAAATACTGTATCCTGTCCGTGACACTCTCTCCCCTATTTCTCGATAATACAAAACGTGCTGCCCTTCTTTGAAATTTCTCGATATACTCCGTTAATTCTATCTGTTAAGCGTCCCACAGCGCGCAACGGTACTCCACAACATGACGGACAAGCGTAGTGTAGGCAGTCTCTTTAGTACATCTGTTGCATCTTCCAAGCGACTGACCGAGCGAGGTGGCGCAGTGGTAGCACACTGGACTCGGATTCGGGAGGACGACGGTGCAATCCCGTCTCCAGCCATCCTGATTTAGGTTTTCCGTGATTTCCCTAAAATCGTTTCAGGCAAATGCCGGGATAGTTCCTTTGAAAGGGCACGGCCGATTTCCTTCCCAATCCTTCCCTAACCCGAGCTTGCGCTCCGTCTCTAATGACCTCGTTGTCGACGGGACGTTAAACACTAACCTAACCTAACCAACCAAGCGACTGTCAATAAAACGCGGTCTTTGGTTCACCTTCTTCACAACATTTTCTATATGTTCTATCCAACTGAGCTTGTTCGTAATTGTAAATGCGAAGTAATTAGTTGAACTCGCAGCTTTTAGATTCGCTTGTATCGTGTAAGCGAAGTTTATCGGATTTCTTTTAGCACTCATTATTTAGGGTCAACTGGCAATAGATATCTCCTCTAAATAATTTTGCAATTCGTTTTGATCTTCTGATGAGTTTACTAGATGATGAACGGCATCATCATCTGCAAACAATCTAAGACGGCTGCTCAGATTATCTCTTAAATCGTTTATGCAGATAAGGACCAGCAGAAGGCCGATAACACTACCTTGGGGAGCGCCAGAAATCACTTCTGTTTTACTCGATGACTTTCCGTCAGTACTACGAACTTTGACCTGTCTGACGGGAACTCACGAATCATTCGTATAACTAATATTTCATAAACAATTTGATTAGAAGGTGCTTTCGAGGTATAGTGTCGAAAGCCTTCTGGAAATCTAAATATACAGAATCAATCTGAAATAGCTTGTCAGTAGTACTCAACGCTTGGTGTGAGTAGTGAGCTAGTTGGAGCTTCCTGGCAGATTAAAGCTGTGTGCCACACCGAGACTCGAACGCAGGACCTTTTTCTTTCGCTGTCCAGTGCTCTACCATCTGAGCTACCAAAGCACGACTCAAGACCCGTCTTCACAGCGTTACTTCCGCCAGTACCTCGTCTCCTACGCACTCGTCCGCGAAAGGCAAAGGTCCAGAGTTCGAGTCTCGGTCTGGCACACAATATTAACCTCCCAAGACGTTTCATAACAGCGCACGCTCCGCTGCAGAGAGAAAATTTCATTCTGGAATGAGCTAGTTGAGCCGGCCGCGGTGGCCGTGCGGTTCTAGGCGCTTCAGTCCGGAACCGCGGGACTGCTACGGTCGCAGGTTCGAATCCTGTCTCGGGCATGAATGTGTGTGATGTCCTTAGGTTAGTTAGGTTTAAGTAGTTCTAAGTTCTAGGGGACTGATGACCTAAGATGTTAAGTCCCATAGTGCTCAGAGCCATTTGAACCATTTTTTTGACCTAGTTGTCTTTCACAAGAACGATGTTTTGTATGTGTTGACTGTATGTTTGATACTCGGCAGGAGACACCATTGTTCTATGTTATCTTCACGAGCTCACTGTGAGCGTAGAACTGGCGAGTGTGACGTGACACGAGCAGATGATATACTAGAGGCACTGCGCAACTCATTTCGTCAAAAGAGTCATCGGGTTTCACTGTAGCTCTAATTTCGCGACCAATCGGACCTCGAAATAAATATACCTGTCGTAGAAGGGGGAATAACTGTACGTCTTTGCTGTAATTAAAGTTCTTTTTTTTATATCTGTGGTCTGAGTGTGAATGGTAACTTTAATAAAGTGACATACAGCTATCGCAAGAATAATAACTTTTCAAAAACTCTCCATCTCCTTTGGTTTTTTTTTTATATTTCTGAACAACAGTTTGTGCTACGTTTGCTCTCCTATCTGTGGCCCAGAAGACAAATCAGAACACGTTCATACTATTTGTCGACCTAGAAAAAGCATCCGATAATGTGAAATAGAGGAGGCTCTTCGAAATTCTAACAAAAATAGGAATAAGTTATAGGAGAAGATGGGTGATATGCAATACGTACAAGAACTATCATAAATAAATAGTGTTGGAAGATGAACGCCGGCCGCGGTGGCCGAGCGGTTCTAGGCACTTCAGTCCGGAACTACGCGGCTGCTACGGCCGCAGGTTCGAATCCTGCCTCGGGCATGGGTGTGTGTGATGTCCTTAGGTTAGTTAGGTTTACTTAGTTCTAAGTCTAGGGGACTGATGACCTCAGATGTTAAGTCCCATAGTGCTTAGAGCCATGTGTGAAGATGAACCAAGCGACCGTATCAGAAAAGTGTAAGACAGGGATGTAGTCTTTTTGTAAGTAGGCTTTTAGGTTTTCTTATTGGTAGCGCCACGTAGCGCTCTGTATGAAAAATCACTGGCTGTCCTGTGCGCAGTCTGTGGGTAGTTTGCATTGTTGTCTGCCATTGTAGTGTTGGGCAGCTGGATGTGAACAGCGCGTAGCGTTGGGCAGTTGGAGGTGAGCCGCCAGCAGTGGTGGATGTGGGGAGAGAGATGGCAGAGTTTTAAATTTGTAATACTGGATGTCATGAACTGCTATATACATTATGACCTTTGAACACTATTGCGGTAAATACATTGTTTGTTCTCTATCAAAATCTTTCATTTGCTAACTATGCCTATCAGTAGTTAGTGCCTTCTGTAGTTTGAATCTTTTATTTAGCTGGCAGTAGTGGCGCTCGCTGCGTTGCAGTAGTTCGAGTAACGAAGATTTTTGTGAGGTAAGTGATTTGTGAAAGGTATAAGTTAATGTTAGTCAGGGCCATTCTTTTGTGGGGATTTTTGAAAGTCAGATTGCGTTGCGCTAAAAAATATTGTGTGTCAGTTTAAGCACAGTCTTGTATAATTTTTCAAAGGGGACGTTTCATTTTGTCCCTAATCTCCCATCAGTATGTCGAAAAATCAGTAACGTAAGTAAGAGAAAGACTCAAGGGTGGGACTAAAATTCATGGTGATATGATAGCGACGATAAGATTCACTTATAATATTGGTATTGGCAGCTCACAGTGAGTATGAATTACAGGGCCTGTTAAATGGAATGAATGGTCTAATGCGTACAGAACGTGGATTGAGAGTAAATCGAAGACAGACGAAATTAATGACAAGTAGCAGAAATGAGAAAAGAGGGGAAGTTAACTTCAGAAATGGTGATCACAAAGTGGACGAGGTTAAGGAATTCTGCTTCTTAGGCAGCAAAATTATCCCTGGTGGATGGGACAAGGAGAACATCTACAGCAGACCAGCACTGGCAAAAAAAGGCATTCCTGGACAAGACAAGGCTATTAGTGTCAGACATTGGCCTTAATTTGTGGAAGAAATTTCTGAGAATATACGTTTGTAGCGTAGCATTGTATGGTAGTGAAACATGGAACAGAAGAGAATCGAAGCATTTGAGATGTGATGCTACAGAAGAATGTTGAAAATTAGGTGGACTGATAAGGTAAGGAATGAGAAGGTTCTGTGCAGAATCGGAGAGGAAAGGAATAAGTGGAAAACACTGATAAGGAGAAGGCATAGGAAGATAGTGCAAGTATCAAGACATCAGGGAATGACGTCCACTGTACTAGTGGGAGCTGAGAGGATCAAAACTGTACAGGAAGACAGCGATTGGAATAAGTCAAGCAAATAATTGAGGACGTAGGTTGCAAGTGTTGCTCTGAGATGAAAAGGTTGGCACAGGAGAGGAATTCGTGGCGGGCCGCATCAAACCAGTCAGCAGACTGATTGCTCAAAAAAAAAAAAAAAAAAAAAAAAATTGGAAGGGGGTCAGAAGACTACAGCACTCATATGTTTCCTTACTCTACAGTTCGTTCTTTATGCTTCCTTCGTTGGTGCTTCGACGTACATGCTGACCAGTAGTGCTGATAATGTGCAACCCAGTACTATACACACCTCTTAACTCCAACTTGTTTTTTTCGACCTCATATTTTTATTAGTGTCACATGGCTTTTGCAGAATTTCTAGATTTCTTGTTCTATGTCCGTAGCTTGAACATCGGCATCTACACAGGTATTTTGCAAATCACTGTCAAGTGAGTGGCGGAGAATCCTTAGTGCAGCATCCGCGATCAATCTAGGAATGTCCTACAACCCCCTACGTATCGCTCCTCTAGGTATGGCGAAAATGGGATGAATCACAGCGTGTACAGAGACATTTAAGCAGTCGTTAACCTCAGCTCCATACGGGATTGTAACCGATTGAAGCCGCAGCATATCGCAGATAAGAAATACTCTGTCATGCACTACTCAATGGTCTTGCATACTTTGTATTTTAGTTTGTTAGTTTCATGTTCCACAGGTTATTTGAGTGACTTTATGGAAACGATGTGGAACTAGGCAGTTTTGTGGATATGTATAAGCACGTGATTTGTCTCAACATTAATGAATACATTAATGTTCAGTAGCTAGTGTTTTTTTTACAGGCTCCCAGTTTTCAAATAAAAATTCGTGTACTGAGTCGAAGGAGTTATATAGAAGGGATGATTTTAGTTCAGATTTAAATTTGCTTTGATATCTGTCAGACATTTTAATTTGCTCGCCAAACAGTGAAAAGTTATTTTTTATGCATATAAGTCCTTTCAGCGCTAGTGAGGACCTCAAATTTAAAAAAAGGTCAATTTTACAACTAACATTGTAGTGATGGATTACTCATATACACTCCTGGAAATGGAAAAAAGAACACATTGACACCGGTGTGTCAGACCCACCATACTTGCTCCGGACACTGCGAGAGGGCTGTACAAGCAATGATCACACGCACGGCACAGCGGACACACCAGGAACCGCGGTGTTGGCCGTCGAATGGCGCTAGCTGCGCAGCATTTGTGCACCGCCGCCGTCAGTGTCAGCCAGTTTGCCGTGGCATACGGAGCTCCATCGCAGTCTTTAACACTGGTAGCATGCCGCGACAGCGTGGACGTGAACCGTATGTGCAGTTGACGGACTTTGAGCGAGGGCGTATAGTGGGCATGCGGGAGGCCGGGTGGACGTACCGCCGAATTGCTCAACACGTGGGGCGTGAGGTCTCCACAGTACATCGATGTTGTCGCCAGTGGTCGGCGGAAGGTGCACGTGCCCGTCGACCTGGGACCGGACCGCAGCGACGCACGGATGCACGCCAAGACCGTAGGATCCTACGCAGTGCCGTAGGGGACCGCACCGCCACTTCCCAGCAAATTAGGGACACTGTTGCTCCTGGGGTATCGGCGAGGACCATTCGCAACCGTCTCCATGAAGCTGGGCTACGGTCCCGCACACCGTTAGGCCGTCTTCCGCTCACGCCCCAACATCGTGCAGCCCGCCTCCAGTGGTGTCGCGACAGGCGTGAATGGAGGGACGAATGGAGACGTGTCATCTTCAGCGATGAGAGTCGCTTCTGCCTTGGTGCCAATGATGGTCGTATGCGTGTTTGGTGCCGTGCAGGTGAGCGCCACAATCAGGACTGCATACGACCGAGGCACATAGGGCCAACACCCGGCGTCATGGTGTGGGGAGCGATCTCCTACACTGGCCGTACACCACTGGCGATCGTCGAGGGGACACTGAATAGTGCACGGTACATCCAAACCGTCATCGAACCCATCGTTCTACCATTCCTAGACCGGCAAGGGAACTTGCTGTTCCAACAGGACAATGCACGTCCGCATGTATCCAGTGCCACCCAACGTGCTCTAGAAGGTGTAATTCAACTACCCTGGCCAGCAAGATCTCCGGATCTGTATCCCATTGGGCATGTTTGGGACTGGATGAAGCGTCGTCTCACGCGGTCTGCACGTCCAGCACGAACGCTGGTCCAACTGAGGCGCCAGGTGGAAATGGCATGGCAAGCCGTTCCACAGGACTACATCCAGCATCTCTACGATCGTCTCCATGGGAGAATAGCAGCCTGCATTGCTGCGAAAGGTGGATATACACTGTACTAGTGCCGACATTGTGCATGCTCTGTTGCCTGTGTCTATGTGCCTGTGGTTCTGTCAGTGTGATCATGTGATGTATCTGACCCCAGGAATGTGTCAATAAAGTTTCCCCTTCCTGGGACAATGAATTCACGGTGTTCTTATTTCAATTTCCAGGAGTGTATATCACTGCAGAAATGCAGTACTGCTTGCAGCGGAACCTACAAAATGAGCAAGGTGAACACCACATACTTTTCTTACTGCTTACTGTTGTGCAATTAGTACCTTCTTTCTACGAGATGAGTTATCCCAGGAAATTAGTCCACAAGACATTATTGAGTACAAATATGCAAATTTTGTTAGAAGGATGTTACGTTTACTTCCAAGGCTGGTAATTGTATGAAGAGCGAAAGCAGCTGAACTTATTTCTTTCTGCATCTCAGTCACATGTCTCTTCCACTTGAAGTTTTCATCAGTATTTAGTAACAGTCAAAAATTTCGGTCATTCTACCCAGTTTTATGACTCATGAACCAGAGAGGCAATTCTGATGTTGCGGTAAATAATGGAAGCAAGACTAAAGAAAAATCAAGACACTTTCATAAGATTTGTCGACCTGGAGAAAACGTTCGATAATGTAAAATGGTGCAAGGTGTTCGAAACTCTGAGAAAAATGGGGGTAAACTATAGGGAGAGACGGGTCATATACAATATGTACAACAGCCAAGAGTCGACAACCAGGAACGAAGTGCTCGTATTAAAAAGGATCTAAGACAGGGATGTAGTCTTTCGCCGTTACGGTTCAATCTGTACATCGAGAAAGCACTGGTGGAAATAAAAGAAAGGTTCAAGAGTGGAATTAAAATTCAAGGTGAAAGGATATCAATGACACGGTTTAATGATGACATTGCTATCCTGAGTGAAAGTGAAGAAGAATTACATGATCTGCTGAACGGAATGAGCAGTCTAATGCAGGGGTACCCAACAAAATTTTCTCGATAACCCCCTCATCGAGCACGATTGGTACCTTCTCATATCACAGTATCAAGCCAAATTAAAAGTCCTTAAAAAATAAAAATTGAGTATGAAATGAAAACGACAGAAAAAAATTAAAACTGAGTGTATTGGTCTTTGAAGTGTACTACATTTGAGATTCCATTGAGTAGACATGCGTGAAAAATAAGAAAACACTAATTTCATACTAGGTATTATTTATTCGAAAAAATACAGTTACAACAGAGTACTCCATCAGTATACAGTTAGTTTTAATTTTCAGTTCTTAATCAGATGAGTTCAAGTGACCTTTGAGTCCATATTACGAAATATATTTAATATACTTTTTATTCTAATAGAATCTTGAGGACTCCTCTGGCATAGCTCGCGGACTCCTTGGGGTCAGCGAACGACTTATTGGGAACCACTGGTCTAATGAGTACAGAGTATGGATTGAGAATAAATCCAATAAAGGCGAAGGTAATGGGAAGTAGTATAAATGAGAACAGCGAGAAACTTAATATCAGGATCGATGGTCTCCAAGTAGATGAAGTTAAGGAATTCTGCTACCTAGGCAACAAAATACCAATGAGGGACAGAACAAGGAGGACATCAAAAGTTGACTAGAACTGGCAAAAATGGCATTCCAAGCCAAGAGAAGCCTTCTGGTATCAAACATTGGCTTTAGTTTGAGGAAGAAATTCCTGAGAATGTACGTTTGGAGCAAAGAATTGTATGGTAGTGAAACATGGACTGTGCGAAAACCGCAACAGGAGAGAATCGAACTATTTGAGATGTGGTGCTACAGACCAATGTTGAGAATTAGGTGGACTGATTAGGTAAGGAATGAGGAGGTTCTGTGCAGAATGGGAGAGGAAAGGAATATGCGGAAAATACTGACAAGGAGAAGGGACAGGATGATAGGACATCTGCTAAGACATGAGGGAATGACTTCCATTGTTCTACAGGGAGCTGTAGAAGGCAAAAACTGTAGAGGAAGACAGAGATTGGAATACATACAGCAAATAATTAAGGACGTAGGTTGTAAGTGCTACGCTGAGATGGAGAGGTAAGCACAGGCGAGGAATTCGTGGCGGGCCGCATCAAACCAGTCAGAAGACTGATGACCCCGCAAAAAAGTCAGTTGTTGGCATGACACTATTTGTATTACGGTACTGAATAATGTGTGTTTTCTCAAAAGAATGAAACTAGCACTGAACCCTGTGAGACACCCCAGTGACTAAAATATGCTGTCCTTCCAACATTTTTTGAATTATGCAACACAACCTTGTATTTTCTTAGTTAACTATCATGTCAAGCAGTTGTTAGTAAATCCGTCGGATCCATAAAACTGAAGCTCTTTTTTCTAAGAGAAGGTCAACTGCACAGTAAATCCTTGGAAAGATGACAAAAAATACCAACTGTCGAATTATTACAATACTCACCATTAAAATAGATACACCAAGAAGAAATGCAGATGATAAACGGGTATTCATTGGGAATATATTATACTAGAATTGACAAGTGATTACATTTTCACGCAATTTGGGTGCATAGATCCTGAGAAATCAGTACCCAGAACAACCACCTCTGGCCGTAATAACGGCCTTGATACGCCTGGGCATTGAGCCGAACAGAGCTTGGATGGCGTGTACAGGTACAGCTGCCCGTACAGCTTCAACACGATACCACAGTTCATCAAGAGTAGTGAGTAGCGTATTGTGACGAGTCAGTTGCTCGGTCACCATTGACCAGATGTTTTCATTCGGTGAGAGGTCTGGAAAATGTGCTGGCCATGGCAGCAGTCGAACATTTTCTGTATCCAGAAAGGCCCGTACAGGACCTGCAACAAGCGGTCGTGCATTATCCTGCTGAAATGTAGGGTTTCACAGGCATCGAATGAAGGGTAGAGCCACGGGTAACACATCTAAAATGTAACGTCCACTGTTCAAAGTGCCGTCAGTGCGAACAAGAGGTGACCGAGACGAGCCATGCGGGTAAGATGCCTGTCATCTCGACTGCTAGAGATACGAGGCCGTTGGGACCCAGCACGGCGTTCCGTATTACCCTCCTGAACCCACCGATTCCGTATTCTGCTAACAGTCATTGGATCTCGACCAACGCGAGCAGCAATGTCGCGATACGATAAACAGCAACCGCGATAGGCTACAATCCGACCTTTATCAAAGTCGGAAACGTGATGGTACGCATTTCTCCTCCTTACACGAGGCATCACAACAACGTTTCACCAGTCTACGCCGGTCAACTGCTGTTTGTGTATGAGAAATTGGTTGGAAACTTTCTTCATGTCAGCACGTTGTAGGTGTCGCCACCGGCGCCAACCATGTGTGAATGCTAAATCATTTGCATATCACAGCATCTTCTTCCTGTCGGTTAAATTTCGCGTCTGTGCTTCGTAGTGTAGCAATTTTAATGGCCTGTAGTGTATTATTTAAGACCTGAAATTTATTTATGAAATGCATAGTTTTGTAATAATAACCCAACAGAACTGCTTTTCATTATACCTTAATTGATTCTACCCGCTAAGTGCGATGGCTTACTCTCAAGTGGGAGCGAGATACTATTAAGGTTATATGATGTTAAACGTTATTTCTTCATTATGATCTATTTTTATTCTGACATATTTGTACAGGCCTTGATTTATCTGGATACCGCTGGAGAACGATTAATCGCTGGTAAACCGGTAGCGGTAATTAAGATGATAAAAGAGCAGCGCTGGTGGATGGTTATTACTATAAGATGCATCTAACATAGTTGATGAGGTTTCAGAACAGCATGCACAAGAAATACGCTCGATTATAACATGTGAGTCTCTAAGCAAGTTTTTTCTAATTAAACCATTAACCTGCAGAGTTGAAATTCTTTAAAGAGTGGAAATTCTCTGCTATAAAACAGCATCAGACTCTTCATTACCTGAATAATGAGTTAATGGGTCAAATATTTGACATCAAACATGTAAACTCTTCATAATTCAAGTCGTAAAACGTTAATAATGTTGGTTTCATTACCTTCGGCGGGCCGGAGTGGCCATGCGGTTCTAGGCGCTACAGTCTGGAACCGAGCGACCTTTACGGTCGCAGTTTCGAATCCTGCCTCGGGCATGGATGTGTGTGATGTCCTTAGGTTAGTTAGGTTTAATTAGTTCTAAGTTCTAGGCGACAGATGACCTCAGAAGTTAAGTCGCATAGTGCTCAGAGCCATTTGAACCATTTTTTTGTGGTTGTGTATTTGTGTGAGTGTTTCACTGGCTGAGGTGACACAAATACAAGAAAAATTCGGATCCTTCAGCCATAGATTACTGAAAAGTCAAAATGAGTGTAGACTGGGTTATCTGAGCTCAGTTTTAAGAAAAGCTAGTGTTAATATTTACGATGTTATATCTCCCTGGCTATGTACCCTACAATGATGTAATTTTAGAGATTTGATGCTATCTGTGTATACCGTCCGCAAAATATGTTGCGGATCAATTTAGCAGTAATGAAGTAATACATTAAAACGCCATGTAAGTGTCTAAGCGTTCTCATTCTGAAATACTTGATTGATATTGTCTGGGTATTATGCTGAAGGTAGAGGAGGTAATATACAGGAAGCGAAACGCTGTTTGCAACTTGTACAGAAATCAGACGGTAATTATAAGAGCCGAGGGGCATGAAAGGAAAGCAGCCGTTGAAAAGGGTGTGATGTTATTCAATATGTATATTGAACAAGCAGTGAAAGAAACCAAAGAAAAATTAGGAGTAGGAATTAAAGGACAGGGAGAAGGAATGAAAATTTTGAAGTTTTCCGATGACACTGTAATTCTGTCAGCGACAGCAAAGGACTTGGATGACCAGTTCAACGGAGTGTACAGTGTCTTGAAAGGAGGATATAAGACGAACACCAACAAACGCAAAACGAGGATAATGGAATGTAGTCACATTAAATCAGGTGATGCTGAGGGAATTAGATTAGGAAATGAGACAGTTAGGATAGTAGATGAGTTCTGCTATTTGGGCAACAAAATAACTGACGATGGCGGAATTAGAGGATATAAAATATAGACTAGCAATGGCAAGAAAAGCATTTCTAAAGAAGAGACATTTATTGACGTCGAATATAGATTTAATTGTTAGGACATATTTCCTGAAGGTACTTGTCTGGAGTATAGCCATGCTTGGAAGTGAAACATAGACGGTAAACAGGATAAAAAGAGAATGTAGTGCTACAGAAGAATGGGTGGATGACGTAACTAAATATAATTTGGGAGACAAAAAATTTGTGTCACAATTTGACCAGAAGAAGATATCAGTTGATAGGACATATTATTAGACGTCAAGGGATGAACAAGGTAGTATTGGAGGGAAGTGGAGGTCCAGCCAACGTGGTCGAGCGGTTCTAGGCCCTTCAGTCTGGAACCGCGCTACCGCTACGGTCACAGGTTCGAATCCTGCCTCGGGCATGGATGTGTGCGATGTCCTTAGGTTAGTTAGGTTTAAGTAGTTCTACGTGATTGATGACCTCAGATGCCATAGTGCTCTGAACAATTTGAAGTGTGGGGGGAGGGAGGGTGAAAACTCGTAGAGGGGGATCGAAAGATGTAAGCAGTAAGCAATTTCAGAAGGATGTAAATTGCAGCAGTTACTTGGAGATGAAGACGCTCGCCCAAGAGTGAGTAGCATGGAGAGCTAGATCAAACTACACCACAATGACACCGAAATAGACCCCAATACGACCACAATAAAAAATCACAAGAAGACCACAATAACAAGAAGAAGAACAAAAATATTTCTGCATCGTAAATTACTTTGTCTCAAGACTGGTTCTAACTCTAATGCTTGTCTTACTCTGTGAAATCTCTAACATACGATTATGCGTTTTGATGAGATGAATACGATGGCATTTTTAAAATCGGTAAATAGTTATTGTGACGATTTTTGTTGCTCCTGAAGGTCTTTAGATAGGTAACCAGCAGCTCCAACTGTGACCGTGCACCGGGTCTTAGCCACTTAGTCGTTTATACGCGAGAGTACTCTTGGAGTGCCTACTGCTTCGAATTTACTGCAAAGGGATTGTGGCATGGAAGCAATAAGGGCTTGGTAGGTTGCTGCTGGGAGTTGGTACTACACCTGCACACACAAGTCACCCAATTCCCGTAAATTCCTGGGAGGGGCGCGATGTGCTCTACAGCCAGAGTTCAATCACGTTCCAAACGTGTTCGATTGGGTTCAGATCAGGCGAGTTGGGGGACCAGCCCATCAGCTGGATCTCGCCACGGTGTTCCTCGAACCACACTGTCACATTCCTGGCATTGTGACACAGTGCATTATCTTACTGGAAAATGCCACTGCTGTCAGGAGACGAGGGTGTGGACGGTCTGCAACTACTGTACTAGACTCCTTGGCGGCCGTGGTGCCTTGCACGAGCTACACTGCTCCCACGATGTCCACGTCAATGTTCCGCAGAGAATAATGGAGCAGCCACCAGCTTGTCTCTGTCTCGCAGTGCAGGTGTCAAGGAGTTGTTCTCCTGGAAGCCGGCGGATTCGCGCCCTCCCATCGGCACGATGAAGAAGGTACCAGGATTCATCAGACCGTGCAATGGTCTGCCCCTGTGCCAGTGTCCAATGCCGATGGTGATGTGCCCATTTCAGTCATAGTTGCTGACGTCGTGATGTTAAGCATGTCACATGTACGGGTCGTCGGCTGCGGAGACCAATCGTTAGGGGTGTTTCAACATCTACATCTACATTTATACTCCGCAAGCCACCCAACGGTGTGTGGCAGAGGGCACTTTACGTGCCACTGTCATTACCTCCCTTTCCTGTTCCTGTCGCGCATGGTTCGCGGGAAGAACGACTGTCTGAAAGCCTCCGTGCGCGCTCTAATCTCTCTAATTTTACATTCGTGATCTCCTCGGGAGGTATAGGTAGGGGGAAGCAATATATTCGATACCTCATCCAGAAACGCACCCTCTCGAAACCTGACGAGCAAGCTACACCGCGATGCAGAGCGCCTCTCTTGCAGAGTCTGCCACTTGAGTTGGCTAAACATCTCCGTAAGGCTATCACGGTTACCAAATAACCCTGTGACGAAACGCGCCGCTCTTCTTTGGATCTTCTCTATCTCCTCCGTCAACCCGACCTGCTACGGATCCCACACTGAAGAGCAATACTCGAGTATAGGTCGAACGAGTGTTTTGTAAGCCACCTCCTTTGTTGATGGACTACATTTTCTAAGGACTCTCCCAATGAATCTCAACCTGGCACCCGCCTTACCAACAATTAATTTTATATGATCATTCCACTTCAAATCGTTCCGCACGCATACTCCCAGATATTTTACAGAAGTAACTGCTACCAGTGTTTGTTCCGCTCTCATATAATCATACAATAAAGGATCGTCCTTGATGTGTCTTCAGACACGCTAGTACT
The DNA here is from genome assembly GCF_023864275.1 of Schistocerca cancellata. NCBI lineage: Eukaryota > Metazoa > Arthropoda > Insecta > Orthoptera > Acrididae > Schistocerca > Schistocerca cancellata. Next base: position 113,304,606 of record NC_064636.1, on the reverse strand, counting down.
CAACCACATTTCGCCGCCTGTCCTCTTTTACCATTCTGTCCAGCCTATGGAGTCTGACATCTCTAATGAGGGGTGGCCACCCAATCCAACGTCTGGACGTGGTATCACCTTGTTTTCGTAACGTGTTGAAGACACCCATGACAGCACTCCTCGAACACCCGCCAGGTTGTGCAGTTACCGAAATGCTCCTGCCGAGCCTCCAGGCCATCACAATCAGTCAACCTCAGATAGATCGCACGCCTTCCCCATTCTATACACAGGGACTACACACTCACTGATACGACATGCACAGTGCGTGTGTCTGACTGGCAGTCATTCCTCGCAAAGAGACGCTGCTATCGCCTTGACGGGTTTACATCGATAGCAGGTCGGTGATGATAATGTTCTGGCTGATCAGTAGGAATTGAAGACGCCTCCCAGCACCCGTGTGCATGCAACCTTATCTCAGGAACTGCTTTAGGGGTTTTGATCGGGTTTTCACTAACACAGGGAATGATTCACGACAAAGGTTTTCATACACTACTGGCCATTAAAAGTGCTAAACCAAGAAGAAATGCAGATAATAAACGGGTATTCATTGGACAAATACATTATACTAGAACTGACATGTGATTACATTTTCAAGCAATTTGAGTGCATAGATCCTGAGTATCAGTACCCAGAACAACCACCTCTGGCCGTATAACGGCCCTGATACGCCTGGGCATTGAGTCAAACAGAGCTTGGAAGGCGTGTACAGGTACAGCTGCCCATGCAACTTCAACACGATACCACAGTTCATCAAGAGTAGTGACTGGCGTATTGTGACGAGCCAGTTGCTCGGCCACCATTGACCAGACGTTTTCAGTTGGTGAGAGATCTGGAGAATGTGCTGGCCAGGGCAGCAGTCGAACATTTCCTGTATCCAGAAACGCCCGTAAAGCACCTGCATCATACGGTCGAGCATTATCCTGCTGAAATGTAGGGTTTCGCAGGAATCGAATGAAGGGTAGAGCGACGGGTCGTAACACATCTGAAACGTAAAGTCCACTGTTCAAAGTGCCGCCAGTGCGAACAATAGGTGACCGAGACATGTAACCAATGGCACCCCATACCATCACGCCGGGTGATACGCCAGAATGGCGGTGATGAATACACCCTTCCAATGTGCGTTCGCCAAACACGGATGCGACCATTATGACGCTGTAAACCCGGAAAAATGACGTTTTGCCATTCGTGCACCTAGGTTCGTCGTTGAGTACACCATCGCAGGCGCTCCTGTCTGTGATGCAACATCAAGGGTAACCGCAGCCACGGTCTTTGAGCTGATAGTCCATGCTGCTGCAAACGTCGTCGAACTGTTGGTGCAGATGGTTGTTGTCTTGCAAAGTCCCCATCTGTTGACTCGGGGGTCGAGACGTGGCTGCACGATCCGTTACAGCCGTGCGGATAAGATGCCTGTCATCTCGACTGCTAGTGATACGAGACCGTTGGGATCCAGCACGGCGTTCCGTATTACCCTCCTGAACCCACCGATTCCATATTCTGCTAACAGTCATTGGATCTCGACCAACCCGAGCAGCAATGTCGCGATACGATAAACCGCAATCGCGGTAGGCTACAATCCGACCTCTATCAAAGTCGGAAACGTGATGGTACGTATTTCTCCTCCTTACACGAGGCATCACAACAACGTTTTATCAGGCAACGCCGGTCAACTGCTGTTTGTGTATGAGATATCGGTTGGAAACGTTCCTCATGTCAGCACGTTGTAGGTGTCGCCACCGGCGCCAACCTTATGTAAATGCTCTGAAAGAGTAATCATTTGCATATCACAACATCTTCTTCCTGTCGGTTAAATTTCGCGTCTGTAGCACGTCTTCTTCGTGGTGTAGCAATTTTATTGGCCAGTCGTGTATATAACGTACAAACACTTTGCGCAACTTGTTTGAATTACGATGAATTAAAACTCTGATGACGATGCCATTGCCATCTATCGAATTACCGCCACATTTCAAGAGAGCAGCCGTGGTCCGAGTTAGCAAAAAGCTTGAACTAATACGTATCTGGTGTTGTGGTCTCTTCGTACAGCGTTTTGCTAGAAACAACGAGGTTTGCAGGACGGAATCCTGCCTGGTTCAACTTCTTTCAGTTCGTCTTTTCAACCAGCATTCACCAGTCAGTGATGTGAACATTCACCAGCAGCAAAACGTGCCTCAGATTACTTGTTAAACTGTATCTACCCGCTTCCCGGTTTGGTAACCGGTTAGGTGCTTGCAAGTCGCCTAAGTGACATCAGCTCTCAGAACAGCTGCATCACAAAAACACAAGCGAGTACAGAACCTGTGGCTTTCGACTATTTGTGTGTAGTGTAACACACAGCATGTGACCCAGCTTCAGTACGTTTATACAAAGAAAGTTTTACAGCAGCGCATGAAATGATTCAGCTTTGGGCTTCCCGCTTTCAAATGGCTCTGAGCACTATGGGATTTGACATCTGAGGTCATCAGTCCCCTAGACTTAGAACTAACCAACCTAAGGCCATCACAAACATCCACGCCCGAGGGAGGATTCGAACCTGCGACTGTAGCAGCAGCGCGGTTCCGAACTGAAGCGCCTAGAACCACTCGGCCACAGCGGCCGGCGCTTCCTGTTTTTCTTTAGTTAAACATAGACGTGAAGGTGATTCTCTGCATGGCGATGAGGAAGGTTTCATTTTTTTTTTTTTTTGAAAATTTCAAATTATACTGAAGACTTGCTAACATAATTCCGCTGGTGAGAGAGATTTAGGCTTTTGAAAGTTCATAAAGATATCGGAACGATCTTCTTGAATGCAGTTCAGAAATTTCTTGCATGTGAATAGACAAGATTTCGAAGTATTTTTACAGATGGATGAGGGACGCATTTCGAAATATGAACAGAAATTTCAAACTGGTAGTTCCTGCTTCCCTCGGATTAGCAAATTCGTACTCACAATCCACTACAACGTCTTCGAACAATGGCCAGTATGTTACTAACCTTCGATATATCGTAACACGAAGTAAGTATGACCTTCACGTAAACTTCCGGGTTGATACTTGTTTTTCTTTTATAGACTTGTAGTCCGGGGTGATATGTTACAATACAGCATCACCGGTCAATTCACTTTGGAGGTGTGGCGGTGGGACTTGTAGTCCCGTACCACCCTCTGACGGTGATAGTACTACATGAGTCAGGCAGAAAATTTTGCCTAACATGGGCAGGTGAAGGTGTGGCGGCTTTTTTTATTTAGGGGCTTGTCGTCCGGGGTGATATGTTACGCCGTGGTCGAAGTATAAAACCCCTGACGTTTCGTCTCCGACTGCGGGAGACATCCTCGGAGGTAAAGCGGCTAACTGCGAAGAGAACTCGAGGAAGCGCTGATTATATAGGCAATACACTGTCGATCACGTGGCGTCGGCTTTGAGATTGTCTCTGGTAACGCCAACATTCACGATTGAACGTAATCGATCGTCACGCTTGCGGTGCAACGCTAACATCCAGATTCTATCCAGTTTAACACCTTCGTCTTTCCTGTTAAAATTATTACCATGTTCATCAATCTCGATAGCCTCTCTATACATGCGTGCATAATAATGCGAGGTTTTTGATATGACGCTGGTCTCGCTGAATTTTATTTCGTGATCACCTTCCTGGTAAACATGTTCCGCGACGGCCGATTTATCCGTGTGACCCAGGCGGCAATTCCTCTTATGTTCAACACCACGGGTGTTCACACTTCTCTTTGTGGTACCGATATAAACCTGTCCACAACTACAAGGAATTTTGTATACCCCCGGTGTAGCCAAAGGGTGTCGTGCATCTTTTGCTGGTCCTGAATATCCTTTTATTTTCCTGGTGGGTCTGAAGATAGTTTCCACCTCATACTTGCTTAGAACTTTCCCAATGCGATCTGTGACCTTACTAATGAACTGAAGAAAAACTTTGCCCTTGGGCGACTGTTGTTCGTCGTTGCTGCTGATTCTCTGCCTAGAGGGAAGTGCTCGATCTATATCCTTGCTGGAATAGCCATTCTTCACAAAAGTTGACCGTAGATGTTCAATCCCATGTTTTAAATAAACAGGTTCACAAATTTTGTACGCCCTGTCTACCAATGTTTTCATTACACCGCTTTTTTTGTCTAGGGCGGTGGTTTGAATCTTTATGCAGATAACAATCAGTTTTTGTGGCCTTTCAATACACCTTATGGCCCGACGTCCTTTCCCGTCGTTTACTCACAGACACATCCAGGAAATGCAATTGCCCATTCCTTTCTGTCTCCATAGTGAATTGGATATTCGGATTAATGCTGTTTAAATGTGTCAGGAAGGCATCCAACTCCTCAGCTCCGTGTGTCCGTACTACGAACGTGTCATCGACATAACGATACCATCTGGCTGGTCTCTTACTGGCAGTCTGCAACGCCCGTTGTACAAAAGTCTCCATAAATAAGTTAGCCACAGCAGGACTAAGAGGACTGCCCATAGTCAACTCGTCAATCTGTTCATAAAATTCCCACGCCCGGGTTCCCGGGTTCGATTCCCGGCGGGGTCAGAGATTTTCTCTGCCTCGTGATGACTGGGTGTTGTGTGTTGTCCTTAGGTTAGTTAGGTTTAAATAGTTCTAAGTTCTAGGGGACTGATGACCATAGATGTTAAGTCCCATAGTGCTCGGAGCCATTTTTTTTTTTTTGTTCATAAAAGTTATTATTGTATTGAAAGTAGGTTGTGGTGAGGCAGTGTCGGAATAATGCCACAATATCGGTAAGAAAAATATCCGCTATGCATAAGATAGCTTCGTTTACCGGAATCATAATAAATAGCCCGGACGTTTTAAGTGAAGACAGTACCGGCCGTGAAAGCCGACATTGTATGATTCAGTACGACTTGATCATAAGGCTGTGAGGTGAGACACTATGCTTGACAAGAAGAGTGCGTGTTCTTCTTAATTTCTTAATTTTTTTCTTTTATTTGTGTCACCTCAGCCAGCCTCAGATTCGTAGTGAAACACTCACACAAATACACAACCACAATTCGCATACAATATTTACATTGGTTTGAAACATGTCGCTTACAGGTTACTTAGACGAAGTCTTCTCATCATAGCTACATCATAGCTACATTACACCAAAAGCCAATTCAGTGATGGAACACACAACATTCAGACTAGTTACCTGGCGTGCGCTCTTTACGTCGCGCAAGTTACATGAAAGTCGTGATATTCACTAACTTAGCATTCTTCCCTGAATATTATTCGTGCCCCCCAAATAAGAAACGCTACGTCAGTCAAGTCCTCTCGCCGTAGGCACTTAGTGCTACCTGCGCAAAGCTGGACCGGTTCGTCAGTGAATACTGGAGATGTTACCAAAATACTTCGCCGAATGCATTGCAATACACATACCTCTCATGTGTCTTTCGTGATATTTTCATATTGATATGGCGTTGATCTGTCAGATGTTTGCTTGTCTGCAAATCACAGAGTCGGGGCAGGAACTGTCGTGTACTGCACAGTACCAACTGCGCAGAAACTGAGCGCGTGTCAATATTTTTAGAGCTCTGCAGTCTTCATCAGTATATTACGTAAACAGTCAAATACCGCAGTCAGGAGACTGATGACCTCAGATCTTAAGTCCCATAGTGCTCAGAGCCATTTGAACCATTTGAATCAACCGCAGTCATACGGTCAGTATTACCGCATGATACTCATAAGTAAACCTCCACATGCGATACAGTAGGATTCTGATTGACTTCCAATAAGTTGTAGCGCAGAGCAAAGAAAGAGAAACTTGTTTTTTTTTTATACGCGCCCATACGACAGTTAAGGGGGTAAAACATGTTCCTAAAAAAAAAAACTACATTTAATATTTCTGAATGACTACCGTTGAAACCGTAACAAGTACAGAAGAATCTTCATATAAAAATAGTATGGTTTTTAATGTACACTCCTGGAAATGGAAAAAAGAACACATTGCCACCGGTGTGTCAGACCCACCATACTTGCTCCGGACACTGCGAGAGGGCTGTACAAGCAATGATCACACGCACGGCACAGCGGACACACCAGGAACCGCGGTGTTGGCCGTCGAATGGCGCTGGCTGCGCAGCATTTGTGCACCGCCGCCGTCAGTGTCAGCCAGTTTGCCGTGGCATACGGAGCTCCATCGCAGTCCTTAACACTGGTAGCATGTCGCGACAGCGTGGACGTGAACCGTATGTGCAGTTGACGGACTTTGAGCGAGGGCGTATAGTGGGCATGCGGGAGGCCGGGTGGACGTACCGCCGAATTGCTCAACACGTGGGGCGTGAGGTCTCCACAGTACATCGATGTTGTCGCCAGTGGTCGGCGGAAGGTGCACGTGCCCGTCGACCTGGGACCGGACCGCAGCGACGCACGGAGGATCCTACGCAGTGCCGTAGGGGACCGCACCGCCACTTCCCAGCAAATTAGGGACACTGTTGCTCCTGGGGTATCGGCGAGGACCATTCGCAACCGTCTCCATGAAGCTGGGCTACGGTCCCGCACACCGTTAGGCCGTCTTCCGCTCACGCCCCAACATCGTGCAGCCCACCTCCAGTGGTGTCGCGACAGGCGTGAATGGAGGGACGAATGGAGACATGTCGTCTTCAGCGATGAGAGTCGCTTCTGCCTTGGTGCCAATGATGGTCGTATGCGTGTTTGGCGCCGTGCAGGTGAGCGCCACAATCAGGACTGCATACGACCGAGGCACACAGGGCCAACACCCGGCATCATGGTGTGGGGAGCGATCTCCTACACTGGCTGTACACCACTGGTGATCGTCGAGGGGACACTGAATAGTGCACGGTACATCCAAACCGTCATCGAACCCATCGTTCTACCATTCCTAGACCGGCAAGGGAACTTTCTGTTCCAACAGGACAATGCACGTCCGCATGTATCCCGTGCCACCCAACGTGCTCTAGAAGGTGTAAGTCAACTACCCTGGCCAGCAAGATCTCCGGATCTGTCCCCCATTGAGCATGTTTGGGAGTGGATGAAGCGTCGTCTCACGCGGTCTGCACGTCCAGCACGAACGCTGGTCCAACTGAGGCGCCAGGTGGAAATGGCATGGCAAGCCGTTCCACAGGACTACATCCAGCATCTCTACGATCGTCTCCATGGGAGAATAGCAGCCTGCATTGCTGCGAAAGGTGGATATACACTGTACTAGTGGCGACATTGTGCATGCTCTGTTGCCTGTGTCTATGTGCCTGTGGTTCTGTCAGTGTGATCATGTGATGTATCTGACCCCAGGAATGTGTCAATAAAGTTTCCCCTCCCTGGGACAATGAATTCACGGTGTTCTTATTTCAATTCCCAGGAGTGTACATTACAACGGTGCACCCATATTTGTCTAAAACCTCACCTTTTCTCCAAATCCCAGCCCCACTCCAACACTATTTTGATTCTCATTTCGGCATTTGACTAATGGCAAAACGTCTAGCATCGTTAATACAACCCGGCCGCTGTGGCCGAGCGGTTCCACGCGCTTCAGTTTGGAACCGCGCTGCTGCTACTGTCGCATGTTCGAATCCTACCTCGGGGTATGGATGTGTGTGATGTCCTTAGGTTAGTTGGGTTTAAGTAGTTCTAAGTTCTAGGGGACTGATGACCTCTGATGTTAAGTCCCATAGTGCTCAGAGCCGTTAATACCAACTTCTATCATGTATGACGAAATACTATTCTTAAGACGCATTTTTGAGAAATAAGTTAGAAATACCTCTACATTGCCGTGCTCAACGGCTGTGTGTCCACTTCAGTTGCAGTTGTCATACTTGGTTGTTTAATGACTCTTTCCCATGTAAATACGTTCTAAATATAAATGCCACATATACTATTCTACTATTTTAGTATCCTCTGCTTCGCACACATAGACTCTATGGGCTGCAGAGACTTTTTTTGCTTTTATTTTATCGAATTTGTATGTTGTTCACAAATTGCAACACAGTCTAAGCTTTTCACTAGGATTAAGACCATATAACAGTGCTCTTTTCGGAACGTACTTCTGACCAAAATGGGGCTTTGGTAGCTGGTGTCCAAAGTTTTTTTTAATTTTGCCTTCTGCGTTCTTGTGGAGATATTTCCACAGCAACTTTCTTTCGTTAACAAATACTTCTTTATATATAACCGATAAGCGAAATATCAGTTTTGGTATATTAAGCTTTTAAATTTTTTTCGTGTAACGAAATATTTTCTTAACAATTTTCATCCCCTATTACACTCCCTTAGAGGCTCAATTTCCAGAAACATTAAAACAGGTATTTTCTTATTTCTGACCGATTAGTCAAACACCAGTTGTCCAGGATGTAGCCTTAAAAATCCTTTATTAGTTCTTTAGTGATTATTTATTTTCAAAACGGCTTTCACCCACATATCGTTAAATTTCCAAAAATGCTAAAATATGTATATCTTTAATTCTGACCGAGAAACTAAATATCAATATTTGTATTTCTAGCTTCAAAATTACATTAATAGCGACGTTAAAAAAACTGTTCATCCCCTGTGTCACCTGCTTAGGGCTGGAATTTCGGATAATCCCTCGTTAAACGATATGTACAGTATAAGATCCACACCTTAAGGGTGGTGAAAGGGCGTGTATCACAAAATGTAGAATCAAATATATACAGGGTGAGTCACCTAACATTACCGCTGGATATATTTCGTAAACCACATCAAATACTGACGAATCGATTCCACAGATCGAACGTGAGGAGAGGGGCTAGTGTAATTGGTTAATACAAACCATAAAAAATGCACGGAAGTATGCTTTTTAACACAAATCTACGTTTTTTAAAATGGAACCCCATTAGTTTTGTTAACATATCTGAACATATAAACAAATACGTAATCAATGCCGTTTGTTGCACTGTAAAATGTTAATTACATCCGGAGATATTGCAACCTAAAGTTGACGCTTGAGTACCACTCCTCCGCTGTTCGATCGTGTGTATCGGAGAGCACCGAATTACGTAGGGACCCAAAGGGAACGGTGATGGACCTTAGGTACAGAAGAGACTGGAATAGCACATTACGTCCACATGCTAACACCTTTTTATTGGTCTTTTTCACTGACGCACATGTACGTTACCATGAGGGGTGAGGTACACGTTCGACGGGCGTTTCATAGGACGTGGAAGACGCATAAATTGCCCAGACCGTTCTCCTGATCTTACACCTCTGGACTTCTTTCTGTGGGGTACGTTAAAGGAGAATGTGTACCGTGATGTGCCTACAACCCCAGAGGATATGAAACAACGTATTGTGGCAGCCTGCGGCGACGTTACACCAGATGTACTGCGGCGTGTACGACATTCATTACGCCAGAGATTGCAATTGTGTGCAGCAAATGATGGCGACCACATTGGCCTGACATGTCGGGACACACTCTATTCCACTTCGTAACTGAAAACGGAAACCACGTGTGTACGTGTACCTCACCCCTCATGGTAATGTACATGTGCGTCAGTGAAAAAGACAAATAAAAAGGTGTTAGCATGTGGACGTAATGTGCTGTTCCAGTCTCTTCTGTACCTAAGGTCCATCACCGTTCCCTTTGAATCCCTACGTAATTCGGTGCTCTCCGACACACACGATCGAACAGCGGAGTGGTACTCAAGCGTCAACTTTAGGTTACAATATCTCCGGATGTATTAACATTTTACAATGCAACAAACGGCACTGATGACGTATTTGTTTATATGTTCAGATGTGTTAACAAAACTAACGGGGTTCCATTTAAAAAAACGTAGGTTTGTGTTAAAAACATACTTCCGTGCATTTTTTTATGGTTTGTATTAACCAATTACACTGGCCCCTCTGCTCACGTTCGGTCTGTGGAATCGATTCGTCAGTATTTGATGTGGTTTGCGAAACATATCCAGCGGTAACCTTAGGTGACTCACCCTGTATATATATAATTTTATGAAATATAGAATATCTTGTATTATATATAGTTTTGTATCTATATTGTGTGTATTTTTTTATTTTCAAGTAGTAACCTTTTCAGGTTAATCATGTTGTATTTGAAATTGTTTCTACATTACTGTTGTAACATTATTGTGAAGCTGGACAATGATGAGAAAGCCCAGAACTGTTCGTGTCAAAAAACAAAAAAGGACCGAATGGGATAGGATTTCGAAAAAAATGATTTCTACGACGAATATGGGTGCACAGTTGTAACATACATTAGAAACAGGAGCATGTTTATTTGAAGTTTATTTTATTCATCCATCATTTTTCAAGGGCGTGTTTCACCCCTCTTAACATACGAAAATAAGTGTCTGTTATTTTGCTCTGTATTACAACATATCAAAAGTCGATCGAATGGTTCTGTATCCTCGGGTAGGTTTACTAGACAGTATTGCGCAACAAATCTTGACCGTGTGAGGACCGGTTTATGTCCACTACCCGGCCTGGTAGCAACTCTAAGCACTATAGGGATCGTTCTATCTGTCACAGAGAGCTACAACTCTAAATCATTCACATAGGCCCCTGTGGAGTGCAGGTGTATGGAGGTACACTGATATCCGACCACGTCTTCTGGGCGCTTCACTTTTTTTGCCAGGCAGCGTAGGCGCAGCTGTAACCACTGCAGTGGCAGCGTTGCTCCCTGTACGCTCTGGGGCGCACACGTTTCGTGAGACACGTGGCTGGGTGTTTGGGGCGCGCCGTACGCAAGAGCTTATCTCTGGTGTTTGCTCTATCGGCCACTCGCTCTTCACGCGGCGGGCGCTTTGCCGATACATGCAGGTCGGCCAGCCATCTGCGACCACTCCGGTGGCAGGCCGGGGGCTGGCTATCTCTCCACCTACGCAAACAACTCGTGTCTGGGCGGGTGTGGGGGTCTGCTACGACACACGATACAGAGTCACCGACCGCTTGGCAGCTACACCTCTGCCGTGGCGACGCAGAGACACGGTATCGAATGAAATGTATCCATACTATGCTCAGGAGTACTAGATCTACACTGACGAGCCAAAACATCGTGACCACTGCACACCGCGACATCGGATGCCTCCTGGTGGCGTTACGGGCTAGTGACGCGGTAACAAAAGTATCGACTTCTTAAGTAATAGAAACCAGTACGTTGTCCTCGATGGTGAGTGTTCATCGGAGGTGAGGGTATCATCTGGAGTGCCCCAGGGGATGTGTAGTAGGTGCTGTCGTGTACCGGGAGGTGTCGTCGTTGAGTGACTGTAGGAGGATACAAGATGACTTGGACAGGATTTGTGATTGGTGTGAAGAATGGCAGCTAACTCTAAATATAGATAAATGTAAATTAATGCAGATGAATAGGAAAAAGAATCCTGCAATGTTTGAATACTCCATTAGTAGTGTAGCGCTTGACACAGTCACGTCGATTAAGTATTTGGGCGTAACATTGCAGAGCGATATGAAGTGGGACAAGCATGTAATGACAGTCGTGGGGAAGGCAGATGGCCGTCTTCGGTTCATTGGTAGAATTTTGGGAAGATGTCGTTCATCGGTAAAGGAGACCGCTTATAAAATACTAATACGACCTATTCTCGAGTACTGCTCGAGCGTTTGGGATCCCTATCAGGTCGGATTGAGGGAGGACATAGAAGCGATTCAGAGGCGGGCTGCTAGATTTGTTACTGGTAGGTTTGATCATCACGCGAGTGTTACGGAAATGCTTCAGGAACTCGGGTGGGAGTCTCTAGAGGAAAGGAGGCGTTCTTTTCGTGAATCGCTACTGAGGAAATTTAGAGAACCAGCATTTGAGGCTGACTGCAGTAGTTTTACTGCCGCCAACTTACATTTCACGGAAAGACCACAAAGATAAGATAAGAGAGATTTGGGCTCGTGCAGACACATATAGCTAGTCATTTTTCCCTCGTTCTGTTTGGGAGTGGAACAGGGAGAGAAGATGCTAGTTGTGGTACGAGGGTTCTCCGCCACGCACCGTATGGTAGATTGCGGAGTATGTATGTAGATGTAGAAGTGGATCAGACGAGGACGGGGGATCACCCTAGTGAAGATAAGGGATGAAAATGGGGAAAAGCTATTGAGGTAACCGACTCTGCCAAAGGACAGGTTATTATTATGCAGAGGGTGTGAACGAGTATCTCGAAAATGGCGAAGCTGGTCGAATGTTCACGTGCTACTGTCGTGAGCGTCTACAGAAAGGGGTAGAAGAGAAGTGAAACTACTACTAGGTACTAAGTGGTTCAACGTCCATGACTTTTCACTTAACTTGAGGTTCAGAGGCTTGTCTGCTCTGTAGAGTAGGACAGATGGTGATGATCTGTGGCATGTTTGCCAAAACAGCATAAACTGGTGCACACACAACTGTTTTGGAGCACACCGTTCTCTGTACAAGGTGCATTCAAGTTCTAAGGCCTCCGATTTTGTTTCTTCAGACTGGAAAGAGATAGAAACATGCGCATTGTTTTAAAATGAGGCCGCATTCATTGTCCATACATCCCAGAGATGGCAGCACCATATGGCAGATGGAATTTTACCGCCAGTGGCGAGAATGAGAACTGTTTTAAATACTTAAAATGGCGACGTTTTCCTTGCTTGAACAGCTTGCAATCATTCGTTTTCTGAATTTGCGTGGTGTGAAACCAATTGAAATTCATCGACAGTTGAAGGAGACATGTGGTGATGGAGTTATGGATGTGTCGAAAGTGCGTTCGTGGGTGCGACAGTTTAATGAAGGCAGAACATCGTGTGACAACAAACCGAAACAACCTCGGGCTCGCACAAGCCGGTCTGACGACACGATCGAGAAAGTGGAGAGAATTGTTTTGGGGGATCGCCGAATGACAGTTGAACAGATCGCCTCCACAGTTGGCATTTCTGTGGGTTCTGTGCACACAATCCTGCAGGACGACCTGAAAATGCGAAAAGTGTCATCCAGGTGGGTGCCACGAATGCTGACGGACGACCACAGGGCTGCCCGTGTGGCATGTTGCCGAGCAATGTTCACGCGCAACGACAGCACGAATGGGACTTTCGTTTCGTCGGTTGTGACAATGGATGAGACGTGGATGCCATTTTTCAATACAGAAACAAAGCGCCAGTCTGCTCAATGGAAGTACACAGATTCACCGCCACCAAAAAAATTTCGGGTAACCGCCAGTGCTGGAAAAATGATGGTGTTCATGTTCTGGGACAGCGAGCGCGTAATCCTTACCCATTGCGTTCCAAAGGGCACTACGGTAACAGGTGCATCCTACGAAAATGTTTTGAAGAACAAATTCCTTCCCGCACTGCAACAAAAACGTCCGGGAAGGGCTGCGCGTGTGCTGTTTCACCGAGACAACGCACCCGCACATCGAGCTAACGTTACGCAACAGTTTCTTCTTGATAACAACTTTGAAGTGATTCCTCATGCTCCCTACTCACCTGACCTGGCTCCTAGTGACTTTTGGCTTTTTCCAACAATGAAAGACACTCTCCGTGGCCGCACATTCGCCAGCCGTGCTGCTATTGCCTCAGCGATTTTTCAGTGGTCAAAACAGACTCCTAAAGAAGCCTTCGCCGCTGCCATGGAATCATGGCGTCAGCGTTGTGAAAAATGTGTACGTCTGCAGGGCGATTACGTCCAAAAGTAACGCCAGCTTCATCGATTTCGGGTGTGAAACCAATTGAAATTCATCGACAGTTGAAGGAGACATGTGGTGATGGAGTTATGGATGTGTCGAAAGTGCGTTCGTGGGTGCGACAGTTTAATGAAGGCAGAACATCGTGTGACAACAAACCAAAACAACCTCGAGCTCGCACAAGCCGGTCTGACGACACGATCGAGAAAGTGGAGAGAACTGTTTTGGGGGATCACCGAATGACTGTTGAACAGATCGCCTCCAGAGTTGGCATTTCTGTGGTTTCTGTGCACACAATCCTGCATGACGACCTGAAAATGCGAAAAGTGTCTTCCAGGTGGGTCCACGAATGCTGACGGCCGACCACACGGCTGCCCGTGTGGCATGTTCCTGAGGAATGTTGACGCGCAACGACAGCACAAATGGGACTTTCTTTTCGTCGGTTGTGACAATGGATGAGACGTGGATGCCATTTTTCAATACAGAAACAAAGCGCCAGTCAGCTCAATGGAAGTACACAGTTTCACCGCACCAAAAAAATTTCGGGTAACCGCCAGTGCTGAAAAAATGATGGTGTCCATGTTCTGGGACAGCGAGGGCGTAATCCTTACCCATTGCGTTCCAAAGGGCACTACAGTAACAGGTGCATCCTACGAAAATGTTTTGAAGAACAAATTCCTTCCTGCACTGCAAGAAAAACGTCCGGGAAGGGCTGAGCGTGTGCTGTTTCACCGAGACAACGCACTCGCACATCGAGCTAACGTTACGCAACAGTTTCTTCTTGATAACAACTTTGAAGTGATTCCTCATGCTCCCTACTCACCTGACCTGGCTCGTAGTGACTTTTGGCTTTTTCCAACAATGAAAGACACTCTCCGTGGCCGCACATTCACCAGCCGTGCTGCTATTGCCTCAGCGATTTTTCCAGTGGTCAAAACAGACTCCTAAAGAAGCCTTCGCCGCTGCCATGGAATCATGGCGTCAGCGTTGTGAAAAATGTGTACGTCTGCAGGGCGATTACGTCGAGAAGTAACACCAGCTTCATCGATTTCGGGTGAGTAGTTAAGTAGAAAAAAAATCGGAGGCCTTAGAACTTGAATGCACCTCGTATGTTGTTGAGCAAGAAGCTCTGCTGCAAACCACCCCTACTTGTTCATCTGTTGACCCAACGACTGTAGTGGGCACGAGACCATCGGGATTCGACCGTCGATCAATGGAAACGTATCGGCTCTTCGGGTGAATGTCTGCAGCTCATGATCTAGTAGCTAGATTTGCTGCCTCAGGACCATGGGATCCTGGGCTCGATGCTCGGCCAGGTTCGGGATTTTCTCTGCCCGTGGACTGGGTGTTAGTGTTGTCCTTATCATTTCATCATCATCATCATCATCGTGACAGTGGCTAGATTGGATTGGGTAAAAAAATTGGACTGTGTAAAAATTGGGACTTTGTACGTGCGCTGACGACCGTGTAGTTGAATGCCCCACTAACCAGACATCATCATCATCTTCGGGTGAATCTAATTTTTGCGACACTACGTCGATGTTCGTTTCCACAAACGCCGTCATCGATGTGAACGACGGCTCGAAACGTGCAGCGGGCCACGGACGCAGGCTGGTGGGACCTGCATTATGTTACGGGAGACATTCTCCTGCGCGTGCATGGGACCTGTGGTAGTAACCGAAGACACGCTGACAGCGGCGAACCATGTTTCACATGTTGCACAGGTAGTCCCAGTCTTCAAGAAGGGTCGTCGAGCAGATGCGCAAAACTATAGACCTATATCTCTGACGCCGATCTGTTGTAGAATTTTAGAACATATTTTTTGCTCGAGTATCATGTCGTTTTTGGAAACTCAGAATCTACTATGTAGGAATCAACATGGATTCCGGAAGCAGCGATCGTGTGAGACCCAACTCGCTCTATTTGTTCATGAGACCCAGAAAATATTAGATACAGGCTCCCAGGTAGATGCTATTTTTCTTGACTTCCGGAAGGCGTTCGATACAGTTCCGCACTGTCGCCTGATAAACAAAGTAAGAGCGTACGGAATATCAGACCAGCTGTGTGGCTGGATTGAAGTGTTTTTGGCAAACAGAACACAGCATGTTGTTATCAACGGAGAGACGTCTACAGACGTTAAAGTAACCTCTGGCGTGCCACAGTGGAGTGTTACGGGACCATTGCTTTTCACAATATATATAAATGACCTAGTAGATAGTGTCGGAAGTTCCCTGCGGCTTTTCGCGGATGATGCTGTAGTATACAGAGAAGTTGCAGCATTAGAAAATTGTAGCGAAATGCAGGAAGATCTGCAGCGGATAGGCACTTGGTGCAGGGAGTGGCAACTGACCCTTAACATAGACAAATGTAATGTATTGAGAATACGTAGAAAGAAGGATCCTTTATTGTATGATTATATGATAGCGGAACAAACACTGGTAGCAGTTACTTCTGTAAAATATCTGGGAGTATGCGTGCGGAACGATTTGAAGTGGAATGATCATATAAAATTAATTGTTGGTAAGGCGGGTACCAGGTTGAGATTCATTGGGAGAGTCCTTAGAAAATGTAGTCCATCAACAAAGGAGGTGGCTTACAAAACACTCGTTCGGCGTATCCTTGAGTATTGCTCATCAATGTGGGATCCATACCAGGTCGGGTTGACGGAGGAGATAGAGAAGATCCAAAGAAGAGCGGCGCGTTTCGTCACAGGGTTATTTGGTAACCGTGATAGCGTTACGGAGATGTTTAGCAAACTCAAGTGGCAGACTGCAAGAGAGGCGCTCTGCATCGCGGTGTAGCTTGCTCGCCAGGTTTCGAGAGGGTGCGTTTCTGGATGAGGTATCGAATATATTGCTTCCCCCTACTTATACCTCCCGAGGAGATCACGAATGTAAAATTAGAGAGATTAGAGCGCGCACAGAGGCTTTCAGACAGTCGTTCTTCCCGCGAACCATACGCGACTGGAACAGGAAAGGGAGGTAATGACAGTGGCACGTAAACTGCCCTCCGCCACACACCGTTGGCTGGCTTGCGAAGTATAAATGTAGATGTAGATGTAGATCTTCCCCAATTCGATGTTACAATTGAGCAGTATAACTGTCGGTGTCACAGAACTAGAAGCGTGCTACAGTGATTTAAGGAGCGTTATACCGAACTCAAGTTGATGTCTCGGCGACCAAATTAGCCTGACACAAATTCTATGGGTCCCATATGGTCGCTATCGAGTGCCATCACAGCGTACGAGAAACAGCGGCCGTTATTTACGCGAATTACATGACCTGTGCGTAGGCACCTAATGCCACTTACGTCCACAGACCTACCAACAAACTTTCAGACCCCTGATACGCAGAATAGGTGATCTATTTCGATCAAATGACGGACAAACGAGCTATCGAGCAGGTGGTCATAATGTTTTGGCTCACCGCTGTACATGCCTACTCCGCAATTGTTAGTGCCTGGCAGACGCTATTTCAGTATCGTATCAGCTGTTACATTTTAAACTTCATGTTTAGATAAAACTCAAATTTTGTAGTAAATTGCCTCAACGTTTACTACAGTTTTTAATAGATTTGGAAAATTCTAGATTCTCATGCACCTGCAACTATGGTTGGTATGCTGTGGAAAACTCATGCGAGATTCATCGAACAATCTCTCTTACCCCTGACGAAAAGTGTACTTATAGCAACAAATGCAGTCATTTTCCGCGTTATAGTTTCCGCGGAATCTTTCTGTCCGTAGGAATAGTACAAAAATTAAAAAACGTACAATGTGCGCCAGTCACTCTGCACTTGATGTAGAATCTTGCAATTACCTTGAAACACTTGCATCTGGTAGCACCCTATTGGGTGCAGTATTTTGAATGCCTGAACCACTCATATACGTACAAAGTGGCGTGCCTTAAATACCACGCTACGTGGTGCTCGGAGCGTAGAAGGAATGTAGAGAGGAAAGCTAAGCGACTGCTGTCGTCCTAACTGGAAGAAATTTATCACAGTTAATAGAAAAGTAAGGAAAGCTGGAATGTCCAAGCTGCAGAGCGCTGGCAGTTTCCCGACAAAGAGCTGTTCGCACAGTAGAATTACAGTTATTTTGCCAACTGTGAAGAGTAACGTAAATTCCTGTGCTGCTTCACACGCAATATCAAGCCGCGTACCTTAGGTTTCCACACTCGTTTCAGTTTCCCGTTTGTTTCTCGCTTTACATCTTATGACAAATAGGAATTTTCAGTACAATTACACTCCTGGAAATGGAAAAAAGAACACATTGACACCGGTGTGTCAGACCCACCATACTTGCTCCGGACACTGCGAGAGGGCTGTACAAGCAATGATCACACGCACGGCACAGCGGACACACCAGGAACCGCGGTGTTGGCCGCCGAATGGCGCTAGCTGCGCAGCATTTGTGCACCGCCGCCGTCAGTGTCAGCCAGTTTGCCGTGGCATACGGAGCTCTATCGCAGTCTTTAACACTGGTAGCATGCCGCTACAGCGTGAACGTGGACCGTATGTGCAGTTGACGGACTTTGAGCGAGGGCGTATAGTGGGCATGCGGGAGGCCGGGTGGACGTACCGCCGAATTGCTCAACACGTGGGGCGTGAGGTCTCCACAGTACATCGATGTTGTCGCCAGTGGTCGGCGGAAGGTGCACGTGCCCGTCGACCTGGGACCGGACCGCAGCGACGCACGGATGCACGCCAAGACCGTAGGATCCTACGCAGTGCCGTAGGGGACCGCACCGCCACTTCCCAGCAAATTAGGGACACTGTTGCTCCTGGGGTATCGGCGAGGACCATTCGCAACCGTCTCCATGAAGCTGGGCTACGGTCCCGCACACCGTTAGGCCGTCTTCCGCTCACGCCCCAACATCGTGCAGCCCGCCTCCAGTGGTGTCGCGACAGGCGTCATTGGAGGGACGAATGGAGACGTGTCGTCTTCAGCGATGAGAGTCGCTTCTGCCTTGGTGCCAATGATGGTCGTATGCGTGTTTGGCGCCGTGCAGGTGAGCGCCACAATCAGGACTGCATACGACCGAGGCACACAGGGCCAACACCCGGCATCATGGTGTGGGAAGCGATCTCCTACACTGGCCGTACACCACTGGTGATCGTCGAGGGGACACTGAATAGTGCACGGTACATCCAAACCGTCATCGAACCCATCGTTCTACCATTCCTAGACCGGCAAGGGAACTTGCTGTTCCAACAGGACAATGCACGTCCGCATGTACCCCGTGCCACCCAACGTGCTCTAGAAGGTGTAAGTCAACTACCCTGGCCAGCAAGGTCTCCGGATCTGTCCCCCATTGAGCATGTTTGGGACTGGATGAAGCGTCGTCTCACGCGGTCTGCACGTCCAGCACGAACGCTGGTCCAACTGAGGCGCCAGGTGGAAATGGCATGGCAAGCCGTTCCACAGGACTACATCCAGCATCTCTACGATCGTCTCCATGGGAGAATAGCAGCCTGCATTGCTGCGAAAGGTGGATATACACTGTACTAGTTCCGACATTGTGCATGCTCTGTTGCCTGTGTCTATGTGCCTGTGGTTCTGTCAGTGTGATCATGTGATGTATCTGACCCCAGGAATGTGTCAATAAAGTTTCCCCTTCCTGGGACAATGAATTCACGGTGTTCTTATTTCAATTTCCAGGAGTGTATTTGTAATAATTCAGTAACGGTGTCCTCTCTTCATGTCGCCTACTATTCGTTAGTGGATACTCGTAGAGACCCCTGCTTCCTTATCTGGTATCCTCTTGTCCTGACGAATTGTGACATTCTGTATCTAAGATGAGAGGTGTCTTACTGTAGTACGTAAATCCATCCTTTTAGGGTTCAAATGGCCCTGAGCACTATGCGACTTAATTTCTGAAGTAATCAGTCGCCTAGAACTTAGAACTAATTAAACCTAACTAATCTAAGGACATCACACACATCGATGCCCGAGAAAGGATTCGAATCTGTGACCGTAGCGGTCGCTCGATTCCAGACAGTAGTTTCTAGAACCGCACGGCCACTCCGGCCGGCCATCCTTGTATCATTTGCTGTAGTTACTGTATTTATTTCCCGACTTTCAACTGACTGCAGTAGTTCCATTGCCATCTATGTTACTAAATGTCTATCCTATCCCAAATGCAGGGTGTGTGACAAGTTTCAGGGTCTACAAAAATCTAATTTTCAGTATTGCATATAATTATTGATTGAATTTGAATGTTTTCAATTCTGTAAATTGAAGGTGGAGGGGACAGAAAGGAAATGGAAGGGGAGTCTTGATGCCAGCTGCATCGGGACTGTGTCCGGAATGAGCGGCGACGAGTGAAAATCATTTCAGAGAGAGAGGGGAAAATCAATAAATGTTATTGAATTGAAAGCATTCATCAGTCTCTTGCTTTTAATTGTTGTTAAAAATAAGTAACAGATAAAGCCTGGAAGATCTGTGTGGAACTGATGGGGATGACATTGAAAAATTTCTAAAATGTAAACTTTCACGGCCGGAAATATCATGTCCATTATAATTATCCGGGCTGTTATGCCGTGGTCGGTTGATGAATTCTGTCGTGATTCCCAACTTTTCGTCTCCGACTGCGGGAGACATCTTCAAGGGGGTCCGTAGCTTGATGGAAGGTCCAACACACACACTGGCTCGCTACTGACTGCCGCTAAATTCCTTGTCCGCGCGCCCCCGCGCCGCGGCGTGACGTCACGTGTTTTGAAAACGTCAGTGCAATTGGCCGCTGTCCGTCGCCGTCGATCGCCGTTACCATCACCCAGTAGTGGACGAGTGGTACACATCTTCTTTAACACCGGCATCCATATACCGTTTAATTTGATGCCCTCCTCCTTTCGGTTGAAATTATTTGGGTGTTTAGCGATTTCGATTGCCTCCCTGTAGAGCCTTTCGTAGTATCCGCTCGTGGCCGCTAGTACTTGCGTCTCCTCGAAACGAATATTGTGGTTCCCTGGCTGGAAAGCATGCTCCGCAACAGCTGATCGTTCCGTTTCTGCTCTTCTACAATTTCCCTTGTGCTCTTCCAAACGTGTAGAAACAGTTCTTTTGGTGGTACCGACATAAACATCACCACAGCTGCATGGGATCCTATACACTCCAGATTTTTCCAATGGTTTGCGAGCGTCCTTGGCAGGCCTAAGGTATTCCTGTATCTTCCTGGTGGGCTTGTAAATTACGGTAATATTCCGCTTCGTCAAGATCCTCCCTATTCTTTCCGTTACATTTTTAACAAACGGCAGGAAAACCTTAGATTTTGCAGTAGCCTGTACGTCAGTATGATTTCTGCGTGGCTGCCTCAACGCACGTTTTATTTCGGCGGACGAATATCCGTTCTTCGTTAGTGCATTGTGGAGATGTTCCATCTCAGCGTCGAGCAAGTCAGGTTCACAAATATTTCTAGCTCTGTCCGCTAACGTCTTGATAACACCCCGCTTCTGTTGTGGGTGGTGGTTCGAATCCCGGTGCAAATAACGGTCCGTGTGCGTGGGTTTGCGGTACACTGAGTGGCCCAAACTACCATTTTCGTTTCTAAACACAAGCACATCGAGGAAATGTAGTTTGCCGTCTACCTCCTCCTCCATTGTAAACTGAATTCTTGAGTTTATAGTGTTCAGATGTTCGTGGAACCGGCTTAGTTCCTCCCTACCATGTCTCCACAACACAAACGTGTCATCCACGTATCGGAACCATACATTTGGTTCATTGCTGGCAGTACCTAAGGCCTGTTCTTCGAATTTCTCCATAAAGAAGTTTGCAATTACGGGACTTAGGGGGCTTCCCATAGCCACGCCATCCGTTTGCTCATAAAACTGTTCATTCCACTTGAAGTATGTGGTCGTCAAACAACACTTAAACAGCTCTAAAATATCGGCAGGAAAAATTAGATCCAGCTGTTCCAATACATCATTAAGTGGAACCATGGTAAACAGCGATACCACATCGAAGCTGACCAATATGTCCTCCGGCTGGACCACTATGCCATTCAATCTGATGAAATGTGTCGAATTCTTTATATAAGAGTCCGAACGGCCCACATGTGGTTTTAACAGCGTAGTCAAAAACTTGGCTAACGAGTAGGTGGGCGAACCAATGGCACTTAGTATCGGTCTTAAGGGAACATTTTCTTTATGAATTTTGGGCAATCCATAAAGCCTCGGTGGTAGCGCAACCGAACTGCAGAGACCTTTCCGTACACTCTCTTCAATGGAGGACTTTTTTATTAACCGCGACACAGTACTGAGAACGTTGTTAGAGGGGTCCTTATTCAGCTTCCTATATGCTTGCGGATCCAGTAGATCCGTAATTTTTCTCTGAAAGTCGGCCACATCCATAACCACCGTTGCGCTTCCTTTGTCAGCTGAGAGAACCAAAATACTATCGTCGTCATTCAGGAGTTTTAAAGCTCTTCTCTCACCCACAGTTATATTACTTTTCGGCGGTTTTGCATTGGCTAATATTCTCACTGTTTCTATACGGATTTCTTCAGCTGTTACAGAATCTACACTGCGAATTCCTGCTTCTACATTGGCTATAATTTCTTCCGTGGGCACAAAACGCGGACGAACAGCAAAATTTCCTCCCTTGGCAAGCACAGATGTCTCATCTTCAGATAACGAACGTTTGGACAAATTGATAACGGTCCGGGAAACGTCTAAATGCCGAAAAGTCTGATTAGGTAGCAAATTATCAAACTTCTACTTCTGTCTACTAGACGTCGTCAACATACGCTTCCCCATGGTATCATGCAGTAGTCTATCAATTTTATCCCAGTCACCGCTGCACAGTTTATTACTGATCGTAATATGGAGAGACATTAACTTACAGTTTGTGCTTGCCAAGTCCCGTCGGGTCTGCTGAATGCGCTCTCGTAGTAAGGCCTCCTCAGTCCGTTTGAAAATCCGTTGTGCCTTTCCCGAATAGAACAGTCGCTTTATCTTCAGAAACTTCGGTATAACGCCGACGGCTCTGCAACGAGACACGAATGTGAGGGAACACAAAAGCTGCACTCTCTTCTTCTGGAGTCCTTCCAGGCGTCGCAATTATCTTGGTAGGGAGGAACTAAGCCGGTTCCACGAACATCTGAACACTATAAACTCAAGAATTCAGTTTACAATGGAGGAGGAGGTAGACGGCAAACTACATTTCCTCGATGTGCTTGTGTTTAGAAACGAAAATGGTAGTTTGGGCCACTCAGTGTACCGCAAACCCACGCACACGGACCGTTATTTGCACCGGGATTCGAACCACCACCCACAACAGAAGCGGGGTGTTATCAAGACGTTAGCGGACAGAGCTAGAAATATTTGTGAACCTGACTTGCTCGACGCTGAGATGGAACATCTCCACAATGCACTAACGAAGAACGGATATTCGTCCGCCGAAATAAAACGTGCGTTGAGGCAGCCACGCAGAAATCATACTGACGTACAGGCTACTGCAAAATCTAAGGTTTTCCTGCCGTTTGTTAAAAATGTAACGGAAAGAATAGGGAGGATCTTGACGAAGCGGAATATTACCGTAATTTACAAGCCCACCAGGAAGATACAGGAATACCTTAGGCCTGCCAAGGACGCTCGCAAACCATTGGAAAAATCTGGAGTGTATAGGATCCCATGCAGCTGTGGTGATGTTTATGTCGGTACCACCAAAAGAACTGTTTCTACACGTTTGGAAGAGCACAAGGGAAATTGTAGAAGAGCAGAAACGGAACGATCAGCTGTTGCGGAGCATGCTTTCCAGCCAGGGAACCACAATATTCGTTTCGAGGAGACGCAAGTACTAGCGGCCACGAGCGGATACTACGAAAGGCTCTACAGGGAGGCAATCGAAATCGCTAAACACCCAAATAATTTCAACCGAAAGGAGGAGGGCGTCAAATTAAACGGTATATGGATGCCGGTGTTAAAGAAGATGTGTACCACTCGTCCACTACTGGGTGATGGTGACGGCGATCGACGGCGACGGACAGCGGCCAATTGCACTGACGTTTTCAAAACACGTGACGTCACGCCGCGGCGCGGGGGCGCGCGGACACGGAATTTAGCGGCAGTCAGTAGCGAGCCAGTGTGTGTGTTGGACCTTCCATCAAGCTACGGACCCCCTTGAAGATGTCTCCCGCAGTCGGAGACGAAACGTTGGGAATCACCATAGAATTCATCAACCGACCACGGCATAACAGCCCGGATAATTATAATGGACATTGAAAAATTTCACCTCGCAAATGATCATAAAACGTTTCAAATTTATTGTGGAGTGCCTTAGATTTTACAGTCGCGCTATTCGTGATGAAAGAAGACAATTAGACAAGCTAACAGCAATTCGGGAAATATTTACTGTGTCTGTACGCAACTACCAGAAATATTATACCCTCGGAGAAAATGTGACAATGGACAAGAAGCTGGAAGGATTCTGTGGAAGGTGCAGTTTTCGCCAATATGTACCCATCATAACAAACAATTATGGATTTAAAATCTATGCTTTTGTGGATTCTTAAGTATTTTACCTGAACAATTAGGAAATATACGTTGTGTTGCAACCAGAAGGATTCACCAACTGAGCAATTAACATTTTGATGTTGTTCTGTGGCTGTGTAAACCTATACATCAGTCAGGTCGAAATGTCAAACCGGACAGCTGGTTTGCTAGTATTGGAATGATAATAGAGGTATGAAGGGAGAATTTTTCTTTTGTTGACACGATGAAGAAAAAGAAGCGTGAGATTCCTCTAGAGTTTCCTATCAGTAAAAGAAGGGCTGCCCACAGTTCCTTCTTTAGCTTCTACAACACTGAACTCTAGGTTCCTCCGTACCTAAAAAGGGGAAGTGTGTGATCCTGGCATCACGTTTGCGTGAAGACAATTCGATAGATGCTGACACTGTAGATAAACGGATGCCATCCATCCTAAGTTTTACAATAGCGTTAAGTGTGGTATTTTCACAGCGGATAAGCTGAATGCTTTGTACAACGCTGCAAGAAATGTGCGGCGTTGGTCAATGGTTATATTTTTGTAATGATCAATACGGTTGGAATCTATGCACAAGTGATTTATTTTGGCAACAGTAAGAATTGTATCAGAAGGAAAGGATTCCGGAATCAGCTATGTTATACATTGTTGTTTTCTTCGCTATATTCTGCGGAACTATTCAAATTTTGTACAAAGAACACTAGAACTATGGCATATCTATCAAGAACTCTGAAAAAAACATACATTTCTGAAAAAAGGGTACCAACTTCACAGTAAATGAAAAGATTTTCTCCTTAACCCTTTGTTGCCTGACGGTACTTAAAAGTACCAGTAAGTTTTGACTCTCATTATTTTCTCGTGGTGCGGTTTCGTGATCTGAGAGTCTGTCGGTACGTAACAGTAACTCTGCTCTACTGTTTCATAGATGTTATTGTGCAATACATAGACCTCTCTGGCGGTCAGAGCTTGAAATTGTTTTTCGCGCGCTGCTGTGAAAACAGAAGATTGTATGTGCTTGTTTCCATGGTGTTGCCTGAATTTGTGCGCAATTTATTGGAACTTCCGTTGAGTTTTCCATTGTACATACTTACCTTCTTTGTTTTTTTACAATAGTTTGAAGCATTACGTTACAAGTGAATGAGATAAAGTGGAAAATTTAAGGCGGACTTATTAGTACCGTCAGGTTGTGCGAACACTTTATTGTAGCAACAATGCGTTACCTCTCACTAGTTGTTCTGTTCACTTTTTCTTACACAGAAATCCGTAAATACATTTGCCTGTGGAACAATTAGAACAAACAGGAAAGGTTTGTCAGGGAATTTACCTAAAGAAAAGTGTCTAAAGCGTGGGGAATCAAATCACAGAGTCTCATCTTCAGACCTAACAGTATTTCACTGGAGGGAAAACAAAGTAGTGTATATTGCGTCAAACTTCCATGGCACTGAACAGAGCGTAGTGACAAGAAAAAGGAAAAAGATTGGAACTATTATGACTATACCATGTCCAGTTACTGTATGTGATTACAATAAAAACATGGGTGGTGTGTATCATGCAGACACATTACGTTCAACTTATAGTCTTGACAAGCGATCAAAGAAATGGTGGCACCGTCTCTTCTGGGGAGCAATAGAAATTGCTTGTGACAATGCCTACGTCATTTTCAGTTATCTACATGAGGCATTGCCACTACTGGAATTCAGGCATGCTGTGGCACTAGGGCTAATGAATGAACAGCAAGTGCCAAATCTCAAAAAGAGAAACTCTGGTAAAGATGAAATAACTCCCTCAAAGAGAAGAAAGGAGAACTTTTCTGTTCCGAAGGATGTACGTCTTGGCAACCTAGGAAATCATTTTGTAGTGTTCAGTTGTAAAAGAGGACGGTGCGCAATGTGTGCGAAAAATAAAATTCAGTCGAGACCACATTCACAATGTAGTACATATAAAGTGTATTTGGGCTGCAATGAGAAAAATAACTGTTTCCTAGAATTTCATGAGGTATCACTAAATATGTGATATGTATATACTGTCAAAAATGTATAGCTAAGTTACTATGTATTGTGAAGTTGCTCTAGAATAAATTCATGCGAAATTTAAAAAACAAAATCTGAAATATCATATTTCTGTTAATTAATTTTCTAATGTAAAAATATTTAATATTTATGTGGAATAAAGTACAAGTTATAAAAATTGGAGCATTTTTCTGCGCATGTTGTGATTCTGTCCATGGAGTCTGACGGTACGTCTGAGTACCAGGAGAGAAAAAAGTTGTGAAAAATAAAATAAAATTTACAAAAAATCCTACCGTCATTTGAGGCCACAATACCATAAATTCTGCAAAGAAAATGTTAAAAAGTAAATTATTTCTTATGTCAGGAAACAAAGGGTTAAATTGCAATTATCTCGAAAACTATTAGCTGCACAAAAATCTGTTACTGGATTTTCGATAGAACTCTTGGAGTTCTATTCAAAACTGTGCTCAGAACGCTTGTACTTATTTACATTATTCGGAAATTGACAAAGAAAGTTTTCGATACGAGATTTTTTTGGAGTATTGTTGTTTTCTTCGTTAAATTCTGCAGAACTATTGAAATTTTGTGCAAAGAACTCTAGAACTATGGCACATCTAACAGGAACTGTGAAAAAAATGTATTTTTCTCGAAAAAGGGGTGCTAACTTCACACGACTCTTCACAAGCCACCATACGGTGATACAGTTATCACTAGCAGTCATTTACATTCCTGTGCCGTCGGAAATGGAGCGAGGGACTGTTCACATGTTTCTGTTAGAGCCCTGATTTCTCTTGTCCTAGCAGCCGTCATGCAACATGTACATCGGCGGCATTAGATTCGTTCTGCAGTCACTCGCAAATACCGGTTCTCTAAATTTTCTCAACAGTGACCGAAGCAGAAGAAATTAATTAAAATTTGTGCCGCGGCCTGAAAGCGGGTCTTTTTTTGCTAGGCAGAAATGTTGACCATTACACCACAGAAGACCCGGGCTTTAGGCAGTTCGTGCAACAATGTTGACCATCGTGCTGTGGTGGCGTAATGAACGGCATTTTTGCGTAGCAAGCAAGAAGACCCGCGTTCGAGTCCCGGCCGCAGTACCAATTTTTATTCCTTTCTTCTGCTTCGATCATTATCGTAGATGATGAAGAGATTTCTCAGGAAAGCATTTAATTATAATTTCTCAATAGTATTTTGCCAAAGGAACGTCGCCCTCCCTTCAGAGACTCCAATCTGACTTTTCGAAAGCATTTCAGTGATCAGCGACTCCAATCTGAAAACCCAAAGCATTTTGGTGATACCTGCGCGCCGATCGAACCTACCGATAGCAAATCTAGCAGCCCTCCTCTGAGCTGGTTCGATGTCTTCCTTCAGTCCAACCTGGATGGGATACCAAACAGTACTCAAGAATAGGTCGCACAATCAGCTTAACAGCTCATGCATCGAAGCTGCTTACAAGAATAACATACAGAAGAATGGAAAAGAAAATTGAGAATGCGCTAGGTGACGATCAGTTTGGCTTTAGGAAAAGTAAAGGGACGATGGAGGCAATTCTGATGTTACGGCTAGTAATGGAAGCAAGGCTAAAGAAAAATCAAGACACTTTCATAGGATTTGTCGACCTGGAAAAAGCGTTCGACAATATAAAATGGAGCAAGCTGTTCGAGATTCTGAAAAAAGTAGGGGTAAGCTATAGGGAGAGACGGGTCATATACAATATGTACAACAACCAAGAGGGAATAATAAGAGTGGACGATCAAGAAAGAAGTGCTCGTATTAAGAAGGGTGTAGCCAAGGCTGTAGCCTTTCGCTCCTAATCTTCAATCTGTACATCGAGGTAGCAATGATGGAAGTAAAAGAAAAGTTCAGGAGCGGAATTAACATACAAGGTGAAAGGATATCAATGATACGATTCGCTGATGACATTGCTATCCTGAGTGAAAGTGAAGAAGAATTAAATGATCTGCTGAACGGAATGAATAGCCTAATGAATACACAGTATGGTTTGAGAGTAAATCGGAGAAAGACGAAGGTAATGAGAAGTAGTAGAAATAACAGCGAGAAACTTAACATCAGGATTGATGGTCACGAAGTCAATGAAGTGAAGGAATTCTGCTACCTAGGCAGTAAAATAACCAATGACGGACGGAGCAAGGAGGACATCAAAAGCAGACTCGCTATGGCAAAAAAGACATTTCTGGCCAAGAGAAGTCTACTAATATCAAATACCAGCCTTAATTTGAGGAAGAAATTTCTGAGGATGTACGTCTGGAGTACAGCATTGTATGATAGTGAAACATGGACTGTGGGAACAGAAGAGAATCGAAGCATTCGAGATGTGGTGCTATAGACGAATGTTGAAAATTAGGTGGACTGATAAGGTAAGGAATGAGGAGCTTCTACGCAGAATCGGAGAGGAAAGGAATATGTGGAAAACACTGATAAGGAGAAGGGACAGGATGATAGGACATCTGCTAAGACATGAGGGAATGACTTCCGTGGTACTAGAGGGAGCTGTAGAGGGCAAAAACTGTAGAGGAAGACAGAGATTGGAATACGTCAAGCAAATAATTGAGGACGTAGGTTGCAAGTGCTACTCTGAGATGAAGAGGTTAGCACAGGAAAGGAATTCGTGGCGAGCCGCATCAAACCAGTCAGTAGACTGATGACCAAAAAAAAAAGTGTCGTTTATGCAGTCTCCTTTTACAGATCAGCCGCACTTTCCTAAGGTTCTCGCAATACACCGAAACCGAACATTCCCATTTTCTACTATAGTCGTTAAGGTGCTCGTTCCATTTCGCATCACTTTGCAGAGTTACGCCTAAATATTAATTTAATCGACGTGACTGTCCCAGGGAGCACATCAGTAATACTGTACTCGAACATTACGGACTTTTTACTTACTCATCCGAATGAACTTACAACTTCTCTACATTTAGAAGACGCCGTCATTCATCAAATCAAATAGAAATTCTAACGCATCCTGAGTCCTTACAGTCACCTGACCATTCTTTCCTGCACACTACACGCGCTATCAGCAGACAGCCGCACATTAACGTTCATCCCCTCTGTTAGATCATTTATGCACGTGGATAGTATTCTTTTTTTCTGATATGTATGCAATTACCTGAAAATGGCTACATAAAAAATAAAATAGTAATGAGTAACGACGTAGGATATTTATTTGAAGAAGTTTCCCACAGCAGTGAAGTTCGAGGCGCCGGTGCTGGATTGTCTAGGCGAAGGTTCGTCAATGAAGACCCATCAGCCTCCCTGTGCGGTGAACTCTATTTTGGAGGACACTGTGGTGCAGAAGCAGTCACAGTCCTGTATCATAGAGAGCGTGGCCAGACAGTGGAGCCGAATCTCTGACGTCGGGCTGCCAGGGATCGTGTCGATGTCTGCGACTCTAGTTCAAATGGCTCCGAGCACTATGGGACGTAACATCAGAGGTCAGCAGTCGCCTAGAACTTAGAACTACTTAAACCTAACTAACCTAAGGACATCACACACATCCAAGGCAGGACTGGAACCTGCGACCATAGCGGTCGCGCGGTTCCAGACTGAAGCGCGTCGAACCGCTCGGGCACTGTGGCTGGCGCTACGCTAGTGCCTCCAGGCGAAATGTAGGCAAGCCGCAAAATTTTCTCTGTATTACATGAAATGTGTTCGGAGTTGTGAATTCGAACAACCATCAGTTCTATTAGCAATGATGACAATGAAATCTGTGCCGGACCGGGACTCAAACCCGGATTTCCCGCGACTGACTACCTTAACCGCTTTACCTGTCCGTGAGCGAGTCACAGCCACACCTCTGGCACCTAGTGAAACGAGGTTCGAATCCGCCCCAGCGTCGTGGAATTCGATGACCCCTAGAGGTCTCTGCAGCAGTCGCACCGTACGCCATGGCTGCTCTCGCTCCTGGCCCCGAGTCTAACGTGAGGGCGCCACTGTGGAGCACGTGATCACAGAGGGCAATAGCGAGATACCCTGTCGTGTATTAAGGCGGCTGCCTCTCACTCAGCGAGGCTGCCCCCCCCCCCACCGCCTCCCAAATTCTATAAGTCCCTCCAGATCCTTGAGCGTCATGCACTCCGCCTCGCCTTCCATATATGCCTCCCGTCCCCCACGCGGATCCTCTGTGACCTCATTCTTTTCCCCCATCTGCTCCTATATCCGCATCCTGTACACCTCCTGCCGTCTTGAACCCCCTCACCCCCTGGTTGCTCCTCTCCTCTCCCATCCCCGCCCCCTGCCACGTCTTCACCGTTGTGTCCCCCCTACCCTCCATCTCTACACCCTACGTCTCCTTTCCCAAAGTGGCTTCCATCAACTCCCCCTCCCGGATGATGCCCTCTCTCCCTCCATTTATCCCTCCTATCAACTCTAATCCTCACTACCCCTCCTTTCCTCTGTCCTTTCCCTGGGCTCTCTCTTCCCCCCTCCCGTCCTGTTTTCTCCCCACTAAACCTCTCCCTACCTCCCTTCTCCCCCCCCCCTGAGACCTTTTGTGTTCCCCTCCTCTGCCTACCCCACTCCCTGTCGCGTCTGCCCAGCGCCCCCCACCCCTCTTATGGGTCCTCATCCTCCATCAGCTCCTTTCCCGGCCCCCCCTTTTTTATTTTCCCATCATCTGCCCAGTTTCCCCCCACCTGCTCTCGGCTGTGGTATGTCACATTTTCCAACTTTTTAGTGCAGTGTTCCACTGACTGTTCAGTGTTGTTCGTCTTTCTCGTGTTGCGAACAGAAACCATGCTGTCGCTGGGTGTGAATTTTATGTCTTTTGCGAACAGAAACCAGACTGTCGCCGTGTTTTTAAATTGTCTGTCTATTGTTTTACCTGTCTGCTTCGTATGTATTTTCTTAGCGTCATCATCCCTCTGTTCTTTGTTTTAAGTCCCACGATTTCTTTTCGCCATGTTACTCTTTAAGTCTCCGATTTTATCGCCTGTTTTTATTATTTATTCTCTTCATCTTTTTAACAAAGTCTGTAGGCTGTAGAGCGGCATACTAAGCTGCTGCCAGCCCGCCCCCTTCGGGGGGAATTGAAATTCCATAAAGGAAAAAAAAAAAACTCAGCGAGGTAGTCTGGTATTCGCGTTGAGTAGTTTGACATCTCGCCTACAGACACCGTTTTTAGGTTGCGTGTACTTACTTCCCGTTTG
Source organism: Schistocerca cancellata (assembly GCF_023864275.1). NCBI lineage: Eukaryota > Metazoa > Arthropoda > Insecta > Orthoptera > Acrididae > Schistocerca > Schistocerca cancellata. The sequence goes on along the minus strand of NC_064636.1, from coordinate 113,273,379 downwards.
CAAGTGGACGTTGCTTTGCTTTCGTGAGGTTCGCTCTTGTGACCCCGTTGTTTAATACTTTGTTGTTGATCTCGTTGTCTTGCTTGGTTGTCCGTCGTCGTGCTTGTACTTTCGATCCTGTTCGTCCGTCTTGTTCGTTTGCGGGCCGCTCCCATTAGGTCCCGCCGCTTTTGCGTCAGCTGCAACCCCGTGACCGTTCCTGTCGCGGTTACAATACCCTAACTTCCATGTGTCGTCATTCTTGCGTTACGACCTGTTCTCATAAACACATTATGTATTGTAATTCTCGTACAGGGGAGGCCACTTTTAATTCAAAATCACTGCCCTGTATGGCGGATAATTGCGATATTGCAGTGCCTGTGTTGTTAAGGGGAGCCGGAGGTGGTCAAATCCAAAAAAATACGAATTTTTTTGCTACCGAAAATTAATTGGAACAGTCCTCTTTAATGTAAACTTTGAATTATTGTTCTACTCGCCCTAGAAGTGGAGTTATTACCATTTTCCCCCCACACCTGCAGAGGAAATGGGCGGCCGCTGAATGCATCTAACACCCTCTCGTGACTTCCTGGCGAACTGCTTGGGATTTTCTCGGCCTGTTACGCATACACCGCCTTATGTTACGCATACAGAGAGTGTGCAAGGGTTGGCTACATTGTTTTCTGTGACAAATGAAGCGCTAAGAGCGCGGAACATCGTCTCTTTACTGTTTACCGTTCCGGCATCGAAGGCTCAAACAAACTTTGGGTTCTTACGCTCAGTGATGGAAAGACAATAAGAGGGAGAGGCAGGTGATTGAACGTCTACAGAGATACTATGGGTATGCTATAAGGCAAAATACTAGTAATGTTAGTGACATGCGAAAAGCAGTGTGGGCATTGTTCCTTCATACTGCCTCTTCCAACAGCCTGTGCCCAAAAGATTCCTGGTGCAAATATAATGCAAAAAAGGATTATGGTCACAAACATGGTTTGCCAGCAGCTGTGATAAATGCAATAAAACCAATTTTTCATGACTTAGCACAGCCAGAATTGTTACACAAATGTCTACACGGACAGACACAGAATCCTAATGAGAGTGTAAACAATTTTATTTGGAAAGTGATTCCTAAAAGGGTGTTTGTAAGCATAAAAACACTGCACTTTGGCATTTATGATGCAATGGCAACCTACAACCAAGGGAACAGTGTGAAGTGTGAAGTTGTGAAGGCATTAGGATTTACAGCTGGGGTGAACACTGTACGAGCACTAAGAAATATTGACAGAGAAAGGATAAGAGGAGCAGAAAGAAGAGAAAGGTATATGAAGTATGATGGAACAACAGGCCCGAAAAGAAGACAGAAGAGGAAGCTTTTGGAGGATGAAGAAGAAGACCCTGATAATCCATCCTATAGTGCAGGAATGTATTGAGAAACTTTGATAGCCATTTCCCGTAAATTAAAATTTTTCGAATATAAGGAACATTTTCTCAAAATCCACTCGAGCTAGAGAGATGAAATTTTTATACAGCACTCCTAGTGGTCAAACTTAGATTGTAACACAGCCATTTGGCAATATGTTCAGTAGTTTCATTTCAGTTTAATTATAAAGCAATTGGTTGTAAAAAAAATTTGGATCATTAATTAAAAAAATAATTGGAAGCAAACTAGAAAAGATACTCCAAAATCCCTCTGTCATATCTGCAATACTGAACCACTCTATATGTAAAAAAAAAAAAATCAAATTTTTCTATTTGGTAGTTTATTCATAAATGTTCCTCAAACTTTGTGATTTTAACATGGGCAGCATAGGCACCTCCGGCTCCCCTTAAGAAGAACGATGCAATGTTCCTCTGGGCATGCGTTCATGTCTGGAGGAACAGTGCATCTTTCTTGTTAACACAACAAGCGCTGCAATGTCGTAGTTTCTCAGTAGTTTCTCAGACAGTTTTTACGCACCGTTAAAATTATGTGGGTCGTCCCAGTTAGAGTTATCGCTGAAACTTCTCCTTTCTGTGGCCTCTCTGATGCCGAGTCCCAGGTGGGACCAGATTTTTGCTCCATCAGTAAATGGCTTTGTGTACATTAGTGATACTGTGCTCGGGAATCGTTCAGTTTTCTTGATCACGATTCTTAACGCCATGATAGTGTTTTGCACAATGTTCGGAAAGTGTACGAATTGACTGGCGGATGTACTTCCTGCTAACACATACACACACACACACACGCACACACACACACACACATGTACATGAGCGTGCAGAAAAAGGGCACAACATATTCATACCGTAATATGCATACTGACATTAAACAGTACATACTTATCTCATTCACTACTTCATCTTCAACAAATAACTGGATAAAATTAATAGCTAGGGACATTGTGCATATAACACACCGAGAAGCCCGGCCGGAGTGGCCGTGCGGTTCTAGGCGCTACAGTCTGGAACCGAGCGACCGCTACGGTCGCAGGTTCGAATCCTGCCTCGGGCAGGGATGTATGTGATATCCTTAGGTTAGTTAGGTTTAATTAGTTCTAAGTTCTAGGGGACTGATGACCTCAGAAGTTAAGTCCCATAATGCTCAGAGCCATTTGTACTGCTGAATGACATATGTACTTGCTTCCACAGTGACAAAGGGTGTCGAAAACTTTGGCAACCCTGATTACATGGCTGTCGTTAAGAAGACAAGGACAATCAAAAACCCGTACACTCGTAATGATAATTCTCAAGTTGTTTAGGTACCAGTCCTGAAATGACTATCAAACATACTCTTTCAAATTTGCAATGGACATAGTAGGCATCCATTGCTTCATCCTACTGGAAATTAAGATTCTTGTTGATACTCGCATAAATATTTGTGTTGCAATTAAAAAAAATAATGGTGCTTTGTTCCCTTATCAAAGGTAGTGCATTTTCAAGGTCGTTTGTTCATTAGTAGTGCAGAAACAGCCAGATAAAATTGAAGTACTTCTGTTGCATAGTACCAGAAGACCTAGAGGAAAAAGTATTGTACTTCAAACTTTCAAATTTTAGTCACATTCTTTTCAATGAATGCTTTTTGCTCCATATTAGGCATCATACGAGTGATACCTAATTTTTTCTATTTTCCTTCTTGAGTCTTCTCTGAATTGAGCAGTTGACAGAATAACAATACATCAGTAACTCGAGAAAGTTCGAGCAGCCTGTTCAATAACAACACTATCTGTTTAAAGGGTTCAAATTTGGCACATTAACAGCTCAGCGGATTATTACTTGGGCTATAGAGAGAGCAGCGTCGCTTCCCTGGAATTCTCAAGATTCTGGAGCATCTCGAGTGAGAATGGGTTCTATCCCTAGTTGAGACTGAACAGGAAAAATACGTCATATTGTGAACTCTGAAGTTTATATGATAATTAGTTGAAACCCTCACCTGCCGACAGGTGTTGTCGATATACCTCGATGGTGACAGCTGAAAATGCGTGTCCCGACCAGGATTCGAACGCCGGATCTCCTGCTTACATGGCAGACGCTCTATCCATCTGAGCCACCGAGGACAGAGAAGAATAGCGCGACTGCAGGGACTTATCCCTTGCACGCTTCCCGTGAGACCCACATTCCCAACTGTCCACAATCTACATACGTAATGTACCTAATAGATATTTGCCCATCCGATACTCGCGCACACTAAAGTGATGATTCCCGTAAGAGTTCGGGCAACCAGTGCGCATTCGCACAGACGAAGTCAATGTTTGGGTAGCCTTTAACTATATACAGGGCTATTACAAATGATTGAAGCGATTTCATAAATTCACTGTAGCTCCATTCATTGACATATGGTCACGACACACTACAGATACGTAGAAAAACTCATAAAGTTTTGTTCGGCTGAAGCCGCACTTCAGGTTTCTGCCGCCAGAGCGCTCGAGAGCGCAGTGAGACAAAATGGCGACAGGAGCCGAGAAAGCGTGTGTCGTGCTTGAAATGCACTCACATCAGTCAGTCATAACAGTGCAACGACACTTCAGGACGAAGTTCAACAAAGATCCACCAAGTGCTAACTCCATTCGGCGATTGTATGCGCAGTTTAAAAGCTTCTGGATGCCTCTGTAAGGGGAAATCAACGGGTCGGCCTGCAGTGAGCGAAGAAACGGTTGAACACGTGTATCTGGACGTGCTGGAAAATTGGCTCATGCCACAACTGGAGACCGACAGCGCCGACTTCATCTTTCAACAGGATGGTGCTCCACCGCACTTCCATCATGATGTTCGGCATTTCTTAAACAGGAGATTGGAAAACCGATGGATCGGTCGTGGTGGAGATCACGATCAGCAATTCATGTCATGGCCGCCACGCTCTCCCGACTTAACCCCGTGCGATTTCTTTCTGTGGGGTTATGTGAAAGATTCAGTGTTTAAACCTCCTCTACCAAGATACGTGCCAGAAGTGCGAGCTCGCATCAACGATGCTTTCGAACTCATTGATGGGGACATGCTGCACCGAGTGTGGGAGGAACTTGATTATCGGCTTGATGTCTGCCGAATCACTAAAGGGGCACATATCGAACATTTGTGAATGCCTAAAAAAACTTTTTGAGTTTTTGTATGTGTGTGCAAAGCATTGTGAAAATATCTCAAATAATAAAGTTATTGTAGAGCTGTGAAATCGCTTCAATCATTTGTAATAACCCTGTATATGAGGATAGTAGAATAAATGATAATTAATTGAAAACCTCAGCTGCCGACAGGTGTTGTTGATATACCTCTATGTTTGCCCCGACCGGGACAAGAACTCGGGATCTTCTCCTTAGTTTGTGTCAGGATAGGAGAGCCAAGCATTGAACCTGTACCTGTTGAGCAATATCATTACGTTCTAAGTCTTCAGATTGTGGAGCCGTTACTGGTCGAGGGCTGTCGTATATCCATCTCAGAACATGTATTTGGATAGTAACGGTAAGAATTGAGGCCGTACCTAAAGAACAGTGTCGTCTCTTGGTCATACTCGAGAATCTTAAACACATATTGTGAGATTTGAAGAGGAGAAGTACAGCTATTAACAATTAAGAAAGTTTGCAGAATTCTCGGGTTCCCACCAACGTCGTGTCTCCACGATGTTTCGGCAGACTCGTTAACACCTTCAGATGATTCCTGATAAATGGTTCTCTGCTCCTCTCGGCATTCCATACACACCGATCACCTGGAACACTATGGCCACCTACCTAGCAGCCCATATGTCCACCTTTGGCACGGATAACAGCGGCGACGAGTCGTGGCATGGAAGCAGTGATGCCTTGGTAGGTAGCTTGACGGCGTTGGTACCACATTTGCGCACGCAAGTCACCTACTTCCCCTAAATTCTGGGAAGGGGGGGGGGGGGGGCGATGAGCTCTGATGCCAGATTCAATCACATCCCAGATGCGTTCCATTGGGTTCAGATATGGCGAGTTGGGGGACCAGCACATCAATTGGAAGTCGCCACAGTGTCCCTCTAATCCGTCACATCCTTGGCCTTATGACATGGCGCGTTATCTTGTTGAAAAATGCCACTGCCGTCCGGAAACGTTTCCCCTACATGTACGGGGTGTACGTGATCTGTTACCAGTGTAAGAGATTCCTTGGACGTCATGGTGCCTTCCACGAGCTTCACTAGACCCACAGTTGCCCACGGGAATGTTGCTCAGGTCATAATAAAGCCACTGCCTGCCCGTGCCGCACTATAGGTGTCAAGGAGCTGGTTCCCTGGAAGACGACTGGTTCGCGCCCTTCTATCACCATGATGAAGATGATACAGAGATTAATCAGACTCTGAAACGCTCTGCCACTGCGCCAACATCCAGTACCGGCGGTCATGTGCCCATTTCAGTCGTAGCTGTCAAGATCGTGGCGTTAACATGGCGCGTTATCTTGTTGAAAAATGCCACTGCCGTCCGGAAACGTTTCCCCTACATGTGCGGGGTGTACGTGATCTGTTACCTGTGTAAGAGATTCCTTGGACGTCATGGTGCCTTCCACGAGCTTCACTGGACCCACAGATGCCCACGGGAATGTTCCTCAGATCATAATAAAGCCACCGCCTGCCCGTCCCGCACTATAGGTGTCAAGGAGCTGGTTCCCTGGAAGACGACTGGTTCGCGCCCTTCTATCACCATGATGAAGATGATACAGAGATTCATCAGACTTTGCAACGCTCTGCCACGGCGCCAACATCCAGTACCGGCGGTCATGTGCCCATTTCAGTCGTAGCTGTCAAGATCGTGGCGTTAACACTGGGACTTGCCCCAGTCGTCAGCTGCGTAGGCCTGTCATTAGGAATGTTCGGTGCACTGTCTGTTCAGGCATACTTTTACTCTACCAAAAAATGGTTCAAATGGCTCTGAGCACTATGGGACTTAACATCTTAGGTCATCAGTCCCCTAGAACTTAGAACTACTTAAACATAACTAACCCAAGCACATCACACACATCCATGCCCGAGGTAGGATTGGAACCTGCGACCGTAGCGGTCACGCGGTTCCAGACTGAAGCGCCTAGAACCGCACGGCCACCACGGCCGGCCTTTACTCTACCCAGCACTAAAGTCTGATGTCAGTTCCGCCACAGTTTGCCAACTGTACTGTTTTACGAGTCTGGCCAGCTTAAGATGTCTGACATCTGCAATGAGGGGTAGCCACCCAAACCCACGACACCTGGTCGTGGCTTCAGCTCAGTTTCGCCACCTGTTGAAGACACTCACCACAGCACTCCTCAACCACCCAGCAAGTCACGCAGTTTCTGGAATGCATGTTCCAAGCCTCCAAGCCATCACAATCCGCCCTCTGCAAAACTGAGATTGCGCGCTTTCCCCATTCTATGCATGGACAGCCCGCTCACTCATACTATGTGCTTGGTGCGTGTGTCTGACCAGCAGTCATTCCTCGCAAAGTGACACTGCTATTCCCTGGATGGGTTTATATCGATAGTGGGTCGGTGGTTGTAATGTTCTGGCGGATCGGTGTATGTAGGCCATTATCCCCTGCAGCTCTCCATTCCCATTGCTGCACATGCAGCTGCTGTAGTTGGTTGTGGTGATGCTGGTGGTGGTGTTGGATTGGGGTGGCGACGTTAGTCTCCACGCTATCGCCATTATGTTCGCACCTCACTGCATGGGAATGCTTTGCTTTCTCTTGGCTCAATGCAGGGGCTCCATGCTTGAAAGAGTTGTTGGTCACTGTGTTTGTTGATTAGACTGTCTTGGACACCAATTTAAATGGCTTTTTTAGTCAAGCGTTCCAGAAGGAGGAACATTGCCTAAGTATTGCAGTTTAGGCAGTTTGTACCTAGATAACTGTGGTGTCACCGCCAGACACCACACTTGCCAGGTGGTAGCCTTTAAATCGGCCGCGGTCCGGTAGTATACGTCGGACCCGCGTGTCGCCACTGTCAGTGATTGCAGACCGAGCGCCGCCACACGGCAGGTCTAGAGATACTTCCTAGCACTCGTCCCCAGTTGTACAGACGACTTTGCTAGCGAAGCTACACTGACAAATACGCTCTCATTTGCCGAGACGATAGTTAGCATAGCCTTCAGCTACGTTATTTGCTACGACCTAGCAAGGCGCCATGACCAGTTTATATTGAGATTGTATAATGTATCAACAAGAGCGATGTTCTCCAATTATGGATTAAAGTTAAGTATTACATCAACTCCGTACTTTATTTATTAGACTCAACTCCTTTAATCTGTTCCAGACCTCACACCAGTCTGCGTGAGCTTAAAAAGCGTGCATTTCGGCCTCCTCTAGTAACACGGTGTTGGATCTTCTGCCAACACAATAATAACACCAGGAGGAAAATGAGGAATATAAGTTACTGGTGTTCGTCTTGTTTGTTGGCAACACCTCCAGAAACATCACTAGAATCTTGGAGTGGCACACTGTCAAATGTGCATTTCGCTCATCCATTAGGTCCTGAGACTACTAGGTTCAATAAAGAATGGTCTGGGCCATCGCACTTCAGGGTTATACCGAATTCCATATTTGTGCGGCAAGGCATATGCTGGGTAGATTGTATGGACAATAGAAGAGAGATTCCTTGAACATACATCCACACTGTGGTGTCACCGCCAGACACCACACTTGCTAGGTGGTAGCCTTTAAATCGGCCGCGGTCCGTTAGTATACGTCGGACCAGCGTGTCGCCACTATCAGTGATTGCAGACCGAGCACCGCCACACGGCAGGTCTAGAGAGACTTCCTAGCACTCGCCCCAGTTGTACAGCCGACTTTGCTAGCGATGGTTCACTGACAAAATACGCTCTCATTTGCCGAGACGATAGTTAGCATAGCCTTCAGCTACATCATTTGCTACGACCTAGCAAGGCGCCATATTCAGTTACTATTGATATTGTGAATCATGTACCGTCAAGAGCGACGTTCATCATTAATGGATTAAAGTTAAGTATTCCACCAGCTACGTCCGTTTTTCTAAATTCTAATTTCCTTGTCCGGTTCCAGACCTCACGCCAGCCTGCGTGAGCTAAAACGCGTGACTTTCGGCCTCCTCTAGTAACACGGTGTTCGCACTCCTGCCAACCACAACACACACATTGAATTATGCCAGATCATCAATCCAACTAACTATTTTATTCAGGCAAGGGAAAAAAACGGAATGAATGGAGTAGCTATCTTGGTAAAGAAGAAGGTAAAAACCATGATAATGAAGGTGGAATACATAAATAGCAGATCGATGATGCTGAGGTTGAAAGGTCACAAGAAAAATGTAGTTCTGATGCAGGTCTACAAGCCAAACAAACCAACACAACGACGATGAGATTGGAGAGTGCTACAGCAATATTTAATCACTAGTGGAGAGAGAGAAGAAAAAGGCGTGCACCATAATAATTGGAACACCGTGGTTGGCGAAGGGAAACATGGAGATGTGATTGGAGAGTTTGGATTGGGTAACAGAAATGAAAGAGGTGTGAGAATGGTCAGATTTTGTAAGTAAAACTCATTGGTAGTTGGAAACACGCTTTTTGAACATCACAAAAGGACACGGTACGCATGGACATCTAATATAGACAGTAGCAGATACCAGATCGATTACTTACTAATACACAGTAGATTCCGGACATGCGTGAGATATGCCAAGGCTTATCCAGGGGCAGATACTAACTATGACTACAACTTGGTTGTAGCACATGTGCAGGTTAGATTGAAAAGAATGTCGGTAGGTAAAGTGAGAGAGAAAATTAACTTGGATCCTCTAAAGGAAGGAGAAATAACCAAAAATATTGAAGCAGAATTCCGAGACAAGTGGAAAATTAGAGAAAAGACAGAGGGCATAAATGAACAGTGGAAACTGCTTAGAGACACCCTGAAAGCAACCAGTAAAGATGTTGTTAATCTGGTGAAGTGGAAGCGGAGAAGGAAATCATGAGTTACCGATGACATGATCTTGAAGATGGCAGAAAGGAGAAGAATGGAACGACGCACAAACTGATGAAGGAAAAAAGAAGATTGAACAATGAGCGGAGAATAGTAACTGATCGGGCCAGCGAAAAATGGATGACAAAAATCTGCTCAGAAATTGAGACACTGGAGTAAGAGGGCAAGTACGAAAACATGTATCGAGTATACAAGGAAATATTGTCTCAGGGAAGGAAGAACATAACAAATATGGAGATAGAAGGGAAAGATGGAACTCTTTTAAGTGAGCTGTTCAGAATATATGGAAAGCATATATTGAAACTCTCTATGAAGCGGATCAAAAACCTTTCGATCTGCAGATTGCGAAGGAAGAATCAGTAAATGAAGGTGAAAAAGGAGATTTTATCCTAGGTTCACATATAAAAGAGCCATTGGGAGAACTTAAAAACAACAAAGCATGTGGTGTAGCTGACATTATGGCAGAAATCTAAAAAAGTTTAAAAGAAACAGGAAAGAATGAGTTGACGTCTCTTTGCAACTACATCTATGACAAAGAGGAATGGCCAGAAGACTTTCTCGTAAGTATAACAGTACCAGTCCCAAAGACTAATAACCTCAAAAAGTGTGAAGACCACAGCCTAATATCGCAGGCAGCAAAAGCTTCGAATTCTGAATAGGAGGCTATATGGAACGGTGGAAGAAACACTTGGCGAACAATATGGGGAAAGGTGAACACGAGATGCCATTGGACGTCTAAGAACGACTGGCGAAAGATACACTCCTGGAAATGGAAAAAAGAACACATTGACACCGGTGTGTCAGACCCACCATACTTGCTCCGGACACTGCGAGAGGGCTGTACAAGCAATGATCACACGCACGGCACAGCGGACACACCAGGAACCGCGGTGTTGGCCGTCGAATGGCGCTAGCTGCGCAGCATTTGTGCACCGCCGCCGTCAGTGTCAGCCAGTTTGCCGTGGCATACGGAGCTCCATCGCAGTCTTTAACACTGGTAGCATGCCGCGACAGCGTGGACGTGAACCGTATGTGCAGTTGACGGACTTTGAGCGAGGGCGTATAGTGGGCATGCGGGAGACCGGGTGGACGTACCGCCGAATTGCTCAACACGTGGGGCGTGAGGTCTCCACAGTACATCGATGTTGTCGCCAGTGGTCGGCGGAAGGTGCCCGTCGACCTGGGACCGGACCGCAGCGACGCACGGATGCACGCCAAGACCGTAGGATCCTACGCAGTGCCGTAGAGGACCGCACCGCCACTTCCCAGCAAATTAGGGACACTGTTGCTCCTGGGGTATCGGCGAGGACCATTCGCAACCGTCTCCATGAAGCTCGGCTACGGTCCCGCACACCGTTAGGCCGTCTTCCGCTCACGCCCCAACATCGTGCAGCCCGCCTCCAGTGGTGTCGCGACAGGCGTGAATGGAGGGACGAATGGAGACGTGTCGTCTTCAGCGATGAGAGTCGCTTCTGCCTTGGTGCCAATGATGGTCGTATGCGTGTTTGGCGCCGTGCAGGTGAGCGCCACAATCAGGACTGCATACGACCGAGGCACACAGGGCCAACACCCGGCATCATGGTGTGGGGAGCGATCTCCTACACTGGCCGTACACCACTGGTGATCGTCGAGGGGACACTGAATAGTGCACGGTACATCCAAAGCGTCATCGAACCCATCGTTCTACCATTCCTAGACCGGCAAGGGAACTTGCTGTTCCAACAGGACAATGCACGTCCGCATGTATCCCGTGCCACCCAACGTGCTCTAGAAGGTGTAAGTCAACTACCCTGGCCAGCAAGATCTCCGGATGTGTCCCCCATTGAGCATGTTTGGGACTGGATGAAGCGTCGTCTCACGCGGTCTGCACGTCCAGCACGAACGCTGGTCCAACTGAGGCGCCAGGTGGAAATGGCATGGCAAGCCGTTCCACAGGACTACATCCAGCATCTCTACGATCGTCTCCATGGGAGAATAGCAGCCTGCATTGCTGCGAAAGGTGGATATACACTGTACTAATGCCGTCATTGTGCATGCTCTGTTGCCTGTGTCTATGTGCCTGTGGTTCTGTCAGTGTGATCATGTGATGTATCTGACCCCAGGAATGTGTCAATAAAGTTTCCCCTTCCTGGGACAATGAATTCACGGTGTTCTTATTTCAATTTCCAGGAGTGTAGATAGAAAAGGGCAAAGAAGTGTATGATGTCTTCATAGACCTCGAAAAGGCCTTTGATAGAGTGCAATGGGATAAGCTGTTAGATATCTAGAAAAAGAATGGAGTAAAGTGCAAGGAGAGAAGATTGAACGTAAATCTGTATCTGAATCAAAAAGCTCAGGTACGAATAGGTAATGGGATCTCTGAAGACGGCAGGATTAGATGTTACATAGGGCTGACGTCTCGCGCCGATCCTATTTAACATCTATCTCGAGGAAGTGCTGGAAAGCTGTTTGGATGGGACAAGACGCATCAGGATAGGTGGGTGGAAAATTGAATGTATAAGATTTGCAGATGACGTGGCGATCCTGCCAGAAAATCGAGAGTCACTGACTCAAATGGTAAATGACCTAAATGAAGCCTGTGCAGCATATGATATGAAAATTATTAAAAAGAAAACCAAAAGCATGTTCATAGGGCTAAAGAAAGGAAAAGTGAAGATTAAGTTGAGGTCAGAAATCATAGAACAGGTGAAAACTAAGTTGGGGTCAGAAATCATAGAACAGGTAAGGGCATTCAAGTATGAGGGAAGTTGGATTAAAGAAGACGTGGATTGCCAACAAGATATCAAAGTGAGAAAGTGGTTGTTTAAACAAGGAATTAAGGAAGCGACTGGTTAAGTACTTAATATGGAGCGTGGCCTTGTGTGGAGCAGAAACGTGGACTTCGAGAAAGCAGGATGAGAAGAGAATTGAAGTTTGTGAAATGTGGATATGGTGCAGAATGGAGAATATCAGCTGGGCTGATGAAGAAAAGAATGAAGAAGTACTGAGGAGAGTTGGAGAGGAACAGAGGATGCTGTTGATGGTGAAGAACAGGAAACTAAACTGGATAGGCCACATCTGAGAAGAGATTGCCTCCTAGTAGAGGCAATTGAAGGTTTATTTCCAGGAAAGAGGGAACGGCAGAATAAGGTTCTAGATGCTGGACGATGTCAGCAGGCCACAAGGAGAGTGCCAAATAATGAGGAAGAAAGCAGGAGACAGAGAAGCACGGAGGGCTATGCAGTCAAAACCTGCCACAAGGCAGCCAACCCAATGATGATGATGTAGATGAAGTAACTTAGTATGGCAATCTTTCTGCTTCATTGATTCCACAAGTAAAAATGCCATAGATACAGGGCTATTACAAATGATTGAAGCGATTTCATAAATTCACTGTAGCTCCATTCATTGACATATGGTCACGACACACTACAGATACGTAGAAAAACTCATAAAGTTTTGTTCGGCTAAAGCCGCACTTCAGGTTTCTGCTGTCAGAGCGCTCGAGAGCGCAGTGAGACAAAATGGCGACAGGAGCCGAGAAAGCGTATGTCGTGCTTGAAATGCACTCACATCAGTCAGTCATAACAATGCAACGACACTTCAGGGCGAAGTTCAACAAAGATACACCAACTGCTAACTCTATTCGTCGATGGTATGCGCAGTTTAAAGCTTCTGGATGCCTCTGTAAGGGGAAATCAACGGATCGGCCTGCAGTGAGCGAAGAAACGGTTGAACGCGTGCGGGCAAGTTTCACGCGTAGCCCGCGGAAGATTGGCTCATGCCAGAACCGGAGACCGACATCGCCGACTTCATCTTTCAACAGGATGGTGCTCCACCACACTTCCATCATGATGTTCGGCATTTCTTAAACAGGAGATTGGAAAACCGATGGATCGGTCGTGGTGGAGATCATGATCAGCAATTCATGTCACGGCCTCCACGCTCTCCCGACTTAACCCCATGCGATTTCTTTCCGTGGGGTTATGTGAAAGATTCAGTGTTTAAACCTTCTCTACCAAGAAACATGCCAGAACTGCGAGCTCGCATCAACGATGCTTTCGAACTCATTGATGGGGACATGCTGCGCCGAGTGTGGGAGGAACTTGATTATCGGCTTGATGTCTGCCGAATCACTAAAGTGGCACATATCGAACATTTGTGAATGCCTAAAAAAACTTTTTGAGTTTTTATATGTGTGTGCAAAGCATTATGAAAATATCTCAAATAATAAAGTTATTGGAGAGCTGTGAAATCGCTTCAATTATTTGTAATAACCCTGTAGTAGGGTCAAAGCGGGTCTAAGTAACGAATATGGTGGCATACAAATGTGTTGGCGCCTGTACTGAGCCAACGAAAAGTGAAGTGTGCCTCTTAGCGATAGCACAGAGACTTGGGACTGCAGTTGGAAGACAGGTGCCGCCACTCTTGAGCCACCACCACCACCACCACCACCACCACCATGCACTGTGGCAGCTGCACAGTCAATGATAGTTGCACGCAGATGTTGCGTTATTACCCTGGTAGTTGGCAGACTGATCTAGTGCGTTCGTCCGGCTGTTGACAAGGAGGGCCGGCCGGAGTGGCCGAGCGGTTCTAGGCACTTCAGTCTGGAACGACGCGACCGCTACGGTCGCAGGTTCGAATCCTGCCTCGACCATGGTTGTGTGTGATGTCCTTAGGTTAGTTAGGTTTAACTAGTTCTAACAAGGGAACCTCCCCATCGCACCCCCCTCAGTTATAAGCTGGCACAGTGGATAGGCCTTGAAAAACTGAACCCAGATCGATTGAGAAAACAGGAAGAAGTTGTGTGGAACTACGAAATAATAAGCAAAATATACAAACTGAGTAGTCCATGAGCAAGATATGCAACATCAAGGATTATCTGAGTTCTAGAGCACGGTGGTCCCGTGGTTAGCGTGAGCAACTGCGGAGCGAGAGGTCCTTGGTTCTAGTCTTTCCTCAAGTGAAATTTTACTTTCTTTATTTTCGCAAAGTTATGATCTGTCCGTTCGTTCATTGACGTCTCTGTTCCCTGTAATAAGTTTAGTGTCTGTGTTTTGCGACCGCACCGCAAAACCGTGCGATTAGTAGACGAAAGGACGTGCCTCTCCAATGGGAACCGAAAACATTTGATCGCAAGGTCATAGGTCAACCGATTCCTCCCCAGGAAAACACGTCTGATATATTGTATACGACACTGGTGACGGCATGTGCGTCACATGACAGGAATATGTTGTCGACCCACCTAAGTTATACACTTGGCGAATGGGTAAAAAGATTCTTCTAGCTTGCCCGATTTAGGTTCTCTTGTGGATGTGATAATCACTCCCAAAGAAGTGATGAAAACATAAGAGTTTGACACATAAACTGAAAACAAAAAATAAAAGTATTGATTTGAGGGAAGACTTGAGCCAAGGATCTCTTGTTCAGCAGTTGCTCACGCTAATCATGGGACCACGGCGCTTCTGACCTCACCGTGTCCTTGATGTTGCCTATGTTCCGCATCAACTACTCAGTTTGTATATTTTGCTTATTTTTTCATAGTTCCACACAACTTCTTCCTGTTTTCTCGATCGATCTGTGTTCAGTTTTGCAAGGCCTATCCACTGTGCCAACCTATCACTAAATGTGAGGGGGGTGCGATGGGGAGGTTCCCTTGTAAGTTCTAGGGGACTGATGACCTCAATGTTAAGTCCCATAGTGCTCAGAGCCATTTGAACCATTTTGACAAGGAGGCTAGAAAAGATGAGCAGAGAGGTGTAGTCCGTTTTCTGGAGGGTGAGGTTGCTAGAGTATGCAAAATTCTTCGTCCCATGTCTACTGTGTGTGGTGCACCCTACATGTGCCTCAGACGTGTGCAAGCATGGCAGAGGAGATTCAATTAAGGGGGTTCATCACTACAAGGTGATCTACGTCCAGGACAGGCGTCACCCCTGATGGGATAAGGTGGACTGATAGCCTTAGCTGGGGAGACCAACGAATTACAGTGGATGAAATTCGTGTTCAGCTTGGTGTTAGCCATGGATCCAAGATGTCATCATCGAAGACCACATGCATTACCGCAAAATTTGTGTGCAGTGGGTGTAAAATCAGCTGATGTGCCACAAAAGATAGACAGAACTGTGCCAAGTATGGGTCATCTGCTGCAATATCATGAGAATGTGCACGCGTGCCTGTGTCTTCAGAAGGGATGAAACTTGGTGCCGCTTTTTTGAGCCCGAGGGCAAATGGCAAAGCCAACAGATATAGGATATCTCTCCTGCCAAAACATTCCAAAACTGTTCACACAAGTTCCAATAAGGTCAGGATGATCTCCATCTTCGACTGCAGAGGCCTTCAGCTTGTCGAGTTACTGGAGCGTGGAACCTCAATCAGTGTGCGGGGCAGCAGAGACACTTTGCAGAGACTGCGATGTGTAATACAGTAAAAATGGCCAGAAATGCTGGAAGACGGAATGATCCTGTTACATGATCGTGCCTGGCCCCACACTATGAATCAGATGACTGCAACACTTCAGCAATTTCCAGAATGAAATTTTCACTCTGCACGTTTCATATCAGCGCACACTCCGCTGCAGAGTGAAAATCTCATTCTCGAAGCATCCCCCAGGCTGTGGCTAAGCCATGTCTCCGCAATATCCTTTCTTTCAGTTCTGCAAGTTTCGCAGGAGAGCTTCTGTAAAGTTTGGAAGGTAGGAGGCGAGCTACTGGCAGAACTAAAGCTCTGAGGACGGGGCGTGAGTCGTGCTTGGGTAGCTCAGGTGGTGTAGAGCACTTGCCCGCGAAAGGCAAAGGTCCCGAGTTCGAGTCTCGGTCCGGCACACAGTTTTAATCAGCCCGGAAGTTTCACTTGAGCAATTTGGTTGGGAAACACTACAGAACTCTCCTTACAGCCCAGAATTTCCGCTATGCGGTTTTCCACATGTTTGGCGACCTGGAGAAAGATATGCATGGTCGCTGGTTACGGTCGAACAAGGAAGAGCAAGAGTGGATGTGGTTGTCGATCCGACACCTGCTGACCATTTTCTACGAATCAGGAATTGGTTGCCTCATCTCCGTGTGGTACAAATGTCTTATAGCGTGTGGTGATCATTTTTGTACGGAAGCACTCCACAGTTCCATTGTAGTGGATCCCTCATACATCGGATGTCAAGCCGAGGTGAGTAAGAGTCATCAGGAACCACGTGAAAATGGCTACACGTGTGTTTCCCGAAATACCGCGAAGATTTTATGACGTGATGCAGGTGTACTAGAGGGGAATTGTGCAAATTGAGTAAGATGAGTGAGGAAGTGTTACCTGCTGCCACAGCGCGTGCGCGGCGCCCGGCTGGGCCAGCATGAGGCCGCAGCCCAGCTGGAGCACGGCGATGAGCACGCCGGCGCACACGGCCTCCTGCAGCCGCACGGGCAGCAGCGCGTACGTGACGTACGTGAAGAGCACGGCCGCCCACGCGCCCGCCGTCGCCCGGGGCACGGCCGCCGCCACCGGCTCCAGCTCCAGCTCCAGCTCCGGCTTGTCCTCGGACGGGGACCGGTCGGCGCCGTCCTGCTGCCACTGCGTGATGGAGGGCGCGATGCACAGCGCCAGGATCACGGCCAGGAACGTGGCCAGGATCACGTACGAGACCGCCAGCAGGTACAGCTCGTTCATCGCCGGACGCACCAGCATCGCCACCAGGCCTGCAACACACACACAACACCGCCCTGTCAGCACCGTCAGCACACAGTGGTAAAAATCAGAATTTTGCTGTTCGTGTCTCAATAGAATTTTCTTGTGTTTCTTTTTTTTCCTTATTATATTTCGATTTCCCCCCAGAGGGAGAGGGGGGGTCTGGCAGCAGCGTAATACGCCGCTCTGCAGCCAACAGAAAAAAAAACGTAGAGATATAATAATAAAAACAGGTGATAAAACGGTGATTTCTTAAAAAGGAATCTGGTGAAAAGTTGGGAACACAATATATAAAGCACAGTTATATAAAGCACAGTTAAAAAAACACAGCGACAGTCTGGCTTCTGTTCACAACACTTAAAAAGGGGGATGCACAACACTGAACACTCAAATTGCACTGCAGGGGACAAATGCAGATGGGACGGGGGTGGGCGGAGGACCCAGACAGAGGAAGGGTGAAAAAAGGGGGAGGCTAGGAAAAGCAAGAAATGGGGCGAGCCAATGGAGGGAGAGGGCACAAAAAAGGGGGTGCAGGACAGATTGTAGAAGGAGTTAGGAAGGCAGTGGAGGGAAAAGCGAAAGGACTTGTGGGAGAGAAAGAAATCGAAGAGAGGGTAGGTGCAGAGAAGGAAACAGGATGGAAGAGGGAGGGGGGAGGGAGCCTGAGAAAAGGACAGAGCGAAAGAGAGGGAGTGAGGATCAGAGTTGATAGGAAGGATAAATGGAGGGCGAGGGCGTCATCCAGGAGGGCGAGTTGACGGAAGACACAAAAAAAAAAAAAAATGTGTGTGAAATCTTATGAGACTTAATTGCTAAGGTCATCAGTCCCTAAGCTTACACACTACTTAACCTAAATTATCCTAAGGACAAACACACGCACCCATGCCCGAGGGAGGACTCGAACCTCCGCCGGGACCAGCCGCACAGTCACAGAAGCCACCTTTCGATAGGAGATGGAGGGTGTAAAAGAGGAGGGTAGGAGGGACACAACAGTGAAGGCGTGGCAGTGGGCGAGGGTTGGAGAGCAGAGGAGCAACCAGGGGATGGGGGGAACAAGTTGGCAGGAGGTGTAGAGTATATGTTCGAGGAATAGGAGCAGTTGGGGGAAAGGTCACAGAGGTGCGTGTGGGGGACAGGAGGTGTATACGAAAGGTGAGGTGGAGTGCATGGCGCTAGAGGATATGGAGGGACTTATAGAATTTGGGGGGCGGATATCTAGGTGGAAGTGAACAGAGGATGGGATGGCTTAAGGATTTCTAGGTGTGGTGGATGGTAAAGGGGTTCAACCCCCCTGTCTGGCCAGAGGAGTTTAAGGAGGTGGAGGTGGTTGTGGGCTTAGGATTCGATAGAGCGGAGATGATGGATCCAGGTGATGTGATGATCAATGGTGAGACCTAGGTAGGTGAGAGTGGGGGAGTTGTGTTTCAGATTTGAATAGTAACGACAATACCAGAGTACAATTAAAATTACTTTCTGCTACGGTGTTGCCACATCAGCTACCTTTATGTTTTCTTGCGTGCAATACTGCGTGTAAATATTATTAGCCTATGTCTCTCGTTTATCTTCAGTGTGACTCCAGGTGATGGGCATGTATGAGTTCCATTCAAATGAAACCTGGTCAGTGCATCTACCTTTGCCTAGCGTGTAAGGTAGCATCACGTAACTGTGTGTTTGGTGGCGCCAACTATTGCGTGCACACCGTTTGATGTTGCGTAACGTCAGTGTGGTTTCACTCTGAAGAGAAGGTGGTCATACAAGTTACCGTCGAGTACCGAACATGCAGGCGAGTAAGCAAGAACAACGAGGAGTGATTCGATTTTTGGCGGCGGAGGGAGTTAGAGGCCGTGAAATGTATCGACGGATGAACGGTGAGTACAGTCTGAGTCGATCAAGTGTTGTCGAATGGCGCAAACGATTCCTCGAGGGGTTTGAGTCACTGGATGAAGGGGCTGGTCCTGGATAGGCTCATCGTGTCATCATACGGGAAATGGTTGCGGAAGAGAATGCTTCAGTCTCGGACAACCGCAGAATCACTGTGGGCGAGATCGTTCTGTTACTGGGTATTAGCGTGGGCACCGCCCACTCCATAATGCATCAACACTTGAGTTTACGAAAAATCTGTGCGCAGTGGGTTCCCCACCAACTGCCGCCGAACAGCACAATACTCGGATGGCGCAATCTTTCAGTCATCTGCAACGTTATTATGAGGTGGAATACGGCTTTCTGTCCCGTATTGTCACAGGTGACGAAACATGGTGTCACCATTTTGAACCGGAAAGCAAGCGTCAGAGCAAGCAGTGGAAACATGCGACTTCACCACCTCCAAAGAAATCAAAGGCCGTGCACACCAGTTCTCGTAGAGTCACGATGTCCTTCTTTTGTGACCACGAGTGCCCACTGCTTGTTGAGTTCCTGGAACAGGGAACCACCATGAATGCCCAGCGTCATGAAGCCACTTTACAGAACCTCAGACGATTCATCACGTCGAAACGCCGAGGCGTGTTATCCAATGGCGTTATCTTCCTGCACAATGATACCCGCCCACACACGGCCAGTTATGTAAAGACGACACTGCAGCAGATTCGGTGGGAAACGCTGGAACATCCACCGTACAGTCCCGACTTTTCCCGCGTGACTCTCATGTGTCTGGATTTCTAACACAAGTTATTCGCGGTCATTAATTCGCAACGGACGACGAAGTGTGTGACTGGGTCCAGGACTGGATCCGAAAGTAGCCTACTGGCTTCTTCAAGGAGGGAATCGACCGGCTAGAGTCGCAATGGGATAAACAGTTTTGGCGACTATTTTTGAGTATTTGCACAGTGCGTAACTACATTTTTGAAGTAATAAACTCGTAGCCGTTACTTTAAACTAGTGACCCAGTTTCACTTGAATGCCCCTTATAATAGCCCGAAACTGGTTGTGGTTTAAGCTGTGAAAAATACGAGGTGCATTCAAGTTCTAAGGCCTCCGATTTTTCTCCGGACTGGAAAGAGATAGAAACATGCGCATTGTTTTAAAATGAGGCCGCGTTCATTGTCAATACGTCCCAGAGATGGCAGCACCATACAGCAGATGGAATTTTACCGCCAGCGGCGAGAATGAGAACTGTTTTAAATACTTAAAATGGCGACGTTTTCCTTACTTGGACAGCTTGCAAACATTCGTTTTCTGAATTTGCGTGGTGTGAAACCAATTGAAATTCATCGACAGTTGTAGGAGACATGTGGTGATGGAGTTATGGATGCGTAGAAAGTGCGTTCGTGGGTGCGACAGTTTAATGAAGGCAGAACATCGTGTGACAACAAACCGAAACAACCTCGGGCTCGCACAAGCCGGTCTGACCACACGATCGAGAAAGTGGAGAGAATCGTTTTGGGGGACTGCCGAATGACTGTTGAACAGATCGCCCCCAGAGTTGGCATTTCTGTGGGTTCTGTGCACACAATCCTGCACGACGACCTGAAAATGCGAAAAGTGTCATCCAGGTGGGTGCCACGAATGCTGACGGACGACCACACGGCTGCCCGTGTGGCATGTTGCCGAGCAATGTTGACGCGCTGGATGAGACATGCATGCCATTTTTCAATCCAGAAACAAAGCGCCAGTCAGCTCAATGGAAGCACACAGATTCACCGTCACCAAAAAGTTTCGGGTAACCGCCAGTGCTGAAAAAATGATGGTGTCCATGTTCTGGGACAGCGAGGGCGTAATCCTTACCCATTGTGTTCCAAAGGGCACTACGGTAACAGGTGCATCCTACGAAAATGTTTTGAAGAACAAATTCCTTCCTGCACTACAACAAAAACGTCCGGGAAGGGCTGCGCGTGTGCTGTTTCACCGAGACAACGCACCCGCACATCGAGCTAACGTTACGCAACAGTTTCTTCATGATAACAACTTTGAAGTGATTCGTCATGCTCCCTACTCACCTGACCTGGCTCCTAGTGACTTTTGGCTTTTTCCAACTATGAAAGACACTCTCCGTGGCCGCACATTCACCAGCCGTGCTGCCATTGCCTCAGCGATTTTCCAGTGGTCAAAACAGACTCCTAAAGAAGCCTTCGCCTCTGCCATGGAATCATGGCGCCAGCGTTGTGAAAAATGTGTACATCTGCAGGGCGATTACGCCGAGAAGTAACGCCAGCTTCATCGATTTCGGGTGAGTAGTTAATCAGAAAGAAAATCGGAGGCCTTAGAACTTGAATGCACCTCGTATATAAAAAAATCTTACAGCTTAAGCGGTGTGTTCAGTGTCTACAACAGTCAGTAGTGGAAAGGTATCAGCGCCAGATAAGATTCTACAAAGATTATGGGGAAGAACTTGCTCCTACTCTGTCAACAGTTATTGTAGGTCACTGGAACAACGAACTGTATCTAGCGATTGGGAAAAGAAGGACAGATCATTCACGTTTTCAAGAAAGGTCGTAGGAGACATGCACATAATACACGCTCGTATCGTTGATGTCAGTCTGTTGCACACTTATGGAACATGTTTTGCGCCCAATACTTACGACGTTTTTGGGGAATGAAAATTACCTCTGTAAAACATCAATACAGATTTCACAACCAGAGATCTTGAGAAAGTCAGCTCTCTCTGTTCCTCCGTGAGATCCACAGCGCAGTGGACAAAAGCGCTCAGGTTGAGGCCATGTTCCCTGACTTTAGGATGGCATTTAACACCGTCCCGCACTCCCTTTTAGTGAAAAAAAAAATACTACTTTTCGGAGTATCGAACGCATATGTGACTGGATTGAACACTTCCTTGCAGACAGAACTCAACACGTGGCTCTTAATGGAAGAAAATCGACAGACGTAAAGATAATTTCCGGAGTACCCCAAGGAAGTGTCACAGGTGCCTTACAGTTTACAATGTACGAGAGTTACTCAATAATTAAAGAGACAAAGTGATCTGGGTAAGAGGTAGATGAAACTATTGAAATGAGCAGAGAATTTTTTTTTTTAGGTTTTGAAATTATTGCAGAAAGCTATGATGTTTTTGAGATTTGGCTGAGTTTTTATGATATTATTACGACGACGATGTGTATTATGCTGTTGAGGTATGTTTATGATCAATAAGCTGATGCTATATGAGGAATTTGATTGTGCTACGTATTTATTATGATGATATATTGAAGACGTGTCGACGAATATGTACAGGGCTATTACAAATGATTGAAGCGATTTCATAAATTCACTGTAGCTCCATTCATTGACATATGGTCACGACACACTACAGATACGTAGAAAAACTCATAAAGTTTTGTTCGGCTGAAGCCGCACTTCAGGTTTCTGCCAACAGAGCGCTCGAGAGCGCAGTGAGACAAACTGGCGACAGCAGCCGCGAAAGCGTATGTCGTGCTTGAAATGCACTCACGTCAGTCAGTCATAACAGTGCAACGACACTTCAGGACGAAGTTCAACAAAGATCCACCAACTGCTAACTCCATTCGGCGATGGTATGCGCAGTTGAAAGCTTCTGGATGCCTCTGTAAGGGGAAATCGACGGGTCGGCCTGCAGTGAGCGAAGAAACGGTCGAACGCGTGCGGGCAAGTTTCACGCGTAGCCCGCGGAAGTCGACAAATAAAGCAAGCAGGGAGCTAAACATACCACAGCCGACGGTTTGGAAAATCTTACGGGAAAGGCCAAAGCAGAAGCCTTACCGTTTACAATTGCTACAAGCCCTGACACCCGATGACAAAGTCAAACGCTTTGAATTTTCGGCGCGGTTGCAACAGCTCATGGAAGAGGATGCGTTCAGTGCGAAACTTGTTTTCAGTGATAAAGCAACATTTTTTTCTTAATGGTGAAGTGAACAGACACAATGTGCGAATCTGGGCGGTAGAGAATCCTCACGCATTCGTGCAGCAAATCCGCAATTCACCAAAAGTTAACGTGTTTTGTGCAATCTCACGGTTTAAGGTTTACGGCCCCTTTTTCTTCTGCGAAAAAAACGTTACAGGACACGTGTATCTGGACATTCTGGAAAATTGGCTCGTGCCACAACTGGAGACCGACAGCGCCGACTTCATCTTTCAACAGGATGGTGCTCCACCGCACTTCCATCATGATGTTCAGCATTTCTTAAACAGGAGATTGGAAAACCGATGGATCGGTCGTGGTGGAGATCACGATCAGCAATTCATGTCATGGCCTCCACGCTCTCCCGACTTAACCCCATGCGATTTATTTCTGTGGGGTTATGTGAAAGATTCACTGTTTAAACCTGCTGTACCAAGAAACGTGCCAGAACTGCGAGCTCGCATCAACGATGCTTTCGAACTCATTGATGGGGACATGCTGTGCCGAGTGTGGGAGGAACTTGATTATCGGCTTGATGTCTGCCGAATCACTAAAGGGGCACATATCGAATATTTGTGAATGCCTAAAAAAACTTTTTGAGTTTTTGTATGTGTGTGCAAAGCATTGTGAAAATATCTCAAATAATAAAGTTATTGTAGAGCTGTGAAATCGCTTCAATCATTTGTAATAACCCTGTATATGTGTAATAAGGTAAGGAATAATGAGTAGTGGTTAGGGACTCTGACTTGTGAAAAAGGATGTTGGAAACCAAGAAGTGTACTTTAAGAGTTATGAAATGTATGAAAAAATGAAATGTCGTGTGGCTAGGGCCTCCTGTCGGGTAAACCGTTCGCCTGGTACAGGTCTTTCAAGTTGACGCCACTTCGGCGACCTGCGCGTCGATGGGGATGAAATGATGATGATTACGACAACACAACACCCAGTCCCTGAGCGGAGAAAATCTCCGACCCAGCCGGGAATCGAACCCGGGATCTTACGATTGACACTCCGTCACGCTGACCACTCAGCTACCGTGGCCGGACATGAAATGTATGTAAATGCGTGAATGTATCACAATGACGGCGAAAATTTTTTGGGCTCTGTTATATTTATAGGATTTTGTTTCTACACATTTGTAACGCAAATTCTCGACCTATGAAATTTTTATATGAGACTGTCACTGTAGCACAAACTGCTGTCGTAAATATTTCGGTAAGAAAGCTAAGTGACCTTGACGCCCAGCTGTGCCAGTCGCCTGGAGAAAAAAGCCATTAGGTGGAGAAAAAAGAGACCATTAACCTCGATATTGACATTCCTTTGTAGAAAGCATCGCAAATACGACACTTTCTGATATTTACTAAAATGCCTAATGAAATGATGAGAAACATTTTACATCTATTGTCTTTCTAGTTGGGAGATTGCTCATTTTGTTTAATATCTAGTTTCTAGCTGCACTGCAGCATTGGTTAAAATAAAATTTAATACATGTACTAATGTAAATATTTTCTGTCTACAGATCCATTAAACAATAATTTTATGATCTACTTTCTTAAAAAAAAAGGGAGCACAAATAGACATTTCTCTTCACAGGAATTGCATACATAATTTTTTTCAATGACTGGGTAAATTGTTTCATAGAGTAATTTCTCGTGATGCATCACTCTAGTGTTAAGATGTGACATAGTTATTAGACTTTTCCTATCTTTACTGTAATATTTTTTCTGCTTGAGCTATGTCATATTTAGGTATAAGTTATTGCATTTGCTGCTGCTGTTTGCCAGGAATAGTGCTACTGAATGTCACTTTGTATTACTCTGTTAAGCCAGTTTTACTACTGATTTATTTTTCTTGTTTGCTGCACAGTGCGTTATATTAATTGTAATATTGCATTTGCTTTCTTTATTTAGATTTACTGCTGCTAGCTTTACCAATTTGCATTTTTTTGTCATTGCTGTTTGTGTTAATTGTTTTGTGCTGCTGCATTGCCTCATACCTTAGTTTATGCATCTGAGCTCAGTTGATTTAAGTTAGCTTAAGAGGGGGTAGTCTATATAAGAAACTAACTATGAAGAATAGGGAAAGAATGCATTGAGAAGTTATATGAAAAAGATTTCGGCAAAAATGAGTATTGTACAATGAGAAAAATTTATTTAGAAAGAGGATATGAACAAAACAGTAGGGTTTAGGGACAACGGGTATAGATAGGACTTTTTGGGAATAATGATAAATGAAAGGAGACCTCCAAGAAGTAAAGAAAGTTTTGTTTGCAAAATACTGCAGTAAAACAAACCATGTCCTATCCTTTTGTGTTATTCTGCTATGTGTTTGTGCGCCCTTGTGTATTTGTGTTCTTCCTGTCTTTATGTGTTTAGCTGATAACAGTTATGTTGTAGAATTTTCCTAACAATATGTTATTTACTTTGTAAAGATGTTTAGACATTATTTTCAAAAGTTATTCTGATCTTTTATGTATGTACTTATGTCATAATTCCTGTAACACTGAAGTATATGTTATTTCGATTCTTTTGTAAAGCCCGTATTACTACAAATGTTATCTGTATTGTTATGTTCTTTAATGATGTATTTTGTACCTTTGTTATTGTATTCTCATGTTATAAAATTGTAATTGACACCAGTTCATCAAGTTAAGTAACTTGTAAGCATTCATGTCACTGCACACATTTCTGTTGGTCATAACATATGCACAATATGTGAGAAGTTGGGACTGTTAGTGTTTGCACATGTGTTAATAATTCAGCAAGGGACTGGTTAACAGCATTGCTGGTTCTAAGGACAATTCCAACTTTGTGAGTGCACAAGTGGTGGTTTATGGACTTGCTATATTGTCCGGAAGACTCTTCGATGGTGATTGTGCACCTGCACAGTCGCAACAGATGGCTGCTGGCCATCTCTACAAGGACTACAGTGGGTCTACATCTCTGGTGGCCCACCAATACCATAATCTCTACCAGGACTACAGTGGGTATGCTCTGTGATGACCTACCTACCAATATTCTTCTAAACTTCGACTGACTCTGCTATGGGTTTGCTCTGTTGTGACCGATTACCTGTCTGCAAGTCAAGAGTCAGCACTGTCTTTCTGTTGGAAAGACAACACTACTTCTTCAAGACTGC
Source organism: Schistocerca cancellata (assembly GCF_023864275.1). NCBI lineage: Eukaryota > Metazoa > Arthropoda > Insecta > Orthoptera > Acrididae > Schistocerca > Schistocerca cancellata. Next base: position 113,247,414 of record NC_064636.1, on the reverse strand, counting down.
ATGGAAATCCACTACTTCCGTGTTTATTTTCTTTCACTGCTCAGACTTTGAGAAAAAAAAAAACACTGCAATTTTACTGTGATGAATGATCAGGACTGTCTTTATGGACTGTGAGAAAATTTTAGCTTTTGACCAACAGTGTATCAAGAAGTGTGTGCATTTGATTTCTTTGTTATTGTAATTACAAAAAAATTTTCAAATCTGTATTGGCCACTGCCCAAAACAATTTGTAAAATTTTTTGTGGGGAGCATGGGGGCTATGCAAGTAGGCTGTTTAGGTTTTTATGTTGGTAAAGCCATGTAGCGCTCTATATGAAAATCACTGGCTGTGCTGTGTGCAGTCTGTGGCTGGTTTGCATTGTTGTTTGCTATTGTAGTGTTGGGCAGCTGGCTGTTAACAGCGCGTAGCGTTGCGCAGTTGGAGGTGAGCCGCCAGCAGTGGTGGATGTGGGGAGAGAGATGGCGGAGTTTTGAGAGCGGATGATCTGGACGTGTCTCCATCAGAGACGGTAAATTTGTAAGACTGGATGCCATGAAATGATTTTATATATATATATATATATATATATATATATGCTAACTATGCCTATCAATAGTTAGTGCCTTCAGTAGTTAGAATTTTTTATTTAGCTGGCAGTAGTGGCGCTCGCTGTATTGCAGTAGTTCCAGTAATGAAGATTTTTGGTGAGGTAAGTGGTGGAAGGTATAGGTTATTGTTAGTCAGGGCCATTCTTTTGCAGGGATTATTGAAAGTCAGATTGCGTTGCGCTAAAAACGTTGTGTGTCAGTTTAGTGTTGATCAGAATAGGTAAAGAGCGAAATGTCTGAGTACGTTCAGTTCTGCTCAGCCGTTTGAAAATAAAATAATGTAAGAGGTTTATCAGCACAGTAATTTTTCCAAGGGGACGTTTCAACTTGATTCGAGCTCTCCTGTCACAGAGGTCACAGTTAGTAGTAAGCGACGGAAAGTCATCGAGTAAAACAGAACTAATATCTGACTTTCCCCCAAGGTAGTGTTATAGCCCCTTCGGTGATCCTTGTCTGCATAAACGATTTAGGAAACAATATGAGATTGTTTGCAGTCGATGCAGTCGTTTATCGACTAGTAAGGTCACGAGAAGTCCAAAACAAATTGCAAAACGATTTCGAAAAGATATGTGTATGGAGCAAAAATTGGGAATTGACCCTAAATTACGAAAAGTGTAAGGCCATCCATACGAGTGCTGAAAGGAATCCGATAAACTTCGGTTACACGGTAAATCAGTCAAAACTAAAGGCCTTAAATTCAACTAAATACCTAGGAATTACAATTACAAATAACTTAAATTGGAAAGGACACACGGAAGATGTTGTGGGGGAAGCCACAGACTGCGTTTTACTGTCAGAAAACTTAGAAGACGCAACAGATCTACTAAAGACGGTGCCTACACTACACTTGTCAGTCTCCTATTCTGCGCGGTGTGGGATCCTTACCAGATATGGCTAACGGAGTAAATGGAGAAAGTTCAAAAAAGGGTGTCACTGCTACGATACAGGATTTGTGGTGTATATAATTAAAACCAAGGCGTTTCTCGTTGCAGAGGAATCTTCTCAGTAACTTTCTCCTCAGAATGCGAGAATACTTTGTTGACGTCAATCTACCTAGGGAGAAACGATCATCGTAAGAAAATAGGGGATATCAGAGCTCACACGGAAATGTAAAGGTGTTTTTTTACGCGCTCTGTTCGAGGGTGGATTAACAGAGAATTGTTACGGAGGTGGTTCGATGAACCCCCCACAAGGCCCTTAAGTGTGATTTGCGGGGTATCCTTGTAGATGTAGACATGGCGCTAACAGAGTCTGTTGCACTTGTTATAAACTAAAACGTTTGTTTTCTTCTGTCTGTATGCCATAATACCGTATGGTAACATGTAGTGATGGGAGGTCTTTGGAATGTAACTCAGTCAAATGTTATGTTGACTGAAATGGATCAATTCTATAGAGTAACATGACGTTTTGCTTATTTTTCTATCGAAATCAGTTCTGACTCTGTAATTTTCTTGTATTTTACCACTGAAAATGTGTATTTATATCTCAAAAACAGATGGTATTGCGAATGTTTGCTGTACTCCTATACTTCCTTACTTCCTTATGAAATTGTACTAAATGCTTTCTCTAGGAATTACTTTGAACAATTAGTTGATGAGCCCACACGAATTGTAAATGGTTTCGAAAACACACTTGACCTCTTAGCCACTAATAATCCTGATCTAATAGAGAGCGTCATGAAGGACACAGGGATTAGTGAACACAACGTCAGAACCATATCAACCAAAACCACTAAAAATAAACGCAAAATATATCTATTTAAAAAAGCAGATAAAAATTCGCTTGATGCCTTCCTAAGAGAGAGTCTCCATTCCTTACAAGCTAATTATGTGAGTGTAGACCAGATATGGCTCAAATTCAAAGATACACTATCGACAGCAATAGATAGATTCATACTGCATAAGTTAATAAGAGACGGGACTGATCCACCATGGTACACAAAACTCGTCAGAACATTGTTGCAGAAGCAACGAAAAAAGCATGCCACATTCAGTACAACTCAAAATCTTCGAGATTGGCTAAGTTCCACGGAAGCTCGAAATTAAGTGCGGACGTCAATGCGAGATGCATTTAATAGTTTCCACAATGAAACATTGTCTCAAAACATGGTAGAAAATCCAAAGAGAGTCTGGTCATATGTAAAGTACACCAGTGGCAAAAACCAGTCAATCGCGTCACTGCGCGATGTTACCGATGATGGTGCCACTAAAGCGGAGTTACTAAATACACTCTTCCGTAATTCCTTCACAAAAGAAGACGAAGTAAATATTCCAGAATTAGAAAGCAGAACAGCTGTTAGCTTGAGTGACATAAAATCAAGTATCTTAGGTGTTGCGGAACAACTCAAATCACTTAAGAAAGGCAAGTCTTCTGGTCCAGATGTATACCAATCAGGTTCCTTTCAGGGTATACAGACACAATAGCGCCTTTCTTAGCAATCATATACAACCGCTCACTTGACGGAAGGTCTGTTCCTAAAGACTAGAAAGTAGCACATGGCCACCCCAATATTCAAGAAAGGAAATAGGAGTAACCTATTGAATTACAGAGTAGGATTTTGGAACATATACTGTACTCGAACATTATGCATCACCTTGAAGAAAATGACTTATTGATACATAACCAACATGGATTCAGAAAATATGGTTCTTGTGCAACAAAGCTAGGTCTTTATTCCCTGCATATGGAGTATCGTCTCAGTTGTGTGACTGGGTACGTGATTTCCTCTCAGAGAGGTCACAGTTCGTAGTGACAGACGGTAAATCATCGAGTAGAACAGAAGTGATATCTGGCGTTCCGCAAGGTTGTGTCATAGCCCCTCTGCTGTTCCTGATTTACGTAAATGATCTAGGTGATAATCTGAGCAGGCCCCTTAGATTGTTTGCAGATGACGCTGTAATTTACAGTCTAGTAAAATCATCAGACGATCAATTCCAATTACAAAATGATCTAGAGATAATTTCCGTATGCTGCGAAAAGTGGCAATTGGCACTAAACTAAGCAAATGTGAGGTCATCCACATGGGTACAAAAAGAAACCTGATAAATTTTGGTTATACGATAAATCGCACTAATTTAAGGGCTGTCAATTCGAGTAAATACCTAGGAATTACAATTACAAGCAACTTAAATTGGAAAGACCACATAGATAATATTGTGCGGAAGGCGAAACAAAGACAGTGCTTTGTTGGCAGAAATCTTAGAAGATGCGTAAACCCGCTAAAGAGACAGCCTACATTACACTTGTCCGTCCTCTACTGGAATACTGCTGCGCGGTGTGGGATTCTTACCAGGTAGGATTAACGAAAGGCCATCAAAGAAGTGCAAAGAGGCTCAGCCCGTTTCGTGTTATCGCGCAACAGGGGTGAGAGTGTCACTGATATCATACGCGAATTGGGATGGCAGTCACTGGAACAAAGGCGGTTTTCTTGGCGGCGAGATCTATTTACGAAATTTCAATCACCAACTTTCTCTTCCGAATGCGAAAATATTTTGTAGACACGCACCTACGTAGGGTGAAATGATCATCGTAATAAAATGAGAGAAATCAAACGGAAAGATTTAGGTGCTCCTTTTTCCCACGCGTCATTCGAGAGTGGAATGGTAGGAGAAGTAGTTTGAAAATGGTTCGATGAACCCTCTTCCAGGCACGTAAGTATGAACTGTAGAGTAACCATGTAGATGCAGATGTAGAGGAAAGGTGCCTAATATGAGACACACTTTTGTTAACCTATTAGAAAGACCTAAAAGTAAGTGCAATTGTATTTTTTTATGATGATAATAATATCTTGCATTATTTAATTTTATCATACAATTATCGTATTTGCAATAATAAACAATGTTTCAGAGTAGTTATTAAATCTTCACAAAGAAGGCATTTCGTAGAAATGAGATCAAGGTTTCCGAGAGAACAACCGTGAGACAAGGTGTCTGACATTGGAGACCAGATCTGACACACCTCAGATCATGAACTCGACTTCAGAAGACGGCCAGGCCGGGCGCGGACGGCGGAGGGAACACCGGCGACCAGAGAGGGACAATGTAGCCGCGTCTGGCGGGGGCGGAACACACGACGCGGCGCGGACCGATTAGGGAGCGCCCAGCACGAAACAGAAGTGAAAATAATACTAACAGTCAGGAGATAGAGTACCCAACATCTCAGACCGGGTCTGACACACCTCAGATGATAACCACATCCGTTGAGGACGGCCAGAACGGGCGCCGACGGCAGTCGGAACATCCGCCACTGGAGGGGTCCATTGAAGCCGAGTCTGGCGGGCGCGGACCACAGATGGAACACTCGACCCGGCGCGGACCGATTAGGGAACGCCCAGCTCCTCCCAGGCATAAATACTGCACTCGATCGACCCAAGGACAATCTTTTCCACCTCTAAGAAGACCGCGCCTGTGCTCTGCCCTTCGGCCCTTGCCTTACATATCTGTTCGATTACTCGGGTGGCTTGGGAAATGGTGCCGTGCCCAGCACGAAAGCCAAACTGTTCTGGGATGGTGATATTATGTTCAGTGAGGAAGGATTTGAGGGCTGCTAGGATCAGGCGTTCTAGGATTTTTCCGAGGGAGCTGAGGAGTGATATAGGGCGGTAATTCTGGGGGAATAAGGGATTTTTGTTGGGTTTTGGAATGGTAATTACTTTAGCTATTTTCCATGAGGATGGGAAATACATCTTCTGGAGGCAGGAGTTATAGATTGATGTAAGGTAGAGGAGTGCTGTGGGTGGTAGATTTTTGAGCTGTAGATTGCGTATGCCATCTGGACCAGGGGACTTGGAGCTGCCGAGCCCTTTAATAATCGAACAGACAGTTTGGCATGTGACGGGCTCGAAGGAAGTTGGTGACGCGCGTCGCAGGATTCTGGGAACCTCCGTCTCCACTCGTTCCTCTTGGGCGTCTGCTTCTTCATCGTAGATGTTGTGGATCTTGAACTGCAGTTCAAGAGCGTTGGCCATAGCCTCCGCTTTCTCTGGGGGGTCGTAGACGAGGCCATTCTCTCCATGTAGTGGCTGGATGCTTCGGGGCTTCTCTTTTCGGCTTTTGACTATTCTCCAGAATTTCTGGGGATTATTCTCCGTTTGTTGTAGGGTGTCTTCCCAGCGAGCACTCCTGTATTCAGCCAGTCGGACTCTAAGTTCTTGGGCGAGACTGTTCATTATCCGCCTATCGATTGGGTCCCGATAGGTCTGCCAGCGCTTTCGGAACCTCCACTTACAAGGGAACCTCCCCATCGCACGCCCTTCAGATTTAGTTATAAGTTGGCCCAGTGGATAGGCCTTCAAAAACTGAACGCAGATCAATCGAGAAAACAGGAAGAAGTTGTGTGGAACTATGAAAAAATAAGCAAAATATACAAACTGAGTAGTCCATGCGAAAGATAGGCAACACCAAGGATAATACGAGCACAGGAGTGCCGTCAGCGGGCACGGTAGCTCAGCGTGTTCGGTCAGAGGGTTAGTTGCCCTCTGTAATAAAAAAAACTGAGTAAATTGATCAACAACGAACTTAAACGCATGTCTTACGACGGCCGCCCCGAGCAGATGCAACGATCAAATGCGAACAAAGTGTGATTTAACAAAAAAAAAAAAAATGGTTTGCGTGAGCAGCTGCGGAACGAGAGGTCCTTGGTTCAAGTCTTCCCTCAAGCGAAAAGTTTAATTTTTTATTTTCAGACAATTATCAAAGTTCAGGCACTCACACATAATCAACTTCGCTATCCAAAATTCCAGGACATGTTCAGTTTTGCTTGGACATATGCAGGATTTGACGGTCTACACACGGAAAAATTTGAAAACGTTGAAAACATATGTTTTGACAGAGCACAGGGAAAACTGTGCTACTGTGAAACTGTTGCATTCATTTTTTGCAATTTCTGCGACAAACTCTTATGTTTTCATCACTTTTTTTGGAGTGATTATCACATCCACAAGAAAACCTAAATTGGGCAAGGTAGAAGAATCTTTTTACCCATTCGGCAAGTGTACAAGTTAGGTGGGTCGGCAACATATTCCTGTCATGTGACGCACATGCCGTCACCAGTGTCGTATAGAATATATCAGACGCGTTTTCCTGTGGAGGAATCGGTTGACCTATGACCTTGCGATCAAATGTTTTCGGTTCCCATTGGAGAGGCACGTCCTTTCGTCTACTAATCGCACGGTTTTCGGTGCGGTCGCAAAATACAGACACTAAACTTATTACAGTGAACAGAGACGTCAATGAACGGACGGACAGATCATAAATTTGCGAAAATAAAGAAAGTAAAATTTTCACTGGAGGGAAGATTTGAACCAAGGACTTCTCGTTTCGCAGCAGCTCACGCTAACCACGGGACCACGGCGCTCCTGAACTCCGACTCTCCTTGATGTTGCATATCTTGCATATGGACTACTCAGTTTATATATTTTGCTTATTTTTTTCATAGTTCCACACAAATTCTTCCTGTTTTCTCGATTGATCTGTGTTCAGTTTTTCAAGGCCTATCCACTCTGCCAACTTACAACTATATCTGAGGGGGCTGCGAAGGGGAGGTTCCCTTGTAAGAAGTACTTGGAGTTCGTCTGGCACCAAAATACACCTAACCCAACTCCCTCTACTCCCCCTCCCTCGCTCTGTACACTAAATACGAAATATAAAACAAATGCATATGTATAGTAGAATAAGCAGTTGCCCATATTATAAGATATCTGTAATTATAAACTATTAACGACAAAGAACAAATGCATTGTAAAATAAACTGAAGAAAAACGAAACTGTAATGTAATATTAACAAAATTGTTAAAATACCACTGAAATTGCTAAAATATCATTGTAGTTGTCCAAATCCCATTGTATTTGTTAAAATATCACTAAAACTGCTAAAATCTCATTGAAATTGTTGAAATCCTGTTGTAAATGTTAAAATATCTAAAGATCTTTGTAACTGTTAATGACCAAAAGGAAACTTGCACTATGTAGCAAGACAAATGTAAAAATTGTTTAAAAATAAAATGTACAAACTCATGGCTGAAAACGGCAAATAGCAAGCCCTAAAACAGCCCGCTCTGTTCCCTCTGGGCAGAGAATGAAAAGTGCAAAAAAAAAAAGAAAAAAAGAAAAAGACGCAAGGACCAATCTCAGGTAGCACCTGAGGAAGACAGCGAGGCACGCTGTTGAAATATCGTGCGAGAACGACGCGAACATCCGGCTGGATTCCCGAATATCCAAGATGTCAACAGATCGCCGGGAAAGCATGAAGAATTACATCAAGGTTTCCTAATAAGAGACAGTAATAATATTTCGCTTTAATTATTTTATTACAGAATAATGACATACGAATACACAATTTTTACATGTTCATTCATTTATGTTATACTTCACTCATTTCATACTACTTAGGTTTATATTAACGACATCCGAGGCAAACAAAATTGTCTTCTCTGACACCGCAATCTTCATGCGCCCAGCGACAACATTTCGTACACTGTGCCCATTTCTCCCCGTGTTTGTCTTCAGAAAAGCGCCCAGTACAGAACAGACAATCTGCGTCATCGTCATCACTGCTGTCTGAATCCGCACTGTCATCAAGATGGACATCGGGTGCCGAGTCACTAGACGACTCTTCCGCTTTAGGTCTACGATTTGAAGATTTTCCACTCTTCTCCCCAGATAACTTCCTGGCTGCTTTCTTAGCTTCAGCCTCTGATTTCTTCTGTTTAGATTCTTGCAATTGCTTCACATAAGGAGTTAGTAACGCGATGTTTGACCTATTTGACTATCTCCAGGTGGTTTTGCGATGTGTGGGAGAGGTCTGATGTCTGCCGGGCTTACAACTTGACCATCACCGTCAGTAGTTTCATTTTCGTTTTTGGCATCTCTATCTTGAAGAGCAGCAGCATGGCGATGAACTGAAAATTCACGTTCCCTAAAGATGTTTCTGTTGCATGGGATGAGACCTGTTTTTCTGAAGACATTTGCAGATGGTTCCATTGTTGCTGTTCGGCTGTTAGCTGACCAGATAACCTGGCTGTTAATAATGGCGTGATAACATGACCTGGATTACTTGCCAACCACGTTTCCATCTCTTGGGCATAGTAGGTTTTCAAAGGCCCCATAAATCCGACGTCAAGTGGCTGCATTTTATGCGTTGAGTGAGGTGGCAAACATACGAGGTGCATTCAATTCTAAGGCCTCCGATTTTTTTTCTAATTAACTACTCACCCGAAATCGATGAAACTGGCGTTACTTCTCGACGTAATCGCCCTGCAGACGTTCACATTTTTCACAACGCTGACGCCTTCATTCCATGGCAGCGGCGAAGGCTTCTTTAGGAGTCTGTTTTGACCACTGGAAAATTGCTGAGGCAATAGCAGCTCGGCTGGCGAATGTGCGGCCACGGAGAGTGTCTTTCATTGTTGGAAAAAGCCAAAAGTCACTAGGAGCCAGGTCAGGTGAGTAGGGAGCATGAGGAATCACTTCAAAGTTGTTACCACGAAGAAACTGTTGCGTAGAGTTAGCTCGATGTGCGGGTGTGTTGTCTCGGTGAAACAGCACACGCGCAGCCCTTCCCGGACGTTTTTGTGGCAGTGCAGGAAGGAATTTGTTCTTCAAAACATTTTCGTAGGATGCACCTGTTACCGTAGTGCCCTTTGGAACGCAATGGGTTAGGATTACGCCCTTGCTGTCCCAGAACATGGACACCATCATTTTTTCAGCACTGGCGGTTACCCGAAATTTTTTTGGTGGCGGTGAATCTGTGTGCTTCCATTGAGCTGACTGGCGCTTTGTTTCTGGATTGAAAAATGGCATCCACGTCTCATCCATTGTCACAACCGACGAAAAGAAAGTCCCATTCGTGCTGTCGTTGCGCGTTGACATTGCTCGGCAACATGCCACATGGGCAGCCCTGTGGTCGTCCGTCAGCATTCGTGGCACCCACCTGGATGACACTTTTCGCATTTTCAGGTCGTCATGCAGGATTGTGTGCACAGAACCCACAGAAATGCCAACTCTGGAGGCGATCTGTTCAACAGTCATTCGGCGATCCCCCAAAACAATTCTCTCCACTTTCTCGATCGTGTCGTCAGACCGGCTTGTGCGAGCCTGAGGTTGTTTCAGTTTGTTGTCACACGATGTTCTGCCTTCATTAAACTGTCGCACCCACGAACACACTTTCGACACATCCATAACTCCATCACCACATGTCTCCTTCAACTGTTGATGAATTTCAATTGGTTTCACACCACGCAAATTCAGAAAACGAATGATTGCAAGCTGTTCAATTAAGGAAAACGTCGCCATTTTAAGTATTTAAAACAGTTCTCATTCTCGCCGCTGGCGGTAAAATTCCATCTGCTGTATGGTGCTGCCATCTCTGGGACGTATTGGCAATGAATGCGGCCTCATTTTAAAACAATGCGTATGTTCCTATCTCTTTCCAGTCTGGAGACAAAAATCGGAGGCCTTGGGAATTGAATGCACCTCGTACAATATGAACATTGTTTTCACGTGCTTTATCTAACACATCGAGATTCTTTGTGTGGAAATAATGCGCATCAAGAATCAAAATGACAGGGTCATTTGAAGATGGCTTTATATGACTCACAAAATGATCAAACCACTGAGTAAAAATGTGAGTTTGTATCCAGCCACTTGGATGACAAGCTGATATTGATCCTGCAGGTGCACCGTCCACCAATTCCTGCTTCATATTCTTCCTTGGGAAGACGATTAGTGGTGGAACACAAGTGCCAGCTGCGTTCATACACGTTACAACTGTGTTGAGGTTTCCTCTTTCTGCTGAAGTCAAGGCAGCAACTTGTCTCTTCCGTTTCATAGCAATAACCTTGCTGTGTTTGTGCTGCATTGAACACTCGAAGCGGGTTATGGTTGACTTCACAGATTCGTAAATATCACAATATCTCCCCACATTTTCTGGAGAGAAAACTTTCACTCTTGCTGCTGCAAAACGCTGAGGAGTTCTCATTGAAGAAATGGGATGCCTCTTAAGGAAAGCTCAGAGCCATTTCTTTCGTGCTGAAGCGTTTTCTGAATTGCAAGGCAGTATTTCACTAGTTAATCTTCCAGTTGAGATGAGAGAACAGGCCTTCTGCCAATATTAACACCAATCAGCTTCTCGGGTGTACGAATTTTATCCTTAACATACCTTTGCAAACTACATTTTGTACAGCAAAAACTTTTGAGGCTTTTAAGAACCCCATCTCGCCATTTCTCACACATGTACTTGCACGAACCATGGTGTCTTTATCCCACGTTTTACTTTTAGGTGCCAATGCCATCTGCAAAGAATAAATACAATAATCAGACAGACCTCTTAAAGGACTTCGAATTTATGATTTTATTTGTTAGATTATTTTTTTAGTACTTTGAATCTGGAGTAATATTGATCAACTTCTGAGAAAAATACTGCCTCGCAGGAAAGTTCCAGAAAACATTCCAATTTCTATCATAAGACTAGTCAAAGTAATCCCAGTTTATGATAATTTAACCGAATTAAAATAGACGCAGTTGCCAAAATTTTACCAGAATAAATGATAAAATATTGTTATCTCATGATAGTACAGCGTAAATTACATATTACAAATCGTAAGAGAAGGAGTTCTCCCAATACGCGATAGGTATCGTAATATGCGACACTGTCGCATATTTGGGTCGCCAGACTATCGCATATTAGGAATTTCGCCATCTTACAAAAGAATCACGTACTTGCTAACAACGTTCGTTGGAAAATGAACCTAATTGTCAATAATTATAGGTAATACCGTCACAAATAACAACAATTAAGGAGTGCAGTAATATCGACTCAGCTTTAAGATGAAATATTGTCTTAACACCGATGTCGCAAAAACTCCAAACACAAGAAATTTTGTATCAACCTCTAGGTACTGTGTCCGGCTCGACTATCACGCAATAGACGTGTTCAAGAAACTCTGCACCAGACTGTAACCCCTGAGCACAGTTGGGGTATGTCATATTATTGAACTATCGCATAGTAGGCACCTTTCCTCTAGATGGAGATGACGTAGATGTTGACTGCCACGTGTCGCCACGTAACACGTTTCGCATACATCACGTCAAAATTAATTTGCGCCAGCGACTCTTGAAAACAAGAACATGTCCCCGCACGAACGCCCACGTCTGAGGTCTTGCAATCTCGGCTGTGTCGGCGAGACGTGTCCATTATTTGTCCGCTCCCTAATTGGCAGTAGCTCTCTGGGCCAGGGAGGGGCGGAAAGTGGCGGGAGGGGGCAATTTGTGCCGAGGGGAGGGGGTGCCCGCCAACGTGTGCCACCCCCACTCCCGCTTCCCCTCCTACCCGCCCTTCCGACCTCACCCCCAGCTGCTACCTGTTGGAAACACCGCAAGGCCTTCCGACGCTGCTTTCATCCCGTGCTCCGTCACAGCGCGCCCTTGTCGGGTCAGAATTGTATCCGCCACAATGCGGTGTGGGCGGCAGAGCAAATTGCGCGCCGGAGATTGGATGCGAGACTGACTAACGGCCGCCGCGCGTGGGAAGTCAACACTGTGGCAAGTACCTGCGGCGAGGATGCGTCCATTGTACTGAGTGACACAATACTGCCTCACTCTCCGCTTCTTTTACCTACGTCTAATACGTCCACACCCGTACTCCAAAATGAATGTTATGGTACGTGGGAGAGGGTACTGTCTGACCCCTCTCTGCGCTGTTCCGTTCGCGAATGGCGCACAGGAAGAAGGTAGGAGACGAGGTACTGGCAGAAGTAAAACTGTGAGTACCGGGCGTGAGTCGTGCTTCGGTAGCCCAGTTGGTAGAGCACTTGCCCGCGAAAGGCAAAGGTCCCGAGTTCGAGTCTCGGTCGGGCACACAGTTTTAATCTTCCAGGAAGTTTCATATCAGCGCACACTCCGCTGCGGAGTGAAAATCTCATTCCGGATTCATTGAATAAAATGTTCTCGGGTGTCCAACGACGTCAATTGGTTAAAAACTACACGAGCTTTCGGCCAAGCACTCCTTGGCCATTGTCAAGTGGGCTGTTGGTGCGCCCTTATATACGACAGCTGCTGGCTGTGACGTCACTGGTGCCCGTGACATTGCCATATACGGGCATGTTTTGAGTCGGCGTCCGATGCGCCCTCTTTAACCGCGCGATCGCTGCATCCCACACAGCGCTGAGCTGCAAGCCACCGTCTCTGTTCAGGGTGTTTGTGGCCACACGGACGCGAGAAACTAGACGAGTTTCTGGAACACCTCAATGGCACTAACAGTAATATCCAGTTCACCATCGAGGTGGAAAAAGGTAATGCATTCAACTTCCTCGACGTCCTTGTCCACCGTAAGCGAAATGGGTGCCTTGACCACAGCATCTACAGAAAACCCACCCACACATACCTGTACCTGCATGCTACCAGCCATGATCATCCAGCACAGAAACGCACACTATTGCAAACATTGGTGCATCGTGGAAGAGTAATATCAGACGACGACAGCCTGCCCCACGAACTGAGCCACCTACGCAAGGTTTTCAGGAATAACGGCTACAGCGCCCATCAAGTGAAAGAAGTGATTTCTGGGAGATATCAGAATAAGACCAGCGACGAAGAGCAGGTAAAGAAACTTGCTTTGCTGCCATTCTGTGGCTCCGTGTCGGGCAAGATAAGCCGCCTGTTGAAAAGACACGAGATCAAATCGATCTTCAGGCCTTCAACGAAAATCCGTGAATTACTGAGACCAGTTAATGACGCTGTAGGTTTCAGAACACCTGGAATTTACGAAATACCTTGCGAGTGTGGCCAGCAGTACATCGGACAAACAGTGCGCACTGTGGAACAACGCAGGAAAGAACATGAGAGGTATTATCGCCTACGCTATCCAGAGAAATCTGCGCTAGCTGAGCGTGCATTACAAAACGGTTACCACATAAAATCTAACGATACCTCTGATACTAACGGCTTCTGGGACAGTTTAATACAGGAAGCTATTAAAATAAAAATTAGCACAAACACCCTGAACAGAGACGGTGGCTTGCAGCTCAGCGCTGTGTGGGATCCAGCGATCGCGCGGTTGAAGAGGGCACGTCGAACGCCGACTCAAAACGTGCCCGTGTATGGCAATGCCACGGGCACCAGTGACGTCACAGCCGGCAGCTAGCGTATATAAGGGCGCACCAACAGCCCACTTGACAATGGCCAAGGAGTGCTTGGCCGAAAGCTCGTGTAGTTTTTAACCAATTGACGCCGTTGGACACCCGAGAACATTTTATTCAGGAAGAATGATTGTCGGTAAACTTCTACTGTGGTGTCACCGCCAGACTCCACACTTGCTAGGTGTTAGCCTTTAAATCGGCCGCCGCCGTTATCATACGTCGGACCCGCGTGTGGCAACTATCACTGATTGCAGACCGAGCGCCGCCACACGGCAGGTCTAGTCTAGAGAGACTCCCTAGCGCTCGCCCCGGTTGTACAGACGACTTTGCTAGTGATGGTTCACTGACATATTACGCTCTCATTTGCAGAGGCGACAGTTTAGCACAGCCTTCAGCTACGTCATTTGCTACGACGTAGCAAGGCGCCATTACCAGTTACTACCAGTATGTATTCTGAACAGATAATATTGTGAATCATGTACCGTCAAGATCGACGTTCATCATTAATGGATTAAAGTTAAGTATCAAACTAATTACGTCCGCTTTCTGAATTCTCATTCCTTGTCATGTTCCAGACCTCACGTCAGTATAGTTCTTCCCTCCTCACGCCAGCCTGCGTGAGCTAAAACGCGTGCATTTCGGCCTCCATTAGTAACACGGGTCTTGACTCTTCTGCCAAGACAACATATGCATCGGTTGTAATTTACCTGATTTTCCTTTTTGTGCTCATTTCGCGAGCAATATGTGGGAGTGGAGAGTATGTTTTCCTACTCTTCCCGTAAAAGCGTTCTCTTGTAATTTCAAATATAAAACTGTCTGTGATGTACAGCACCTGCCCTGCAATGTCTGTCGCTAGTGTGAATTTCGAGGAGAAGGCACTAGAACGAGCCAATCCAAAAGCAACTTGTTTCTTCCGCTACTTGGATGACACGTTCAGTGTTTGGCCACATGGACGGAACAGCTAAAATGAATTTCTCGAACACCTCAACTGGCTGCACCCCAACATACAGTTCACGATGGAGGTGGAGCAGGATGGTGCCCTATCGTTTCTTGACGTCCTGGTGACGGAAACCTGACGGCAAGCTGATTCCAAATGGTTCAAGTGGCTCTGAGCACTATGGGACTTAACTTCTAAGATCATCAGTCCCCTAGAACTTAGAACTACTTAAACCTAACTAACCTAAGGACATCACACACATGGATGCCCGAGGCAGGATTGGAACCTGCGACCGTAGCGGTCACGCAGTTCCAGACTGTAGCGCCTAGAACCGCTCGGCAACCCCGGCCGGCCCGGCAAGCTGGGACACAGTGCATACGGAAAACCTACACACACCGATTTGTACCTAAATGCCTTCAGTTGCCACCACAACTCCCAGCGTGAAGGCATTTTGCGCACACTTGTTCACAGGCCATGATCGATCTCCGATCAGGAGAGCCTTTGAGCAGAAATGCAGCTCCTCGAGATAACATTTCGGAGAAATGGATACAACCAGAAGCAAATAAGACATGCACTCAGACAGACTGCGCCAAGAGAACAAGAAGAAGAAACAGAAGAACCCAAGTCATTGGCGTGCATTCCATTTGTCGGGAAGACCTCAAGAAAAATCTGTAGAAAAAAAATGGTTCTAATAGCTCTGAGCACTATGGGACTTAACATCTGATGTCATCAGTCCCCTAGAACTTAGAACTACTTAAACCTAACTAGCCTGAGGACAGCACACACATCCATACGCGAGGTAGGATTCGAACCCGCGACCGTAGCGGTCGCACGGTTACAGACTGAAGCACCTAGAACCGCTCGGCCACACCAGCCGGCAAATCGGTAGAATCCTGGGGAAACACAACGTGAAATGCGTATTCCGACGCCCTGCAGAAACCTTACTGGGTTCAGTGAAAGATGACCTAGGCCTTCGAAAACCAGGCGTTTATCAAATTCCCTGTCAGTGCGGAAAATCATACATTGGGGAGACAGTCCGCACTGTAGAAGAGAGGTGCCGCCAACACTAGCGCCATACCGAATTACGCCAGGCCACTAAATCAGCCGTGGCTGACCACTGTATTAACACTGGCCATACTATGGACTATGAAAAAACAAAAACACTCTGTCAATCCTCCTACTTCTGGGACTGCATTACTAAAGAGGCCTCGAGATACGACTACAGGACGATCTAATTAATAAAGTCAGACTTGGAACGCTGCACGCAGCCTGGAGAGAAAGATGCGGTCCCAGAGATCGAGGACCGCCCCCGACGGCGGCAGCAGGGAGACTGCAGATCCCAGTTCAGACCCAGGCGCCGCTTCCCCCACCATTTCCAGAAGCCGCCGCGCCGGCCGCACCGAAGACACCAGGAGAGGAACGGTGGAGGGGGTAACGGCTAGTATATACAGGGTGTTACAAAAAGGTACGGCCAAACTTTCAGGAAACATTCCACACATACAAAGAAAGAAAATATGTTATGTGCACATGTGTCCGGAAACGCTTACTTTCCGTGTTAGAGCTCATTTTAGTTTCGTCTGTATGAACTGTACTTCCTCGATTCACCGCCAGTTGGCCCAATTGAAGGAAGGTAATGTTGACTTGGGTGCTTGTGTTGACATGCGGCTCATTGCTCTACAGTACTAGAGCATCAAGCACATCGGTACGTAGCATCAACAGGTTACGCTGTCCTGGGGCACACCTGAAGTTACGTTTGTTTCTGTTGAAGTCACGCCGTTCAGGACGACATACTGCTTGCTCCCTGTCTGTTAGAAAACTTTCTATCCAACTGCATATGTCATCGGCTAGACCGTACGCGCGCACTTTTTGGAGCAAGCGACAGTGCGGAACTGAGTCGAACGCCTTTCGAAAGTCGAGAAATAAGGCATCAGCCTGGGACCCGGTATCCAGAGCCTGTTGTATATTACGCGCAAAGAGGGCCATCTGTGTCTCGCATGACCGCTGTTTCTGCAGATGAGCTTCTCAGGTCATTATGTCTGAACAAAAAATATGTTCTATGATTCTAGAGCAAATCGATGTCAGTGACATTGGCCGGTAATTATGTGCATCCGATTTTCTCCCCTTTTTTATAGATTGCTGTGACCTGGGCCTTGTTCCTGTCCCATGGAACTTTGCGCTGTTCCAATGATCTCTGATAGATGATGGATAAGGATGGTGCCATATTTGTAGCATAGCCAGCATAAAATCTTACGGCGATACCATCTGGGCCAGATGCCTTCCTGGTGTCTAAGGATCTTAACTGTTTTACAGTCCCACGTACACTAAGCACTATGTCAGCCATCCTTGCGTTTGTTCGATAATTTAAAGGGGGAATGGTGCTGCAGCCCTCTAAAGTAAACGAGGTTTTGAAAGCTAGGTTTAGAATTTCGGCCTTCTGTTTATCATCATGAGTTACATTACCCGTACTGTCAGCAAGAGAAGGTATTGAATTATTTGTAGCGTTCATAGATCTTACGTACGACCAAAATCTTTTGGGGTTATTTTTCGGATCTGCAGATAAAATATTGCTTTAAAATTCGTTAAAAGAATCTCTCATTGACCTTTTGACAGCTACTTTCATTTCACATAATTTCTGTTCCTCAGCAGGGCAATGACTACGTTTAAAACGACTGTGCAAAATTTTATGCTTTCTCAGCAACTTCCTAATATGTTTGTTGTACCAAGGTGGATCCTTGCCCACCCCAATACTTTTACTAGGCACATACTTCTCTAGCACATGGTGGACAATACCTTTCAATTTCGACCGAAGATGCTCAATATCTTTGTGTCCCGCGGTGAATGCTTGGAGTTGACTATGAAGATATTCATTAATGACACTTTTATTTGGATTCCCAAACAAGAAAACTCTACGTGGTTTCTTTGGTTTTTGCAAACTTTCACTGAATCAGTAGCCACAACGACATTATAGCCGCTAATACCTTCTTCTAGATTAACTTCCTCAAAAAGATCAGGTCTGTTTGTCGCCAAGATATTTAATATGTTCCCATCTCGAGTTGGTTTTCTAACCAATTGCTCGAGGTTGTATGTTGACAGTGGTCCTAGAATAACTTCACACGAATCTTTGCTTCTGCCCCCTGTGATAAACGTCTAATTTTCCCAGTCAATGGACGCCAGATTAAAGTCTCCACCTATAACTAATGGATAATTTGGATTTTTATTTCCTATGTACTCAAGGCGTCCCCTGTAACGTTCTGAGACGTTTGTTGCGGATTCTGGTGGTATATAAAACCTTGATAATACAATAGTCAGTCCTTGTCTGATTGACAGCTTCATCCAGGCTATTTCACAGTCCGACCCAGTATCGATCTCAACTGCGTCTAAACAGCTTTTAACTGAAATGAACACACCACCTCCCATAGCATCAGTCCTGTCCTTCCTAAACATTGTCCAGCCTTCAAATTTTCAACGGGTTCAACCAGCTTTCGGTTCCAAATACAATAGTGGCACTGCTACTGCTTATTTCGGAGAGTAACTCGGGGATCTTGCTACAGACACTTAGACTATTTACTAACATCGCCATACTAACGTACAAATTTGCAGTCATGGAGAGTGGTTCAAAATGGTTCAAATGGCTCTGAGCACTATGTGACTCAACTGCTGTGGTCATAAGTCCCCTAGAACTACTTAAACCTAACTTACCTAAGGACATCACACACATCCATGCCCGAGGCAGGATTCGAACCTGCGACCGTAGCGGTCGTGCGGTTCCAGACTGTAGCGCCTTTAACCGCTCGGCCACTCCGGCCGGCCCATGGAGAGTGGGATAGCAACGGGAGTGCACCTGCTGTCGTACGAAATAGCACCCCTGACCATAACTCCAGCTGAAGCTGCAGTGTATCCAGCACATTGACAAGTTGATTTTGCAGGCTCTCGACTGGCCTCTTCCTAACCAACAAAAAAATGGTTCAAATGGCTCTGAGCACTATGCGACTTAACTTCTGAGGTCATCAGTCCCCTAGAACTTCGAACTACTTAAACCTAACTTACCTAAGGACATCACACACATCCATGCCCGAGGCAGGATTCGAACCTGCGACCGTAGCGGTCGTGCGGTTCCAGACTGTAGCGCCTTTAACCGCTCGGCCACTCCGGCCGGCCCATGGAGAGTGGGATAGCAACGGGAGTGCACCTGCTGTCGTACGAAATAGCACCCCTGACCATAACTCCAGCTGAAGCTGCAGTGTATCCAGCACATTGACAAGTTGATTTTGCAGGCTCTCGACTGGCCTCTTCCTAACCAACAAAAAAATGGTTCAAATGGCTCTGAGCACTATGCGACTTAACTTCTGAGGTCATCAGTCCCCTAGAACTTCGAACTACTTAAACCTAACTAACCTAAGGACATCACACACATCCATGCCCGAGGCAGGATTCGAACCTGCGACCGTAGCGGTCGTGCGGTTCCAGACTGTAGCGCCTTTAACCGCTCGGCCACTCCGGCCGGCCCATGGAGAGTGGGATAGCAACGGGAGTGCACCTGCTGTCGTACGAAATAGCACCCCTGACCATAACTCCAGCTGAAGCTGCAGTGTATCCAGCACATTGACAAGTTGATTTTGCAGGCTCTCGACTGGCCTCTTCCTAACCAACAAAAAAATGGTTCAAATGGCTCTGAGCACTATGCGACTTAACTTCTGAGGTCATCAGTCGCCTAGAACTTGGAACTACTTAAACCTAACGAACATAAGAACATCACACACATCCATGCCCGAGGTAGGATTCGAACCTGCGACCGTAGCGGTCGCTCGGTTCCAGACTGTAGCGCCTAGAACCGCACGGCCACCCCGGCCGGCATTAACCAATGCACGGTCATCGCTGGCACCGAGGTAGAACCAGCTTTCGTGAGAAAACGCAACGGACCTTGACACTACCCTCCAACGGGCTCTCGCTTAACACCACTGATGTGGGAAATGGGGGGTGGTTTGGGGTCAGTCGAATGCACTCTAGAGGGCGTCTGGCTCGGAGCTGCCCTTAACGCAACCGATTTGTAACAAGTTAGTTGTGTCACTGTGGTGCCAACTGCTGCTTAAGGGGAGAAGGAAGGCAATTTTGACGCTATTCTGCCAATGCGATTTTACCCCTTGATTAGGTACGCTTTTCAAAAGAACTATAAGTGATAAAACTATGAAATTTTTACTGCATATATATAACATATATGCATCAATTTACAAGTAAAATTAACATAATACCTGTTGTGGTTTTGAACAAAAAAAATCACTCTTTCACTACTAAAATTTAAATTTTTTTGCACATTAATTATTATAAAACAGTTTCTGGTGGTATGGTGGTTCTAAATTTATTTGTAATACCTTATTACCATCTGCAGTACAAATTTACCAAATTTCATATTTCTAACCCTATTAGTTTATCAAATAATGGCACCTGAAAGTAAAAAAAAAATGTAGTTTTCATAAAAATCCATTTAAAGTTTAATATTGCAATTCTAGTACAGTTATAGATGAGAATTACTTACCACTAATATTTTCCTGCACCATACTGAGCATCATCTGAATCATACCGATCTCCTTTTCTTCTCTTGGTCCCTCCTCTTTTCTTTCTGACTTCTTTTCTGCATTTCAAATTAGCAATATCTCCTTTGCGGATTCTCTCTTTATCTGTTTGCACTAAGTCCAATAATTCCAAAACGTCCAGTTTTCTAATCATACCATCATTGTAAGTTCAAATGGTTCAAACGGCTCTGAGCACTATGGAACTTAACATCTGTGGTCATCAGTCCCCTAGACCTTAGAACTAATTAAACCAATTAACCTAAGGACATCACACACAGCCATGCCCGAGACAGGATTGGAATCTGCGACCGTAGCAGTTGCGCGGTTCCGGACTGAGCGCCTAGAACCGCGAGACCACCGCGGCCGGCCATCATTGTAGGATAAAATAGCATCATAAACACCAAATTTGAGGGTTATAAGCTGAAAAAATACAGTTTTCGGTAACCGTTTCCAAAATGATAGAATTCACACATTCATTTAAATTTTCGGTTTTCCCATGAAGACATTTCATCAACAAGGTATCTTTACAAAGGTCTCTAAATATGGCTTTAATTTCATTCATTACTGCCGGCCACGGTCGCTGAGCGGTTCTAGGCGCTTCAGTCCGGAACCGTGCGACTGCTACGGTCGCAGGTTCGAATCCTGCATCGGGCATGGATGTGTATGATGTCCCTAGGTTTGTTAGATTTAAGTAGTTCTAGGTTCTAGGGGACTGATGGCCTCAGATGTTAAGTCCCATAGTGCTCAGAGCCATTTGAACCATTTGCACCATTCATTACTGATGCAGGTAGTGAATGATCGTGGCCATATCTGGCATTTCTCCTGTACTTGCACCAAGTATCAGGATCATTCAGGCAAAGACCGTGCACTGGATTTTCAGTTATGGAAGCTTATGGAAAAAATATAGCCCATACAGCTTTTTTCATGTTTTCTAAATTCCCTACATTTCTTCTCATGGGCAAGCCGAGGATACCAAGTTACAGGCATTACCTCTCACCACAACAACGGCCTGCACTTAACGATCGAGAGCAGCGACGTTTGCGCAAAGTTGTCAGTGCTAACAGACAAGTATGTCGATAGCATATACAGGGTAGGAAACATTGAAGCGATAAAACAATAGAAGCATGAAATAGTATACAAGGAGTAAAAGAATGCTGTGCATTGGCCATCCGGTGTGGCCGTGCGGCTCTAGGCGCTTCAGCCTGGAACTACGAGATCATATGGTCGCAGGTTCTAATCCTGCCTCGGCCATGGATGTGTGTGATGTCCTTAGGTTAGTTAGGTTTAAGT
Organism: Schistocerca cancellata; assembly: GCF_023864275.1. Lineage (NCBI taxonomy): Eukaryota > Metazoa > Arthropoda > Insecta > Orthoptera > Acrididae > Schistocerca > Schistocerca cancellata. The sequence goes on along the minus strand of NC_064636.1, from coordinate 113,225,897 downwards.
AGTTCGAAGTTCTAGGCGACTGATGACCTCAGAAGTTAAGTCGCATAGTGCTCAGAGCCATTTGAACCATTTTTTTGTTGGTTAGGAAGAGGCCAGTCGAGAGCCTGCAAAATCAACTTGTCAATGTGCTGGATACACTGCAGCTTCAGCTGGAGTTATGGTCAGGGGTGCTATTTCGTACGACAGCAGGTGCACTCCCGTTGCTATCCCACTCTCCATGGGCCGGCCGGAGTGGCCGAGCGGTTAAAGGCGCTACAGTCTGGAACCGCACGACCGCTACGGTCGCAGGTTCGAATCCTGCCTCGGGCATGGATGTGTGTGATGTCCTTAGGTAAGTTAGGTTTAAGTAGTTCGAAGTTCTAGGGGACTGATGACCTCAGAAGTTAAGTCGCATAGTGCTCAGAGCCATTTGAACCATTTTTTTGTTGGTTAGGAAGAGGCCAGTCGAGAGCCTGCAAAATCAACTTGTCAATGTGCTGGATACACTGCAGCTTCAGCTGGAGTTATGGTCAGGGGTGCTATTTCGTACGACAGCAGGTGCACTCCCGTTGCTATCCCACTCTCCATGGGCCGGCCGGAGTGGCCGAGCGGTTAAAGGCGCTACAGTCTGGAACCGCACGACCGCTACGGTCGCAGGTTCGAATCCTGCCTCGGGCATGGATGTGTGTGATGTCCTTAGGTTAGTTAGGTTTAAGTAGTTCGAAGTTCTAGGGGACTGATGACCTCAGAAGTTAAGTCGCATAGTGCTCAGAGCCATTTGAACCATTTTTTTGTTGGTTAGGAAGAGGCCAGTCGAGAGCCTGCAAAATCAACTTGTCAATGTGCTGGATACACTGCAGCTTCAGCTGGAGTTATGGTCAGGGGTGCTATTTCGTACGACAGCAGGTGCACTCCCGTTGCTATCCCACTCTCCATGGGCCGGCCGGAGTGGCCGAGCGGTTAAAGGCGCTACAGTCTGGAACCGCACGACCGCTACGGTCGCAGGTTCGAATCCTGCCTCGGGCATGGATGTGTGTGATGTCCTTAGGTAAGTTAGGTTTAAGTAGTTCGAAGTTCTAGGGGACTGATGACCTCAGAAGTTAAGTCGCATAGTGCTCAGAGCCATTTGAACCATTTTTTTGTTGGTTAGGAAGAGGCCAGTCGAGAGCCTGCAAAATCAACTTGTCAATGTGCTGGATACACTGCAGCTTCAGCTGGAGTTATGGTCAGGGGTGCTATTTCGTACGACAGCAGGTGCACTCCCGTTGCTATCCCACTCTCCATGGGCCGGCCGGAGTGGCCGAGCGGTTAAAGGCGCTACAGTCTGGAACCGCACGACCGCTACGGTCGCAGGTTCGAATCCTGCCTCGGGCATGGATGTGTGTGATGTCCTTAGGTTAGTTAGGTTTAAGTAGTTCGAAGTTCTAGGGGACTGATGACCTCAGAAGTTAAGTCGCATAGTGCTCAGAGCCATTTGAACCATTTTTTTGTTGGTTAGGAAGAGGCCAGTCGACAGCCTGCAAAATCAACTTGTCAATGTGCTGGATACACTGCAGCTTCAGCTGGAGTTATGGTCAGGGGTGCTATTTCGTACGACAGCAGGTGCACTCCCGTTGCTATCCCACTCTCCATGGGCCGGCCGGAGTGGCCGAGCGGTTAAAGGCGCTACAGTCTGGAACCGCACGACCGCTACGGTCGCAGGTTCTAATCCTGCCTCGGCCATGGATGTGTGTGATGTCCTTAGGTTAGTTAGGTTTAAGTAGTTCGAAGTTCTAGGGGACTGATGACCTCAGAAGTTAAGTCGCATAGTGCTCAGAGCCATTTGAACCATTTTTTTGTTGGTTACGAAGAGGCCAGTCGAGAGCCTGCAAAATCAACTTGTCAATGTGCTGGATACACTGCAGCTTCAGCTGGAGTTATGGTCAGGGGTGCTATTTCGTACGACAGCAGGTGCACTCCCGTTGCTATCCCACTCTCCATGGGCCGGCCGGAGTGGCCGAGCGGTTAAAGGCGCTACAGTCTGGAACCGCACGACCGCTACGGTCGCAGGTTCGAATCCTGCCTCGGCCATGGATGTGTGTGATGTCCTTAGGTTAGTTAGGTTTAAGTAGTTCGAAGTTCTAGGGGACTGATGACCTCAGAAGTTAAGTCGCATAGTGCTCAGAGCCATTTGAACCATTTTTTTGTTGGTTAGGAAGAGGCCAGTCGAGAGCCTGCAAAATCAACTTGTCAATGTGCTGGATACACTGCAGCTTCAGCTGGAGTTATGGTCAGGGGTGCTATTTCGTACGACAGCAGGTGCACTCCCGTTGCTATCCCACTCTCCATGGGCCGGCCGGAGTGGCCGAGCGGTTAAAGGCGCTACAGTCTGGAACCGCACGACCGCTACGGTCGCAGGTTCTAATCCTGCCTCGGCCATGGATGTGTGTGATGTCCTTAGGTTAGTTAGGTTTAAGTAGTTCGAAGTTCTAGGGGACTGATGACCTCAGAAGTTAAGTCGCATAGTGCTCAGAGCCATTTGAACCATTTTTTTGTTGGTTAGGAAGAGGCCAGTCGAGAGCCTGCAAAATCAACTTGTCAATGTGCTGGATACACTGCAGCTTCAGCTGGAGTTATGGTCAGGGGTGCTATTTCGTACGACAGCAGGTGCACTCCCGTTGCTATCCCACTCTCCATGGGCCGGCCGGAGTGGCCGAGCGGTTAAAGGCGCTACAGTCTGGAACCGCACGACCGCTACGGTCGCAGGTTCGAATCCTGCCTCGGGCATGGATGTGTGTGATGTCCTTAGGTTAGTTAGGTTTAAGTAGTTCGAAGTTCTAGGGGACTGATGACCTCAGAAGTTAAGTCGCATAGTGCTCAGAGCCATTTGAACCATTTTTTTGTTGGTTAGGAAGAGGCCAGTCGAGAGCCTGCAAAATCAACTTGTCAATGTGCTGGATACACTGCAGCTTCAGCTGGAGTTATGGTCAGGGGTGCTATTTCGTACGACAGCAGGTGCACTCCCGTTGCTATCCCACTCTCCATGGGCCGGCCGGAGTGGCCGAGCGGTTAAAGGCGCTACAGTCTGGAACCGCACGACCGCTACGGTCGCAGGTTCGAATCCTGCCTCGGGCATGGATGTGTGTGATGTCCTTAGGTTAGTTAGGTTTAAGTAGTTCTAAGATCTAGGGGACTGATGACCTCAGAAGTTAAGTCTCATAGTGCTCAGAGCCATTTGAACCATTTGCTGTGCATTATCTCTGCCAGAGCGTCAGGAAAACCATCACGTCTCACGAAAAAATTGTTGCACTTATATAAAACAAAAACTGTTTCACACAGGAAAGACCAGGCATTTCAAATATGCTAAAATTTAAAAATCGAATTTTTGAAGCCCACATGGCTTTCGTCTCCCCTTAAACTACTGCTGGAGATGCAGTGTGCCCTGCCAGAGCCATACACCGAACACGCCCTCTCGGTACCGCCACGTTGCCATTCAGAGCCCTGTCTTCTTGCGACCGTACCTTCCCGTGGCCACCGCTTCCAGCAGTCTTGTACAGTGGCTACGTTGATGCCAAGTCTGTCTGTAGTATCGCAGAAGTAACGTCCAGCTTCTGGTAGCCCTATTGCACGACCTCCTTCACACTCAGTGAGATGCTGATAACGCCGTCTTAGTCGCTTTAAAGCCATTCTTCACTAACCTCAACTCACCGCGTCCAATCTCAAAGGTCACTAACGTTCACAACTGTTACAGCATGTACACTCCTGGAAATTGAAATAAGAACACCGTGAATTCATTGTCCCAGGAAGGGGAAACTTTATTGACACATTCCTGGGGTCAGATACATCACATGATCACACTGACAGAACCACAGGCACATACACACAGGCAACAGAGCATGCACAATGTCGGCACTAGTACAGTGTATATCCACCTTTCGCAGCAATGCAGGCTGCTATTCTCCCATGGAGACGATCGTAGAGATGCTGGATGTAGTCCTGTGGAACGGCTTGCCATGCCATTTCCACCTGGCGCCTCAGTTGGACCAGCGTTCGTGCTGGACGTGCAGACCGCGTGAGACGACGCTTCATCCAGTCCCAAACATGCTCAATGGGGGACAGATCCGGAAGTCTTGCTGGCCAGGGTAGTTGACTTACACCTTCTAGAGCACGTTGGGTGGCACGGGATACATGCGGACTTGCATTGTCCTGTTGGAACAGCAAGTTCCCTTGCCGGTCTAGGAATGGTAGAACGATGGGTTCGATGACGGTTTGGATGTACCGTGCACTATTCAGTGTCCCCTGGACGGTCACCAGTGGTGTACGGCCAGTGTAGGAGATCGCTCCCCACGCCATGATACCGGGTGTTGGCCCTGTGTGCCTCGGTCGTATGCAGTCCTGATTGTCGCGCTCACCTGCACGGCGCCAAACACGCATACGACCATCATTGGCACCAAGGCAGAAGCGACTCTCATCGCTGAAAACGACACGTCTCCATTCGTCCCTCCATTCACGCCTGTCGCGACACCACTGGAGGCGGGCTGCACGATGTTGGGACGTGAGCGGAAGACGGCCTAACGGTGTGCGGGACCGTAGCCCAGCTTCACGGAGACGGTTGAGAATGGTCCTCGCCGATACCCCAGGAGCAACAGTGTCCCTAATTTGCTGGGAAGTGGCGGTGCGGTCCCCTACGGCACTGCGTAGGATCATACGGTCTTGGCGTGCATCCGTGCGTCGCTGCGGTCCGGTCCCAGGTCGACGGGCACGTGCACCTTCCGCCGACCACTGGCGACAACATCGATGTACTGTGGAGACCTCACGCCCCACGTGTTGAGCAATTCGGCGGTACGTCCACACGACCTCCCGCATGCCCACTATACGCCCTCGCTCAAAGTCCGTCAACTGCACATACGGTTCACGTCCACGCTGTCGCGGCATGCTACCAGTGTTAAAGACTGCGATGGAGCTCCGTATGCCACGGCAAACTGGCTGACACTGACGGCGGCGGTGCACAAATGCTGCGCAGCTAGCGCCATTCGACGGCCAACACCGCGGTTCCTGGTGTGTCCGCTGTGCCGTGCGTGTGATCATTGCTTGTACAGCCCTCTCGCAGTGTCCGGAGCAAGTATGGTGGGTCTGACACACCGGTGTCAATGTGTTCTTTTTTCCATTTCCAGGAGTGTATTTAAAGTAAACCTGGTCTGCATTCACATAGTTGTGCTACTAGCGCAACTACAGTCATGCTCATGAATTAAGGACAATGCTGATACATGGTGAAACAACGCTCTGGTGGTTGGTTTGCGGGCTTAAATCACCTCGGGGTATGACCATGCGGTGCATTTGACCTGCGGTCTTCGCCCGGTGGCGCTGGCAGCAGTCCACATACGCAGAGGTGTGTTCGTGCATGTCGGAGTACGGTGCAACGAGTAAGTGTGCATAAGTTTTCAGACGAGCTAATGGTGACTGTGTGTTGAAAATTGTTCAAACAACACATACTAGAGACGTTATGAGTGTTAGAATACTAGGGCGACTGGAGGCTGGTCATAGACAGCAGGTCGTTGCATGGGCCCTCCGTGTCCCGCAAAGTGTGATATCAAGATTATGGCAAAGATTCCAGCAGACAGGAAAGGTATCCAGGAGCTAGAGTACGGGACGTCCACAGTGTACAAGACCACAAGAAGACCGATATCTCACCATCAGTGTCCGCAGACGGCCACGGAGTACTGCAGGTAGCCTTGCTCTGGGTGTTACCGCAGCCACTGGAACAGTTGTCTCCAGACACACAGTCTACAAACGACTGAACAGACACGGTTTATTTGCCCAGATACCTGCAAGGTACATTCCACTGACCCCTGGTCACAGGAGAGCCCGTAAAGCCTGGATTCAAGAATACAGTACGTGGTCATTGGAACAGTGGTTCCAGGTTATGTTCACGGATGAACAGTGATTTTCGCCGGGTTTTCACCTGGCGTGAACCAGGAACCACATACCAACCCCTTAATGTCCTTGAAAGGGACTTTTATGGAGGTCAGTGGGATTATGATTGCTGCACGTACACCCCTGCACGTACACCCCTGCATGTCTTTGACAGAGTGACTGTAACGGGACGTCATTTTGCACCAGTATGTCCGCCTTTTCACGGGTGCAGTGGGTCCCACTTTCCTCCTGATGGATGTTAAGGCACGGCTCCACCGAGTTGCCATCGTGGAGGAGTACCTTGAAACAGATCAGGGGAATGGAGTGGCCTGCCTATTCTCCAGACCTAAACGCCATCGAGCACGTCTGGGATGCTCTCGTTCGACGTATCGCTGCACGTCTTCCAGCACCTAGGACACTTCTGGAGCTCCGACAGGCACTGGTGCAAGAAAGGGAGGCTGTACCCAGCAGCTGCCTGACCACCCGATCCAGAGTATGCCAACCCGCGGCCTGTGTACGTATGCATGATGATTATATCCCGTGTTGATGTCGGGGTACATACGCAGGAAACAGTGACGTTTTGTAGCACATGTGTTTCGGAACGGTTTTCTCATCTTACCATCAATACCGTGGACTTACAGATCTGTGTAGTGTGTGTTCCCTATGTGTCTATGCCATTAGCGCCAGTTTGGTGTAGTGCCACGTTGTGTGGCACCACATTCTGCAACTATCCCTAACTTATGAACATGAGAGTGTTATGCGTCTAGGGTGAAATCTAACTACACATCATCTTTCAGTTGTAGAAACACGCCTACCAGTTTTTCTTTATATCGCTCATTCTTGCTGTTGCGATTTCTTTCCGTCAGTATATATACAAGCAACGTCACTCATCAGCTTCATACAGGCTGGTATGACACCGTGAATACCAAATGTTCATATGGTTTAAGCTGTCAACTCGAGAAAGACAACATACGTAAATAATCTTATGTTTGTTAACAGGTAGATGCATGCTGGCTGGTGTGGTACGCACTGAAAACCCCACGCTGCAATACTGTTGCGCGTCGCTAGAGGAGCCATAACAGAATGTCGCTGACTATCTCCACTTTAGCAACGGTGCTATTGGTGAATGATATTTTTGCGAAAACGTTCAATATCAATATTTAAACGTAAACTTTTTTTGCGAAAACGTTCAATATCAATATTTAAACGTAAACTTTGTGTCCTGCCGTACGGCAGGTCTTGTCATGGGGGAAGCCTCGTCAGAGATGTACACCGCATGAGCGTCTAGGGAAGTGATTCCAGTGGTGGTTTCCCCTTGCCTTCCACTGATGATGATGAAATGATAATGAGGAAAACTCAACACCCAGTCCCTAAACGGAGAAAATCTCTGACCCAGCCGGGAATCGAACCCGGGCCCCTTTGCATGAGAGACTGCCGCGGTGAGCACTCAGCTACCGGGGCGGACACATCAACATTAACAACAGATACATTATTTTTTAAGAGCTTTCAAATACAATTAAAAATTATATAGTTCGACATGAAGAAAGTAAAGTTGCCTCGGTACTTGTTTGAGAGCTAAACGAATTAAATATGTAACTAAATTATGTGATCTCATTTGCAGGAAATATTGTTTCTATTTCTCGAATTTTTTCAGAAATCAGAGGGGAGAGTAAGATTTGGGTGACTGCTTCTGTATAAGGCAGATCGTATACAACCATTAATTCTCCCCACCCTTCAACCCAACCCCCTCAGATAGAGACAGCTTCTAACTACTTTGTAATTGAGTGCTGTGTTAAATATTAGACGTCAAATACATAAACGTTTGGGGTCGAGGAAGAAAATTTCTAATTATTTCTCTTTTAATATGTTCGGATCATTTACCCATAGAATAATGAAACTGTCAGAACTAGCCCTGCCATGCTTAATTCTAACATATGAAGAAAACGATAAGCTGTTTTACTTCTGTTGTTTTGAGAGGTGTGTTAGCGTTGATGTTTGGGAGTGGGTATACAGTTTGTTGGAAATTTCTAACTGCTCACATTATATGAAACATTGCACGAGTATACTCTCTGTATGTCTATCTTTTCAGAGATAGTTGCGGGACTCATCTGTTAGGTACAGGATATCAAATCAAACACCTTTCAGGCGTCTAATTTCCAAATTGTTATTTTTCATTTGGCTACCAGTTTCGGCGATTTACTACGCCATCTTCAGGAGTATATTGTGGGTAATTTGCACGTCATCAATTTCATTGTCTCAACACATATACACACTTTATAACTTTAAAACTTGAGTTATTATGTTAAACATTTAAGGTAAGATTGTTGCTCGTAGTGAGTAAATTATGAGAGTATTTAAAATTTTTATATTCAGTCTGTAATCTACATCTACATCTACATCCATACTCCGCAAACCACCTGATGGTGTGTGGTGGAGGGTACCTTGAGTACCTCTATCGGTTCTCCCTTTCGGTCTCGTGTAGTTCGCGGACAGAAAGATTGTCGGTATGCCTCTGTGTGGGCTCTAATCTCTTTGATTTTATCCTCATGGTCTCTTCGCGAGATATACGTAGGAGGGAGCAATATACTGCTTGACTCCTCGGTGAAGGTATGTTCTCGAAACTTCGACAAAAGCCCGTACCGAGCTTCTGAGCGTCTCTCCTGCAGAGTCTTCCACTGGAGTTTATCCATCATCTCCGTAACGCTTTCGCGATTACTAAATGATCCTGTAACGAAGCGCGCTGCTCTCCGTTGGATCTTCTCTACCTCTTCTATCAACCCCATCTGGTACGGATCCCACACTGCTGAGCAGTATTCAAGCAGTGGGCGAACAAGCGTACTGTAACCTACTTCCTATGTTTAATGGTTGTATACGATCTGCCTTATACAGACGCAATCACCCAAATCTTCCACTCCCCTCTGATTTCGTGAAGAATTCGAGATATCGAAACGATACTTCCGGCAAATGAGATCATATAATTTCGTTGCATATTTAATTCGCTTAGCCCTCAAAGGAGTACCGAGGCAACTTCACTTTTTTCATGTCGAACTATATAATTCTTAATGGTATTTGAAATCTCTTGAAAAATGATATAACGGTTGTTAATGTTGATGTTTAAGATTTTCGCAAAAACATCTTCGGCAACCGATAGCTCCGTTGCTGAAGTTGAGATAGTCAGCGACATTCCGTTATGGCTCCTCTAGCGACGTGCAACGGTATTGCGGCGTGGGTTTTTCAGTGCGTACCAAGCCAGCATGCATTTAGCTGCTAACAAACATAAGATTAATTACGTAATTATGAGGAATACCAGCTAATTCCTGCCACACGTTGCTGTGATTCAGTCTGCTTTAAAAGAAAAGAAAGAAAAGAAAGAAAAGACAAAGCACGCGTTTGTAATATGTATGGGAACTGGATATGCGTCCTTCCCCCCCCCCCCCTTGTCTCTCTTCATATCCTCCTGGCCCCTCTCTCTCTCCTCCTTTCTCCCTGTCTATCACTTCCCGCCCTCCATTCGTCCGTATTCTCTGTCCCCTTTCCTCTCTCCATCTTCTCCTGCTCCTCTCTCTCCCCACCCACTCCCCACTTTCTCTGTCGATCTTCTCCTCTTTGATCATCTTCTGCTGCCCCCTCTTACTCATCCTCTGTTTCTCCATCAACTTCTCCTCCTTTCTATGTCCATCTTCTCCTCCTCCTCTTTCTCCATTTTCTAATGCCCCCTCTCTCTGTGCATACCCTCATTGCCGCCTTCTATCTCCATTTCCTCCTAACCCTCTGTCCATCTCCTCTTCATCACTCTCTCTGGCCTTGAGCCTTGTTTACCCTTATTGCATATTCATATTCTTCAATAGTAATCGAATCATGGGCCGATAAGCCGTAAATATAACTTTCCTGTTTGCTAACAACATTTGAATGTTTATGTACCCTTTATCATCTGAATTTTCATTACAGTATTGTGAAAAAATTAAACTAAATAAGTCACGATCCTTTAGAGACTTTCTGTAATAACGTTTGCCCTCTACATATTAGATTTTTATTTGCGTATTATAGACATATATTTACAAAATAGGCATATAAAAAGAAGTGTATATTAGAATGCAACGTTGTCACAATTTCAAAGTAATTGGTGAATAATTCTGGAGAAGAACCATTTTGTGCGAACGAACATAGACATTTTTACTGATTTCGCCTATAATTATTGCATTACGTACTTGTATATTATATGTGGTCGTCTAGCAAGTATATAAATCACGCTCATATTCGAATACAATGTCGTGTCAAAATTTAGAAGCAATCGGTGAAGAACATTCAGAGTTTTACGATTTTGTACAAACGATCATTTACATTTTTACTGATTTCGGCCGGCCGCTGTGGCCGAGCGGTTCTAGGCGCTTCAGTCCGGAACCACGCTGGTGCTGCGGTCGCAGGTTCGAATCCTGCCTCGGGCATGGCTGTGTGTGATGTCCTTAGGTTAGGTTTAAGTAGTTCTGAGGAGCTCAGTTGTTAAGTCCCATAGTGCTCAGAGCCATTTGAACGACACTGATTTCGCCTATAATTACTACACACATATTTTATGTGGCTCTCTGGCAAGTATATGAAAACACGCGAGGATCCGAATTTCGCTGTGTGAAACTTTCGAAGCAAGCGGTGAAGAACTTTCGTAGATTTACGATTTTGAACAAACGAACATTTACACTTTTATTCATGTAGATTGAAAATAAAATACTTGGTGCTCTTGGAATCCGTGAGATAGGCATCGTGCAACGGGGATCGGTGGACCATTCTATTCATTTAGTAACATAGAAGTGTGATAGGAGACAGGAGTTGTGCTGAAATGAAGAGAACGAATGGTGCGCGACAGCAATGGAGAGAGACGAAAGTTAGGTCGACGAGCGACTCTGCCTCGAGGAAAGCGGTGTGCTTGAGGACACGTAAAATAACGTGACAAGGAGCATGCTAAGAGATGACATCTTTCGATATTCCGGTTCCGTCTTGGTGCCAGTAGCGGCAGTGGAGCTGAAAGAGTATGCAGTCAAATGAAGTCAGCCGTCTCCTGCATAAAACGCATCTCATTTCTCTGGCCTGCAATATTGTCACATCTGCTGTTACGACCGGCGACGCGCGTACTTTTCATTTCTTCGGCCCACGCCTTCCCTTCAGCACATTTCTCTACAAGAGTCGCCCACAATGGAGCAATATATGCGAGCAGCATCTGGGGCATCTTTCTGTTCGCGTACTCATTTAGTTAGCATCTCGATAGATACGCCCAGTGGCTTGCGTCACAACTCGTCTGTAGCAGTCTCGAGAATACAAGTAACGGAAGAGTAACTCGTGACATAAACTGTGTTTACACAGTGAAACTGCACTGCGAAACCAAGTTTCGAAACTATGGTAGGATCCAGTTCTCACGCGCGACGTGCAATGCCGAGAGTCGTTGACGAAACTATTCAGTCTCGCGGACCAAATAAACAGTTGAAACGTCCCCTTAGGTAAATTGTGAATTACTGTGCTGGTTAACTTCCACGTTATTTGATACGAAGACAGCTGAGTAAAACTGAATGTACTCAGACAGTTCTCTCTTTACTTATTCTGATCATCACTAAACTGACACACAATGTTTTTTTTAATTTTTGTTTTATTATTATTATTTATTTATTTATTTATTTATTTATTTATTTTAGCACAACGCAATCTGACTTTCAATAATCCCTACAAAAGAATTGCCCTGACTAACAATAACCTATACCTTTCATGGATAACGTACCTCACAAAAATCTTCGTTACTCGAAATACTGCAATACAGCGAGCGCCAATGCAGCCAGCTAAATAAAAGATACTAACTACTGAAGGCACTAACTACTGATACGCATAGTTAGCAAATGAAAGATTTCGATACAGAACAAACAATGTATTTACCTTAATAGCGTTTAGCGTTCAAAAGTGTGTATATATATATATATATACTTTCAATAATCCCTACAAAAGAATGGCCCTGACGAACAATAACCTATACCCGAACAATAACCTATATATATATAATTTTGTGGCATCCAATTAAACAAATTTCCTTTTTCTGGAGGACACACGTCCATATCGTGCTCACATAGTAAGTAACCTCTCAAAACTCCGCCATCTCTCTCCCCACATCCACCACTGCTGGCGGCTCACCTCCAACTGCACAACGCTACGCGCTGTTCACATCCAACTGCCCAACACTACAATAGCGAATATTACACCAGTGCCAACCAGCCACAGACTGCACACAGCACAGTCAGTGATTTTCATACAGAGCGCTACGTGGCGTTACCGACATAAAAACCTAAACAGCCTACTTACACAGTTTTTCAGCATTAGAAGTAGTCACTCGTGTACAAAGAAAAAAAAAAGCAAATATTCTCTTCGTGCGGTTAATCGAAGGGCTCTGAAGCCCAATGGGACGTAGCGAAATTGAGTTTTGCTTAGTTTGAAGAGGGAGGAAACAGAAAATTGTCGACTACCTTATACTGAAAATTACAATTACGGTAATTCATCAGCATCGTGTACTAGTGTAAATGTAATTAGGAAATCATATGACATAAATAGATATTACAAGAAGAATCTAATAATCATAATAATGGTGTAAAACAGAGTTTTCGTGTACTAATTTTGAGAATGAACCAATTAGAAGCTGCTAGTAAGATGGGAAACTGCAACAGCTATAATATGTAAATTCGTAGCGGCCTCAACTAACCATTAGTACAGACTTTCATTCCTCAATGTGAACAGTGTGGGCGTGGCGTGCTATATCGGTCCTGCCTGGAGCCTGTGTATCGGGAGAATGGCTCATGCGCGTACAGTGACAGACGGTCTGAAGCGGCATCCCCAAAGCAAGTAGTTCCAATTTTCATCATCTAGAGGACAATAGCGCACAGAAACATTCAAGAAACAGGTCAAGAGACTGCTTTTGTACGTTATTCTGTTTGTTTCTTGAAGGCTTTTCTGTTTATTTATGTTTGTACAGTTTTTTATACTTATCTTAGAAAATAGATTAAGGAAAGGCAAACCTACGTTTCTAGCATTTGTAGACTTAGAGAAAGATTTTGACAATGTTGACTGGAATACTCTCTTTCAAATTCTGAAGGTGGCAAGGGTAAAATACAGGGAGCGAAAGGCCATTTACAATTTATACAGAAACCAGATGGGAGTTAAAGAGTCGAGGGACATGGAAGGGAAGCAGCGGTTGGGAAGGGAGTGAGACAGGGTTGCAGCCTCTCCCCGATGTTATTTAATCTGTATATTGAGCAAGCAGTAAAAGAAACAAAAGAAAAATTCGGAGTAGGTATTAAAATCCATAGAGAAGAAATTAAAACCTTGAGGTTCGCCGATGACATTGTAATTCTGTCAGAGACAGCAAAGGACCTGAAAGAGCAGCTGAACGCAATGGACAGTGTCTTGAAAGGAGGATATAAGATGAACATCAAGAAAAGCAAAACGAGGATAATGGAATGTAGTCGAATTAAATCGGGTGATGCTGAGGGTATTAGATTAGGAAATGAGACACTTAAAGCAGTAAAGGAGTTTCACTATTTGGGGAGCAAGATAACTAATGATGGTCGAAGTAGAGAGGATATAAAATGTAGACTGGCAACAGCAAGGAAAGCGTTTCTGAAGAAGAGAAATTTGTTAACATCGAGTATAGATTTAAGTGTCAGGAATTCTTTTCTGAAAGTATTTGTATGGAATGTAGCCATGTATGGAAGTGAATCGTGGACGATAAATAGTTTAGACAAAAAGAGAATAGAAGCTTTCGTAATGTGGCGCTAGAGAAGGATGCTGAAGATTAGATGGGTAGATCACGCAACTAATGAGGAGGTACTGAATAGAATTGGGGAGAAGAGAAATTTGTGGCACAACTTGATTAGAAGAAGGGATCAATTGGTAGGACATATTCTGAGGCATCAAGAGATCACCATTTTAGTATTGGAGAGCAGCGCGGAGGGTAAAAGACCAAGAGATGAATACACTAACAGATTCAGAAGGATGTTGTTTGCAGTAGGTATTGGGAGATGAAGAAGCTTGCACAAGATAGAGTAGCATGGAGAGCTGCATCAAACCAGTCTCTGGACTGAAGACCACAACAATAGCAACAGTTTTTATATGGTTTTTGTAGTGTGATTGAAGCGTAAATGGCGTCTAAAGTAAATATGTAGATTATTGTTCCACTGATGAACGCTGTACGAAATAGTGTGAGGAAGTTTTGAGACAATGTGAATGCAGACGACAGGGAATTTTGTTTCATAATATGTTAACCCTTTGTTTCCTGACATAAGAAAAAAATTACTTTTTAACATTTTCTTTGCAGAATTTATGCTATTGTGGCCTCAAATGACGGTAGGATTTTTTGTAAATTTTATTTTATTTTTCACAACTTTTTTCTCTCCTGGTACTCAGACGTACCGTCAGACTCCATGGACAGAATCACAACATGCGCAGAAAAATGCTCCAATTTTTATAACTTGTACCTTGATCCACGTAAATATTAAATATTTTTACATTAGAAAATTAATTAACAGAAATATGATATTTCTGATTTTTTTTAAATTTCGCATAAATTTATTCTAGAGCAACTTCACAATACATAGTAACTTAGCTATACATTTTTGACAGTATATACATATCACATATTTAGTGATACCTCATGAAATTGTAGGAAACAGTTCTTTTTCATATTGCAGCACAAATACACTTTACATGTACTACATTGTGCATGTGGTCTCGACTGATTTTTATTTTTCGCACACATTTCGCATCGTCCTCTTCTACAACTGAACACTACAAAATGGTTTCCTCGGTTGCCAAGATGTACAGCCTTCGGAACAGAAAAGTTATCCTTCCTTCTTTTTGGGAGAGTTATTTCATCTTTACCAGAGTTTCTCTTTTTGAGATTTGGCACTTGCTGTTCATTCATTAGCCCTAGTGCCACAGCACGCCTGAATTCCAGCAGTGGCAGTGCCCCATGTAGATCACTAAAAATGACGTAAGCATTGACAAAAGAAATTTCTATTGCTGCCCAGAAGAGACGGTGCCACCATTTCTTTGATCGCTTGTCAAGACCATAAGTTGAACGTAATCTGTCTACATGATCCACACCACCCATGTTTTTATTGTAATCACATACAATAACTGGACATGGTATAGTCATACTAGTTCCATCTTTCTGTTTTCTTGTCACTACGCTCTGTTCAGTGCCATGGAAGTTTGACGCAAAATACGTTACTTTATTTTCCTTCCATTGAAATACTGTTCGGTCTAAAGATGACTCTCTGTGATTTGATTTAGACATTTTCCTTTAGGTAAATTCCCTGGCAAACCTTTCCTGTTTGTTCTAATTGTTCCACAGGCCAATGTACTTACGGATTTCTGTGTGAGAAAAAGTGGACAGAACAACTAGTGAGAGGTAACGCATTGTTGCTACAATAAAGTGTTCGCACAACCTGACGGTACTAATAAGTCCCCCTTATATTTTCCACTTTATCTCATTCACTTGTAACGTAATGCTTCAAACTATTATAAAAAAACAAAGAAGGTAAGTACGTACAATGGAAAACTCAACGGAAGTTTCAATAAATTGCGCACAAATTCAGGCAACACCATGGAAACAAGCACGTACAATCTTCTGTTTTCACAGCAGCGCGCGAAAAACAGTTTCAAGCTCTGACCGCCAGAGAGGTTTATGTATTGCACAATAACATCTATGAAACAGTAGAGCAACCAATCAGAGCGGAATTTTCTTGGCACGTCTTTTCTCTTGCAGATAGAGAATGCTTACAGCACTCCAAGTAGTCGGAGCCCAGCCTTTCAATGGAACGGTCGACTACTTGGAAGCTCCGAAGGAAGTTATAATTTGCCTGTTCTAGTTGTGCTACATGTTGCAAAAGTATTTTAAGGTAAAGGCATATTCATTTAGTGTTTTTTTTTAGAAAGTACGGATTTTTTAAGTAATTTTGTGTATGAGAAAAGACAGTAATTCCGCGTGGCATATTGAGCAGATCGATGACTATAACTTGAGTGCATTACACACCGATAAAGTTATTAGTACGGCGAGCATTTTCATTTAAGAACAATCGGTGTTTAGTGGCTGTTCATATTTCGGGAAATACGTTACCATAAACTTGCTAACGTGAATGAAAGCTCTGTGCATGACTGTGTTAAGATTAGCACGGGGTTGGCAGTGATCGTGTACATTATCAAGGTTCAGAATAGACGAAAGTTTTCAGTATTTCCACGTTTCATTCTAAATTACGACCTTTTCCCGATTCTTGGAACAGTTACGTTGTATGGAGCCTGGTGCGAGTTGCAGTACGGTAGGTTTCTGTTTGGCTTTCCTACTGGCGATCTGCTGCAACGAATTCACAGGTAGGTGCAGGAAAAAAGCGAGAAAGGAACCGCGCCGCCGTACGTGGTACGTAAAATAAGCTTTACCTGTTCTCGATTCTATCTGTTTTTCTGTTTTAGCATCGATAACGACTACGTTTTAAATGAAATCTAGATCTTCTACTGACTGCCGTCCTCATTTATATTTTGTTTACAATCTCGTTTCTCACAATTTGAGCAGATCATACTGATTCTGTCGTCACAACAGAATGGAAAGGATTTCCATGTGGCACATTTGCAGTTAAGATTCGCGCCAGTGGAACATCGTGTTGAAGAATTTCCTGTTTGCGTGCTTCCAAGAACGATCGCTGATTGCTCGTTTCGCGGCAGCTTTCTTACAGCTTTCAGGTAAGACGTGAGTAGGTGTATCTGTAGCTCATCAAGAAGTCATGCACCCAAGGCATAGAACGTGAGGAAGCTGTGATCTGTGACATTTTGCCCTCTTAGCTCATGTGTCTCATCCGTCTTTGCTTTCCCAGGTTTTCATCTACATCTACGTGATTACTCTGCTATTCACAATAAAGTGCCTGGCTGTCTCTCTACCGTTCCACTCTCGAACGGCAGGCGGGAAAAACGACCACTTAAATTTTTTCTGTGCGAGCCCTAATTTCTCTTATTTTATCGTGATGATCAATTCTCCCTATGTAGTTTTGGGCCAGATGACTTTCCTGTATGGATTTGTGTTGTCAGAAGTAAGAATTAGTGTTAGGGCACAATATCCATACTGGTAACCCACATTTTTAGGATCTGCTTCGTATTTATTGTTTTACTGAACAACGTTCGCAAAAAGCCACCAATTTTTCGTCTAAGGCTACATTTGTACCCGCTATTCCCACAGAAGTAACAGATGCTAACTTATCATTTGCTACCGACATTTCTACACGCTATGAATTTTTAAACATCCACGTCATATACTACACCCAAAGGACACAAATGTATCAAATGAAGCTATAAAACCGACGGGGGTGGGGGGGGGGGGGGAGGAGGGAGAACGTGATGTGAAAAGTCTATTTTTTTATTTGGTGCTTACGCTATGCAACAAAATAAGAGAAAGAGAAGCCATCGACTAGTGAACGCTAGCGTTTAAATACAAAAACGATATAGAAGAGCAGCTTCCCTTTTGGATCATGTTGACCTAAATATTACGATAGGGCTAAGTATGCACAAATGTAAAAGTGTGCACTTCGCAAAACGCACAAAAGTAATGTGCTGTGACTGTAATACACTCCTTGAAATTGAAATAAGAACACCGTGAATTCATTGTCCCAGGAAGGGGAAACTTTATTGACACATTCCTGGGGTCAGATATATCACATGATCACACTGACAGAACCACAGGCACATAGACACAGGCGACAGAGCATGCACAATGTCGGCACTAGTACAGTGTATATCCACCTTTCGCAGCAATGCAGGCTGCTATTCTCCCATGAAGACGATCGTAGAGATGCTGGATGTAGTCCTGTGGAACGGCTTGCCATGCCATTTCCACCTGGCGCCTCAGTTGGACCAGCGTTCGTGCTGGACGTGCAGACCGCGTGAGACGACGCTTCATCCAGTCCCAAACATGCTCAATGGGGGACAGATCCGGAGATCTTGCTGGCCAGGGTAGTTGACTTACACCTTCTAGAGCACGTTGGGTGGCACAGGATACATGCGGACGTGCATTGTCCTGTTGGAACAGCAAGTTCCCTTGCCGGTCTAGGAATGGTAGAACGATGGGTTCGATGACGGTTTGGATGTACCGTGCACTATTCAGTGTCCCCTCGACGATCACCAGTGGTGTACGGCCAGTGTAGGAGATCGCTCCCCACACCATGATGCCGGGTGTTGGCCCTGTGTGCCTCGGTCGTATGCAGTCCTGATTGTGGCGCTCACCTGCACGGCGCCAAACACGCATACGACCATCATTGGCACCAAGGCAGAAGCGACTCTCATCGCTGAAGACGACACGTCTCCATTCGTCCCTCCATTCACGCCTGTCGCGACACCACTGGAGGCGGGCTGCACCATGTTGGGGCGTGAGCGGAAGACGGCCTAACGGTGTGCGGGACCGTAGCCCAGCTTCATGGAGACGGTTGCGAATGGTCCTCGCCGATACCCCAGGAGCAACAGTGTCCCTAATTTGCTGAGAAGTGGCGGTGCGGTCCCCTACGGCACTGCGTAGGATCCTACG
The DNA here is from genome assembly GCF_023864275.1 of Schistocerca cancellata. Classification (NCBI taxonomy): domain Eukaryota; kingdom Metazoa; phylum Arthropoda; class Insecta; order Orthoptera; family Acrididae; genus Schistocerca; species Schistocerca cancellata. Next base: position 113,207,440 of record NC_064636.1, on the reverse strand, counting down.
GTCTTGGCGTGCATCCGTGCGTCGCTGCGGTCCGGTCCCAGGTCGACGGGCACGTGCACCTTCCGCCGACCACTGGCGACAACATCGATGTACTGTGGAGACCTCACGCCCCACGTGTTGAGCAATTCGGCGGTACGTCCACCCGGCCTCCCGCATGCCCACTATACGCCCTCGCTCAAAGTCCGTCAACTGCACATACGGTTCACGTCCACGCTGTCGCGGCATGCTACCAGTGTTAAAGACTGCGATGGAGCTCCGTATGCGACGGAAAACTGGCTGACACTGACGGCGGCGGTGCACAAATGCTGCGCAGCTAGCGCCATTCGACGGCCAACACCGCGGTTCCTGGTGTGTCCGCTGTGCCGTGCGTGTGATCATTGCTTGTACAGCCCTCTCGCAGTGTCCGGAGCAAGTATGGAGGGTCTGACACACCGGTGTCAATGTGTTCTTTTTTCCATTTCCTGGAGTGTACGTATATAAGGCGCTGGTAATATTAATCAACTCATTCAAATATGCAACGGTAACTTTTTATAAAGATATGAAATGGAATCGTCCGATATGCTCACTCGCAGGTAAAACAAGTTGCAGACATTGGCCCATTGGTAGAATATTAGGGAAATCTTGTCAGTGTGAAAAGGAGATACCTTACAAAACATCCATGATGGACTATTGCTCAAGCGTTTGGGACCAATACCAAACAGAACTAACAGGGGATATTGAAAGTGCACAGAGGACAGTACGAGTCGTCATAATTTACTTATGGTGCAAGGAAAGTATTTGCGTTCGAACAGACGTTTCTATACTACATTTTGGTTGCCTCTCAGTGTGCTGGTGAGAGTTGTTTTTCTGCAAGACTCTGCAAGAGTGCTCTAGATGTCGCTGTTGAAGGCTATGCAATGTGGATATCATAAATGCAAATGAAAATGGGGACTTTCAAGGAACCACTTGAAGCAGTATGAATGACTGCAAAGCGCACAGTGAAGGAAAGGACGTTGATCACATGTCACAGTCGCACAGGCTGTTATATCAGTGCCGGACACAACCTCAGTGACAGGGCAGCGAACAGGGTTGGCAGCAATGTGCTGTTGTTTCCTGATGATGCCGTCGTGTACGGTAAGGTGTCGAAGTTGAGTGGCTGTAGGAAGATACGCGACGACTTCGACAAAATTTCCAGTTGGTGTGATGAATGGCAGCTAAACCTAAATGTGGAAAAATATAAGTTCATGCGGATGAGTAGGAAGATCAAACCTGTACACAGTATTACTAGCGTCAAGTCGTTTACATATCTGCGCGTAGCTCTGCAAAGCGACGTGAGGTGGAACAAGCATGTGAGAACTGGGACAGGAAAGGTGATTGGCCGACTTCGGTTTATTGGGAGAGTTTTAGCAAACCGTGGTTCACCTGTATAGGAGAGAGCGTACAGCGCGCTGGTGCGACCTATTCTTGAGTACTACTAGAGGGTGTGGGATCCATACTGTAAGTAGGCTGATTATGTTTTCGTTATGTAAGTAGGCTGTTTATGTTTTCTTATTGGCAACGTTACGTAGCGCTCTATATGAAAATCACTGGCTGTGCTGTGTGCAGTCTGTGGCTAGTTTGCATTGTTGTCTGCCATTGTAGTGTTGGGCAGCGGCAGCTGGATGTGAACAGCGCGTAGCGTTGCGCAGTTGGAGGTGAGCCGCCAGCAGTGGTGGATGTCGGAAATGAGATGGCGGATTTTTGAGTACAGAATGGATATTATGAACTGCTATGTATATTATGCTTTTTCAACACTATTAAGGTAAATACATTGTTTGTTCTCTATTAAAATCTTTCATTTGCTAACTATCCCTATCAGTAGTTAGTGACTTCCGTAGTTTGAATCTTTTATTTAGCTGGCAGTAGTGGCGCTCGCTGTATTGCAGTAGGCTCGCTGTATTGCAGTAGTTCGAGTAACGAAGAGTTTTGGTGAGGTAAGTGATTTGTGAAACGTATAGGTTAATGTGTGTCAGTTTAAGCACAGTCGTGTATAAATGTTCTAAGGGGACGTTTCAATACCAGATCGTACTGAAGAAAGACATCGAAGCAATTCAGAGGTGGGCTGCTACATTTGTTACCCATAGGTTTGAACAACACCTAAGTTTTACTGAGATACTTCCGGAATACAAATGGGATACCCTGAACGGAAGATGACGTTCTTTTCGAGGAACACTATTGAGAAAATTATGGAACCAGTATTTGAAGCTGACTGCCAAACGATGCTACTGCCGCCAACAGGAAGATAAGATCTGTGAAATTAGGGCTCATGTGGAGGCACATAGACATTCGTTTTACCCTCTCTCTCTCTCAGACTGGAACAAGAAAGGAAACGATGGCAGTGGTACAGGGTACCCTCTTCCATGGACAGTGGCTTGCGTTGCAAACAGGGTGGTCCATCTGAAGGTGCCTATAAGATTATCTCGAAAACTGTACATCAGGTGAAAATAGTGGGTAAGACAAGTTCGTAAGCTCAAAGATTCAGAGACAAAGTGGAATACCGAAATCAACCGTTTTGAGCGTTTTGAAGGCACATAAATATCATGCGTATCATATCACACTGACACAGGCATTAACGCCGAAAGATATGTAAATACGGGTGCATTTCTGCCAATGGGCCTTGGAGATAATAAGAGGTGACAATGGGTTTTTAGATACGTTATGTTCACCGATGAAGCCACATTAAAAAACAATGGCGAATTAAATTGTCATGATTGTCATTATTGGTCCCATGTCAATCCACACTGGCACAGACCCATTGACAATCAACACAAATGGTCGTTAATGGTCTGGTGTGGGATTTTAAACGGTTACTTGATAGGACCGTATTTTTTGACCAAAATGTTACTGGGGGATCTTATTTACAACTTCTAGGCGATGATTTTTTAAAGCTAATGGAAGATGTTGATTTAGAAAGTAGGCAACGAATGTGGTTTCAACAGGACGGAGGAGCTCCACATTACACTAAAAATGTACAGAACGTTTTAGATTTATGGCACCCTGGTCGGTGGATAGGACGCGGTGGACCTATTCAGTGGCCTCCACATTCATCAGACCTAACATCTCCTGATTTTTTCTTTTGGGGTTATTTAAGAAATATAGTTTGTGACAGATGGCCCACAACCCGAAACGATATGGAGCAACGCATTCGAAGAGCATGTGCAGCCATACCACGGGATGTGCTGCTCAAAACTGAGGACAACTTTTGCAGACGATTGCCTTTATGCTTTGGAGCAAACGGGGATGATTTTGCACAGTTTCTTCGTGGATAATTTCTTTAATTAAGCACCCTAAATTGTGAGAGGCAAGTGGTCCCACACTAATGAATACCCCCAACATGTAAGAGGCAAGGGGACTCACACTAATGAAGCACCACAACATGTGAGAGGCAAGGGGACTCACACTAATGAAGCACTCCAACATGTGAGAGGCAAGGGGACTCAACACTAATGAAGCACCACAACATGTGAGAGGCAAGGGGACTCACACTAATGAAGCACTCCAACATGTGAGAGGCAAGTGGACTCAACACTAATGAAGCACCACAACATGTGAGAGGCAAGGGGACTCACACTAATGAAGCACTCCAACATGTGAGAGGCAAGGGGACTCACACTAATGAAGCATCCCAACATGTGAGAGGCAAGGGGTCTGACACTAGTGAAGCACTCCATGGGAACATCATTAGTAGTATGTCAGTGTTCATTCTAGAACAGTTTGAAGACACATATAGGCAGGGATTAAGCGTACGCTACGGCACCGTACCCATCTGAGTCATTGCCCTCTGGCCATTGCGCAAGGTTGGGGCAGCCGTCCAGATGAGTTGGTTACGTACACACACAGATATATATACACACAATGTTTACAATTACAGTTTTCTTTGTGATCAAATATACTTGGATTTGTTTCTTTGAAGGCCATTAAAGGAAACACACACACACACACACACACACACACACACACACACACTCACTCACACACACAGACAACCACCAACAAAGTTCGGTTTAAGTATCACGTCCTGTCTACCACGTTTGATCAAGTCTGTCGCAGAGCAACAGAAACCTAAATATCCATCAACATATCTTGTTGAAAACATCATATGCAAAAAAGGAAAGAAAGCTTTGGAGCAATGGCTCGGATTCAGCAATTCACACAACAGCTGGATCAATTTGAAGGCGGGGGGTGGTGGGAAATAATCACAGACATTGCTCAGTTACAACATGTAGAATATGCTGATTCGCATGTGTGTGTGTGTGTGTGTGTGTGTTATTACGGCTAGTTTCTCAGATGCTCTGGTAAAGTCGAAGGATAGCGAAAGACTTGATCAATCGTGGTACACAGGACGTCGTATACAGAAAAAACTATCTCTGTGATACTTAAACTGAACGTCGTTGGTGGTTGACTGTTTGTGTGTGTGTGTGTGTGTGTGTGTGTGTGTGTGACCTTTAAAGATACAAATCAAAGTATATTTGATCATAAAGAAAACTGTGTGTGTACGTAACTGACTCATCTGGACAGCTGCCCCGACATTGCGCAATGGCCAGAGGGTGATGACTCAGATGGGTACGGCGCCGTAGCGTACGCGTAATCGCTGTATATATACGTCTTTAAAGTGTTCCAGAACGAACATAGACATACTACTATCATTCTACTATGTCCATGTCGTTGTTCCTGGGTAAGGCTGAAAGTAGGATACAGTACATTTTGTACAAAAATAGCTTAATTTGGCATAACGAAAGAACTGGCGCACATTTCTTATAGATTATGATGTTTCTTTCTCGGATAATTCTAAATAAATTAGAGTTCCTCCCCAAATTAAATTTTTCTCGATTTCAGCGCCATCTATCAACGGTTTTAAAAAAAATGTTTCAGACAAAACTTGATTACTTTTTTATAGAGAATCCGAATCTGCAAACAAAAATCGGTGTTTTTATTTAAGATTTAGAAGTTTCCCACCGCCCCACCCAAGGGGGCGGGGACCTGGGGGTTACGTGTAGTATCATTTGACGTCCCCTATTGAGCTTACGAACTTGCCTTAACCATCATTTTTACCTGATGTATAGTTTTCGAGATAATCTCATCCGAATCTTCAGATGGACCACCCCGTATGTGTAGACGCAGATGTAGAAGCGAAAAAATGTGTGAGAAATCTTATGGGACTTAACTGCTAAGGTCATCAGTCCCTAAGCTTACACTCTACCTAACCTAAATTATCCAAAGGACAAACACACACACCCATGCCCGAGGGAGGACTCGAACCTCCGCCGGGATCAGCCGCACAGTCCATGACTGCAGCGCCATAGACCGCTCGGCTAATCTGGCGCGGCATGCAGAAGCGATCGCAATACATTAGTAAAGTTGGTTATTATCAATCGCTGATCCGTATGACGCTTTACTACACAAATTACTTGATAAAATGCAACATCACTGTAGCGTCTCGAATGGTATCGACTGGTGTAGCGGCAGCCAAAGGTCGAATTCGGCATGGCGTACTCAGCAGTGTCTAGGCGACGGCTGCGGAAGTTTCCAGATAAACGAATATCAGCGGTGCAAGAAGGGACCTTCAAAGGATCACTCACGGGACTGAGGCGTTAAAGTGTTTGTGCGAGCCCAAATTCTTCCCTTGTGAGGCGAAGAGACTCCTGGAGGAAAGATTCTGACGAAAAACCACTGTTCGTGCGGAATACCACAGTAAACATTAATTAAATGTCACTGTTATTATGTAGCAAATATTGGTGTCTGTCAGTGACAAGATGGCGACCACGCAATTATCGGAAATAGCCACTCGTTGCTCAATTTGTTTCCCCCAACCCCTTTTTTCGATTGTGTCGCCTCTACACTGCTGTTGTTATGCTATCGCGAGGTAATTCATTAGGGTCGTGTTTTGTATTGGTGGCTCTACACCGAATACGTGCTGATTAATTCGCTGCACGTCGCTACAAGTGGTTGGTTCTGTTATTGGATGTCGGAAATGTGTGTCGAACACAACAGTATTCACAACGAGATACAGGCATAGCTGATTGCATTTCAAAACGTAAGCACACCAGAGGGGGAAATTATTCTCACGCCGGAGATCTTAACAGTCCGGTATAATACCATCACTTTCTATGGTAACGATCTCAGGTTGGGAAGGAGGTTCGTGCAAAAGTTTCAGCAGGTATTTATTATGTCCAGCAGAAACTATTTATTGATGATCAGAACTCTAAATTGTTCTATTTATTGATGATCAGACGCCGTAGAGGTACCAAAATGGGGGGGAGGAGGATTTTGACTCATGCGTTCCAGCCGCTGTTGGAAATAACCCCTGATGTTTTCTACAGGATGAGTGTAGGGTGATTTTTCGGGACAGTCGTGTGCGACAGGTTACGTGACTTCTCGTGAAAGTAAGGTCGCATGCAAACACAGCTGTTGACCTCTTGTAAGACGCGAGTGTCTACAGCACACTCCTCGTGGAGTCGTAGAAGAAGGGACAACGCTTTGTCACCAATAATGACGAAACAAATACAGGGTGATTCAAAAAGAATACCACAACTTTAAAAATGTGTATTTAATGAAAGAAACATAATATAACCTTGTGTTATACACCATTACAAAGAGTATTTAAAAAGGTTTTTTTCACTCAAAAACAAGCTCAGAAATGTTCAATATGGCCCCCTCTAGACACTCGAGCAATATCAACCCGATGCTCCAACTCGTTCCACACTCTCTGTAGCATATCAGGCGTAACAGTTTGGATAGCTGCTGTTATTTATCGTTTCAAATCATCAATGGTGGCTGGGAGAGGTGGCCGAAACACCATATCCTTAACATACCCCGATAAGAAAAAATCGCAGGGGGTAAGGTCAGGGCTTCTTGGAGGCCAGTGATGAAGTGCTCTGTCACGGGCTGCCTGGCGGCCGATCCATCGCCTCGGGTAGTTGACGTTCAGGTTTATACCAACGTTTAATACACCACCTATCAGGAGGTTTAACACCATACTTCGTTCGAAATGCACGCTGAACAACTGTCGTCGATTCACTTCTGCCGTACTCAATAACACAAAAAGCTTTCTGTTGAGCGATCGCCATCTTAGCATCAACTGACGCTGACGCCTAGTCAACAGCGCCTCAAGCGATCAAATGTACAACTAAATGAAACTTTATAGCTCCCTTAATTCGCCGACAGATAGTGCTTAGCTCTGCCTTTTGTTGTTGCAGAGTTTTAAATTCCTAAAGTTGTGGTATTCTTTTTGAATCACCCTGTACCCTGACGCTTTCCCAGCGTATATGCTGGTTCGACGGTTCTCGGGTGTACTGCCGGATGCGATCGTCGAAAGTCCACGCAACCGTTCCGCCACAATCAGGTGGTGCTGATCGAATGAAGTCTTAACGGCGGGAACATGGCATTTCTACCTGCTGCTCCAGATTTCAGGCTTCGCTGAGTGCGCCACGCTTTGTGATGGCGATGTGTGCGGCTACAATGGTGGACCGGAGAGTATCACAAGGAGAGCCGCCAGCGGTGGAATCGACTTTCTGAAACCACCTGTACCTTGACGTAGGTTAAGGTCGCAGGTATCACATCCTGCGGCCATTCACCATGCCGTGGCCTCGTCTGCGAGTAATTTACGAAAATAGATTTCGGAACTTTGCGTTGCGCTGAGTAGCATGAAAAAATAAGCATTGTGTTGACTGCTTGCCTCGTGTAATGGATAGGGTAAGTTTCTCATAATGTGGGGCCACAGTCACAATACATTTCTTCAAAGTCAGTACCGCCATTAGACTGTCATTTACAGTGTTACACTTACACTTACGGAAATGATTTCGGCTTTAAAGTGCCATTATCAAGTGTTTTAAGTGTTATAAATTGCCTAAGATGCCATACTGTCGTATTAAAATACACTATTAGACACACTGTTTATTTTAATGGGACAGTATGCCATCTTCGGCAATTTAAAAGACTTAAAACACTTGATAATGGCACTTTGAAGCCGAAATCATGATTGTGTAAGTGTAAATGTAGCACTAGATGATGATGATGATGACGTTTGGTTTGTGGGGCGCTCAACTGCGTGGTTATCAGCGCCCGTACAATTACCCAATCTTTGCTCAGCCCAATTTCGCCACTTTCCTGGATGATGATGAAATGATGAGGACAACACAAACACCCAGTCATCTCGAGGCAGGTGAAAATCCCTGACCCCGCCGGGAATCGAACCCGGGTCCCCGTGCTCGGGAAGCGAGAACGCTACCGCGAGACCACGAGCGGCGGACCTGTAGCACTAGAAATAAACAACAGTCTAATGGCGGAACTGACTTTAAAGGATAGGGCGAGGCCATCACGTGTAGAGCGTCATGGGTTCGATTCCTGCCAGATGCTCTAAATTCTTCTTTATTTTAAAATTTTTGTCGAAATGATTTTGATCATTCTTGTTATTGAGTTAATTGTAAGTTCACTGAGGCTTTTTGCCGATGATGCTGTGGTATATCGACAGGTTGTAACAATGGTTAATCGCTGCTAGGGACATCTCCTTGTCAGTTCCATCCGTCCCCAGGTCTGACGCATCAGGTGTCCGGGTGCCACATTTCGCTATCAGCAGGGACGCTGACTTCCAGCTGAGCAAGGCATGGAAGCCAGCACTCGCCCCTCTTAAGGCAAAACGTGAGAGATACAACGGGGACGGCGGGGCAAACGCAGCTGAGACTCTCCCCTCCGCTGTCGCACCCACCACCACCGAGTACGACGCTGAGCCGCCGAGGAACGAACTCTGGACCGGCAGCTACAAATCCGGCGCAGACCTTTAACTCCATAAGTACCATCTCATGACGCCCGTTGTATGCGATCTGAGCAGAGAAAAAGAAGTACGAAAAATGTCTCCGAGTAAATAATGTCCACAGTCGGACTGATTCGTTAATGAATCGTGGTTTCAGATCACATAAAACGCGTTTCACATCGGTAAGAGGTTTCCTTCCGGCATGCGTGTAACATACGATGAAATGCAGATAGAACAGGCTGACAGTGCTAAATATGCGGGACAACAACTCGATAATAAAATCAGAAGGATGAGGAGATTAGTGTTTAACGTCCGGTCGACAACGAGGTCATCAGAGACGGAGCAGAAGCTCGGGTGAGGGAAGGATGGGGAAGGAAATCGGCCGTGCCCTTTCAAAGGAACCATCCCGGCATTTGCCTGAAGCGATTTAGGGAAATCACGGAAAACTAAATCGGGATGTCCGGAAGCGAGTTTCAACCGTCGTCCTCCTGAATGCGAGTCCAGTGTGCTAACCACTGCGCCACCTCGCTCGGTAATAAGTTCAGTTGGGAAGGGCAGATCACAATGCGAATGACGTCAGATGTAAGAGATGTAAGAGATATAAATATAAAAAAAAAACTTGAACACTTTGCTTACTTTCATTCTGTAGTGTCATATGGGATCATATTTTGGGGTAACGCGTCGGACCGGCCAACAGTTTTTGTAGTACAAAAGCGTATAATAAGACTCATACTAACGTAGCCTACCCTTGCATGACCTGTCCCAGGCAGCAAGAAAACCGCTAGTGCTCTCAGAACCCGACCCAACTATAGAAGAAGTTTTTTTCTCTTGCCTCTTGCCTTTGCGTTTGTTTCCCTCTGCCTCTCAAAACGCAACCCTTCATTCAACTTGCGACTCAGTGTATCTCCAGATGAACGCGCATTAATCGCCAATCATAACAAGGCATACGCAAATATCACAGTACCCACAGTCTACGAGAAAACTAAGTGAAAACTAACCAATATGCAGAGGTGGCAGTACTCCTTTCGTGTTGGCCATCATGCCGGTGTGGGCGTCGAGGGTCTCCATCTTATATGAATCATTTGTGGTGTAAACTCAAGAACATCATGTAGAAACCTGTTCAAAGACCTGGCTATTCCACCCACTGCTTCTCAGTATGTTTATTTCTTAATGAAAATCGTTGCAAATAATATATCTCTATTTGCAGCCAATAGATCAATACATATACTACTGGCCATTAAAATTGCTACATCAAGGAGAAATGCAGATGATAAACGGGTATTCATTGGACAAATATGTTATACTAGAACTGATACGAGATTACATTTTCACGCAATCTGGGTGCATAGACCCTGAGAAATCAATACCCAGAACAACCACCTCTGGCTTTGATACGGCTGGGCATTGAGTCAAACAGAACTTGGATGGCGTGTACAGGTACAGCTGCCCATGCAACATCAACACGATGTCACAGTTCATCAAGAGTAGTGACTGGCGTATTGTGACGAGCCAGTTACTCGGCCACCATTGACCAGACGTTTTCAGTTGCTGAGAGATCTGGAGATGTGCTGGCCAGGGCAGCAGTCGAACATTTTCTGTATCCAGAAAGGCCCGTACAGGACCTGCAACATGAGGTCGTGCATTATCCTGCTCAAATGTACGATTTCGCAGGGATAGAAGGAAGCATAGAGCCACGGGTCGTAACACATCTGAAATGTAACGTCAATGTTCAAAGTGCCGTCAATGCGAACAAGAGGTGACCGAGACGTGTAACCAGTGGCACCCCACACCATCACGCCGGGTGATACGACAGTATGAAGATGACGAATACTCGCTTCCAATGTGCGTTCACCGCGATGTCGTCAAACACGGATGCCACCATCATGATGCTGTAAACAGAACCTGGATTCATCCGAAAAAATGACGTTTTGCCATTCGTGCACCCAGGTTCGTCTTTCAGTACACCATCGCAGGCGCTCCTATCTGTGATGCAGCGTCAACGGTAACCGCAGCCACGGTCTCCGAGCTGATAGTCCGTGCTGCTGCAAACGTCGTCGAACTGTTCGTGCAGGTGGTTGTTGTCTTGCAAACGTCCCCATCTGTTGACTGAGGGATCGAGACGTGGCTGCACGATCCGTTACAGCCATGCAGATAAGATGCCTGTCACCTCGACTGCTAGTGATACGAGGCCGTTGGGATCCAGCACGGCGTTCCGTATTACCCTCCTGAACCCACCGATTCCATATTCTTCTAACAGTCACTGGATGTCGACCAACGCGAGCAGCAATCTTGCGATACGATAAACCGCAATCGCGATAGGCTACAATCCGACCTTTATCAAAGTCGGAAACGTGATGGTACGCATTTCTCCTCCTTACACGAGGCATCACAGCAACGTTGCACCAGGCAACGCCGGTCAACTGCTGTTGGTGTATGAGAAATCGGTTGGAAACTTTCCTCATGCCAGCACGTTGTAGGTGTCGCCACCGGCGGCAACCTCGTGTGAATGCTCTGAAAAGCTAATCATTTGCATATCACAGCATGTTCTTCCTGTTGGTTAAATTTCACGTCTATAGCACGTCATCTTCGTGGTGTAGCAATTTTAATGGCCAGTAGTGTATTATCAATACTAGGCATAAGAACAATATACATAATAACCTAATATCACTTACCCTCGTCCACAAACGGGTCCAGTTTTCAGGAAGATACATTTTCTATAAGTTGCCAGCAACCATCAAAAACTTGGTTTCAGATAAAGCACAGTTTGAACGTAATTTGATATCGTTTTCGGTCGGCAACTGCTCCTACTCTACAGATAAATATCTTAACAGGGATTGTCAGGCCAGCATTCAGTTTTGACAGCACTTGGTCACAACAGTCAAGATTAGCTATTATGTGTATGACAAATTTATTAAAAGTGCATAAATGGGGACAAAAGGAATTTGTGGTTCAACTTCACTAGAAGAAGTCATCAATTGGTAGCAGAAGTTCTGAGGCAACAAGGGATCTCCAATTTAGTACTGGAGGGAAGCGTGGAGGGTAAAAATCGTAGAGGGAGACCAAGATATGAATACACTAAGCAGATCCAGAAGGATGTAGGCTGCAGTGGGTACTGGGAGATGAAGAAGCTTGCACAGGATAGAGTAGCATGGAGAGCTGCATCAAACCAACAACAAGAACAACAGCATCTGTGAATGAGATTTTCACTCTGCAGCGGAGTGTGCGCTGATATGAAACTTCCTGCCAGATTAAAACTGTGTGCCCGACCGAGACTCTAACTCGGGACCTTTGCCTTTCGCGGGCAAGTGCTCTACCATCTGAGCTATCGAAGCACGACTCACGGCCGGTACTCACAGCTTTACTTCTGCCAGTATCTCGTCTCCTACCTTCCAAACTTTACAGAAGCTCTCCTGCGAACCTGCAGAACTAGCACTCCTGAAAGAAAGGATATAGCGGAGACATGGCTTAGCCACAGTCTGGGGGATGTTTCCAGAATGAGATTTTCACTCTGCAGCGGAGTGTGCGATAATATGAACCTTCCTGGCAGATTAAAAGGTTCGCAGGAGAGCTTCTGTAAAGTTTGGAAGGTAGGAGACGAGATACTGGCAGAAGTAAAGCTGTGAGTACCGGGCGTGAGTCGCGCTTCGGTAGCTCAGATGGTAGAGCACTTGCCCGCGAAAGGCAAAGGTCCCGAGTTCGAGTCTCGGTCGGGCACACAGTTTTAATCTGGCAGGAAGTTTCAACATTTCTCTGCCTCGTGATGGCTGGGTGTTGTGTGCTGTCCTTAGTTTAGTTAGGTTTAAGTAGTTCTAAGTTCTAGGGGACTTATGACCACAGCAGTTGAGTCCCATAGTGCTCAGAGCCATTTTTTAGTTTCAACAACAACTATGTTTAGCCGTGCGGTCCAAGGCGGCTTGCCACGGTCCGCGCGGCTTCCCCCGTCGGAGGTTAGAGTCCTGCCCCGGGCATGGGTGTGTGTGTTGTCCATAGCGTAAGTTAGTTTAAGTTGGATTAAGCAATGTGTAAGCCTAGGGATCGATGACAACAGTTTGGTCCCATAGGAAAATATTTAAAAAAACTATGTTTAACTCTGACAGTCTAATATTTTTATAAGTATTAGCATTTACAGTTTGCTGTAATGCATTCACATACTTTGACAAACTGCTTGACAAATGATCAGGGAAATGAGCATTATATTCAAATGTTCTATATTTTTTGTATTATACTTTCTGACATATTCCACACCCACGAGAATCATCTCATTTTTGGCTTTGCGGACCGAAAACCGAATCTACTCTAATCTGACAGAGAAGACTGCGTTGAAATTGTTCATTACAAATGTCATACAACAAAATATCTTTCTCTCACGCTGTAAATTGGTAACCTGAAGACCAACTGTTATTTTTTGAATTAACAGGCTTGTTTCAACAAAGCTGAGCGACCGAGAAATATAAAATTATATGTGTGCTAATTCCTGTTCACACTAGCAAATCGGACTTCGCCAATTCAAAACAAGCCGGTTCGATGTAATGTGTGTAAGCGGTAATTATCTCAATGAGACGGCCCACAATGGTGGCTGAACACATCGCTGCCAAGCCTGCTAATTCTGGTAACAAAAACTCGCCGGTTGTTCCATGAGACGAGTTATTGAAATGTATTATTGTGATTTAAATTATAGAGCAGAATACAGCAGATTCTTTTTCATCATAACTTGCATCAGTATATTCTGAAAGGAACCTAACTGATATACAATCTGGACAGAAAGACTTGCTTTTATTAAATGATTAAAGTTGCCCCAAGAATGGAAAAGAAAATTGAGAATGCGCTAGGTGACGATCAGTTTGGCTTTAGGAAAAGTAAAGGGACGAGGGAGGTAATTCTGACGTTACGGCTAGTAATGGAAGCAAGGCTAAAGAAAAATCAAGACACTTTCATAGGATTTGTCGACCTGGAAAAAGCGTTCGACAATATAAAATGGTGCAAGCTGTTCGAGATTCTGAAAAAAGTAGGGGTAAGCTATAGGGAGAGACGGGTCATATACAATATGTACAACAACCAACAGGGAATAATAAGAGTGGACGATCAAGAACGAAGTGCTGGTATTAAGAAGGCCTTTCGCCCCTACTCTTCAATCTGTACATCGAGGAAGCAATGATGGAAATAAAAGAAAGGTTCAGGAGTGGAATTAAAATACAAGGTGAAAGGATATCAATGATACGATTCGCTGATGACATTGCTATCCTGAGTGAAAGTGAAGAAGAATTAAATGACCTGCTGAACGGAATGAACAGTCTAATGAGTACACAGTATGGTTTGAGAGTAAATCGGAGAAAGACGAAGGTAATGAGAAGTAGTAGAAATGAGAACAGCGAGAAACTTGACATCAGAATTGATGGTCACGAAGTCAATGAAGTTAAGGAATTCTGATACCTAGGCAGTAAAATAACCAATGACGGACGGAGCAAGGAGGACATCAAAAGCAGACTCGCTATGGCAAAAAAGGCATTTCTGGCCAACAGAAGTCTACTAATATCAAATACCGGCCTTAATTTGAGGAAGAAATTTCTGAGGATGTACGTCTGGAGTACAGCATTGTATGGTAGTGAAACATGGACTGTGGGAAAACCGGAACGGAAGAGAATCGAAGCATTTGAGATGTGGTGCTACAGACGAATGTTGAAAATTAGGTGGACTGATAAGGTAAGGATTGAGGAGGTTCTACGCAGAATCGGAGAGGAAAGGAATATGTGGAAAACACTCATAAGGAGAAGGGACAGGATGATAGGACATCTGCTGAGACATGAGGAAATGACTTCCATGGTACTAGAGGGAGCTGTAGAGGGCAAAAACTGTAGAGAAAGACAGAGATTGGAATACATCAAGCAAATAATTGAGGACGTAGGTTGCAAGCTCTGAGATGAAGAGGTTAGCACAGGAAAGGAATTCGTGGCGGGGGGCCGCATCAAACCAGTCAATAGACTGATGAGCAAAAAAAAAAAAAAAAAAAAAAGTAGTTGCCTCACTACTCCGGGGATATCTAATTCTAAGTAACTCATGCTGGCGGCTGTTCTGCATTCGAATTCTGGATTGTTTACTTCGTCTTCTTTGGTGAAGGAATTTCGGAAAACTGTGCTTAGTAAACCTGCTTTAGCACCACTGTCTTCGATAGTATCTCCGTTTCTATCGCGCGGAGAAGGCACTTGTCGTATCCTGCCACTAACATACTTTACATACGTCCAGAATTTTTTGGATTATCTGCTAGATTTCGAGACAAAATTTCGATATGGAAATTATTATAAGCACCTCACATTGCAGTCAGCGCTCACTTTTGAGCTTCTGTAAAACGTCGCCAATGTTGGAAATTTTACGTTCGTTTACATTTGAGAAACTTATTTCGTTGTGTCTGCGTCAGTGTTCTGATTCGTTTTGTGTACCATGGGGGATCAGCTCCATCTTTTGGTAATTTATTTGGTTTAAATCTCTCAATTGCTGTCGATACTATTTCTTTGAATTCAAGCCACATGTGGTCTACACTTACATTGCTAATTTGGAAGGTGTGACGTTTGTCTCTCAGGAGCGCGCCAAGCGAATTTTTGTCTGCTTTCTTTTTAGAGTTGATACATTTTTTCGTTTCTTTTTGGTACATTTTGGAGTTGCGGTACTCAGTCTCGCTCCGACAACTCTGTGTCAACTGATCCCCTATGTCCGTTTGACGCTCGTAATTAGCTAAGGATTATTTATTTGCTAAGAACTCAAATGTGTTTTTACAAACATTTATTATTCGAGTGGGCTAGAGCTAATTGGTGGTAATAATTTTCAGAGAATGAGTTTACACAATTTCGCAGGATGTTTAAAGCCTACCTCTGAATTTAAATATGTAATTTCGGTAAATTGAAGTCACCACCAACTGTAATTGTGTGAGTTGGGTACGTGTTTGAAATCAGATTCAATTTTTCTTTGAACCTTTCAGCAACTGTATCATCTGAGTTGATAGGTCCATAATACGACCCAATTATTATTTTATTCCGGTTGCCAAGAATGACCTCTGCCCCTACTAACTCGCAGTAAGTTTCTACTTTAATTTCGCTGCAAGATAAACTTGTAACAGCAACAAAGACGGCACCTCCAACTGTGTTTAGACTATCGTTCCGCAAAAAATTTCGCCTGAACTTAATCTCCGGCTTGAGCCGGGTTTCTGTGTCTATGACGATCCGAGCATCAGTGCTTTATATTGGCGCCAGGAGCTCTGATACTTTCGCAACGCAACTATGACAATTTACAACTGTTATACTGATGGTTCTTAGATCTACGGTCTTCCTGCACTCTTTGACATTGAAGCCCTTTTCGTGTTTCCCTCGGACTCCCTAACCTACAAACTGCCCAGTCCACGCCACACAGCCCGTTCTACCCATGTAGCCACCACGTGCGTGTAATGGACTGCTGATCTATTTAGTGGAATCCGGAAGCCCACCATGCTATGCCGCATGTAGAGGAACCTGCAGCCTACACGGTCGCAGAACCGTCTGAGCCTCTTATTCAGACCCTCCACTCGGCTCTGTACCAGAGGTCCGCAATCGGTCCTGTTTTCTATCGTACAGATCCTTCATATCTCGCAAACACGACCGACAGCGTTTATCACTTCTGATAGTCGCTCAAAACCATAGACAATCTCTTCCGTTCCGAGCCGTTACACATCGCAGGTACCTAAATTTGTCTGCACCCTGAGCTCTTCATGGCACCAGCAATAACCCGTTCCACGTCTGGAAAGCCTCCACCCCGTTTCCACCTGGAGGACACACTGGCTTTCTTCCGCTGCTCGGCAGCTATGTCCCTGAGTGGCCCCATAACGCAAGTAAGACTGAAGCTCCCGACTAACAACAATCACACCCTCTGATTGTGTAGAATGAGAGTGTCCGCACGTTCCAACAGTACAGGAGTCACAGGTGTGTGCGACCGGCCAGCGTGTGGGAGATCAGACAGATCTGAACGAACTTGTTCTGTTAATGACAGACACATCGCCCAACGACTCGCCGTGCTTTTGTTCACTGCCAGGTCTCCGTAGACATTCTGCAAGCGTCTGTGCGTACCCACGACACTCTGCTTTTCCGCCAAAGGAAAGACAATGATAACTCTCTGGTTGGATCGCACGTCCATTACAGACGCCATTTTGAATGCTACGTGTAGCGTCAACACCTGTCGGAACGTCATGAAACTATAGAGGCTGATGTGGGAATATTCCACGATGGTCCACAAAAAAATTCCGCAATTTTGTGAGCTCGAGACAGGAATGTGTAGCGTTATTTATTGGACGCCCCTCGCAGTATAGCGTGTATACGCAAGAAATAAAATTTCGTTATCTGCTATCCTTCCTGATCAACATCTACATCTACATCCATACTCCGCAAGCCACCTGACGGTCTGTGGCGTAGGAAACTTTGAGTACCTCTATCGGTTCTCCCTTCTATTCCAGTCTCGTATTGTTCGTGGAAAGAAGGATTGTCGGAGTGCCTCTGTATGGGCTCTAATCTCTCTGATTAAAAAAAAAAAAATGGTTCAAATGGCTCTGAGCACTATGGGACTTAACTTCTAAGGTCCTCAGTCCCCTAGAACTTAGAACTACTTAAACCTAACTAACCTAAGGACATCACACACATCCATGCCCGAGGCAGGATTCGAACCTGCGACCGTAGCGGCCGCGCGGTTCCAGACTGTAGCGCCTTTAACCGCTTGGCCACCACGGCCGGCTCTCTGATTTTATCCTCACCGTCTCTTCGCGAGACATACGTAGGAGGGAGCAATATACTGCTTGACTCTTCGGTGAAGCTATGTTCTCGAAACTTCAACAAAAGCCCGTACCGAGCTACTGAGCGTCTCTCCTGCAGAGTCTTCCACTGGAGTTTATCCATCATCTCCGTAACGCTTTCGCGATTACTAAATGATCCTGTAACGAAGCGCGTTGCTCTCCGTTAGATCTTCTCTATCTCTTCTATCAACCCTATCTGGTACGGATCCCACACTGGTGGGCAACATTCAAGCAGTGGGCGAACAAGTGTACTGTAACCTACTTCCTTTGTTTTCGGATTCTTCCAATGAATCTCAGTCTGGCATCTAATTTACCGATGATCAACTTTATATGCTCATTCCATTTTAAATCACCCCTAATGCCCACTCCCAGATAATGTATGGAATTAACTGCTTCCAGTTGCTGACCTGCTATATTGTAGCTAAATCCTAAAGGATCTTTCTTTCTATGTACTCGCAGCACATTAGACTTGTTTACATTGAGATTCAATTGCCATTCCCTGCAACATGTGTCAATTCGTTGCAGATTCTCCTGCCTTTCAGCACAATTTTCCATTGTTAAAACCTGTCCATATACTACAGCATCATCCGCAAAAAGCCTCAGTGAACTTCCGATGTTATCCACCAGGTCATTTATGTATATTGTGAATAGCAACGGTCCTATGACACTCCGCTGCGGAACACCTGATATCACTCTTACTTCGGAAGACTTGTCTCCATTGAGAATGACACGCTGAGTTCTGTTAGCTAGGAACTTTTCAATCCAATCACACAATTGGTCTGATAGTCCATATGCTCTTACTTTGTTCATTAAACGACAGTGGGGAACTGTATCGAACGCCTTGCGGAAGTAAAAAAAAACACGGCATCTACATGGGAACCCGTGTCTATGGCCCTCTGAGTCTCGTGGACGAATAGCGCGAGCTAGTGTAAGAATACAAGATAGATGTAATGGAACTTGAATAGCGTATTTGTCTCTGTTGGTTACGGTAGAGAGATCGATCTTTCGGTCCTGTCTGTATGTACCGGGTGTCCCAGCTATCTTGTCCACCCAAAATATCTCTGGAACAATAACAGCTATTGGAAAACGACTTTCACCGGTATCAATGTAGGGCTGGGGCCCATGAATGTACATATTTGGAAACATTCTAAAACGAAAGCATATGTGTTTTTTAACACAAACTTATGTTTCTTTAAATGGACCTCCCATATTTTTTCTTCAGCAATCCATAGCATGACAAAGCAAATAGACAATGGCGTTGATTGCATCGCAAAATTCCCATTACATCCCGATATATTGAGACGCGGAGTTGACGCTTGAAACACCCGACATGCGCTGCTAGCGCACGTCCTGAGGCTCAGGCGTGAACCCCATGCTGCCCGCAATCGCGATGTGATTGACATGCGTAATCACACCTCCATACTTATCAAGAGGGACACTTACAAATACTTTCAGAAACGACTTCCTGACACTTAAATCTATACTCTATGTTAACAAATTTTTCTTCTTCAGAAACGCTTTCCTTGCCATTGCCATTCTACATTTTATATCCTCTCTACTTCGACCATCATCAGTTATTTTGCTCCCCAAATAGCAAAACTCCTTTACTACTTCAAGTGTCTCATTTCCTAATCTAGTTCCCTCAGCATCATCCAACTTAATTCGACTACGTTCCATTATCCTCGTTTTGCCTTTGTTGATGTTCATCTTATACCCTCCTTTTAAGACACTGTCCATTCCGTTCAACTGCTCTTCCAAGTCCTTTGCTGTCTCTGACAGAATTACTATGTCATCGGCGAACCTCAAAGTTTTTATTTCTTCTCCATGGATTTTAATACCTACTCCGAACTTTTCTTTTGTTTTATTTATTGCTTGCTCAATATACAGATTGAATATCGTCGGGGATAGGTTACAACTCTGTCTCACTCCATTCCCAACCACTGCTTCCCTTTCATACCCCTCGACTCTTATAACTGCCATCTGCTTTCTGTACAAATTGTAAATAGCCTTTCGCTGCCTGTGTTTTACCCCTGCCACCTCCAAAATTTGAAAGAGAGTATTCCAGCCAACACTGTCAAAAGCTTTGTCTAATTCTACAAAAGCTAGAAACGTAGGTCTGCCTTTCCTTAATCTTTCTTCTAAGATAAGTCGTAAGGTCAGTATTGCCTCACGTGTTCCGACATTTCTACAGAATCCAAACTGATCTTCCCCGAGGTCGGTTTCTAGTAGTTTTTCAATTCGTCTGAAAAAAATTGTTAGTATTTTGGAGCTGTGATTTATTAAACTGATAGTTCGGTAATTTTCACATCTGTCAACACCTGCTTTCTTTGGGATTGGAATTATTATATTCTTCTTGAAGTCTGAGGGAATTTCGCCTGTCTCATACATCTTGCTCACCAGATGGTAGAGTTTTGTCAGGACTGGCTCTCCCGAGGCTGTGAATGACTTAAGGTTACCACATCTAATGCTCTAAGATCGACGCGCCTTTCCACTTGGTGTAACGGTGCCTCACGGCAACAACGACTACGCAGACGACGAAGATACGGTAGACTGGGTTTCACACGATCGTCTTTTTCAAAACCCGTGCTGATTCCTAAAGCGTAGATTTGTAGTCTCCAAAAAGGTCATTATACAAGAACACGGCAAATTAATGGACAGAAGCGTACGTTTAGATCAAAAATCCTGTTGTGCACTTCATAATTGACACTACTGTATTTTCACCAACTACGACATAATCGCGTGTACAAACAGTGATCCAATACTGTAAAATGCTTTTTTATTCCAGTCTATGATCACAAATGAATTCTTTAGACGATGACCGGTTTCAGTCTGTAATGACCATCCTCAGATCTTTTTTACACCATGTCCTACAGTGTTCCGGCATAATGGCATCGTCAAGACACATAAATAGCTGGTTGGCAGTAAGCAGTATGGGCCTGTTCTACACCATATTTTAAATCTTTGTGACGATGCTATGCTGATTATATTTGTATGTCTTGACGATGCCATTATGGCCGTATCGCTTTAGGACATGGTGTAAAAAAGATCTGAGGATGGTCATTACAGACTTTTGACACCATTCCTCACAAGCGACTTCTAATCAAGCTGCGGGCAGATGGGGTATCGTCTCAGTTGTGCGACTGGATTCGTGATTTCCTGTCAGGAAGTTCGCAGTTCATAGTAGTAGACGGCAAATCATCGAGTAAAACTGAAGTGATATCAGGTGTTCCCCAAGGAAGCGTCCTGGGACCTCTGCTGTTCCTGGTCTATATAAATGACCTGGGTGACAATCTGAGCAGTTCTCTTAGGTTGTTCGCAGATGTGCTGTAATTTACCGTCTAGTAAGGTTATCCAAAGACCAGTATCAGTTGCAAAGCGATTTAGAAAAGATTGCTGTATGGTGTGGCAGGTGGCAGTTGACGCTAAATAGCGGAAAGTGCGATGTGTTCCAAAAGAAATCCGTTGGAATTCGATTACTCGATAAATAGTACAATTTTCAAGGCTGTCAATTCAACTAAGTACCTGGGTGTTAAAATTACGAACAACTTCAGTTGGAAACCCCACATAGATAATATTGTGGGGAAGGCGAGCCAAAGGTTGCGTTTCATTGGCAGGACACTTAGAAGATGCAACAAGTCCACTAAAGAGACAGCTTACACTACACTCGTTCGTCCTCTGTTAGAATATTGCTGCGCGGTGTGGGATCCTTACCAGGTGGGATTGACGCAGGACATCGAAAGGGTGCAAAAAAGGGAAGCTCGTTTTGTATTATCACGTAATAGGGGAGAGAGTGTGACAGATATGATACGCGAGTTGGGATGGAAGTCATTAAAGCAAAGACGTTTTTCGTCGCGGCGAGATCTATTTACGAAATTTCAGTCACCAACTTTCTCTTCCGAATGCGAAAATATTTTGTAGAGCCCTGAATTCCAGCATTGCCGATGGAGGTCGCCAGGAACTTTTGAGTCATTTTTAGCCAGGTGTCCGGATACTTTTGATCACAGGACAATCAGCATGCTGTTGATACGCAACTTTGCCATGCCAGTATTCATCAGTTGTGTGAAAAATATAGAAATTTGCTCGACGGAACACTGGGAAAGGTGATTTACAGAATGTGCTTGTGCACATAGGTGGGAATGATCATCAAAATAAAATAAGAGAAATCTGAGCTCGAACAGAAAGGTTTAGCTGTTCGTTTTTCCCGCGCGCTGTTCGGGAGTGGAATGGTAAAGAGATAGTACGATTGTGGTTCGATGAACTCTCTGCCAAGTACTTAAATGTGAATTGCAGAGTAATCATGTAGATGTAGATGTAGAGACTGAAACCGGTCATCGTCTAAAGAATTCATTTGTGATCGTAGACTGGAATAAAAAAGCATTATACAGTACTGTATGGCCGTCTAGGTGAAGGGCGTGTGTAGCCTCTGATCTGGGAGTGTTCTGTCGCTGCTGGCTAAAATAGCGTGGGCGTAACCCACCGAGATCAGAGAGACGAGCAGATTTTGGGAGGTGTAATAATCCGCTATGCTGTGGGGTGAGAAGGGGAGGGGGTGAGGTGCGGGCCTGTTGCGTGCCGCACTGGAGTGACATTAGCCGGTCTCTCTCCCTCCCGCTCTCTGGCTCTCCCGCTCACTTTCTCAGTCTCTCTCCCTCTCGCGGAACCGAGCGGATGCGGCTGTGACGTCAGAGTCCGCGGTCTGTCCCGTCCGCAACAGGGTCCGCTGTCCGGCGGGGTGGGGAGGGTGAGGTGGTGGGGGATGGGGTGGGGAGGGAACAGTAGCTCCAGATGTGGAGTGGGGGGTGGGGGCGAAAGAGGGGAGGGGTATAGGGCGCGCAGACCGCAGCCGTCTGATCGTTAATGGCAGGTCCGTCAAGGGGCCAGGGCCAGGGTAGGAGTGGGGGTATCACTGTGGTGGAGGGGGGTGTGAGGGGCTGGGTGATGACGTTGCGGCGCCGGGGGGTGAGGGCAGGGGGTTGAATGGGGCACGGCTGAGGCGAGGCGCGGCAGGGCGAAGCGCATCTGCAAATTACGCGCGGGCCGCGCGTGTGAGCGACAGCCGTAGGGTGGCGTGTGGTGGGAGGGGGTGAGGGGAGGGGGTGTAGCGGGGCACCGGTGGCGGTGGCTGGGCCGCCTGGACGCATCGATCAGACAGACAGACAGAGGGTAGATGCGGCCAAATGAGCTCCGCTGCACGCCCTAACGAAGACGCGGCCGCAGACGATCACCGCAGCCAGTTAACTGCGATGCGCGCTGCGCCCGCACCCAGCTGTATAAGTACCGGTCGGCTCTGCGTTAATAGCTCTGTCCAGGTAGAGGAGGCAAAAAATGGCTCTGAGCACTATGGGACTCAACTTCTGAGGTCATTAGTCCCCTAGAACTTAGAACTAGTTAAACCTAACTAACCTAAGGACACCACACACATCCATGCCCGAGGCAGGATTCGAACCTGCGTCCGTAGCGGTCTCGCGGTTCCAGACTGCAGCGCCTAGAACCGCACGGCCACTTCGGCCGGCAGAGGAGGGAAGAAAAAAAAAAATCACTGCGCAGTTGAGTACTGTCAGTAGCGCACGGCATCTCTATCTAGGATTTTTCGACGTGGGGAAAAAGCGTTTGGCAATGCGTAACGGCGCAAGACGTTATGAAAAAGGACTACGCTGTAGGAAAAGACTGGCGATCTGCAATATGTACAAGGACCAAGACGGAATAATAAGAGTGGAAGACCAAGATCGAAGAGCTCGGATTAAAAATCATGCAAGTCCAGGAACAGTATTTCGCCTTTTTCATTGTAAAAGCCACTTTTTAATGCGTTTTATTTATGCCAATATGCATTTCGGGTTTGCACCCATGTTCAGCTGGCAAATTACATGGATCTTCAGTTACTAAACATTGACTTGGGTGACAGAAGTATTCCAAGTACAATGTATACAATTTTTTTTTGTAGTATTGAAGATAATAAACTAACATAACACATTTATACAACGCAGTAATTCATACATTTTGTTCTTTCTAACTTAATTTTGTACTTTCTGAAGTCATGTAAAGCTCTTAGTACTTGGCTAGGTAGTGTCAATAACAATTTGTCCACTATATTTAGACTGTTGAGCTCCGTGGCCGTGGATAATGATATTTCATTGTACTACAAAAAAAAAAAAAATTGTATACATTGTACTTAGAATACTTCTGTCACCCAAGTCAATGTTTAGTAACTGAAGATCCATGTAATTTGCCAGCTGAAGATGGGTGCAAACCCGAAATGCATATTGGCATAAATAAAACGCATTAAAAAGTGGCTGGTTGCTGTATTTTTACAATGAAATATCACTATCCACGGCCACGGAGCTCAACAGTACAAATATAATGGACAAATTGTTAGTATTTCGCCTGTTCTGTGCACCCTCTACATCGAAGAAGTAACGAAAAAATAATAATAATAATTATTCATATGTGTATGAAATTTTATGGGACTAAGCTTACACATTACTTAACCTAAATTATCCTAAGGACAAACACACAGACCCATGCCAGAGAGAGGACTCGAACCTCCGCCGGGACCAGCCACACAGTCCATGACTGTAGCGCCTCAGACCGCTCGGCTGGCTAATCCCGCGCGGCTAGCGACAAACGGGTGGTATTATATTCATAGTGAAAGAATACCAATGGTAAGACTCACTGATGGCTGCGGTATTGACAGCATCTTCGTCGACCTGAGTCAGTGGATACATGGGAGAGGGCATTTCTCGAGAGGGCGCTAAACTCTTGTGAATACGCTGTTTGCCACTCTCAGTGGCCGGCGCGTCTTTTTTTAACTGGTCGGACACTGAGATTCAGTATACTTACAGATTATCAACATTAGTGCAGAATACTGTAGTGAGAAAATTATACCGACTTTCTACTACGCTTCTAAACATTACTATCTGTCAGTGACGTATCTAAGTGCGTCAATATTCAAGACTATTTGTTTGTTGTTGTTGTGCTTCTCAGTTTCAAGACTGCTTTCATGCACCTCTCCATACTGCTGTATCCTGTGGCCAACCTCTCCATCTCCGAGTAACTACTGCAACCCATGGCCTTCCCAATTTACTAACTGCATTCAACTCTTTGTCTTCCTCTACGATCCCCCCCCCCCCCCTACATCCCTACAGTACTAAATTTGAAAGTACCCTAACAACCGATCCCTTCATGTACCCACAAATTCCTTTCCTCCCAAATTCTATTCAGTACCTCCTCATTACCCACATGATCTACTGACCTGATGTTCATCATTCTTCTGTAGCACCACATTTCAAAACGTTCTATTCCTCTTTCTATCTCAAATGTTTATCACCCAGATTTTACTTCCATACATGGCTGCAATCTTTGCAAATACCTTTAGAAAAGTCTTCCTAACAATTAAATCTCTATTCACTGTTGACAAATTTCTCTTCTTCACAAACGCTTTTCTTTAAACCTCCTGGTAGATTGAAACTGCGTGCCAGATGGAGACTCGAACTCGGGACCTTTGCCTTTCGCGGGCAAGTGCTCTACCGACTGAGCTACCCAAGCACGACTCACGCCCCGTCCTCACAGCTTTACTTCTGCCAGTATCTCGTCTCCTACCTTCCAAACTTTACAGAAGCTCACCTGCGAAACTTGCAGAACTAGCACTCCTGAAAGAAAGGATATTGCGGAGAGATGGCTTAGCCACAGCCTGGGGGATGTTTCCAGAATGAGATTTTCACTCTGCAGCGGAGTGTGCGCTGATATGAAACTTCCTGGCAGATTAAAACTGTGTGCCGGACCGAGACTCTAACTCGGGACCTTTGCCTTTCGCTCTACCACCTGAACTAAACAGGAGAGCTTCTGTAAAGTGGAGTTTGCTTACCATATACCGTAACGCTCTCTCGCTAACTAAACGATCCCGTGACAAAACACTCCGCTCTTCGTTGGATCTCCTCTATCAGTCCTCCCTGACAGGGATCCCAGATAGATGAACAGTACTCAAGAATCGGGCGAACAAGCGCCTTATAAGCCACTTCTTTCGTCCCTGAGTTAAATTTCTTTAAGATTCTTCCGAGGAATATGAGTCTGGTGTCTGCTTTTTCCCGCTATCTATTTAATATTGTCATTCCAGCTAAGATCGCTCTGGACAGTTACACCTAGATATTTTACGGCAGACGCTGTGTCCAGCTGTTTGTCATCAACAGTGTAGCTGTACAGTAGGGGATTTCTTTTTCTATGTATGCGCAATGTGTTACATTTATTTATGTTCAGGGTCAACTGCCAGAGTCTGAACCATTCATCAATTCTCTACAGGTCGTTCTGTAAATCATTACTGTCTTCTGGAGTTGCTACTTTGGTACAGGCAACTGCATCATCTGCAAATAGCTTTAAGGGGAGCTGGAGGTGGTCAAATCCAAAAAATTACGAATTTTTTTTTCTGCTACCGAAAATTAATTGGAACATTCCTCTTTAATGTAAACTTTGAAGTATTGTTCTACTCGCCCTAGAAGTGGAGTTACCATTTTCCCCCACGCCTGCAGAGGAAATGGGCGGCCGCTGAATGCATCTAACACCCTCTCGTGACTTCCTGGCGAACTGCTTGGGATTTTCTCGGCCTGTTTCGCATACACCGCCTTATGTTACGTATACAGCGAGTGTGCAAGGGTTGGCTACATTGTTTTCTGTGACAAATGAAGCGCTAAGAGCGCGGAACATCGTCTCTTTGCTGTTTACCGTTTCGGCTTCGAAGGCTCAAACAAACTTTGGGTTCAAGTAAGCTCAGTGATGGAAAGACAATAAGAGGGAGAGGCAGGTGATTGAACGTCTACAGAGATACTATGGGTATGCTATAAGGCAAAATACTAGTAATGTTAGTGACATGCGAAAAGCAGTGTGGGCATTGTTCCTTCATACTGCCTCTTCCAATGAATACCCTCAACACAGCCTGTGCCCAAAAGATTCCTGGTGCTAATATAATGCAAAAAAGGACTATGATCACAAACATGGTTTACCAGCAGCTGTGATAAATGCAATAAAACCAATTTTTCATGACTTAGCACAGCCAGAATTGTTACACAAATGTCTACACGGAAAGACGCAGAATCCTAATGAGAGCGTAAACAATTTGATTTGGAAAGTGATTCCTAAAAGGGTGCTTGTAAGCATAAAAACACTGCACTTTGGCATTTATGATGCAATAGCAACCTACAACCAAGGGAACAGTGTGAAGTGTGAAGGCATTAGGATTTACAGCCGGGGTGAACACTGTACGAGCACTAAGAAATATTGACAGAGAAAGGATAAGAGGAGCAGAAAGAAGAGAAAGGCATATGAAGTATGATGGAACAACAGGCCAGAAAAGAAGATAGAAGAGGAAGCTTTTGGAGGATGATGAAGAAGACCCTGATAATCCATCCTATAGTGCGGGAATGTATTGAGAAACTTTCATAGCCATTTCCCGTAAATAAGAATTTTTCGAATATGAGGAACATTTTCTCAAAATCCACTCGAGCTAGAGAGATGAAATTTTTATACAGCACTCCTAGTGGTCAAACTTACATTGTAACACAGCCATTTGGCAATATGTTCAGTAGTTTCATTTGAGTTTAATTACAAAGTAATTATTTGTAAAAAAATTTGGGTCATTAATAAAAAAATAATAATTGGAAGGAAACTAGAAAAGATACTCCAAAGTCCCTCCGTCATAGCTGCAATACTAAACCACTCTATATGTAAAAAAAATTCAAATTTTTCTATTTCGTAGTTCCTCAGACTTGGATTTAACATGGGCAGCATAGGCACCTCCGGTACCCCTTAAAGAGCACCCGACGCTTTCTACTAGATGATTTATATATACTGTAAACAGCAACGATCCTATCACACTTCCCTGTGGTACTTCGGATATTATCTTTACATCTATTGATTTAGTTCCGTTAACACCGTCATGTTGAGTTGTATCTGCAGGAAAGTCTAGAATCCAATCGCAGGTCTGCTCCGATACTCCGTAAGCTCGTATTTTTCTCATTAAACGGCAATGCCTTACTCAAGTCAGGAACACGGCATCAACCTGAGCGCCCTTGTCCACTGCGCTGTGGATCTCATGGAGGAACAGACCGAGCTGAGTTTCGCAGGATCTCTGTTTGCGGAATCTGTGTTGATTTCTGCAAAAACGTCATAATTCTTGAGCATAAAACATGTTTGATAATTGTACAACAGATTGACGTCAACGATATGGGCCCATAATTGTGTGGATCTGTCGCACGGCCTTTCTTAAAAACGGGGAGCCGCCACTGAC
Organism: Schistocerca cancellata; assembly: GCF_023864275.1. Lineage (NCBI taxonomy): Eukaryota > Metazoa > Arthropoda > Insecta > Orthoptera > Acrididae > Schistocerca > Schistocerca cancellata. The sequence continues at coordinate 113,179,597 of NC_064636.1, read as the reverse complement.
CAGCGATCACTAGAAAACTTGCGCGTATAGGCGGCCGTGCAGATTCTTATCTCTGTATTAACATCTTTGCATCTCCAGGATGCCTTCCACTGCAATACGCGTAGTTAGCCGCGGTGAAGTTCACTGTGGGCTGACAATGGTTTGATGACCGGCTATGGTTGAATTCTTTTATCTTGGCGGTTCGTGCATGCCCGCTCAGACGCGGGAGATTGCTGCGTTGCCAAGTTGCAAACGACGCACGCTCCAAGAGAAGCAGCGCCATAGTATAGTATAGATCAGGGGCGGGCAGGAATTCTGCACGTGTGCGGTGCACTTGCACGTGTGCAGTTAACAGGTGTTCTGCGCGCACACAGGGGCAAGCTGGCCACCCGCTTACCTCCCCACCCCGCCATACCGTATCACCGCTTCTTCCTTTGTAATGCGTCTTGTTTCCTGGCCTGCTTTATTGAATGAAGGAATAAGGTTAGTAGGAGTGCTTGAAAGTAATCGTGGTTTGAAAGAGTGCTTTTTACCTACGATACGTTTTATTTAATTATCACAGGTGGAGTTTACAATACGTTTAATGTCTGCAACAAAATTTCTACATACAGACAAACGCAAACAGTTACGTAAATTTTCATTACTGGTGTTTGCTCTTAACCGAGACTTTCATAACAGAAAAAAAAAATGTCTCACAAACGTATGTAGTGCCAAACACTGACATTATCTTCATGGCTTCACGATGGAGACGAGGAAACTCTTGCTGTGGAAAGTCGTGATAAAAATCTATTACACGTCTTGCCAAAAGGAGCTTGTCTCTCAGACGAGAATTACGCTGTAGATCTATTAATTCCATTTGCAAACTGGGATGAATATCATCTACAGAAACAGCAGATTGTCTCGAGAACTATTCAAAACCTTGGGATAAGTAAGATATATCCCCTAATCGCTTGAGAAATTCCTCTTTCATTGCATGAAGAACGGCAACATACTAAAATTTCTTATAATGGCGTTCAATATTAAACTTCCGCTGACCAGCCAGAATACTGTCACATATTATACATTTCCAATTTTCACGTTTTTGCACTGAGAAAAAAATGATTCTGCCATTCCATTTTAAAAGATAGCAAATCTCCAATTCTCCCTTTCCTTGATTCACTCTGCATTTTCCGGTTATTGAAATACAACGTTTACTACGTAGTGGTCGCTTCGCTTCAACGTCCGCATCTTAGCCTGGTACTACACTGCCGCAACCTGCTGGCTGTCGCCACTGCCCCTGTCGACGGTTGCACGCGAGCAGCACACGTGTAGCGCTGTGTGCTCATGAGCCGCGTGCAACGTTTGCCCGCTCCTGGTATAGATCGTAAACTGACGTTTAGGGGGGAGCGCGCAGTTTATGAAGTAAAGCCGCCACGGCCGCATTAACCCCTTCGCTGCTACAGACACGTGCTCCCCGCATTCCGCGCTGTGCGCCATTTTGTCATCACTGCACTGCTCGCCTGTGCAGACACATGGTGTTCCGACTGCTTTGACACACTTATCATTCGATTTCACAAAAAGTATTTGGCCCAAATATTTGATTTTTACACATCTTCTTGACTGATACCTTCCCCCCTTAAATGACTTAATTTTGTTTCGATGTTCTACGTAATTATTGTGCAGCATTGTACAGCATTGTATGGTAGTGAAACATGGACTGTGGGAAAACCGGAACAGAAGAGAATCGAAGCATTTGAGATGTGGTGCTATAGACGAATGTTGAAAATTAGGTGGACCGATAAGGTAAGGAATGAGGAGGTTCTACGCAGACTCAGAGAGGAAAGGAATATGTGGAAAACACTGATAAGGAGAAGGGACAGCATGATAGGACATCTGCTAAGACATGAGGGAATGACTTCCATGGTACTAGAGGGAGCTGTAGAGGGCAAAAACTGTAGAGGAAGACAGAGATTGGAATACGTCAAGCAAATAATTGAGGACAAAGGTTGCAAGTGCTACTATGAGATGAAGAGATTAGCACAGGAAAGGAATTCGTGGCGGGCCGCATCAAACCAGTCAGTAGACTGATGACCAACAAAAAAAAAAAAAAAAAAAATTGTGCAGCATTAAATGTAGTAAACCATTGCACGAAATTTTGAAGAGTTTGCAGTCGTAAAAGTCCATAGCGTATACTTTCCGTAAGGTCGATTTTATTTGCCACAATGCTGAGAATGAAATGTGGACAAGATACCTAATTATATCCTATAAAATTTATTGTATAACAATATTTCATTTAATTTAAGTACCAGATAGGTGTCGTATGTAATATTGAGAAATATTCCGTCTTTCGCGACTGTAATAAAAGTTTTATTTACACCGGGCGTGTTTGGCTTTATTTTAAAACACTTCAATCGATCGAAAGGAAGTGGACAGAATACATTAAGCAAAACTGTGAACTTACTAAAGCATGTCCCCAGTTAAAATGAACACCCTTAGTAACATAAACAGTGTTTATAAATTGCGAAATATTTCATCTTTAGACAGTGCAATAAAACTTTTATTTATACCAGAGTCATGTCGATTTTTTCCAAAACGTTCTGATTAAAACAAAGGTGGCGAACTTCACAAAACTGAATTGTGGACGCAATAAAGCATAGAAACTAAAATATATTGTCAGTGAGGCGCAGGGCGCAAACAATTTGTGTTTGTCACAACGGACAGCAAATACTTGCCAAAACATAGACCAGTCGACGAAAACATTAAATATGAAGTTGCCAAAGCAAAGAATTGCGCCAGACAATCAAGTAGCTCGGCAAAGTACGGGCCGAAATTCTCCTCTAAATAATACTTTAATACTGTCGCAAAAGAATATATCTCAATATGAATAGTAAAACAGCGACTGCGGAAGAGAAGATATACAAACAAAACGGACAACATGAATATTGTATGTGTGCCTTTTCATTGTTTTTAATTGCTGTGAAAAGAAATATTGGAGGACAAAATTGGAAAAACCGAGAACTTATTATGATTATTAATGAAGAGACAAAGCACTAGAAATTTCAAAATATTACATTCAAGCGAATAAAATTCATGAAGGAAGGCACTACGAAATCGTTTTTAAATAAAGAAAATATTAAGCTCCAAACACAGTTTGAACACAGCACCTTTTGCTTAGCAGCCAAACACCGTAACCATTTTGCAAACACATCCGTCATTGAACAGAACTCCTGGAGGGCTGTAAAATATCACGCAAAATACCGACAAACACTGTTGGTATGACTATGAATTACTCACGTTTCGTCGAAGTACAATAGGAAATGAACAATTACCGCTGTTCTTTATTGCGAAAAAGCGGTTAGTGAGAATGACACAAACACCTTTCCCTGCTATTGCCTGAATTAGGAGGCTTATTGCTTGTCTGGTTTAATTAATTAATAGAATATGAAGCAATTGGTATAAAGAATGCTTTTCCCAGACTTTCTATAAAAGAAAGTCTGCTATCAAGACATTGCTTTTGTCCAATTACTTTATTTATGACTGAACGTTTCTAAAACTGAAGACACTCGTCCGTGCTCTGCACTGCAGTCGAGCTCTGGCAACGTCGTTCTCTGTTCATTGGCTGACTGTGTTCTGTGACGTCAGATGCGCAGAACGAACCTAAACTCGGCCGCCGTCATAAATGACATGCACTATAGTAACATTGTTGCACCGCAGAGACATTTGAAACAAGGTTCAATTTTAATCGTAATCGCGCGACGCAGGTTATCTTGATTTCTCCCGACGTTGACTGACTTGGCCAATACATACTTTGTCAATCACAATTCAGACAAAGACAGTCTTCCACAAGTCAGAACTGGTAGTCACATTCAGAAGACCAAAGTGCAAACCGCCCATCTTTCTGCACATTTCCAAGCAACCTGTACTTTTTCAATTACACATTGTTGCTTTCCTCGCATTGATTGGTCAGTCTCACAGCCTACAAATGCGAAAACGTTTCTGTTCTCGGAACACGCACTATTCAAGCACAATATAGAGTGTGACCACATCATTGCCTTTACAGCAGTTCGGTCACATTTTACTCCCAGTGTTTTTGGCACGGATGCTGTTATTTCGTTTATATACACTATGTGATCAAAAGTATCCGGACACACCCAAAATCAGACGTTTTTCATGTTAGGTGCATTGTGCTGCCACCTACAGCCAGGTACTCCATATCAACGACCTCAGTAATCATTAGACATCGTGAGACAGCTGAATGGGGTTCTCCGCGGAACTTCGAACGTGGTCAGGTAATTGGGTGTCACTTGTCTCACACATTTGTACACCAGATTTCCACACTCCTAACGTCCCTAGGTCCATTATTTCCGTTGTGATAGTGAAGTGGAAACGTGAACGGACACATATAGCACAAATGCGTACAGGCCGACCTCGTCTGTTGACTGGAGAGGGTGGTAATGTGTAATAGGCAGACATCTATCCAGACCATCACACAGGAATTCCAAACTGCATCAGGATCCACTGCAAGTACTATGACAATAAGGCTGGAGGTGAGAAAACTTGGATTTCGTGGTCGAGCGGCTGCTCATAAGCCAAACACGACGCCGGTAAATGCCAAACAACGCCTCACTTGGTGCAAGGAGCGTAAACATTGGACGACTTAACAGTGGAAGAACGTTGTGTGGAGTGACGAATCACAGTACACAATGTGGCGATCCGATGGCAGGTTATGGGTATGGCGAATGTCCAGTGAAGGTCATTGCCAGCGTGTGTAGCGCCTGGTCGTGTTTCTCATGGAGGGGCCGGCCGGTGTGGCCGTGCGGTTCTAGGCGCGTCAGTCTGGAACCGCGTGACCGCTACGGTCGCAGGTTCGAATCCTGCCTCGGGCATGGATATGTGTGCTGTCCTTAGGTTAGTTAGGTTTAAGTAGTTCTAAGTTCTAGGGGACTGATGACCACAGATGTTGAGTCCCGTAGTGCTCAGAGCCATTTGAACCATCTCATGGAGGGGGCTTGCACCCCTTGTTGTTTTGCGTGGCACTATCACAGCAAAGGCCTACATTGATGTTTTACGCACCTTCTTGCTTCCCATTGTTGAAGAGGCTTTGAGGGATGGCGATTGCATGTTTCAACATGATCGAGCACCTGTTCATATTGCACGGCCTGTGGCGGAGTGGTTACACGACATTAACATCCCTGTAATGGACTGGCGTGCACAGGGTCCTGATCTGAAGCCTACAGAACACCTTTGGGATGTTTTGGAACACCGTTCGTGCCAGGCCTCACCAACCGACATCGATACCTCTCCTCAGAGCAGCACTCCGTGAAGAATGGGCTGCCATTCCTCAAGACACATTCTAGTACCAGGCTGAACGTGTCCATGAGAGAGTGGAAGCTGTCATCAAGGCTAAGGGTGGGCCAACACCATACTGAATTCCAGCATTGCCGATGGAGGTCGCCAGGAACTTTTAAGTCATTCTTAGCCAGGTGTCCGGATACTTTTGATCACAGGACAATCAGCACTACAGTGACACAACGAACTGTTACAAATCAGTTACTTCAAGGACAGCTCCGAGCCAGACTCCCGTGGTGAGCAAACCACTGACTCCAAACCACCAGCATTGCCGACTTCAGTGGCGTCAAGCGAGTGCTGATTGGAGTGCAGGGTAAGGTCTGTTGTATTTTCTGATGAAGGCTGGTTCTTTCTCAATGTCGGTGATGTCCATGTGTTGGTTAGGAGACCAGCTGAACACCTGTACCCAACCTGACTACATGCCAGACGCGCTGTATCTACTCTTGAGACTTATCGCCTTTGATGCGATTTCGTACCACAGCAGCAACAATCTCGTGGTCATCCCATGCAGACCGAAGACCGTCGCAGTCTGGTCCCTTTAATCCTGCAACCATCCCATGCATCCTGACTGCGAAATTGTACGTCGCTATGGTGCTTCGACCTGTTCTGCTGACATAGGTGAACAGCATTCCAGGGGGTGTTTTCCAGTAGGATAACGCTCGCCCACATACTGCTGTTGACATCCAACTTGTTCTACAGAGTGTCAACGTGTTGCCTTGGCCTGCTCCATAACCGGTTGTGTCTCCCGTCGAACACATATGGGACGTCAATGGGCGACAACTCCAGCGTCATCCACAAGCAGAATTAACCGTCCCTGTATTGGCCAACCAAGTGCAAGAGGTATGGAACTCCATCCCACAAACTGACATCCAGCACTCTATAACACAATGCATGCACATCTGTGAGATTGCATTCAACACTTTGGAGCTCACACCGATTGTTAACGTACCACAATTTCATGTTTGCAATAGCTTATCTCGCGCTTACGTTAACCTGTGATCTTGTAACGTTACTCACTCAAATATGTTACCTACACAAATGTATTCCCGAAATGTCATGAGTATACATTAATTACTTTTTTGTGTTGCGATTTTTATTCCGGCAACGGCCTTGCCGCAGTGGATACACTGGTTTCCGTGAGATCACCGAAGTTAAGCGCTTTCGGGCGTGGTCGGCACTTGGATGGATGACCATCCAGGTCGCTGTTGCCATTTTTCGCGGTGCACTCAGCCTCGTGATGCCAATTGAGGAGCTACTCGACCGAATAGTAGCGGCTTCGGTCAAGAATACCATCATAACGACCGGGAGAGCGGTGTGCCGACCCCACGCCCCTCCTATCCGCATCCTCCACTGAGGATGACACGGCGGTCGGATGGTCCCGGTAGGCCACTCGTGGCCTGAAGACGGAGTGCTATTTTGATTTTTTTCCCTGTGAGTGTATATTCAGTTCCAGGAAGTACATTAGGCATAGGCTTAAAGCTCTATGGGAAATCGATGTGGCCACGAAACTTGTTGCATGAAATAATAAGGTACTTTCTAGAACATTCAGTGATGAACAGTAAACAGTGTTGTATGACCATGTTGTAAATTTAAATAGCCAGGTTATGCCTTCGAGCAATGAAGACTTCTTAGATCTACTGTACAAATATGCAGATCATCTGCAAATAAAACATCGGTTTAATGAGGCATAAATAAGGATTTTTGGAAAAGACATGAAGACTTAGTACTAGGACAGCTGAATCTACGAATTTTGCAGCAAGTACCAGGTTTTGGAAGGAACAAGTTGAAGGAAACTTGGTCTGGTGATCGACAAGAACATGTTTATTACCGAAACTTCCTGACAGATTAAAACTGTGTGCTGGACTCGGGATCTTCGCCTTTCGCGGCCAAGTGCTCTACCAACTGAGCTACCCAGGCACGACTCTCGACCCTGAAGGTAGCAGGGACAAAAAACAGATAGTTCGCCACGCTATCCAAACGCCGTGAACAGCCTAGACACCGTTATACGAGCATTAGCAGAAAGTTGAAGAAAGGCAAACCTACATTGCAGATATAGAGAAGAACTGTTCTGGACGGTTTACAGAAGAGCTTGTGTGAAGTTTGGGAGGTAGGAGACGAGGTACTGGCAGAATTGAAACTCTGAGGACGGGTCGAGAGTCGTGGCTGGGTAGCTCAGATGGTAGAGCACTTGCCCGCGAAAGGCGAAGGTCCCGAGTTACCGTTCGGTCCGGCACACAGTTTTAATCTGCCAGGAAGTTTCATATCAGCAAACACTCCGCTGCAGAGTGCAAATCTCATTCTGGATGTTTATTACCAGTTACAAACTAATTAAAAATTTTTTGCAACAAAATTGGCTTTTATACACCTTGGAATTTCATATCCGATACAACCCTTGTAACAGTTAAACGACCAAACAGAAATGTTGAAGAAATATTTTTAAAAAATAATGAACATTTTTATGATACTCAGTATTATATTCCTATTACGTAGCGTATGACAGATTTGTTTAGTGTGAAGAATGTTCCAATAACTCCTTCACAAAAAATTACATTCTCGGAAAACTTACGTGTCCAATACTGCCAGTGGTTGTTTTTGTTGTTGTTGTTGTTGTTGTTGTTGTTGTTGTTCTTGCTGTCGTCCTCAGTTCGAAGGTTGGTTTGATTCACCTCTCTGTGCTATTCCATACTGTACAACCCTATCATTTGTGCGTAACTTCTGCAACCTATATCAACTTGAACCTGCTACTGTGTTCAAGCAAGGGTGTCTTTCTGAAACATTTACTTCCAACACTTCCTTCCACTACCGAAAGATCAGTACCTTGATGTCTCAGGGACTCTCCTAACAAACTATCCCTACTTCTAGTCAAGTTATGTCATAGATTTATTTTTTCCCCAATTTAGTTCCCTACCTCCTCATTTGTTAGTCGATCCACCCATCTAATCTTCAGTACATTTCCGAATCTTCTAATCTTTTCTCGTCTCAACAGTTCATCGTCCACTTTTCACATCCATAGAAGGCCACACACCACACAGATGCCTTCAGCAAAGACTTTCTAATATTTACATTGATATTACATGTTCACAAATATTACTTTTTCAGAAACGCTTTTCTTGCTACAGCCATTCTGCGGTCATATCCTCTCTGCTTTGGCCATTATCGTTATTCCGTTGGTCAGGCAGAAAAATTCATGTATGACATTGAGTTTCTCATTTCGTAGTCTAATTGACTCAGTAACGCCTGATTTAATCCGACTACACCTCATTACCCTTGTTACACTATTTCATAAGTGCTGCTGAAGACATTACACATTCCATTTAGCTGCTCTTCCAAGTTTGTTTCTGACACAATTGCAATATCCTCAGCAAATGTCAACTTTTTTATTTTATATTCCTGAACTTCAGTTCCATTTCCAAATATCTCTCTGCTTTCCTTCGCAGTTTGTTCAGTGTACAGATTGAATAACATTGGCGACAGGCTACAACCCTCCATCAATCCCTCCACAACTACTACTTCCCTTCTAATCTTATAACTCAGTGCTTCCTAACCTGAGTGTAATTATCCCCAGAGGAGTAAAATGAAATTTTCTGGGGGGTAAGAAATAAACGATTCGATTCTGTTTTAGTCACGAAATTAAATTATTTTCAAAAGATTATTACCATTGTGATTGTAAAGCTTACCAGTAATTACTTTGAGAAAAAGTAGCACTAATGTGCTGGAGATTATAGGTTCCTCACATAGTACACCCACTTACACACACATGTGTTGTGATTTCTCCGGTACATCGCTGATGATAAGTGAGACATATTCATAACAACTGCTGCATATGTCAAGAAAATGTCTTCCCCAAGTGGTAGATACTACCTGCAGTGGTCCAGAAATTGCTTCGTTACTCACTTAGAAACAGATAAATTAGCTATTTAACAGCACGACACAGCAATAACTTCATATGGGCTACTACAGTGCTATACACAGAACCATTATTATTATTATTATCTTCTTTCCTTTCTCAGACCTTAGGTCTGGTTAAAAATGGAAAGTGACACGGACCTTGATCAAGCGTGACTTCCTTTTAACTGTACGCTATATGTTACATTGTATTTAGGAACTTTTGGGTTATTGAACACGTATCAATTATTACAGATTTCTGTAGCTGTATATATACGTTTGGATGTAGCTGTATTGCGTTGATGTACTGGTGGATATTGTGTGGTATGACTCCTGTAGTTGATAGTATAATCGGTATAATGTCAACTTTATCCTTTTCAATTTTTTGTCCTGTTTTCTTCTGTATATTTGTTGTATTGGGTATGGATATTTCGATTAGTTGTGTTAATTTCTTCTTTGTATTGGTGAGTATGATGTCAGGTTTGTTATGTGGTGTTGTTTTATCTGTTATAATGGTTCTGTTCCAGTATAATTTGTATTCATCATTCTCCAGTACATTGTGTGGTGCATACTTGTATGTGGGAACGTGTTGTTTTATTAGTTTATGTTTTATGGCAAGTTGTTGATGTATTATTTTTGCTACATTGTCATGTCTTCTGGGGTATTCTGTATTTGCTAGTATTGTACATCCACTTGTGATGTGATCTACTGTTTCTATTTGTTGTTTGCAAAGTCTGCATTTGTCTGTTGTGGTATTGGGATCTTTAATAATATGCTTGCTGTAATATCTGGTGTTTATTGTTTGATCCTGTATTGCAATCATGAATGCTTCCGTCTCACTGTATATATTGCCTTTTCTTAGCCATGTGTTGGATGCGTCTTGATCGATGTGTGGCTGTGTTAGATGATACGGGTGCTTGCCATGTAGTGTTTCCTTTTTCCAATTTACTTTCTTCGTATCTGTTGATGTTATGTGATCTAAAGGGTTGTACAAGTGGTTATGAAATTGCAGTGGTGTAGCCGATGTATTTATATGAGTGATTGCTTTGTGTATTTTGCTAGTTTCTGCTCGTTCTAGAAAGAATTGTCTTAAATTGTCTACCTGTGCGTAATGTAGGTTTTTTATGTCAATGAATCCCTTTCCTCCTTCCTTTCTGCTTAATGTGAATCTTTCTGTTGCTGAATGTATGTGATGTATTCTATATTTGTGGCATTGTGATCTTGTAAGTGTATTGGGTGCTTCTAGGTTTGTGTTACTCCATTTCCCTACTCCAAATGAGTAGGTCAATGTTGGTATAGCATAAGTATTTATACACTCCTGGAAATGGAAAAAAGAACACATTGACACCGGTGTGTCAGACCCACCATACTTGCTCCGGACACTGCGAGAGGGCTGTACAAGCAATGATCACACGCACGGCACAGCGGACACACCAGGAACCGCGGTGTTGGCCGTCGAATGGCGCTAGCTGCGCAGCATTTGTGCACCGCCGCCGTCAGTGTCAGCCAGTTTGCCGTGGCATACGGAGCTCCATCGCAGTCTTTAACACTGGTAGCATGCCGCGACAGCGTGGACGTGAACCGTATGTGCAGTTGACGGACTTTGAGCGAGCGCGTATAGTGGGCATGCGGGAGGCCGGGTGGACGTACCGCCGAATTGCTCAACACGTGGGGCGTGAGGTCTCCACAGTACATCGATGTTGTCGCCAGTGGTCGGCGGAAGGTGCACGTGCCCGTCGACCTGGGACCGGACCGCAGCGACGCACGGATGCACGCCAAGACCGTAGGATCCTACGCAGTGCCGTAGGGGACCGCACCGCCACTTCCCAGCAAATTAGGGACACTGTTGCTCCTGGGGTATCGGCGAGGACCATTCGCAACCGTCTCCATGAAGCTGGGCTACGGTCCCGCACACTGTTAGGCCGTCTTCCGCTCACGCCCCAACATCGTGCAGCCCGCCTCCAGTGGTGTCGCGACAGGCGTGAATGGAGGGACGAATGGAGACGTGTCGTCTTCAGCGATGAGAGTCGCTTCTGCCTTGGTGCCAATGATGGTCGTATGCGTGTTTGGCGCCGTGCAGGTGAGCGCCACAATCAGGACTGCATACGACCGAGGCACTCAGGGCCAACACCCGGCATCATGGTGTGGGGAGCGATCTCCTACACTGGCCGTACACCACTGGTGATCGTCGAGGGGACACTGAATAGTGCACGGTACATCCAAACCGTCATCGAACCCATCGTTCTACCATTCCTAGACCGGCAAGGGAACTTGCTGTTCCAACAGGACAATGCACGTCCGCATGTATCCCGTGCCACCCAACGTGCTCTAGAAGGTGTAAGTCAACTACCCTGGCCAGCAAGATATCCGCATCTGTCCCCCATTGAGCATGTTTGGGACTGGATGAAGCGTCGTCTCACGCGGTCTGCACGTCCAGCAAGAACGCTGGTCCAACTGAGGCACCAGGTGGAAATGGCATGGCAAGCCGTTCCACGGGACTACATCCAGCATCTCTACGATCGTCTCCATGGGAGAATAGCAGCCTGCATTGCTGCGAAAGGTGGATATACACTGTACTAGTGCCGACATTGTGCATGCTCTGTTGCCTGTGTCTATGTGCCTGTGGTTCTGTCAGTGTGATCATGTGATGTATCTGACGCCAGGAATGTGTCAATAAAGTTTCCCCTTCCTGGGACAATGAATTCATGGTGTTCTTATTTCAATTTCCAGGAGTGTAGCTTTTGTCTTGTTTCTTGCTGTCATTTCTGTTTTCAGTATTTTTGTTAGTCTTTGTCTATATTTTTCTTTTAGTTCTTCTTTAATATTTGTATTATCTATTCCTATTTTTTGTCGGTATCCTAGATATTTGTAGGCATCTGTTTTTTCCATCGCTTCTATGGAGTCACTGTGGTTATCCAATATGTAATCTTCTTGTTTAGTGTGTTTTCCCTTGACTATGCTACTTTTCTTACATTTGTCTGTTCCAAAAGCCATATTTAGATCATTGCTGAATACTTCTGTTATCTTTAGTAATTCGTTGAGTTGTTGATTGGTTGCTGCCAGTAGTTTTAGATCATCCATGTATAGCAAATGTGTGATTTTGTGTGGGTATATTCCAGTAATATTATATCCATAATTTGTGTTATTTAGCATGTTGGATAGTGAGTTCAGAGCAAGACAGTACCAGAAAGGACTTAATGAGTCTCCTTGGTATATTCTACGCTTAATCTGTATTGGCTGTGATGTGATATTATTTGAATTTGTTTGGATATTAAGTGTGGTTTTCCAGTTTTTCATTACTATGTTTAGGAACTGTATCAATTTAGGATCTACTTTGAATATTTCCAATATCTGTAGTAACCATGAGAGGGGTACTCTATCAAAAGCTTTTCAGTAATCAATGTATGTATAGTGTAGCGACCTTTGTTTAGTTTTAGCTTGATATGTCACCTCTGTATCTATTATCAGTTGCTCTTTACATCCTTGCGCTCCTTTGCAGCAGCCTTTTTGTTCTTCATTTATAATTTTGTTCTGTGTCGTATGTGTCATTAATTTCTGTGTAATGACTGAAGTTAATATTTTGTATATTGTTGGTAGGCATGTTATGGGGCGATATTTTGCTGGGTTTGCTGTGTCTGCTTGATCTTTAGGTTTCAGATAAGTTATTCCTTATGTAAGTGTATCAGGGACTGTGTATGGGTCTGCAATGTAATTGTTAAATAATTTAGTTAGATGTGAATGTGTTGAAGTGAACTTCTTTAGCCAGAAATGTGCTATTTTATCATTTCCAGGGGCTTTCCAATTGTGTGTAGAATTAATTGCTTGGGTGACTTCATGTTGCAAGATTATCACTTCAGGCATTTGTGGTATCATCTTGTATGTATCTGTTTCTGCTTGTATCCACTGTGTATCTCTATTATGTTGTACTGTGTTTGACCATATGTTGCTCCAAAAGTGTTCCATGTCTGTTATGTTTGGTGGATTGTCTATTTTAATGTGTGTGTTATCTAATGTCTGGTAAAATTTCTTTTGGTTTGTGGTGAATGTTTGGTTGTGTTTCCTTCTATTTTCACTTTTTTTGTATCTTCTAAGTCGTTTGGCCAATGCTTGTAATTTCTGCTTCTTTTCATCTAATTGCTCTATCGCTACTTGTTGTGAGATTTTACCTAACCTTTTCCGTTTTTTGTCTGATATTTAATTTCTTATAAATTGTGTTAGCTGTGCGATGTCTTTTCTCAGTTTTTCTATTCTGATCTGTAGCCTGTGTTGCCATGCTGGTTTTGTGGGTTTCTTCTGTGTGTTAGTTTGTTCTGATCTCTGCCTAGTGTGTATATTTAGTGTAGTAAGTGCTCCTATATAAACCAGTAGTTGTAACTCTTCCATACTTGTATTTTCATTTATTTTGTTGTGTATGATTGTGTTGATAGTTGTTATTGTTGTTTCGACTTGTGGGTTATTTGGTGGTCAATGCAAGAATGGTCTAATGTCTGTATTTGTGTCTTTGTATTCTATATACACTCCTGGAAATTGAAATAAGAACACCGTGCATTCATTGTCCCAGGAAGGGGAAACTTTATTGACACATTCCTGGGGTCAGATACATCACATGATCACACTGACAGAACCACAGGCACATAGACACAGGCAACAGAGCATGCACAATGTCGGCACTAGTACAGTGTATATCCACCTTTCGCAGCAATGCAGGCTGCTATTCTCCCATGGAGACGATCGTAGAGATGCTGGATGTAGTCCTGTGGAACGGCTTGCCATGCCATTTCCACCTGGCGCCTCAGTTGGACCAGCGTTCGTGCTGGACGTGCAGACCGCGTGAGACGACGCTTCATCCAGTCCCAAACATGCTCAATGGGGGACAGATGCGGAGATCTTGCTGGCCAGGGTAGTTGACTTACACCTTCTAGAGCACGTTGGGTGGCACAGAATACATGCGGACGTCCATTGTCCTGTTGGAACAGCAAGTTCCCTTGCCGGTCTAGGAATGGTAGAACGATGGGTTCGATGACGGTTTGGATGTACCGTGCACTATTCAGTGTCCCCTCGACGATCACCAGTGGTGTACGGCCAGTGTAGGAGATCGCTCCCCACACCATGATGCCGGGTGTTGGCCCTGAGTGCCTCGGTCGTATGCAGTCCTGATTGTGGCGCTCACCTGCACGGCACCAAACACGCATACGACCATCATTGGCACCAAGGCAGAAGCGACTCTCATCGCTGAAGACGACACGTCTCCATTCGTCCCTCCATTCACGCCTGTCGCGACACCACTGGAGGCGGGCTGCACGATGTTGGGGCGTGAGCGGACGACGGCCTAACGGTGTGCGGGACCGTAGCCCAGCTTCATGGAGACGGTTGCGAATGGTCCTCGCCGATACCCCAGGAGCAACAGTGTCCCTAATTTGCTGGGAAGTGGCGGTGCGGTCCCCTACGGCACTGCGTAGGATCCTACGGTCTTGGCGTGCATCCGTGCGTCGCTGCGGTCCGGTCCCAGGTCGACGGGCACGTGCACCTTCCGCCGACCACTGGCGACAACATCGATGTACTGTGGAGACCTCACGCCCCACGTGTTGAGCAATTCGGCGGTACGTCCACCCGGCCTCCCGCATGCCCACTATACGCGCTCGCTCAAAGTCCGTCAACTGCACATACGGTTCACGTCCACGCTGTCGCGGCATGCTACCAGTGTTAAAGACTGCGATGGAGCTCCGTATGCCACGGCAAACTGGCTGACACTGACGGCGGCGGTGCACAAATGCTGCGCAGCTAGCGCCATTCGACGGCCAACACCGCGGTTCCTGGTGTGTCCGCTGTGCCGTGCGTGTGATCATTGCTTGTACAGCCCTCTCGCAGTGTCCGGAGCAAGTATGGTGGCTCTGACACACCGGTGTCAATGTGTTCTTTTTTCCATTTCCAGGAGTGTATGTCAGCTGAAATTTTTCTTCTATATCTAACATGTGTGTCACTTCGTGTTCTATTTGTGCTTGTTCAGGTGGCTGTCTTAAGATTTCGTTTTCCTCTGATTGTTTAATTGATGTGTGTTGTTCTTTGTTTGTTTGCTCTGGGATGTTTGAGTCCATTACTGTATTTTCTTCTTCTCATGATTGCACATTATTTTGTTCCAGTATTTGTTGTACTTGTTGTTTGATGTGTTCTAATTCTGACTGGGGTATCCTGTTATTTCTGATTATTACACGGATCTGATCAGCTAGTCGTTGTTCTGTTAAAAATTTTAATTCTGGGTATCTGGTAAAAAATGTTGTGTATACTTGTGATCTGTATCCAGTTGTGTTGGTTCCTAGGTTTGTTGCTTGGTAATAACAGAACATGAGGTGTCGGTTAAGTTCATCTGACCATCTCATCCTCTGTCTTTGTTTTCCTTCTTGGGTGGTTGCAGGAAGCATATCCGGCAAAACACCTCTCTTTGGATTTAAATCATTTTCCAGTTGGCTAGCAGTGTCGTTACCATTGTGGGCGGGCATAGGGCTCAATCGTCGTCTCCAACCATGACGGCGCTTTCCGAGGCTTCTTTAGTTCTGTCCTGAACCAAGTAACCACACTAAAAGGGGGGTTAGCCCTGTTAGTGGTTTGTTCTTTTCGTCGCCTTTTACGACTGGCAGAACATACCGGAGCTCTATTCTTTTCCCGGGCCTCCACAGGGTTTATTATTATTATTATTATTATTATTACTATTACTATTAGTGGCTGTGGTCAGACGCAAAGCATTAACAGACTAAGCCTTCCAATTTCTGCCTGTTCAAAAGTAAGGACTGTAGTAACAAAGTGATTTACAGACAGTATATACAATGCATACAACTGAACTTGTTTGATTATAAATGGGGGTAGCATTGTGCAGGTCAAGCAAGTGCCGCAATGGAAAGGAGTGATGCAGGGGAAGCATGTTTTGTAACAAGTGGCTACTCTCACTGTGGATAATTAGCTTTCTTAATTAAGTAGTTGTGGGTAGCACTTGTGATGCACCACAAATTAATTCGTCATTCATTCTAAACCACACAAACTAAATGTAATTCATCTTTCATCATTTTGAAAATAAAAGTGTTCCAAGAAAATCTTTCATTCCACAGCTCTGTTAGGTGCTAAAGATGGTGATAATATGGGGTAGGGAGGGGGCAAAAGACGGAAAGGGGGGGCGGAGTACTAGCTAATGGTCTAAAAAAGGTTGGCAAATACTGTTATAATTGCAGTGTGGTTTCTGTACAGGTTGTAAATAACCTTTCACTACCTGTTTTTTGTCCCTGCTACCTTCAGAATTTCAGGAAGTGTAGTCCAGACAACATCGTCAAAATCCTTCTCTATATCTGCATTGTAGGTTTGCCTTTCTTCAACTTTCTGCTAATGTTCGTATAACGGTGTCTAGGCCGTTCACGGCGTTTGGATAGCGTGGCGAATTTGTTTACAATTCTCTGCAGGGTGACAAATTAACAGCTGCTGTCAAGTTAGTCTGTAAACAGTTACACAGCAGCTAATATTTGAGATTCAGCGCGAGAGTACTGTGAATGGCGAAATTAAATTAGAGCGTGCTTGCACTCTACATAAACTGCAAAATGCCGCCGACGGACGAATTAGAATCTGTATTTGCTTGAGAGCAAATGGTTCTCCGTCCAGTTTAATAACGGGACCGGATGTAGAGCAGCACCGGGATCGGGCAACGTTTCGGACCCCCTGTCTGTGTTCCATCCTCGGGAGTTAATATCGCGCGTCGCTGCCGCAGCGGACTGGTAAATAAACTTGTTTGGCTGAACGCTGGAGCCAGGCCGGAAACGGGCGGATGTCCGGGAGGAGTGGTGGGTTGGGGGGGGGGGGGGACAGAGGGAGATGTTATGCTAGGGAGCGGGGGCCGGGTGAGGGGATGTGGAGGGGATGGGTGCTGGTGGGGGGAGGGGCTGCCTGTTGCCTGCCGCTCTCAAGCAAAATTGCTTCCGTCCCACGAGACTGCTTGCTACTGTCTCCGGCTTGGCTTTCGAGGCGAAAGTAAAGTTGAAACGTAAGACGGAACGCTACCGCCTTTCTGTAACGGAAATTTTCTTTAGGGTTTGTTTGTCGGAGGAGTTTCTGGTGCAGGGAGTACGAATGGAGAGCATTCGTGAGTTCCACTTTTTGTGATTTCTTGTGAGCATATACCCTTCCTCAACTACATAAATGCTCCACAGGTAACTCATCTGGACTGAATGGAGTTTCCAACAGAGTAGTAACAATTTGTTCCCACGTAATAACCGTTGTGTTTCCTGAAACACCTGCAAGAGCCCGATTCTTTAAATACTCGAACTACCATGTTTTAAGGAACCACTTGCACTCGAGCACAGACAATATTTCATTTACTGAACTTAGATTATATGAATCGATTTTTTAAGACAAGATAAAGCAAAAAAAAAGAAATTAACAGCGCTCTCTTATCGTAGCCAGTAGGCATCTACACTCTTACGTCATTCGTTGTCCTAGTAGGACGTAATATTTTGTGTGGCTCCACATTTAGCCATATTGATACTTATTTGCAGAAAAGAGGCGCAGAATTAATAAGTCGCTCTCATTTGTGAATTATCTGCAATTATTTACCTAGAATTTTACATAAGTGTCAATATCGTAATGAATATACGTTTTATTTAATCGTATGCTTTTCTCTGTTTTAGTAGTTTTAGTCATCCCATTGTCATGTTGAAGCTAAGGTCAGATATCAGACTTTATCTACAAAAAATATATAATGAGCCCTGGCTACGTTCCGTTTATCTTCGGACGTGGGAAGCTCGATAAATTCACGGCGTAAACTTTAATCTCTCAATTACTTATCCAAACAAACAACAATAATTATTATTATTACAAAAAATGGTTCAAATGGCTCTGAGCACTATGGGACTCAACATCTTAGGTCATAAGTCCCCTGGAACTTAGAACTACTTAAACCTAACTAACCTATGGACATCACACATAACCATGCCCGAGGCAGGATTCGAACCTCCGACCGTAGCAGTCCCGCGGTTCCGGACTGCAGCGCCAGAACCGCACGGCCACCGCGGCCGCCTATTATTATTACAATTTATCATTATTATATATTATATATTATTATATATTATATATTCGCTTGTGAGCTCTGCAACATCCATGTACTAATTTTTATTTACATGACAAACCCTATTTTCAGGGCTATATTTTAATTTGGACAAATGGATCTATGCAGATATTTGTAAAAACGACGATGATACATCAATCCATATTAATGTAAAATTGCCGCCTTCTGAAGAAGACAGATTTAAATCTGTTGAAACCTAGGTAAAGATTTCTTTATCCATTGCAACTGGTCGGCTGATTTTAGTCTTATTACGTGGAACCGTTGCTGTTGCGCAGCTATGTTTAAAATATTATTATATATTATTATTATTATTATTATTTTATTTTTATTTGTTAAAAGGTACAAAAAAAAGCTGCAAACTTTTGATTACTTTACAAATGAGTTACTGAGTTCAATATTTAAGTAAAGCACACGGGCGTGAAAAATTTGGAAAAAACAAGTTTGTTTGCGTGGCCATCATCCGCAGCAAGCACAGAAATATTCATCTCGTGAATAAAACCGCCTTTTTATTACTGCAGTGTATTTTATGTCTTGTAGATTCAGTTGAGTCTAGAATGATACAGTTTTGTTTTGATATGTGATATTTGTAGATTGTAAAATATTTCTCATCTTGTTTTTTACGTATATAAGAAATTACGTCCAGTTATTCCTGCTTTCGGCTGGCATCTGCGCTTCATTTCATCTACTCACACGCTGGACGCCGCACTATGGCCGCTCTTACGAAACACAAGCACATTTTCACGTTACGGACTTTCATACAGTGTTCGTATTCTTTGCGATAATTGGTGTGGAGCCCTATTATTCCCCTGTCACAAGCTGCTGATATTTAACCGAAAACTGTGACTTAAAGCCTTACCATTCACAACTGGCCATTAAAATTGCTACACCAAGAAGAAATGCAGATGATAAACGGGTATTCATTGGACAAATATATCATACTAGAACTGACATGTCATTACATTTTCACGCAATTTGGGTGCATAGGTCCTGAGAAATCAGTACCCAGAGCCACCACCTCTGGCCGTAATAACGGCCTTGATACGCCTGGGCATTGAGTCAAACATGGCTTGGATGGCGTGTACAGGTACAGCTGCCCATGCAGCTTCAACACGATACCACAGTTCATCAGGAGTAGTGACTGGCGTATTGTGACGAGCCAGTTGCTCGGCCACCATTGACCTGACGTTTTCAACTGGTGAGAGATCTGGAGAATGTGCTGGCCAGGGCAGCATTCGAACATTTTCTGTATCCAGAAAGGCCCGTACAGGACCTGCAACGTACGGTCCTGCATTAACCCGCTGAAATGTAGGGTTTCGCAGGGATCGAATGAAGGGTAGAGGCACGGGTCGTAACACATCTGACATGTAACGTCCGCTGTTCAAAGTGCCGTCAATGCGAACAAGAGGTGACCGAGACGTGTACCAATGGCACCCCATACCATCACGCCGGGTGATACGCCAGTATGGCGATGACGAACACACGCTTCCAATGTGCCTTCACTGCGATGTCGCCAAACACGGTTGCGACCATCGTGATGCTGTAAACAGAACCTGGATTCATCCGAAAAAATGACGTTTCCCATTCGTGCACCCACGTTCGTCATCGAGTACACCATCGCAGGCGCTCCTGTCTGTGATGGAGCGTCAAGGGTAACCGCAGCCACGGTCTCCGAGCTGATAGTCCGTGCTGCCGCAAACGTCGAACTGTTCGTGCAGATGGTTTTTGTCTTTCAAACGTCCCCATGTGTTGACTGAGGGATCGAGACGTGGCTGCACGATCCGTTACAGCCATGCGGATAAGATGGCTGTCATCTCGACTGCTAGTGATACGAGGCCGTTGGCATCTAGCGTTCCGTATTACCCTCCTGAACCGACCGATTCCTTATTCTGCTAACAATCTTTGGATCTCGACCAACACGAGCAGCAATGTCGCGATATGATAAACCGCAATCGCGATAGGCTACAATCCGACTCTTATCGAAGTCGGAAACGTGATGGTATGCATTTCCCCTCCTAACACGAGGCATCACAACAACGTTTCACCAGGCAACGCCGGTCAACTGCTGTTTGTGTATGAGAAATCGGTTGCAAACTTTCCTCGTGTCATCACGATGTAGGTGTCGCCACCGGCGCCAACCTTGCGTGAATGTTCTGAAAAGCTAATCATTTGCATATCACAGCATCTTCTTCCTGTCGGTTAAATTTCGCGTCTGTAGCACGTGATCTTCGTGGTGTAGCAATTTTAATGGCCAATAGTGTACATATACATACAAAACAAAAGTTTTGCACCACCTCGGTTCCGAGAGTTCCGGAACCTGTGCAGCAAATTGTAATAAAGTTCAACATAACATCATTTCCGCCCCTTTTTATTGCTCACGAAAACTTCACATCGCATGTTGTACCACCATACAGCGACAACTTTAGAGGTGGTGGTCCAGACTGCTGTACACACCGGTACCTCTAATGCCCAGTAGCACGCCCTCATGCAGTGATGCATGCCTGTATTCGTCGCGGCGTACTATCCACAACTTCATCAAGGCACTGTTGGTCCAGATTGTCCCACACCTCAACTGCGATTGGACGTAGGTCCCTCAGAGTGGTTGGTGGGTCACGTCGCCTAGAAACAGCCCCTTTTTCAATCTATCCCAGGCACGTTCGATATTGTTCATGTCTGGAGAACATGCTGGCCACTCTTGTCGAGTGTCGCCGTTACCCTGAAGCAAGTCATTCGCAAGATGTGCACTATGGGGGCGCGAATAGTCGTCCATGAAGACCAATGCCTCGCCAATATGCTCCCGATATGGTTGCACTTAATAAGTCACAGCTGCAAAATACTAACGCGAATTCTTTACAGACGAATGGAAAAACTGGTAGAAGCCGAGCTCGGGGAAGATCAGTTTGGATTCCGTAGAAATGTTGGAACACGTGAGGCAATACTGACCTTACGACTTATCTTAGAAGAAAGATTACGAAAAGGCAAACCTACGTTTCTAGCATTTGTAGACTTAGAGAAAGCTTTTGACAATGTTAACTGGAATACTCTCTTTCAAATTCTGAAGGTGGCAGGGGTAAAATACAGGGAGCGAAAGGCTATTTACGGTTTGTACAGAAACCAGATGGCAGTTATAAGAGTCGAGGGGTATGAAAGGGAAGCAGTGGTTGGGAAGGGAGTAAGACAGGGTTGCAGCCTCTCCCCGATGTTATTCAGTCTGTATATTGAGCAAGCAGTAAAGGAAACAAAAGAAAAATTCGGAGTAGGTATTAAAATTCATGGAGAAGAAGTAAAAACTTTGAGGTTCGCCGATGTCATTGTAATTCTGTCAGAGACAGCAAAAGACTTGGAAGAGCAGTTGAACGGAATGGACATTGTCTTGAAAGGAGGATATAAGATGAACATCAACAAAAGCAAAACGAGGATAATGGAATGTAGTCAAATTAAGTCGGGTGATGCTGAGGGAATTAGATTAGGAAGTGACACACTTAAGGTAGTGAAGGAGTTTTGCTATTTAGGGAGTAAAATAACCGATGATGGTCGAAGTAGGATATAAAATGTAGACTGGCAATGGCAAGGAAAGCGTTTCTGAAGAAGAGAAATTTGTTAACATCGAGTATAGATTTAAGTGTCAGGAAGTCATTTCTGAAAGTATTTGTATGGAGTGTAGCCATGTATGGAAGTGAAACGTGGACGGTAAATAGTTTTGATGAGAAGAGAATAGAAGCTTTCGAAATGTGGTGCTACAGAAGAATGCTGAAGATTAGGTGCGTAGATCACATAACTAATGAGGAAGTATTGAATAGGATTGGGGAGAAAAGTTTGTGGCACAACTCGACCAGAAGAAGGGATCGTTTGATAGGACATGTTCTGAGGCATCAAGGGATCACAAATTTAGCATTGGAGGGAAGTGTGGAGGGTAAAAATCGTAGAGGGAGACCAAGAGATGAATACACTAAGCAGATTCAGAAGGATGTAGGTTGCAGTAGATACTGGAAGATGAAGAAGCTTGCACAGGATAGAGTAGCATGGAGAGCTGCATCAAACCAGTCTCAGGACTGAAGACCACAACAACAACAACAACAATGGTTGCACTGTCGGTCAGAGGTTGGCATTCACGCATCGTACAGCCGTTACAGCGCCTTCCATGACCACCAGTGGCGTACGTCGGCCCCACGTAATGCAACCCCAAAACAGCTGGGAACCTCCACCTCGCTGCTTTCGCTAGACAGTGTGTCTAAGATGTTCAGCTTGACTCGGTTGCCTCCAAACGTGTCTCCTACGTTTGTCTGGTTGAAGGCAAATGCGACACTCGTCAGTGAAGAGAACGTGATGCCAATCCTCAGGGGTCCATTCGGCACGTTTTTGGGCCCATCTGATGAATTAGTCCAAGAACAGATTCGACCCGTACACGACAATGAAGACCTGTTTAAAAGATCCACCAGTGTGAATCTACAAACTGACAACGGGAGCTTGAAGGGATACATTTGGAAACTGGTACGGAAACATCACTGTTGAAACAGTGGCGAATATAGGTACAAGTACGATAGATGGGGCCTACAGGATAATTAAAGAGACCTTTGGAGAATGGAGAACTACCTGTGTGAATATCAAGAGGTCAGATGGAAAAGCAGTTTTATGCAACGAAGGGAAAGCAGAAAGGTGGTAGGAGTATACAGGGTGAGTCACCTAACGTTTCCGCTGGATATATTTCGTAAACCACATCAAATACTGACGAATCGATTCCACAGACCGAACGTGAGGAGAGGGGCTAGTGTAATTGGTTAATACAAACCATAAAGAAATGCACGGAAGTATGTTTTTTAACACAAACCTACGTTTTTTAAAATGGAACCCCGTTAGTTTTGTTATCACATCTGAACATATAAACAAATACATAATCAGTGCCGTTTGTTGCATTGTAAAATGTTAATTACATCCGGAGATATTGTAACCTAAAGTTGACGCTTGAGGACCACTCCTCCGCTGTTCGATCGTGTGTATCGAAGAGCACCGAATTACGTAGGGATCCAAAGGGAACGGTGATGGACCTTAGGTACAGAAGAGACTGGAACAGCACATTACGTCCACATGCTAACTGCTTTTTATTGGTCTTTTTCGCTGACGCACGTGTACATTACCATGAGGGGTGAGGTACAAGTACACACGTGGTTTCCGTTTTCAATTACGGAGTGGAATAGAGTGTGTCCCGACATGTAGGGCCAATAGATGTTCAATGTGGTGGCCGTCATTTGCTGCACACAATTGCAATCTCTGGCGTAATGAATGTCGTACACGCCGCAGGACATCTGGTGTAATGTCGCCGCAGGCTGCCACAATACGTTGTTTCATAACCTCTGGGGTTGTAGGCACATCACGGTACACATTCTCCTTTAACGTACCCCACAGAAAGAAGTCCAGAGGTGTAAGATCAGGAGAACGGGCTGGCCAATTTATGCATCCTCCACGTCCTATGAAACGCCCGTCGAACGTGTACCTCACCCCTCATGGTAATGTACATGTGCGTCAGTGAAAAAGACCATTAAAAAGGTATTAGCATGTGGACGTAATGTGCTGTTCCAGTCTCTTCTGTACCTAATGTCCATCACCGTTCCCTTTAGATCCCTACGTAATTCGGTTCTCTCCGATACACACGATTGAACAGCGGAGGAGTGGTACTCAAGCGTCAACTTTAGGTTACAATATCTCCGGATGTAATTAACATTTTACAATGCAACAAACGGCACTGATTACGTATTTGTTTATATGTTCAGATGTGCTAACAAAACTAACGGGGTTCCATTTTTAAAAAAAACGTAGGTTTGTGTTAAAAAATGTACTTCCGTGCATTTTTTTGGTTTTTATTAACCAATTACACTAGCCCCTCTCCTCACGTTCGGTCTGTGGAATCGATTCGTCAGTATTTGATGTGGTTTACGAAATATATCCAGCGGTAACGTTAGGTGACTCACCCTGTATACAGGGCCTATACAAAAGAGGAGTACTTGAGGGCAATGTTATGGAAATAGAAGAGGACGTACATGAAGATAAGAAGGGAGATACGGTACTATGTGAAGAATTTGAAAAATCACTGAGAGACTTAAGTCGAAACAAGGTACTAGGAGTAGACAACATTCCGTTAGAGCTACTGATAGCTTTGGGAGAGCCAGCCATGACAAAAGTCTTCTGTCTGGTGAGCAAGATGTATGAGACTGGCGAAATACCCTCGGACTTCAAGAAGAACATTATAATTCCAATCCCAAAGAAAGCAGGTGTTGACAGGTGTGAAAATTACCGAACTGTCAGTGTAATAACTCACGGTCGCAAAATACTAACACGAATCCTTTACGGAAGAATGGATAAACTGGCAGAAGCCGACTGTGGGGAAGATCAGTTTCGATTCGGAGAAACACGGGAACACACGAGGCAGTACTGACCCTACGACTTCTCATAGAAGATAAGTTGAACAAAGACAAACCTACTTTTATAGCATTTGTAGACTTAGAGAAAGCTTTTGACAATGTTAACTGGAATACTCTCTTTCAAATTCTAAAGGTTGCAGGGGTAAAATACAGGAAGCGAAAGGCTGTTTACAATTTGTACAGAAACCAGATGGCAGTTATAAGAGTCGAGGGGCATGAAAGGGAAGCAGTGGTTGGGAAAGGAGTAAGACAGGGTTGTAGCCTCTCCCCGATGTTATTCAATCTGTATATTGAGCAAGCAGTAAAGGAAACAAAAGAAAAATTCGGAGTAGGTATTAAAATTCATGGAGAAGAAGTAAAAACTTTGAGGTTCGCCGATGACATTGTAATTCTGTCAGAGACAGGAAAGGAAGGGACAGTGCCTTGAAAGGAGGATATAAGATGAACATAGAAGATAGCAAAACTAGGTCGAACTTGTAGTAAATGAGTTCTGCTATTTGGGGAGTAAAATAACTGATGATGGTCGAACTAGAGAGGATATAAAATGTAGACGGGCAATGGCAAGGAAAGTGTTTATGAAGAAGAGAAATATGTTAAAATCTACCATAGACTTAAGTGTCAGGAAGCCATTTCTGAAAGTACTTGTTTGGAGTGTAGAGATGTATGGAAGAGAAATATGGACGATAAATAGTTTACACAAGAAGAGACTAGAAGCTTTCGAAATGTGGTGTTACAGAAGAATGCTGAGAATGAGATGGGTAGATCATGTAACTAATGAGGAGGTACTGAACAGAATTGCGGAGAAGAGGAATCTGTGGCACAACTTGGCTAGAAGAAGGGATCGGCTGGTAGGACATGTTCTGAGGCAACAAGGGATCACCAGTTTAGTTCAAATGGCTGTGAGCACTGTGGGACTTAACTTCTGAGGTCATCAGTCCCCTAGAACTACTTAAACCTAACTAACCTAAAGACATCACACACATCCATGCCCGAGGCAGGACTCGAACCTGCGACCGTAGCGGTCGCTCGGTTCCAAACTGTAGCGCCTAGAACCGCTCGGCCACCCCGGCCGGCACACCAGTTTAGTATTGGAGGAATCGTGGAGGGTAAAAGTCGTAGAGGGAGACCAAGTGATGAAAACAGTAAGCAGATTCAAAAGTATGTAGGTTGCGGTAGTTGTTGGGAATTGAAGAAGCTTGCTCAGAATAGAGAAGCATGGAGAGCTGCATCAAACCAGTCTCTGGGTTGAAGAGCACAACAACAACAACAACAGCAACAACATAGCTACAGGTACACCCCACGAAGGCTGTTCATTTTTTCTCAAGGTTGTACAAGTCCTAGGAACTGTCACACGGACGAAATGCAAGAAGTTGTCTGTCACCGGACAAGAAATGCTTTACCGCCGTGGATCCATGTGTGAGGTAGAGGAAAGATGTCTCTATGGTCATTGTATTGCAGATGAACCGTAAGTTTTTAAACAAAGTTTTTTATTCTTACTTCAAACTTTAAACACATTTTGCGTGAAATAATATTTTTCAGCACGTGAAGCGATCTAGAGTCTCAACAGGTTAATCGATTCATTTGATTTTCTTTAAATGTAAGATAATTAAGTCTATGCGGCTTAACCGAGAGCCGTCCGCTGTGGCCGAGCGGTTCTGGGCGCTTCAGTCCGGAACCGCGCTGCTGCTACGGTCGCAGGTTCGAGTCCTGCGTCGGGCATGGATGTGTGTGATGTCCTTAAGTTAGTTATGTTTAAGTAGTTCTAAGTCTAGGGGCCCCCCCATGAACCACGGACCTTGCCGCTGGTGGGGAGGCTTGCGTGCCTCAGCGATACAGATGGCCGTACCGTAGGTGCAACCACAACGGAGGGGTATCTGTTGAGAGGCCAGACAAACATGTGGTTCCTGAAGAGGGGCAGCAGCCTTTTCAGTAGTTGCAGGGGCAACAGTCTGGATGATTGACTGATCTGGCCTTGTAACATCAACCAAAACGGCCTTGCTGTGCTGGTACTGCGAACGGCTGAAAGCAAGGGGAAACTACAGCCGTAATTTTTCCCGAGGACATGCAGCTCTACTGTATGATTAAATGATGATGGCGTCCTCTTGGGTAAAATATTCCGGAGGTAAAATAGTCCCCCATTCGGATCTCCGGGCGGGGACTACTCAGGAGGACGTCGTTATCAGGAGAAAGAAAACTGGCGTTCTACGGATCGGAGCGTGGAATGTCAGATCCCTTAATCGGGCAGGTAGGTTAGAAAATTTAAAAAGGGAAATGGATAGGTTAAAGTTAGATATAGTGGGAATTAGTGAAGTTCGGTGGCAGGAGGAACAAGACTTTTGGTCGGGTTATTACAGGGTTATAAATACA
Source organism: Schistocerca cancellata (assembly GCF_023864275.1). Classification (NCBI taxonomy): domain Eukaryota; kingdom Metazoa; phylum Arthropoda; class Insecta; order Orthoptera; family Acrididae; genus Schistocerca; species Schistocerca cancellata. The sequence goes on along the minus strand of NC_064636.1, from coordinate 113,152,525 downwards.
AAATCAAATAGGGGTAATGCAGGAGTAGGTTTAATAATGAATAAAAAAATAGGAGTGCGGATTAGCTACTACAAACAGCATAGTGAACGCATTATTGTGGCCAAGATAGACACAAAGCCCATGCCTACTACAGTAGTACAAGTTTATATGCCAACTACCTCTGCAGATGATGAAGAAATAGATGAAATGTATGACGAGATAAAAGAAATTATTCAGGCAGTGAAAGGAGACGAAAATTTAATAGTCATGGGTGACTGGAATTCGTCAGTAGGAAAAGGGAGAGAAGGAAACATAGTAGGTGAATATGGATTGGGGGGAAGGAATGAAAGAGGAAGCCGCCTTGTAGAATTTTGCACAGAGCATAACTTAATCATAGCCAACACTTGGTTCAAGAATCATAAAAGAAGGTTGTATACCTGGAAGAATCCTGGAGATACTAGTAGGTATCAGATAGATTATATAATGGTAAGACAGAGATTTAGGAACCAGGTTTTAAATTGTAAGACATTTCCTGGGGCAGATGTGGACTCTGACCACAATCTATTGGTTATGAACTGCAGATTGAAACTGAAGAAACTGCAAAAAAGTGGGAATTTGAGGAGATGGGACCTGGATAAACTGAAAGAACCAGAGGTTGTAGAGAGCTTCAGGGAGAGCATTAGGGGACTACTGACAACAATGGGGGAAAGAAATACAGTAGAAGAAGAATGGGTAGCTCTGAGGGATGAAGTAGTGAAGGCAGCAGAGGATCAAATAGGTAAAAAGACGAGGGCTAATAGAAATACTTGGGTAACAGAAGAAATATTGAATTTAATTGATGAAAGGAGAAAATACAAAAATGCAGTAAATGAAGCAGGCAAAAAGGAATACAGACGTCTCAAAAATGATATCGACAGGAAGTGCAAAATGGCTAAGCAGGGATGGCTAGAGGACAAATGTAAAGATGTAGAGGCTTGTCTCACTAGGGGTAAGATAGATACTGCCTACAGGAAAATTAAAGAGACATTTGGAGAGAAGAGAACCACTTGTATGAATATCAAGAGCTCAGATGGCAACCCAGTTCTAAGCAAAGAAGGGAAGGCAGAAAGGTGGAAGGAGTATATAGAGGGTTTATACAAGGGCGATGTACTTGAGGACAATATTATGGAAATGGAAGAGGATGTAGATGAAGACGAAATGGGAGATAAGATACTGCGTGAAGAGTTTGACAGAGCACTGAAAGACCTGAGTCGAAACAAGGCCCCGGGAGTAGACAACATTCCATTTGAACTACTGATGGCCTCGGGAGAGCCAGTCATGACAAAACTCTACCATCTGGTGAGCACGATGTATGAGACAGGCGAAATACCCTCAGACTTCAAGAACAATATAATAATTCCAATCCCAAAGAAAGCAGGTGTTGACAGGTGTGAAAATTACCGAACTATCAGTTTAATAAGTCACAGCTGCAAAATACTAACGCGAATTCTTTACAGACGAATGGAAAAACTGGTAGAAGCCGACCTCGGGGAAGATCAGTTTGGATTCCGTAGAAATGTTGGAACACGTGAGGCAATACTGACCTTACGACTTATCTTAGAAGAAAGATTAAGAAAAGGCAAACCTACGTTTCTAGCATTTGTAGACTTAGAGAAAGCTTTTGACAATGTTAACTGGAATACTCTCTTTCAAATTCTGAAGGTGGCAGGGGTAAAATACAGGGAACGAAAGACTATTTACAGTTTGTACAGAAACCAGATGGCAGTTATAAGAGTCGAGGGGCATGAAAGGGAAGCAGTGGTTGGGAAAGGAGTAAGACAGGGTTGTAGCCTCTCCCCGATGTTATTCAATCTGTATATTGAGCAAGCAGTAAAGGAAACAAAAGAAAAATTCGGAGTAGGTATTAAAATTCATGGAGAAGAAGTAAAAACTTTGAGGTTCGCCGATGACATTGTAATTCTGTCAGAGACAGCAAAGGACTTGGAAGAGCAGTTGAACGGAATGGACAGTGTCTTGAAAGGAGGATATAAGATGAACATCAACAAAAGCAAAACGAGGATAATGGAATGTAGTCAAATTAAGTCGGGTGATGCTGAGGGAATTAGATTAGGAAATGAGACACTTAAAGTAGTAAAGGAGTTTTGCTATTTAGGGAGTAAAATAACCGATGATGGTCGAAGTAGAGAGGATATAAAATGTAGACTGGCAATGGCAAGGAAAGCGTTTCTCAAGAAGAGGAATTTGTTAACATCGAGTATAGATTTAAGTGTCAGGAAGTCGTTTCTGAAAGTATTTGTATGGAGTGTAGCCATGTATGGAAGTGAAACATGGACGATAACTAGTTTGGACAAGAAGAGAATAGAAGCTTTCGAAATGTGGTGCTACAGAAGAATGCTGAAGATAAGGTGGGTAGATCACTTAACTAATGAGGAGGTATTGAATAGGATTGGGGAGAAGAGAAGTTTGTGGCACAACTTGACTAGAAGAAGGGATCGGTTGGTAGGGCATGTTTTGAGGCATCAAGGGATCACAAATTTAGCATTGGAGGGCAGTGTGGAGGGTAAAAATCGTAGAGGGAGACCAAGAGATGAATACACTAAGCAGATTCAGAAGGATGTAGGTTGCAGTAGATACTGGGAGATGAAGAAGCTTGCACAGGATAGAGTAGCATGGAGAGCTGCATCAAATCAGTCTCAGGACTGAAGACCACAACAACAACAAGTCTAGGGGACTGATGACCTTAGATGTTAAGTCCCATAGTGCTCAGAGCGTTTTGAATTGTGATTAAACGACAGCTTTTATAATCAAATTTTGTATATATTTTTTTTAAATTTGAACTTAGAAAAACATGGTTCGAAAAAAAATGGTTCAAATGGCTCTAAGCACTATGGGACTTAACATCTATGGTCATCAGTCCCCTAGAACTTAGAACTACTTAAACCTAACTAACCTAAGGACGCCACACAACACCCAGTCATCACGAGGCAGAGAAAATCGCTGACCCCGCCGGGAATCGAACCCGGGAACCCGGGCATGGGAAGCGAGAACGCTACCGCACGGCCACGAGCTGCGGACGAAACGTGGTATGAAACTGACGCGTTTTTCAAGTAGCTGCAATTTTTTCCGAGATTTGTAGGGCAACACAATCGTGTTGCGTCCATTCCCGCACATTCATTCTCATTTAAAAATTTTCCATTATTCAGAAATAGCCATGTGTTTGTAACAAGTTTCGCGCAAACCAGGACGCACTGCGAAGCGCATACTCTGAGAAGAGCTGCAGCCACCATATTTAATTTGCTATGAGATAATTTTTTTTTCTAACACAGCTTCATGTACACTGTAGCGCCAAATAAACTGGTGTAGGGATGCGTATTCAAAAACAGAGATATGCGAACAGGCAGAATACGGCGTTCCGGTCGGCAACGCCTGTTAAGACAAGTGTCTGGCGCAGTTGTTGTATCGGTTACTGCTACTACAATGGCAGGTTATCAAGATTTAAGTGTGTTTGAACGTGGTGTTCAAATGGTTCAAATGGCTCTGTGCACTATGGGACTTAACACCTTAGGTCATCAGTCCCCTAGAACTTAGAACTACTTAAACCTAACTAACCTAAGGACATCACACACATCCATGCCCGAGGCAGGATTCGAACCTGCGACCGTAGCGGTCGCTCGGTTCCAGACTGAAGCGCCTAGAACCGCTCGGCCACCAGCGGCCGGCTGAACGTGGTGTAGTTGGCGCACGAGCAATGGGACACAGTATCTCCGAGGTTGCGATGAAGTGAGGATTTTCTCGTACGACCGTTTCACGATTGGAACGTGAATATCAGGAATCCGGTAAAACATCAAATATCCGACATCGCTGCGGCCGGAAAAATATGCTGCCAGAACGGGACCAACGACGATTGAAGACAATCGTTCAACGTGACGGAAGAGCAACCCTCCTGCAAATTACTGCAGATGTGAAGGCTGGGCCGTCAATAAGTGTCAGCGTGCGAATCATTCAACAAAAATCATCGTCGATATGGGATTTCGAAGCCGAAGGCCCACTCGTGTACGCTTGATGACTGCACGAGACAAAGCTTTACGCCTCGCCTGGGCCCGTCAACACTGACATTGGACTATTCGTTGGTTGGTTGGTTGGTTGGTTTGGGGAAGGAGACCAGACAGCGTGGTCATCGGTCTCATCGGATTAGGAAGGAAGTCGGCCGTGCCCTTTCAGAGGAACCATCCCGGCATTTGCCTGGAGTGATTTAGGGAAATCACGGAAAACCTAAATCAGGATGGCCGGACGCGGGATTGAACCGTCGTCCTCCCGAATGCGAGTCCAGTGTCTAACCACTGCGCCACCCCGCTCGGTGGACTATTCGTGACTGCAAACATGTTGCCTTGACGGACGAATCTCAATTGTATGTAGGGGATGGACGTGTACGGGTGTGGAGACAACGTCATGAATCCATGGACCCTGTATGTTAGCAGGGGACTTTTCTAGTTGGTCGGCGCCTTGTAATAGCGTGGGGCGTGTGCAGTTGGAGTGATGTGGGACCCCTGATACGTCCTGATACGACTATGACTGGTGACAGGTACGTAAGCATCGTCCGCAGCTCGTGGTCGTGCGGTAGCGTTCTGGCTTCCCACGCCGGGGTTCCCGGGTTCGTTTTCCGGCGGGGTCAGCGATTTTCTCTGCCTCGTGATGACTGGGTGTTGTATGATGTCCTTAGGTTAGTTAGGTTTAAGTAGTTCTAAGTTCTAGGGCACTGATGACCATAGATGTTAAGTCCCATAGTGCTCAGAGCCATTTGAACCATTTTGAACGTAAGCATCCTGTCTAATCACCTGCAGCCATTCGTGCCCATTTTACATTCCGACAGATTTGGGCAGTTCCAGCAGGACAACACAACACCCCACACGCCCACAATTGCTACAGTGTGGCTCCAGGAACACTCTTCTGAGTTTGAACATTTCCGCTGCACACCAGACTCCCCAAACGTGAACACTGTTGAGCACATCGGGGATGCCTTGCAACGTGCTCTTCAGATGAGTTGTCCACCCCCTCGTGCACTAACTGAGTTACGGAGAGGCCTGCAGGATTCATGGTGTCAATTTCCTGCAGCACTGCTTCAGGCAGTAGTTGAGTCCATGCCACGTCGTGTTACGGCGTGCTCGCACGGACCCTACGGGATGTTACGCTCGCGTACCAGTTTCTTTGGCTCTTCACTGTATAATAGGAGTTGTCAAGGCTGTACGCTTGGTTGGTTAGAAAGGAGTCGAAGTTTGTGATGTCTGAAGATGGGTGTAATCCCGAAACGCGTAACATGTTCTAATAAAAAAGTCAATTGAACATCTCATGACTTTATTGCGATTGTACAGCACTGGTTGCCAATTATTAAAGGAATTTTAAACGTCAACCATTTTTCATGCCTCTCGACCAGATCGTCCTCTAAATGAGTAGATAATGACACAATTTGAAATTTAGAAATTCCGTCGATAATTATCTGAAATACTGTATTGAAAATGAAAACCTGCGACAGATTCTGCGCACTATGATGGATTAGTGTTTAGAAATATACCGGGTGATCAAAAAGTTAGTATAAATTTGAAAACTGAATAAATCACGGAATAATGTAGACAGAGAGGTACAAATTGACACACATACTTGCAATGACATGGGGTGTTATTAGAACCAAAAAAATACAAAAGTTCAATAGCTGTAGTTGAGGAGTAATGTTGTGAACAGCACTGTAAAGCATGTCCGGAGTTATGGTGAGGCATTGGCGTCGGATGTTGTGTTTCAGCATCCCTAGAGATGTCGGTCGATCACGATACACTTGCGACTTCAGGTAACCCCAAAACCAATAATCGCACGGACTGCGGTCTGGGGACCTGGGAGGCCAAGCATGACGAAAGTGGCGGCTGAGCACACGATCATCACCAAACGACGCGCGCAAGAGATCTGTGGGACATTTTGTGAACTTGGTTATTTTTTTATTATAGTAAAACCCCATGTCATTCCAATCATGTGTGTCAATTTTTACCCCTACATTATTCCGTGGTTTATTAAGTTTTCAAATTTGTACTGACTCTTTGATCACCCGGTACACTGCTGCATCACAGTATCAGCATATTTTTCCACAAAGATTGAAATATGTCACTGTTTAACCCATCTATATTAAAGTTTCTGAGCAACAATAATATCCTCAGTGAGCCACAGTTTGGATTCTAGAAGAGTTACTCAACTGAGAGTGCCATATCTGCGTTTACTCACCATATTTTACAAACATTGAACAACGAAATAGCACGGATAGTTATTTTCTGTGACTTATATGGCATTTGATTGTCCGAAACACAACGTCCTCCTAGATAATCTGAGATTTTATGGAACTGATAGGCTAGCCAACCAGTGGATACTGCATCTGAACAAAAGAATGCAGAACCATGTACGTACTAACTCAGACAATGTGAGCAGAAGAGATTATTCTGACTGGGAAGAAATCACTTCCACAAAACTGCGTGTTAAGTCCAATATCGTTTGTGTTATATGTAAATGCACTTCCATCTAAAATAAAACAAGTAGAATTACTTTTTTCAGCTAATAGTAGTAACATAATCAGTCCAAATGTACATAAAGCAGTAGAAGAAATGGTAAATTAAGTTTATGTAACGTTACTAAGTGGTTTTCCCAAAATGCTCTCAATCTCAATTTAAAAAAGACGCAACTTAACACGTACTACACCAACTATAGGTAAGTGTAATACAGAGTGAGGAAATAATAACTAAAATTGCTAAAAGAACGCAGCTCAGCTACATTTTAATTTTTATGATTGTATATCTTCACAAGAGACAAAACTGTAAGTTTACATGATTTGCACATTTTCAGTCTATACTTATATGGAGTAATATTCTGCGGTAACTCATCCTTAAGAAACAAAGTCTTCATTCCTCAAAAACGTGCTGAAAAAATATGTGGTGCTCATTTACGATCGTATTGCAGGCATATGTTTAAGGAGTTTGATGTTTTGACTACTGCTTCACAGTAAATTTATTCCCTCACAAAGTTTCTTGTAAATAATTCACTGCAGATCAATACAACACGAGAAGATAAAATAGCATTCATTACACCATTTTAATGTACCCTTTAGCTAGAAAAATGTATGCACAATGCCGCCGCTAGAAGTTTTGATCACTTATCCATTGACACAAAGTACTTGAGAGACAGTAATGGTTAAATTTGAAAACAAACCAAACAAGTTTCTCCTTTACAGCTTCCTCTGTTCTGTAAAAGAATTTGTTTTTCTGTAATGCACGAAAGGTGGTGCGTGAGTATTACTAATTAACAACGACATTAGAAAAAAACACTTGTAAATGGTCGGCATGTAGCCATATTTACATATCAGTGTTTTAATGTGAATATAAAATGACTGGTACCATATCATATTGCATTCGCGTATTTTCGAGGAGAAATTTGGGTATGTATACCCTTCTATAAGTGCCCTCATCTCGTGGTCGTGCGGTAGCGTTCTCGCTTCCCACGCCCGGGTTCCCGGGTTCGATTCCCGGCGGGGTCAGGGATTTTCTCTGCCTCGTGATGGCTGGGTGTTGTGTGCTGTCCTTAGGTTAGTTAGGTTTAAGTAGTTCTAAGTTCTAGGAGACTTATGACCACAGCAGTTGAGTCCCATAGTGCTCAGAGCCATTTGAACCAACCCTTCTATAAGTACGCTAACTTGTTTCACTATCATTGGCCCTACACGAGATACTGGGGGCAATATAATGAAAACGAGACACATGTAAAAAAGTAAGTAGACTGTTTATTATTTCAAAAGTAATCGCCATAGTTGTTAACGCATTTACCTCAGAGTGAGAGAAGACGGCCAATAACCATGTGTAAAAAATTATGCTGTTGGCTCTGGAATCATGATTTTACACGGGTGTGAACCTCTTCGTTCCAGCAAATCGATGGAGTCGAATATCTTTCTTCGGGGCGCAAAAAATATGGAAACCGCATGGGGAGATACAGAGACTTCACGGAGGAAATATAAGGGCATCCTAGCGGAACTTCTGCTGTGTACTCTAAAACAACTTTAGCAACAGTGGGTTCTACAAAATAGCGGGCATGGCTGTGTGCAATCATGCTTGTGTAGGCGTCCGCAAACATGTTTCCATGAAGGCGTTCACCGGCCTGTCTCACACTGAAGTAAATGTATTCTTAGATATATCGACTACTTCTGAAATAATAAATAGTTTACGTTCTTTTTTCCTCCTGAATCATTTGCATTTGTCTGCCCCTTATACGAGGTGCATTCAAGTTCTAAGGCCTCCAATTTTATTTCTAATTAACTACTCACCCGAAATCGATGAAACTGGCGTTACTTCTCGACGTAATCGCCCTGCAGACGTACACATTTTTCACAACGTTGACACCATGATTCCATGGCGGCGGCGAAGGCTTCTTTAAGAGTCTGTTTTGACCACTGGAAAATCGCTGAGGCGATACCAGCACGGCTGGTGAATGTGCGGCTACGAAAAGTGTCTTTCATTGTTGGAAAAAGCCAAAAGTCACTAGGAGCCAGGTCAGGTGAGTAGGGAGCACGACGAATCACTTCAGAGTTGTTATCACGAAGAAACTGTTGCGTAACGTTAGCTCGATGTGCGGGTGCGTTGTCTCGGTGAAACAGCACACGCGCAGCCCTTCCCGGACGTTTTTGTTGCAGTGCAGGAAGGAATTTGTTCTTCAAAACTTTTTCGTAGGATGCACCTGTTACCGTAGTGCCCTTTGGAACGCAATGGGTAAGGATTACGCCCTCGCTGTCCCAGAACATGGACACCATCATTTTTTGAGCACTGGCGGTTACCCGAAATTTTTTTGGTGGCGTTGAATCTGTGTGCTTCCATTGAGCTGACGGGCGCTTTGTTTCTGGATTGAAAAATGGCATCCACGTCTCATTCATTGTCAGAACCGACGAAAAGAAAGCCCCATTCGTGCTGTCATTGCGCGTCAACATTGCTCAGCAACATGAAACACGGGCAGCCGTGTGGTCATCCGTCACCATTCGTGGCACCCACCTGGATCACACTTTTCGCATTTTCAGGTCGTCATGCAGGATTGTGTGCACAGAACCCACAGAAATGCCAACTCTGGAGGCGATCTGTTCGACAGTCATTCGGCGATCCCCTCAAACAATTCTGTCCACTTTCTCGATCATGTCGTCAGACCAGCTTGTGCGAGCCCGAGGTTGTTTCGGTTTGTTGTCACACGATGTTCTGCCTTCATTAAACTGTCGCACCCACGAACGCACTTTCGACACATCCATAACTCCATCACCACATGTCTCCTTCAAATGTCGATGAATTTCAATTGGTTTCACACCACGCAAGTTCAAAAAACGAATGATTGTACGCTATTCAAGTAAGGAAAACGTCGCCATTTTAAGTATTTAAAACAGTTCTCATTCTCGCCGCTGGCGGTAAAATTCCATCTGCCGCACGGTGCTGCCATCTCTGGGACATATTGACAATGAACACGGCCTCATTTTAAAACAATGCGCATGTTTCTATCTCTTTCCAGTCCGGAGAAAAAAATCGGAGGCCTTAGAACTTGAATGCACCTCGTGCAGTCACAAAAGTCATGGTGTACCTCCTAACATCGTGTTGGACCTCCTTTCTGCCAGCGTACTGCAGAAACTTGATGTCGCATGCGCTCAACACGTCGTTGGAACTTTCAAATAACTTCCGTGAATTCAGCCAGGTAACACTTTCAGCGACCGCCGATATTTCGGCGGGAGAACACCCCGCCATTTTCAAGGCAAACTGCAGCGGACAGGCGGCGTACATGCAAACCTCGGTTCACAGATTGATGTAGGAAAGATAACACACACTGAACACTAGTGCCACCAAAGATGACCAAAGTCAGAGCTATCGATAGTGAGGTAGCACTGAGTCTGTCCCTCTGTTTTTTGACAAGGGAGAGAGCCGGATTCCAAACAGAGTTTAAACAGACACCTCCATCCCTGTTAACGAGGTTGCTCGCTAATTTAATCTCAACTGCCTCCCTAATAACACTGTCCCAATAGCTGGACGTGCATGCCCATATCTCGGTGTTATTATATAAAATGGGGTGACCAGTATCCAAGCAATGTTCGGCAATAGCAGTTCTATTTGGCTGCTGTAATGGTGTGTGCCGTTTAAGCTCAGTACATCGGTCCTCCACGGTCCTGATAGTTTGACCAATACATGACATGCCGCAGCTACGAGGAATACGAAATACACCCGCCTTACGCAGTCCAAGATCATCCTTAACGGAACTCAAAAGTGATCTAATTTTAGATGGAGGTCGGAAAACACATTTCACATCGTATTTCCGTAAAATACGACCGATCTTGTTGGACGTGTTTCCTACGTAAGGCAAAAAGGCAGTTGACTTAGGTGTTGACTCAGAATTATCATCAATCACCCGATGTACAGTTGGTCGATAGCGCAACGCACGTTCAATCTGTCTATCACTATAACCATTTTGACGAACTGTAACTTCAAGATGGGACAGCTCAGCTGGCAAAGTCTCAGCGTCAGAAACGACATGTGCCCTGTGTATCGAGGTACGAAGTACCCCTTCACGCTGAGCCGGATGGTGATAACTATTAGCCTGTGGTTACAAGTCGGTGTGAGTACGTTTCCTGTAGGGTGCATGTCCCAACGATCCATCATCCTTCCTCCTAACCAACACGTCAAGAGAGGGAAGGCAACCATCCTCTTCCACCTCCATCGTAAAACGAATGTTCGGATAGACCGAGTTGAGATGTTCTAGAAAGACATTCAAATCCTCCCGGTCACTGAAAGTGTAACCTGGCTGAATTCCCGGAAGTTATTGGAAAGTTGTATACGCCAGGAGAAACTCAGGTCTCACAGTCGTTCGAAGTCCTCTGCAGAAATATCAGGCATGCTGCCTCTGTAGCCGTCCATAATTACGATATTGTTGCGGGCGCACAACTTTGTGCACAAACTGATCTCTCCATTATGTCCTATAAACGCTCGATGTGATTCATGTCTGGCGATCTGGATGGTCTAATCATTCGCTCGAACTGACCACAATGTTCTTCATACCAGTCAAGAATAATTGTAGCCCAGTGACACGGCACACTGACGCCCATCAAAATCCAGTCGTTATTTGGGAACATGAAGTCCACGAATGGCTGCAAATGTTCTTCAAGTAGCCAGACATAACTAGGACCCGGTCCATTCCATGAAGACACAGCCCACCATGATGGAGGCTTCACCAGGCTGTACAGTGCCCTGTTGACAACTTGGGTCCATGGCTTCGTGAGGCCTGTGCTGCGACAATCGAACCCTGCCATCACCACTTACCAACTGAAGACGGGACACATTTGAACAGGCCACAGTTCTCTAGTCGTCTTGGGTCCAATTGATATGGGCAAGAGCCCAGGAGACGTGCTGCAGGCCATGTCGTGTTGTCGAAATTTGGTAGAGAGTCCGAAGAAATTCTGGTCTCCCGATGGTACTGTTACTGACGACTGTGCCGCTAAAGCGGAGTTATTGTACGCAGTTTTCCGAAATTCCTTCTCCAGGGAAGACGAATGGAATATTCCAGAATTTGAAACACGAACAGCTGATAGCATGAGTTTCTTAGAAGTAGATACCTTAGGCGTTGCGAAGCAACTCAAATCGCTTGATACGGGCAAGTGTTCAGATCCAGATTGTATACCGATTAGGTTCCTTTCAGATTACGCTGATACAATAGATTGGAAAATTGTGCAGATCGTACCAATGTTTAAGAAGGGTAGTAGGAGTAATCCATCGAACTACAGACCTATATCATTGACGTCGGTTTGCAATAGGGTTTTGGAGCATATACTGAACTCAAACATTAGGAATCACCTCGAAGGGAATGATCTATTGATACGTAATCATCATGGTTTCAGAAAACATCGTTCTTGTGCAACGCAGCTAGCTCTTAATTCTCACGAAGTAATGGACGCTACCGACAGGGGATCTCAAGTTGATTCCGTATTTCTAGATTTCCGGAAAGCTTCGTTCCTCACAAGCGACTTCTAATCAAGCTGCGGGCCTATGGAGTACCGTCTCAGTTGTGCGACTGGATTCGTGATTTCCTGTCAGGCAGGTCGCAGTTCGTGGTAATAGAGGGCAAATCATCGAGTAAAACTGAAGTGATATCAGGTGTTCCCCAGGGAAGCGTCCTGGAACCTCTGCTGTTCCTGATCTATATAAATGACCTGGGTAACAATCTGAGCAGTTCTCTTAGGTTGTTCGCAGATGATGTTGTAATTTACCGTCTAGTAAGATGATCCGAAGACCAGTATCAGTTGCAAAGCGATTTAGAAAAGTTGCTGTATGGTGTGGCAGGTGGCAGTTGACGCTAAATAACGAAAAATGTGAGGTGATCCACATGAGTTCCGAAAGAAATCCGTTGGAATTCGATTACTCGATAAATAGTACAATTCTCAAGGTTGTCGATTCAATTAAGTACCTGGGTGTTAAAATTACGAACAACTTCAGTTGGAAAGACCACACAGATAATATTGTGGGGAAGGCGAGCCAAAGGTTGCGTTTCATTGGCAGTACACTCAGAAGATGCAACAAGTCCACTAAAGAGACAGCTTACACTACACTCGTTCGTCCTCTGTTAGAATATTGCTGCGTTGTGTGGGATCCTTACCAGGTGGGATTGACGGAGGACATCGAAAGGGTGCAGAAAAGGGCAGCTCGTTTTGTATTATCACGTAATAGGGGAGAGAGTGTTGCAGATACGGTACGCGAGTTGGGATGGAAGTCATTAAAGCAAAGACGTTTTTCGTCGCGGCGAGATCTATTTACGAAATTTCAGTCACCAACTTTCTCTTCCGAATGCGAAAATATCTTGTTGAGCCCAACCTACATAGGTAGAAATGATCATCAAAATAAAATAAGAGAAATCAGAGCTCGAACAGAAAGGTTTAGGTGTTCGTTTTTCCCGCGCGCTGTTCGGGAGTGGAATGGTAGAGTGATAGTATGATTGTGGTTCGGTGAACCCTCTGCCAAGCACTTAAATGTAAATTGCAGAGTAGTCATGTAGATGTAGATGTTTGGAAACGCGCTCGCGTCAGTCGTCTGCTGCCATCGCCCATAAACACCAAATTCCGCCGCACCGTCCGAACGGATACCTTCGTTATACGTTTCACGTTGCAGGAATCGATGTTGCTTGTCTGTCAGCACTGACAACTATCCGCAAACACTGCTGTTCTCGGTCGTTATATGAAGACCGTCGGCCACTGTGCTGTCCGTGGTGAGAGGTTATGCCCGAAATTTCATGTTCTCGACTCTCACTTGTCACTGTGGATATGGCAATAATGAATTCTCTAACGATTTCCGAAACGGAATATCCCATGCATTAGCTCCAGCTACTGTTCCGCGTTCCAAGTGTATTAATCTCGGTCGTGTGGCCATCATGAGGTTGGAAAGCTTTTCGCAAGAATCACCTAAGTACAATCGACAGCTCCGCCAATGCAGCGCCCTTTTATAACTTGTGTACGCGAGACTACTGGCATCTGTATACCTGGATATCGCTTCCCCATGAGCTTTGTTACCTCAGCGTATATGGTTGTCGCTGTATGATGGCGGCATGGTGTTTTTCAAATATGGTCCGCTAAATTTACTTAACAGGCTTTAGCGACAACGGCGTCGTTTTTCTTTCAAAGATCGTCATTTGGTTCCTCGAGCATTTTGTTGTAGTTTCGTATCGCCAATACCTGCCTGTTATAAACGTAGAATTGTGTCTCTCATTTTGTTCCAAGTATGTTGTCACGTCTAGCTTATAAGGACTTCAAACACTGGAACAGTAGAACTGGTCGCAAAGTCGTCTTGGGTGCAGATGCACTCCACTTTCCCAAAACCCTCTCAACAGATCCAAGTCTTCCATTTGACTCACCCAGTACTGATGACATGAAGTGGTACCAAAAAGAATCGAACTTATTCTTCAATTTAGTTATTCACATTTTAAGTGCAAACCTCCACTGACCTCCAAAGTACTCTCCACTTCCACTAATATAGTTGTCTAATATTTTATTCAATTTTCGAAACATTGTTTAAATTTATCTTCTGTAATGCTTGATAGCGTCTTCGTCGTTTCTTTCTGCACCTCTGCAACATCTGCAAAACGCTTTCCTTTCTTGTCTCTTTACCGAGCGAGGTGGTGCAGTGGTTAGCACACTGGACTCGCATTCGGGAGGACGACGGTTCAATCCCGTCTCCGGCCATCCTGATTTAGGTTTTCCGTGATTTCCCTAAATCGCTTCAGGCAAATGCCGGGATGGTTCTTTTGAAAGGGCACGGCCAATTTCCTTCCCCATCCTTCCCTCACCCGAGCTTGCGCTCCGTCTCTAATGACCTCGTTGTCGACGGGACGTTAAACACTAATATCCTCCTCCTCCTCTTGTCTCTTTCCGTTCTGGGAAACTAAAAAAAGTGGCGAGGGGAAAGGTCGGGTGAGTAATTGGAGTGAGGAACAACTTTCATACCACTTTGGTCAAGAGTGGTCGTACAGACAGGGTTGTGTTAGCAGGGGCATTGTCATGATGGAAAAACCCGTCACCCGACTGCTACAAATCAGACCGCTACCGCCGTACTCTGTTGCGAAATCTTTTGAAAAGTTCCAAGTGCCTGGTTAACTGCGTAACCCACGGAACAAACTCTGAATGGACGACTCCTCGCACACAGGAAAAGCAAACCAGCATTTCACCTGACGAGCTTTCTGGGGGCGAGGCGAACTTGAAGGCATTCACTGGCTTGGCTGCTGCTTTGATTCAGAGTCGTAAGCGTAGCACCATGATTCCACGGTTGTGACATTTTTGAGAAAAAATTTTCGATCATTTCGGGACTTTTCTCTCAAACCAAAGCATGGTTCCTTGCGGTCTTGTTAATGTTCAGCAGTCAGCAGTCGCGATTCGGCAGCCACGCTTTTCATTCCCAAATCTTCCGACACAACTCGCTACGCTGAAATACAGGTCACTACCGACAGCTCTACAATTTCTTCGTTGACATTTTCATGAATGTTTTCAACATTTTCATGTTTTCGGGCTGTAGAAGGAAGACAAGAATGAGATTTGTCATCAACTGACATCTCACCATTTTTGGAACAGGAAAACCATTTACACGCTTTAGTTTTCCCCATAAGACGCGCGAGGTTAGCCGAGCGGTCTTAGGCGTTGGAGTCATGGACCGTGCGGCTGGTCCCGGCGGAGGTTCGAGTCCTCCCTCGGGCATGGGTGTGTGTGTTTGTCCTTAGGATAATTTAGGTTAAGTAGTGTGTAAGCTTAGGGACTGATGACCTTAGCAGTTAAGTCCCATAAGAGTTCACACACATTTGAACATTTTTTTCCCCCATATCATCGTCCTTGTATCCCGTTTTTAACATTTCAAGACTTTCTATTCCATTTTTTTCCGGGCAAAAAGCAGAAGTTCACGTTGTTCACGAAAATCAGCCATTCCAAAAACGACAGTCACACTAAGCAGTTGTCAGTCTGCCGAAACTAGTCCTCACCTCCTTCAGCGACAGCTCTCGCCTGACTGAGTGCGAAAAGTCCGGTGTATGCGCTCCTAGGGGCAAAACGCGGTACTACAAAACTCTGCCCACCGCAAAATTACTTCGTCTCTTTTGGAGTACCTCCTCGTACTTGATCGTCCAATTCCATATCGTATCTCCCCTATTAGTACACTACTGCCCATTAAAATTGATACACCAAGAAAAAAAGCAGATGATAAACGAGTATTCATTGGACAAATATATTATACTAGAACTTACATGTGATTACATTTTCACGCAATTTGGATGCATAGATCCTGAGAAATCAGTACCCAGAGCAACCACCTCTGGCCGTAATAACGGCCTTGATACGCCTGGGCATTGACTCAAACAGAGCTTGGATGGCGTGTAGAGGTACAGCTGCCCATGCAGCTTCAACACGATACCACAGTTCATCAAGAGTAGTGACTGGCGTATTGTGACGAGCCAGTTGCTCGGCCACCATTGACCAGACGTTTTCAATTGGTGAGAGATCTGGAGAATGTGCTGGCCGGGGCAGCAGTCGAACATTTTCTGTATACAGAAACGCCCGTACAGGACCTGCAACATACGGTCGTGCATTATCCTGCTGGAATGTAGGGTTTCGCAGGGACTGAATGAAGGGTAGAGTCACGGGTCGTAACACATCTGAAATGTAACGTCCACTGTTCAAAGTGCCGTCAATGCGAACAAGAGGTGACCGAGACGTGTAACAAATGACAGCCGGGAGATACGCCAGTATGGCGATGACGAATACATGCCTCCTATGTACGTTCACCGCGATGTCGCCAAACACGGATGCGAGCATCATGATGATGTAAACAGAACCTGGGTTCATCCGAAAAAATAACGTTTTGCCATTCGTGCACCCAGATTCGTCGTCGAGTACACCCTCGCAGGTGCTCCTGTCTGTGATGTAGCGTCAAGGGTAACCGCAGCCACGGTCTCCGAGCTGATAGTCCATGTTGCTGCAAACTCCGTCGAACTGTTCGTGCAGACGGTTGTTGTCTTGCAAACGTCCCCATCTGTTGACTAAGGGATCGATAAGTGGCTGCACGATCCGTTAAAGCCGTGCGGATAAGATGCCTGTCATCTCGACTGCTAGTGATACGAGGCCGTTTGGATCCAGCACGGCGTTCCGTATTACCCTCCTGAACCCACCGATTCCATATTCTGCTAACAGTCATTGGATCTCGACCAACGCGAGCAGCAATGTCGCGATACGATAAACCGCAATCGCGATAGGCTACAATCCGACCCTTATCGAAGTCGGAAACGTGATGGTACGCATTTCTCCTCCTAACACGAGGCATCAGAACAACGTTTCACCAGGCAACGCCGGTCAACTGCTGTTTGTGTGTGAGAAATCGGTTGTAAACGTTCCTCATGTCAGCACGTTGTAAGAGTCGCCACCGGCGCCAACCTTGTGTGAATGCTCTGAAAAGCTAATCATTTGCATATCACAGTATCTTCTTCCTATGGGTTAAATTTCGCGTCTGTAGCACGTCATCTTCGTGGTGTAACAATTTTAATGGCTAGTAGTGTATTACGCCTACACACTTAAACGATGTAACGTTGTCAGCATGTTGGCCTAGATCGTTCTGTGCACAAAAAAGCAATGTACCAATATGTTTCGGTGCAAATGGGGTTTTTCATGGGGGTCAAATCTCGGGTATGTTCATAACAGACATAACGTGTCAAATGCCCTTGGCCTACCGATGATTGCGAAAGCTATCGGAAGAACTGGCATAGTGAGAATATCTTACAGTACAGAATCAAAATTTAGGTATTAGACACTTCCTACAGCCGATGCAAATTGAGAAATCGATTGGTTCTTTTGCATTAGTTGTGCTCTAAGGTGTACCTTAGGCGGCTTATAAAATGACCGTTTTTCACGGGCTCTTCCTGAGGAAATTCAAAAAGCAATGCTCGGTGGGAAAGGTACCATATATGGGGAAAGCCACTTCTACACTTTCTGTTCACAACAGA
This sequence comes from Schistocerca cancellata, assembly GCF_023864275.1. Classification (NCBI taxonomy): domain Eukaryota; kingdom Metazoa; phylum Arthropoda; class Insecta; order Orthoptera; family Acrididae; genus Schistocerca; species Schistocerca cancellata. The sequence continues at coordinate 113,134,993 of NC_064636.1, read as the reverse complement.
TAGTCGAAACATTTAGCATAGTTTCTTAAGGTGATGCTATTGGGGAACTTCGAAACTTTTTTCGGTAGCTTTGTCCGTTACCGAAACCCAGAGGTTTAGATGGAGGTGGAGCCCCTCCAGGACCAAACTGGCATGATGTCCAACACAAAAGGTATGCTGCCAGTTCTGTATAAGGCTTAGTTTTCACTAAAGTGAGATCTCGCAGGATGTCGGTACTGCGATGTTTGCGTACGTCTGGTTAAGGTTAATCATTAATACGCTCTCATGTGGAGATAGATTGCGTCGGAAGTTGAACGAAGAATAGCGGTTTGAAGGGCAGAGGAAAAAAAGTGTCAAGGCAAGAGCCAAGGGGAGAAAACCTCTGAGTCGGGTTGTAAGAGTAGTGGCGTTTTTCTTGCTGCCTATGACTGGTCGTACAGAAAACTGCTGAAAACAGTTTTTACTTGTTTTTGCACCGTGGGCCGCAGTTCTCTGAGTAACTAAAAATAGGAAATGACTCAAATTTTAACCGTATACTCTTTACACATTCGTCTAGAAACAACATTTACCCGTTTTCGAACATCTTTGTCCGTCATCACAGGAAAACTTTGATTTTTAGTTACCGAAACTATCAACTGTTGTCACGAGCTCTTCTATAGTCTCTACTCATGGCATATCGATGATATTTTTACCAAGTGTTCCGAGGATGACGCTTTTTCCCGTATCATCATCGATTACCAAGATCCAGAGGTTCAAAATTACTCTACCTACGCAGATAATATCTAGTCTGAGGCATAAATGTAGTTTTCACAGTTGTAGCGAAATCATGCGAATGGTTGTATGGTTATCGCAAGGGTTCTGTGGTCACCAAACTATTAGTCACCATTTTTTCATCCATAAAACTTTATGACACACAGTCTTTATATAATGGGCACTTCACAAATATCCACAAAGTTGTACTGCAGTGACAAAAAATGGCTAGAAAGGTTGTTAACATGGTTAGAAAGAACTTAACATTACTGCTAAAAAATATGTAAACCGGAAAGAGTGGAAATTCAGTAAAATATTTGTAACAACTTTTTTTACTCGTGTAATCTACAAATTATGTGAAGGGCGTTATTGATAAATTGCGACCTACGAGCAAAATATCCAGAAAAAATGTAAGGGAAACGAATTTGTGTTAACCTTACGTTGTGCCTACTTATTTCCTGTTTTTAGGTGTCAGTGTATATAAATAATCTGTCGAAACTTTACTGACCTATACAATTCGTTTTATATAAACAGCACACCATGCTGCGGCACGGAAAAGAAGAGAACCAGAGGAAAAATGCTTGTGTCGGAGTACAAAAACAGCGAATATGTTCCTCTATAAAACGACTGAACAATGGGGATCAACTGCCTCAATCACCATTCCGTCTTCCTCTCCAAACGATTTGGCATGCGAACATATTCGCTCTTTTTTGTACCGAAAGAGAAGAGCAGAGAGACAGTAACGATGGAACAGAAGTGTGACGGAAAGAGAGAGCAGACAGTGGTGACGGGAGAGATGAAGTCGCATTGAAACGGTAAAAGAGATGGATGAAGACAATAGCAGTGTGTGATACTCGCTATTTCTGGGCTTCATTAAAACAGCAAATAGTTACCACTTTTAGCCAGAAGGCAAATACTTCCAGAATGAGATTTTCACTCTGCAGCGGAGTGTGCGCTGATATGAAACTTCCTGGCAGATTAAAACTGTGTGCCCGACCGAGACTCGAACTCGGGACCTTTGCCTTTCGCGGGCAAGTGCTCTACCATCCGAGCTACCGAAGCACGACTCACGCCCGGTACTCACAGCTTTACTTCTGCCAGTACCTCGTCTCCTACCTTCCAAACTTTACAGAAGCTCTCCTGCGAACCTTGCAGAACTAGCACTCCTGAAAGAAAAGATATTGTGGAGACATGGCTTAGCCACAGCCTGGGGGATATTTCCAGAATGAGATTTTCACTCTGCAGCGGAGTGTGCGCTGATATGAAACTTCCTGGCAGATTAAAACTGTGTGCCCGACCGAGACTCGAACTCGGGACCTTTGCCTTTCGCGGGCAAGTGCTCTACCATCTGAGCTAACGAAGCACGACTCACGCCCGGTACTCATAGCTTTACTTCCGCCAGTACCTCGTCTCCTACCTTTCAAACTTTACAGAAGCTCTCCTGCGAACCTAGCAGAACTAGCTAGTACCGGGCGTGAGTCGTGCTTCGGTAGCTCAGCTGGTAGAGCACTTGCCCGCGAAGGGCAAAGGTCCCGAGTACGAATCTCGGTCGGGCACACAGTTTTAATCTGCCAGGAAGTTTCAGGCAAATACTTGTTTATAAAGAATGATTAATGTATAATGAGGCGTCGCCTAGCGACGGTGGAATTTCCTAAATAATGTAGTTCGTCGTCTTTGGGCGGCAACATAAACAGAAGAATACGGATAGATATGCGATCCTTCACTATTTTGTTCCCCGGAGAACAAATGTAGCCTTGAACGCTAAACACTTGTACTGTTTTTCTTAAGTAAGACGGACGCAGATGTGTGGCGGTCTGATCTAATTTTTACTAAATGTATAAAAACCTGTTACGTCTGAGTGAAGTGTAAAAAGAAGAACTGTTGTAACTTATCGTGACGACGCACGGGCGACTCAAGAGGACAATGGCTGTCTATATAAAAGAGCGCTCAATGGACATGAAACGGACATAAAAATCTACCGTCAATGTAGTACTAAGCTTAAGGTACGATATATGTTTTAATTATAATAAATATTTGTTCTGAGAATAATGAATCATTTAGCAGTGCTCATTCCTGTCATCTCCTTAGTACTATTTTCATTTTAATTATGCATTTTGCTAAGATTACAGACACCAAGATCAGCAGTCCAATGTGCGTGTTACATTGATAAAAATAAAACTGTTTTATCGTCTTCTTTCCCGTTTGTGTGATGTCACAGTTGTTTTTGCGCCCTTAAGAACTTTCTGGTCCCTTAGGAAATTGTTTTCTCATTACAATAAAATGGCTCTGAGCACTATGGGATTCAACTGCTGTGGTCATAAGTCCCCTAGAACTTAGAACTACTTAAACCTAACTAACCTAAGGACATCACACACATCCATGCCCGAGGCAGGATTCGAACCTGCGACCGTAGCGGTCGCGCGGTTCCAGACTGTAGCGCCCAGAACCGCTCGGCCACTCTCATTACAATAACTTCACAACCGGGTGTGATGGTATCTACGATCATGAAGTAATGCTGTGACTGCTTCAAGCCACGCCAAACTGCAAGTAAAGACTATTCAAATTTCATAATGCAATATTTTATGAAAACGGTTAATCCATGATTCTTACGCCAATTGCGATTGATAAAACAGTAAGAGAAATTTCAAATTCCAACTTTGCCATTGGATAACAACATCACTTTTATTTTGTAACATCACAAGTGGGAGCGAAAGAGAGAGGAAAAGTTGATGGTGAGTGAGGGATTACAGCAGTAAAAGAGAAACAGAGATGAATGGAAGAAGAAGTAGTGGGAGCAAAAGAGGAAGAGGACAGTGGAAATGAAAGATGTAGATGAGTGTAGACCACACATGGGTTTGGGGAATACGGACCCTCTCAGAGCTACGAGATCATTTGTGTCTGCCCTTTAATCTTTAATAGGGAATGCTCAAGCCAGAAGACTCAGGGTGGCGCAAACGTGTGAAGCAAGCAGGCAACTATGCCACAGAGACGCACTCGTGCTTCTTACAGCCAACTGAGTGAGTTTGAAAGTGATGAAATTGTGGCATTCCAAGTGTCGGGATGGTCCTTTCGAAGAATTACAAGTTGGAAGTCCAGCATCTGTTGTGCAGCGGTGCTGGTATCAGTGATCACGTGAACATTCTGACACCTGTAGACGAGGCTCTGGACGTACACGCATCACTGGCGCCAGGCCGGATCGTCCTATTTATTGTAAGGTCAGCAGCGGCAGAACGTACAGCTACCAAGCACAGAAAAGACGGCTCGTAAGTCCAGACATGTCAACATGAACTGTTGTGAACCAATTGTTAGCAGTGGGACTACGGGCAGCCGGCCGGTGTGGCCGTGCGGTTCTAGGCGCTTCAGTCTGGAACCGCGTGACCGCTACGGTCGCAGGTTCGAATCCTGCCTCGGGGATGGATGTGTGTGATGTGCTTAGGTTGGTTATGTTTAACTAGTTCTAAGTTCTAGGGGACTTATGACCTCAGATGTTAAGCCCCATGTCCGCAGCTCGTGGTCGTGCGGTAGCGTTCTCGCAACCCGCGCCCGGGTTCCCGGGTTCGATTCCCGGCGGGGTCAGGGATTTTCTCTGCCTCGTGATGACTGGGTGTTGTGTGCTGTCCTTAGGTTAGTTAGGTTTAAGTTGTTCTAAGTTCTAGGGGACTGATGACCTCAGACGTTAAGTCCCATAGTGCTCAGAGGCATTTGAACCATTTGACTACGGGAACGCACACCAATAGCCCCGTTTCCACTCACGGGACAGCACCGACATGCGCAGTTGGACTGGTCCCGTCAGAGGATCACTCGGAAGATGGAATGGCACGTCGTGGTCTTCACTGATGAAAGCAGAGTCTGCCTGCACGCAACTGATGGTCGTTTGCGCACACGTCACAGACCCGGTGAACGCTGCTTCGTAGAGTGCATTCATTTGAGACGCACCGCCTCCACCCCAGGCCTTACGGTCTGGTGTGCGATAAGCTACAACTCTCGTTCGCCTTTGGTGTTTGTGGAGGGGACACTAACCAGCGATCGGTATGTGCAGAATATTTTCAGACCCGTTCTTTTGCCATTCGTGAAAAATGAAGGTTATGTGTTACTCCAACAGGATAATGCCTGCTCACACATCCAACGTGCTCTGTAAGACGTTCAGAAACTTCCCTGGACAGCACGATTTCCTGACTTGTCTCCAGTTGCACAAGCCTGGCAATGATGGGTGACTCGTACAACGCCAACCAGAAACTCTTACACAGCTAGATGAACAGTTCGAGCAGGCGTGGCATTACGTATCCCAGGACAGTATTCGCCATCTGTACGATCGACTGGAAGTCAGAAGCTTAATGTGTCTTTTTTGTGCTAAGTAGAAATCTATTAAAACTTCCTGGCAGATTAAAACTGTGTGCCCGACCGAGACTCGAACTCGGGACTTTTGCCTTTCGCGGGCAAGTGCTCTACCATCTGAGCTACCGAAGCACGACTCACGCCCGGTACTCACAGCTTTACTTCTGCCAGTACCTCGTCTCCTACCTTCCAAACTTTACAGAACCTCTCCTGCGAACCTTGCAGAACTAGCACTCCTGAAAGAAAGGATATTGCGGAGACATGGCTTGGCCACAGCCTGGGGGATGTTTCCAGAATGAGATTTTCTCTCTACAGCGCAGTGTGCGCTGATATGAAACTTCCTGGCAGAGTCGTGCTTCGGTAGCTCAGATGGTAGAGCACCTGCCCGGGAAAGGCAAAGGTCCCGAGTTCGAGTCTCGGTCGGGCACACAGTTTTACTCTGCCAGGAAGTTTCATATCAGAGCATACTCCGCTGCAGTGTGAAAATCTCATTCTGGAAACATCCCCCAGGCTGTGGCTAAACCATGTCTCCGCAATATCCTTTCTTTCAGGAGTGCTGGTTCTGCAAGGTTCGCAGGAGAGCTTCTGTAAAGTTTGGAAGGTAGGAGACGAGATACTGACAGAAGTAAAGCTGTGAGTACCGGGCCTGAGTCGTGCTTCGGTAACTCAGATGGTAGAGCACCTGCCCACGAAAAGGCAAAGGTCCCGAGTTCGAGTCTCGGCACACAGTTTTAATCTGCCAGGAAGTTTCATATCAGCGCACACTCCGCTGCAGAGTGAAAATCTCATTCTAGCAATCTATTGTTTGTAATGTTAGAGTGACCAACTGAAATAATACCATGGATATAATTCTGTGTGCAGTAAAACAACATGACTACACATTAATGCGAAAAACTAATTTGAAATTGTCGATTTGGTAGTAATTTGGTTATGTTTTTGATGGCAAGGAGAAAATCAATGTCGCAGTGGTCTGACTTGCAGGTAAAATACAGAAGTAAATTCTCCCACACTGAGCACACTTCAAATTTGTTAAATCGTATTTCATGAATAAAATGGTCTACATTACTTAATATATTTCTTTACTTTTAATGTCATTTCAGTTCATGTCATCACCAGATCTGTAATAAGATTAAAGGAACATAAGAATTTAATTACAGCTCTAATGATGGCATTAGCCGAAACAATTTTATAAATATAGATATTAAGTGACCTAAAGGCTTCATGCAAAAAATCCATAATGATTGCAGACTCATTAATGAAATGTATTTCCTTTACTAATTATTAAAACATAAGTGCAAGGCTGGACAAAACAGCATAATTAATTTTTTTAATACTTTGTGGAGAATACACCACTTAATAACTCGGTTGCTTCGGCATGGGTCGATACCTGATACACTATGGGATCAAAAGTATCCGAACACCCCCAAAAGCATACGTTTTTCATATTAGGAGCACTGTGCTGCCACCTACTGCCAGGTACTCCATATCAAAAATGTTCAGATATGTGTGAAATCTTATGGGACTTAACTGCTAAGGTAGGAGACGAGATACTGACAGAAGTAAAGCTGTGAGTACCGGGCCTGAGTCGTGCTTCGGTAACTCAGATGGTAGAGCACCTAAGCTTACACTCTACCTGACCTAAATTATCCTAAGGACAAACACACACACCCATGCCCGAGGGAGGACTCGATCCTCCGCCGGGATCAGCCGTACACTCCATGACTGCAGCGCCCAAGACCGCTCGGCTAATCCCGCGCGGCTACTCCTTATCAGCGACCTCAGTAGTCATTAGACATCGTGAGAGAGCAGAATGGGGCGCTCCGCGGAACTCACGGACTTCGAACGTGGTCAGGTGAGTGGGTGTCTTTTGTGTCATACGTCTGTACGCGAGATTTCCACACTCCTAAAAATCCCTAGATCCACTGTTTCCGATCTGACAGTGAAGTGGAAACGTGAAGGGACACGTACAGCACACAAGCGTTCAGGCCGACCTCGTCTGTTGACCGACAGAGACCGCTGACAGTTGAAGAGGTTCGTAATGTGTAACAGGCAGGCATCTATCGACACCAGCTCACAGGAATTCCAAAGTGCATCAGGATCCACTGCAAGTACTATCACACTTAGGCGGGAGGTGAGAAAACTTGAATTTCATGATCGAACGGTTGCTCATAAGCCATACATCACGCCGGTAAATGCCAAACGACGCCTCGCTAGGTGTAAGTAACATAAAATGTGGTGTCACCGCCAGACACCACACTTGCTAGGTGGTAGCCTTTAAATCGGCGGCGCCCCGTTAGTATACGTCGGACCCGCGTGTCGCCACTATCAGTGTTTGCAAACCGAGCGCCGCCACACGGCAGGTCTAGAGAGACTCCCTAGCACTCGCCCCAGTTGTACAGCCGACTTTCCTAGCGATGGTTGACTGACTACATACGCTCTCATTTGCAGAGACGACAGCTTAGCATAGTCTTCAGCTACGTCATTTGCAACGACCTATCAAGGCGCCATATTCACTTACTATGAATGTATTCTGAACAGATAATATTGTGAATCATGTACCGTCAAGAGCGACGTTCATCATTAATGGATTAAAGTTAAGTATCAAACTAATTATGTCCGCTTTCTGAATTCTAATTCCTTCTCATGTTCCAGACCTCACGTCAGTATAGTTCTTCCCTCCTCACGTCAGCCTGCGTGAGCTAAAACGCGTGCATTTCGGCCTCCACTAGCAACACGGTGTTGGCTCTTCTGCCAACACAACATCAAAATTGGACGATTGAACAGTGTAAAAACGTTGCATGGAATGACGAATCACGGTACATAATGTGGCAATCCGATGGCAGGGTGTGGGTATGGCGAATGGCCAGTGAACCTCATCTCAAAAACGGTTCAAGTGGCTCTGAGCACTATGGTACTTAAGATCTGAGGTCATCAGTCCCCTATAACTTAGAACTAATTAAATCTAACTAACCTAAGGACATCACACACAACCATGCCCGAGGGAGGATTCGAACTTGCGATCGTAGCGGTCGCACGGTTCCAGACTGAAGCGCCTAGAACCACTCGGCCACACCGGCCAGCTGAACGTCATCTGCCAACGTTTGCGGTGCGAACAGTAAAATTCGGAAGCGGTGGTGTTATGGTGTGGTCGTGGGTTTCATGGAGGGGTTTGGTATCCCTTGTTGTTTTGCGTGGCACTATCACAGCACAGTCCTACATTGCTGTTTTAAGCACCTTCTTGGTTCCCACTGTTGAAGAGCGATACGGAGCTGGCGACTGCACCTTTAAACACTATCGAGCACCTGTTTATAATGCACGGCCTGTGTCCGACCGGTTACAAGAGAATAACATTCCTGTAACTGACTGCCTGCAGACACTCCTGCCCTTAATCTCATAGAAAACCTTTGGGATGTTTTGGAACGCCAACTTCGTGCCAGGCCTCACCCACCGACATCGATACCTCTCCTCAGTGCAGCAGCACTCCGTGAAAAATGGGCTGCCATTCCCCAAGACACCTTTCAGCACCTGATTAAACGTATGCCTGCGACAGTGGAAGCTGTCATCAAGGCTAAGGTGTGGGCCAACACCATGTTGGATCCAGCATTACCGATGGAGGGCACCACGAACTTGAAAGTCATTTTCAACGTGGTGTCCGGATACTTTTGATCACGTAGTGTACCTCAGAACCACTTGTGCTATTGATCTGTAAATGTTGTCAACTCTATATGCACAGTCGCGACAGTAAATATTCAGTAAACTGGACACCTCTGAAAGGGTCTATCTCTCTCTCTCCCTAATGGTTCAAATGGCTCTGAGCACTATGGGACTTAACATCTGAGGTCATCAGTTCCCTAGAACTTAGAACTACTTAAACCTAACTAAGGACATCACAACATCCATGCCCGAGGCAGGATTCGAACCTGCGACCGTAGCAGTCCCGCGGTTCCGGACTGCAGCGCCTAGAACCGCACGGTCACCACGGCCGGCTCTCTCTCTCTCTCGCTCTCTCTCTCTCTCTCTCTCTCTCTTTCTCTCTCTCTCTCTCTCTTTCTCTCCATCTCTCTCCCTCTTATTTTTTTTCGCGGCAGTGTGGATGTGGGTTGTTGCATTATTTATGCAGAAACGAAGTGACTGGCACAGAATAGTATAGCAAGGAGAGCTGCATCGAACCAATCTTCCGACTGAAGACCGCAACAACAAAAATAGCATGATGTGTGCTAACGGTATTTCCATACTAGCTGACATGAACAGCGCCATTAAATGGCTTTCAAGTAACGGGTTTTTCTTCAGTAGAGTGAGCTGGAAAAGTATCTGTCACTACCAGCAACTACTAAAGACAGTTGCTGGAGCGAAATTGTGCGCGATCAACGAATGAGACCTTGTTTCCTGAAATCCGGTTTGAATGGCGGACATTAGATGCCCTTCATTACACACACACACACACACACACACACACACACACACATCCACGACAGCACGAAACGGCTCGACAGGCTGAGTATGTAAGGAAATGTAAGTCAGTGCGGAGCGATGGCGCACATCAGGGAACAGTCAACCCACTGTACTCAGGAGGCAAGTTGCCGCTCTCTCGGTGTCCAGGTACACGTGTGTTCACTTAGGCACGCCGCTCCAGATGTGTCTCGGGAATCGGAACGTTCGCACGGACCCAGCGGAAGAGTACCAGCACTGTATGCCAAATAGGACATGACTCGATCACTGTCTCGCGTCAACTGAAGGAGCCGATACACAGGGTAGTTACGTCCTGTGCACACAGTAAACGCTCTTATTGTAACTGCTTTGATGCATTTCTGCACTGTGGTGCATCTTACCTCCTCAAGTGAAACGTTCGATTCCGTATAACGTCCTGCCTGGCTGGAGTCAATTTTTGCGCTTAAATAATACATTCCAAATTGAAAGATAATTTTGCACATATCTGATTACCAAAACACTATTTTTCTGAAAATATATGTTTATTTTTCATATCCAACCATTTAGCAGCATATAACTCGCGCAACGAAAATTGGTAATCACAATTGCTGACTTAAATAGCGCTTTACACTGAAACTAATGTTATTACGCTTTAATTTTTATGTAAACAAAATTACTTTTTCAATTTTTTTTAACTTTACTATCGACAGTTACACAAACTGCAACCTTCATAGTTAACTATTATGGGCATAAATCTTTATACAAATTATTGATTCCAGCCGGCCTCGGTGGCCGAGCGGTTCTAGGCACTTTAGTCCGGAACCGCGCGACTGCTACGGTCGCAGGTTCGAATCCTGCCTCCAGCATGGATGTGTGTGATGTCCTTAGGTTAGTTAGGTTTAAGTAGTTTCTAAGTTCTAGGGGACTGATGACGTCGGATGTTAAGTCCCATAGTGCTCAGAGTCATTTGAACCAATTATTTCCAGAAAACGTTATGTCAGTTATACTTGAAAAGTACTTTCACTTAAGACAGTCATAATAAAATTCATTGAAGCTACATCCTGTTCTACACCAAAGCGCCAAAAACACTGATATAGGCAAGCGTATTCAAATACAGAGATACGAACAGGCAGAATATGTCGCTGCAGTCGGTAACGCCTATACAGGGTGGTCCATTGATAGTGACCGGGCTAAGTATGTCACGAAATAAGCGTCAAACGAAAAAACTACAAAGAACGAAACTTGTCTAGCTTGAAGCGGAAATCAGATGGCGCTATGGTTGGCCGCTAGATGGCGCTGCCATAGGTCAAACAGATATCAACTGCGTTTTTTTAATTTCTCTTGTGCCCAGTGGCAGAACTGTACACGACGTTCAAAGTCATCGCCATGCAATTCCTGGTGCATAGAAATATGGTAAGGGTGCAGTCGATGTTGATGTAGCATTCTCAACACCGACATTTTTGAGATTCCCGATCCTAGCGCAAATTGTCTGCTACTGATTTGCGGATTAGCCGTGACAGCAGCTGAAACACCTACTTGGGCATCATCATTTGTTGCAGGTCGTAGTTGACGTTTCACACGTGGCTGAACACTTCCTGTTTCCTTAAATAACGTAACTATCCGACGAACGGTCAGGACACTTGGATGATGTCGACCAAGATACCGAGCAGGATACATAACCGGGCGCTAATGACCATAGCAGTTTTGCGCCATAAAACCAAAACAAAAAAAAAAACAAAAAAATGATACATAGCACACGCCCGTTGGGCATTTTGATCACAATAGCCATACATCAACACGATAACGAACTTTTCGGCGATTGGTAGACTGTCCATTTTAACACGGGTAATGTATCACGAAGCAAATACCGTCCGTACTGGCGGAATGTTACGTGATATCACGTACTTATACGTTTGTGACTATTACAGCGCCATCTATCACAAAGTGAAGAAAGTGGTCCAACTGAAACATTCATATTTCTTTACATACTACACGAATATGCAATAAAAATGGGGGTTCCTATTTAAAAGAAACGCAGTTGATATCCGTTTGACCTATGGCAGCGCCATCTAGCGGGCCAACCATAGCGTCGTCTAGTTTCCCCCTTCAAGCTAGACGAGTTTCCTTCTTTGTAGTTTTTTCGTTTGACGCTTATTTCGTGAGATATTTGGCCCGGTCACGATCAATGGATCACCCTGTATAGGCGTTACAGACTGCAGCGACATATTCTGCCTGTTCACGCATCCCTGTATTTGAATACGCTTGCCTATATCAGTCTTTTGGCGCTTACTATGCGACTTAACTTCTGAGGTCATCAGTCGCCTAGAACTTAGAAATAATTAAACCTAACTAACGTAATTACATCACACACATCCTTGCCCGAGGCAGGATTCGAACCTGCGACCGTAGCGGTCACGCGGTTCCAGACTGAAGCGGCTAGAACCGCTCCTTCTTTGTAGTTTTTTCGTTTGATGCTCATTTCGTGAGATATTTGGCCCGGTCACTATCAATGGACCACCCTGTATATGTTGGTAGCGAACCGCTGTAGATAAAATAGTATTTTTGTTGTTGTTGTGAGCAGCACCGCGATATTTGTTGGCGGGTAACTACTGCATAACGAGTCATACATGTTTCATTGGCATCTAATACTTTTGTTTAGGCTGGTATGTCCTAACCTGTCTGTCCATGTGTGTGCGTGTCTGTGTGTGTCTGTGTGTGTGTGTGTGTGTGTGTGTGTGTGTGTGTGTGTGTTTACACGCGCTTAGTTCCCGCATTAAGGCGCTCGTGCCTTCATTGGCGGTAAGGCGGTAATCCCTTTCCGCACATTCTGCCTGGTGGTCACGTCTCATATGCAGAAAGATGGTACGGAGCTGACGCGGAATCGTGCCGACATCCACGTGGGTCGATACCACTCCGCACGCACCACACGTACGCACGGAGCTAGTCTCTGCACTGCGATTGGAGCCCAGTGGCTTGTTTGCTTCGCAGATTAGCTCCCCCCACCTCAGCTGGAATCCAACTCCTCCCCCACCCCACCCCTACTACAACGTCACTTCCGTCCTCTTCTATCCTGATCCCCTTTCCACTCCTCCTCGGCGGCCGTGGCGGCCGAGCGGTTCTAGGCGCCACAGTCTGGAACCGCGCGACCGCTATGGTCTCAGGTTCGAATCCTGCCTCGGGCATGGATGTGAGTGATGTCCTTAGGTTAGTTAGTTAGGTTTAAGTAGAAAGGTTCAGGAGTGGAATTAAAATACAAGGTGAAAGGATATCAACGATACGATTCGCTGATGACATTGCTATCCTGAGTGAAAGTGAAGAAGAATTAAATGATCTGCTGAACGGAATGAACAGTCTAATGAGTAAACAGTATGGTTTGAGAGTAAATCGGAGAAAGACGAAGGTAATGAGAAGTAGTAGAAATGAGAACAGCGAAAAACTTAACATCAGGATTGATGGTCACGATGTCAATGAAGTTAAGCAATTCTGCTACCTAGGCAGTAAAATAACCAATGACGGACGGAGCAAGGAGGACTTCAAAAGCAGACTCGCTATGGCAAAAAAAGGCATTTCTGGCCAAGAGAAGTCTACTAATATCAAATACCGGCATTAATTTGAGGAAGAAATTTCTGGAATACAGCATTGTATGGTAGTGAAACATGGACTGTGGGAAAACCGGAACAGAAGAGAATCGAAGCATTTGAGATGTGGTGCTATAGACGAATGTTGAAAATTAGGTGGACTGATAAGGTAAGGAATGAGGAGGATCTACGCAGAATCGGAGAGGAAAGGAATATGTGGAAAACACTGATAAGGAGAAGGGACAGGATGATAGGACATCTGCTAAGACATGAGGGAATGACTTCCATGGTACTAGAGGGAGCTGTAGAGGGCAAAAACTGTAGAGAAAGACAGAGATTGGAATACGTCAAGCAAATAATTGAGGACGTAGTTTGCAAGTGCTACTCTGAGATGAAGAGGTTAGCTCAGGAAAGGAATTTGTGGCGGGCCGCGTCAAACCAGTCAGTAGATTGATGACAAAAAAAAAAAGTAGTTTCTAAGTCTAAGGGACCGATGACCTCAGATGTTAAGTCCCATAGTGCTTAGAGCCATTTGAACCGCTCCTCCTCAATATGTTTGAAGCATCTACAACGTAATGCGCTGAATTACAGGCCCGTATCACTAACGTCGATTTCTGGAACATATACTGTATTCGAGCATTGTGAATTACCTGGAAGGAAACCATTTATTTACAGATAGTCAGCACGGTTTCAGAAAATATCGTTCTCTTGCGAAACACAGCTAGCTCTTGATACTCATGAAGTAGTGAATGCTATCGACAGGGGATGTCACACTGATTCCATGTTTGTAGATTTGCAGAAGGCTTTCGGCACCGTTACTTACAAGCGTCTTCTAACCTAACTGCGTGCCTATTGAATATTGCCTCAGTTCTGTGACTAGATTCGTGATTTCCTGTCAGAAATGTCACAGTTCGTAATAATAGACGGAAAGTCATCGAGTAAAACAGAAGTAATATCCGGCGTTCCCCAAGGAACTGTTATAGTGGCTCCATTGTTCCTGATCTATATTAACGACACAGATAATCTGAGTAGCCCTATTGGATTCTTTGCAGATGATGCTGTCATTTACCGTCTTGTAAAGTCGACGACCAAAACCAATTGCAAAATGATTTAGATAAGATATGTGAATGGTGCGAAAAGTGGCAATTGACCCTGAATTAGGAAAAGTCAGAACTTATTCACATGAGTACTAAAAGAAATCCTCTAAGTTTCGATTACGCGATAAGTCACACAAATCTTAAGGCTGTAAATCCAACCAAATACTCAGGAACTACAATTACAAATAACCTAAATTGGAAAGATCGCATTGATAATGTTGTGGATAGAGCAAACCGAAAACTGCGATTCATTGGCAGGACACTTAGAAGGTGCAACAGGTCCACTAAAGAGACTGCTTACACCACGCTTGTCCGTCCTATTCTGGAGTACTGCTGTGCTGTGTGGGATCCGCATCAGGTGGGACTGACGGATGAGATTGAAAAAGTACAAAGAAGGGCGACTCGTTTTGTATTATCGCGAAATAGGGGAGATAGTGCCACATATGTAATGCATGAACTGAAGTGGCAATTATTAAAACAATGGCGTTTCTCGTTCCGACGGGATCTTCTCATGAAATTTCAATCACCAGTTTTCTCCTCCGATTGCGAAAACATTCTGTTGATCCCCACGTACGTAGGGACAAAAGATCGTCGCGATGAAAGAAGAGAAATCAGCGGGCGCACAGAAAAATTTAAGTGCTCGTTTTTCCCGCGCGCCATTCGAGAGTGGAATTGTAGAGAGACAGCTTGAAGGTGGGTCGCTGAACCCTCCGCCAGGCACTTTATTGTGAATAGCAGAGTAATCACATAGGTGTAGATGTAGAACCTATAGGGTGTTTCTGTAAGAGCGTGGAAAAGATAACAGGACACTGAGAATGCTCCGCTGAACAATCTGAGGTAGGGAACCTGGGCTCTGAGTAGCCAGCTTAAGGAGACATGGAAGTAAACTTGTCTACTGCTTTCTCTAACATTACTGTTCACCAGCTTATTTACAACTAACATGCGTACAGCTTTTCACATACTGTGGTGTTTATTTACATGTGCATCCCTTATTACCTGCAAGGGAACGAGGAGGACGAGCCATATGTTCTGGCCCAGATTGTACGTCAATTAGGTTTTCTTCAGAGTGTGCTGATGCAATAGCTCCATACTTAACAATCATACTCAACCGTTCTCCGGACGAAAGATCCGTACCCAAAGACTGGAAAGTTGTACAGGTCACACCAATATTTAAGAAAGGCAGTAGAAGTAATCCACTAAATTACAGGCCCATATCGTTAACGTCGATGTGCAGGAGGATTTTACTGTGTGAATTACCTCGAAGAAAACGATTTATTGACACACAGTCAATATGGATTTAGAAAACATCGTTCTTGTGAAACACAACTAGCTCTTTACTCGCACGAGCTGTTGTGCTGTCGGCAAGGAATTTGAAATTGATTCCGTAGTTCTGGATTTCGGCAAGGCTTTTGACACTGTGCCAGACGAGAGGCTCGTGGTGAAATTGCGTGCTTGTAGAGCATCGTCTCAGTTATGTGACTGGATTCGTGATATCTTGTCAGAGAGGTCACAGTTCGTAATAACTGACGGAAAGTCACCGAGTAAAGCAGAAGTTCAGAAGTTAATGCTGGCGTTCCGTATCTGCATAACCGATTAAGAAGACAATCTGAGCAGCCGTCTTCCGGTGTTTTCTGATGAAACTGTCGTTTAGCGACTAATAAAGTCATCAGAAGATCAAAACAAATTGTAAAGCAATTTAGGAAAGATATCTATATGGTGCGAAAATTGGCAGTTGACTCTAAATAAGAAAAAGTGTGAGGTCATCCACGTGACTGCTGAAACGAATCCGCTGAACATCGGTTACACGATAAATCAGTAAAATCTAAAGACACTTAATTAAATTAGTTGAATTTGCCTAGGAATTACAATTAGGGACAACTTAAATTGTAAAGAACACATACAACATGTTGTGGGGAAGGCTAACCAAGGATTGCGTTTTATTGGCGGGAGACTTAGCAAATGTAACGGATCTATTAAGGAGAGTGCCTACACTACGCTTGTCCGTCCTCTTTTAGAATACTGCTTCGCGGTATGGAATCCTTACCAGGTAGGATTATCGGAGTACATTGAGAAAGTTCAAAGAAGGGCAGTATGCTTTGTATTATACCGAAAAAGGAGAGGGTCGCTGAAATTATACAGGATTTGCGCTGAACATCATTAAAAGAAAGTCTGTTTTTGTTGTGGCGGAATCTTGTCACACATTTCAATCACCAACTTTCTCCTCCGAATGCGAAAATGTTGTTGACGCCGACCTACATAGAGAGGAAAAGTAACAGTAATAAAATAAGGTAAATCAGAGCTCGCAAGTAAAAATATAAGAGTTCGGTATTTCCGCTTGCTATACGAGATTTTAATAGTAGAGAATTGTGAAGCTGGTTCGAGGAACCGTCTGTCAGGCACTTCTACATCTACATCTACATCCATACTCCGCAAGCCACCTGACGGTGTGTGGCGGAGGGTACCTTGAGTACCTCTATCGGTTCTCCCTTCTATTCCAGTCTCGTATTGTTCGTGGAAAGAGGGATTGTCGGTATGCCTCTGTGTGGGCTCTAATCTCTCTGATTTTATCCTCACGGTCTCTTCGCGAGATATACGTAGGAGGGAGCAATATACTGCTTCATTCCTCGGTGAAGGTATGTTCTCGAAACTTCAACAAAAGCCCGTACCGAGCTACTGAGCGTCTCTCCTGCAGTGTCTTCCACTGGAGTTTATCTATCATCTTCGTAACGCTTTCGCGATTACTAAATGATCCTGTAACGAAGCGCGCTGCTCTCCGTTGGATCTTCTCTATCTCTTCTATCAACCCTGTCTGGTACGGATCCCACACTGCTGAGCAGTATTCAAGCAGTGGGCCAACAAGCGTACTCTAACCTACTTCCTTTGTTTTCGGATTGCATTTCCTTAGGATTCTTCCAATGAATCTCAGTCTGGCATCTGCTTTACCGACGATCAACATTATATGATCATTCCATTTTAAATCACTCCTAATGCGTACTCCCAGATAATTTATGGTATTAACTGCTTCCAGTTGCTGACCTGCTATTTTGTAGCTAAAAGATAAAGGATCTATCTTTCTGTGTATTCGCAGCACATTACACTTGTCTACGTTGAGATTCAATTGTCATTCCCTGCACCATGCGTCAATTCGCTGCAGATCCTCCTGCATTTCAGTACAATTTTCTGTTGTTACAACCTCTCGATACACCACAGCATCATCTGCAAAAAGCCTCAGTGAACTTCCGATGTCATCCACCAGGTCATTTATGTATATTGTGAATAGCAACGGTCCTACGACTCTCCCCTGCGGCACACCTGAAATCACTCTTACTTCGGAGGACCTCTCCATTGAGAATGACATGCTGCGTCCTGTTATCTAGGAACTCCTCAATCCAATCACACAATTGGTCTGATAGTCCATATGCTCTTACTTTGTTCATTAAACGACTGTGGGGAACTGTATCGAACGCCTTGCGGAAGTCAAGAAACACGGCATCTAGCTGTGAACCCGTGTCTATGGCCCTCTGAGTCTTGTGGACGAATAGCGCGAGCTGGGTTTCACATGACCGTCTTTTTCGGAACCCATGCTGATTCCTACAGAGTAGATTTCTAGTCTCCAGAAAAGTCATTATACTCGAACACAATACGTGTTCATAAATTCTACAACTGATCGACGTTAGAGATATAGGTCTATAGTTCTGCACATCTGTTCGACGTCCCTTCTTGAAAACGGGGATGACCTGTGCCCTTTTCCAATCCTTTGGAACGCTACGCTCTTCTAGAGACCTACGGTAAACCGCTGCAAGAAGGGGGGCAAGTTCCTTCGCGTACTCTGTGTAAAATTGAACTGGTATCCCATCAGGTCCAGAGGCCTTTCCTCTTTTGAGCGGTTTTAGTTGTTTTTCTATCCCTCTGTCGTCTATTTCGATATCTACCATTTTGTCATCCGTGCGACAATCTAGAGCAGGGACTACAGTGCAGTCTTCCTCTGTGAATACCTTTCGAAAAAGACATTTAGTATTTCGGCCTTTAGTCTGTCATCCTCTGTTTCAGTACCATTTTGGTCACAGAGTGTCTGGACATTTTGTTTTGATCCACCTACCGCTTTGACATAAGACCAAAATTTCTTAGGATTTTCTGCCAAGTCAGTAGATAGAATTTTACTTTCGAATTCATTGAACGCCTCTCGCATAGCCCTCCTCACACTACATTTCGCTTCGCGTAATTTTTGTTTGTCTGCAAGGCTTTGGCTATGTTTATGTTTGCTGTGAAGTTCCCTTTGCTTCCGCAGCAGTTTTCTAACTCGGTTGTTGTACCACGGTGGCTCTTTTCCATCTCTTACGATCTTGCTTGGCACATTATGTACGACGGTTTTGAACTTTGTCCACTGATCCTCAACACTATCTGTACTTGAGACAAAACTTTTGTGTTGAGCCAACAGGTACTCTGAAATCTGCTTTTTGCCACTTTTTCTAAACAGAAAAATCTTCCTACCCTTTTTAATATTCCTATTTACGGCTGAAATCATCGATGCCGTAACCGCTTTATGATCGCTGATTCCCTGTTGTGCGTTAACTTTTTCAAATAGTTCGGGTCTGTTTGTCACCAGAAGGTCTAATATGTTATCGCCACGAGTCGGTTCTCTGTTTAACTGCTCGAGGTAATTTTCAGATAAACCACTTTAAAAAATTTCACTGGATTCTTTGTCCCTGCCACCCGTTATGAACGTCTGAGTCTCCCAGTCTATATCCGGCAAATTAAAATCTCCACCCAGAACTATAACATGGTGGGGAAATCTACTCGACATATTTTCCAAATTATCCTTCAGGCGCTCAGCCACAACAGCTGCTGAGCCAGGGGGCCTATAGAGACATCCAATTACCATGTCTGAGCCTGCTTTAACCGTGACCTTCACCCAAATCATTTCACATTTCGGATCTCCGTCAATTTCCTTCGAGACTATTGCACTTCTTATCGCTATAAACACGCCTCCCCCTTCACTGTCCAGTCTTTGGAAGAGTATCCATGTAGATGTAGATGTAGATCTTCTACCTGTCCGTCTGAATGACCACCTGAACTTGAGGTTCCTGCAAAGTGTTCTACCTGAGTTGTTGGAGAACCTACCCTTGGCGGTTGGTGAGAGGATGTGGATACAATATGGTGGAGCACCGCCTCACTTCACTTTGGATGTCCGCAACCTTTCAGTGCCGTATTTCCTGGTCGCTGGATTGGATGGGGGTTGTCCTGTTCCATGGCCTGCGAGGTCGCCTGACCTGAAAGACCTTGATTGCTTTTTAGTATGTTATATGATTACCGACTGGATCCAAAAATTTAAGATGTCGCAATGTACTCATTGTACGTAATTTTAAGTCAAACGTTTATCACAATCATTCAAGCGCTGAAGTTGGAAATTATGCAAATGTTCTGAGTCAGTGTAATCACGGCGCAACGAATTGCCCAGACTGTATTCATGTAGTGTTTGAGAATGGGAGAACGAGGCATTAGCAACAAACTCTGAACATAACCAACCATTTCTAATTTTTTCTCGCTTACAAAATATGGAAATAAAAATGGTTTGCCGCTTACTAAACATCTGCGGTACAACTTCATCATTAAGCATGACGTTTTAATGTATTAATGTATTCACTTGTGTTAACGTGCCACAGCAATGCCTCTGCGACGTGATTAACGTCGTCGCTGGCGGCGCAGTGTATCTGTGTATCGCAGTTTGAAGGCGATTGATATTGACCTTCAAGGGCAGTTTTCCAAACAGCAGTTGATTGGAGGCCCGAATGTTTTTCGTGGTTTGCACCTGAACTTTACGTGTGATGTACAGGCTGTGTTTGGTGGTTCGACATGGCTGACCTTGGCTGTTGTTTGGGGCAATCACGCTGATTATGGTGGCCTTGAATCTTTTCCAGATGCTAATATTTTGGCATGGAAAACTTGGAGTATTTCTGAAACAACTGGTCTTCTGGCTAAGGTTCTTGATGTGTTGGCAAATGTGCCAACACCTTGTAGATAGAGGAGGCCTAAATGCACGCTATAATCTAACGCAGACGGGCGTGAGGTCTGGAACAGGATACTTAATGAATGCTATAAAGAAAAGTACGTAGCTGCAGTTATGCTTAACTTTTAATCCATCATTTGTATACAGCATTCTTGATGATACAAGTGAGACTCTCTCTAGATATGGTTAATGGCGCCTTGCTAGGTCGTAGCCATGGACTTAGCTGAAGGCTATTCTAACTATCTCACGGCAAATGAGAGAAAGGATTCGTCAGTGTAGTCGCAAGCAAAGTCGCCGTACAACTGGGGCGAGTGCTAGTACGTCTCTCTAGACCTGCCGTGTGGTGGCGCTCGGTCTGCAATTACTGACAGTGGCGACACGCGGGTCCGACATGTACTAATGGACCGCGGCCGATTTAAAGCTACCACCTAGCAAGTGTGGTGTCTGGCGGTGACACCACAGTTCTTTACGGTACTCTTGTTCCAAGCATGCCATTTGCATTGTCTACTAGAAGAAAGAAGAAGTTAAATGCTGATGAGTACCTCTTTTTGTGGGCGAAGGTCGGCAACTCTTTCCTCTACCCAGTTTATAGGCTATATTGCTGAAGATACCTACAAAAATGGCATCATTGTGTAACGCGTAGTTTAGGAGTAAAAATAGACCTTCAGCAGAATGTAAATTGGTCTCCATTTTCGGTTATATAAATGGTTCGACTTTTGCATTAGTTTATGGGCGGGCAATCCGAAAGTAATAAAATAGGCATAATTAGGGTTTTGCGTATTCGTCTATAAAGGTCTTACATGCTTAACGCCAAACAGTTAACACATTGCCAGTAACTACTCATTTTGAGGTAATAAGACGCCTGATGTGATGTAACAAGGCCCACTATTTCTGAAGGAGATATTTTTAGAAATATCGGAACCCAGGTAAAGGGTTAATAACCATTGTTTTGAAACTGGTTAGCTGATTTTTTTCAACCTCTTCAGATTTGCGCAGTTGCTGATTCGCAGTCGTGTCTAAGATTTTGACATACGTAACAGACTCTATGCAATGCCGCACTACCGCATTACCATCCTCTGACTGAAAGAACAACCTAGGGCTGTGAACCCAGACTGGCATGGTTTGTGGCCTAAAAGTTGACAGCCAGAGCTTTCCACCGTTTCTTCCACCTCTGTCAAAGGTATCTGACCATCCATATTCTGCAAAAGCTTACTGATTCCATCTCCACAACAACCTTGAACCGCAATACTGAAGCAGTTTCACGCGGTTTCGGTAGTATCTGGTGCAATACAATACAATATCTCGCGATCAAGACTATTAAAATTCGTAAAATATTGCACATTTGTAAAAAATTTACTGTTTCTATTGCACTTTATTCATTCACGTACATTACGCATTGCTGCATCATTTGATCAAAACACAAGGAAACGATCAGTAGGATGTACTTTATAATACTTAAACCTAATACGGGACGTTGATTTATCATAATTTACATTGCACTGATTTTTGCCTTTTGCTTTGATCGGACTATAGTAGCCTGCAGAAACGCGTAATCCATGTGGATGAAACAAACTACAATCCAGACAGTGTACTTTATCGATGTAGACGACCTCTCCACAAAGACTTCCAGTGTGCCATTAACTAATTATAGAGATCGCTGTGTCTCTCCCACCTTCCAACAAAGATAAGAGCTCTATCCATTGACGTCGTATTGGCCGACTTTTTTGCTAACCAAGTCGCACCGAACTAAACCCGTTTGGACAATTCAATGCGGTGCCTATTTTATTAGAACTAAAATCACTTAATACGGCTCTTTAGCTTCACAAGCACGTAAATCAACGTGCCATGTGCTTGGTTTGGTTTTACCAGCCAACTGCAGCACATGACATGCGACGTGACGCAAAATCGTCGGTGAAACGGGCTTCATTTCAGTATTTGCTCAGTATTACTCTCACAGTTTTGTGAATGAAATTTGCGGTGACATCCAGATACGTTGGGTAGACAGAGGTCTTGATACGCTGAAAGGCGACAACTGGGTTCTGAGTTTAGCGAAACCAGTTAACGTCCCATTGCAACAGCAGTAACTGGTTTAACAACTGCGTCAGACGCTTGTTTTATGTAGGCGTTACCGACCGCAGGGCCGTATTCTTCCTGATGATGATGTTTGGTTTGTGGGGAGCTCAACTGCGTGGTTATCAGCGCCCGTACAAGTACCCAATATTTGCTAATTCCAATTTCGCCATTTTCCTGGATGATGATGAAATGATGAGGACAACACAAACATCCAGTCATCACGAGGCAGGTGAAAATCCCTGACCCCGCTGGGAATCGAACCCGTATTCTTCCTGTTTACTTGTCTCTGTATTTGAATACGCATGCCTATACCAGTTTATTTGGCGCTGCAGTGTATAATGGCCACATACAAAATTCTGAAACAACAAAACCACATAAAAATTCCTTAGCGCTACAAATAAATTTTACAGGCCCCAAATGCGTTTGGGTGGGGGGATGGTGATTGAAGAGTGTACTAGCTCCAACAGTCTGAAATATAAAATTGAACACTTACCAAACAGTGGGTAAATAATTATCTGACGAAATGAGGAGTCAAACGAGTAAAAGTTACACGCAGAAAAGAATGGGCGTAGTGCATGTATAACGCTAAAATACAGAACAATGGCTATGGTCGGAATTTGTACCTAAAACAAGAGCGTCATTAGCAATACAAGAGAAACAGGTGAAAGCCTACCTTGTGAGGGCATACAGCTGTGTGGTAATACACCACAAGCAAATAAGGGTAGTTAAAAAGAATTCTCATATGGTAAGCTCAATTGAGACTTTTTAAAAATATAGGTTCTGCCAACAGCACGAAAAAACTATCTGGAGTAGGAAAACAACACTGTTAAAATATGTAAACCACCACTTTATACACGCATAAAAGAAGTTTTGCTTCACCTCGGTTACGAGAGTTCCGGAACCTGCACAGAAAATTGGAATTGAGGTCAACATAAACATCATTTCCGCCCTTTTTATTGCTCATGAAAACCACACACTGCATGTTGTACCATCACACACCGAGACCTTCAGAGATGGTGGTCCAGATTGCTGTACACAGCAGTACCCAATATCACTTCCTCTTGCACTGAAGCCGGCCGGTGTTGCCGAGCGGTTCTAGGCGCTTCAGTCTGGAACCGCGTGCCCACTCCGGTCGCAGGTTCGAATCCTGCCTCGGGCATGGATGTGTGTGATGTCCTTAGGTTAGTTAGGTTTAAGTAGTTCTAAGTTCTAGGGGACTGATGACCACAGATGTTAAGTCCCATAGTGCTCAGAGCCATTTGAACCATTTTTTCTTGCACTGATGCATGCCCATATGCGTCGTGTCATGCTATCCACAAGTTCATCAAGGCACTATTGGTCCATATTGTCCCAATCCTCAACGGCGATTCGTCGTGGATCCTTCAGAGAGGTTGGTGGGACCCGTCGTACATGAACAGCCCATTTCAATCTGTTCCAGGCATGTTCAATAGGGTTCATATCTGGAGAACATGCTGGTCACTCTAGGCGAGCGATGTTATTCTGAAAGAAGTGATTCACCAGATGAGCACGATGGGGGCGCCAATTGTCGTCCATGAACACTAGTGCCTAAACCAGTATGCTGCCGATATGGTTGCAGCATCGGTCGGAGGATCGCATTCACGTATCATACAGCCGTTACGGTGCGTTCCATGACCAGCATCGGCGTACATCGGCCCCACATAACGCCACGTCAAAACAGCAGGGAACCTCCACCTTGCTGCACCTGCTGGGCAGAGTGTCTAAGGCGTTCAGCCTGACCGGGTTGCCTCCAAACGCGTCTCTGTCGATTATCTGGTTGAAGGCAAACGAGACACACATCAGTGAAGAGAACGTGATGCCTCTCCTGAGTGGTCCATTCGACATGTTGTTGGGCCCATCTGTAGCGCGCTGCACGGTGTTGTGGTTGCAAAGACATCAGGAGTGAATTTGCGCATCATGCAGCCTATTGCGCGCAGTTTGATTCGTAACACGACGTCCTGTGGCTGCACGAAAAGCATTACTCAACATGGTGGCGTTGCTGTCAGGGTTCCTCCGAGCCATAATCCTTAGGTAGCGGTCATCCACTGCAGCAGTAGTCCATGGGCGGCCTG
Source organism: Schistocerca cancellata (assembly GCF_023864275.1). Taxonomy (NCBI): domain Eukaryota; kingdom Metazoa; phylum Arthropoda; class Insecta; order Orthoptera; family Acrididae; genus Schistocerca; species Schistocerca cancellata. Next base: position 113,110,656 of record NC_064636.1, on the reverse strand, counting down.
AGCGAGGCAAGTCATCGACAGATCCTGTGTCTCTGTATCTCCTCCATGTCAAAACAACATCGCTTTGGTTGACTCCGAAGCGCCTGGACACTTCCCTTGTTGAGACCCCTTCCTGGCAGAAAGTAATAATGCGGGCGTGATACAACCGCGGTATTGACCGTCTAGGCGTGGTCGAACTACAGACAACACGAGCCGTTTACCTCCTTCCCGGTGGAATGACTGGAACTGATCGGCTGCCGGACCCCTTTCGTCTAATAGGCGACGCTGATGCATCGTTGTTTACATCTTTGGGCGGGTTTAGTGACATCTCTGAACAGTCAAAGGGACTGTGACTGCGATACAGGGTGTATCAAAAATGACCGGTATATTTGAAACGGCAATAAAAACTAAACGAGCAGCGATAGAAATACACCGTTTGTTGCAATATGCTTGGGACAACAGTACATTTTCAGGCAGACAAACTTTCGAAATTACAGTAGTTACAATTGTCAACAACAGATGGCGCTGCGGTCTGGGAAACTCTATAGTACGATATTTTCCACATATCCACCATGCGTAGCAATAATATGGCGTAGTCTCTGAATGAAATTACCCGAAACCTTTGACAACGTGTCTGGCAGAATGGCTTCACATGCAAATGAGATGTACTGCTTCAGCTGTTCAATTGTTTCTGGATTCTGGCGGTACACCTGGTCTTTCAAGTGTCCCCACAGAAAGAAGTCACAGGGGTTCATGTCTGGCGAATAGGGAGGCCAATCCACGCCGCCTCCTGTATGTTTCGGATAGCCCAAGGCAATCACACGATCATCGAAATATTCATTCAGGAAATTAAAGACGTCGGCCGTGCGATGTGGCCGGGCACCATCTTGCATAAACCACGAGGTGTTCGCAGTGTCGTCTAAGGCAGTTTGTACCGCCACGAATTCATGAAGAATGTCCAGATAGCGTGATGCAGTAATCGTTTCGGATC